>NC_142630.1:10685500-12120000 GCF_059453375.1 Lepisosteus platostomus | reverse complement strand
TCTACACACACAAGTCTTTGAACAAGGAGAGAAACCGGAGCACCAGGTGAAATCCCCCATGTACAAGGAAACTTCACACAGAAGAATTCTCAGCTTGGAAATGAACCCAGGAGCCAAGAACCATTAAGGCAGCAGTACTAACTGCAACAATACTTTGTCATCAGGGAGGCCCTCATTTTCTATTAAATACTATTTTTATCAGAACTGTTACAATTTGCAATTAAACTTTTTCGATCAACTGGAGTGGGCACTTAAAGCATTCACTAATTGCCATAGTCATAAATGAATGAAACAAAATATAATGACAGTGTGTCTGGATACTTCATTTGAGTAAAACTAGCACAAAGAAAGTATGTAAAACATAGAAATTGCTTGCTTTCGCATTAAAGATAACTTACGTTTCTTCCTGTGCTCCACCAGGTTAATGGCCTGCTTTGCTGAGCATTTTGCAAACCAGTTGTCACCCAGCAATACTGTGACCTCATTTGTATGCACAAGTTTTCCTGGCATGAAGGCAAGAGAGCCAAATGGTACCTGACACACACACACAAAAATGATGTCAGGAACAACAAATATGCAAACACCCTGAAATAATTTGAGCTCTAAATGTTAAACACACTCCAAAACTGTTAAAAACACAATTAAACTTTAAATTTAATACATACTCCAGTATTTACAAAACCAATACATAATAGAACCAAAGGCACACTAGGAATCAACAGATCCTAGATTCCATGTCAATATTACACATTTACTTTTCCCAAATACCTTCAAAGTTTGTCTTTTCATTTCAAAGCTTAAATGTGGAAACATTAGAATTTAAGATATGTTAAATTAGTCCAAACATTATTCACTTTGAGTCCAAAAAGGTATTCATCCAGTGCAGACATGACACCAAGGCAACAACTTTTTTTTTATATATATATACAGAGCATCAAAAACAATTACTACAGGAACAAATTCAGAATGTTATTAGTAGGAAAAAGGTTTTTTGTAGCAGTGGCACTGAAATTGTATCAAACAGACATGAAATAGTTAAAAGCATTATGCTGATTAACACTGTTTTTCAACAAGGTGTCTAGGAGTGTGCCAATAGAGTTGTGTGTCCACTGGTGGAGGTAATACAAGTTCTACATTTGGCACATACAATTTACACTAGGTTCCAGATTCTGTTTTGTGGGATTCGGTGCTATATCCATCTTAACCTGGACAATGTACCTGCTAACCACTCCCTGATCCATAGATGCCACATGTTGTAGTATCAATTCATCCCATAAATAGCACTTGGGGCTCAGGTCTGGCAAGTAGGACATCAATGACAACTACAACTTTCTCATTCCAAAACAAAGCCATTGTTACATAAGCAGCATGAGGATGTGCAATGTCCTGCTGGAACATTGTAATATCAGGATGAACCCATAGAAAGGGCTGCAAGTAAAGTCCCAGAGTCCATGAAACTTGATTAATGTAGTGTCATGCAGTCAGGCAGCTACATATGGAGTAAAGAGATTAAAAAGGACTTGGCTCCATGGCTGGCAAGTTCAACTGAGGTGTTGTCCCAACATACTGATGACCCAAAGGCATTTTTTAAAAACACACATAGAGTAATATATTTTTCTTTGATGCTCAGCATACTTTAATCTTCAGCGGCATTGTTAAAGATTAATTTAAAAACAGATTAAATGTTTTTACAGTTAGAGCACAAAAAGTTTTATTTTTTGGGGACTAGTGATGAACACACAGAAAGTTTCTCTAGTAAACAGAAATGATAACTAATAAGTAGTTCATGTAGGTACCCGTGTTAGCACGCTAAGGCTGCACAGAAACAAGTAAAGGTTTATTCTATGCTTTTCAGCATGGAATAAGCCTTTACTTGTTCACGATAACGAATAAGCTGCAACACTCAGAAAAGGAGGTTTTAAAGAAAATAGTCAGATTACTTCCAAAAATTCAAGCAAAATGGGCATTTAAACGTCTGAAAAAAAAATGAAGCAAAATCATGTACTGGTGCTGACTTACCATAATATCATACGACAGTTTGTCAGGCAACGAACTGAGCCTTTCCTGAAGAGCCTCATAGTCACACTCTACCTTATTCCTGTTAAATAAAAAGTTGACAAAAGTGTTTAAGCAAAACGGTTTACTTTAAAGTGAAAAGTAAAACGTCTAAGCATAACACTTTTCTTCCCACTTCAAAACTATTTTGCCAAAGGCTAAGGGTACATCAGAACTAGCAAGGAGTCTCTAAAGCTTTTATTTATTAAGCAAATATAAATAACCAAAAGTTTTTAATTATGTCCACTGAGCTTTTTGTTCCTTTGTTTCCTTTATATTTATATAAAACAGTAATGAGTGAAGCCAAGAGAAACCTAGAAAACAGGTGCTACTCATTACTTGTACAGTGATGTATATGTTTGGCAATTAAATTAAATTAAATTGAATAAAATAGAACTCTGAAAAACCACATAGGCAAGATCACCTATTAAAAACAAGTTTCTGACATAAACCCGACCCCCGATCCAACCAATGGTTCCTTACTCTGATCCTGGGGGACTACCATGTCCTCTGTTTTTATTCTAACCAAGTTCTTAAATACAGGCTAGTTAATTTTCAAGTAATGATTATTTAAGTAATGGCAAATTCTTGCACTTACTTTCAACTCCAAAAAATATGAACAGAATATGCATTTGTGACCACTTTATGAGTTCAAGAAAGACTATCAGAGTGGCACAGAGTAACAGTGGTTAGCACTGCTGCCTAATAGCACTGGGGCCCTGGGGCCAATTTCTACGGTGCTATCTGCGTATAGTTTGTATGTTCTCCATGTGTTCTTTCAGGTGCTCTGGATTTCTCCCACAGCACATAGACATACCTGTAGGTTAACTGGCTTCTGTAAGATTAGCCCTGATATAAGTGTGTGTATACGTGATGGACTGTTTTTTTGGCAAGGTGGTATCCTGCCTATATCCAATGACTGTACTGGATAAAGCAGTTTAGAGAATAGATGGATAGATAAAGAAACACAATGATACAGACAAGTTATCCCAGTTTTAACCACACTGTTCGAAAGAGGAAAAACAGGGCCAACCTAGTGATTTAACCAGTAAAGGTGCTCCCTGTGTACAGGTTGAGCTCTGCAATCGTGGGTACATGCTGTGTGACTCGGATTTCCCAGCAGTAGCACATAACTGGCTGGGCACCCTCTAAGGGTAGAGTGGAATTAGAACAGGGCTCTCTTGGGTTTTGGAGACACAGTGACCCCTACTTTCTGAGCACTTGCAGTGCCCTTGACCTCTCTTCTCCCTAAACCTCCAAGTACAGGGATACGTTTCTCGTGACACTTTAAAAGAAAAATGTCTCAAAGGCAGGCAGGTCAGAGGACTCTGCCTATACTTCTTCATTCTCCCCTATGTGTGGTGCCAGGGTTAGCAGATGAGAGTTGAGAGAAACAAGCTATGGTGCAAATTGGGTGGGTGGAGCCAAAAATAACTGCCGATTCTACATTCTTGAAAAATAAAAAAAAACAATAGTAAGGAGTTCTGAATTTTGGGATATATTATTTCCATAAGGGACTGTTCATTACAAATTGATCACCTGTTAAAAGATATTTAGACAGAAATAAGAGAGCAAACACGTTCAGCAGAGACTGCATAAAGTTCTGATTGATGAAATGGAATATTTATAAACTGACAACTGGGTAACAAGCAGAAAAAAGAAATCAGTTAGCAATAGTAATAATTAGGAGCTCAGGTGGAATGAAAACCAGCAGACACAGAGGTCCCCCAGGGCCAGGGTTAGGAAACACTGCCTCCAGTATCCTTAAGATAGACGAGAACACTGAGTCAGGGGGTTACAAAATAACCAACATGCTTGATCAGTCTTAGCTGTGCTCCATGACACAAAGCGATTTACATAATCTACCTAAAAATGATACTGAAATACGCTGAAACAGAGAGGGAACAAACTGCACGAATTATGAAGAGATGCAGACAATGCAAGCATTGAAACTACATTTTAATTTACTAAATTTTCCTTCAATTTAAAGTGCTGGGATCAGCAAGTTAATATGGATGTTATCCATTTGAAGGTACTGCAAAGATAAATGCAATAGTGGCTTGTAGCAGTCACATTTCTTGCAGAAGAACACAGACAATTTGCAGTGCTCTTTAGTGTAATTCAATTTTACCACTTTATACCTTATATCACCCAGGCAATTTTTATTCACAATCACATTAGAAAACATCTACATCAACTTCTTAAGATTTAAGATGCAGACTGATATAAAGTAGCTCAAAATCATTTCAAAAAACATTCTCATGCTCAGATGGTCAAACAAAATACATCACACTCACCAGTGCCGAATTTGGTCTTGGCAGCCACTGACCATCTGTTATTAAAAAAATACAAACACCTTTTGAAACTGTCACAACAAAGCGTATGGGACAATGTATAAGAAAACAGTGACTCTTCTGAACAATTCCCAACCATGGTGTTTAAGAGCTGAATTTCAGAAATTGAAACATGCAGACACAACTAAAACAAAAAAAAACACTAACAGATTTATTTTTTAAAATGTTTGTGTCATGTTAGATTCAGAACTCTTCATATACTTAATGTACACATGTACATATCTAATGTATCATATATATATAATCTAGTAGCAAAAAGACTTAGAACTCCAAATCAAGGTTAACAGCTTCCTACATTTAATATACAATGTCTATAATTATGTGCAAGGCTTCATGATAGACTGACAAGTAAATCAAGAATCTAATCTCTTCGGATCTTGAATATGGACGTGGACCCAGTAACTTTACAGGAAGCAAAATAAACAGGTGCAATAGAAGAGCAGCTTGCATAACAGTCTGGGTTCTATCTTCAGCTCTTGGCTTAACAGAACCCAAAATCTCTAGAGAATAATTTCAAAGGGCCTTTTTTTCTTACAAGAGCAGCCTTTTAAAATGGACCACTGACAACAACATAATCCATATCTACTATATTGCTTTTCATAATAGAAAAGCAGTTGATGACATTCCCTATTGTCCAGGATCTGGTATACTTGGTTATATTTAATACTGACAGTATAAACATTTCTTAACATATAGAGATATGTTATGAGACCTTAACTATAGTATAGTTGCAAAACTAATTCATAGAGTCCAAAACTCTGGCTGTTAAGGTCTGGTTAATTCTTTACTACAATAAGCAAACAAAGCAAAAAATCAGAACTTCAAACAGAGGAGCCCACCACAGCAATGTGACATCTATTCTGCACATATCTTGAACAATGGAATTCATACATAAGCCGTAATCTACGTACTAGAACATCCTTTGCTTCTCAACAGACTGTGTTAATGATCAAACTGCAACATAGAGAGCAACCAGTTATTGAAATGGCAGCATTTTAACACACGACCCTTGAGACTTAAGCATGTGGTATCTGGCCTGATCACAGTCACCGAATGCGATTATACACAATCACAGAACGAAGATTATAAATCTTTTAAACACTCTGATCATGTAACACATCTGGACCACATCATTCTTGTTAAAGCTGATAATGAAATAGAGAAGTCATTATACTTCTCAGACATTCTATATCACAGTAAAGAAGAGTAAGGAGATTGATTACAAGTGCTGTGTCAAAATACAGCCTACGATTTCTGAAAACAAACCTACAAAGATTATATACAGGTAGGCTTATTAGTTTCTCTGCACCAACTCATCATAATAGTAACCTTTCTAGTACAAACATGCATACCACAGACTGCCCTGTGATGTTTACTGTGAGCAACAAGTGTGGAAATCTTAAATAAAATTTATGTCTATACTGTGAAAGGAAGAGTCACAAATAAACTCCCCATTTTAGCCCACCTTCAATTTACAAGTGTTTTATTTATTAATGGAATAGTGGGTCAGATCAAATTGAACATATAGCTTTATGTGTCACATTTCTGGATGGATTTCAAATCAATACCAGTCCCTAATGTGCCAAGGGCTTCAATTCATATTTCAACAAAACAGAATTGTGTGTCCGTGTCAACTTTTCAAAGTCATGTACAATTTAACACACCCGCTCTATTCACTGTAAAAAGTGCAATTACACAAAACTAATTAAGTTGAGGTGGAAGCAGGTTTTACTTTGGAGGATGTTAGTGATAAAAAGAATATCTCCTCCCGCATTTCTAATAGGAAATACACTAAAGCTAAAAAAAACTTGAACTAATTAATAAATGAGGCATTTCTCAATAGTGATACACAACATCCACTACAGATCTGTTCCTTGTTGTGCAAAACAAATATTTTTTTCTTAAATAGTCAAACAGCATCCCTATAAAGACAATGGATATTTTACTTGAACAACAAATTAAAAAATACTGTAAGCTTAACAAATTGCACTACCATTTAGAAGTTGACTACATAAGTTATGTGATTTATAGACATCAGACAGTATTTAATACAAGCAATAACATAGCCTATTGAAATTTATGTTATAATCTCAAATATCAAAGCAATCACAAATTATTAGAACTGTAACTTAAAAGATTAAGAATACAAATAAAAGCACTATCTGCCAGAGTATACTCCAGAACATTTCTGTACAATCAGAATAGCTTCTGTATTGTTAACACCATTAAATGTTCTGCAATTTAACCACTCACACAGCTTCTATTACATTCGATGTGTTAATTCTATTCCAAAAGGCTGTAAAAATAAGAGCATCTGAAGTTGAGGATTGCATCATGCTTTCTGCTGTCATCTATTAACCTTAAACATGGGTACATTTCTTTAACTCAACGCCAGCTGAATTAATAATTAAATTAGAATGAAGCTTTTGTAAATTAAAATATGCCCCTCTAAACAATTGAGTAATTAACAAAAATACAAATGTAAACAATTTTGTGTTCACAAGAGTGCACAGACCATTTATTCTTTAAAATCTACATCGTGAATTTTGGTTTCAACATTGACATGCAGCACGATTTTTGTTAAATCAATTGCAGCTATTTATTACTGGTTTTAATCTTGTACCCTGCACTAAAATGACAAAAAGGAGACAAAATGTTATGAGTATACTAAGGAAAAAACATGAATGCAAATTAGAATCAATTCTTTGAATGTAAAGAGGTTTTCCCCGTCTATCTAGAAATTGGTTAAGGTAATAAAAAAGGAACCTTAAATCATGGTGGAACATGTATGGCAGTCATGGCAGACTCTTTCCGCCTTCTGTTTTAACAAAATGAGAGAACCTGATAAGTATCATTAGAAAAAGTCATTTAAAAAGGGTTGAAGTGCCATCATCAATGCAGGGATGCCATGGCAACTTAGTTAGCCCAGCATGAAAGACATGATTAAGAAAACGAGCAATCCCATTGGTAAAGAAGGTCGTATGATCAGAATTGATCGATGAATTGTTTTCCTTCTTTTCAAGGTATATGGCACCGTTTAATTCCAGCTGCACCTGTAAAGTACTGTATTTCAACCACAACAAAAGTATACAGTTAAACGTACACTATTACTGACAAGTCCACTAAATATCACATTGAGAACTGACATTAAGAACATTTTCATTTAGAACAATTAGAAAGTATACAGCTTCATATATCTAAATAGCCTATCAACGGTATTTTAGACTGCAATCATTGAATAAACAATGCAAAATCCACAAATAAGGTCTTTAGAGTTTCACCTTTTGTGTCACTTTTTGTGACTAATAGCTTTTTTTGCAATGCCTTTTTTAAATTCTGTGCCTACAAGAGTGCTACTTCAATCAAGATTGTTACATGAACTACTTACGGAAGGAAAGGCAAAAAATGCAGAAATAATTTTGGAACAATGTGTAAAATGCTTTTGAGCTACAGTATTAGAAATACCTGGTTGAAGAAGATCATATGAAAACAAATTTAAATAATTTAAGTAAAGCATTACATAGAAGCATGCATACATTTTTCACACAATAATGATGACCTTACAAAAACAATACAGGTCAAAACATCCATCCATCCATAATCCCTTACAATAACCTACATTCCTAATTGATCTGCTTTTTCTGGGTTTACTTACATATATTATACCATATTATAAAAGTATTTAATATTACAATATATATTTATAATTATAATATATTATGTTTTTGATATTACATTACAAAAGACTCATAAAAGTTTATCAACTAGACGCATCTGTATTATTCTGTATTGTTCTTGTGTCAGTCAGTTTTGTTGAGAGAAAAGGCTATCCTTTATAAACCCGTTTTATCAGAGGATATTCAACAAATTGGTTATCTCAGAAGTAATGTGTCCATGGTAATATAAAACCTATCTAATGCACCTGGAATAAGTTTCAAGACTTCAGATGTTGCAGTAACAGAACACAAGGTTCCACATTTATCGTTGCAGTGTCAGCAAGTTAACACTTTGTTTAAATCTGTATGCAGTGCAAACAAAAAGTCACAAGGTAATCACCATGGTATTCGCTTTTTAATTTTAGGATGGTTCCAATCACGTGAGTCACCAATCCACTCACATTATAAAGTTAGCTTACTAACAACATGCACTAATCAATCCCATGAAAGCAATCTGTCAGGAAATCTTTAGGTTTAAGAAACACTATTAGAATAAGGATGAGGTGCATTTGTGGGGCAAGGTGGTGAGTCTTAAGAATAGCTGTCTTTATGCATCTCTTATGTCAATAAGGATTAGGTGCAAGCTTTTATCTTTTGTACCACAGACCAGACAGCCATTTTAAAGAAGAATAATGGATTTTGTTTTTTTAATAACAATAAAAAGGATTCTATATAAATACAGCCAAATCCTAAACCATACAGATTTCATAACCGTATGTTCAATACGTGATTTAATCTGTCTCGCTGAAATTTACTGAATGGAATCCAGGACACACAGTAATCAAAGGTAAATTTTATAGAACATTCTAAAATGCATGGGGTCCATAAATGTCCATCTAGAGCAAGTCTCATTCACTGAACTACACATAGTCTTCATCCTGAAATAGGTAAACAGAATCCATCTGGAAATGATGGATATCTATAATTCTATCAAGTGCAGTTTGGTAATAGATGCTGTGTTTGAGACCTAATATTCACAAACAATACAGTATGCAGTGAATGGCAGAAACTATACAGTAAATTATACTTTTAAAAAATCCTCTTAAAGCACAATCTGTCATGCACATCACAGCTACCAGCTGAATGACCTCTTGCTTTTAAGACATACACTTTTTATTTTAATATTTGAAAAATGTACAAAAAATATGAAATAAAATACATTTAACTTGACACTCTCGAACACAGCATGCTCTTTAGAGAATATCACAGATACACTTAAAAGAAATTTCACTAGAAATAAAATCACTTAAGATTGTTTTACAAAGCTACAAAAATAAATCAGCCTTACACAGCTTTTTTTTTTACAGTATGCACCCAAGAAAAATAAAAAAAAGATCAGACAATGAAATATTTAACTTGGTACTTAAAAAAATGACGTTCACCATACAGAACCATAGACCATACTATTTATATAGTATTAAGGAGTTTAAATACACATACACATTACTTTTCGTCATTCTTAAGATGGAACCCAGTTCCATTCATCCACTAAATACCACAGCCTGTATGTTTTACAAGCTGGACAGTGCTTTCCACTGGAGGTCAACAAAAGATCTGCAAGTACTGTGTCTAAATACCACTTTGTTAAACAGGACAGAGGCATTAATTAATGCACTGAGTTGTCACTGTCGAGAAGCATACATTAAAATCAATGGTTAATAAATTCAAAACACACAACAAACTCAGAGGGGATATGAAAATAGTATTGTGCTCCCTTGGAAGCAGCCCCAGAGCGGGTCCTCCTACCAATGAGGCGGCCACTCTGATGCCTAATGGAAAGTACCCGATGCCAGCTGTGTGCCTGTGAATAAAATCACTTTAATTAAAGGAATTACAATAGAAGGAGGTGGGGGTTATGCGAAACAAACTGAACGGAAATGGCCCCAGCATTGGCAAGCACTTCTTAGAAAACAAACCTTAAAGGAATATTACGCATTTTCCTCATCTTGAGGTAGTTTCAAAGAGCTTTGAGCAAATCCTTTCAAACATTTATTAAAATACAGTTTAGTACCACGACTAAAAATAATAATTTTGAAGCAAAGATGGGAGCTCAGATGTTCAAAAGATCAATTTTGTGCCCATTTTCTATTGATGTTAACAATAGAAACTTAAAACCTAAACCAAATTCAAACCTAGAAACAAAAGACTTCAATATTAGGGACAACTGTGTCCAATAAACTGCATTATGTATGTGCGGGTCTCTATATATATTTCACAAAGAACACCTTTCATGGGTATATCTTTTTTCAACATAATTTTATACATTTATATTCAACATAGAAATACATTTTTAAACAAATCCAGTTTAAGACAATCAGACTTTTTTAATTTTGCATAGGTAAAGACTTCTGGAAGAAAACAATAATTCTAAGAAACTAACCTAGGAACCTTATACACTCAGTTTTACAATGAGTACACTTCTTTCTTGCAACAAATACAACAAATTTACATTTTCAGCATTAACAATTGTATATTTAAATTATTTTTAGAAGGAAAACAGGCATGAACCAAAATTATTTAAAGACTGGTTATTTTAGGGTGTACTCTTTAAATCTGAATTATGCCAACTGTAAATAAGACATAATATCAGATCACTTTCATTTACCTTGAATTTTGTGCAGTTACAATGTGCTTAGGACGACCTCTGGCTCTATTGCCAAACGTAATTCTACAGTCCTGTAATTAATGTGTTAAACCACAAGAGGGTAGTATGTACAAAGTTATTTTTCACTAGACTATCAGCTTCCACTATAAACCGAAGAATCTTGATAGTTCATCATTCTCAAATGAATACTGGAATAAACTTTAAACACTTACTAATAAGAAAATGTGAAAGCTCTAAGATAAAAAAAAATACTTAGGGTCAGGGTAAGTCAGAAAATTGTTGCATTCTTCAGAAAAAGAAATAAAACTCAATGTAAAACTGCAGTGTAAGATCATTAAAGCAAAATACTACTTTATCGTGACAGATTTAGATCAAAATACATTAGAAAAAAACATGTTCTAATTATTACCACTGAAGACTTAAAATTATTAGAAAAAAGTCAATTGCGTCTCTCTATTGTCTATATAAATGAATCATTTTAAAACAAATTAAAGAGATCTAACTGGATAATGTTTAACATTAAACTTTTTTTTTCACTTTCATCTTTCGCAGATAATGCTTGAATTCTGCATAGCTTAATCCTAATGTTGAACGTTACTGAAAAGCAGTGTGCAGTTGTGCAAACAGTCACATCACATATTCAAAACACAGTAAAAAGCAGAAATTTTGCATTGTGAAGGTACAAAAGAACATATCTATAAAATAATAATAATACACTTTATTTTATATAGCACCTTTAAAGGTGACTTCTCAAAGCACTTTACAGAATGAGAACAACAATAAATAAAAAGAATACACAAGATAAAACACAATTACAATATACAGAGGAGACCGTGGATGGTGGTACTAAGAAAAGCAGAAGGGTGAAGAATGGAACCAGTTAAGTAAAGGCTCTTCTAAAGAAGAAGGTTTTGAGTCTGGATTTGAAGGTAAAAGAAACATCTGGACTAAAATCATTTCATAGCTTGCTTACTTGCCTGGTGTTAAGTGGCGGATTGACAGATAATCCTAGTCATTTAAAATAATCCATCTAACTGGTATGAAAACTTTTTAGGCCCTTGTCAACAGTACAATATTAAGTGATCATCTGCATCAATCTAGGATTTTATTTTCAAAAACCAGAATTCAATTAATCAAGAAATATATAAAAGACCATTATGGTGCCATTTACACATAAAGCTTGCTGAGCCACAACTTGTAGTAGTGCTAAGCAGTAAAGGCAAAAGGCCTTAGGAACTACAGCACAGTAAAGGAGTAGAGACAGCACACACTGGCTCTCAATTGGACACTGTTTCACATGCAATTGCTTACAATAAGCCACAGAGGGAGACAATTCCTCATGGACAGTATATAAGTGGTACTAAGCAGGATTAGTTTTTATTATAATAGGTCACAAAAAAAGAAGCAGTTGCATAGTCTTCTGTTGTCACATAACTTAACCAACATAACAGATTTATTAGGTAAAGCCGCATTAGGGTAATTATCGCTTTTTACAGAAAATCTTAAACTAATAAAATATTGAAATGTATGCACTACAGCCACACTGGAACTGCGTGTTTACAAGTAATAATGTCTCCCATGTGCGAATTACAGTAGCCGGAAAACATAAACAAGATGATACAATGTAGAACTAGTCCTCCAGGATTAACAGTCAGATCAGTGCACAGTTCTCTAGTGCTTCATAATCCTGTCTTCACATAGCAGCCGCAGTGTCCAATTCAGTGACAATTTGTACTCCTGAAAGTTTGGAGGTTGTTACAAGATTTGTTAGTGACTTGCTGGGATGGTAACTGATTCACATCTTTTAAAAACTGGAGGCTTCAGGGTGTAAATCTGTCTTAAATGGGGCACTGTTCATCACCGACCATCGTCAGAAAGGGGGCTGGACGAGGGGGGAGTTGTACTACTGTAATTACGAATTCATGATACTGAAGACTTTAAAACATGACACGCTGATGCAATGCATTAAGTTAGATTGATGTTATTCGAGAGGACACTGCACGGTGATCATACTGAACTTCCGCTAAATTTACATTTCTCCTATGCTACAAAAAACAGATTTTTAAGCATTGAGTAAGAGGAACTAACGGTGCAGAAACAAACGGCTAGCGAGTACAAACAAAGGCGACTGCATTTTATAGAATATTTTTTAATGAAATGTAGTTTCTACGATGATGTTTGCGCAGTTAGGCCTAACTTTCTTTCAGCTGAATCTCCGTGATTTTTTTTATCTACAACAGCACCTCAATAACCCTTCAGAAATCGCTTCCATTTTCCACGTGATTTCACTACACGATTCCCGAGTTCGTCTGCTATTCAGACCAGCCTAGTTTCTTATTAAAATACCTGTGAGTTTAATTTTTGAATCTATACTAAAAGAGAGAAGGGGCAGGAAGACACACGCAGTGATATACGTAAACAAGATGCAACACGTGATAAGGAAGTTTCGAGAACACAGTGCAAACTTTCACTTACCATTTTCCCCATAAATTTTCAAAGGGCACATAGAATACCCCATTCAGAACATTATTTGCATGACACACAATTACTGCAATGTAAGCTTTTAAAAATACACGTAACCATAAAACAGGACAGAGGTCACATTGTCAAACAGGACCGCGTGGATGCATCCCATTTTAAAACCCACGGGTATTCCGTTTGGTGTTTTCGCTTGTTTTACCTTTTTATGTTCTTCTCGAAGTCTGGATACTTCTGTCGGGAGGACGTTTTCCCTTTTATTTTTGTCAGCCATCTTCCCATGGGTTTTTTTTTTATATAAATGTGCGTGAGTTTTTAAGAATCTCAAATGCAACTCTCAAGGGTTGTGAGTCCTAAAGAAATGTTTATGAATACAATTGCAGGAATTTCTCAGGCCCTCTGGTCTCCTTTTAATCATCAATGGAGCAGCGGTTGTTATCCAAGACTTCGGGAGTGAAACCATTTCACACTCGCATTTTACTGTTTCACCGTTTTTCAGAAATTGCAACTGATCTGTTATTCCCCCAGAAGCTCAGCAACGCCTTTCAGCCTGCGCCATGTTCCTACTGGTGTACTCTGGGTAAAGGCTCCGAATCACAACAAAGCTGGGGTGCGTAGAACCGAGCAGATCGCTTACCTCGTTGCTATATGAATCATTGGCTAATTTCCCTGTATGTATGGTCACATGCGAATTATTGTAACCATAATCAAGGCAGCGTATTATTCAGTAGTTATAATGTGCAGAACGAATAGGCATGTCATTAGTGCGTTTATGTCGTGCGTGAAGGGAAAAAAAAACGATTAGAGTACATCCGTCGAGAGAATAAACCTAGAGCTTTCATATTTTACTTCAACTATAATTTCCGAGATGACACTATAAACAAACAGGTCAACACCCATATAACCATCCACAGTAGGCTGTTTTGTTTATTTAACATTGTCTGATTTAACATATATTGTTTTCTATTATATCAGTCAAAACCCGTTGCATTTTCCAATCCTGCCCTAAGGGTATGACTTTTCCTTGATTTTATGTTCAAGGCAAAAAATACGTCCAAAGCTACACAAATGTTAAATCTGTATGATTTGCAAAATTGCATTTTCTATTTCTTAATGGACTGGCAATCACTGGATATACAAGGTAGTTATTTTCAGGCCAGTGATGCACTGTGCCTCTGGCATAACACCATTTCAAATATTTTGGGTTTGCCTTTTTCCAGAGCCACTGCTTAGCACTCCAGTATCTTTAGGTTGCTCAACAGCTGTGGCTGTCATAGGGAACTGTGGAACATGACTGATAGCTATAGAGATGCAAGAGAATTATGCTATGCAAATGATTTACCAGTTGGATGCAAGAGGGGAATTAGAAAAAATAAAGAACCATCGGTCTGCAAAGCTACCATATCCTCTTACCAGGATTATTGAATAATTAAATGAATGGGTATTATTTTTAAAACGTAGCACAGCATTAGGAGTAAACACAAAAAACGAACAATATAATTTAATGACTGGGAGCTCTGAGTGCAGTGTTGGCAACTGTTGTGATATGTGAGTGTTAAACTGGCATGTGCTGCAAACTGTGGTTATCAGATACATGATCTAAAAAAACACTGGTATGCCAAGGTTAAGGCTTGTCACATAGCCCATGCACAGCTGTGTAAAGTAATATTCTGATAGGCAAATGGAGAAAAACTCCAATGAATGTGTAAATATCCTATCAATAGGGGATAACTCCACCCTAGGGAAACAGCACAGAACCAACTTCGAGTTTAATCCCTGACCCGGCCTCACTTATCTAAACCCATTAAAATAATGCAGATGGACATGAATTGGAGCGGGAACAAGAAATTATTCAGCTGCAGAGATGCGAGACAAATTAAAAGACAAAACACAGACAATCTGCTAAAAGTGTGCGCCTAATAGGAAGGAAATGATAAGGATTTCAGGAAGTTCCTTGCATGGCTTTCATCTCTCTGTGCAGCAGGCACTGCCAACTGCATCACAACACCAGGAGTCTTCTGCTCAATATTGCAGCATACAATTACTTTTGAACATTTGGCCAAAACTAAACATTTTGTTGAATTTTTCAGGAAGCCACACAGTCTCCCATTCCAGCTGTGTAAAAGCAATAATTCGAACCTCAAGCATTCAAGATGCATACGAGTGTCACATTATGTGTTTCTTAGCAGTTCAAACATTCAGAACTGCAGTATTTATTCTATATTATTAAATTACTACCTGACAGATTGGCCAGAGAAGAGTTTTTAAGTTAATTTGGGTAAATACAGTAAGTGAACAAATGCTTTATTAGCACTTGCAAAGGAGGAGTCAGTTTTAAAGTCTCTCTTTGGCCGCTAAATTTGAACAGTGTGACATTCATACAGTATGTCACCCCATATGATCTAGTGTTTAGTATTGATAGTTTCAGGCAGCTGTGTGTAGTGTAGGAATGGGCTCATAAGTGGACAGCTGGGAGTTTAAATCCTGGTTTGGAACACTTGCTTAAGATACTTCACTCGTGTTGTTTCAGTGATGTATTAATGGGTACAAATGTAAGTTGCT
This sequence comes from Lepisosteus platostomus, assembly GCF_059453375.1. Classification (NCBI taxonomy): domain Eukaryota; kingdom Metazoa; phylum Chordata; class Actinopteri; order Semionotiformes; family Lepisosteidae; genus Lepisosteus; species Lepisosteus platostomus. The sequence goes on along the minus strand of NC_142630.1, from coordinate 12,104,230 downwards.
TTGGATAAAAGTGTCAGTCAAATAAATTAATACTAATAGTTCAAAGAATCACAACAAAACCAGGGTGTGTCGACCAAGGTAGATAGCTTGCCTAGTTCCAATATGAATCTTTGTATAATTTCTCTGTATATATTTGTGACATGCGAATTATTGTTGTGCCATGGAATACTCTACAGATAATCACCCATTTAAAATCCAGTACAACGCTGAATTTTAATTCTGCACCCGTACACATGTCAAATGAAAGGGGGAGGTTTGAAGATGGCACTTTGTCATGTTTTGAGGAGAATTTGTGATTTTAATGGCTCTTCGTTTTACATGGATAAACATAGGTGATAATTACTATTTTTTCTGGCTGACACTTTTCTCCAAAGCATTTACATCCCTTTATACAACTAGGGATTTTAGTTTAGGAATTTGGGTGAAGTGCATTGCACAAGGATACAACGATAGTATCTTAGCGGAAGTTAAACCCACAAAGTGTATGCATGATTTGATTCAACTAACTACCCCTTAATCGTACAAATATATTTACTTTTTTTAAAAAGTTTACAAATTATATACTTTAAAAAAATTCAGCAGATACCGTCAGCTTATTATAAAAACTTAAGGTGAAAAGTACCACTAAGAAGAAGACTAAAACCCCAGTATCTTGCGCTGTATGAAGTAAAGCGTCCTGTGGACTTTGCTCCGGTGTATTTCCTGTGTTGTAGAGCTGTAGTAACCAATAAAAAAATACCCGACCAAGTACGACAGCAATTTCAAGGTAAATGTTCCAGAACAGCAGGAACAATCTTTTGGGCAGCGAAGTATAGGCGGCCAGAAAACGTTGAGTAAGGTCATTGTCGCCTCATTCCTTTATTTCAACTTTTAACATGAACATAACGTACCTTATAACACAAGAAAAAGTTACAAGCGTGAGGAGGTCTTTCTGGCCATTTGGCTGGTTTGTTTTGTCATTCAAGAGAAGATTTCAACAAAGTCGTTTCTTCAAACACTTTAGGATGTCAGCTTCAACAACATGACTGGGTAGTTTGTTCCTGAATGCAACAACGTTTGATGATTTTATATCAACGTGAGAGATTTGTGGGATATTTAAGTACTAGCTTTTTGCTGTATATTTAAAATGGATGATTGCATTCTTGGCACTTCAAGTTTATTTGCACAATAGCATCTCGCATATACTGTGTGCTATCAATGCATATTTTCGCATGATTCTACAGTGCAATAGCTTAAAATAAGCCTTAGCATCAATTTTAAACTTTAATTTCAAGTATTGTTAAATAATTTGTAAAGATAAGTTTTAAACCACTGATTTAGGAATGCATTATTACTGTTTTGGATAAAAATGCCTTAGAATACAAACGCCTTGCTTGTTAAAGCGTTTGTTTTTTGGTCACCGGATTAAACGCTACTGAGTTGCACGTATTTCTGAATTTTGAGCTGTATAAAGGGAGTGATCCTATCATTAGCACCGCCTTGGTGCTGCCTTCTCGGGGCGTGGAATCGGACAGGGGTGTGTTCTGCGTGGTCACGTGTGTAAACAATGTCACGCTGCCTGTAGCCATGTGTTTGGGGTGAACTCTGGGGCATTTAACAAGCACACCGACTTCTGAAAGACTCGGTTGTTTTGCTTTCGCAGAATATTTGTGGTTAGCACACCATTACAAACTTATTCAGAGTAATTGTGTTTTTACAAAAAGTGAAAATTGGCGTTCTGATTAAGATATGTAAGGTATTACAGCAAATGCAATGGTTTTCTAAAAACCAAAACCCATATATATGTACAGTATATTTAAAATTTAATTACTTTGATTCATTGCTTTATTTGTTTCAACGGAAGTGTTTACCTTTTCTGCACAGTTTGTAGTGATGTGTTTAGCGCACAATGCAACCAGGCTTCTGCTGATGCATTTGTATAGTATTATTACGTGTAAATACAACTGATAATAGGCATGCATTCCAGAAATTTAGATCGCATACAAGGTGATAACAGTTTATGTGTTGATGGGATTAATCACTTTAATATAATCACCAGCATGATTTAATCTTCCAGCATAAAAATGTCATACCCATAATTAATTGTGGGTTTAGAATTAAGTGTAGGGAAAGTTTCATTTAGATTTTTGTATAAAATGGTTTCTGATCCAACAATTTCTTACTTTATCAACAATTCAACACTTGGTATATAGGTCTTTTATTTATGTTGGGGTTATTGTTTCAATAATTATTGTTTGATTGCTTTAGTTTAAACAGTTTTATGGAAGTTAGTTAAAAGATGTTGAAAGGATGAAATTGGTAGAATGTGGGTGTCCCACAGTAAGGGAAAATGTTAATATCTGGAAAAAAACTTTATCTAGATGTCTAACTAAAAGCTCAGGTTGGTGTTGATCTGATCAGTTTTACTAGACACAGGGTGAGCACAAACAAGAGATGTAACCATTGTGTGAAGAGCTGTTTTTCTTTCTCAGTGGTCATACAATTCAGAGAGGGATTTTTCATTGCATCTTCATGTCAGCAATATTTTTATTTTGTACTAAGCCACATTATACACTGCTATTGTCATCTAATATGCATTTGTTGTATTTTTCAGAGCAAAATATCTTCTTTAAAGACATCAGCGAAGACAAAGCAAATTTACCTGTACTGTATTTTGTTGAAATCACTAGTTGGAATTTGAGGCTTTCACACCAACCCTCCTGTAGCACAGCTGGGAGATCGAAGAAAACACCCACTTAAGAACAAAAGAGTCAGTCTAGATACATAAAATGTAGGAGCTTCTTCCACAGAGGAACATTTTAATATTTTTAGGAGCCATGCAACACATATCGAAGAAAAAAAATGAAATTACGGTATCAGTTTTTGATTATTGATTAGTTGAAAATGAAATACGGAATGCATATTGCATGTTAGGTTTAATTTCACATTGGGCTTACTATTGTCCCTGTCCAAGTTGGTATTAATGTACATCAGTAAAGGAAACTAAAATCCTTTATAGTTTTGATGTAACGCTAGATTATATTTACCATAACACTATGAGAATCATGGCTTGAGATGTTGATCAAATTAGAACTACATTGCTCTTGAGCAATCTGTATCTCAATCGCTGTCAACTTTTATTTATGCATTTTGCAGTTGCTTTTATCCAAATAACTTACATTTATACAGCTAAATCACTGATGAAGCAATCTGAATTAAATAACTCATTCAAAGGTATAACAGCAGTGCAACACATTAACTTTGAGCCCAGTACTTTCCTGTTGCAAGGACAGAACCCTGAACACACCACACTGCTGCCTTAGCAGTTACTGAGATTACTAAAAATGCACATATTTAAGTTACTTTAGGACATAAGCATGTATATTAGTAATATATGCAACTACCCATAATTCAAGTGATGGAAATGGACTTCAATTATGCTCTTAAATAGAAAAAATGAGAAACGGGGCACTCTTGCTGCAATTCACATGTATTAATAGTCAAAGCCTAAATATATTTCAGATTTATAATCATGTGGAAAAACTGAAACCAACTAGCAGCTATTAAGATAGAAAAGGAAATCGCACCACGGTATAAAATGGCTATTTCAGAATTTTGTAGCTGACTCTTTTGTCTGGCTATATTCAGGTGATTTGCATAGCAGTTGTTGGGTCTTCATTTGATCAGGTGTAGCTAATGGTGGCTGGTTGTGCTCCAGCCCAATGGGCACCTGCTGCTGCCAGCACAGTCTGCGCAGAGAACAAAGGAGCTATTGAACACACAACAGCTGTCATGCTGCTGCTGCCTGACTGGGGCCTCACAGCTCCAGGAGCAGGGCTGACGGGGGAGCCTCCTCACACTGATAGGCGAATAGGCTGCTTAAAAGACATTGTGCTGCATAATTTCAGCATTGAATTAAATAGAGTGATGTGGAAAGACTTTAAACCCGTAATATATATTATCAGCAACAACATTAAGCACTGTAATATTCCAGTATATAAATATATGATTTACTTTAAAAGTTTGGTTATCACTCACATTATTTTCAGGTATTGTGGTACTCTTGACACATACAGAAAAATTAATTGCAATTAAATATGCAATTTGACAATAACTGCTCATCATATTGTAATCATGAAACCTTCACCATCCAAGTAGCTCTGTCATAAATTTCTGGAATATTGCAAAATGAAAAACCTTAAAATCCTCAAACTTCCTTTATTCCTTACAAGGCTATGCAGTATTTGAAATATTGAGAAATGGAAGAAATCAATTAAAAAATTCATTTGAGAAACACCTTAGATGACGGCTGATGGCAGCTTGTAAACGGCAGAATTGCAGCGACAAAATGTAGGAGCTAGCCAAATTATGAAACGGCTGTGTTAGCCAAAGTTTAATGTAATGAATTACCCTTGTCTCAGCAGCATCTGTTAAGGAAATCATACTTACTTGCATGCCGGGAGCCTTATAAATATGCACATCTTTAAGCCACGCAACTGGTGACATCTAGTGGATCACTGTAATGTTTGTGCTATCCAAGAACCTACAGCATCCAGAGGGCACTGTGTTATAGACAGCCATTATAGAGGAGAAAATACACCATTTTAATTCCCATCACAGGTCATATTTTAAAGCTTTTTTGTACTTCCCTGTATTTTTATATCAAATTAGATTTTCATTAAGGAAATATACTTTAATTATCTAGATATCTCCGTGCATCTTCAAGAAGCTTGAAATAAAGACTTTATGAAATGTACAGGGCCACTTTAGTTGTGGAACAGGCAAAGGTTAATTCCACATTAAAAAGTATGAAAGAAAGTAAATTATCCAGTTAGGCTAGGGAGCTGAGGAAGGCTCTAGTTTTGCTTTTTCAGAATAGATCGAACTTCATTTATTGCAGCCCAAACTTTGGCATAGCTCCCCATACAACCTCTGCTTTAAAATAAAAAAATCAAATATTTTTCTTGGTCTGTAGTGATGCCACCTTCTACATCAGAACTATTTTCTCTTAAAACCAGAAATTAAAACTCTGGTAGAGGTATTGTTTTGTACATATCCAGTTATATATATATAAAAAAAAAAACAACACTAGTGGGAATCCACTGAAAAGCTGTCTCAAGAGGGCTTCAGGATGACAACACTGACCAAGGAAAATAAAAGGGCTGAGGGAATGCAGAGTACTCTACATTCAAGATGACAAGACTACCATGCCATTGTTAGAAAGTGCAAGAGCATTATCAGTGGGAGGCCAGTACATGAAACCTTCCCCTTCCTTATCAATCTTCAGCTACCAGCCCCAGTGAGCTGGGGAGGCGAGAGAGAGAGTGCAGTGCCTTCACTGTGTAATGAAGATAACCGTATTCATGCAGTGCAAAACCCTGACCTTCTCCATTCCCATATTTGCAGTAAATTCAAAACGTTTTGGCATTGAAGTCATAAAGTCTAGAAGATGAGAAATACAGGAGTGTCACAATGAACAAATCAAATTCAAAGAGTTCACAATATAAAACTGTCTGAGACAGCACCTTTATTTAAAAGTGATATACAAGGTAGCAGCATTTCATTGTTAAAAAAAATTTGGTAAACCGATACTCTGAAAAATTACAAATAAGAGGCATAATACCTTACAATTTCAATGCATTTTGCTTATCAAGCTGGTTTTTCCTCTGGTCCCCTGAATGGCACATTTGGTCCCAATGGACCCGATCAAGCAGTGAAAAACAGTATGGGCCATGCAAAAAAAAGTCTGTCAAAATCACCGAACGGTCCAAGTCCCACCTTCTCTAGCAGCAATCAGAGCAAGAAGTGTAGCTCTAAATATTTGTCAGGTGGTTAACCTGGTACCACGTCCATTAAAATGCCGATTTTAAAAATTCCACTTGAGACTAAAAAGGGCCTTTTTAACTTCACACACAAACCTGTGCCCATGCTCAAGCAGACATTAAAATGAGTTTTTCAGTAATGCCTGAAATCATTACATCTCTCCAGGAACGTTGCTCAGTGAATTTATCTTCCTCATTCATCAACTCAAGATCCTTGATGACTCAGGATTCAGAAACCCCCGTCTTCTCACTGCTTGGAGGTGGGGTAAGAACACTCAAAGGCACTGGAGACCGCTGGTTCTGATCCAAACCCATAGCCTTGTAAGCATACGCTTTCTCCTGAAAATGAGAAAGGTAAAATCCAAGTAAGTGGGCCATCTTTAAGAAAAAATACATTGTTAGATGTTTATACCACTGTTTAAGTCAAGTTCCATAACTTGTACAATTCTTTCACATAAGGTTTTGTGAAAATCACATGTACAAACACCAATGTGGCAACATACATTAGAGTGCAGCAAAACTGAAAAAAGCAGATAATCCAATGGTGGGTTTTAGCAATGACTGGTCTGAAGATTTGTAGGTCTGCAACTATTCGTATGTATTTGTGAAAATTTTTCTGTGGGAGCTTACCAGCCACTCCAGCAAAGCAGCATGTGTCTGGATGTTGTGCATGTCATCTGCTGCTATTCCTTTGAACTTCTTCAGTTCCGAGCTGCCTACTTCCCTAATGGACATAGCAAAGGGAACCATCCACTTCACACACGGCTCGAGGTCTTGCAACTGGTAACCTGCAAGGAAAAAAGAATGTCATTAACCCATAAGCCACCCATTTTTAATAAGCACTTAGTCCCAATGCATGGCTGTGATGAGCCTAACCCAGCAGACAAAGGTTGTGAGGCAAGATACACCCAAGACAGAATGTCAGTCTTTGACAGAGCACAAATAAGCCATGTGGAGCTGTGCTCTGTCCCTGCCAGAATTAGAACATTGTCTTTCACAAGCTCTGAACACACACCGTCCCACACCCTAGACAGTGGTGAACTATTACACCAAAAGACAAGATGTTCCCTGATAGGAGAATTCTAATCTAATTTTCATTAAACTGATGTTACATCTGTAAATGCTTAGTGCACCATTACATATATGTACAGAACCTTGACAGCATTGTAGCAGGAAAGCAGAGCAAAAACCACATAGCCAGAGAGATAATTTGCAAAACTCCACGTAACAGGTACACCAGGCCAGAAGACCCAGAACCCAAAAGGTGTGGTAGTAAATACTCTGGCCTCCCACCACAGTGCTACACTGTGAGCACATTTATTCAGCAAATAAATTCAGTTTCTGTACCTGAAACCTTCTGCACTAGTTCAACTGAAGAGAAGTGAAACAAGGCAGATGCAGCCAGCACCCCATACGAGAACTCCAGGCATCGGACATCCAGTGCACACAGGTCCAACAGCTAAAAAAAACCAAGGGAAAATCTTGGCAAAATAAATCAAGGCAAAATTTTAATGCATTTACTTGGGGTGTGAAAAACAATTCATCTGATGTTAAAGCTGAAAACAAACTCCATTAATTCCATCTCAGCCAGTGGCAGGTGACGAGGTACATTCCGGTAGGTCCCAATATATTAAATCCTCCAAGAGACCGACAAATCAAGCCTGAAGAAGTCTACTGGTTCATTTTCACCAGCCCCGAGGGCACAAGTGGAAACGAGTTTACAACCAAGAGCAGGAGGCACTTAGCACAAAGGCCTGTGGAAGTATTGAAAAAGCTACCCATCCGCATTGTTGCGGCCGATACCATGGCTTCTTTCAAGAAACGGCTGGATGAAATCCTTGAATTAACTCTCAAACAGTCTACGTGTGCTGAATGACCACCTCTCATTTGGATCCTTTCAAATTTATGGTAACAAATTTGAATCACAAAAGATGAATCCTTCTCCTGGGCACCCAACATGAGCACAGGGAGTACTGCCCATGCTAATGTCATTGATGCACCTGTATTACAGTTCTCCCTTAATGGACAGTTAACAGAGAAAGGCATCACGTGGGAAAAAGTATTTTATGAACCTCAGACCTCCTCTTTGTAAATGGGTGCAAATGTTGCTTTAAAACCAAGAACTAGATTATGAAAATAGAGCAAAGCAGCAATGACCCCCCCCACTCCCATACTAGAAAGTGAGGAGGATTTTTCATACCTATATTTAAAATCTTACCTCTGCAATTTGTACAAATGTTGTTTGGGGATATTGTGGAATTAACATCTCGCTGCTTTCCTTTAAATATGCTACTTGCATATATATGTTGAGCCAGGACATGGCTGTCAAAGGGCTCAAACTCCACTTCAGCTCCTGAAAAACGAAGGACCAGTCAGTGTGAGAACAAACTACATTTCAAATATTCTTTGGAAAAAAAAGGCAATGCAAAAAGTGACTATTCAAGAGGATAGCATTAATCTAAAAGTGTTAATTTTCGCTTATTTTCCTCCTCTCAAGGAAAGAAAAGGGCTCTGGAGTGGCTTTATCAGAACACAAAAGATGAATGGCCCCAACAGGTGGGCACGTCAGAAAAGAATATCTGCAGGCCCTAATTCTCCACGCGCATGCAGTACAGGTGCTGCCAGAAAAACTGGGACTTGCTATCATTTTAAATTGAGTGGCTGTTTATTAAATATGCAATAAATTCTTACGGCTCAAGTACCTTCATTATAATCAGCTCCATATCCAGAATTTCATCCTCTGTACAAGCGCCATCAGTAACGTAGGCAAACTGGTGCAATTTAGGAGGGTAGATTTCCTACAGGGAAAGTTGGGAAAAAAAAAATCACATGCCTTTCGTAACCACTGAAGATCATTAGACGTCACCATGAGAAGGAAGTGTGAAGACAGAAATAGATGTACAAGAGCACAAACTACAAAATGCCAACATAAAAAAATTACCTCCAGCTTTGCAGCAATAAACAGTGAGGAAATGCCAATAAGTTGCAGTCTTGTTTTTACAACGTTCATTTGTGTTGCCATAAAACGGTCAAAGAAGTCTTGTGCCAAGTAAAAGGTCTCTCTGTGTAGCTTGTATACCTCACATACCTGTAGAATGAGGGAAGACAAAAGTTAAATACCTCTATTTTCACTTAGGCTTAGTTAAGAACTCAAAAGCCCAATTCACATTTATTCTTTGTATGATCTCGCATCAACTGTTTTAAAAAAATCTAGTCAATCTAAGGGCTAGGTAAGGTCCAGAACTATAATCGCATCACGATACCTGATAATAGTAATCTCTGAAGACAAAACACGTTTCACCTCATTACTCCCCACCCAAGTTAATAGGCAGCCACAATTATGGTTCTGGACTTGTAACTGGATGGTTGTGGGTTTAAATACCAGGTGAGGAACTGCAGTTGTAACACTGAGCAAGGCATGTCACCTCTGTTACTTCAGTAAAACATGCAGCTGTATGAACAAATGCAAGTGCAGGCACTTTGGATATTCAACGCAAGGACTTTAAAATGTAGAGAAAAATCCATTTATTCACCTCCATTAGCCAATCAAGAAGTATGGCTCTCATTTTTGGTTGCAAGTGTGGATGCCTCTCCATAAAGCGATTGTCACGCACATATACTTTGTCTTTCTGTAGAAGGTTATTCCAAACATCATCTTTGTTAGCCCAGCTGAATAGAAAAAAAATAAGAATTGTCCAATTACTCCACACAAAAAATATTTACAAACTACACAAAAAAGAACTACAGGATGGAGACGCACCAGAGGACAGGGAGAGGGGAGGATCTTGTAGGAGTGATGAAGATATTTTTAAACATATATTGTGCACAGCCGACATCATTCAATGCAACTGGTTCATCTACTTCTTTGTCAGGTGTGCAAATCAGCCTGCATGGACTTGTGCAACCTGTGGCAGGATTCCAACTAGTCTGAGGAGAGAAAGGAAAAAAAGGCAGATCAATAAGTGAAAAAAAGAATACAATACTCAAATAAACCCCCTTTAGCCTGATGTTTCTTTTAACTAAGCAAGAAAAAATGCCGACTTCGCACAGCTCTCATCCGACATTGACAAGGAATGGAGGGAACCTATTTTTTAGCATCTCCTTTGAATCATTTCATAAATATTTTAGCTTTGCCAACAGAGCACACATTTATCCTTAGGACTTATGCATGTTCTTTTTGGAGGGGGGGCATGGGAGAGAAGAGCTGAATGAATATCAGAATTAATACTAACCACCTCTGAAAAAAAGTGTACATTTTTACAATGCAGCACTTAATAAAAGTGCAATAAAGAACACCCTTGAAATGATTTCACCTTGGGATTATATCAAAAAGGGCTATAAAGAACTAAAACTTTTAAGACAAACCTTTTTTTTTTTAAAAGGACTACATTTTGAAACAAATCAGGAAAAATAATGTATGCTAACCTGGGCCCAATACCAATGTACCCAACACATAAAATGACTATGCATACAGTACCTGGATGTCATACTGTTTCTTGTTTGTCATTTCGATGACTTCTTCATCTGGATCCTGCAAATGCTGATAAAAAAAAACCAAGCTTAGATAAGTCTTAACATCACTAAATGAAACGCAGGGATCTCTGGGTGCAGTTCCACTTACAATTGCAACGTCTGCCTTCCTTTTCCTGGAACGCGTTGTGCTCCTCTCTTTGGTCACTTCATCGTTTGCCTCCGTCTGCAGCCCGGTCTTCAGGCTGAAAAATAATTAAAATAATATTTCTATACCAATGCATTACATTTTAATCCATATCGACTGTTGGAACACACTGCTCCATATATCATTAGGACATAGACGTTTTAATCGTTGTATAATAATGGCCAAAACAAATAAAATCTTACTTTTTTCTTGGCATGATATCCTTTGGGGAATTCGTTATGCCGAGAATGCCACTCTGAAAAGACAAAATTGGTTAAAATTGAATATAAAATGTTCTGAAACTTACTCCCAACCCCCCACAAAACCTCATTCACAAAAGCTCAGACGCCAAGTTTCTTTAGCGCGGGGAATGGAAGAGGGGCACAACGTTTAGGTAACAAGAACAATTCGATATAACTACGCAATGGTTACATTTTTACACACATCGAAAGCTGAAAAATCATATTTTGAATCCTGAAAGATCGGATGGCTTACAGTAACTGTAAAAAGTATAAAAATACTCTTGATTCCGTGGTCGCTTGGCTCATCCAGACATAAAATGGCCGAGCTATTTAGGAAATCCCTCGTTTTTAAAAACGCGCTCTCTATCCTTTTTTTAACAAGCTACACCCAATTTTCACCGCTATATGTACAATATACAACCTCAAGCTTCGGAACGTCCACTTTAGATCAGCTGTTATGAAAAATACAACTTCTAAAAACAAACTTTAAAAACTCTGTACCGGTGCTATCGACTTCCCATGATTCAGTTCTTACCTTAAAGATGCCCCCCTTCTTAATATGGGTATTTAAAGTAAAATAATGGGGGAAAAGAATCCAACTATTGCTCTCAGTTCATTGAGAAACGCTAATCATTTTTCGTGGCGTTTCATCGAAGTGGTCTAATTCTGGCCCTTTGTTTTTAGGCTACCCGCTTCAGACGTGTTCCTCTTGGGTAGCTGCCTGTCCTGAGCTGGCGCGATGCGTTTTGCGCCTGAGCTTATAAGCTGCTGCTCTCGCCTGTCTGCCGGGAGAAGGGGGTGGCTGAGCGGGTCATTTAAAAACCTGGCGCGCAACGCCGACCCCGCCACCTGGCACAGGCTGTACCCTCGTCCGCCGCGGTCCGCCTCTCTGACGTCGAGCCGCAAAAAAAAATACTCAAGCCCCGAACCCCAACAATTTATTAGGCGAGCTGCGTTTATTTTTATGATTTATTTCGCCGGCAAAAATGAAAAGGGGGCGGGATGGCGGGGGGGAGGCGGGGACCGCTCCTGGCGGGGTGGAGTCCCGATGCGGAACTGGGGGAAAGCGCCGCATGGCTCGGCGCGGCAAGATGTAAACAAATCGAGCCAGCTTCGAAAATACACGGAGGTCTGTGGAGCTGGATGCGGGGTGTGATCCGTTTCGGGGGCCCCTGTTGTCTTTGTTCGATCGTCCGGGTTGTCATGACGGAGAGAGGGAGAATTAGGCCAAAAACTGGGGGGAGTCTTGTGTGCCGCGCAGTGGGTGCAAGCCAAGTGACGATGGATTAGGTGGCGCCCTTACTGTATTTGACCGCTCGATAAAACAACACTACTGTATAGCCAAAAGTTTATTATAGGTTTCAAAAATTGTTTTATAAAGGGGTGTATTTTGCATGCTATCGTGTAGTTTGTATTTTTATTTATTCGTTTTTGCACGCTAATATTGCACTGCACTTAATTTGAATAATATACGAGGCGCATAAACTTTGACCCGTCACGTGACAGAAAACAAAGTTTGACCAAAAATAAGTCAAACATGAAGTTTTTAAATCTTTTTGGACGCTTAAAATCCATTGTCATCGGCATGGTTCACGTAAAGGCTCTACCAGGTTAAAACTGTAACTTGTTTTTTTTTGCATCAGGTGTAGATGTTTAAAATGTAAGGAGACTGATTTGTGGTATCGTGTAACTTGATTTTTCAGGTACTCCGCTGAACAATCTTGCAGTTGCTGAAATAACAGAAGCAGCATGTCGTGAAGCAGAGCTGTACAGCGATGCAGGCATTGTAAGAATCGTTATATAAGATTTACTTTGGTCGTTTTATCTGTCGAGATTGTTTGGTATAGTGGAGGCTGCGATTGGGGGTACATTTGAGTACAATGCAATGACTGCAGAGTTAGTCCTACACTAATTCAATCGCAGTTAGATATTGCAGTTAGATTACCAACAAGTTGTTCTAGTTCCTTCTGAAAGATTGAATCCTTGTGTAGGATGACAAAGTGGAGTTTAAAACTGCTCAAATGCAATTTATTTTTATTCGGTGCTTTAGCAGGGTGACAAGAGTTTTCTTTCCAAACAAGAGCTTTAATGGGCACAGTGTTGCATACTGTGGATACGGTTTATAATTACGAGACAAAGGCCCTAACTAGGCCATAGCATTTAAATAACAATGACAATGAAATTGTGCATTTCACAGGATGGACTCATTATTGAAAACATGCATGATCTTCCCTATACAACAACTGCCGGACCAGAGGTCTATGCTACTATGACAGCAGTCTGTACTGCAGTGAGGCAGACATGTCCAACCCTTCCCATTGGAGTCCAGATCCTAACTGCAGCTAACCGGGAAGCTTTAGCAGTAGCCCTGGCATCAGGTAATGTTATTTAACTGCTTAATGTTTGTTACCTTGCATGAGACTTGAGGGAATTTTCAGGTGTGGATCGCAAGGCTGGAAATTCTTGATATAATGTAATCTTACTGTTGTTTTTTTGCAAACTAAACATGAGTAGCTTACACTTTAGTGAACTGTGCTGATTACACAACTTTAGCGTTATTTTAAATAGTGTCTACAAAGAAATAACATCCGAGTGAGTGTTTCTTTTTTTCTTCTTGATAAGGCCTTGATTTCATACGCGCAGAAGGATTTGTCTTCTCACATGTAGCAGATGAAGGACTTTTAAACGCATGTGCTGGTGACCTGTTAAGGTACCGCAAACAAATAGGAGCTGAGCACATCCAAATTTTCACTGATATAAAGAAAAAACACAGGTAAGATTACTGTCCACTGACTGCACAAAGCGTTTTACTCATGACCTCATAGTTATAGAAAATTATTCAGTTGTGTAACACTTCCAATTTAAATAGTACTACTGTGAATGCCCCAAGATGCACTATGTTTGTTCAGTGAAAAAAACAGTTTTCTTCAAGGGTACTTTGCTGTGCAGTAATTCTTATAATGTTAAAAATAAATACTTAGGGCAGCATGGTACAGTGGTTTGCATTGTTGCTTCTCAGTGCTGGTGCCCTGGGTTCAATTCTGGACCTGGGCTGCTATCTGTGTGGATTTTTGTCATGTTCCTCCCCTGTTTGTGTGGGTTTTCTCCTGGTGTCACAGTTGATTCCCTAAGTCTAGAATCATACTAGAAGGTAAACTTGCTTCTTAGGAAATTGGCCTTGTTGTCAGTGTGTGTGTTTGTGCCTGTTTGCCCTGTAATGGACTGGCAACCCAACCAGGGTGGGGCGTCTCCCGTCTTGCGCCCCTTGCATGCTGGGATAGGCTCTGGCATCCCTGTGACCCAGCATTGGATGAAAACAGTTAGATAATGTATGTATGGATAAATACTTATGTAGACATAAGAGGTGCCAAATTTAGAAGTTGTAGCAACTCATACGTTATTAAATAGTATAATTTAATTTTAGCTCTCATGCCCTGACGTCTGATGTCAGTGTGGCTGAAACGGCCAAAGCTGCTGAGTTCTTCCTCTCTGATGGCGTCATCCTGACTGGAACAGCCACAGGTATACAAGCCGACCCTGAAGACCTCAGAGGTGAGTCCTGCTCAAAAGTTATCCCAAGTGGCAGGGCCTCCTGAAGCCCATTCCTTGATTTGATATGATCAATAGACTTCTGACAGCCACAATAAGTGTCGTGGGTTGAATGTTGTCTTCTGTTAATCTTCTGTTTTGTTTTTATGCTCGTGTCGCAGCTCAGTGGTAGGCTGCTATGCCTTCGATCTGCCTTGATCGCCGTAGAGAGACTGATCCAGAGCAGGAATACCTGCTTCAGTGAGAGGTAAACTGCAGCAGGTATTTAAACTGTATTCAGTCTCTCCTCGGCGATTCAGCATTGAGGTTTATACCTCACTTTTAAACCACCGTTCCAGTTTCCCAACGGAGCCCTTCCTATTCCTGCTTCCCAGTTTCCTCAGGCTCTGCCTGAGCTCCATCTTTTGCCCATGGCTGTGCTGACTGGAGCACTGGAACTGGGGGTTGAGTCTTTAGCAGGGACCCGACCTCTGCTGGCCCGGTCCAGATGGCACCTGGGAAACTGGTCCCGTCCACTTCCGGGCTCTTCCCCAGGTGACAGTTTGCCAGGAGACTGCCGACAGCGTACACCAGGCCTGGTGTTTGGAGGAGATCCCCCCCCTTTTTAAGGGCGTGTGTCCCCTGAATCAGCCCGTCTCCTGGAGAGCCCTCCAGCTGGATCACCCTGGTTTGGAGTTTCCTGTCCTGCCTTGGAAGGTCAGACTTCCCTGCCCTATGAAGCCCTCCTGGGCGAGAGAGAGCGACACCTCGACGGTGCCTGCTGCAGGATCTAAGTGGACAGTTCGCTCTTGGGCTGGCACAGTGCTGTGCCAGCTCATTTTCTGCACCCGAAGTGGAGTGAGCCGGCAACTCGCCCTGGACTTTTGCGCTCAGGCTCTTGGGTCTGTAACATCTGCAACGTCACCCCATTTCCTGGAGTGGCGGTCCTGATCATAATGTCATGGAATTCATACATTCCTTCATTTAACTTTGTCCCATTCAGTTTGGGGAAAAGTCCTCTCAGAAGATGAGGTGTCAGTTTACTAACAATTATTCAGTGATGTGAAAAAGAAAGTACACCCTCTTAAGATTCTATGGTTTTACATATTCAGACATATCTGACCTTCACCTAGACCTCACCAAGTCCTAACAGTAGATCAATCTAATGTCATATGACAGATAACTTGTGGAAAACGTACGTGCACCTTTACTGCTTCCATGCCAGTTAAGGAGATAATTAAAATAAGGCGCTGCTAAACAAGTACACATGATTAGCTGATCATCATAAAGCACCTACTCTGTATATAAAGTCAGAAACTTTATTAAGTTTTTAAACAGAAGTTTAATCTGGAGCATTCAGGTTTGTGGTAGCATATAATGCCTGGGTCAAAAGATATCTGTGATGGCCTCAGAGAGAGAATTGTTGCTGTTTATCAGTCTGGGAAGGGTTATAAAGCCATTTCCAAACAATATGAAGTCCACCATTCCTCAGTGAGAACAATAATTTACAAATGGAGAAAGTTTAAGACTGTTGCCCAGGAGTGGGTGTCCCAGTAAATTCATTCCAAGATCAGACCACATGAGGCTCCTAGAAATCGGAAAGAACCCCAAAGCTACATCCAGGGAACTACTGGCCTGTCAATACGGTAAACATTAGAGTTAATGATTCTACCTTTAGGAAAATGTAGAACAAGAACGGCTTTCATGGAAGGATAGCCAGGAGAAAGCCCCTTCTATCCAAAAAAGAACACTGCTGATGGCTTATGTTTGCAAAACAGCTCCTGAATGAACTATAAGACTTCTGGAACAATGTCCTCTAGACAGATATAACCCAAGTGGAGTTTGGCCGTAATGCAAAATGACGTTTGGCAAAAACCAAACACTGCGTATCACCACAAGAACCTCATACCCACAGTCAAGCATGGTGATGATCTGGGCCTGCTTTGCAACTGTAGGTCCTGGACACCTCACAGTCATTGAGTCCACCATGAATTCCTCTCTATACCAGCGCATTCTAGAGGAAAATGTAAGACCATCTATCCAACAGCTTATGCTTATCCAAAAGTGGACTATGCAACAGGACAATGATCTAAAATGCACCAGTAAATCTTTTACTGAAAATGAAAAGAATCAGGACCTCAACCTCATTGAGATGCTGTGGCGGGACTTAAAGAGAGCTGTGCATAAACACATGCCCTCCAACATCACCGATCTGAAGCAGTTTTGTAAGGAGGAGTGCACCAGAATTTCTCTCAGTTGATGTGAGAGACAGATAAACTCTTACAGGAAACATTTACTTCAAGTAATTGTTGTTAAAGGTGGTTCCATACATTAATGAATCACATGGTGTACAAACCTTTTCACTCAAGGCTACTGAATGTTGGCTGATTGTTTTGTTTAATAAATAATGACAAAATCAAATTTCTGTTATCTGTCACATGGGGTTAGATTTATCTACTTTCAGGACTTTGTGAGGACTAGGTGAAAGTCAGATATGTCTTAATATATAAAACCAGAGAACTGTAAGGGGGTGTACTTTTTTTTTCCACATCACTGCGTGAGTAACCGAACATATTTTATAACTAGCAGCTATAAATAAAATACAAGAAAAACAGAAAATGTATCTTCTTAGTATCTCCATTGCTAAATATTGTAAAGTACAGCTTCATTTATTTGTAATAATAAATAGTCAAATACAATTGGTATAATGAGTTTGTTCACACTTCTTGCAGCAGGCTGTGGGAAAAGGTCACAAAGTATATTTTATCTGCCTTTGTATTTACCATTATTTATTATGTATGCTTCTCATTACATGTACACAGACTGGCTCCCTTTTTAGACATAGATGGATTAAAAATCTTATATAATATTGGTAAGAATTGACAGATCAATTTACATGAATTGATCTTTGTTAGTGCTATGCAAAGGAAAGCCTTTTTTGTCTGCTTCATGGAGGATTTCCTAGTCTGTTTTATTATTGTGATCAGGTTTGCCCTGGTTCAGAGGTTAAATCATATTAAATGCTACTGGTGCCTGTGAGATCTGTATGCCTTATAAAGAGCAGGGCCGCCTGGGAACGAATGCATTCCAGTCTCCTGAATGATATCTCTTGTGAAGGGCATGCATTCTGTCTGACATAAGCTTGCTTTACTAATATAGCCACCACCTTTTGGTCTATTTTTAAATAACGTTCCAGATGGCTGATTTGTGCAGAAGGTGGTAAACACAACATGACCGACCCAGACTGCCACATTATCCTTCGTCTTGCTTGGAACTCTGCCTACCTACAGCATGTCTCTGCTGCCGAGCATTTCAGAGGAGACCTCCGTGTGCCAGTTTATTAACGAAAACAAGCACAAATGCTTCTTCATTTGAGTGGCAAGCAGCTGTTTTTGTTATTTCTCTTGTTCATTACAGTATAAATATGATTTTAATATAAACTACACAGTGCCATCTTCCAATTAGTGAGTGTATTCTGAACATATTTTGTATTCTGTAATGTATTTGAATAAACATGTAAGCTGCAGATGGTAAATCATGGTAACGGTGTTAACAGGGTTAAGGCTATTAAATTTTCAGTTTTCAAAATTGTTTAAGAATTTCCCTTTGATAAATTATCATTTTTTTATAACGTATTTAAAAGGCCCCATCCAGGTACAATGCATATCTTAAAATGAGGAGTTTGTACAGGACATGATGAGAAGGCATTAGGCCCATCTTGTCCATTGTACAACCAGTATTGATCCAAGGTACGTATCCAGCCTTACTTGAAAGAAGCCAGAGTACCAGCTTCAATGGCATGTCTGGATAGCTTTTTCAATACTACCAAAATGCTTTGAGTAAATAAGTGGCTCCTGTTCTTGATTTTAAATGCAGTTCCACATAGAGTCAGTGTCTTTGAATATTTTAATTACTTGTATCACTTCCCTTGTAATCTTTGCTTTAGACTATGCTTAAGTGTTCAAGACTAAAAATAGCTGTGTACTGGCCATTAATATAGAGAAATTAATACTGCACTGTAAGTGTGGTTTCTGGCACAGGCAATATTCATTTTCACACGTAATGCCAGTTTCATGAGATACATCTCATTTTTGTTTAAGTATAAGTTGTGCAACGGTAGAAGTAAAATTATGGATTTCGGGTGTCCGATACTCAGTAGCAAAATCATTTTTTAAACTGTCAGTCTTCATTCAGAATCCTGCGATTGAAAGACAAGCTTACTCTGAATTGACCACTCTGGCATCCGTGAAGCTTGTCTTCATTTACTAGGTTTAAATTCAACCTTTGCTCCTTATTCTGTCTGTCCAAGTGCATTTACTCCAGGCTGTTATATTTAACCTAATAGAACAAGTGGGCTAAAACATTTCAGAAACTGGTGAAATTAGTTTAATTAGTTCAAGCCTTTGAAATAAGAAAATTAGAAGTGGAATTGGAAAGTATTGCAATAATAAGATATTTAATTGCAAGATAACACAATAGGCAAATATAATTGGCCATGAAGTGCTGTATAGATGGAAACAATGCCATTTATTTGTGCTCCAGAGAGATAACAAAGCTACCTCACCCTTTATTTTGCAGAGGTCGGACGAGCAGTAAGAATCCCAGTTCTGATTGGCTCTGGGGTGACCCATGAGAATGTGGAGCACTACCTTGAAGCAAGTGCAATGATCATTGGCTCATACTTTAAGAAAGGAGGATTTTGGGCCAACAGTGTCGATCCAGAAAGGGTCAGGAAATTCATGGGAAAGATGAACAAACTCAGAGTATGAATAATTGAAAAAAATTAATGTTTGAAAGGACACAGTGTTGGCACAGAAATACAGAGTATTTGACTAAAGTGTTTAATAATAAATCACTCACTTGGTCTGAATCTTTCCGTTGGTTCTTAATTAATTTCATAGAAGGGAATGATAACATTCTTCACAATACATTAATCCTAACTTCTCAGTACCTGAATGTATTTAATAATGTTTAAATCTGCATAATCAATCTACATAACATTGTTCATATCAAAGCTTTATGTTGCATTAAAAAATGTTAGACTACAGTAGGTAGTGGATATGCTTCCTTTTTGCTTTCTAGGTAGTGGATCTGTTTTTTTTTTCAAAGGTTTGTTCAGTTAATGGAGACTGACATAACATTAAGACATGAATTAACACTTAAATAACCACCCAGAAATTATGACTTTATAACCCACTGCAAATCAAGACATTTTGTAGGATTAACAGTGTTGATAAAAGCTGTGGATACTCCCGATATTAATTATAGATAATGAGACAAAACCGCATTTTCTAAAAATACACAGCATTATGTATTAGACATTTTGCATTCATTCTGCTCTTTTAACTCTGATTTTTCCTTCTTTATGCAGAAACAATTCTGTGGTGATTTGCTACTGAAATATGTACCATTTTGTTTTAAATTTACAGTTAATCCTGTTCACTTCCTATTCAGTAGCATAAAAGTAGTTTTTTAGCTTTATGGATGTGTAAAGAAACAAACAATGTTTAATATAAGGGTCAACTGAAAATGAATCAATTAGATTTCATTGGCAAATGCGATGGAATTGTTAGAATTCATATTGGCTTGTTATATATAGTTTACCTTTTATAACCAACGTGATCAGGTTTTTGAAGATTCTAATTTCTTTGAATTAAGGATTGCTAAAGGACTGTCGTGGTTTATTCTCACTCAAAGCTTTATTAATAATCAAAGTTGTGATAATACCAGAAAAGTGATTGTAACGGTTAACTATTTAATCAAAATTGTTTAAGACTTGCACAGTTGTGTAAATAAAATGTTCTTCAATGCATAGCATCTTTAAGAAATTGTGATTCATTCAAAGTGAAAAGGTTATACAAACTGATATTTATTTTGTATTATTTGAAGTTTCTTTAAGGACAAAGTATGCATAAAACATATATAAGAAACAAAACTAAAATATAGTCATATTTACACACTGAATTAAGTGGTGATAGCTAAGTCTATAAAACACAACACAAAATACATCAGTATGAACAGGTGATTAAGATATAGTGGTATGCTCACTAAAATATAAAATGATGAAGGTCATGTCACCTTTTCTGTTGAACTAATACATAATGAGTTTAAAAGGATCTAGTGTTTCTTGTTTAGGCAGAATTACAAAAGCAGGAAACAGTCACACACTAATAAATTTACAGAGATGCAGAAGTCATGGTACTGTACTGCCCAAATTAACCATGTGCAAAACACTCTTAAAAGGTTCTAAGAAGCATACTTCCTCAGATACACAAAATTGTGTCAATGTTTTTGCAGAGATATAATTATTTGGATAACTTTTTTCCAGGCAATACCACATTCATATGAAAACGCCAACTTTATATTGTGTATTCAACAGAGGCATTTTTAGTTTTTAAATTTCAAACACTGCAACCTAAGGAAAACGTAACTGAAATCCTTAAAAACTGTAAAATGGCAGAATACGGTCCCAGTGGAAACCTGAGGGGAGTGGTGTAAAATTGCACAGAAAAACATTTGTTCTTTTTGTAACCTGCTACTGTATGAATTACATATATATCAAATATAATCAACTAATATAACAAATGAATAATCAACTAAAGATTTTAATTAATCGAAGTAGAAGGCACTGCATATGTTGTAACAAGTGGATTATGCTAAAATGAATTTAACATTTCAGCTAAAACCTGAATTTTTTAAACAGCAATTTAGTACAACCTTCTGTATTTAAACAAATTGTGCACATAGCTGCCATTGAGCCATTGCTATACACACACTTAATCTAATTAATCTAATTCATTTTCTTGCATTCTGACACATAAAAAGAATTTGAAGCATTTCTAAGACTAATAACCATAATCAAATTGTTTTCAATGTGAT
Organism: Lepisosteus platostomus; assembly: GCF_059453375.1. Lineage (NCBI taxonomy): Eukaryota > Metazoa > Chordata > Actinopteri > Semionotiformes > Lepisosteidae > Lepisosteus > Lepisosteus platostomus. The sequence continues at coordinate 12,083,123 of NC_142630.1, read as the reverse complement.
GTGTAATAACATTTGGCATGTCATTGATACAATCACTAAGGAGAAAATATAAGTAAATCATTAGGAGGCACAGCTGTAGGGTGCTCAACACAATGTTCATATACGTTGAGGCACCCTAAGGTTTAAACCTTACATGTGAAACCATGTCCAATGCCTCCTATTTATGCTGTCTCTTTTACTTTGACTGAATATAGAGAAAGTACACAGGAAAAAAGGTGTGCAAGGTGTTCCAAGATATTATTATAAATATGATGCACTTCTTTACCTGTAATAAGAAGCTACTTAAAGAGAAAAATGTCCTTGTAACAAGTTCAGCCAGTTGCAGTGGTCTGCAATAATAAAACCTGTTATATGAGACCTCCTACGATAGGGAAGAGCCATCTTTTTTCATCAGAAGGAATTTCATAAAACAGGTTAAGTGTGCAACCGCAGGGATACTTTCTACATCAAACAGAATATAGTTTTGCTTTTATTTTTAAAAATATACCAATTATAGGACATGAGAAGAGCTAATCAGGCTCCAGGCTGAAACCTTCAATAACTGAAGGCAGTTTTACGTCTTAATTAGCTTGTAGCACCTGTGATATACAGTAATTACAGTGGTAACAAAACCGTTTCTGGACTTGAACTACACAGTATGTATAGTATCAATCCAAATAAGATCCAAGAAAGCTATGTACAGACTGCTTTGATACAGTGTATTAAAAGCAATAACATACAGTAGCTTGTGACTTTTGTTTAAAATATATACATATTATTGAAGGAAGATATGTATATATTGTATATCGAACGAGACTGTACCGTTACATCTTTTGAGTTAAATGAAGCGTTCTGCACTTTGTCAGTAATTATAGATGCGCTGGCAGGGTTGTTTGAAGTTGCCATAGTGTTTCTCTTTTGGTGAATAGCGCTTCTTGGCCTGATTCTGCCTGCGGAGATGACTGCGGCCCAGCTTCCTCCTCTGAGCCCACAGTCTGGTTCTCTGGACGTGGCGCAGGTGACTGTTCTTCTCCAGTATATACCCCCATGCCATCAGCCTCCAAGGAATTGAACGTGCCACTTGGGCAGGCCTGCAAGGGTAAACGATACATGCCAAACATGAAGTACATGTGCTGGTACTCAAAACTCTTTCCGTCATGACTCCCTTTAATTTGTCTCTGTAAAGTACAATAGGGTATACTATCTAGCAAATACACTATGGGATGCACTTCATTCAGTTATTTATTGGTACATAAATTTCAGTAACGGCAAAAGGAGAACATTAAATAGTGTTTAAAAAAAGATAGGTTAAAATGTACCATTACTAATAAATACAACATTAAAGGAACAAGTAATAGGTTTATTCCATGCTGAAAAAAAGAAGAAAGAAAACACAACGTTTCGGCCATGGAGCCTTCTTCAGGTGTGATTAATATAGTAGTATAGTAGAGCAGTAGTGCTCACACCTGAAGAAGGCTCCACGGCCGAAACGTTGTGTTTTCTTTCTTGTTTTTTTCAGCATGGAATAAACCTATTACTTTTCCCTTTGCAGCCTACGCATGCTGACGCAGCTACCCACCAGAAATACAACATTAATCCTTCCCTAAACTCAAATTCATTATGCTCACCCATGGTCAAGGCCAGAGTTTGGTTTAATGGCACCAAACCTGAACAGTGGCAGGATTTTAAAGATGTTTCGCACTTCTTCTCATCCTACACATGACACTTCAAAGATGTTAATCACACCTGGGGACACCTTCATCTTCCTCTTCAGAGCCCGGTTCCTCCTCCTCATTTCTCTGGTTCCTCCAGTTGTACACGGACATGCTGGGATGCTCAATCAGTAGGTTCTCCAGGAGGCCGACCTCTGGTTGTGCCAAAGAAGGTCTCTCTGCAAACCAAGTGTGCGCTCTTAAATAATACATTTTAATGCTCATCACATCACAATCTTCATCTCTGGATATATTCTTCCAATTGTATGACATTCATGCATATTTTCTATTTTGTTTTTATTTGCTGGTATGAGCACAGTTGTTCAAGAGCTGGGAGGGTATTATACTGAAATGCAGCTCTACATATAACCTTTCTTTAACCTTTGTCACTTAATGTTACATGTTACATTTACAGAAAAACAGGCACCACAACAACACAAATGCACCTATTAAAGAAATTATTTTTCTTAACTTTTACTTTTACAGGTCAATTTCTGTGAATTTTAAAGTGTGCAGATAGGATTTAACAACTGACAAAAAAAGCTGATTTGTTTTGGGGCGAAAGAGCCATTTTAGGAAGATTTTGCTTATCATTTGTGAAGTCTGTGTCTTGTAAACAATGTTTTGGCCAAACCAACAATTGACAAAGAGTAGCATAGCCTGTTAACTGCAGGCCAGAAGGTGATTTTTTATTGATAAAAGGGGATGTTCTAGCCACTGGTCTTTCAAAATAGTTGCATTAAGTCCCGAACTCAGTCAAAAAAAAGAAATAATAAAGATCATGTGACTGCAGGCTTCTCTTCTATGCACTGGCACCCAGAGGAGTTCAGAGCAAAATATAGTCTTAATAAATGGAGGGGTTGACACCAATTTTGTTAGTAATCTCTTTTCTTTATACCCTCCTGAGTAAGTTGATTGTCTTTTCTTGTCTAGCACCTCTGCACTATGGAAATATTTTCTGTACATCATTAAGACCAACGATTCTATTAGCATGTTGAAATCTACATTGCTCCTTGGCTATCATGGTATGACTTATAGTGTGGGTCATTGTACATCCTCAGCATTTTATTTCAAGTTTTGTATTCTATAGTAATTTGAGACATTTTGAGAATTTGTTTTTAAAGCAGAAATAAGGTTAGATCTTTCTTATTCTCATCTTGTTTTGATTAATGAGTTTAAAAAAAACAGTATTTGAGATGGCTGTCGATGGACTCACCTTGAATGTTGATGATGACCCATTCACCCTCTTCAAACTCAAAGAGTTCCTCAACATCACTGCTTTCATTCACATCTTCATTTGTTGTATTGCCAAGAAGTAGGCTGGCAATTCTTCCTATCATTGTATCAACAACTCTCTTCTGTATTTTCTTCCCAATTTATAGTACCTTAAAAAGAGACAAGAATATACATTCAGTGAAAATATAAAATATCAGAATAGTGAAGAGACTGTACACTCATTTATGGACAAACTCATTTAAATACAGAGGGAAATTAAAAAAAAGTTAGAGGATAAATTGACTAACGAGTTCACACAGAACATTTCGAGACAATTTTTATGCTTGTTTTCCACGCCTTCTAGTGGCTCTTTAATGGACAGAATTGATACATTTTTCTCTTCCCATGATACTGAATAAGATAAGCACTCGCACCCCTAAAATATGACATTGTACATTATGTATCATAGACCCACACATTAGAATTTTTTTTGCTTCTTAGAAATGTTTAGAAAAGTTAACACTTTTTTAGATAAGGTGGCCAGAAAAGAGATGATACAATGTCCTTATCACCGCCATCTAATCTGTTATAGACTGACAGAAGATGTGCAGGTAAAAATAGCGTGCTAGTAACCTGACCAGTGTGTCTAACTACATTATAACTGCACAGCTCTGCTTACTGTACATTGGGTCTGTAAGGATATTCTGAGCAATTTTTGGCAGCAGCCAGTTTGCAAAGGGACATGGTGTTGTTTTCCTTTTCCATGTCAGCTATTTTAAATGCTATGTTCAGCTCCAACCCCAGTATAGCCTGTGTAACAATAATAAGCAAGTAAACATTCAGACATTTTTTTTATATATTAGTTTCAGGCAGATTATAAATACTTTATGACATACATAAACAATTTCCCTTTATTTTATTAGCCATATAGGTACAAGACTTCTAGAAAATGTATTTCAAGGGGAAAAAAACAGCATAAAATTGTAATTTTTTGTGTAAATTCATTAGGCAATTTATCCACTAATTTTGCTTCACTGTTTTGTTTTTCAGATTCACCTCTGTAGTTGATTTCATATATTACAATGCAAAATTAGTTTAAAAAACTAAAATACATCATGCTGGAATTATAGGCTTACAGTGGGCCCATTTATCTCAGCTGATTCCTTATCTATGTATTCTTTCTGCTTTTCTCTGGATCTAGGTACATAAAGATGTATTGCATATAAACACTTCATGTTTAATACAGGAATTGTACATACCATTAAGGAATAAAGTTATATATACCCCTTCACGTAAACAGGTGTCAAATAATGAAGTAAGAAAATGTACAAGATTTAGTATTCTTGGTAACAAAATCCTGTGAATCTGAATAAGTCTTCACAGTAATTAAATGAGATTACAAGACTCTTGGTCTTCGATTTTATCGCACTTTTCATAAAATAACTTTTCCTAATAATGTGTTCAGTACTTTTTTTCGTCAGAATTACTCAATGCTTGTTTTTCCCCACTTTCCACAAAAAATACAGTTATTGTTGACAGCCTGAACCAGTTACAAGTGGAACATATGGAAACGTTCCTATATATTGGCCGACAGCACCAACAACCGAAATAAAACTCTTCATTAAATATGTTTTTCCCCAAAATTACTATTTACAAAAACATTTCTCTTCTTATTAAAATGAAAGACTGCAAGTCTTTAAAGGTCTGTTAGAGGTTACTGCCTTTCCCACGCATAGATTTTCCCGATAGAAACGAGGGTAGAATGCCATCTATTCTTAAGCACATATTTGTCAGCAAACGTCCTGTCTACACGAAATGTCTACACCAGACAGCTCATCATCAGCACAGTTTCCGGGATGCACAATTAACTATTTTGTTTTTTTTTCTGTTTCATCTTGTTATATTTTCAATGCATAGCATATACTTAATTCAGGCAGATTACATTTCGCGTTTGCCCGGGTATGTTACTAGCTACGACGAGCTGATGTGTTTTATAGGGGCAGCTGCTACTGTCACTTTTGGGACAGGAAAAGACTATTAACTATCTATGTATATGCGGACTCCATTGCCTGTCTGCTGGCATACATCACCGAATATTGCAATCATAAACGTATTCCAGAATATTACAAATTACCTTTTACAACAGATCTGGCCCAAAATAAAACTCATTTGTTTGAATTCACGTTCATATTATCCCTTATTCAATCACTGCAAGTAACGTGCATGCACTGATGTGCGTAACATCTGCAGGAAACATGTAGCCGTTGTTGTACAGACGTTTGATAAAAATAAAAATCATACTTAACATTTACACATAGCGGTACACTTCTGAAACAGACATATCAATCACCGTATTTTCACCCGTTCCAGTACCTGAAAAGATGATAAAAAGTTTGTGCAGATCAGTGCTCTACGACGACTTTACTATACTTGTTTTCTTCAGACAGATCTAGGCTTTGGCTTGTTTATGAACACTTTGTTTTCATCTCCGTCCTGTCGTAATCAAGATTTTTAAAATACGTAATCGAAAGTCCTCCTTTAAAGGCGGAGCATCCTCCGATTATATTAAAATCCGCACCGGCTACGTGTACTGCATTCAAGAGCTGTCACAGTAATATAGTACTATTGTATTACAACAGCGACACAATCTTTCTTCATGTAAAACTGTAGTGAAACAGCTATGAAGCTCATGTAATGTACAAATAAATTATTCCTAATAGCCACGATTAGTAATATACAATCATACTGTATGGTAATTGTTTTTTACGTTTGATATAGCACGTAGAATACCTCTGTATCTTTACAAAAAAAAAACAGCAATAAAAATGTTGTATTAAAAGGTCAGCCGAGTCCACATATATGTTTATAACACACAAGACTAGGACTTTTTATTCCTCTCATCAAATTCAAGGTCGGCGGGAACACAGAACAAAATATTGTCAGAGCCTAGGAGCGCATGAATATTGTAGGACATTGTAAAACAATACTTTTAAAATATTTTAAAACAAGTATGTGTATATTTCACGCTTCATATATAAAAATGAGGGCTTGGAAAAGGATGATTATACTCTCTGGACAGGAAGTGCAATTTGTCGCTCGCTGTGTTTTGGATCCCATGAAGCACCGCGGTGGTGACTGAGCAGCGAAAGTGGAAGAATGAAACTACGAGCAGTGACAGATTGCAAATAGTTTTGCCGTTTGTAATCTTTTACCCACAAGAAATTAATCTCACCTACAACTACAAGTATAAGGTAGGACACATTTGCTTCAATTTTACTGTAAGGTTTAATACAAATGGTTGAAATATACAGCAAAAATTAATAGGTTTTGTGACCTATGTCATGTCAGATATCAAAGGTTACAGTATATTGTCTCGCTTTACTGATGACGGGCATGTGATGTAGTGTTACAACCAACACACGGACGTAATATACATTCTTTAATGTAGTAAATGCGGTGCTTGAAGTTAATTTGGTCTCGTTATAAACACAATAACATCGATCGGTTATTGGTATTTGTAATATATACTGGCTAGTGAGAAAATTAGCGCCTAATATTTTACGTGGATTGTGTAGTCTTTAAAACGTACACAATGTAGTATGTCCAGATCAGTTAATTTCTTAATGCCATCCTGGCAGTGTTCTACAGAAGGATTTTTATATTATCTGTCGTTTAATAAGTAGCTGCTAAAGCAAGGGTTAAAATAAATAATGGTTACGTTAGCGATAAAATATTTTTAGTCAATATATTATTAGTTAATATTAAGTTACGATGGCGTTAATAGTTAAGGCATAACAATGCATTATAGTGTGCACTACAGGTGCTGTACCTATGTTTCAGCCCTCTCTACACTGTTGTTGCACAGTTGTGCTTATTTGATTAACATTGCCTGAATCATCGAGTGGTGGGATAGATTAGAGTAGCCTAGAAAGCGAGGAGTAAAAAGTTGTAGGGGAGAACGCGTCGTCAGGCTCTTGTAAATTTATTTGTAAAAGAAATAATAAAATAATTTAATATAAACTCACAGCCCAGGTAATTCCTCCAGGAGGCTATATTTGAGGAAAAGAAGGGATATATTAAGTAATATTGTTTTGTTTTTTCTGCATATAGCCTGTTTTAAATATGAATTGGTATTCCCGGTCCAGCAGAAGAAAATTAAAACTCTTGTTTTCAGTAATAAAATGGACATTGTTTTCCTGTCCGAACAAACCCATTTAGAAGAGCAAGAGTTGGATGCTTTGTTGTAGGGACTTGCGTACTCAGCCCCCAAAATAATGTTCAGAAAATGATTAGGGTTAATTTCTTTTTTTTTTTTGGTTGGTTGTTTCTAACTATGATTATAGGCTGCTGAGATTAACGCGTCCTTGTCAACATGCCTGCGCAAGTGGATGACGTCATGCGCCTGTGCTGCGAGCTGTCTGCGAACCAGCAGATAAAGGCGGCAGTGAAGAATTCTGGGAAGGGGGCAATGATGGCGGGAGCCATGGCTTTCGCCGGGGGATTGGTTGGTGGTCCCCCGGGGATTGCTGTTGGTGAGATTAATTTAAATTTTGAGCTGCCCACAAGTATTGGTCTAATTTCCAATTGGACATCTCCTACTGTTGAAACTAGACAATTCTTATATGTAAGGATTACATTGCATTGAGGATTTTGTTCCTTATGAGTTTGTTCACGAAAGATCAGTACAAGTGGCCTGATTTAACCTTAGAGAAATAGACAGCTTTTGCATGCTTGTTTTTCATGCTGTTTGAGAGCTGTCCCAGGGCTCTGTCAGATCTGTAGAACCCCCTCCTGCCTGTCGCAAATGTTGCACTCCTGGATTAGTGTGTGGCAGTAGTATACGCAAGGATAATGAACCCACTCCAGGGATAAGGGAAACATGCAAAGTAGAACCACAGTTCTCTCTTTTATTTCTACCTTGGAGCAGCATGTGTGCAAAGGGACATCAGAAACCACTTCACACCCCACCCATTCTGATCTCCTGAAAATATCTGAGCAAAATACCTGCAGGGTATTCCTGGATCATAATTCTGCCTTTAACTGACAGTTGAGTATGAGTATTTAAATGAATTAGTATTTTTTCAATTAAGGTAATAATGTAGTGTTTTTTTTAGTGCCTGGTATAATTTATCAGCTTGAAAACTATGATTTTGCAAAAGTATGTGAAAGTGCAAAAATATTTTTGAAGTCTTTAAAAGAGCTTCACTTAGAACCCAATTGAACCTTGCGAAAAGTCTGAAAAGCTCCTGCATGGTTGATGTTGTTGCAGTCCTCCCTGTAGAGATGGATGACGCTTCTCTTGTGCCTGCTTTTGTAGGTGGAGCAGTGGGAGGTTTGCTGGGCTGCTGGATGACGAGTGAACAGTTCAAACCGCTTCCGCAGATTATAATGGAGCTGCCTGCCCAGCAGCAGCAAAAGCTGTGTAATGATGTCATGACAATCCTTGGCAACTTCAACTGGACAGATGTGGCTCAGCTTATTGCTCTGGTCATGGGGAACGCCACACTGAAACAGCAAGTGGCAGCTGCCATAGTCAACTATGTCACACGAGAGCTCAGGGCAGAAGTGCAGTATGGCGACTGATTCCATGCAAGCACAGCTGCAAAAAGACATCCATTGGAATGTAGCCCCCTGGTGGAATGCAGCAGTAGTGCATATGGGCTTTGCTGTAGCATCAATGAACCCATTTAAGATCATTTTGCTCACGTGTTTTTTTTTTTTAGAATTGTTAATGAAGTCTTTAATAATAAAACTTTAAAAGGTTGTTCTGCATTAATGGGAAGGGGCATAATTATATTTGCATCATAATTATTTAAAAATGTGTGACTCATGTTAAATGTAGTACAACATTGTTGGATTTAGATGAGCACATGTTTTGCAGTGTATACATATATAACTTCACATGTGTTGTATATGTGGAAACAGTGCATTGTAAAAGGAAAAGTTAATCTTAAATAATTACATATGGTGGTGATTTCTGCATTAATCAAATATGTTTTTTTTTTAACAGCCTGGTGCCTATACTGTTTTGTAAAAGTGAATAATTTCTGCACAGCATTGGAAATTTGTATTTTGAAAGAAAATACCTATTAGGAATCTGAGTAGCAAGCAAATTGACCTATACAAATAGGTTTGTTTAATCTATTTTGTTGTATTTCCCGCTCAGGGGAAAATTATTTGCTCTCTTAGCTGCTTTTGACATATCTAAAAGTTCCTAATTCTTCTGAATGAAAAACTGAACATCTTATTTAAAGAAAAACATCTAGGGAGTGCTGCTTTTCTCAAAGATTTTAATACTGACTTGGTAACAGTTGTTTAAATCCTTTTTATTAAATATTTACACTGCTGCCCCCTCTAATGACACACACACTCAATTGTATAACCTAGTTTGAGTCTTAAAAAGTTGGTAAATGTAATCATGAGTTTAAAGTTTGTATGATGGAAGATGTCCACTTTTGGTGGTGTGCCTTAGGGGACTTTGGAGAAATAAAACACTTCAAACATGGCTGTTTTTGAAAGTATGTGTTTTATGGCTTTTTAAAGATGTCTTATTACAACAATATAACAAAGACCTCAATAAGGAAATAAAATATTTCTACAATATACACTATTTCAGATATAGGGAGGGTATCTCATCTACTCTAACTACTGCTACTACTATAGAATTCGCTCTCCCCAGTTTTCTGACTACCTTTCAAAAACCATTCCACTCATTTTGTAAGTCAGTAAGTCTCACACCAGGGGAAATCATTCACCACTCTTTGAGGAGGGTTTTTGCCGGCCTCTAGTAGCCTATGGTTACTGCAGTGCCTTTATGGGCAGCCTACAACAATATTATAGCTGTTTGTGTACATAACCAAAGAGCTTATGAGTAAACCTTTGGCAATGGGAATGGTTCTGTGGATTCTGAACGAGATGTTTCCATTATCCATAAAGTGCCTTTTAAATAGCTCCTGGTTTCCTGTCAGGTTTCGTGTTGACTTCAAAATCCTCACGCTCACCTATAATGCTCTGCATGGCTTGGCACCTCAGTACCTGTCTGAGCTACTATAGTCCTGCTCCCCACCTCGCAACTTTCAGTCATCTAATTCTTGTCTGCCTTCTGCCCCCAAGTCTGTCTACACTCTGTATGTAATGTACATTTGAGAGTGTCAGCACAGCACTGTTAAATCAAGCACTGTTAAGTGACAAGGGTTAAGACTGTAAAGATAGAGGGCCAAAGGAAATGTTGCAGAGGTGAGTTCAAGGAATGTGGTTCTTCAAGATCTTCCTGTAGATGATTAACTTAACATTCAAAGTAAAAGTAAGAGAGCTAACTAATTGTTCAGCAGACATGGGTGAATGGATGTTTTCAAAGTTTTGCAAGTAAGAGTTGGTATTAAGTTTGCAAAAAAGGGTTTGAAAAGGTTGTGTTAGCACTCAGAAAAGCCTGGTGTTTTATTATTAGGTTATTAGTTCTTTGCAGTTTCTCAAAAAATAATGATTTGCCACCTGAAGAAGTTTCATGATTGAAATATTTCACTAATTCTGCAATTAAAAACCATAAAAGTTAAAGACGTCTTGCATCTACAAAAGTTAACTTGTGGTCCAGAAATTGTGGGTCTTATGTCGGAATTATGCAGTAAAAATATTACATTTCATCAGATATCGGCAGTCTGAAAAAATGTGTTTTGATTTGTGTCATGTAAAATTCACATGTTAAATTTATGATATTGGGTATTCCATTTTGTCTTCGTTTCAAGTCCTTGCTGAACACCATTCCAACAGATCTTAATAGACAGATATAGACTAAACTGTTTGCACAATTTCATAAATGCTATAATGCATTTAACTATAAAAGAGTTATATCAGAGACAACCATGTATTTCTCCATGAATACATGGCTTCATTCATAAGTGTTGGATGAGTCCGAATAGCCCAATAAAGACTATGCTGAATACTTTTTTCTGAGTGGTTACAACTGTGACTATTATTTCCAGCACTCCAGGGAAAGGTATCGAAATATTGACATTCCATCTGAATCTTTCCAGAGGGCTCCTTCCTGTCTCATCTGGCAAGGGTCTATGGTTGGGGCAAGCCGAGTCTCGTCTTTCTCCTGCATCCTGCTGACTTTGGTTGGACACCTCTTCAAACACTAGATGGCACTAGTGGCTAATTCTTAGGTTTTATCTGAAATGTTTAGGTTATCTAATCAGATTTTAAATATGTTTAAGGATACAGTTAGTGCTCTCTCTAGAAGGGTAGCTTGATTTCTATCAAACCAGTCACCAGTAACTTATGGGTGTATGGCTTGGAGCATGACATTGAAAAATAAGTGGGGGGGAATATCTGACTGATGCCATTATTGAAGGTGATTTTTCTAGCAGCAGTCTTAAAATCAATGTTGGGCACCAGTCCAATTCCTTTTGCATGTTTTAAAAGTCATTCATACATTGCACAAAAACATCTTGCCTCCCCCTACTGCTGACACACAGTAATACAATGCTGACAAGTGATAGTACTACTATTTTCAATTCTGATAATTAGGATTATACACTATGGAAGAAATATACAGAGAATCAGAATTTAATGATCTAATTGGTTGATATTGTTAGGTTTTTAAATGGCTTGGAGGCTGTAGTCTTTTTCATCAACAATTTTCCTTGTATTAAGCTATATTGTAAGCAAACACTAGATGGCATTTAACTACAAGTGCAAATTCAAATAACTGCAGAAAACATTGGTTAGCTTAGAAAGGTTTTAGTTCTTTTGTATTTTGATGTAACTACTAGGTGTTCAATATACCATTATTTCAATAAATATTTCAATGAATAAATTATTAATACTTTTTCATGATAATCTATTACAATGATTTGGGTATAAACTGTCTAGGCCTATGTGAAAAATCTGATACACCTGAAGACTCCACAGCTGAAATGTGTTTCTTTTCTTCTCTTTTCAGCATGGAATATCCCTTTACTTGTTCCTTTGCAGCCTGCACATGCTGACACAGCTATCTACTTGAACTATGTGAAAAATGAACATATCACTAATTTCAGACTTCAATCTCATTTTCAAGTACAACAATAACATGATTATTGGTAATTGGATTTGAATAGTGAAAAAATGTCTAGTTTTTTAAACTTATATTTTTGTAACATCTTTCTTTTCTTCTCATCGTTTTCTGTTTTCAGTACAGGGTTTTCCTTGCAGAACACCATTCCAAGTGGTCAGGTTTTCCAATGTAAGAGTTCACAGTGTTTGAATTCCTTAAGGCTGTTTTATAACTGGTTCCACTGTAAAAGAACACCAACAGGAAAACAAAGAACTTTTGTCATTTCCAGTCTGAAATAATATGTTGTTGACAGTCATTCTCTTTTTTTAACTTAACTTTAGAAGCAAAAGAGTAACCATCCACCATCTGAAAATGTCTTATTCTTAGAAAACTTTGCAACAGCCCATAGGTACAATGCACCCTATTGGACCATCGCTGGACACATAGCTGTCAATTAAGTTAGCCAACATGTCTTTGTCTTTAAAAAGGTGGCAGGAACATCAAAATAGCAATTAACAAACAATGAATATAACATTTTTAAAATGGATTATAAAAATTGTTATAATGGATTTGTTTATCCTTTTTAAATAAAAAGTCTCCATATTTTGTGGTACATTATAAAAGCTTTTCAGCACGAGCATAACAGAACCTCTTGTCTACTGTTCTCTCACTTTTTCAGGTTGTGGTGGCTTTCTAGCTCGTGATGCAAGGGTGTGTGCAGCTCTGAAGGCAGCAATAGTCATGCCGTCACCACAGGCTTGCAGCAAAGGTTCTTACAATGCAAAGCTTCAGAGCTACTGAGAGAAAACTGAACTGTGACCGTCAGAAACCACAGAAGAGGAAGGCACAGCAGTGGTCGGCTGCATAGCCACTAAATTGTGTATTTACAAGAAATCTCAATGTCACACAAATGAGGTGACCTATTAAGACAAGGAAGCTTATGATGTGATACCATTTGCTGGACAATTAGCTGGCCCCTTTGTCGGTGTAAAGTGGAGCAAACTGTCATTCTAAAAAAAAAAAAACAGTTTTATTTCTACGTCCTATGATGTATCTGGTTTTCTTTCTCTGTGATTCCAAAGCAGAAATGTCTTTTCTGTAACATGATGACCAGAAATGTGCACAATATTCTAAATGAAAATGTACAATACTAATGTAAGATACATAACAGAAGTAAATGGAAATCTTAAATTATTTGTTAAAAGCTCTATTGAAAAGAAAGGTCTTTTAGTACGTTTAGTAAGATGTTTGCAATTTTAGAGTCTCTCATGGACAATCATTTGGACAGTGAATTCATAGCCAGACTGGAGCAGAGTAAGAAGAGGGCTTGAAGCCAGACCATTCAGTACATTATACTTGAGAGGGAGAACCTCAAAGACCTCCGGCACTTTGTCAATGGGAGCCTGTGCAATTCACACAGGATGGGAGTAGTGCAGTTATGCAGAGTATTTTTATTCAGCCCATGAGTGCATATCTGTGCACATTTTGAAGCCTATTTAGTTCTTCAGAAGATGCCTTCGTAATTAGGGTGTTACAGTAGTGTAGATTTGATTAATTAAAGCCAAATATCAATTTCTCATTGTCAGATTAGGGTTATTAGGGCCCCCTGTCAAAGTGAGCTGTTGCAAATGTTTAGTTTATAATAAGACAAAAACATAAACCCCTGAATCTGTGTAACACGTTGCATTATGCAGCACTAGAGGGTAGCAACTTTGATTTTAAATTCACACTTTTGTTTCTTGTGAGTTGGAGGAAATGTTGTTTGCAGTTTGTTCCATGCATTTTTTTTCCCCAAGAGAACAATTCACATTATTTAATGTTGGTTTTTTTTTAAACAGCATATTTTTACTCTTATAAGGGGTTTACATGAACAGGTGTTAAACAGTACCATAATTGTGTTACTCAATGTGTATAAACAGATGAATAGAACAATCTTGACAGTGATGGTAGTGTACCATCTAAGTAAAAGATAAATATAACTTAGACAGAGTTCTCACTTTGCAGGTTTCATAGGCTGGTATGCAGAGGCCCTCAGGGATAACTGTTGTGTAATACAATAAGATAATAAAAGACGGCTTAACCTATAGTTACAAAAGTCTTCTTTTATTTGAAATAGTAACAATAATCACAAATTTCTTTAGCGCAACGTGTTCTGTTGAACTTCGGCTGATGTACATTTATTATTTAAGGGCTCTTTCATTATCCATGACAATAGATTTCAGTGTGCTTCTAACCTGAAATAACAGGATTTCTTCAAAGAGTCTTCCTAAAACAGAGTAGATTACAAATTACCAAGATATGTTTTACAGGCTATTTTGGAAATCAAAATACTAGGTACTGATATTGCAGGCATGTAATATATCCAATGCAATACAACATTTTCAGTTCTAAATTTTTGGACTCTTTATGCATGCTAATATTTAAACATCTACTTTAATCTTTGTGAAGCAAAATGTTTTTTTTTGTGGTAATTTTCAACAAATATGTTTAGCATGTGTGGTATTCTATATGCTTGGAATTTTTTAAGGGAAGAGAAATCTTGTACTTTAAGGGAATAATACTTTTTTGCAGATTTTAGTTACAGAAACAAAGTGTTTTGCAGATTTTAGTTCTCATAGCCAAACAATCAAGCAAATAAATATTATTGTGAAGCTGATGTGATGAGGCAGAGTTTCAGCTTGAAAAACTGGTTTGGATGAAGAATTTCACCTGTGAACCAACCCAAGAATAGGCACTAAACCACAAATTAGGGAGTCATTTTATTTTCAAAGCAAACAGTACATGAACAGAAATTCAAGGCAGGGGTTATCAGAATTTAGATTTTTGCAGTTCAAAGAACTGTTTTGTTGTTGCATATACAACAGATTTGATAAAATAATGAACTTTTGCATAGTTATCACTTCTTTATACAATGCAATGGTCTGCCATTAGAAAAGTGAGATGAAGAGGGTGATAAAGAAACTAAATAAGCAGTAAAAATAAATGTTCAGATTGCATGTGTACTGATTGGGTCATCACAATACACTCCAAGGTCCCACGGCATGTTCTAATGACGTTATTATCGTCATGGACAAAAGCATCTCTAGTGAGTAAGAAAAGGGAAGGAAGCTCATTATTTCACAAAATCCCATCCTTTGAGAAGATTCAGTTCAGTTTAAGAGAAATCCCCCAATTTTTGTATTCCATTTATGTGCTTATATCTGCGGACATTTGGGGAACTGGTGTGTAGGTATTTCTGAGACTCTCTCCTCTCAGTCCTTTAACATAGAGTTTAGGATTCTGGAATTCACCTTTTATGTAAGAGTAAGTGCCACATTATTATTCTTTCAATGCTTCCTTTAACTGACAAAGAATCTCTAACAAAACAATTGCAAGGCATGTTTTAAGTTAGACCATTTCCTTAATAAAAAAGAAAAAAAATAAAACCTGTGGAAAGTTACAATCTATAGGGATCACAAACATCAGAATTTTCCAACACCATTTCAGTCTGGTTTTATTTCTAGGAAAGGGTAAAGAAACAACACTACAGATACTAATTAGGAGACAGGACCTGCATTCAAGGAGCACTTTAATGTAGAAAACGAATTTGTTAATCTAGAGTATTCAAGAAAACCACTTGAAGCAATATGTTCTCTTCTCTTTCATTACTCTTCTTTTTGTATTTGTGTATTTCACCATTAAATGTTTCACAGTAGCTCACGATGTGATCTTTGTAAACTTGATAGTACTATTCTGCCCACCTGTCCATTGTCAGTAGTCAGAAAGGAGAAGGAAGCTTTGAAACAGAATTGGTGGCTTTCCTAATTTACCTAGTCTTAACCATTTTGAAGTGTTGTAATGGAAGAAACAGGAGAAGGGAAATGACGTGTGCACCCGGAATAAATTGTCTCTGGGAAAATGTTGCGATCAGGCAAAAAGAGGCAGTGAAACACTACAAATCCTGTCTCAGGCTACCACCTGCAAAGGAATGCCTAGAGTATATGCAGCTGTAATTACAAACCTAGGAGGGACAGTTTGATTTAAAACATCAGTGTCTGCAAAGCACGTCCCCTGTTGTTTTGTAATGCAATAATTTTAACCTTTATTTTAAATGCTTCTTTTCATTGTACGTCACGTACATCATCTCAAGGGACGGTACCATTTCTCTGCTGCGTTCCAATAGAGTTTACAGCTTTCCCAGTAGTATGAATCATCAGTACTGCATGTACAAACCCTCCTTAATGTCGGGGACTTGCCTTACTTATTCAATGAAAAGCTTAAATCATCAATATTTGGGATTATCACTTTGTGTACTAGAATTGCACTGCGGCTTGACAGACATTTGTCACCTTTCTGAGGCTTATTATAAAAAGAAAAAGCTCAATTGCCTGAGCTTGTCCAGCTATAATGCACAAGCTTTACTGAAAAGTTTAGTGAGAAGTAATTGCGTAGTCTCCATTTTTCATTTTTCTTTCTCTGCCAGTAGACAGACTGAGGCTAGGTCAAGTTTCAGGTGTGCTAATTTGGGCATTTTAATTCACTTTTAGACACTTTGGGCTGTTCTAATGATGTCATTGTTATCATGGATCAAAGAACCTCCTGTGGTTCTTGAGTTGGGTGTGACAAAGTACACTGTATCAGATTGTACAATGTACAGTATCAGAGAGAGGTCTGCTAGAGTATTTTAGTAACAAAGAATAGAGAAGTAAGATCATTATTTCAAAAACCACATCCTTGAGAATATCCTGATTTTTAGAGAAATCCCCTAAATCCCCTACCTGCTGAATTATGTGGGCATGCATTTATTTACAGAAAAAAAACAAAGTGCTCTGGGATATAGGTATTCCTGGGACTTTCTCCTTTCTGTCCTTCCTTAAAGTTCACGAGGAACAAAGACACTCAAGAAATTGATTTGGGTTACAGGCATAACCCAGGTGTTTGAGGGCCAGCCCCCAGGCCACGGGACAAGAAAGTTACTGTCGGACATCCATGGCACTGCAAAGCATCATCCACGAAGAGTGAAAAGTGAACATAGAGTCCAATCCGAGATGGTTTTGTCCGTATTGAAAATGACATCATTGACTCAAGGAGGGTCTCATGCATGAGTTGAAATGAGTTGTTTGCTTATGATACACATACTGTATATATGCCTCTAAAGTAATGACATTGGAAATGATTTAGAAAAGCTGACTTGCTTATGGTCATGCCTCCCAAACTTCTATATTATTATTCTTATTTGTTACCAAACAGCCCAAATGGGCTAAATGGCCTTCTCTCATTTATAGGCTTTCTTACAATTCTGGAGTTCAAGTTTTATGAAAAATTATTGTGAGGTTATTATTCTTTCAATGTTTTTTTAATTGTAAAAGTAACTTTTTGAAGTAAATGGTTTTCTTAATCAACAAAACAAAATATCAGCACTTATTGGAAAGTTTCAACCTATCAGATCACAAACAATGCTACCACATTTTGTTTTTTGTTTTTCATGACCAGTTTAGTTGGTTTAATCTATGACAAAAAGGTGAAACACAACTCTAAAGCATGGATACTAATCAAGAGACAGAATTTCACAGCAGTATACAGTATGTGACCAGCATTCATTGAGTACATCAATGTGGAAAACAAATTTGTTAATCTGGAGAAGTCACCACAATTTTATCCACATAGAACAATATTTTCTCATTATAACCCCTCTCTGCATTTACATATTTCACCCATGCTGCAGTGATTCATAATCTTATCTGCTTATACTTTGCAGTGCCATTGCTGTGCAGTCCATTTTCAGATACCACTTAATCTTTAACTGATAGCTGTGAAATGTGATCCTAAACCAGCAAGCACAGGGTGTAAGGTACAATAGATTTACTCATAGTCCATTTATAATGGTGAACATAGTCCATCATAGTGAAAATATACGCATGGCCTCTCATGTGATTTAGAAATGGGTTTAGAGATGATAATTAACCTGAACAAACAGAAGTCTATGACTTCTGTTGTCTCTTAGAACTGACCTGGTAGAATACAGAGTGACCTGTAATTATGTCGATGACCACAGGTCCTTCCAGTCACCTAAAAGTTATAAAAGCATTTTGTCTTTTACATTTAAATGACAAAGAGTTTAATGCTGGAGATTAAAGGTTTTAGACACATTTGTACAAATGTAAGTTCAGGAATGATGCTTTTCAGGATAGTTCACTTGGTGTGTAACACTAGATGAATAGTCACAAAAGGTTTTAACATAAGTTACATACCAATTGATTAACCCCTGTCACAGCTGATGTCTGGTTCAGTTAGTTTATTTTATTTTTAAATTTAGCACTACATGCTAGAGCAATTAATTTTAAAACTCTACGTGTTGATTGATACATATTTCACTACAGTTTAAGTCATCTGTGATTTTGCGGGATTTGAATTGCTTATTTAATGCTAAAAACAATGATATGATCATATTTCAATGTAAAACTTGATTGTTAAATGCTTTAAGAAACCTGCATGCAACAAATAAAGAAGCTTAGATGATATATTGGCGATTGTTTGGTGCCTTTTGTAAATCCAGCTTACTTTAAGAGGAAGCATTATATGCATCCATTTTCTAACTGCTTTATCCAAAACAGGGTTGTGGTGTAACCTGTTTACAAAACCAAAATGTTTCCAAAAGTTAACCAAATGTTTATTACAATTTGATACAGGATATTTGAAAAGTACATATGGTTTTTTAGCATAATGATATTCATCTTTAAATGAGCGTCATAAATAGAGTTTAAAAATGATATTTGATTTCACAGGAACCTCTGGCTATTGAGTTTTAATGACAAAATTAAAATCACATTAATTTACAGTACAATAGAAATGACTGTATATATAACAAGAGCTTTTGGGAATTATTTCTTACAAGGTTTGCCAAAGTGCATTAGTCACTTTATTATTTATACATTCAATACACATGGTAAAAGATCAGTTCATTTTTTTTGTTTTCATTTAACCAGAAGCTATATCACCCTGCAAATCACAGCTGGCAGCCCACTGAAGCTAAGCAGGTGAGAGTCTGGTAAGTAGCTGGATGTGAGACTTCTCAGGAAAGCTACAGTACTTTGCTGCTGAAAGATATGTTAATGGCATGGGTAGGGAGTGCTTACCATGCTGTCTGTGTGGGTCCTAATGCCCCAGTATAGTGATGGAGATACTATACTGTAAAAAGATGCCATCCTTTGGATGAGTATAAAACCAAGGTCTTGACTCTCTGTGGTCATTAAAAATCCCAGAGTGCTTCTTGTGAGGAGTAGGGGTGTTGACTCTGGTATCCTGGACAAATTTCCCCCCATCCTTTATCAGTCATGGTCAAATAAACCCCATCTATGAATTGGCTTCTTTATTCTGTTCTCCTGGCCATTGAGAGCTGATGTGTGTTGAGCATACTGGTGCTCTTTGACTGCCATAGCATCATCCAGGTGAGTGATTAACTAGACATTAACAAGCTACACATTGGTGGTGGAGGGGAATCCCCATTACCAGTAAAGTGCATTGAGTTGTGTGTCCAGAAAAGCTCTGTATATTTAATTTTATTTAATTATTATTAAAATTGATCTTGTTAATGTCACAGATGTGACTCCTAAATGCAGGAATACTTTTGCTTTGCTGCCGACTATGCCACCTAGCATTTAGAAGTGTGCTAGGACCCTTTCTCCCAAAAAATACATTCTTTTTATCTTCCGGAACCAACAGTGCACCCGCAGACCAGCCAAGACAGCTATCCTACTTAATATCCCATTTTATTACAGTACCCACCACACAAAAGTATCCCCATAACACAACAATTTCAGTAATTGCCACATAGAACACCTAACACAATCTATCCAAACCAGAGACACTTACTCATAGAAAATACAAGAACCCCGTGGAGCCCAGTTACCAAAACCCTAAAGTTCCAAAGGAAAAGTCCAGCAGAGTTCTTCTCCTGAAACCAGCTCCAGTTGGTGACCTTATGTACCTCCTTCCACTGCTCCAAAGGAAGGGGTGAAACTGTGCCGTTCTTTGGTGGTGCTTAGGCATCCACTTAACCCTGGCCTCCCTCCGATGCTCTCTGTGGGGCTTCTGGTGTCCGGGGTCTCATCTGAGTGTTGTGGTGCAAACTGTTCCTTCAGCAGCTCGATGTCTGTCTGAAAGGCATCACAGGAATTGATCAGGTCGACACAGTCCATTATTGGAGTCCAGCTCCCCTCTATTGTGGGTCTTTTTACACTTCACTGTCTCAGGAAGGCAGGGACTTTTGCAATCATCCTGGTTTTTTACTTCTCTCCCCCTGCCCTCTGGTAAACAATATAGCAGAAAGCATAAATACTAAAGCATAAAGGCACGAACCTCCAGATTCAGAGACAGCTTCTTCCCACAAGCTGTCAGTTTATGAAATTCTACCCCTACCAGTGGCTCACACTGATTGCACAGTGCTTGTGCTGACATTTATTTGAGTTGAGTGTTGTTTAACTTTGCTGTTGTTCTTGTTGTTGCTGTTTTTCTTTGTTTAAATGTGATGTTCATTTAATGTCTTTGTATTGGATCATACATGCAAATAAGCATTTCATAGCACTTGTGCATATGTGACACATAAACTGAACCCGGACCCTGACCGACGGCAGGCCAGCACCTTACAAGGCTAGAACCCAGAACTCTGAGTTTCTGTTCTCCCCAATCCTCTGAATGTCCCCTGACTGGGGCTGTGAAGCCCATATCTAGCCACGGCTCAGGATTCATTCTGTTGGGGGGAGGAGTGGTTTAAAGGTCATTGTGATGTCTTGGGTGTGGACAGAGCTAACGATGTGGAGATAAGCAATCGACTGGCTGTATGCACATGGACAGGTGTACTGATGAATGATGTATTCCTTACCTGTTCAAGAGCCCCCTCGCAGTCTGAGGCCCTGTTAGATGTGTATCACAATCCTCTCTCTACGTTGTGAGGTGATTAACGAGTATCTGCGCAAGGGGGACCTTTGATCGACGGGAGGCTCCTAACAGAACAAGGCGAGAAACAGATCAGCCCTTAGGGAGACACTGGCTATGTGGTGCAAACCTAAAGTCAACGTAGTCCCAGACTTTTCTGGTCCCACACTCAATTTTTTCACTCTGTGAGTTTAATTTTTGTGTTTGTAAAGACCCCACTTTAAGCAGCATTGCTTTTCAGGATGTTGTAAATTCTGTATTAAACATACAGAAAACATGCTAAATGCCCCATTTCTAAGGCTGATAAACTCATGCCTCCCTTAATACCCTGACTGTCCAAATAACAGTAAAAAGAAACGAAATTTTTAAATTAATTTGCTCTCAACCAGCTGGCATTTTAGCTATCTCAGGGAATGGAAAAACGGCAAAGTATGAGATATCTCATATCTCATATACATATTTCTGTAATTAGTTTGGTCCATGTTCCTTATCATTGCAGGTTGAACTCTTACTTCAGAACATGACATTAATCTTGAATGAACAGACAAGGCCAATTTTATTAATATTATTGTATTTATTTTATTAATAATATTTTAAAGTGCATTTGCATAATCTCATAAAAGGATTAAGGACTGTAATTCATATATATGTCAGTGTATTCAGTGGCATAAATATACAAAATAATACATTAAATAAAACATTTTTGTAACACAAATATACATATATATATTAACTAAACACTGCATAAATAAATTCCATAACTACATCACCACCAATGAAGAAGAGAAAAGTTCTGAGGTAATGTCTACATTCAAAAATTACAGTGTAGTTACAGAGCGTCGTCATACAAATTCAGGTTAGCAATTTTACTTTGAATATTAACAGGTATCACCATGTATAAAATTTGTAAGACATTTATTGCAAGTTTTGGCAAACCTATATTAAAAAGGTCCACAAAAGACTACCAAAGCCTGTTGTAAACATCATATCATTCTAAATTGTAGTGGAGATTAAGGTTTAAACATGATTTTCCTGTCTTTTTAAGGACTGTCATTTAGGATTTAGACTTATTTGAACCAACATCTGAATTTCAAGAATTGTTAATTTTTTACAGTTTTTAGCGAATATATGATGACCATGAGCTGTTCTCAATGTGATTCTGTGATTGCATCCACTGGGTAGGTCGGTGATCCTCATATCGTTCGTCGCTATCCTCTTCGCTGGAGCTCTCATACATGGGAATGGAGAGCTCATCTTCATCGGACCAGTTTTTATCGACAGTGTGAGTCCATTTGTGTTTAGCCTGCAGGGCCTGAAAGCACAACACGCACACCCTGACAGGTTTGGGAGAAATGTCCCGGATGACGAACCTGCTCTTGGAACACGAGCTGCACACCACGAAGCCGCACTGCCGGCAGTGATGCCGCCGGTGGGTGACCGAGAACTTGTCAGAACAGCGCATGCAGATGGCAGACGCTCGGTCGGGAATCCACGTCGCGGCAAAATTATTGTTAGGCGCCCGTCCTGACTTGACCAAATGCTTTGTCCTGCACTCCTGAATGTGCTTGAGCCATTCCTGCTTTTCATTCGGGGATGCGGCGGAGACGTAGAAGGACTTTCGAGGCGTTCTGATGAGCCACTGGTTTTTCATATCCAGGCTGTCTTCCAAATCCTCCACAACAATGTCTTCAAGGGGGATTATGTGTTGATTTTTGTACCAGCGTCCATGGAATATGATGCTGCCGTAGACTAAAATGTCATTAAAGAGAAAGAACATCTTAGGCTGGGGGCTGCGGCGACAGAGTTTCAGAAGTCTCCCTTCTCCCACCAGAACCCGGCCATATTCTGCAAGAGGCTTCCCCGATCCACCGAAGAAGCTCTCTACAGCAGCAATGCGCTCTGCGTTTTCGTCGGAAAATGCCAGGTGGTCTACCATGGTGACTTCAGTTCTTTAGATCTACAATAGAAAAAAACCCAAATGTTAATTATAAACAAATGTATCGCATTTACACATACTGTTACAGATGTAAGTGCACTGCACATGAGTTGCATATGCACAAAAGGTTAAAAACTAAAACCCGTTGGCTTACAGCATGTTGACAATAAATGTATTTATATTCAGTAGCACAGGATCTCTTTTTAAATACAAAGTATTACAATGATAGACGTAAAATCCAGTGTATAAAAAGGTGAAAAAATACACCTAAATACATTTTACAATTTAATTTACAATTGTTTATGTAAATCAGATTTGAAGTAGTCTGATTTTTTATAGTTTAAAAGAATAAAAAAGAACAATCAATGCAAACAAAATACCTTTTATGGCAGTCTGCATATACTGTTATCCTTGTAGGTTCTTATGCGAATCTTCAAATAAAGAACCGTATAAAGTATAAGACTGATAATAGTATATCAGAATTAGTAGAAATGTTGTGCACCGTTCTCAGTTCCTGCTGAAATGCTAGCGATAGGGCTAGCATGCCCTTTTATGTCGCTGTTATTACACTTCCTGGTTGAAGGGACTTCCAGTTAATCTTTGCTTGATCTAGTGACGATGATGAAACATACAAAAGCTGTCATATAGAATTCCCCTTAAGTTCTTATTTCCCACAAAGTCTGTAGAATTAAAATGTTACTGGACTCATTTTATCCCACTGATTGTTTTTAATTTTTTATTTATTTATGCATAAATAATAACAAAACTTACAATACAAACAAGAGTACATATAACATTTCAAGACAAAAACATCGTTAGGGGTATATGTTACAAAATACATTCAAATTATGAAAAACGTTTCAACAAATTAAATAAAAATAACGTCCGCACCATTTTCATATTTTTGCATTTTGAAAAAGTCTGCAGATACTCGTTCACATCCATTTTAAACCCACAGACAGATGAATGAATTTTAGTAGGCGGGGGAGACAGTAGAGGAGCTATTTTAGATCCCTTTAGGACATGAAAATAAGTCAATTTTTAAAAAGAAAAACAAGGATGTGAAGCTCAAAGCAAATATCTGTTTAATGTTATGCAGCTCCATTTAATTATGATTGAATTCCCTCATTATGAAATGCGAAAAAAGGATTAAAAAGCACTAGGCTATTTATGAATGTCTTTAATTGATATTTTTGAGAACTTGTGAATACAATGTTTCTTAGAGAGATGTGATAAAGATACAGAATTTTTTATTTTCCTACAGCAGTTGTGTTCTAAAATAGTTTGTATTCAGTATTGTATTCAGTATGTCTAGGGATTCCATTAATAATTTAAGCTGTAAACTCAAGACAGCATGACAGTGTTGCATGTCCCTTCATTGAAATGGCAGTATTGTTTCAATGCCAACGTCTAGTATTAGCAATAGATATGAGAATCAGAGAACAGAACATGTGCTTGCAGTTAACCCTCTTATGTACAGTACTTTGTAATTGTACCCATACATAGGTAAAATACATGTTTCATAACAGTTTTATTGATGTGAGGTGATAATATGCACAGTGTAAGGAAACCAGGGTGCCCTTATCATAGAATGTCATAATGCTTTGTCTTTTTAGGCCAAACTGGCTTTTTTTTTTTAAAAAAAAAGACCATAGTTAACATGGTTGTTATAACTAGAGGCCAATCATTAAAGACTCCCAAGACACCATGAAGCAGACAAAAACCACATTTACACCTACACTTACTGTCATGTAAACTCTTATTTCCTTCTTGAGTGTGATCGTTTTATGTGGTTATCAGTAAGGTCAAAAGTATGATTAGGGTGGAGAATGAAAGGCAAAGTAGATCCCGTAGGGCGGAAACATGGTTACAGAAGCTGCTAGTAAACTACAAGTCAGGCAAACACGTGTCACAGTACTGCTTTAAATTTGAATGCTGTTAATATATTTTGGATTAGTTTAGTCAGAAGGGGTGAGTATGATTAGTCCTTTCCGCCTGCCTCTCACTGCATCTGTTTGTAATCTGTGTGTATATGGTGACACAATTTATCTTCTATAAAGAAAGCAGAGATCATGTCAAGCTCAAAGTGTCATTTCCAGGAAAGAGATGGGTAGCATGGTTCCCACCCTAGTGTATTTGCTGCCCAATTGATGTATGATTAAAAGAATGATTTCTACAGGACAGATAAAGTACACTCTATTCATGATTGTTCCACTTGGTATTCCGTTTTAATGAGTTCAGTTAGTACAAGACAGTGATTCTGATTTCTCCAGATGTCATTTGACATGAGAGGTGCTACTTTAGTTCTCAGTTTTACATCTATGTGCCTGTGTTTTTTTTTAAATATCATAATTTAAGTTGCATTAAATAGGTATTTCCAGCGAGGTATAATCTCCTCCTGTTATATTCCAAGCTGCTATTGGCAGGAATTCCCACCAAGTAAATCAATTTTGTAATTTATTTTGATTTGACTGAAAATTTTTGCATTTTATTTATGTTCCCTGTAGTAAGGAAGAAAACAAAATGTCTAATATTCTGTAAATAGTGAGGACGTGGTAATTCTTTTTGTCATAGTTTCCTTTATTCTCAGACAGAGCAGGAAGTATTATAACCCAGTTGTGGTTTTCAGAAACTATTATTTCTCTCTCTCTTTTTTAACTTGAGTTAATTCGGGGCGGCTTAGTGTTGCAGTGGTTAGCATTGCTGCCTCACAGCACTGGAGCCCTGTGTTCGTGTGTGTTTCCTCTGTGTGCACTGGTTTCCCCCTATAGTCCAAAAACATACTGATAGGTTATTTAGATGATAACAAGGTAGGTTAATTAGCCTCTGGGAAAATTGCCCTTAGGTGTGAGTGTGTGTCTGTGTTTGTGTGTCTGCTCTGCGATGGACTGGCGTGCTATCCAGGGTGTACCCTGCCTTGTGCCTGTTGCTTGTAGGGAGAGCCTCCAGCTCCAACGTGACCCTGAATTCGAAGAAGCAGGTTCGAAAATGGATGGACGGATAGTTAATATGGTACTGGGTGTTAATGTGGCTGCAGGTGTATATCTGAGTGGAGTGTCTGCATTCTTCCCATGTTTGCATGGGTTTTCCCGGGGTATTCTAGATCTGATTGTCTAGGACTGCCATTCCTTGCTAGGGGGAGAACTCACAAGCTCTGAGCCCTGCCTCCCACCCCATCCGTATTGAAGTGTCTCGGACTTCCCCTCACCACTAAAAGATACTGCAGGAAATATGGATCCCATGAAAACACAAGGTGTTAGGAAGCACACAAACACACAGATATAGCAACAGAAATTCTCAAAACAGCATTTTAAACAAGGGATGAGATAAGACAGAAAGACATGCAGAAATTGCCTGGGTATGCCATCATACTCACACACCACATTCATTAATACAGTACCTCTCATTTATCTAGTTCAAGGACTGACCCATGTACAAGTTAAAAATAATGCTCTTGGTATTTATTTCAGAAAACGACATACACTGGGGCTTTGCTGGCACCTGGGCATATAAGAATAAAGATAGTTTACTTCCTTGTTTTTCAGAAGGTCGCAGACTGGAGCACGGTAATTCTGAGGGATGTTTTTTCCAAGTAGAAAAAATGTGACTGGCTGAACAAGCTATTCAAGATTCATATGCTATGTTGTTGACTGATAAGGCTCAATGTCTCGGTCAAAGTCACGAACAGCCAGGGAAAATAAGGGGTTTTACAATCTGGGTATATTTACTGATTACAGTATTCAGATTGGATTAAATGAAAATGCACATATATCAGTTATTATAAAATGGAGGAGATAAAATCACCTTTTTGTCCAGGTACTTTTTAGGTCCTATGAATAGCTTTAAAAAAACATTCAAAAGGAAATCTTGTCAACAGTCTTCATAAAGCAAGACTATAATGAACTGGATTATTACTTAAATCTGAATGTTGAAAAGCAAATTATATTTGTATCAGTTTATCAGAACACCTGCTTAAGAAAATGCCTGGATTGAGCTAATCTTTTCAAACAGTGAAGACAAAGTGAAGGAAAGCAAGGTGAGAGAACCATGAACTTCGGTCATAACATTTTATACTTTTAAATACAGTATATTGAAACAGTACTGGACTAAGAACTGGACTGTTCTGAGTCCAGGATAAAGCCTGACAGAGAGTTAAAGAGAAGTAAAATGGGATAGGATGGCAAAAATATAATTTAATTCGTATATAGATTTATCCCCAGAGTAAGGAAATGAAATCAGAAATCAGTCATAAGTAAATCAGAAAGCAATAGCCAACAGATGAAATCGGATAATATAAAGAGAAAGTGAAAAACCTTATAAATCAATTAAAACATGAACAGGAACACTGGTAGAAATGTATGGTAGAAAGGCCAAGAGAGATATTAAATAGTGTATTTAAACTTTGGGTGGACATACAGTATAAGCTCCATGGAGATAGCACCCCTGGTGCAAAATTGAACCAGGGCCCCCAGCACTGTGAGCCAGCAATACTTATATTAGAATCACTGATATTATACTAATTGTACTGAAAAAAACAAGAGATGTTCATGTCATGATAATTCGCTGTTTTTAAACACAAAATACAAAGGAAAAAATAATTTGATTAAGAAAGAATTTAGATAATAGAGGAAGAAATGGTCTATTCCTATGATCCCTGTAACTCCGAATGGAACTGATACTGAAAGAGTAAATGAATATAAGTACCTCAGCACTATTAGTGATTGTAAATTGACTTGGACAGCCAATATGGAGGCAAGGTATTTGAAGATGCAACAAAAGTTGTATTTTTTAACAAAGGGAAAACGTTTTAATGTAGACAGCACAATGCTGACACTTTCTTATAAGGGTTGTATTCAGAGAGTTCTAAACGTTTGTATTCAGTGCTGAAGAGGCGTCTTGTCCTTGCAGATCAAAAACAAGTTGGAAAAAGTGATCAGGACTGGTGGCAAGATTACTGGCACATCCTTGGACTCAATAACATGTCTAACAGAGTGACATTTTTAATTATATTATTAATCTTTCACATAGAAACTTAGATTGCCCCTCTCATCCACTCTTTTTAGAATATACTCTCCTAACCTCTAGGATGAGGTACCAGTTCCCTGGTATAAAGACTAAGAGAGCCCTTATGTCCTTTCTGCCTAAAAGAATTCTTTGTTGAACAATATAAAGATTGTTTGCAGGTAGGAATTTTATTATTGTTTTCACACTCTTTACAAGCTAATTGTCTGCTTTTTAATTTAATTGTACAGCTCTGTAAGTATAGTATAAAGAATACTATGCTATAACAGAATTATAATACTTTAGGGTCTGATTAACTGCTTATAATAAATAATCAAAAAGGAAAGGAAAGAAGACTTAGTAAATAATAGTTCCTTGGTAATACTTTGGAATAGTTTCTTCACTCAACTGGATTGAATAAGATCTTCATCAATGGATCTTCAATTCATTATTCGTGAGGGTTACAAGAAACATAAAAAATTGCTCAGATTGCACCAGATTTCCTGTTTTTGTGACTCAGTGAAGTAACATGGCTTTATTTTGCAATGTTCCTTCACTCGAAGTTAATTATGGAAATACTCAGGATACCTAGAAAATGTTACATTGAGTAAGCATTATTACTGGGTGCCATGTTATGTGATGAAAACAAAACACTTTTTTTTCTTGGAAGCAACTTTGCAAATAAGGATTTGATTGATCTAGTTCTTTATAGCTAACCTTTTTGTACAGGAGTTCCAGAAAGCTTGGCATTGAAAAGGATTAATCAAAACATTCTTTTTATAGTCGAACTTTCAGGTAGAACTTTTTATTTGAGGTATGAGGTAGAAAAGCCATTTGGGTTTTTATTTGAGTTATGTTGTTTAGAGTAAATGCAAACTATTTTATGTTTATTCTGAAATTTGTTCATAGCGAATATTAACTAAGTAGAGTAAATCACATGATTCTTAAGCCTTTGCCCTTTGGTCCACTTTAGCAAACACCTGATACTATTATGATCTTAGTGGGTTTGGCTTAGATCTTTCCCAGCAGTGAGATCTCCACCCATTCAGATTCCATTCTTTCATCTTCAGCAATACACAATTTGTACATGCTCCTGTCTTTGTAATGAAGTAACTGAAGTATTTGTAGCTCATTCAACCTAAACCAAACTTTCAAACTAAATATTTGTTTATATGTTATATAGCTAGCTGAAATGAACAGAATGAATGATGTAACAGTCTATGAGCTCATGTAAAGTTAACTCATAATAGTACTTTTATTCATGTCAGAAGTGCTACAAAAATTAAACCAGTGACCTAAAATAACAACTGTCCCATCCCATGTAGAGACTTGCATTCTCAGTTCACTTCACATAAGAGAACCCCTATGGTACAGGATCTTCATAGTCCATCCATGGTGCACTGCGACCCTAGTCAGTCACAGGGCAGACAGACACAAACACACTCCAGGACCAGTTTTCTCAGAAGCTGATTAACCTACCAGTATGTCTTTGGACTGTGGAAGGAAACCAGAGTATCTGGAGGAAACCAGCTGAACAGGGGGCGAATATACAAACTCCACACAGATAGCACCCCAGCTCTGGAACTGAACCCAGGGCTCCACCACTGCTTTCTCCAGGGTAGGGTTTCTCTGGTTAACAAGTAGCAATGCTAATCATTGTGGACTGTATTTTGGTCTTCAAAATATTAATACGTAAGCTGTTGTTATACAGTACTTCATTTTTGTATATAAATTGCAAAGATAATAATTGTAATCATTTGCTTTTCATTTTATAAAGCAATTGATGTTAAAAAACATTATGAGCTCTGGTCTATTTGTACATAAGAGCTACTGATCCACCAGTCAACAGTAGAGAATAAAAAACTGAATACTCGAGCAGCCACTGCATGACAAAGCCATGCGGTAGAACAAGAGAAAAAAGGAGACATGCTACGGCCACATGCCACCTGGTGGACAGAAGCATTTCAGCACAGTTCAGTTGAAAAGAAGGTTCTTGCAGTACTGTAAGAACTTATGAACATTGAAGGAGAAGAAGATAAAAAAAAACATATTTTAACATATTTTAATACATTCCTTGTATTCTTCAAGAATACAAAAATTTGACTTATATGTATAATTAACTCCAGGCAATTTTACATACTGGTAAACACAAAGAAATATGACACAAAGGTCTATTTTTAATCAGTGAAGCTTGGACACAATGGACAATGAGTAGGAATAATTACAATGAGTTTCGAAGACTAGGGCCCCAGCGTTGAGACAGCAGTGCTAACCACTACGCTTCCCAAAATCCATCATCTTTGTTTCCAAGACTAATTTAAATAACAATGCAAAGTAAAATCACTTTATTTCCTTCATAATAAACTGATTTATTATACGCATTCAATAATGAAAACAACCTTTTCCATAGCACAGTTTCTCAAACACTTCATTTCTTTTGATCAATTAGAATACAACTGCGTTTCTATCTAGAATACATCTGTGTTTTCTGTTTGAAAGTCACCACTGCAGTAAAGGACATCTTGTACAGAAAGATTTCCTACACTTTTTGCCAGCATTCACCGACAGAACTCAATTAAAAAGCTCCGATATAGTTACCTAGACAGTATGTCTTCCAACAGAGTTTTGACATATACTACCATCCTTAAGGAGTTTAACATTCAAAAACCGCATCTTAAAAATCAATCCTGTACTAAGTGTCAGGCTTCTGTGGCCTGCAGCACTAGTTATAAGCAGTTCACGTTTAGTTTCAAATTCTTGAGACTGTACATTATGAAAGAGACTGAGTTAATTTAAATGGTCTGAGAAACATTGCCTTTTTGCCAGTGCATTGTTGCTAGATGTAATCAGATTAGCATTAAACTGTGGAAATTAAAAGCATAAAGTAACTGACTGCCATTAAAAAAAAGATGTTTCTCCAGAGACAAGCTAATCAATAGCCTTTTCCGAGAAGCTGAATTTCTTTCATATCTTGCCTGGCAGCTGCAAATCTCTTTCCATTAGTCTCAGTGGAGCAACTGGTGACATTTCCTAAGAGGCTGCTTCAGCTACATTGGCTCTCAATTAAAGGTCTATGGTTCCTTTCACTTTAAATTTCTTAGCTGAGCGCTCGCTTGATCTGAGCTGAAACTTGCTGCCATAGATATAGGAAATGAATCCATCAATTTCCACACTAAAGACACTGTTGCGCTTTGGGATAACTGTAGGGAGGAAAAAAAAAGACAAAAAAACAGAAATTACTTTACAACATAAATTCTGAACAAAGCATTAAAACATACATTATTTAGATTGATGGATAATTGATGCACACCTTTCAGCCTGTCCTCTTCTGTGATAATTTTGAACACATGCTTCATCTCTTGTAAAAGAATTCCTGTAGTGCCCACATAAGAAGGACACTTAGATTTGACCACTGGAAAAAAAAAGAAGAAGATATTGATTCACAACTTCCAAAAAAGATTATTAAGGCTATTGTTTTAATTGGAAGCTTTGATGAGAAAAATTAAAACTAGAATGTACAGTACTTATTTTGCTTAAACAATTCTATGTATCTTTATGTCAGATTAAAGAAAAAGAACAATACAATTACCTGTTATAATAGCACCATGGAAATCTGCCTTCAATAGCTTATTCTGGATCATCTGAGGGTTGCTAAGATTAAAGTAAAAGTGGTAGAAAAACCTGATTTAACTGCAAGACAGAATTTCATTTATACAGTGCATTTGCTTTATCCATTCTGAATGGTAAAATGTTTTAAAGGAACTAATAGGACAAAGGGTGAAATAGAAGAACCTGCCTCGTATCAGTTATGGTCTTAAAATACTAGTGTTTTAAGCCACAATTGTGACATCTTGATATAAATTATAAAGAAATTATGAGAAAGAATTATCATACTAGGAAAAGTGATTATATTTTCCATAATGATCTTCAGGAATCATCCTAAAGAAGCAAATAAAGAGTTCCCTGAAGTGCTCACTGTGGTACTGGTTATCAAATCCTAACAGATTTCTCCTTCTTGTCAATGATTTACAGTTTAACATGACCCAGGGAAATATTAAAAATATAAATATTAGAAAACGTAATGTATCAATCATACAATAATAACACTTTACAGAATGAGAACAACAATAAATAAAAAGAATACACAAGATAAAACACAATTACAATATACAGAGGAGACCGTGGATGGTGGTACTAAGAAAAGCAGAGGAGTGAAGAATGGAACCAGTTAAGTAAAGGCTCTTCTAAAGAAGGTTTTGAGTCTGGATTTGAAGGAGTTTAGAGAAGGTGACTCTCTGATAATGAAAACTTAAACCTGTTGTACCTGTCTATGTGTTAACATTGTCAAATTAAGAAGCAGTTTTATTGTTTTGCTAGTGAGCTAATGCCAAAATCTGCTTACTTCCACCCTTAACAAACATAGGACAGCTGTTGATTGCATTATGGTTTATTGTTTTGACAGCTTTTTTAAATTAAGCATGCAGTCATACCTTTCTGGTCTGAGTCCATTACAAAGATCACGCATGTACTGCTTCCACAATTCATGTAGTGGCAAGAAGAGTTCATACCTGGCAAAACAACTTTAATAAAAGACATCCTTCCATCTCTAGAGTCAACAGGTGACCTGTTCTATAGCCTTACTCCAAAAATTAATTGTAATTCACATTTAATCCATTTACTGCACTTCTATCATACCTTATAAATTGTACCGAACAAAAAGATGTTAATTCCACACTAAAATATGAAGGAAGGCTGTGGAGCTTTCTTTAGGTGTTCATACTAAAACCCTGTATCTTTTTTACTCTTTATACACGTCAGTGTACAATTAACCTCTACTTCCTTTGCGGCTCGCATACTGACACAGCTCCCCACCTCTCTAAATATGATTAATAAAAGTTAATACAAACAGATGGAAGATATGCCCCCTTTTCCCATTTCATTAAAGCGAAGTGTTCTGCATTCAAATTAAAAAACAAAATGAAGAGTTTCACTCTACCATTTCACACATTACTGAATAAAAATAATAAACTGTAATTGCACTGACTTCTGCTGCTCGGGTTTCAGCTCAAATACTTTCATTTCCCTCCTCTGCTTGGCATTTAGGCCTTTTGCTTTCTTCCTCTTTTTCTTCTGAACTCTCTTGAAGGCATGCTCAAGTACCACTGCCTTGCGAACCAAAAACTGCTGGATTTCCTCTTCTTTGAGCCTTGGCATGCTCCTCTTCAGAAATGCGTTTGTGAAAGCTTCTGCTTGATTGGCATCTTGGGACTGTTATGAAGACAAGCAGAAAATGTTTTTATTGCTGCAGTGAACGAGACAAATCACTTCAGCGCTTCCTCCCTATTGGAAGCAATGCCTTCCTTTAATCTAAATTAATTCAGAGATTTGTAGTAGTAACTCGCAAGTGGAATTCATATGTAAAGCAGAATGGAAATGAGAGAAAACGTTTAATCTTGAATCTGCCAATGTTCTGGAAAACAGATCAAAACACTCAAAAGATCAGATTTTCAATTTCTAAAAGCAAAAACCCCATCCTGTTGCAAAACAGCTTAAAAGTGTGAAGTCTCCACTTTTTGGTACACAAAAACTGCAGAGGGCAGCAAAGGACAGCACGTCTGAAAAGAATAAATTTACCTGGATGCCCAGAATTGCAGCCTGTTTAGCTGGTAGAGCAGACTGAACACTACCTACAAAAATAATACAAAATAATACAAAAACAATAAAAAAAAATTGAAGAATAACTTGAATATCTTTGCACACCTTCACAACCCGTTTAATATTTGCATAGAAATACGAGCTGGACAAATGAAAAGCACGGAAGGGTTTGATATGACTGTTTCAACTTTTGATCGTCACACATTTGTAAACCGTACCTTGACATTTTTTCAAGTTTGAAAACAAATAGGCTTTCAACCGTTTGTACGTGTAAACTAAAGCACATGTATTAATATCCAATTATTGTTTGCAAAACTCGAATACTTTATTGAAGCTTGAAAAAGTGTGAGACGAGAAGAAAAGTATTTTTTTCGATGAAGCTAGAAACAGTGTGTGATTACAGAAATAGCTTTCACACCTAGTGATCATGGTTTAAACGTGTTTTTCTTTACAAAATTAGCCAGACTTACATTCCATTCTGATGTGCTTCTCGTTATCCTTTCTGCATTGAAATTTAAACTCAACTCCACTCCACAACGTGAGTCTGCGTCTATGAAGTACTTCCGCACCACGTGGTCACATAGACATGATTAGTCGATTGCGAGGTAGGTTCAATTTTAAGCATTACTGTGTATGCAATTAATTAATTATTTTACTTTACATACGGATATTATGAGCTGAATATTATGAGCTATGCATCTGTATGTTTAAGATCCGTGTATTATCGTATAAGCTAATAAGCATTAGCTTGGTATATGCTAGTTTAGTGACTCTGGTAGGCAGTACATGTGCTTTAAACTCTCCCACGGTAGAAGAGTTCAGTTATAGTTTCTGTTAAGTGCTGAAACCTGAAATACTCTTTTCTTCTGTTTAATAATATAATTAAACGCAGTGTGATTCAAGGGCCTGTGAAGACAGTGGTAAACAAAAAGGTGTTGACTCCAAAGTCTATTTTCTCACACAAATCATGGCTACGTTTTAGACGTCTGTAAAACAAATATTATTATGTATGTCATATTATTGGCCCCAACTAGCTGGAAGGCATAATGAGCAAACATCCATCTATCCATCCATGTCATATTAGTTTTGAGTCACATATGATTTTTCGTGTCTGAATCTCAAATTTGTTTTAATATCCTTTAACCTCCTTTTTTGTACTGCTCTGTATTCCAAACACTCCGTGCCACTCTGATCTATTTGCAAAGGACAGGTTTTATGTTTCTGTGTCCCAAAAGCATTCCTTATTCAAAGGTTTAAAGTAATTTAAAAGTGTACCAACAAAATATTTTTTATTGCTCATAGAATTACAGCCTTGTTGTTTGGAAACATTTCAGCTGCAAACAATCTTCCCCAGACAGAGATAAACGTGTCTAATTGTCTGCACATTCAAAGCAATGGAAAAAAAAACTGTAGTTGAGAATGTGCAATATTTGTGAGCACCATGACAGCCTTAAAAAGCAATTACTAAACCATTATGTGTCTCTGCAATAATTATTTCAGTTGAATATATATATATAACATTGTAGGCTGAATTCATTGGACACACAAACTGAACATACTGATTGATGAGGATCCCTGGTGGAAAGAATGTTGATTTTGTCCAGAACTAGTTTTAATAAATAAGAACTTTAAAAAAGGCTACACACGAGAAGATCTATCCCATCTGGGAATTAGGGTTCAGTGATTCAGGGATCTTATCCATCCATTTCTTGAATGGAGCTAAGGTGTCAGCTTCAACCTCATGAGTGGGTAGCTTGTTCCACACTCTTATAACCTAAATATATTTATATAACATATTAGCAGGTAGGTAGGTATTTTTCTTTTTTTGTACATAGGCAAACATTTTTACTCATTTACCCTGGCTATGAAATAATAGAAGGGTCCAGTATACATTTAATTTGTTGAGGTATGAAAGCTGACTGAATAACAAAATATGGATGGATTGAATATTTAAGTTGAGCTTAACAACTATGCCTCTACCAGAAAATGAAATGTTTCTCAGTGACTTTTAAGTTATTCTGATTGTATCATTGCCCTCACTTGGTAAAATTATTGAAAAGCAAAAACAAGATGCCGGGTAATCCTGACCTTTGGGAATCACAGCAACAGATTTGCCCATGACACCAGCGATACAAGTTCAATTCCCAGAAAACCTTCTTTTAAACAGGACATCAATGGCAGGAGGAAGCCCATGCCAATAAGGAGGTATGCTGCAGCTCAGCAGGGAACAGAGCAACATGCACATCCCTGGTATAGTTCCAGAGAGGTAGGAGTCATGTAGCAGCTTATTATCTCCTTGCCAGGCGGGCCAGACCTCTTAGAAACGCAGTAACAAGCATGCCTGCAGTGCTGGTGATCCTGGTTTGATCCTGTCACACACTGCTTTCGCCTCCCATGCTGCACTATTATTGAAAAAATGGCAAGCTTTAGTCATAGCAAAATAAAGCTTAAGGAAGCAAATTTTGCAAGAGAAAAGTGAACGTACTCAGGGGGAAACAATGTTGTATTGATTTCTAAAGGGACAGTGCTTCCCAATGCCCGTGTGAGTTGAAAGTGAGGGTTTCCCGTGGGTACTTATCTGAGCTACTGGAAAGCTGACGACAAACTTGAGTGCACTTAAACCTACCAGTTTTCATCTCCTGTGGCATTTCAAACAACATTAAGTGCACTTTTCATTTTTAACGACTACCTAATCAGATTTAAGGATAAATTAAAAATATGCCTAAGAATACATACTGTAGGAATACATCACACTAGGAAAAGCTTAAAAGGCAGGGTAGATTTTTAAGTTCTAAGAGACAGGGATTTTTTTTTTCTTTAACCAAAGAAAAATGTGGTTACATTACTTAGCTATTAATTGCAGTATTTGGATTACTGTGTCACCAGATTGCCATGTGTTATAATCCCTACTTCAGCGGGGGGAAAAAAAGAGAGCAGGTGTTTGAACCGACACTCAATTTGCACCAAAGCCTTGTCGTCTCGTAAATGTTTTTGGAAGCAGGATGGGTCATGACTGGAAATTTATTAGACGATTTGCTGAGAGAATTGCTTTTTGACTTTGAATACAAACATTTGTGTTTTGGGGACGATTTCACTCTGACCTGATGACTACTGCCTGTCTTTGTCTGTCTCTCCGTCTGCCTTTCAGCATGGATATGGAATGAATACAGGTCTGACAGCTCAGAAGAAATAGTCTGCATAAAGCCATAGCAATGGCCCACATGATCTTGAGCTAGTATAGGTAGTGTTGTGTATGGCATAGGTGTTCATAATACCATGTCAAGACAGGAGGAAAAGGTCAGGAAGAAACATAGAGACAGAGTGGAGGTTGTTGAGTTTCTATGAAAAGACCTGAAATGCCTATAAATAAAAGATAAGAATGCTCAAGTGTTTATAATACATAAAGGTGACACAAGTCTTGTGAATACAATAAACACAATGAAAGCACCAGGCTTAAAAGCTTATCATAGAATAAACTTTTTTGCTCTGAACTCTTGTACACCAGCTTGGTGAAAGCATTGAACGGCTGGTCTTGGTTTAAAATTTTAAGTTACATAGTATCAAGAGAGTTGATGGTCTGCCCAGCTTTTATTTCTAAATTATGAAACGTATAGGTTAAAGCAGGGCTCCCCATCCTGGTCCTAGAGGGCTGGTGTGTTTATAGGTTTTCAGTCCAGCTGGGCTTTGAACGACCTTAATCAGCTTGTTATTGTCTTAATTGGACTCATTTGTCAGCTTCTTCAATCTCTTCAGGTGTTGGTGCTTTAAATACACCTGGAAAATCTACAGTCACACCTACCCTTCAGCACCAGGATTGGTCAGCCCTGAGCTAAAACTTTGATTTAGAAATAAAAAGAAAGATGTTTATGGTTTAAATAGTGCTAAGAATAAATGGGCAATGCTTTGTGTTGTGTGTAATAAAATTAGATGATATACTATACATTGAGCCTGCAAATGTTATCAGTTATTTGTTCCACTAAAATGTGGAGTATTTGCTGAAATAAAAACTGTTTCCAGCAGTACAGACTTAAAAAAAAGATATCCTTTCCTTACACGATTCATACTTACAAGATTTACTTTGTTTATATTTTTTATATTATATATTTTTATATTTTATTTATATTTTAAATCATCTGTGAATCTAATTTTTTAAAAGAAGTCTAACATCTTGTCCCTTTCTTGTCAGTCGTTGGCAGGCTTCAACTTGTTTTTCTCTTGCATTGAGGTCTTACTGGGCTCAAGAGAAAGCAACTGATATGTCTTTCATGAATGACATTATCTGTGTTTTATAGCACAAGAGCTCTCATGGCTTAAGAAAATCTCTGAATTAGAAGAGCTAACAGGGAATGGTAACTCTGATTGTTCGAAAGGTCACGGACCAAGTCTAATTCACATGATACTTGTTCAGCGTTTCTGAATCACCTCTAGGCTTGTCTGACCTTTCCGTTTCTTTCTGTACCAACCAGACATTGCACCAATACCTAAGAACAGGAAGAAAAATCTGCCTTTTCAATGTGTATTGAAGAAAATCTATGAACAATTACATGTGGCTTTCAGAACAAACTGTGAAGATATACCTACTTACAGAATAAAAGTAAAAAGATTTATCCTTAAAACTTATTACCAGTGAAGAATAACTGTATTTAAACTAATTAAAGGAAATCCTGTGGAATTGATACAAACAATGGAACAAATTATCACAAACTTTAGAATGTTTATTACAGTTCCTCTAAAGAAAAGCAAATTGGGAACAATAATTTTCTCCTCTTTTCTTATGCCTTCATCTTAAAAAAAAACAAATGGGCTCAATGTGTATATATTTGTATGTCGTTCCCACATTACAATGTTCTTACATTGAACTTTCCAAGTATTTCAAGTGATTATTTAAAGCAAATATTTCTTGCTTTGTCTAAACGTTTTTGGTGAAATGAGCTTGACATAAATGTATGTGTCTGGTAGCTAAATGCTAGCTGATAATACTAAACTTTCTTGTTAAACATTCCCCAAGTAAAGGTTTGCTTCTGCATAAAATGCATTTAAAATTCGAAGAACTAGGCCTTGTCCTACAGCCAGTCAAAATCATTTTAAAATTGTCATCACTCTCCATTAACAACTTTGCCTCACTCTACAGCTAAACTCGAGTGAACTGGTGTTACCTCTGTGCACACAGACAAAAGGAATGACATACAGTAGTAGCTGTAATTGACTTTGGCTACTTTTGATCTGATTTTGTAAGACAGTATAGCTCATACAACTTCAAACATTTTGACAAATAGGCTCCCAGGTTTCATATATACATCTCTAATTGTGTAACTTGAACAATTGGAATGCGTATGTATGAATATTCACAGTGACAGGGATATTTTTAATTGATTTGCTTTATCTGAGTACGAGCAAAATATCCACCTTCTTATTTTAATAATGGAGACCAGAAATGTAACCCATTAAATATTTCTGTCAAGCATACTTGGTATTTGTTGCTGCTTGTGTACAGAATGTTATTTCAGTATTCTACTTCTAAACCATGCCCTGTTTCTTTGGTCCAAATGGAAAGGTATAACAAATATTTTCTTCTACTTTTTGTCCATTTTATCTGGAAGGTATTTCATCACCTGCCTCCTATTTGTGTTTAACACCAAACTCTACATAGAGGTAAACAGATGTGATGATACTTGGTTAACAATATAGTGTGGTACAATGTATGCTCCAAAATAAAACGTGTTCTTTTACTAAAGCAAAGAATGGTGTCATTTTCAACATATCCTTTATATAATAATCCCAAAACAATGCACTTTGGTAGTTTTTTTTTTACTTAAACTAATCTAATTCATTCGTTTCTTTTGTTTTCATAAGAAGTATTTTTCAAGAAACATAAAGTAGAGCAGTACACTTAGGAAATTATGTATACTTTGTGGTATCAATTCAATTCCATCACAACACCACAAGAGGGCGATCTTACATTACGTAGTAGGAGCCAATCAATTAACAATGTACGTGGCATATTGCGAGCAGTATATTAATAAGAAAATCTAAAAGAGGAAACCACGATGTCTTTATTATGCTGAAATCAGCAGTTATTCTACATTCTAAATATCAGATGTCCAAAATTAGAAAAACAACACAATTCTCTTTGAACATATGTTACAGGGATTGACATTGTGTGTGCAAATTGAAATTATATGACCTTTCACATTATCTGTTTTGGATCTGCTGCAAGCAGTTAGGTCAGAAACATGGCTTATTAGGGCATTGTTTGTAATTGATGTAGTTTTTCATTGTGCTATTCCAATGCTATTCCAGGGGGGGTCAGTCATATTTACCTGAAATTTGCTTGTAGTTTCTTGCAAAGCCCAGTACGTTTGTTTCCCCCACGAATTAAAAAGTTCCCTGTTCAGATTCCCTGCACAGACTTGCCATAATGAATACAGGTCAGTGGGTTACAGTGTGAAGGGGTGTCATATCTCAGATCTTATTAGAAATATACACTTGGGCCCAGGTTGTAAAATACAGTTCAATTGGCAGTCATTAATTGACATTTGTATGTTATTCAAAAAAAGCAAAAGCATTTTGCTTACATTCCACACACAAAGCACAGATCTGTCACTTACTGTGTTTGATGGGGTCAATGCATTCATTGAAATTACTGTTTTGATTTTTATATTTTTAAAATAATTAATAAGAAGTGCATACACCTCTTATTAATGTGGGATTTTAGGCTTGTGTAACAAATAGATAATCTATTAACCAGGACTGTTAAAAGCCAAAATAATCATGTGGGAAAAAGTATTCCTATTTAAACATTTCATAAGTCACATTTGGCCCTTTTATTTGTGAGCTTTCAAGCACCAGAAATAGAATATGTCACTGTACCCCACTTAATGTGCATGGTGCACAATGAGACATCTATCAAAAAAGGCTCCTATTTTCTATTACTTTATCTGCAGACCAGGTTACAATTGGCACACTATAGTAAGGTGATTACCTTGCCTTACACATCATCTAATAAGAAAGTCCATTCAAGTTTTTGGTTTCTTCAAGCAAACCTTTATTCTGCCCCACTCTCCTATATACAGTATAATTGACTTCACTGAAATTTTGTGATCTCACACAAATCATGCAAGTTATATAATGTGCAATTTATTTTAAGAACTAAATGACAAAGTTGCAATATTTACCATTTTTGAAAATAAGGATTTTGGAAATGTTATAATGTAAATTAAAATACAAAACCCAGGACACACTCTGCTGTATTCACAGTCTGCATTATCACCTCCATTATGATATATAATAACATCACGAAAACTGTATCATAATATCAAATTATATTGTGATTTTCCCAGACAGGATAATGAAATAGACTATGAGGATAAAACACTGCTGCTGCACAGGATCTCAGTAACTTTGTCTTGCTCTGGTTTCCTGTAATGTACTGATGGCAAACTGGAGACAGCAGGTGTTTGTAAAAATTAGCCTACAGCAGTTTAATGGCTCAGTTGATATATAAAAAGTCTGCGTTCCTCTTCCAGTCATAGCTCACTACCCTGACGTATATGCTCAAAGATCCCATTTCCCACAACATTCTGTGGGAATGTATTGCACAGAATGATCAAGAAGAAAAAAAGTTCTGTCACAATACTACATCTATGCACCCTTTCCTGATGGCTAAGTGTCAGGTTAGCTGCGTTCCTAGGCAGGTGGGTTAAGGCTTTTTAATGTAAGTCATTTTCTATCCCTGACCTATAGCTGTACTCTCTCTGCTAATATAGATGCATTTCTAGAAAGATGCATTTAGTCTGTGACCAGAAAAATCCCCTGCAGGGTCTTGACATTTATGTTGTAAATGATCCATCCTTAGTTTTGGGAGAGCTATTGAACTAGAAAAAGAACATAACTAGTAAGTGTAAAATTCTCTTCCCTCTATAAAACACATTCAGCATATATTCCAAAAGCAATGAAGATGTTCACAGGGTGCCATATAATGCGCAATAAAAGGTTAGTCAAGGTTTCTGTTTACCAAGGCTTGACCAAACACAGCTGCTGCATTCTGAAATTACTGGATATCAGCTTAATAACATCACTAACAAGCTGTGTAACAAGCAGCTCACTGAAACATTTCTCACTTTCCGTTTGTCTCACTTCCTTCAAACACATTTTGTGCTGTAACATTTCGGTACACCGTTCAATAACATCTGGATAATACAAAAAACGGGATGGATGGGTCATTTTTGTAGCATTTCGATGGCAAGGTAGAAAGGGCAGTTTGCTTCACAGCTTTTCAAATACTTAAAGTTGGTCCTGTAGTTCGAGCACTCATGTTCCGAATACCAATTCACCATGTAATGCCGAAGTTCATTCTGGGGCAAGGAAGTGGAAAACCAAAGAGAATGATTTCAATTTTTTTTTTTTAGATGGATCCAGCTAATTGAAACCCCTGCCTGTCTCTGTGAGCTTTTAAGAGCATGTGCATTAAAACTGCAAGGAAAGCAGCAAAAACGCAATGATGTGACCTGACCTTCTGTAAGAGCCTGCTTGTCAGACAGGGGATGCTTACCAAACGCCACTTCTTTCCCTCTTGAAGGGGATGTTTCATTAATAGAAGATATGCATATCAATATTTAATAGACAATCTGCTGGCGCTCCTTTTGTCCTTGGATAAGCTGAGCTCTTCTCGCTGCCTCTGCATCAACTTTTCAAACTGAAAGAAGGCTCTACTTGTCATACCTCACACCCGGCTCCCCATGGAATTTCTTCTACACCAGTATACTGGATCAGAGGGAGCTACAAAAAGCTCGGCAAACATTGAATGTCAAATACTGTATATGGCAGTGAACATTACATTAGTTGATGGTAAATATTAACTGGTACCTGGCCTATATTCCCGCCCAGTATCATTCAGCTGGCTGTTAACCATTTAATTAGCTCAAAAATCAGATAAGACAAGTGTGTTTTTTTGTACCTTAATTGGTAATGGCTGATATACAGTAAATATCTCCTTTAGCAGTATTGAAATGAGATATCTTTGGGTATTTCTCTCATGACAGAAATATTTTCTAAAGATTCTTGCTCTGCAGAGAACTTGAAACATTTTTACTTTGCAATACAATTTGGAAGAAACAGGTCCAGGTGAGGTGCATGCTACAGCATTTTATGTGTTTCAGGCAGTTTATGAGGCAACAGGGGCAAACCCAGATAATTAATTCTTTGGTGAGTTCAATAAAATGTAGCAACTGGCTGTAATTAAAAGTATTCACATGAGCAAGTCACTACATAAGAAGCATGCAAAACACAATTGGATTAATTTTTTATGTTTATTTACAATTTTCATCATTTGTTCTTACATTGAAAGATGCAAAGTCTAATTTTAGAAAGTACTAAAATGATCAAATTGATTTTATATT
This sequence comes from Lepisosteus platostomus, assembly GCF_059453375.1. Classification (NCBI taxonomy): domain Eukaryota; kingdom Metazoa; phylum Chordata; class Actinopteri; order Semionotiformes; family Lepisosteidae; genus Lepisosteus; species Lepisosteus platostomus. The sequence goes on along the minus strand of NC_142630.1, from coordinate 12,040,280 downwards.
GTAATTGCAAAACCTTATATTATATTTACTGTTGACAGTAAGGAATTTAACCCAATACAGGAGTCAGTTAAGAACATCCAGGTTTAATGTTTTCAGGAATGGAAAAAAAGACTCTTTTTCTTTTTCTGAACCACATTTTACACCCACTGAAGAGGGAACAGTTCCTCTGAGAAGAAACACATGAGATACCTTTTATCTTTGTTTTCGAGATTCACATATATTATTTTAAATCTGCATACTGATTTGCATGCACTAAACCATTTTCCATAGTCCCCCCATCATGCTACACTAACACTGTGTAAACTGTGTAAATTGTTTTGAGAATGTAATCATCATAAAAAGATTTACAGAAGTGAGCATTTCATTGATGTGCATACTGTGGGTATGCTTAGATTTAAGAAAAAAAATCTAAAGCCCACAGTTTCATTTACCTGATTAAAGCTACATAACCTGTTGTTTTTCTACTGGCAGGGCCCTATTCCAGGCTTACCCATATTGAATTATAATAACCTTAACCTTGATGTCTAGACACTGCAGGGCATTGAGTAGCAATCTAATGATCACACCCTTACGGTTGTGCTGGACACATTGATTTTGAAGTGTTTGTCACAAAACTTTCCACAGACAAAATGTAGTTCCTTTTTTTAATTTCTATTTTATTTTAAAATAAAAAGCATTACAAAGTAAGAAAGCATAATGTGTTTGTTTTGACAAAGATATTGTTTTAATGCCCTTTGCGCTGAAATGGGAAAGTTACCATCTATAGCAAACACTGCCACTTGATTTATGACTTGTAAACAGAAGGTTTATAAGATCATGCCCCTTTTGGAGTCCTTGTGAGGATTTCCAATATTTCCTCAGTTAAAGCTGAAAGAGTGGTTTTGATGCGGAAGGCTTTAACTTACACTGAGGAGATTTGATTAATTGGAGAGAATAAAAATGATTTTCACACTGAGGACTCAATTAATTAAATGGTTTTCTGAAATCTGCTTGTTACTACAGGCTGTCTATGTAAACTGGACTCCAGTAGATGTTTTTATTGAGTCGTTTATTAAGTTTATTAAGGTACTGTGTTCTGTTATATTGGTTTTAAGAGTGAAAGTCTCCCTTATTTTAATGCTTGGGTTACATATGTTACTAATATGAAAATCGAGAACAAGCTTCCCAGCAATAGTTCCATTGTTGGTTCCATTGTTGGAGATTGTTGATTCCCATTAATTGCTAAAAGCTAAATACACTAGACCTGCCAAAATGACCGTCTACAGTTTATACACATTCTTGTGTTCTTACTGTCTCCCTTAGGTTTACAGAGAAAAATAAACATACATTTAATAACAGACACAACGTATTTCATGTTGAGTTTTATAGTTCAAAATTCAATCTGTCCAATATCACACAAAATAATTAGATACTAAGCACTACCCAGACTAGATTGTAATCATTAATATTCCATTACTGTTAAGAGTGAAAACAGAGTGTGTTCTTTGTTAAATTAATCAGGATTAGCCTATATTCAGGATAATCTTTATCCAGATAATGTAAGTCCATGAGACTCTTTCAGAGCTTGTTAAATGACAGAAAAAAGAAAAAAACAATGCATTTAACTGCAAACAATCAGGTGTAAATATGTGTTGATCCAGGCTCTCCGACAAAGTGTGTGATCTTTTCTGAACATGCCCACAATTCAACCTCACAAATAATCTTTTTTTTATTCTCTGCTCTGTGAAGCATGTCTTTAACTCTACAAATGGAATGAAGCCTCTAAAAGAAGCATTTCAAGGAATTAACACATTTAAATGTTATTTGTTATATAATATTATATGTGGGTGCCTGGCTTTTTTTAAATTCTTAGTCTTATGTACTAGACAGAAAGAATAAAACCTGTTGAATGGAGGATTGTATTGACGGAAGCAGTCACTGAGATTTATTTGCAATCCTAAATCCTTGATTCAAGACAAGAACAAGTAGAATTTTATGTAGTGTATCTCTTGAGAAATAAATCTCCAGGAGACAATGAAATATTTTTTTCTCTCTTATTTTTACTTATTGTCATACTGTTATCTCATTCTTTTGTTCGTATTCCTGATTGTTACCAATGAATTTAGAGAGAGGGTTATCATAAATAGGGTTTTATCTGTGTATTTTTTTATCTGTTGATGAACAGGTGATTTTTTTTTCCATTTTGTTTTGTGTGGCACTTAAATTCTTTAAAGAGCAAGGATATGAAAGTGTTTCTGTCTGTCTTACCTCCCTTCCAGGAAGTTTTATCTTAGTCTTAGTATAAGGACAGTTTCAGCTTTTCACTCTGTTTGCATGTAAGGTATTGGTTGTTTTAGTCTGGCTAACTCTATGTGATGTTACTAGGCAGTATCTTCAAAAAGTTTTTTTTTTCATATCATAATGTCAATTTATCACAGATGGCAAAGTGATTCTCACATCTCCTCCTAAATCCCTGTATATCATAATGGGAATAAACTAAAGCATCTGGTTCATTTTTTACCAATATATGCCAGTGCAGTTTACAGTTTTCTTAAGCTAGATATGCATATAACAATCAATGTACTTTAGTTAAATAAGAGATAAAAAATGGTATACCTGAATATATATTTTGGTGACTCTTATGTGAGGAACAAAGGAGGATATTTAGAGTAGAAATTTAGAGTGAGCTGAATTATTAATGCTGCTATTTCCAATACTGTAATACCATAATATTAAGAATAATTAGAAAATTGTTTTGTTTTTTTTGACAGATTATCATAGACAGAGTAATGTGTATATGTTAATTACAGACTGAGCATAGCAAATGGCTATTGTGAATTTGTGAATGACATATTTTTAGAATTTTTCAGAAGCCAAACACATATAAAAAGACAACCAACATGCCAGCTGTTTTCTTTGAAAATACATAGCGATAGATAAGTCGCTGGATTATGATTTTCAGACAAATGCATGGCACTGTGGAGCTGGCTTAGCATAAAAATCCTCAGCAGATAAGCCTAAATCTTAGACAAAAAGAAAGATTTTTTTTAGATTTGTTAGGAAAGCTTCAATTTCTATATCCATATTTTAAGCAGATGGCCCATCATTTAGTTCTTAGCATTTACTGGTTCTCTGCTGTCAAATGGACAAAAGCATTTCTCTCTCAATAAAATTCCAGTATTTCTTTGCAGCATGATTCTACCACGAAGGAATGACCTACTTTTAGTGAACCCAAGACAAAGGATAGCTTTTCCACTGCCCTTCTCTTACATACAACATAGGAACTTTATTTAATAAAGCTATTAGCTCCAGCTAAATTCACTTTGTAAATCCATTTTGAAAGAAAATGAAAGTGGTTGCATCTTAAGGTCAGTCAAAATTAATTGAAGGCCTTTGTCTTGTTTATTCATTCTTGGAATAAGCTAAGTGTTAAAATTATTACCTTTCTATTTTTTGATCCCATATTTTTCTAATTTTCTTTATGATTCATTCCATACCCTTCCTCTGTGGTTAACAGCATACTGAATGAAATCAAACATTGTAGTCAAAACCGTAAAAATACAGTACAATTAATCAATCATAAGATCACAAAGGAATAAAACAACAATGATTCATTAAGAGATTTAATTATCTGTGTATCCACTGCACTCCTTTATATCAAGAAAAGTTTATAAATGATTATGTATGTTCTAACTAAAATTATAACTAGGGGTTTGCACACTGCATATATGACATTAGAAAAAAAAAGGAATAAAATCTGTTTTTTCATAGAAAGTAATCAAACAGGTATTCATCTGATAAACCCTAGTGGATATGCATGAGAGAACATGACTGAGACACAATAGAGGCAATAAATAAAATCAAATTGCAAAGCAATTTGCTGATAGAATTACTTGCCCATGACTGTTTCTGCACCTAAAATCCATGACCATAGTTATATAAAAGAAGGCAAAAAAGAAGAGCGGAGCCTATGAAAATAGAATGAATTGTGCATCTTAAAACAGCAAATCACTTTTAATTCTGTCAATTGAATTTCTCTTTAAAAGAAGTTTGTGGAGAATAAAAAGTAGCACAGATGCCAATTCAATGCCACCACAACCTTATTCTGAAAGTGAAGGACATTTAGGCACTCTGAACAGAAACCTGTTTTTTAAATATCTACAGATATGGGAATGTTTTTAATTGGTATAAAGCTAAATAAGGTTGAAACAGCAAAGAAATATGATGCATTGTTTTCACCTGTAAAACTGACGGTGAACTGACCAGTTATTTCTTGTCTGTGCGTATTTCCACAGTAAGGCCATCTGTTTGCAGATTGAAAGTGCTCTTGGATCCAAAGTTCAAAGCAGAGGTTATAAGGCATCCAGCTCAAATATTGTAGCACTGAAAACCTCAAGAAATTAGTAGCTCTAGAAATCATTTGCCATGATATCCTTTCACAAAGGTTTAATGTTTTTTGTACACCTCTGACTCAACATAAACAATTTCCAGCTGTGTCACATCTGTTCTTATTCACCTGTCCAGGAAAAGGCAGGTGCTCCATGATTCATGAGCCCTTAGAAAGAAACACAAGGGAATCCAGTGGTCTACAGATCACTCGGAGTGGCCAGTAGAAACAACTAAATTTGCTTAATGTTACGGCTTATTTGTTGGGCAATGAACCTTATTTTTTCTGTGGTTTACACAAAGCAACCAAATAATCCCTTCAAATGAATGGAGCAATATAGTATGCTTTTGAAACTCCCAGACCACACTTGTGCAATGCAACCATATTACCACAGTGATCTTAAATTCAGTTAAGACTGCCATTCTAATTGTCAAAATGTAAGGAATAGTAGCAATCAATTTCAATTAAATACAAAGTACTTTAATGCTTCATATTACATCTTTTCTTAATCATCACAACTAGATTAGGTGAGCTTTGGAAGTGACCAAGAGCTGATGAGTATTGTCTGTAGACACAGGTGAATAGTGATAAGCAAAGGCAAAGAAGATATAATGAGCTGTAAAGAGATTAGCACCTTGGAAGGATAAGGATTTCCAAAGGAGGGGAAGAGCCCACACAGTATAATAATGGGAAATGGGATTACAATCTAAATAACACCACTGTGGTTCACATTTCACAGATCATTTATCTTTGTCTACATGCTGCAATCAGGTTTTCCAGCTGATTCTGCAGGTGTGGCATTTATTTATGTTCATTGGTATTGAAATGTGTACAATGGGGGAAAAAAAAGTATGGTCCATGGAGTGTGAGATACTTTTAATATTTTTGGCAAAAATGAATGAGACTGTTTAGATCCATATTTTAAATTGAGCGCTCAAAGATAGATTATGTTAGTATAACGTAGATACAGTTGACGGTGACTTCATGCCCAATTGAAGGAAAAATGAAAAAAAAAGTAGTTTGGCACATCAAGACCTTTTGTAGACGATTGGTAAAATGCTCACTTTAAAGTCAATTGGTTTTATTTGGGCTTTCGGATGCTGTAGTACGTAATCTATCTCTAGTAATATGAGGCACATAGTCAATAGCAAGCATGAGTAACAACAGAACATATCGTAAAGTTTCTGGAAAATGTCATGCTATTATGTTAAATTGCAGACAAGCTATGAGAAATGTTGTTGTTTATTTTGTGATGTTAATGCTGATGGTTTTATTAAATATTTTGCATTAATTTTAAAGAAAGCAGAAAGTAGAAATAATTATTTGGTAAAAAATATTTATTGTGCACTGCCTTTGTGCCAAATGCAGATTTAAATGCTTGATGCTGCTTTCCTCGCTTTTTAATCTGGTATTACAAAACTGACTTTAGTTCATTTTTAGTGAAGACTGTCCCAGCAGCACTTGAAAAAGGAATTTGTGCCTTGATATACAAGCATGATTCCAAATCCTCCTGGGACTGTTTAATAGATTATGGCAATGACATTCCTAATAAGGGTAATGTTGGAGAATGACACATGTCTCTTCAGCCCAGTGCAAGAGATGTAATTGAAAAGTTTATGAAGGCCAGATGGAGAAGCAAACAGAGAATCAATGGATATGAGATAAATGTCATATAAACATGCTCTGGTGTTTGTGAAACGGGTATACAAATTATTATGGATTTCAGATTTATTGCCATTGACTGAACACAAGGCACATTTGTGGTTTTTCATCCTCATTAGGACAAGGACTCGCCAATCTCAGCTGCTTTTCTGAGGCTTAAGGGACAGATGAGAAATTAGAAGAGCTTTCTTCTGTTATTGTTGTTTCATATTTACCTCATTGACTCAAGTTTATTTGGGAAATGAAACAGAGATCTGCTCATAAATTAAAAAAAAAATCTTTGGACGGTCTGAGCTGCAAACCAATTGTGGCATAAAATGTTTTGGATTACTGCAATACAAGCTAGCTCTGACTGTCATTTCATTTGCTGAAGAGGAATAGAGAAAAGGCTGAGTCTCATCTTTTTGTGGGTGACATGGTAGTTAACTACTTCCTTACAGCCCCAGGGTCTTTCATTCCATTTCAGGATGGGGTACCCTACAGAGGTTTCCTCCGTGCTCTTTGGTTTCCTCCCCCTAATGAAAATGTGCATGTTATGGTTGATTAGATTACAGGAGATTGTATATTTTCAAGGGAGGATTCTTGGGAGTTTGCTCCCAGTAGAATCAGCTATAGAGAAACAGACGTTAAGCTCAATAAACCAAATGGTCTCCTCTAGTTTGTGATTTTTGATAAATCAGCTTTTCTGATGTTCTGATTCTGGATGGGAATGGAGAAAACTGATTTTCTGCACACAGCTCTCAGCTGAAGTACTTCTGGCATGGTTCTCAACCTTGATAAATTGAAAATTCTGAGAATTTTTGACAAGGTTAAGTCATCTGATTAAGTCTGGGATGTTATTATCCTTAGTGTCCTTGTTATCAGCAATTGTTCATGCCAAGAATCTCAAAACTAAATCAAAGCATCTTCTACAAACCCCCTCATATTTCATGTAAAAATTTAATTTACACATTTTCCTATTCTCCGATAGAAATAACTGCTTCGTTATGAAATGTAAAATGCACCATCAAAGAAATTGTTTTTTTAACATAAAAATGCATTTTCTGTTTTAAGGTAACACCTGCTAATAGATGTCTTTGTCACATTTTCATGATAAACGAGTGTGAATAACACATCAATTCCTTTGGAACTCTTCATTTGCTCACATTACACCTTTGATTAACATGTTTTAATCGTGAGCAGTCACTCATTTTGTGGTCTTAACTAGACATGATGTAGAAAGTGAAAATTCACCCTCAACCTATTTTCTTCCCTTATGAGAGCATTTGTAACTATGACAGTGTAAGAAAATCAAGATATTTCTAACAGTGATAATATTGTTAAAGGGACTAAATGAATTCTGCACAGGGCTAGAGGAAATTGAAACAAGCTTTGTTTAAACCCTTACAGGCTGACTTGGGATTTTAATAGAAGCATAAAAATGAAAACAAATTAATGCTCCTTTCGTATTAGATCTCATGATATGCTTTGGTAGGTGGCATGTTGTTCCTGCTGATGAGAAAGTACAGGAGAAAAGAAAGGCAGAGCTTTCATGAGTGTTGATTAGGTCTGAACAGTGCTTTTGTAAGAACAACCCTACAGAGCCCAATTTAGCTTTAATTGTTTTCTGCATAACTTACTGTCTCGGAGATCCTTGACAGTTAAGTCCAGACAAAGCCTCTTTCTTCGTATGCATTATTGCTTGAAAGGTAATAAAGGGGAACTGTATGGTTTAAAGCTTTCTTGATATTGTAGTTTGTTTGCATGCTTTTGTTAATGTATACTTTTTTTCTTGAATTTGATATATCTGCTTTCTTTTGAAGCTTCCAAAGCTTTTTTTCGTAATTTGTAAACTGTTTTCCTTTTGATATTGACTTTCACAACCAAGAACTATGTAGCATTAACTCTGAAGTCAATCCAAAAACCATTTCAAGGGAGTGTATATTTCTTTCTTTATAATACCACGCTGGTTACAACTATGCTCACATTTCAAACAGGGAAGAAAGTCTTTTGAAAAATCTTAGATAATTACATTATCTAATTATCTAATGCAGACAAACATTGGAAACACTTGGGTGTTCTATGTTTATATTGTAGATGTGTATTGTGGGCATGCATGTTAATTATTTTAATTAATAACGATAATTTATCACAGTTTCACAATGCTAAAAAACAGAATCATAAAATTAAAGAACCGTATCTTCTTTGCATGTAAAGTCAAAATTAGCACTTGTGGGCAGCTCTTAAGCACTTATTAGGTAAAATTTTCATTAAATATTTAAATAAGACCAACCCCTTTGTTCTATTTAAATCTAGATAGTACTTCTGGTACTACTGTCATTAGACTCTTATCACTATGATATGTATTTGTCCTTAAACAGCTATGCTGATAGTTGCTTAAAGAGGACTTGGAAAAAACTGGATAGTTGCATTAAAGAGAAATCTAAAGTACATATTTTATTTTTTTTCCTCAAGACTTGCAGAATGGGTAAACATTTGATTATCCTTTACAACAAGTGTCACGCTCGTAAACCCCTCCTCTTAAGGAGGCTCCAGCCCTTCCTTGTTCTATACTCATCCCCTGCACCCGCCTCCGGTTCCTAACCCCCGTCTTATAGAAGCCAGGTGTTCCTGCCAATCTGGACTCAGCTTTGGATGTGGACGCCCGGAAGCCCGCCTACCCCTGAGTCCAGGAGCGACTCGGCGGCATCGGCTTGTACGGCGTCCTGACCTTCTGGGTCTGGGACTGGAGCGTCTGGTCCCGTGACTCCCTTTTATTCCCCCGACCCTCCGCCGGATCCCGCTCTGGCTTTTAACTATGTTTGTCTGTCAGGATGGATTACCTGGTCTTGGACATTTGCTACACTCATGGATTTGCCTCGGACTCCTTTGGACTGTTTGCCTCGGCCACACCTCCCCCGAACACCAGCGCACCGTGGACACACCCCCCTGTTTTCCTGCCAGCCCCTTTGCATGCCTTTTCCCCCGTGTTTTCCTCACTCCTCCCCAGATTGTGTTGTCTGCATAGGGTCCTGCAAGAATGCTTCGTTACAACAAATCAGCTTAGTTGGATAATACTTACTGTCTAAAGTGAACTATCTGAAATACATTTTTTAAGCAAAGCAGTTTTGTTTTCTCCAGGTTGGCTTCCTGAAGAAATTAGGAACTTCAACTCTTGCAGTCAAACAAGGCTTTGCCTCTCATGTTTTCTTTAATGAAGGTACATTTCTTTTGACTTGCTCATATTGTTCATGCTATTGTGAGCTCATTTCACTTGGTATTTGCAAAGATGTGTGGTATAAATCTTATATGTTTCAGGTCAAAGTGTGAAATTGAATGTTGTATATAAAACGTGGGTTGTGCAGTGGTTAGCATTGCTACCTTGCAGTGCTGGTGCCCTGGGTTCAAACTGGTGCTCTTGTTTCCTTCACAATTCAGAGACACGTTGGTACTGTAGGTTAGTTGGCATATGAGAAAATTGGAGCTGGTGTGAATGTGTGCTTGTCTGTGTGTGCCCGGGGTGTGCCCTGCCTTGCACCTGTTGCTTGATGAAGTTAGAAATTAGAAAATAGATGGATGTATAAAAAGCCAATCCTCAAAACCCATGCTTGTAAAATTCACCCATACAGACAGCAAATTGCCAATGTTCCTCGATAAATGTTAATTTAAGAGTCAGATAGGGGAATGTTGATAAATTTAACAGATGTTTGAGATTGTTTGAGATGTTTAACAATAGTGTGAAATAGTGGAAACAAAAACAAAATATATTCAAAGTTTAAGTGTGTCTTAGTGTTTTAAGCGGTGGTCAATATTTTTGCTTTAAAAAAAAAGCCTGGTTAGATCTATCAATGCTGACTGTTTTCAGAATTCTAGTTCCATTTGGGAATTTTCAAATAAAGAGTGGAACTTTGTTGTCTAACTGAAATGTTGAAGTTACAAATATGATAAAATAACAAAGTCATGGAATAGTAAACTACGTTTTTTAGTTTTTTTTTTCCAATTAACCGTGTTGTAGTTTTGAAAAATGCAATAGTTGATTTGGAATTTGAAAAGGTAAAAAAAAATCTGCAGAGACAAAAAGTCAGGTAATTTACATACTTTCCATCCACCACTGTGCCCACTTTGTGAATAAGAGCTTTGCTTCTATAAACAACAGAGTCCCACAAACCACACAGTAATATGGACTTACTACATTAGATTACTGGTATTGCTTGGCAAATCAATTAAAAAGCCATTCATTTTTAAAAAGGCAAAGATTTCTTAATAAAACAGATTAACAGCACTGATTTCTGGATTTCTGCTGCAGTGTCACAAATTCAGAGAATGTTAAAAAAATATATAAAAAAAAACACGCACACCTTTTCATTTTTTACACCGGATATTTGCATCATTGCTTGTGTTTGCATATATTGTTGTTTTGCTGCCCCTTTGAAGGTCAGTAAATCTCTTTGTGTGAAAGCAGTGCTAATGCTTCACCAAAGGTGACATTAGATTGGGGGTACTGTAATCGTTTTGATCCACAGCTTCATTTTATCCAAGGGTTTTAGCATAACAGGATTGGTCTTCAATGTTATATCCATATTTTTTATATTTCATTTTTTAGTAAAATTAAGCTGCGATATCAAATATCGTCTGGGATTACTAAAATATGCACTAAAGCACCTTAAAGAGAGCATGGCAGATACCACAAAAGCCTACACCAGAGTAAGAGATATACTGCAGTTTTGAAATGAAAAATGCTTTTTAAGCATTACCCTTCCCTTAGGCTTCTCATAGATTGGCATTAGAACGATATTGTCATGCTATAGTGAACTCCAGCATTATATAAATCGACCTTTTGATTAGTGACTCATTCGCATTCCTCTCCTTGCCAAATTAATTTCTCTGATTACCTAGGAAGTCACTTCTATAGATAACTAGCTACAGATAATTTGAAATGCATTTTCAAAATGATGCAGTAAAATCTGAAAATGGTTGCCTATGTAACCCATTTCCTGAATCAAACTGCTATTCAGCTTGAAGTAAGGAAGATTATAATCATTTCTTTAAAGGGGTGTTGTGTGTGGGCAAGCACATCAGCTGCGTGCTGGTGATGCTGCTCCATATTTTTTATTTTTAAATAGAAATTGACTTTATTGCAATCCTCTGCTTTTCCTTCCAGGAAACATTAAAGAAGCAAGTCCTGAAGACAGTAGTGATAAATAAACAAGCATTATAGCTATGCATATACAGTATTGGTATTAATACACAAAATTATCCACTCTAAAATAGATTAGTGGTACAATGATACATAAAACATACATATACAGTGCTATAACCAGTGGCAAGGTTCAAACATCCTAAACATTCATATAAAGATAAGTTAATACAAGTTTAAAGATTATTATATGGTGTATAATTGTAGATTTAATTTTCTCAAAACTTTTTTGTTTAATGTTAAACACATTATTCATTATTTATTCTTTTCATAATGGTATTATCATAATGAATAGAGAAAATGACAGATAACAATCTAAATAACGTTTAACAATTTTTAAAATGTTATACCTCCTATCTAAAATAACCAAGAATAACCTAGAAGAAAAAGTGTACTAGATGCATATAGTTCTTTTGCCTAGAAAATGACAACACTTGCGATAAGAAAAAAAAATACTGATTTAGTCTAGATTTATATATTTCATTAGAAAACAATAGGTGATATTAGAGTAAGGATATAAAGGAGAAGGATGAAAATAAACTAATTGGTGGAGGAACTAGGGAGTTAAATCTCTGGAGCTTATTATGTTCCTGAAGAATCCAGACCACGTTTTTTCTTATAGAAGCATGTTAGCTTATAGCTAACAAACCATAAAGGATAACACATCTGCTCGTTACTGAAAATTGTGATAGAAGAAAATCCTTGACATGAAATGCTACAGTTTCTTTTCTTTAGAGAAATCAAAAAGTTCAAAATCTATCTACAAACTAAAACATAGGTCAGAAAAGGTTTCATTGTACGTTTTCAGTACTATCTCGTACTGAGAAAGTGATATCCTGACCAACACATAATTATTTGACAAAATATTCTATATATTGTGTCTATGCAAGTTAAACAAAGTACAAAATGCTTATTGATACCCAATGTTAAATAAAGAAAATTAAAATAATAATTGTTTCATTATGCTAGTTCAGGAGTATAATAAAATATAAATCTTAAACTGTCACAACTGCCCAAAAGACCAGCTGAGAAACAAGCATATAATTTAAGCTTCAATGTATTTAAGGTTGTGCACCACTTTTTTCAGAAAGGGCTGTACTGCACTAATAAGCTCCAATCTGGGCAAAACAGGTCTGTACTTGACTAATGTTCTTATTGTTTATTTATGAATTTGTGAGGCTGCTGAAAAAATAAAAAATAATGATGTTTTGCAAACACAAATAAGTTGTTTCTTTTTAATATTATACAAAAGCCTTCAGCTAAGTGTTATGAAGTTCTTTAGGAAAATGCTCATTGAAACATGCAAATCCTTCAGAAAAGTTGTGTTCTAAAAGCTATTAATAATATCTGTGTTATAAAAATATATTGCTGCTCTGGAATCAGTTCAAAGACGAACAAAAAGATACAGCACTGAGTTTAAAGAAATGTTCTTTACAAAAAAGCTCATTTGAACAGAGGAGAGTATGAGGTGACCTCATTCAAGTATAAAAAGTCCTTAAAGGCATTGACAAAGTAACACAGTGAGACAACTGGAGGACTCAAATAAAAAAAAAAGAAATGTTTTAAAAATGAGACGAAGGTTTTACATAAATGTTTGTGGGGGTTTGAATCAAGTCACCCAGCCATGCTGCTGAAGTTGAAACATGAAAAAGGAGATCTTCAGATGAACAAGCCAGGTCCAGGTAGATGGACTGAGCGTTTTACTCTGGATTGCAACCTTTCTTCCATATTAATGTTCTTAATAAACTGTACAAATAATGACACCGTTAGATATGGATTTAATCATTGTGGTCTGTAATTGCCATATGGGTTGAAGTATTGATTTCATACAAGCATTCATGTAAACAGTGCACAGTGTGCTCAAATTCATTTTAATCAAACACAGTTAGAAGTCGTTATTCATAAAGCAGTATATCTATTTATTGATGCTCTGCCCTAGAAACACGTCATATGCACCATATACAAAATATAAATATGGACAGCTAACTATAATTTTAGTACACCATTTTTTCTTTTAGCAAGTGGTATTTTCTTAGGTCTTGAGAGGTCTTTGGAGATCTGGAGAAATCGTACCAAGTACATAAATGTAAAACACAAGCGAACTAACTGAATAAAAAAAAAGAAATTGCTAGAGATTTAGATGTAAATGAACTACAAATCATGAAACACACTAATGCCCTTTCACATCTGAGACGAAGAAGATATCATTTTGCCAACCAAATGTCCTGTGTAATAACAGTTGGAAATTAGTTTGTCTGGATTCCAGTAGATTTGCAATTGAGATCAATGAATGTGTATAATGCCTGCACTGGTTGCATAAATTATACAAATGAATGTTTCAGAGAACAAAATATACATATTTATATGCAAGTGAATTGTTTTCTAGACTCCCACTTTTAATTGCATATAATTAAACTTTCACTGATGTGCATAGAGCCTTAAATTGTTATGTGGGTAGATTCATGTTTTTTGTTCCACAGCTCTTGTTCCTACTGACTATAGCTTGAATATACACTGAGCTATCCCTTTAGTTACACACGTATGTTTCTCTAAAAACAAGTTCGAAAAACGTGGATATCAATTAATTATTTTATTGTTGTCATTTTAATTTGCTTGATCTTTCATGATTGAAGAAGGCACATACTTGGCCAGGATCTTTGAGAGGACAGAATTCTACAGGACAGCACCTGAGACCTAGTGCAAAGCAGGTGTTGCTGATGTACAGCTTGTTTTTCTTCCAGTGATGACTGTACACTACTTGCCTGTGACTTTCACAGTAGATATCCTGTAGATCCTGTAGATTCAGTAAAATGTCAGTGCACATGCTACGTTTTGTTTTAGCATTTTCCTGGTATCAATTTTATAATTTTGTTTCAGTTAGAAGTTTCTTTTGAGAAGTAAAGTTCCTTTGATGCTCATAATATTGAATATGCATGTAGAAGAGAAAGTATTTTTGAGGGATGGTTGGAGATATTCTGTGATCTTTCATGTTTCATCTATAGTCGATGGTGCAAAGGAAGTATCAGATGGTTATAAAGGTATGTAGGGCTCAGAGCTCTCTGAATTTAATACTGGTCATTGGTCTGTCATAGAAAGCTTGCAAGGTCTTCACAAAACTGATGTGGGAAATTGATTGTGGCTTTGCATTTACCTCACTCTTTAAACAACTAGACAGTTCTTCTGTATTTTATTGTAAGTAAAATCAAATCATTGTTTGTCTGCGAGTCTCTGCATTTTCAAGCACAATAAAAATTATGCAATGAATATAATATACTATATATGTTTTCAAGGCTATGCAAAAAGAGTTGAAGTTATTGTATAAAATACAGTTTCATAACAAAACAGGACCCGTAAACAATAATAACGGTAAACAGACCTTTACTGTTTTTCTTTATTTCTTTCAAAGTTCACAATGACTAATGAAGCAGAAGTTTTCTGATATACAGTATGCTGTTGTGGTGTCTTTTCGGCCTTGTTCTCTGTGTGTTTCACTTGGACCCTACATGGATACGCATTGAGTCATACTGTGTCCATCACAGTGATATGACTGATTTCTGCTGGTTCTCATTTGTATGATGCTGGTTTAGTTTGTCACTGATGAACACAAAGAGACATAAATGAATTTAGCTCACATTTTACATCTAACATGGCTGCATATGTTTGGCATAACAATTTAGGCAACTACAGTATGTTTTGTTTAAGTTTTGTGGTGTAATTTATCTTTACTTGAAAGATCCATATTTTAAACCTGAGATATGAAGAACAAGATCAGTAACATAAGGATTAAACTTCATATGTCACAGACAACCCAGCAGCCAGGCCAAACAACAATGGATGTCTTTGAGTTACCCATCAGCCCTACAGAAAAACAAATCATGAAGTACTGCACATTCCAGGCAAGTTTGTCTTCCTTTGCCGGGTCCTGGGCATGGTAACTGATGCTTTCGGCCTCCCAAAAATCATAAAACAGTTTGGATTTAAAATCAACATCTGCATAATATCCCTCTCTTTGCACAACACAATATCGTGGTGTGGGAGGTCTTTACATCACAGAAATAATCTGGCAGGTCTTTAGTCTTGGTAATTGTTTAGCAAAGAATTTAATAGCAAATTCATATGCTCTACTCTAGTGGTTCCCAGCCTTGTTCCTAGGGGACCCCTGCGTCTTCTGGATTTGGTTCCAGATGAATTCTTAATTGTGGCATAATTGATTTCAATTTTCCGTTAGAAGCATATTATTAAATCTGCTTTCATCTTTTAAAATGCTGAATGGGATTTGCAATTGGTATCAGCCCTGCTCCAATTTTTTAGTTTTAGAACTCCCCTCATTCAGGTGCATTAACTTAAAAATAAGCACCTGGACATCTGCAGAAGGAAAATGCTTATTGTGTTAATGCTTGAGTTGATTAAATCCCCACCTGTGTCTGTTTATCATAAACCAATCACCTATTAAGACAGAAATAATGGCGCAAATTCTTAATAAGCTGAGGAAAGACTGCATTATGTTCAGTATGGTGAGGATCTTAGAAACAATATGCTTGAAGCGCAGAGTGCAGAAACACTAAGCCTAAACAATCAAGCAGATCAATTAAATGCATCAGTGAGCACCAGCGATTATGAGTTCATTTGGCACGAAAACCAGTTGACACAGGGTTTGGGAAGCACTGCTCTACTGTAGTCAACAGAATCAGTTGCTTATACCTTGCCTTACATACTGTGTACACAGTATTTTACACCCACAGATTTAGAAATATATGTATGCAGTCTGTGTGGAACTAATTGCATTAATGTGATTGTGATTTTAAGCAAACCTTAAACTGCAGACTGATTTCATTTTGAAGAGGTGAACTGACCAAGAAATAGACATACAGCTGCTTTCCTTTAATGTTTTTCTTAATTTATGCACCACAGATTGTTCTAAGCAATCTAGTGTGTATAGTATTTTGTTCTGTATATCATATAAATTTAATCTTTAAGAGGCAAACTGTTCAAGACATCTTATGATATTAGAAGCTTTGATGTTAAGGGAAAATTTGACTTGGTTGTCATTTTAAAGAAGCTACTCAGAGAGGCTTTGAGCATTCAGATCCTTTTTATGGGGTGCGGAGGATGTTTGCTGTATCCAGATCACACAACATCATTAAAAAAAAAATAGTGTGGCTGGAAGGTGCAAGGCATTTTTAATTTTTTGTAGATAAGGGCATTTTCATGTAATACAGGTTGTGGAGAAACATAACCGTGTGTTAAATTAAATATAAAGATTTGGTCGATCTTTTTTTTCTTCTTTGCTGATTGACCACGTCCAACCATAAAATATTTCATGCATGCTAAAGAGTAACTTGTTAAATTGCATGCATAGTTTTTATTTTCTTAGTCCCTTTCAAGATGCTTAATCAATATCCTTGGTAGTACAAGTATTTTGTGTCATTAACAGTCTGAAACTGAAAACAGACTAGCAGGTATTTGATCTTTCTATTCTACTTTTGACCTGACCTTTTCATATGTGGTCAGATTAAAGTACTTGGGCAGATCAACATTCTACTCTATGGAGTGCAATAGCGTTGTTTGGATTAAACTCACGTCTAATGATGTATAAGTAAATAAAACGAAGTGTGACACAAATATCCTAACTTCTGACTCATTTTGAAATGTTTGAATGCACGGTGTGACCGCTTAATGCACTGATTTGTAATGTGTGTTCATATATTAACCAGAGATTCAGATGAATCATCACTCAACACGTTGTTTTCTCCTTTCACATCCTTTTCAAATGACACCACTAATGTATTATGGAAATTTGCTTGCACTTTACCGTATTTTCCCTGAATTATATTTTCTAAACTTGATCCAGTATCCAATACATTATTTTCCATGGCTGCCATTATTCAAGAAAATTATTTTAGATACCATAATGAAGAAGAAAATAATAACAGAAAAAATGTCCTAATACTGTTTTTCAGTTGTGTTATTAAATGAACTTAATTTGGAGGATTTGTATATATGTGTATATAGGAACAAGTAAAAGGTTTCTTCCATGCTGAAAAGAGAAGAAAGAAAACACAACATTTTGGCTGTGGAGCCTTCTTCTATGTGTATATACAGTATGTGAGCCAAGTTCATGGGAAAAACATAACTGACAGAATTATATCAAGCAATACAACTCTCTTCACTCTTACAGTGCTTTCTTTTCAATTCATTTAGGTTTTGTAGTCTTATTATTTATCTATTCAATAGTTTTTGTGTTTTAATGAAAACAATAATGTGTTCTACATGAACAGTAGGAATCTGTGAGGAAAATTGTTGTTCAAATAATTCCCCACATCTTTGTTTCTCCAAACAAGCCTGACAGGGCGAGTACACAAGTCATGCTTAAAGCGGATAAACAATTAAATTCCCTTTTGTAGAGATTTAAAGTTATAGCTAATAATCAATTTTTACATTAAGCACTCACTGCTGATTCTTAACATTTACCAGTGGCTTCACATACAGTATAATTCCTACTACAGATACAGACTGAAACAAGATTCAGGGTTAAACATCTGAACATGCACAGTTTATTTAGGGAGGAAATAAAATTAACTTAAAAGTTCTTTTCTAGTGCATCCAAAAGGAAATGCATTTAACTAAATTAAACTAAGACCAGTGCTAAACTGTGTTTATCTGGTTAGTTGGACATGCTTCCTTTTGAGTGTTCCAGAACAATTTCCAATGTTCTCTGCCAGTTTAAGTGTAAAGCAAAGTATATATCACAGTTCACTGCATAAAAAATGATGTATTAAGATGCACTGACTACTGTGCTTGGGGTTTCTTCTCTGATTTATTTACATTAACACTTTTAAATTGCTGAGTACTGTGCAAAAGTCTTATTCAAAAATTAAAATATTCATATATAATGAGCATCAGCAATTCATTCAAAGTGTCCATCAGTGTTTCCTCCTATTTCAAAAACTATGACTGCTCTTCATCCACCTTAGTTTGGGTGAACAAAACAAACGTGTTATTTTCATATAAAAATCTTCAATTTACATTCATCAAACTCTCCAAAAACAAGACAATTATAATTCCACAGAAACCATTCAACACCAGCCAATATGGAGTGTTGTAGAAGCTAATCACATTATCAATCAAATCTGAATACCTAGTCTCCATGCACCTAAAGAAGGCTCCTGAAACATTATTTTCTTTTCACTTTTTAGTGTGGAATTAACCTTCTTTAGCAGCTTGTGTGTGGATGCAGCTTCCCACTTGGAGCAAATCTAACTGGTAACTCGCTGTCAGGTGTTTGGTTATTAACAGCTTTGTTCCCTTCTACATGTTCATGAAGCTAGAAAGCTACGTTTGCACTACAAAATACAGTTGTATTAGAATTGTTAGCTTAACACAAAATTGGTAAAATTCCATTAGACGATTGCTTAGATTTTTGTTTCTGTTTAAAGAAGGAAAAAAGCTGGATGAAAAGAGCAGAAAAAATGTCTAATACTTTTGCACAACAGTGTATGAATTCTGTTCTTTGAAACTGTTTTCATTGAAACAGTTGCTTAAATGATAGTATTAATATTGCAATATACCACATGTAAAACATTTGCACTAAATTGGATGTATAGCTGGCATTTAATAGACATTTAATAAATTATTTGGCAAACACAGTACATGAGCACATGTGGTAACATATTTATGTCAAATTACTGGGGCCATCTGTGGATGCATTGCTGGTAGGGAGCATAACAATCACTAAACTTGACACCTGAATTGCAAGAAGCTGAGAATCAACCAAACAACAGCATGTTAGATGGTGATTGCAGATAGGTGAAAATCCTTCTGATACTACATTTGGTACTATGACAACAGAATACTGAAATGAACTTAAGCATAGATTACATCAACATTTGACTCAATTATAAACCATTTAGTCCTTCTACAATTTCCATTGGGTAGATGCAAGACATCTTGGTGACAAACATTTGCAGTGTTGAATTTATCTGGGAGTTCATGTAAGTCACACATTTTCATTAACAGTTTGTGACTATATCAATAAATTGCTTCCAACTTATATAATAACTTTTCTGTAGTGTTTTGCACAAATGCCATTTTGTAAACTGAAATGGTAAAAAAAACGTATTTTTCTGTGATGACCAACAGTAATTGGATCAAAATATTCAGTATAAAAATTGTTTCACCCCCGATTTTCTATGACAAACATATGAGGAATTCAAACAGTTTGTAGGAAGAATCAGCAATAAGTTGAAATAGATTATGGTTGTTGACAATAAATACAAAAGTATTCCCCCCCCTTCCAAAGAGGAATATACATTGTGTTTACAAATGATGTATACAGACTGCAAAGAAAAATCCCTAACTGAAATATATAGATTGCATAGTAATCACTCCCTTGATTCAGTACTTGGCGGTAGCTTCTCTGGCAGTGATTAAAGCTGATTAAAGCTATCTTTTTGGATAGTGCAAATTTCACCAGTTCTACTTTGCAAACTTGAATAAGCTCCGTCAGGTTGTTTGGGGATCATTAATGAATGGCAATTTTCAACTTTTGCCATAGTTGGGTTGATCAATCAGATTCAAGACAGTACTTTGACTGGGCCGCTGATGGAACATTCACTTTCTTCATGTTAAGCCATTCCAGTGTAGCTTTGGCTTCATGCTTTGAGTCATTGTCCTTCTAAAAGGTGAATTTTTCTCCCAGTTTTAGGTCATTAGCAGACTGAAGCAGGATTTCCTCTAAGACTTTTCTATATTTTGTCCTTCATTTATTTTCCCAGTCCCTACTGATGGGAAACAGGATCATAACCTAATGTTGCCTCCATGACAGCAAAGGATTGTGTTGACTGGGTGAAGCAAAGTGTTGGGTTCTTGCCAGAATTAACGCTTTACATGTATAGCAAAAAATTTAATTTTTTTCTTGCTTGACCATAAAACCTTTTACCACATGTTTGCAGTATCACTTAAAAGCTTTGTTGTATACTACATGCAGGATTTGGGATTCGTGCCAATGTGCCATACAGGCCAGTTTTGTGAAAGTGACTTGCATATTGTTGACTTACTGTATAAACAGTTTTCTCCCATCTCCAACATTGAACTCCATAGCTTTCCAAAGGTGCTGTTTGCCTCACAGTGGCATCCCAAGTCAGTTTCCTTTCGTGCAGCTGCTTGGTTTGGAAGGATTATTTGATTTTGAGAATTGGCTGGGTGGTAAAATATTGCTTCCACTTCTTAATGATCGGCTGCATTGTGCTCAAAGGAATGTTCAATGTCTTTGGATTTTTTTCTCACTACTGTTCTGTGCCTTTCTCCAATCTTATGCCTGACTTGTTTTGAATGAGCCTTGGTCTTCATGGTTGAATCTTGACTATCTGACTGATGTACCTTACAGAGACAGGTGTATGTATTCTGAAATCATGTGAACCATTATTATTGCAGACAGAAGCCATTTGACTAATTGTGTGACTTAACAAATTAGTTTTGTGTACCTGAACCCATCCAGATTTACAATACCAAAGGGAATTAGTACTTAGCAAATCAACATATTATTGTTTTTTAGTTTTTTGCTGTTTGCACTAACATATATTTCCTTTAAACTATAAAATTGTTCAGCATGAGAATTCATTTTGATTACAATTTAAAAGCACAAAGAATGTGTTTTTTATTTGTAGTTCCACAAAATGTGATATCAATGGAAGGGGGTGAATACTTTTGCCTGGTACTTTCTTATGCTAATAAAGATGCCGAGAATTGAAGAGTAGATACAAAACATAAGAAACTTCAAATTTTCATTGTTTAATTTGATCTTTAAATTACACACGTAGGAGCAATGTGATTATTTCAAAAAACCTTTATTTCAACTGGTGTTGGCAATATACCAATACTGTTTATAAATGAATGTCATACCTTGATCACCATCTTTAATAAAAAATAAACATTATTGAAGGTGGCTAGTAACTATGGTAAGGTGTGCCTCATTTAATCAAAATATATAAGAAGATCATATTTTTGATATATAATGTAAAATGCTTTAAAAGAAATAAACAAACTTCTTACACTGATCTACATAAATATTGTCCTCCTTGATGGGGCTTTCAACACTGGCTTCATTTTCTTTGAAACGCAAAAGAATGGCTAACTGCTCAACAGTTCGTGCAAAAAAGATAAAGCAGAAGGATCAATTTTACAAAGGAGAAAAAATACAATAACATAAATAATGAACGCCATGCACACTGCAGGGCCAGACACTGTTATTTGGAAACTCGATGCATCTTTTTGTGGATGTTGGTTGTGTGTAACACTAGATTTCCAACAATTGTGAAGCTTGTATTCACATAGATTCCTTTATTTTTTTTTTGTCATGCTTCATAAAATCCATTTACATCCAGCTTTAAGACGGTAGGGTCTTCAATCAGTCCGAGTTAGGAGATTGTTTCTTATTTATTTATTCACTTACTTTATAATTTTATGTTTAACTTCCTCAGTGGTGTGCCATATGAGTATACAGTATTCTCCTTTTTGTTTGGTACATTAAGTGAGAAGGTTGAAGACTGTTGTTTGCTGAAGTCTATCAGTGGTTCACCAGTAAGGGAAGAAGCCTATGCAAGATCAGAAGGGAAAAATACAAGAAGGGCTCTGTGGTCGCAATGGTTCCACAACCTGTAAAAACAAAGAAGAAACAAACAATGAACATATCATTCACCACTTCACTGGGAACAAGTAGACACCTGAAGAAGGCTGAAGAAGGTGGAATCAAGCATTACTAAGCAACCAAGGGACACTGTCACAGCTCTCCAAATTGAAAGTTTCATTAGGTTTTATTTGCACAATTTCAAATATTATTAAACAAAACATCAGTCTGTATCTGATGTGTATTACATTTGACCCATACATGGAAAATTCTGAGACACTACAAGCTTCATACGTTACAGCAGAAATTATATAATTCAGTTTTTCAGTTACAAAACGAAACTGTTTTAGTGGTAACGATGCAAAGTTTTTTGGGGGGGAGACTGCTTGCAGAGCAATCGGCATTCAGAAACTGCTGATTGGCATTCAATGTGTTTTTATGTTTATAGGACAGTACTGTGGGCAGCATGGTGCTGCAGTTGCCCTGCAGTGCTGGGGCCCTGGGTTCAATCCCAGACCAGGAGCGCTATCTGTGTGGAGTCTGTATGCTATCCCTGTGTTTCCTCCGGGTGCTCTGGTTTTCTCCTTGAGTCCCAAAAACATACTGGTAGGTTAATCAGCTTCTGGGAAAAGTTGGCCTAAGTGTGAGTGTGTGTCTGTGTGTCTGCACTAAACTGGAGGGCTGTACTGTGTCTTGCACTCGTTGCTTGCTGGGATAGGCTCTGGCTCCCCCTCAACCTTGAATTGGAAGAAGTGGTGAGAAAGTGGATGGATATTACAAAATATGTTACAATCAGAAGTCCTTATATTAATACACGCAATATTTAAAACTTGTCTCACTGCACATCTTTTCACAATGAAGTCTGCTGCTCTGAAATCAATCCAAGATTCAATTTAAGACTCACATCCTTTTTTTTCATAGTTATCTTTAGTTCAGTTATATAATCAAAAATCATCACAAATGTCTTTTAAAAGCTTTGTGCTAAAATGTAAAATATTCACTGTTTCTTACCCCACAAAAGTAAAAAAAAAAGGGTGATAAATTACTTAACTCAGTACAATGTTTTAGTAGTTGGAAAAAAAGTAACTTAAAATACCTAAAGAGCAGAATGACCTGGTCAAAATTCCCAATTAAAGTCAGATTTAAAAATTAAAAACCAAAAACCATGCCTTTATTTTCAGAGATACAAGAGTAAGGGTGTTAAATTTCCCTCTGGGTTTGCATTATTCGTCCTTTCTGAAGCTACCCCTAAACACACCTGGTGCAGTCATTTCTCATGGAATCTGCTGTGTTGCTGTTGGACTGCTGGCCCATAATGGCTGCTGTATGTCACCTAGGTGGCAGCTGCACTTCAGTAGTGGATGATGTGAGCCTCCTCCCACAGTATATTAAAGTGATTTGGGACCCTTTGGGATGTATAAATGCAAAAAATGAATTAAAGAACTGTAGGTACTGTATGTCAGATTTCCCTCTCTGAAGATGCTTAATAATGCTTGGAACATTTCTGGTAAATAAAAGGCTTTTCACTTAAATTGAAAAAGAAACAGATGGAGCCATTCTGTGACATGTAATTGTAATTTTACAACAAACCTAGAGCTTTTCTGTTCCTGACATTAAGTGAACTAACATTCGGTGTTTGGACTGCTCAAAGTCACAAAAAAGTAAACATTACAGTCTCTTCTGATATGTGTAACGCATATCTGTGCACTTCAGTTATCATTTGTTGTGCTTGCAGTAAATATCCACAATTGCATGATAAGCGAAGTTGTCTTTACTATGCCAGGATTGGGACCATGTCAAAATCTTTAATGGCTCTTTAAATGTTACAAAGAAACTCTCTGGAGGCCTCAGAGAAATGGAACTGAATGCAACAGCCCAGAATGCACTCTCGTTTTCTTCACTGCTCCGCTGATCTGACCTCCAGCTACAGAAATGCAGGGGAGGCTCATGGTGGTGGTGATGACTGCACTCAATGCAGAAGCTAATTTGAAACGCTTCCCTAAGACGGAGATGACAGGTGTTTATTTGAGGAGCCCTGAGACAGTCAAAACTGATGGCCTATGTCTATCATTTAGCCCTGGTGATGCACTCAATCTTCAGCTTCACTGAGCAGATACAATCATTCCTTTTGGCATGCCAAGCCCACCTCCTCTTATACTGTACTGCTTTTAGGGACTTTTGAGTTATTTATTGATCATTTCTTGTAAAAAGTTCATTATTCATTATTAAACTTCATTGTTGCATTGATACAGTATGTCAGTGTATAGCATGTTTGAGATTCATACAGAAAACCAAAAATTAAAGAAAATACAGAAAAAAGCAAAGCAAAAGGGGGAGAACAAAATCTTCAAGGATCTAAATAAGTCCTAACCTTGAGCTTCGTTTTTTGTAATTTTATATAGGTCCTGTCCATTGCTGATAGGCAATTTCTAATTCTTACCTATTGCAGGACATATTATGATTGAACATACAGTCCTATAATTTAGTCAGGGGAACCCATGCTTCTTTGATTGTCCAGCTGTAATGTTCTGACCTTTAACCTTCAGGAACCTGCACTCCATGCCATTGTCAAAGGTGTGCTTGACTGTTCCGTTGCACACCCTGGGTGGGGTGGTGGGTGGTGCCACTGCCTTCACCAGATAAAGTCAAAGAAGGAGGTTGAGCCTGGGCAGCTGGAGGTGGATTCAAACCTGATTTAATTCTGTTGTGTGAGGTATGCTTTGTGAACGCATGCAGTAAATACCAGCTCTTGGGATACCTTTTAAAACCCCTTCCTTGCCATCCATTCATGGAGTGTTCTTGTTATTGATTATCAAATTAGTAGTGGGTGCTGAAATTATGTATGTAGTAAGTGGGATTAAGTGACCCGAACCACTGCTTTGCTGAATACATTAAATGAAATTTGCAGGGTATGTTGCAAAAACACTTGAGAGTCTTACGAATTTATCAAAAACACCTATCGCAAAAGTTGCTGACTCCTGATAGCTTGAACAATATTATACTGTTATTGAAAGTTCAGTCACTTGGGGAATTGTATTTCCTAGCTATTCCACATTAATTAAGTTTACATGCAACCTTGAATGTGACATTTTTATTTAACTGTCCAAAAATATTGACATATCCTATATTCTATACAAGAAAAAATAAGTATATCAGCTGTATTTTACATTAAAGACTTTTAATTTAACATTTTTTCTGCTCAAAGGGAAATGCATTGACTGGCTTTTCAAAATACTGTGTCTTTTCCTATATTTTATATAACTACAAAGCAACAAAGGAATTTGAAGATACTGGTTAACCTGTCACTTTAAAATGTGCTAATATTTTAAAATATGATGCCAAAGAAGTATGAAAAACGTAAGAATATCATTCCAATAACATAAAATAATAAGTAATAGGTGTATTCCATGCTGAAAAGATAAGAAAGAAAACACTACATTTTGGCTTGGTAGCCTTCTTCGGGTGTAAGAGTTGTATTGCTTGATATAATTCTGTCAGTTTTGTTTTTCCCATGAATTACTTGGGTCACATATATACACATAGAAGAAGGCTCCATAGCTGAAATGTGTTTTCTTTCTTCTCTTTTCAGCATGGAATAAACCTATTACTTGTTCCTTTGCAGCCTATACATGCTGACGCAGCTACCCACCTGAACTACATAAAATAATATAATTGTTTCAATATAATCTTTGTTTCACAAAGTCAGTATTTACTATATTTAGGATAAACTAAAATGGTACTATCACAAGAGTCTAAACAGCACACATAGGAGCTACATGCCCAACTAATTTAGGTTAGATGGGATTAAACAGTATATTTTGGTTAGTATTTTGTTAAAGGTTTGGAAAATATAGATTTAAAAAATCTATCAAACAAGTCAACAAATTGGTCCACATTTCCCACCCCTATGCCCTCTGGAGTCTAAGTAAAAATACACCTCTCCAAAAAAACTGACTATTTTAATCATTCATGGCGCAAAAGCATCAATCTCCTTCCACTTCCCAAGTACAAAGATGGAGCATGTTTGATCCTGGTCAGAGAAAGTACTACTAAAACTATGTCTTTGAAAATAAGTTTCCAATGTCACCACCAGGTTAGCTAATAGAGAGGAAGCCAGCTCTGGTCAGTGCGGTTTTTAACTGCAGTATTACTGTCTAGCCAACAGGACAGCTGAAACATTGAACCAACATGGAGAAGCAATGGGCATCCAAAACAGTTTCACTGCTTGAAAATAAGGCAACCTGTTTCCAAAATGCAAGGGTGTTAGGGCAAGCCAAAACCTATGTACTAAAGTGCCTAGAGTAAATAGGCTATGGCACTGCAAAGAACAAACTAAGCTTAGATTGCTAAAATGGCATAGTTGGTCATGAACTCTGTATTGAATATAATTAGCACTGACCCAACCTGGATTGTACAGATGGATACAAAATAATGAATTAAAAAACAAATGTCATCTACCTGTAAAATGCAGATGACAAACCTGCTATGCAATAGCAGCCTTTTGTTTTCCTTTTGCTGCCAAATGGACCCTCACCAGGGTGATTGGCTGATTTGTTAACGTTTGGAGACAGTGGTACTTGTCCGGGTGTGTAGCAGAAACAAAGTCACACAAATTTTACGAACTCACATGCATAAACTTTCAGCACTACTTTATAACCATAACTTGTTTGCCATTGATGCATAGCTCTCATACTACACTACAATCCCACAACAATATCTTAGCATGTAGCATATTTTATAACCTACTGTAAACGCTAACCACCCTAAAATATACAGAGTATCACAATAACCACAGATGAAAAAATATTTTGTCAGTGATGTTGTCAGGACTGCCACTAGTCGGAATATCTAGCCTTGAGTTTGGTGAACCTAGCAACAGAAAAGCTGCCATTTTACAATAACACCAAGAAAAGAATCAGAAAAGACCTATCCTCTTTTCAGAGACAGGAAAACCTAAATAATATGCAAGGTGGGTATAACATCTCTTTGACTGCTGATGTATACTGAAAAAAAAGCAAGAAAGGATTCTGACCTAGATTAATTAGCTAAGTGACAGCACTACTTAGATCTACAGCTTAAATCAATAAAATATGGCCTTCTAGGCATGAGATAAGAATTTCAAAGGATAGGCCTTTTGTCAGATAGTCCTAAGTTTAAACCTCTCATTCACAAACTCCTTTAAACCCAGCTGTTGGGAAACCTTATTTAAGAGGAAACTTCACAGTTCTTAAGAGTACTTTAAAGTGGCTCATGGGGATGCCCCAGTTTTACTTTTTACCCTCCTTTGTTATAGGATTTCTACAGTATTAAGGCTGCAACAAAGAGGAAGAAAGATGTTAAATATGGCCAAAATGTCTGTTCAGTGGAAACTCTTCCTGTATTGTCATAGATGCACGAAAACTTAACATGGGGAAAAATACTGATGGGGATGTGCAATACGTTTGGAAAAAGATGCTCAATAGTTGCAGGCATTGTACTGATTACTGATTAACTGTTTAACTGATACTCCAAAAAATAGAATATTGGAAAACATAGATTATCAGATGGAACAGCTTTCTGAATTGCGATGTTCAAATTATGTTTAAGAACATTCAGTTGTTATGAAGTAAAGAAATTAATATTAATTAGCTTTTGGAGTTTCAGAGTATGGAGAGGGGATGTTACTTTATAAAGAGACCCCTACTTCCACTTCTTTCATTTCACTGGTCAGTATTAGATATGCCAGCACTGATAGGGTGACAGCTGTCTGTGATAGTTATATATGTAACTTTATATATGCAAAAGATAGACTCAGAAGTCTCTGTAGAAGGTTCTACCATTACAAACATTGTGAAATGGCAGGAGCTCATTTATATTCATTCCCATAATCATTATATAACACCTATTTAAATGAAAGGCAGGCATCTTCTATCAGTTTTATTTAAGAAAGACATTAGCTTGAACTGCTAAACGTTGTGGATGGATTTTCAACATTTAGAAATTATGCAGATGTGCTAAAACCAACATGCAAACAGAACAACAAACATCGAACTTCATGAGAATCTGTTAAAGAATTAAATTACAATGACAATTAGAGCACTCTGAGAGTGTGGCACTTTGTTTATCAAAGCAAAACAGATTTCTGGTGCTGACTGCAGACAATTATTGCTTTATTCTTATTTTTCTTTTCCTTTGTTAACATAATTCTGCCTCCCATCCTCTCGTCAGTAAACAGTCGACTCTGATGACTCAGTTTGTTCTTTTCCCTGAAAGACAATCTTTGCAGCAGAAGCATCCTCCCTGGATATGTCTGTGCCAGTATTCCACTCACGCAGCCTCTGTTGCTACTACGTGTTACATTAGGCGAACATGTAGCCTGTCTAAGTTACGGTTGAGGAAGAAAAGATGTAATTAAAGTGAGAAACAAAGCACAAGCGAAAACAAAAACACATCAGTTAAATGAGAACCTGTAGCAGCAGAATTACTCATAAGTGAGAAACTGTCTAACCACATCATAAGTCAATCCCTAGCCACACCATTTCATTTATCAATTAAGCATTATGTGTAAGTATATGAGATTCAGTTTGTGCATTCTTAGGTTTAACACTTCTCACGTTTTAACTGAACATACCCCTGTTCTGCTCTTTTCTAACATAGAATGCCAGGCTTGTTGTGATCTTCAAAACCATCAATCAGTATTGTGTATATACACTACATTGTTAATAGCATTAAGATAATCAAGTCCATTACACAACAGAACAGCTACAAACAACACTATTAAAGCAAATGGTAGAAAATTAAAGAGAAATAGGACAGCTGTCTAACCAGCTTTAAATACATTGGCTTCGGCAGCCAAGGTCAGGCTGGGGTATAAGGCCATGGATTGCATTGCAGTTTCTTGACATTTCAGATTGAATTCCTGCAGGTTCCAACAACAGCATGTCATGCTGTCTAGCTTCCTACCAGCCTGACCCACTCCCCTTGGAGAACAATTGCTTACCTGCCAATAGTCCCTACTCAGTAGCCAGCAAAAGATCTTCTCACGTTTTAACAGGTTAGTAAGAAAAAAAGCTGTTTGCTTCTAAGATGGAAAAAAAATAACTGCTTTTTTTCTTTTCTGCAACAATGACTTTTCCAACAGAAAACATGCATTTGACAGCCCATTACGTCTCTGTGCTTTGAAACTAAAAGGAAATGACTGGGGAATCAGGCTGTTCATCTGAACGTACTTCGGACAAGGAAATCTTAGTGCAAGAAAAGTCTTAATCCTTGGGCATACAATGCAAGCTTGCTTACAAGAAACAATATGATGTGATCAATGGCTGTGGAATTAACAATTCTCTGGCAGGGAATTTAATCTTTTCAGGCCATCTGTTTTGAAATACTGTAACACACCAAACACTCACAATGCACAACCTGCAAATTTGTTTCTTTTCATTTTTGTGTAAAATAAGCCAGTTTAATTCTACTCAAAATACAGTACAGGTACTGCCAAAACATCAAAACATTTAATAATATTTAATATAAAATAAAACATTGTATTCTTTCTTTTCTCGCTGTATATAGGAACAATGGAAATTAACATCTAGGGCTTTTGTAAGAAAAGGAGCCCATTAACCATTTCAGAAGTCTTTTACCTTGAAGTAATTCATACAACTTCAAGCTAACTTCAACAGCTGGTAATAAACAGCTGATATTGCATTGTTATTTTGAGACAGTTTAAGCAGTGCTTATTGAAGTCGTTAACAGGCCTCTGAGGAGCACAACACACAGTGTTTCCACGTGTTAATAAGTCTACTGTTTTTCTTCTGCAGATTTCTTTATGTTCCATTAATGAAAACAGGACATAATACATCAAATGTTAACTTACTCTCTTTAAATTCCAGCTGATAACATTATGAGTCATTATATTTAATGTACATTTTTTACAATACATTTGACTTTATATATCTATGATTTTTTATATTAAACATATGTATTAAAATTGCAATCAACAAATCTTTTATTCCTTTTATTATATCCTTTTCTATAGCAGACATGGGCAGAATACATATTTAATCATACACCTCATTCTGTTACACTCTTATTCCAGCAGTCATACAGAAATAACTAATGAGATATGAAAATGTAATAGGCAATTTTAAACACCTGACAGAGTGTTGAAAACTAGGCTTATCTGAGACTTGCCTTTGGCATTTTCTGTTTAATATTAATTGTTTCTGCCACTCAGTAAAATGACATTGTGAAAAGTGACAGATGTGGGCATTTTAGAGGACTGTTTTGAATTTCTAGAGTATTGTTAAAAGGGAGATCTTTTAAATTTGCCACATGGCTTTTAACATTCAAAATGTGATGACACATATCTGAAGGCCTACATGAGGTCAAGACAAATTCTATTTAATATTATAATATTTAAGTATCATTTATAATTTACACACTGTTGTACAAATGAAATCTATATAGCAGTTTATGTAGAATCCCATTCAGTTATCACTCTAGTTTTGTTTTATCCAGCATATTCATTCTCTCATGAACTTTAAAGAGTCAAAAGGATAATTATTTTTACAAATTCTAAAACTGAAGAAATGTTACCCATGTGATACTACCCAAAAATGTGGATCTCAGTTTGTTGAGCTAAATATGATGCGCTGTTTTTAGAAAACACTCTTGCAATGCAGAAGAGACAACAAGCAGAGACAGATCAAACACTCCAACAGTCCAGGATCACCAGACCTTGTGCAATGCAGAAGAAGAATGTTCTGTGCATAGAATGAAGTCTTGTCACTGCCCACTATTTCTGTATCAATGGCATCTCAGTGCACTTGCACTGCAGCAAGAAACATCAGCCATTTTGCACCAACATTTGACACTTAAGCGGCACTACTGTTTTATTTCTGAATGATTTAAGTTGCATTCCTATGGTGATAGGAGACATAGTAAATAATCTATCAAGAGGTATTCTGATGCTAGTCTGAGTCAAATCTTGAGTCAAATCTTAAACTACAACACTAGCATTTCTAACCTCAGCAAAGCCCAGAATTAAGAGAAAATGTTGATGTTTTATTAAAGACACGGGTAGTTCAAATTCCTCTGCTGAATCTTGAACCTTATGTATCCTCACTTGTCTATAGTAGTCAAACCCAAATTAATTCTGTCATAATTCCATAATGAGCCACATTTAGGAACCAGGCTAACCACATATCACATTATCTTGTAGTGTTAAAGGTGTTAATGCAGAATTATTTTAGCTGATTTATTTTCCATTAAATTATTTTAAAACAAATAGGATATTTCAGCTATAAACAGTATGCAACTGTGCCTTTTTTGTAATTGCATGTATACAGTAGTTTGCTATGATAAACAAAATTGGCAACTTAGAAATTCCTCGCATTCTGTGAAATGCAGTTATTCTGAGATTTGCTAAATTGATTTTTTGCAGAACAAACATGCAAGCTCTCCTGCAGCTAATTCTCCAAACATACATGTTCAGTCTGATTTAAAACAATTTTTTGCTTTTTTCAGTGAGATGGTGAAGTGCTATGTATTTGGCAAAGTGAATGTCATTGTTTTTGTTATTTTATGCTATGCCTTTGTGTTGGCACATCATACACTCTGTTATATTTGAAACAAAGAAGTAATATCTTTTCTTCTGTTTGCAATTTTTACTCTAACAGAAGCACACCTCTCCACTATACTATGATCCTGCCACGATTTCACTGCGATTTACTACACTTTACTCTGTTTTTACCATGGTACAGCACAAGTAAAGCTTTTATAAGAAAGTCCTAAACATACTACATTACGCAATGTTTCATCACAATAAAGAAAATATACTCTTTTAATGGTTTTATAAAAGGAATAAATATTTTACTACTTTGCAATTCAGTAGAGAGCAAGACTTTTATTTTATATACATATTTTTACTCAGAGTATGAATATCAGAATTCATTATCCATCTTATAAAGTCATTAGTGCTAGTACCAGCTAGAAGTTCAAATTATAATGCCTGATGATACACCTCAGTATATATAATGGCATGACTAAAATTGTTTCACACATACTCAGACACACCATGTAATAGAATAATAGCAATCCTCATATTTCATAACATTAAAATGTATCATCCAATAATTACATTCAGGAACCACTTCAAACATGTAGTCTGGATGAGGTAAATATTTTAAAGCAAATATCTAACTTGTTTTTTTTGTCGTAAAAGATTAATCATCTATGGAATTCGATTTTCAATGCATTGAACATTTGCGAGAAAAATAAGTAAACCGGATGGCTTAAAAAAAGCAGAATTCTCCAAACACACAAATAGCAGTAAAAAATACGCAATTTTAAAACTGAGACCACTAGATGTCACTGTGGTTCTTTGACTCACCGGTTCCATGTTCCTGTCGGAGGATGGCCGCATTTCCAGGCTGTGGCGAAGCTGAGGATGTGGCAGCAGCTGCTGCTGTTGTTGAGCCAGCTCTTTCAGAGGATGGCACACGACTTTTATTCTGGCCAGGCTCAGAGGTGGCTTTGCCGGCTGGATTGTTCCTAAGGGGCCATCTATTCTGAATATGAGAGACGGCCTCTTCTGCCAACATGCCATCGCGAGGGGTGACCCGCAACGTTGCCTGGGCTTTGTGTTCCTGAGTCTCGTCACCACTGTTGCCGGACACCCGACATTCATATACCCCCTCGTCCACTTTTCTCACATTAGAGAGTCGCAGCCTGTGAGATATGTCATTGCCTTGTACTCTGACAGTCTGCAAAAAGGGAATTGTAACACAGGCATTAAAAACACTTCCTAATTCAAAAGGCACCATCCAAATGTGATATTGGAACTTACAATTAATTCTATGCACTCGCCATTTTGATTAAATTGAATTTTACTGACGGTAAAATACACCCTTATATTTTCAGATAACTGCACGCTTTCACTAACAACACCAGAATTCCCTTCTTACATAATAGTACAACCGAATTTCTTGGTAAATTAAAAACCAGGGTCTAAAACGCAACCATGCGTCTTACGTTAAACAAATAGAAACAGTTGTGCAAATAGAACAATTAGAAACATATTTTACAGTTATGCATTTAGTCAATGATTATTTAATCAAAGCATATCCTTTTTCAGGCGGTTTGAGAAAAGTTATTTCCGTATAATCGTAATGAATCTAGACGTGTAAATTCAAATTGTATGCAATATACAGTAGTCGTCTCTCAGTTTGAGAATGTATTTTTAGAGGTGCAACATGATTTTTAAAATCTAGCTTACTATGTACCAAAAATTGTTATGTATATCACAGCTGATGAAAATTACTGCAACATCAGTATGTATTTACATGCATTTATTTCATCCATGGCTAATAAAAGCACATGGATAGTGGAGATACAGTGGAGACAATCTTGCAGTCTCAAATGGACAAATGGAAAACTATCGTTTCTACTGGTACATGACGTAAAGGGGTCCGCCGGAATAATTTTATTCGTAGCTCGCAGGGAAATTTGTAAATTCTAATAAACATGTGTACTCCCTCATCCTGCTGCCATCTTCGATTGGATTGTTCAATTTACTTCACTCATTCCAGCTAATTCAAACTCACTGTCCTCCGAGTACACATCCACAGTGTTGAGGCACCCCGATTAGATGGATTTTTCCTGCCTTTGTTCACCTGTGGTCAATATCTCCTTAACTCAAATTCGGCTGATTTACTCTAGTGTAATTAAAACAATACAAGTAGCACAATACAAGTGGTGATAGCAGCCGCTAAACCAACAATTCTACAACTCAACAAGGGAAGAAAAACACTCACACTGATCTTCGTGGCGTCTCTGTGAGCCACCTGAAAGCAGAAAGGGTCACAAACGTTACAGCTAAGCTCAGGAGATCAGCATAAACATTACGTTATGTGGGGACAATTAAAATGATTCCCCAATTGGGAGTGGTTTGCCAATTAAAATGTATAATCACATTTAAGCCGCACTGTGCATTTCGGTTTTATAATATTAGGCAGGATTAAAGACCATAGCCAAAGATAATATGCTTTCTGAACAGTAGTAGTACACGTAGTAATTAGTGTGTTAAGTACACGAACGATTTTAAATACATAGAAAGTTTTGTATGCACATAATTGGAGGTAACGAGAAATAAAACGCTCTGCTTTTCTTAATCCTGTGCTTTTTTACCTTTACTGTAGTAGTCTATGCTGTTGCGTGACGCTTATAGGCATAAATACGACAGAAGGGGAAAAAATGCTCAGATACACAGGGCACCTGTTTGACTGGTATTCAGTATCGCGATTTACCATACAGCACAGCGATCAGTACCGGGTATGAACTTGTATAAATAATTTGACATCACTGTCATGATTCACTAGACATTTCAATTATATCTTTTGGTCTTTTACTTAACCCTAAAGCCCAACGAGTTCTCATGGTTTATGAGAGTTCCAAATAAACATGTATCACTATTAATGGCTTTATATGGTTTTAGTTAGCTCCACATAAATACAGCACCTCCAGTGTAAGAACGCTTTTCAGTTGCGGCTAGGCATTCACAAAATTAAAAAAAGGGAACCGATATTGCACCATGGTCACGCCAGGTGAGGCAGAAGCTTTGCACCATATTGACCTCCTGTCCTCATGTATGGTTTAAAGAAGCTTCTGTCATTCTGGGGGTAGAAGGCGTCTGGTCACAGAGAATGGATTTACCTTAGCTCTGTTTGCAGGGGCACTAATTTGCAGTTCATGTGCAAGTTCTCTTGCGGCTGGTTCCTTAAGATACCACCACTGAATCTCCAGGGAGAAAGACGTGGATCCGCTGGCCCGAAAAGCACAAGGCATCTCAATATCTTCTCCCTCACTGACACTCACATCTTTGGGGACTTCAGTAAATGTCGCTGACAGAAGGAAAGAATAGCAAGGCAGTGGTTAACGGGAAAGATTAAGAGACAAGATCAGTCTTTTTCAATGCAATCTGATCTGGATTCACTCAAGAACTTGAAGCTTTTTATCTCCTCCTCAATTAAATCTCACATTTCAGCAAATTATGCTGCAGTTACATTTCTGAATAAAAAATGAAGAACACGAACAAGCACTAAAAGAAAACACATGGGTATTCTTTTAAAATACACATTTGTGCGGTTTTGAAATCAGTAAATGTAGATCTCAGTCTTTCTTTTCAATAATTTCTCTATAAACTGTACTTCAATTTGCAAATTTGTACACTTGTATTTGTAAAGTAGGATTGAGAATTCAGTGTTAGCTTCCTCAATCGTCATAGAAAGTAAAGAAGCAACTTCCTACCTTTTCAATACCTATCACACAGTAAAATAATAAGTAAACCCTTATTATTTGTATGTACAGTATAAAGTGGGCTTCAAGTTCAGAGTAGCCTGAAGCATTCCAGTATTGACAAATCTGTCTAAAAGCTAATGTCTATCTTTCCCTGAGAGATTTCTGTTAAGGGGTTGCATAATATTTTCTGGAAGGAATATCGTGGCATTTCTATCCACTTGCGCTATGAATGCACAATAGCGTCTTTACTGAACTAGCGTTTTAGTGTGTGCGTGTGTAGGGGGTGAGTGGGTGTGCTTCTCACAAGGGTAGAATATTCCGCTTTGATCTAGCACTTTTTTCAAAGAAAATGAATAATAAGAACGATGATAATCACGATAAATCAACATTAATACATAAGTCTAAAACATTGTTCTTGAAAAACAATTGTTTTCTTTTATATCAAGTAATGACTTGCATTCAATCGCAGTAATGAAGGATGAAGACCTATCCACAACGTCTGTCGACAGCTGGAGTTTTATGATACTAAATGGATAAATGTATTACGATACATTTAATACTTTGTGACAAAATTAATTTCTCTGTACAGGTCACTGTTAAATAGTTTTTTCTATATGACTTTTCTTTTAGAAAAAAGAGCACTTAAAACGTTGACCAAATCACAAATAGAATTAAGCAAGTTTACTTACCATTTACATACAATAATAGGGGCGCATTTAACATCAGATAATAAAGGACACCGTAGAGTCCCCGTTTTTCCATTTCATAAATACAATGTTTAGATTAAAGAACAAGTGAAGATTATCATTTGACCTCTAATGCTTATAAATCAGCATTCCCATGGCAAACCAAAAAAGAGTCTCATTCGTTTTCCACGGGTAGAGCTCTCCACAATCCAAGTACCGTACTCCCAGCGCTATCGTTTTTCAGCAGGACAAATATATAAATAAAATCCAAATGTGATTGACATTAAACTCCCTCTCTAGCACAGAATGTCCAGCGGTCTTTCTTGTTATTATTATTCCTTTCAGCCCTCGTCGCTTTATTTCCAGATTTGCTGTAACTCAAAACGAAACTTCTTTTCTGCTGTAAGAAAGCTGTACCTTTGGCTTTCCAAGGGAGGGAGAGATTTCCTGGGCTCTAATCCAACACCCATCACCAAAGCATCCTAGTCTATGATCCAAAAGAAGACCTAATGAGGGAGCAAGGTTCCCTGGATATGCTCTAAACCTGGAGATCAGTCGATAGTTCCCGCTTGTGCTACCGGATCCCTCTGCTTTGTATTAGAGTGCATAACAGTGAGGAGGCGCTTTGGCATCTCCAAACCAGCTCGTTCAGAGTGTATGTGCGCAGCTAACACCAGCCAGTAGAGATCTGGAACCTAACCAACCTTTTCCACTCTCAAATCAACACGCAGCTCAACCTATAAGGGGAAATTTCACAAACTGACGTCCACATGAAATGCATCGGTAATGCCAGCCCTGAAAATATACAGAATCAAGATGATTCGTGTTGTTTTCTCTCTAGGATCAACAAGCAGCTCTTAAAGAACAAGCAGTCGTGCTGTTAGGCAGCATTATTTCATTCAACGTGAAATATAAAAAACAGCGGGATTAAGCGTTGTTGTCGGCTAGGTTTTAGTAAGGTGCTTGGCAGTAAGTTATATTTTGATCATCAAGCTAGTTTTTCTTTAAGCTGCACGAAAAGCTTAGGCGGATTCTCATGCTCATCGTTGGTTTAACCGTATATTGTTTAATAGTATACAGTGAAAAAAGAAGCTTTCTGAAAAGACCAGTAGCAGCAGTTTATTTTTAATGTGTCTTTTTGGAGCTTTCGGTGAAGAGAAAAAATAACTTTTTAAAAATGATTTCGATACTGTCTTTGATAATTTCTATATTTATGTGATCTAAAAAGAAACGTTTCGTTAATATTGTCGCCATTTTAGGATGAAAACTTATTTGTTAATATACATTTTCAACCATCAAAGCGGTATCTACAGTATAACGACAGCTTTCACCGAACTTATTACTGCGGATGGTCTTGGCATTGCCTGATACGAATATCTCCATTCATTTGACAATGTTCCAATAGTTTCTGGATCACTCTGACAAACAAATTTACGCATGAATAATCTTTGAAAATAGCTTGCCTCTTCCTTACCTTTTCAACACATAGGAGGAACGGACAAACATCTTTCCAAGATACAGAATGCTTTATTGTTACTTTACTGTCATCACATGGGACATTTGTTTTCTTTCGGATGAAACCCTCATTTCCCAAAGGCAGCGCTTTTCAATATCATGCTCTATATACCTTGCGTCCTATATTCAAAACACTTAGGCGCTCGTATCACTTGTATCCCTGTTTTAAAAATAGGGCACCTTGAGTTTGTTTCTAGTTATTGCACCTCGAACCTATTGCTATTGCTGAGCTTAAAGGGGTTTTGTGTGTCCAGTTGTTTTATTTTTATACGTGTATAAAATTACTGATTCCAATGTAGGCCTATGCAGTACTTTTATGTGAAAAGTAGCCTGTGCATATTGCAAATGATCAACACTAAGAATGTCGAAAGCCTTAAAAGACCTATCATAACTCCCCGTAATATTTTACCTACATGGGCTATTAGGACCAGTTTAGTATGGATTTTAGTGTAGGTTTTACATGTTGAGGTTTATTTGGCATAACCCACTTTTGCACAGTACTGATTTCTGGGGGTTGTACACATTTCATTACCAACTGCATGATGTCTAATCCAAAGACTAAAGAAATTACTTCAATGGTTTACCTAAATTAAAACCAGGAATTTGTGGGATCAGTAGGTCTCTAAAAGACTTGCATTTACTCCAGGTATTTGAAAATCTAGATTAAAATATAATTGTGTGAATAATAATAATTAGATTCTCATTGGTTTCTGTCACATTCTTTTACAGCTATAATACTTTAACATCAGTGCATTCATATCTTAATAACGAACCCTTTTTTAGCATTTTTGCTTTAGAAATGCTTCAATATAGTATAAATAAATATAAATAATGAAGAAGACGGAGTTGTATGTAAAAATCTACCCACTGAACAATCAGGATTGCACTCCTTGTAAAATTCTAAGGCTGCAAGTTGCAGCAACACTGAACCAAAAACAAGCTGGTTATGATGCTCACAGTTTCCCACATTAGCATTTTTAATACAGTGTTCTCCAGAGACTCTCAGTGAAGTTGCTTCAGTCTCTAAGTTGCTTCCAAAAGTTCCCATCCCAGCTGTGTGCCAAGAAATATAGCTTTCTTTATTCACTAGACAATCTTATTTGCACTTTAGCTGAAACTGGTAGAGTGGTGTTACAAAAAGAAAACAGCAAACAATGAGCTCAACATATTCCTAAAGCCAATTTAATCACAACTGTTTCCATTCCAATTAACAGAAGTGCAGTTGTCTCTAAGCACGATTTTGTGCAAGGCTGTGGCAGTTTGGGTAGTTAGTTTCTTGACCTTGTTGTATAGGCAAAGTTCTGGCAGGAATGCCGTATTCCTATTAATGTCTCACCATACACTAAATCCCATTTAATGGTAGTTGCCTTACTCTCCATGCCCACACCCTTGTTAAGCTAATGAAGTCATTCTAATGTTTCAATTCCACATGGAGGCTGCGAGGGCAAACCGATTATTTAAAATTAACATGCGAGAGTTCTTGTCTCTATGAAACTGTTCTGTGGTAGTAAAAACCACATCATCCAAACAACCCCTTACAGAGCATTAACCTGTGTTGACGGCCTCTAAAATTGATTTATTGACATTCATCAGCATTCTGTGCAGTAGATAATGTATTTCTTCTGCCTTCTGTAACCATTTACATTTTTCCAGTAGCTACCAAAGATAGTTTTGGCTATGAATCATTAGTGGTTCTGTCTAATATTGAACTATTTGATGTGATATGAAAACATCTTGTTTGTTCTCCACAAATGACAAATATGGTGACAATGTAGAAACTATGTGTATTTGGTATCAACATATTATGGATCCGGGATTTCATGCAAAAAAGCATGTGACAAAGTCCAGCCTTCTGTGAATGTATGTGTTGGAACCATCACGCTATTCATTGATTTAGCATTTGCACTCTCCAACGTAATTGACTGATTTGTTAAATATAATTCAAGACAAATTGACAAGTCCTGTGGAGGTATGTTTTGGGAATGGTAGAGTATGGGCCACATGGGTAAAGTGTTATAGCATCACCTCCCAAGGGAGATTAGCCTAGGGCTGTGGTAGGGGTCATGAAGATGGGGTATGTAGAGGATTGCAGAGCAGAGAATGTCAGGAAGGATATTTTGAGGTCCCATATTTATATGGAGGAGGGAAGAGGTGATTGATAAAATCTTGGGGCTACAGGTCTCTGCTCCCGAACTTCACTGTAAAACTACATTACATATTTTGAAGAGGACAGAGTAGAGAGCTAGAGTAGGCTGTGAGCTTCAAAGGAGCAAGCAGAAGTAAATTTCATAATGAAAATTTATTAGACCAAATATATTTCAACCATGGAGCCTTCTTTAGCTAAGTGGAGAAGAGAAAGAGACGGGTTGGAAAGATAAAAGTACAAAAATGAGAAAGGTTGAACACAGCAGTTTGTCTTTTCCATTATTGTATTGTATATTGTTTGTTGTAGCAATGATATCTCTTTTTCTTACTGTCTTGAACAAGTTTAAATTTGATGTGTGCTGTCTTGTCAGATTTTCCTACCTGCACCAAAATGTCATTTTAATATATAAAGATTCAAAGGTTTTGGAATGCAGTTGTCCAAAATAATGTCTAATTATGTTTGTCTTTAGTGGTACAGTGTTCAAGATAAATCATAGTTTCAGGATGGCATCCGGAGCAATTCATTTGTATATTATTCAATGGGGCACAAGAATCATATATTGTCCATTTATGGATTCGGGAGGCTAAAAATGGGGGCAGAATGGTGGTACAGTGGTTAGCATTGTTGCCTCGCAGTGCTGGGGCCCCCAGTTCAGTTCCTGGGGTGGTACCTGCATGGTATTTGGATGATCTCCCTGTGTTCACCTTGGTTTTCTCTGCATGCTCTGGTTTCCATCTACAGTCCAAAGGCATACTCTTAGGTTAGTTGGTTTTGGGGAAAATTGGCCTGTGTGCGTGTTTGTGTATTTGGGTGCCCTGTGAAGGACTGATGTCTCGTCCAGGGTCAGAGTATCCTGCTTTGCACTTGCTTCTGGGATAGGCTCCAGTTCTCCTCTGGCCCTGTGTGGGATAAAGCAGTTAGAAAATGGATGGATGGATGGTAGCAAAATATGATCTTCAGCTCTACTCCTGTCATATTTTGGTTGTAAAATGGATCAGAATGGTATATTCTTAGTTACATACTTGCTAATAATGCAGGAATGTGTTGCAAAAATAATTAATTGCCACTGTTTTTAAATTCTTATAAAAAGCTTCAAATGTTATAATAAAAATGACATTTGGTATTTCAAAGTAATTATATGATGTAGAGTGGAATTCAATTGGTTATTTCAATATTTCTGATTTGTGACACAATTAGATTTGAAGTTTCAAACCATCTGCATATAGCTTATTTTTTCCAACAGGATCAAGTCCCTAATTACCATATAACCTGATTTTCTGTGAGTATAAGTATAAGTAAGCTGAATTATAAATGATATATGACTGATCTGCATTTTCAATGTACACATCACAGGTTATTTCTATATTTTTAGTGGTCACATGGAAAGAACACAAATGATCAACAAATGACTCCACTCATTTGTTAGGGATGTTACTTTCAGCACAGGACGATTCCATATTTCCTTTCTCTGTTGGAACCTTTTGGCGAGGGGGTTATGCTCTTGTTTTGGAATCCAGAGACCAGATCCAGATCTCTGTCGGATCTGCCTACCCTTTGACTTGTAAAAAAACAGGAGGTATAATTCCATAAAGTAGTTCAGGTGGGTAGCTGCGTCAGCATGCGTAGGCTGCATAGGAACAAATAATAGGTTTATTCCATGCTGAAAAAAAGAAGAAAGAAAACACAACGTTTCGGCTGTGGAGCCTTCTTCAGGTGTGAGAGGTTGTGTTTTCTTTCTTCTTTTTTCAGCATGGAATAAAACTATTAATAATTCCATAAAACCTTTTTAAGGACCACAAATCTTTTTATAAAGAAAATAAGTTCATTGCTATACTTATTTGGTTCAACTTAGATGTCCGATTTGTAAAAAAATTACTGTACCATATTTTGCAAAAGTTTGCATATTTTTATTTTCATAAAACAATGGATACACGTGAATACAGGCTGTCCAATGCATTGTGTGGCAGTATTACATTATCAAATGAGGTAAAGTAGCATTTGTTTGTTTCAATATATTTTCTAAACATTTAACAATATCATTAGGGGACAGAAAGAGGTTCAGCTTCATTTTATTAAAGGAGCAAAATCCAATACAATAAACTCAGGAAACAATCTTTTCCATTATTCTATTACATTCACATCTAAAAGGTATATAAGAAGAGGGGTTCTATGTCGATTGGAACATGCTGTTATATTCTTTTAAACTAAGTAGGGCACACACCTTAAAGGTATGGGAGAAACCTTAATCTGATAAAATACTTTTCAATAAAAAAAAAACAATTTTAAGTATGCATTGTAAAATCTATCAGCAGTGTACTCCCTGCTGTTCACTTAACTCTCTCAGGACTTGTGACTTTGGGGATGCCTACCTATCTGACTTCTATCCAACACACTTTGCTGAAACTCATCTTCTCTCAGTTACCAATATTCTTAAATCAGCTCAAGCTGCAACCTGTAACCCTCTCATCTTGTCTTATAGTTTCTTGACCTCTCTGCCGCCTTTAAGTCTGTGGACCATTCTGTCCAAGTGCTGGCTTGTGAATTTTTGTCACCTCATATATAGTACCTGTTTCACCCCTGCCTTATTGATGACATATAGCAGGTCTCTTGACACACCACACTTAATCTTCACTGCTGTACCCCAAAGCTTTGTGCTGGGTCCCCTCCTGTTCTTTCTTTATACCCAATCATTGCACCTCCGATCCCTTCATATGACTTTTCATATGACATCTCTGCAGTTGGTGCTCAGATCTTCTTCGTTTTGCTTCCCTCTGATACCCTTGTCTCCTCCTGTGTTAATCCCATCCTCTCATCCTGTATGGACACCCATCATCTCGCACTGAACCTCACTGTGTCTGTATGTCTGACATTCTTTTTTTCCTTTCCTCCGCTTCACCTTATGTGAACCTCCCCACTACTCTGTCTCCCTCCTCCTCTGCCAAGAACATCAGTATTATCCTTGACCTTTTTGACTCTGCTATAGCTGCGCTTCTCTCAGTTGCCAATACATTTCAGGCCACTTGTCCTTCCATGTATCCATTTCAGAGCATTCAATACAGAACACTTGTTCTTCCCTACCACTGTCTTATCCTCTCTGACTGACTTTTACTCCAGTACCTATTTTCTCCCTAGGCTCTCTCATGTCCGCTCTACTCCTCCTCTTCTGCCAGACTCTCTGTCCCTCCTCTTCATTCCCCTACTTCAAGAGCCCACTCATCCTTGACGCTAGTTCCCTAGTGGTGGAATAAACTCCCCATTAAAATCAGAACTGCCCAGTCCCTAACCATCTTTTGATGCCTCAAGATTCATCTGTTTTGACAGCAGCTGTGATTCTCTCAAATGATTGTAAACTTTACCACCGGCTGATAACTGCACTCTGCTCAATGACCATCACTCTTTACTGTAATCAGTGCTTGCTTACTTTCAGTATATGTTGTTTACCTCAATGGACATTATTTTTACTGTGTTCTGTTCACACATTGCACTGTTAATATGTGTACGCTCAGTATGCTTTACTGATTTGTTTTTGCTTATTTTTAAAATACAGCAGTGGCATTAGGATATATTAGCTGTAGCAAGAGTAGTAGCAAAAGCTGTAGCAGTACTAGCGTTAGTAGTATGTAAATTATTTACAGTTCTGTTAAAGCAGAAGGTGGATAAAAAGATTTATACTGTACATGTAAAATATTTTCTTTCAACATCTTAAATTCAAAAAAGAAATTTTGGTTGCAGTGATTGCATCTTGTATTTTAATCAATTACAGTTTTTGTTTTGGATATAACTGTACTCATGATGATTCATATTCACACCTGTTCCATTTAATAATACGTGAAGATGACTAGATTCCATATGTTTTTATACTTTGTTAACATTGTCACTATTTTGTAACCATTAGCTAGGATGCCTAATAAGCCAACAGTTGATTATGTAAGAGGTAATACTAAGAGACAGAATTGCTAATTATATAATTATTTCTACTACTAGGATTTATATAAAAATACAAGATGATGCCATGACATTCTCTTCCTCAGTATTCACTTATTGTAGTTTCTTACTATAAGCAGAAAAGCATCATTTGGTTATTTGAGTTGCATACCTACTGAATTATTTAAGTATTCAACCTTAAAATGTCTGTGGCCTAGAGCAACAAAACTCAGCACTATTATGGTAGCACATAGGGACAGTATTGATTTATCAAACTGCAACAGCTTATCAAAACCATGGATGGGAACTATATTTTTTCATTTAGTTTAAAATAAATTAAATAAGACAAATACCAGAACACAGTCTAGAATCCTCATCTACCAGTTCTGTCAAGAAAAATCTTCATAGGTCTGTAATTCCACATTTCTTTCAATTTTATAAGATTGAGATTATTTATTAATGTCTTCTGCATTAGTATAAATAGATGATGTGGTGACAGTAAGCATAATGTTAAAATACGATCTAAAGCATATTTAATGTGTACCTTGAATGTTTTAAAGCTAAGAAATATGCTACACATAGAAGCTGAAAAAAATGAACATACAGTAACTATATATTTAGTCATAACTAAATAAATGATTATTGCATAATATTGCATACATTATATACAATAATATCTAAAGAATTGTTGACTGTAGAAGGAAAACCAAAAGAGAAGAGAAAAACCAAGGGATTCTACAAATTCTTGAAAATATACGATGATGTCACAAATTTAAACAACCTTGAGAAGCTGACATTCCACAATAACCAGCAAAACAGAATAATGACACATTTGGTCCTTTTGCATAAATCAAGAGAAATGTAATCGGTTCTGTTAAAATTGGTCTTGAATAAAAGAAAATATATTTTTTGATTAAAATTATGCCATTATGGCAAAACATTCAAGAGCTACCCCAGTTTTCTAATTTTTATGTGAAAGTAATTCATGTCTCCTTCTCAGTAATACATTTTAACCTTGTATTGCTCAGCTGAATTAGCTTGAACATCTTGCTTGGTGCAATGTGTGAGATTTTTCCATCACTGACCTTTCCAAATTCAATTTATTTACTTCATATTGGACAATACAATTCCAAGGTAGTATCTTTTCAAGTTTTATTGGAGTCTGTTAGATT
This sequence comes from Lepisosteus platostomus, assembly GCF_059453375.1. NCBI lineage: Eukaryota > Metazoa > Chordata > Actinopteri > Semionotiformes > Lepisosteidae > Lepisosteus > Lepisosteus platostomus. Next base: position 11,995,737 of record NC_142630.1, on the reverse strand, counting down.
TAGGGTAAAAAAAATCAATTTAACTGACTGTGTATGTGTCTTTATATGATGTGGCATGAGATGTGTTCGGGACTAGAAAGATAATCATTTTGAAGCATCAAACATTCCACAATTGTTTTTATACTGTATGAGCAGAGTGGAGGTACGTCTATGAGGTTTCTGTAAAGTTACACATATTCCTTTTCCTGGGGACCTACAAAGATTTTCCTTGTTTGCTTAAATCTTAAAATGTACTTGTCAAAGAAATGTCAAAGAAATGCCTGATTGTTTTTCTGAATATGAATCTAGCAAAAGATAAAACACCCTATTCCAAATGATCTATGAGAAATCCTTTTTAAATGACATTTACACATCTAACTAGAAACAATAAACATAAAATCACAGACCACAAATAATATGATCAAGAATTAAATGAGAAAAAAATCCAGTTAATAAAACTTAATGTGAGTCTTTTAGAAGCTTGGAAAAGGACACTGTATTGATGACATAGTCAATTCTATCTTAGTCAATAGTCTAAGAAAGACAGAAAACACAACCAGAGTAAGCAGGATGCCATTACTACTTTTAATGATACAGTTAAGGGCAAAGACCTTAGAAAACAGGAACTACGATTTTGAGATAACACCACATGGATGATAAATTTGTTAAAAATTGCAATTAATATACTATAGTTTCATTTGACTGGTCTTGGTATAATTTTCTTCCAATTTATTATAGATAGAATGCATCTACTAATACTCTGATCTACTAATCAGAATTTACTGAGAGTCCTTAAATCAGAAAGGAAATGAACTCATTACTATAATAAGGCCTCATTATAAGACATGGCCTTTTTCTAAGAAAATAGAAAATGGTACATTGACCTTACAACCTAACCACTCCCACTGTTAAAATATGACTTTTTTGTAAATATAAATTCATCAGAGATAAATAATTGATAAATAATTTTAATTAAATGCTTTTAATTTGATTAAAATGCTGTACAGGTAACAATATAAGAAAGCACATAGGTCTGTAAATTTTAATACAATAATAGAAATTGAGATACTTCGTTAATGAAGCATTTCCACACTTGATAACAGCATTTCCACCCTCTATCTCTCTCTCTCCAGACATCGCAAACAACAAATTACGACACATTGCAAAAAGCAAAGGCTCCTCGAAAGATCCCTGCTGTGTAAATTTGCTGCGTAGCTCCTAATCATCAGCAATTACTCTTTTGAAATATGCACAGAAGCAAGCTCTCCATGATAGCAAAGGAAGAAGGCAGACGCAAATATATTAGCGTTAAGGCTAACAGGAAAGTTCCAGAAAAAAAATTATTATTAGCTTACGCTTAAGTATTTTTGTTATCTTTATGAATTTTATTCAGGGCAGTATAAATGAATCCCTGATGACTGATATTATGTTTTCAGTCTGTCCGACTGAAAATTTCCGAGTGCTTCTCACTAGGTGACTAAAGGTGCCATGAATACCTAATGTCTGCTTCTTCGTTGTTTTTCTAATAAAGCCACAGGATAGATGGGTATTACAATTAAAGACCTACAGGTGATTGACTCATGCTGGGTTCTTGGTAAGGGTTTTTTGCTTTGACCTGAAGCATTTAGAATATTAGATTTTGGAGGCTATGAAACCAATATGAATCTGCTTTTTATGGTAAGGTGCTCAAAACATCAAGATCAAGTTTGTTGTAAGGGAATCTTTATATTACAAAACATTTCTGAAGGAGGTTTAGTTTAGACAATTTTTAGCCAGCACATTGTCAATTATTTGAGAATTCATGCAGCTATTGAATACTTTATTTGCAACATAAGACTCATATCTTGTTAATGGTTCTTTCACAAAATTAGAATTGAAGTCTGTTTGGGACTATTTGAATGAAATTGTCTTGGTTTTGTGCTACATAGATGTAAAATATCTTTATTTATTCTAAGTCTTTCCTTCTTAAACACATTGTGGCAGTTCCTTTCTTTAAATGTGCTTTGATTACGATCCTTTGTTCTTAACATGGCATGAAAAATAGCTCAATCCTGGTTGCATTCCAAAAGCAATAAAGGCAAAAAAGGTAAAAAAGGTAAAAAAGGCAAAAAAAAAGATCATTTAGCTTAAAAAATTAAACCTGGATACTGACCATGAACTAAATTCTTTCTCAAGACAAAATTACTAACTGGAAATTAAGTGTCCCTTAAACAATAAGCATCCATTCTGACTTTTGCATTTGATCAAGGAAGTCCTGCATCACTGCTACATGTTATGGCTAATTGTAACTTGGACAGTCATTCAGAAATACCTAGTACTTGTTTTTAAACTCCCACACCTGCTATTGTTTCCTACCAGATGACTGTGTGATTTTATAAATCCACATATATAGTATTATTCGTCCATTTCCAGTACAGGGATTTAGCAGATGGGCATGAAAAAAGGGAGGATGCAGGTTATCTGAAAGTAATCTTTATTTACTTCTTCAAATTGAAATGATTACCAACTTGCCTGTAACAAGTACTGAATAAAGTAATGGCTGTAGGAATCTATCCTTTGCAGTGTGCAGCATCTAAATATAATTCCATTAAGGCTCTGCAGTAGATGATGTGGCTGTGAGATGCTGGTCGGCAGGAGTCAGATGAGGAGAGAACCAGAAAGCTGTGATGAAGACATTGACAGCTGTGATCACCAGGATTAACCCAGTCACAATGTTATTCAGCAGGTGAACTCTGTGGAAAACAAAAGGGCAAAACCTTGTCTTTATTTATTTATTTGTTGATTTATTCTTCTAAATCACCGCACGCCATCAATTCCATATAAATGACTCTTCCCGCTGAATTTAAATGATCCAAGGGTGCTTCAACAAAACAGCGTTCCAAAGTGTTTGTAAAATATTGTAAAAAAAAACCATTAACACTATGGATATTGCATCTACAGAATAAGAAACTTCCTCTGGGAAAATATTTTGTGGACTCTTTGGAAATGTGTGTAGTCCTCTTTGGAAATGGATATAAGAATATGGATATTGTTTTCTGGAAAATTAAAATGTAGCTAAAATGATGAGAATTGAACAATGATGCCGTTATTGTGGTACCTGTTTTGTTTCCACTTCTATCAATAAATAACAAGTGGAAATCGCTGTGTGTTAGATCACTGTCAATTAAGATGCTATTTATGCAGAGGACGCCTCTTTTTAAATTGTCTTTTAATCATTTTGGCTTGGGGTGTATATACACAACAACATTTTTTACATTTTTTAATGTTTAAATAAACATAGAGGATTAATTAGTTGATTCTTATTCATACACACAATATTTTTTTTTTCTTTGTTTACTTTTATTCTTTATTTGTGTCCTCTTGTCAAGCACAGGAAATTAAAGTGGGAACTATTTAGCCTTAAGATCTTCAAGCTAAAGAATCCCTTTCCTTTTCATGTGGCTTCACTTTAGATAAATTGTGTTAGATCTTCAAAGCTAAGCTCCATCTGCAGCTGAATACCTGATTTGTACCTTTTTGTACTGAACATAATAGTATCATGATAAAACCTCCCAGTGGCCTTTCTGCACTGTAGCACTCATTTACATTTATATTGATAGCAGGCTCCATATTGCTTAACTCACTTTCAGAGTATAATTCCAAAACCGGTGGACTTAAATTGTAAAACAAAGCATCCCCAAACACTGAGAATTGCATACACCTGCTTCAATTGTCATTTTGACAAAGCCACAACAGCCAAGGACTTTGAGATTTTATAATAGCTGTTTTATTATCTGCTGTTGAAATCCAGTTCTTTCTATAAGGAGATGAAGCCTTTACAGTGTGGTCCCATACCCGATTGTAGGGAGAAGAGGTGAGATGGTGATTTTTTGTTGCTCTGCTTTTCAGAAATGTCTTCATTAAGATGCAATATGATTGAATAAATACAAATAGATGTAATGCCTTCCTTAATCGCACTGGTTAAAATGTATCTTGATTAATCATTGTTCTGAGATGATTGCATTCAAAACTATTTCCTTCCTTATTTAGATTAGTTCTTTTATGGTGTTTAGAACAAGAATAAATTAAAATGGTCTGTTTCTCATCTTTTCTTACAATGCACGCATGTTTAATTTTATCCAATTTTCAAACAATACATTTTTATAAACATATACTGTATCATCTCTCTGGAATAACAGTTAAAACGAAATCTTCTGATAATGAATTAGTCACAGTGGGAATAATAATAATGAAACAATTTTCCAGATTGGGGAAAACAAAATGTACAGCAAAACTAGATTTTTAATAATCTGGAGTGCACATACAGTATAGCTATGTGAAACTCATTGTCATTAATCAAAGCTATCTTGGGATCAGCATTGCTTAACAAGATATTGCTTATTTGAAGTTACTGAACAATATTACATGTAAATAATCAATCAGTAGGAGCTGGGCAGTACATTACTTCTTGATTTCAGTTCCTAGTAGTACCCAGCCTTCTGTGTGAGGTTTCTCAATAAATAAAGCAAATGTACTCAAAGGAAAAGACAGCACATTACATTGGGATTTTTCATTTTTAAGACAACCAAGAAGAAGCAGAGTTCAACACCATTGTTTGCCTGTGCCATGTGTGACCGGGGTACAATACAGGACATTTAAAACCCTGGTGAGACAAGTTCAGGTCAGACATCCTAACCTGCATGTATGGGAGGTGAGAGCAAATGGGAGTACCTAGAGATGAACCGCCAGACCAATGGAGGAAATACCACCTCCACACAGAAGGTTACCCCAACTCAGAATTGAATTCAGACCTCAAATAAAGGCAGCAGCAGCCATTGTGCCTCCTTTAGTAACAATGTCCAAATAAGAATCTGCAGAGGAGACCCATATAAGTGACTCAGTTAATTAGGTCTAATAAAGCTCCCTAAATTTGCATCACACTGACTTTTTAAAACATGAGTTGAGCTGATCCACCAGTCTGATTCACATCAAGCGTCCTGGGTGAGTTTAAATGGACTTTTTTCAGTGCAGTTGTTGTTCAGTACTTAGCTCCCCTTCATGAGTGTTGATGACTAAGATTTAGACCTCTGAATAAGAATGATCTGCCGCCTTTGTGAGAAGAGGCAGCTAGCCTGATTCCTGGGGAAGCAGGTACTGTACTGTTCTAAGGGCAGTGTTTTCCAGTCTCGTACAGATAGGTAATGTTATTGTTTGGTTCTGCACACTTGAACTTAAATGAAGAAATCCATCTTTACTAATTTCATATTTTAAATTGAGGAATCTATTCTGTTGTTAGCTTACAATTACAATTAGCTTACAATTTGTACTGGTGGGTGGGATTTGCATAGAGATTTTGATCTACTGTAATATGTGGTTTGCTAAGAAATGCACAGACAACACAGGCAGAGACAAATTGATTAGCAGTCTAATAGCACAGAGAAGTGTCGATAGTCCAAGGGTGGACTCCCAATTCAAACATACACATGTAAAATGCTCTTCAAGCCTGCTTGACACACATTGTTGAGGACCAAGAAAATGTAAATATATTTAAACTAGAATGGAATGGGGGCATTCACAGAAAAGAGAGTTACAGTACATATTGAGTAGTGTCAAAAACAACTAAAAGGAAAAAACAAAACATAAAAAGACCAGGTAATTAAGAGCTTATACTGAAATGCCAGGAACATCAGGGAAAAATCAAGAAGAAGCTACTTGCAGATTATGATGTAATTGGAACCACAGAAACATGGCTAACCAAGAGAGATGGGGAAGAATACAACATTAATGGATACACAACATTCTGCAGAGACAGGGAAGATGGAAGAGGGGGAGGTGTAGCACAATATATCAAAAAGACCATTAAGAAACACAAACTTAACTCAGATGAATTGAGGGCCTCAGAAACTGTATGTGTCAGAGTGATAAAAAACATTCAAAAGGCAAAGTTTTAGGAGTATGCTACACATCACCGAATTAAAGATAGAAATTATAATTCACACTTGTATAATGAAATCCAAAACCTATGTGTAAAAGTAAAACATGGTTTTTATTGGAGATTTTAATTTTCCTGACATGGACTAAAAAAAACCAATAGGAATGTCAGCAGGAGAAACTGAAATGGTACACATGACTAATGACCACTTTCTTACCCCGTTTGTCAGAGCACCTACAAGAGGGAATGCATGTATTGATCCAGTCTTTTCAAATACTGAAGATACAGTTTGCAAGCAGAGGTGAGAGGACTATTAGGGAACTGTGATCATAAAATGGTAAGCTTTGAAGTATATTTTAAAATAGTACAAGCATAGTCCAAAACATATGGTTACAATTTTGGGAATGCAAAGTACAAATAAAAGAGACTAAGATTAGGAAAAGTAAAATAGGACAGGATAGATATGGTTTCAGAAGGGAATGGGTAGCAATTTGTTACATACAATATATTCTGTCTGAAGATTCACCCCTAGAGTGAATAAAACATATTTCACTGTTTGTTCTGAAGAAGACTATGGGGTTGACTTTGTCAATGCCTTTGACCATTGAATATGTGAATGGCCCTTCATGTATAGTAGTATTCTAGATTATACATCTGTATGTTTTTCATCGGTGTATTGGACACTGTGCCATTTCCAACTGCTTCGGTACATCATTGATTGATAAGCAATTAGAGCTGTTTGGGAAACTATGGGAGAGATCTTTTTGCTACATTTCTTGGACTGATACAAATAAACAAAATTATTTCTAACTCTGAAACTAAGACCGAGTGCAGAAAAATTCAAAAGAAGGAAATTAGAAATCAAGTAGCATGTTATCGTTATCAACTTTTTAAAGTACAAAAGCCAGGAGACTCAGAAGAATTCCCAGACTGGGGAACCCTTCCTTTAATGAACATCAGGTCCAGAGTTATGTTGTGTGCATGTAATATTGACATCTAGCACTATCACTGTTGTGTGCATGGGAACTGATTAAAAAACCATAGGTGTATCTGTAATGCTGAGATGAGAAAAACAATTAGTTTGGCAACTCTGAAATGAGTGGTAGTAAAATATAAAAAACAACTGGAGAATCTCAATTAACAGAAGTTAAAATGGTAATTCACCTCTGCAAAACCTTAAATCACTTTCCTGTAAACCTAGAAATTGCAAGACTTCCATTATGCACATAGACATACATTTTTTAAACTCACCTGTCACTTAGTCTGCGTTCAGGATCATCGTATTCAATATTTTTTGAGCCTTTGTAGATCAACAGAGCTGCCACAATAAGCTGGAGACTGACTGATACACACTGAAAAGGGAAACGCAAATGTCATATTCTAAACACTTCAACAGTGCAAAACATGTCTGATTAGGTATTTTACATTGCTTCCAAGATGCAGTGCACATCCATTTATCATACCAATAGTGGCTTGCAAAAGTGTTGTAAAAGAGTATAAATTGCAGCATTTATTGCCAAATGTACTGTATTTCATTTCAGGGCTCATTACTTGACCACGTGATAGCTTTAGAGAGCTCAAACCACTGTGCACTTTTGTCTTTTCTACTTCGTTGACAGACAGAGGCCAGGTAAATGGGACTCAAAAACATAGATTAATTAGGAGCTTGGTTATGATGTTCATGGAAGCACTAACATCTTTTTATCAATACAGAAAGGCAGCATAAGGGTACCTTAAACTGCTTTCTAAAACATTATTTAAAACATCATAGTTGCCTGTTACATTATCATAAATTGTAAATATTGTATATCATTGTATGATACCTAAAGTGATACTAGTCTGCTTTCTTTTGGAATAATACCAGCCCTTTGTAGGTATAGGTATTTCTTTCTAGGCCTTTTTCTTAAACACTGATAGACAAATTCAGGGACCTGATTCAGACTAATTTAGAATAATTAAAGGTAATCCTTAGTGGGTTTACCTAGACTGTTTTATTTTTAAACAATATCTTTATACATCTTAGCTTTTCCTAAAAGAGCTCTGTGTTTGCATTTTTTTATTACTGCTCTTGCACAGCTAAGCTTTTTTGTTATGTTTCCCTGAGTGAGATACTTTAGGCAGGTTGATCTTCCATACGTACCAGTAAGATGAAAAGGAAATAATAGAATTGTGTGTCAGGGCCTTGTTGCAGGAGATGTTTCATTTGGGAGGCATTGGCAGTGAAGAGAGCCATATCGAGAAAGCCCTGAGCAAGAGTCTTTGTTCTGGCATAAGTGTTTATGTTCCTTATTACCTGTCATTTGAAAACAACATGTTATTACAGTGTCACTGCTGGCAGGTTAGAATACAATAAACCTAGCCTGAAGTAAACATGCTGCAATTATAAGCGAGAGAATGAACTCACTTATAATTAACACATGTTGATGGACAACAGCTCAAATAGGGATGACAGCAATGCAAGCATTTTATGCCACTCGCTGAAAAGAGAACTACAGTAATGCTGAGCACAGAATTTATACATTAAATCTAAATTAAAAAAACACTCTCTCTAAACTTTTCACAAAGTTTGCACTTTTTTCAGAAATTTCAAGAAATTTTCATTGATAAGAATACCTGTCTAAGTATTGTATTTTTTGTTGGAGTAATCTTACCTTAAATTGAAAAAATCTACAGTATGTATTTTTGTATACAACCAAAATAACTGAGATTCCATACCTATACAAGGCAGCTTATAGCATCATACCTCTATCATTTTTTATACACACAGTTGAAGGAATTTGGAATCTGTTAAGGAAATAAATAAAATTCTCTGTATAATGTAAATATTTTTATCACATTTGACTGCAGCCTCTAAATATTGCAGAGACATAAACAAAATATGTAACTTTTAATTCTTTTGCAAAAGGTCAAAAAGAGTCTATACTTTTCATTTGACCCTCAAGAGAATTGCCTAAAGGCTACAGTTGACTACTTCTTCAACAAGTCATATGAGACCTGCTTCAGACTGCAGATAAAAAAAATCTGCTGTGCTTTACATTGAGATGAAAATCCATAATAACAAATCATGTCTTAAATTAAAATGGACAGAACTGAGCTATCATGTGAGGAGATGGTCTCAGGAGCTATGAAGGATCTACGTGGTGCTTTGGAGGCTACCGACTGGGATGTGCTGTGCGAACCACATAGGGACGACATAGACAACATGGTGGACTGTGTCACTGACTACATTAACTTCTGCGTAGGCAACACCATTCCCACCAAAGACGTACACTGCTTTCCCAACAACAAACCCTGGATCACCAGCGACCTGAAGGCTCTTCTGTATGACAAAAAGAGAGCCTTTAGGAGGGGGGAGAGGGAAGAGGTTAAGCGTGTACAGAGGGAACTAAAGCAGAAGTTAAGAGAGAGCAAGGACGCCTACAGGAGGAAGGTAGAGGTCAAGCTGCAAAAGAATGGGATGAGGGATGTATGGAGCTGCATGAGTCAGATCACTGGCTTCAAACAGGCTGGGGGTGTAACAGAGGGAAACCTGGTGATGGCCAACGAGCTGAACCAGTTTTTTAACAGGTTTGATTCAGGGCCCTCTGTGGCTCAACACCCATCCCCCCACAGCCACACGCTCCCTAAGCCCCCACAGCTGCGACTGCCCTACACGTCCTCCCTTCCCCCACAATCACAGCCGTCTACAGCTACAACCCCGACAGCTACTCACCCCCAGTCCCCCCCAGCTGCCACTCTCCAACACCTCCCCCATTAACACCTGCAGCACTGACAGCGCTATGAGCACCATCCCCCAGGCCTGGCTGACCATCACAGCTGACCATGTGAAGATGGAATTGAGGAGGCTTCACCAGGGTAAGGCCACAGGCCCAGATAATGTCTGTCCCAGAGTTTTGAGGGCTTGTGCCGATCAGCTGAGCGGAGTGCTCCAGCGACTGTTCAACCTGAGCCTGCGCTGAGTCCCCGTGCTCTGGAAGACATCATGCCTGGTCCTGGTACCAAAGAAAGGGTGCCCCTCTGTCCTCAATGAATACAGGCCAGTAGCCCTGACTTCTCACGTCATGAAGACACTGGAGAGGCCGGTCTTGTCCCATCTGAGACCCCTGGTCAGTTCATCACTGGACACCCTACAGTGCAAAGGGCCTACTCCCACCTGGACAAGGCTGGCAACACTGTGAGGATTACGTTTTTCAACTTCTCCAGTGCCTTCAATACTATCCAGCCCTTAGTGCTAGGGAGGAAGCTGGAGGAGATGCAAGTGGGTGCCTCCATGATCTCATGGATCACCGACTATCTGACAGGTGGACCACAGTTTGTGAGACTTCAGAACTGTGTGTCTGAACAGGTAGTGAGTAACACAGGGCCTCCTCAGGGGACAGTTCTTTCTCCGTTCCTCTTTAACCTCTATACTTCGGACTTTAAATACAACCCAGAGTCGTGCTGCCTGCAGAAATTCTCGGATGAGTCCGCAATTATGAGATTGTGAGATGGGCAGGAGGAAGAGTACAGAGGACTGGTCAGCAGCTTTGCGGGTTGGTGTGGGGAGAACCACCTGCAATTGAATGTGGCAAAGATGAAGGAGCTGGTGATAGATTTCAGGAGGAAAAGGGTCCAACCTACTCCTGTCTACATCCATGGGAGTGGTGTGAAGATAGTGGACTCAAACAAGAACCTGGGAGTGCACATTGACGATAGACTGGAATGGTCTAAGAACACCGAGGCCATCTACAAGAAGGGTCAGAGCTGACTTTACTTCATGAGGAGGCTCAGGTCCTTCAATATGTGTAGTAAGATGCTACATATGTTCTATCAGTCGGTGGTGGCGAGCACCATTTTCTACGTGGTTGTGTGCTGGGGCTCTGGGATTAGAGCAGGGGATGCTAACAGGCTGAACAAGCTCATCAGGGAGCAAGCTCTGTCATTGGGTCTGACCTGGACTCCTGGAGGAGAATGGTGTCCAAACTAGAGGCCATCATGGACAACGTCTCCCATCCCCTCTATGACATGCTTGTGAAAATGAAGAGCACGTTCAGCAATAGGCTGATCCAACCATGGTGCGACAGGGAGCGCTACAGGAGGTCATTCTTGCCTTCTACCATAAGACGGTACAACACATCCACTTTGTGTCTGGGCAGGGGCAACATTGACATTGACCTGTTTTTGGATTCAACAGTAAACTCTCTTACATCTGGCTTTACCCATTTACAACTGTTTTTTGTGCAATATATGCCAGGGACTTGTGCAATATATTTATATTTATATTTATACTTATAATGTACAATACAACTTTTTGTGTACTGTTCTGGTTTGTTCTTTGTGTATTCGGGACTGTGAGCAACTCTTCTTAGTGCACTTCTCACTGACTGTATTGATTGTATTGTATGTATTGTATTTGTTGTATTATTGTATCATTTCGTTACACTGTGCTGTGTTGACTGTGTTAAGCTGCGGTTGCACTGCAATTTCCCTCACAGGATCAATAAAGTACCTATCTATCTCTATCTATTTTATCATTCTACTGCACATTTGTATTGATGGATGAGATTAAACAATATTATTGCTAAATAATATCAGCTACTGTATAGTTTAAAATCCAAAAAAAAAAAGACACAGGAATCTACAAAAAAAGTGGTTTATTCTATTAGGTAAATGGTAAAGAACCCCTCTCCCCAATATTTATAAAGTGTTCTCTGTGTTACTATAAGAAATAATAAGTGATTTTATTTTGTAACCACCACAGTTGATTTAGAAGACAAAAACAGGTTTGATCCAGACTGGCATCCTCTTCAGTATGTTTGGCTCATGTATAAAAACAAAACTGAATAGCAGAATAGGAATTGAAATGAAATGTTTTTGTATCAGGACATGTGCCAAAAAGCAGATATTTCCATATTGTATTCAGCTGTTTCTGAGATTTGATTTAATGCCAAGCTTTAAAGACACAAATGTCTAGAAATGTACAGTACAACAAGGAAGAGATACACACACTGTATGCAAAGCAGCTCCTGGTTGTGTTGCATTAACTCCAACAGGAAGGACCATTCTTACCTTCCGGGCAAGTAGATATTACAAAATGTTATCATAGTTTTCTAAACTGTATAGGGATTTCCACAATACGAACTACTGATCAATACTAAGAGACCAGCAATTTTTAGCTTAAATTGATTTTGGTTGGATTTAAAGCTGTGACCCAAATGACATTTACTGTATAACTGCTGCTAAATTAAGCATTGTTGTTCTGTATATGTTGTGAAAGAACGTGGAACAGGGTCAAAAAAGGACTTTTATTTTAGACCAAGAATTTTGAGAAGTCTTTACCCACTATAATTCTGTTTGCCAAAGTTTGGAACAGGGCAGAGGAAACTACATGCTCATGTAGGAAAAAAGGGAACCCCTATGAGCTAAATTTTTTGGGATGAGAGTCAGCTGGGGGTGATTAGCTTGCCTCTCAAGGTATAAAAGGGTGTGGCAAACACTCCATTTTGTTTTCTTTCTTGCTTTTTGGAAGAGTTAAGTCATTGAAAACTTTTTTGTTTTTTTCTGTTAAATAAAAGTATGGAACAAAGAGGTTTGACAGTTAAAAACAAGCTAGAGGCTCTTAAGATAGAATAAGGTTAAATTGTTGCTAATCCACTGCAATAGGTCTAATAGTAACAAACTTATTAGGGAAAAAATAAAAACAAGCCTCACAATTTCCTGTGGTATATTGGAAGACCATTGGAAGATTTGTGACCAGTATTGATGTGAAACCCCTGAAGTTTTAAAGTATTAAAATGAACTTGAGGTTAAAAAACCTAAACCTTGGTTTTCTAAACAAAGAAAGGGCACTAAACCTATGCTTGGGGTTGTGGGTACTAGTTTGGGAAATCAAGCACTCCTTTTACGTCTGAAGTGAGTTTCCTAAAAACCTGACACGGAAAGACAAAGGTTCTGGTCATTCTGTTTCTCCTAGTTTTTTAAAAAGGTCATTTGGTTGGCAGTACAGATTGAAATAGCCACTGCCGGAATCTATGGAACAAGACCAAAATGAAGATGAAAGTAAAGACAATTTTAGGAGTCAAGTTTGCTAGTGTTTTTTTCCTATTTCGTGTGATGGACTACATTGAAAGGGGAGAAATATAAAAAAACAGTAATGAATACTATAACATTAATTATACAAATTGATTGATCTGTTTGGTAATGGTAGAGACTTTCTCTTCTTCAAGAAGGTCACATACCACCATTATATTATCTGTGTTACTTTCTTCTCTAACTCTTATCAATAGATTATTTTTTTTTAGAATAGAAAACAGTTACGAATACCGAGTCTTTATTTGATCATAAAATGTTTATGGAGTTTAAGAATAATCTTTCCAATATCCTCAGTTTTTCATGAAGCAGAAATTGTTTCCAGCAGTTCTATATTGAAGTGATAATGGTCTCACTAAGCAGCATTCCCATGGCTGCAACAGCAAAACCAAGTCTTCACTATACAGTAGGTCTATATCACTATAGGAAAAATGTATGGGTACAACTTTTAATATAGAGAAACATAAAATAAAAACATCAGTTCTTTACATACTGAATGCCTAAGACAGAGTGTGATTTCCCACTGATGTATTTATTTATCATGAACATATGTTGGTGTTCTGTGGCACAATAACCTCCCTTCTGTGTAAGGTCCTACTGCCTTATTGTAGTTAATCTAATAATCATAGAGCAATAGAAAATAAAATACTATTGATCAGGCATATTAAAAACTGAGGAAACAAAAAACACATATGCACAAAAATCCTTATTCTTATGTTTCTTGATTTAGTGCTGCTTTTGATACAGTAAATCATTCTGTTTGTTGCTAAATTGCATGAAAACTTTTTTGTCTATCAGTGGTCTTTAACTGGTTATTGGCAGGCAGCATTTTGTCTCCCTTGATCCTCATAAATCCCTATGGTCGCAGTCAATCAGGGTGTGCTGCTGGGTTCAGTCTTGGGCCCTTTGCTTTTTATTATTTATATGCTTCCTCTTGGCCAAATTATACGGAGAAATGATCATCAGTTTCACTGTTATGCAAATTACTCTCAGATTTACGTTAAAACGTCTTCTCAAACTTGTCTCCCCCCTCCATCACATATCTTTCGTTTACGTGACATCAAACTTTGGTTGACATCAAACTCCCTGAAGCTACATAGTAACAAAACAGAAATTTTACTGGTGGGTAGCAAATGTCTGCTGGAAAAACTCAAAAGCTTCCCCATTCATCTGTCAGCCATAGTTAGGAATCTGGGAGTCACACTTGATTCTATCCTGCCTTTTGAGCCTTATGTGAAGAATGTCATTAAGATATTTATTTCACCTTCAAAATATTGCCCACATTAAGCAATTTCTAACATCAAGGCTTGATTTATTTTTTTATGACTTCTATTCCTCTTTACTCTGTGAGCTCCAACAACAAGAAGTTGCAATGTGTTCAAAAAAGCTAGACTACTAACTAGCAGGACATCACACCTAAAAGTCTCCATATTGGTTGCCCATAAAGTCACGTATTCAATACAAGATCTTGTTACTGACTTTCAAATCTTTAAACAATTTAGCTCCATCAGACATCCCTGATCTTCTCCACCATGTTAACAACCCCTCCAGAAGGCTCTAGTCAATTGAGGCTGGTCCTCTTCTCACTGCACCCAGGACTACATCATCGAGTCTTGGGGACTGTGCCTTTTCTATCGCTGCACCAGTGTTATGGAATGACCTTCCTCAGACTCTATGACAGACAACTTCTTTAACTCTTCAAAGCCAAACTTAAGGCTTTCCTTTTTACCAAGGTCCACATCTGATTGTCTTACATCTGTAAAAACATGTATGCTCCTGTTAATTTCCTTCTTTTACTTTTTAATTTGTACTTTTTTGTCTTTTCTTTATTCATGATGGATATTCATGGATAGGTGCTTTATAAATAAAAGTTATTATTATAAACAAGTAAGCATGCATTTCCATGAATGCAGCCTCTTGTAGCCTCTTCTAGTTCAAGTCATACTTTATTCCCAAAACAGATCCTAATTGTACTTAACACAACTGGAAAGATGAGAGATTTTAGGATGCTTTTCCCTTGTTGATGTTCCTATGATTCCAAAGGTGTTTTCTTTCTGGAGTCCTTCTCCTAGTTCATGTAAATGAACGTAAGACTCACAAGGTGTTATAAATGCTAGTACACACAGTACATCTTTGAATCAAACCTTTACAGGGTATTACTTTTCCTGATGTTATATTATTTACAAGATTAAAAGCTGAAGAGATAAGGATAATTTTCCATTTCTTACCTCAATCCCAGTGAAGAGATTGTCACATAATATGATATAGAATACAGAAACAAATGCTTTATGATTTGTCTTAGTTTTAGTTGGCTTTGGTTTTTGGGCACAATATAGTATTGTTTTAATTATTTTGTCAAATATCATTTCAAATGAATTACAAAGATATCAAACCAGCAGTCTTTCCTCTTGGGAAGCACATCTTACATGCAGTCATTGTTAAAATGCAGTTTTACCTGTTTTGTACAGAGGTTCTTATGTAAAGCATCTAAATTAGGTAGCTCAGTTAAGTATTAAAACGGGACCCTTCTTTTATTTTTTGGCTTTGCATCGTGATTCCTCAGAAGTTTGGTGCTAGTTTTTTGTAATTAATTTTAATTTCGTAATAGAAACTATCATAGAGCATATGGTATGGACTGCAGAATAGCCCCTGGTGGATTTTGAATACAGGATGCATAATGTTCGCTTCAACGGCTTAGGAGCTTGCAGGTCTGATGCTACTCGGAGAATTGTTTTTTTTCCAGAATTCCCTGCGCACTGTAGCATAAACAAGATCTTTTCTTGGTGACAAAACTCATTGAGTGTATAAAATATATATTTTCTTTTGAGGTAACCAGAAAGCTTTGTTTTTGCTTGAATACTTGACAGGGCTCAACTGTATTACCCATTAACTGGGCATTTAAATGATTATCAGAGGTTTATTGGTAAGAATAAGGTTAAGAAATAAATTCACATGGGATTTAAATTAATTCAAGTGATGTGAAGAAAAGAAATACAAACTTACATTCTTTTCTGCTACTGTACAATTTCTGGAAAGTCATAGAATTGATAATATGATACATACAAAGTAGACCTTTATAATTTTTTAAAGAAAATGTGATTTTTAAATAATGCATTTGCCTAGAATAGCCTGACTGAAATGCTTCATCTGACTCATTGTGAAAATCAGTGTCAGATGCCAATGCAGTCTAATAACCCTGTGAGGACTAAATAGTTTGAACTTGTGCTATTTCAGAGCATGCAATGCATTTTTAAACATATACAATAATTTTAAACTGTCTATTTTATTCAGAGTTTTGCATTAAAAAGATTAGAGTCATTTTAGCGTAGCTTGACAAGCACAATAAAATCGGTCGTTCTTCAATTGTCCTATGTAACTGTTGATGAAAAAAAGTTGTTTCAACTGCAATGTTTAAATTATAAACAAAAAATATAATATAAATAAAAAATATTTTTAAATCCAATGTTCTATCATGCAGGCCTCTTTATTATTTTGTATTCAGTTGCATATTACATTTACCCCCCCTTTAGTGTATTGACAATTTAGTGATTGATCACATAATTGGGACTAAATAATTAAAGTGTGGTACACGTGCCATTTTGCCTGTTGGAAATCATTACTTGCTATAATTACATGCTGATGCATGGCACTGTTGCTTGTGGAGCAATAATTAAATACCACAGCTCGAATCACTGCCATTTTTATGTTACAAATGTATAGACAACCTTGTTTTTAGTAGATGAATGATGTGGTGCATCATGTAAATTACTGAAATACTTCATGAATCTATATATTATTCCGAATGCATATAATAATAATTATTAATAACAACAACATTTTCTCCACAGAAAAGGTAGTTGTGCAACATCACTCTCTATTGTACTTGTTGTGAATAAGAAAACACAAGAATAGTTCAATAATGCCCGATTAACTCTGTTGCATGTTTAAACTGGAAGTGCTTGTAAGACCTTCTCATCACTTTAGACCTTTGACTTTCTGTATTCGAGCAGAAGAGCAGTTACCACGTGTTTTGCAAATCATGCTGAGTGGGGGGGCCAACAGGGCAGCTAGTCCAGTAGCGAGCCTTTTCACAGTGTAATCAATGTGGAGATGGGGGTGAGAGTCCTTAGGTCAGCCTCCATTATTTCAAGTTATTGCTGTATGCTTGGGGCTTAGGTTTTGTGGTCAGCTCATTTATCACCAAGTCAGCCTCGTGCTCTTGATACCGTGACCTTAATTGAGGTACTCTCCTATCCTATGACAGGAGAAACCCTTTACCTGTTCCTGAGTTTGCCTGTACATACTGTAGGTTATAATGTTGTTAGCAGAGCTGAACGTTGAAGGAATTAGTTACAGTTTCTATAAATAAAATTTTAAAGAATATTTTAAAAAATGCATTCAGACCAAGAAGGCTGGCTCCATTATTTATGCTATAGTTTTACTTTTCTTTACTTCCCCCTTAGGACCTTTAAGACAATGTTCAGCAGATTCCAATTTTAAATTCTATTTATTCATTTATTTTTGCTTTCTGACCTTATCATTTCATTTAATTTCCCTTGTGCCATATTTACAAATCTGACAGAAGTTTACTTTTATATGTATACTTTAAATATCTCAAACTAAAAAATGCTAAGCAATGTGTATACTTTTTGTCTACCAATTTCTTTAATCCAGTGTAATTTGCAACAGAATCTGCATCTTACGTATCATTTAGTTATGTTTATTTTTCACATAGGAGATATCAAAAGTTTTAAAATTATGATTTAAAGGAACTAGGTAGGCTCCTCTACAGAAGATGTAATACGCATGATTCACATTCTTTGAGAGACATTTTTACAACAGCTTAGACTTGATTACTAAAGTGGATAATATAAACCTTTCTGCTAAACCTTCTGGCTGAGAATAATAAGTGCAGCTAAGGTCAGCTGCCGGGTTTATAAAAGCATCTTCATTTACAAAGTTATGGGCTTTTAGATTTAAATATAAACCCCAACACGAGAATGAAAATGGATCGGTATAGTTTGATACTACAGTATATTATGTACCAGACACCTTCTTCAATATCACTTTGCAAGCTGAATACAAGAGTTTTTTTTTTCATTTAATATGAACCATGAAGTGCATTCAAACTTTATTTTGTTGTGTAAGGGAATCTACCGTGAAATCAATAGATTTTCTGAAACAATATAAACGACCACAATTTTCAGTTCCTCTTAATCTATGGCAATCAGGTAATCAAGAACTTTCATTACCCACAAAAGCAAGTAAAACAAACACATCATTGTTCTTAAGAATATCTTGTGTATCTTAATCATTCAGCATCCTCACTAAATGAAAGCTGTCATTCCTTTTTTAATCACAACATGTTTTTACAAAAATGTTCTAAAGCATTCCTATTTTCTATAGGCCTGGTTTTGCAGTTTGCAAATTAAATCCTTAAAATCAGGGGTGTCAGATTCCTGCTGCAGGGATGGGTTACCTTTACTTGCTACCAGAGGAGTAAAGATGGGAAATCTCAGGTCCTGGAGGGCTGGCGTGCCTGCAAGTTTTCTACGTTTCTTTCTTTTTCAAAGCACTAGCAGGTGAAGAGCAGGGGGGAATTGAATTGGTCCTATTAAGCTGATTTAGTATAGTAAGAGCTGAGTTGGACTGAGAACACCCATACAACACCAGCCCTCCAAAATCAATGTTACCCTTTTCTGGTCTGCTGTGTTCTGGTGTTTGCTCCAACCCAAGTAGTCAATTAAACAATCAACAAAACTGCCTAACGCATAGGATGTTTCTGAAGGTCACCTTATTAAAGGTACAGTTACTTATAAAGCACCAAGGAGTCAGGATAAAAGAATTGCAATTGTGCAAGTAATAAAATAATTCTAGCAATCATGTAACTGAGTGAATTGGTAGAACACAAACAAGAAGATAGAAACTTTGGCAGTATTGTGGAATAGTAGTAAGGGCTCTGGACAGAAAAGTAGAACACTTGCTATGGTCTTGAGCAAAGAACTTCACTCTAATCGAAGCCCTGCTGAATAAATACAGTACATCTCCAGATCATCACTGAAAATGAGAATTTGTTCTCAATTCACTAGTAAACAAGGAATAATAAGAAGACACTAGGCCTTCCAGAAATTAAGTCTGACATTACTGCATTAAGTGAAAGATGATTGATTAATTCTATTGACTATTGTCAGCCTTCTATTTGTATCACTAGAAAGGGACACTGCTCTTAAGTGGAAGTGATCAAAGATGTAGCTGATAGAGTCTGAACAACCTTATCAGACAGACTCAAACCTGTGTGTGACCTGGACGGTTATTGGAACTGCTCTCAACAAGATTGACATGGGGCTTGCAGAATCTGTGTCGATCTAAATTGAGAAATACAATTGATTGTTTTGAAGGGTGTTAAGCTATAAATTGTCAATCTGATTCTGCAACAAGATAAAAAAGAAACAATTGGGCTTTTTTTTCCTTTAGTGTCTTTCTCTTGTTATCAAATTAATGCTTTCAGTGGTGGAAAACAAAATCCCATCTGGGCTGATAATCGACGGGAGGTTACATTAAAACAGCAACAATTACCTAAATGGCACAATCAGCCTTTGGTGATTTTTTTAAATGCAGCAATTGACGTACACCTGTCCTATATCCATAAATACTATTTTTGTTGTTCATTTAAAAATAAAATAAACTTACACACAGTATACAGTATACGGTTTCATAACAGGGTATTTCCAAAAAATGTGTTTTTTGAGCAAGATACCAAAAATTATTTTTTTATCCTCATCTCAATCCAAGGTGTCTGTCAAAACTATTTGCTTCTGAATGTATAGTCAGTGACAAGGACAATCAGTGGGAACAATTGGTATTGCTGAGAGACACAACTACTGTACAGTATGTCTCTGGAGTTGGAAAAGTTTGCTTTGAGAATAAATCACAGGATGGAAGATTTAGTCTCCTCTTTAATAAGAGGAAGTCTTGGTAAAAGCATGATGATCCTTTTCTGATACTTAAAAAAATAAATCTCTGAATCATTATAAATACTGAGAGCTCTGGGTTTGACTAAAGAGACATTTTTTCAGAGCTTTTAAGATGATTTAAGATCGCAGGCTCATTACTGCAAACCTTAATGGATTTTAATATATATTATGGAAAATATCAAGTTCCATGTTTGTAATATTCAGCTGGAATGTAAGCAAAAATGTGAGATTTAATTAAAATCTGGGCTATAGTTGGATACTTTCTTTTAAGAGAGGCTTCAGTTTGAACATGATCATAATCTGTGTATCACAGAATTGAATAAATTAAGTGCTAAACTGAATATCAGAATATGTTCACAACAGTAAAACTAGGATTATTTAATGTCCTTATTTTTTGAGAGGTAACCAAAGATAAAATACATTTTATAGGAAATGTTATTGATTTTATACTGGCAACATGTTATTAAAACAATATCAGTGTGGTAGACTTACAATGCTCTCTAAATATGCTGATCTAAATTCTGTTTTAGTTCAATCTTTCTCTAGGAAACACACATCAAGATCTGACAGCAGTATCTGAGCTGACAATGTGAAGGAAATCAAAGATGATAAAAACACAAATGCAGCCTGACATATTTTTGGGAACTGAGTAGATTATAAAGTGAACCTTAAAAATTTCAACATAACCATACTGTATTATTACTACTTAAGGTCTGTAATATTATTTTCATTTTTATGCACACAGTAATTCCATGCAAAACAAAAATTCTACTCACATTTGTTCTGTTTTCTTCGCTGGAGTTTGGCTGAAAGAGTGGCTCCTCATCAGTGGACACATCACTCTCTTCTTGCGGTGTATGTCTGTGCATACTTCTTCGAAACAAAGAACTCATCTTCACAACCTTAAATCACTGACACACGTTATATAACATATGGTTAAAAAGCAACACACAGTCTCAGTTGTCAAATCTCAACAATTAAAAAGACCCATTTGAATACATAACAAAAACAATCAATGAACACAATTTTGGATCTTTTTAGTTTAAACAGAGTACTAATTATTCACAATGCCGGGAGAAGACATTCTAGAGTCCCTCACATGATTTGTCCCAGAGTTCCAGTGTTATCTTTATTTTGAGCTCGGTGGCTTTATTCTCAGCAACAGTGAATTGGGTATTTAGTGGTCAAAGCTGCTGACAGACCAAAGCCTTTTCAAATGCTTTCAGCTGTGTGGGACATTTTTTGTTTTAACAGTATCTACTGTGAAGGTTCTCACAGAGGTTCTCGCAAGGTTGTTTTACACAGGAACTGTAAAAGGTGAATGTGTGTTCATGTAGAACAATAAATATTGTAACACCCCCCCCTACAGACGCATAACATAACGTTGAATAAAATATTGGTGTTTGGCTTTCATTGCCTGACCATACAGAGCTACTGTATTAAAATGACTTAGCTTAAAATGATAGAACAAAAAATATTTCCTTATTACAACTGTCATATGAAAAGACTGGGGTGCTTCTGAGCAGTTCAACCGGTAAAGGTGTTGTCTCTAAATGCAAGCTGAGCATAAGACTTTGGGACTTCACGCCTGGGTTGTGGCACTAGCTGACAGGAGCTGGATTCCCCAGGCAGTGGTGCTCAATTGTCTCTGTCCTCTCCTTGGGATTTCCACTGACCTTCATGATCTTGCAGGCTTGTGATGAGGAATACACCTCTCCTCCAGCTGGCATTGAACCTCACTGCACATCACTGTAGGGACTACAGCATGTCAAAAGATGCATAGCTTAAGGGTGGGCAGACGGGAGTAGCCTGTCTGCAAATGTACATGCTATACAGAATATACAATTTAAGAAAATAAATATTCAAGAAATCCAAAACAATCAACTTGGGATCAAGACGCTTTTATCTTCCCTTTTTATGTCTCCATTCTATGGCAGCGGAGATAACACTGAGACAAGAAAAAAAGGAGGGGTGAAGATCAATGGAGCTTAAGGGGCTCCTGAGAGGCTCAGCAAGCAAAGGCACTCATGATTAAGTCCTATTTTCCTGCTATTACCAGTACAGGTCTGAACTGTGCTTATGACTGATAATTCCCAGAGCTGGTGCACAATAAGTCAAGTATCACTGGAGCTGGACAGACTTGAGATGGAGAAGGTAACTTTGGCTTGTTCTGTAACAGTGGACAACTGGGTTGCTAGGCATCTAAGAGATTGCTGTGTTGTCTGTGAGCACAGCCTTATTCCTTCAGCCAGTGCACAGTGTAGTCACTAGTAGTGAAAATACTGGTGAACGACTCTGACAAGTGCAAGCTGTCAGAGTCGTTCACACTTACAAATTGTAAGTGTGAGTACACACATACACACATGCACACTTTAAACAAATTTAAAAGATTGATGAAAAGATAAGTGTTTATGGAAAGCTCCCTGAAGACAAAGGAAAGGCATCATTTAGGACTACAGTCATGGGAACAAAGCAGGTATCGACAAGGGAGTCATATAACATTTGTGTCTTTGAACACACAAAAGCTTCAATGGGTCCCTTTAAGTAATGCTTGATTTTCTGTCTTCTGTTGTGTTTATGTAAGACTCATATAAGAAATGTACATACAGTATAATTGTTACATTTTACTGTATTTTAGTCTTCATTCAAAAAAGGATTTAATGCTCTATGTTACAGACTTTTTACATCTGCAGCAGTGTTGCTTACAATTCCAATTGTCATCTTGGACTCTTTATTTCTCATTTATTGTTATATTTGTTCTCTTCACAAATAAAATGAACAACTAGAATCGCATGATAACACTTAATAAAGCACTCATGTGTTTGTTCTGTAATGCTTTGCAGATCACAATAGCTGGAGGCAAAATTTGAATACGCCTTATTGGAAACCATGACAGAGCACTATAATTGAAAGCACTTAATTCAGGACATTCTAATTATGTTTATCTTTTTATTTTACAGTTATAATTCAACTTCATTTTCATTCTCTCACACTTGCCTATGTTCACCCACACAGCTCTAAGAGAATGGAATGGTACATTGTTATAAAATGGCAGAGATCATATTCTTTTTTATCTCAGACTACATGATAACATCCATAACTTGATCAAAAGAAAACATGACTATGCCACTTTTAAATTCAACAGAAATTTTATTCATTCTGAAGAGTAGGACCCAATCAGTGTTTATCACAGCCTACATTATGGGCCATAACAGCTTGTCCCATTCCAAGGTTAACAGCTTAAAATGTTATTCCATACACACAAAACACAACTATAGATTTGGGTCAGCATTTGTCGTGCAGTGATAGAATTCTCACATCACATTAAAAGCCCAGGTTTGATTCCTGCCCAATGCAAGACTCCTTATTAGGGGATAATTGAATTAGAACCGACCATGTTGCTTAATTAAGTATAATACTTTCAATTAGAAACAGCAGTAATGGATACAGACAGAGCGTATGATAAGTTCTACATAAATTGTGGTAAAGCTTCTCTTAAAAAGATTAATTCTAAACTCCATGTAATATTCTTCCAAAATTCTTCCAAAACTGAAGAGGAAAGACTATAAATAAGGAGTAAATACTCATATTGGAGTGATTTTGGAGTACCACAGGGATCTGTATTAGGCCCACTGCTATTCCTTAATCATATCATCATCATTATTATTATTATTATTAATAATAATAATAATAAATAAATAATTTGTTACTCTTATATAGCACTTTTCTGAACACCCCACTCAAAGTGCTTTAAAGGTAATGGGGACTCCCCACCATCACCATATGCAGGATCCATCTCAACGATGGGGGGGGCTTTATTTGCAAAGGCCAATGGGAAATTTGGCCAGGATGCCGGGGTAACACCCATACTCTTTTAAAGAAACACCCTGTGATTTTAATGATCACTGAGAGTCAGGACCTCAAACACTAAAGAGGATCTAAATGTTCAAAATGGAACATAATAGGCACATTTTGAGTAGACAAGTGCATTGCATGAAGGCAGGAAAAATATTCACTATAAATATAAGGTGGGAAACAGAAATAGAATAAGCTAGTTATAAAAAAACAGGCATTTATACTGTATTGACATTTTCTGCATTTCAGTGCATATACGTTTATTTGTAAATAAAAACCTGGATCACCAACCTGTTACTGTATGTTTGAAATGATATGAGATAATAATGGCAGTTATGTGTTATCATTAGTTTTCATAGGAAGCAAATTGCTTCTATCATTTGTATTTTACTACTGCAAGTAATTAAAATGCATAGACATTGCAGCAACTTGTAGCTAAAATATACAGTATTTGAACAATATTACTAATAAAAAGAGACAGCAAGAGACAATATTCTGGCTTGTACTATAACTCAAAATTTGAGAGGTCTTTTAATTTTAAGCTTTTTGAAAGTTCTTGTGATTCACCTCTGTTTTTAAATCATTTCAGATTCAACTCCAGTAGAGTCTTACATGCATCAGTAGATTACTGCACAGTAATCCTCTCTATGCATACTCTTGTTTTGATTGAAACTTGATCTACAAACAGCACCAGTACTTATGTGAGATTGTCCTATGTTCGGTGAATCTGTTTCTATACTAATTTCTATTTCTCTATGTATTTCTCTTTAGTAATATCATTACTTTTTAGAAATTGCTTATTAATGTGTGTGAAGACACTGCATTGCAGGCCGCAAATCCATTTAAGGCATCTAAGAAACAATCCTACAGACACAGAACATTTTTGCAGGAATATCCAATTAATATGTAACGCATTAATAGTCACGTTTCAGTGAATACCCAATACAATAGGCCTTATTGACATAAAGTTGCATTTAATAGACTGTCTTGGCAAGCTATGCACATATAGTAGCTGCTCCCACATCTAATGTGGTCACAATTGCTTTTGTATAATTTATTTATTTCTGCATTTTATTCCATGATAAATTCAGTAATGGTTAAGAAAAAAAGCTTGCTGAATGAAGAAAATATTGTAACGCTTACGGCCGACAAGCAGTGTGTGTAAGAGCCGGCGTACCAGAGCGGGTGACGTCACCGCCCTTCCCTGTGATAGCAGGACCACAGCTACTGGGCTGTAGAGAGATCTCTCTTTAGCTCACGGGGCTAGGTCGCTGCAGAGAGACGCGGAAGTCCCGGGTTCGAGCCACCTATACTTTGGGCCGACCAGATGCGGCAAGGGCGCCCGCCTGAGCCCCCGTTGCGTTACATTGGTGTCAGAGCGGGGCGGGATAGCCCTTCGCCGGGGACGGCGATTTAAGCGGGGGAGAGTGTAACGCTTACGGCCGACAAGCAGTGTGTGTAAGAGCCGGCGTACCAGAGCGGGTGACGTCACCGCCCTTCCCTGTGATAGCAGGACCACAGCTACTGGGCTGTGGAGAGATCTCTCTTTAGCTCACGGGGCTAGGTCGCTGCAGAGAGACGCGGAAGTCCCGGGTTCGAGCCACCTATACTTTGGGCCGACCAGATGCGGCAAGGGCGCCCGCCTGAGCCCCCGTTGCGTTACAATATAATACAGCTTAATGCTCAAAGACATCTGGTTTTCTTGAATAATCACCTAGACATTCTAGGACTTGGTGATTAATTCTCTGTAGACCCATTAAGGCAATGCTAAAATCATGAAACCCCTTAGATGGGATGTTGAACAAATCTGTATACCTGCCGTACATAGAACAATAGCTTTTGAGTCTGTTGATACTGTGACTTTAAACTGCATCTTTTTTATAAAAAGTATGCTTTATTTATGCTACAGATGAGGTTGAAACTCTTTCTTCTTCTGTCAGTAAGAGCTACAGCTTATGAAAAAGAAAACTCATAGCACCAAACACAAAGTTGTCAAACATCAAGAAGTAAAACCTTGTGAAAACAAACAGTTTGTGTCATATCACCAAATAGGATGTCAAGTCAGTCTTGTTGAAGTGAGTAGGAAGTCCTTGAAAAACAATTGCGGCAAATATTGCTTCAATGCTGGGGCATGCATCAGAAGCTGAAAGTAATGTTTAAAGTAAATAAAAGAAGATGCATAAAATATTTACAATAAAAATCAGCTGAACACGTAACATAGCTGAGTGTTACTTAAAACCATTTCAGCTAAATAAAAAAACAGTCAGACCTGTTTCATGCATAGTAAAATGCAGCTATTACAGCATTTCCAGAGAAACATTGCATGACGACGTTATATATGATTCAGTCAAGAGAACTCATTCAATTAGTTACTAGAGCGTGCATTGTACAATGGTGCTAGATCATTTAATGATTACACAGTTATATTTAATGTGGAGAATACAAATGAACAGCAAGGGAGATTCTGGTAAGTTGTAAGTCTTCCCCCTCCTTGCAGTTTTTTATGTTTTTGTTTTTTGACTGTGGAACAAAAATGTTTGTTGTCTGATTATATGTGGAGTAAGAAGACATATTCCGTGATTGTTCTTGTGTTGCTTGATGAGCATGTCAGTATTTTACCAGTCCTTAGGAAAAGTATGATGTCTTCATCAGCATAACACATCTGAAATTATGTGGTCTGATGAGGTAAAGCATAGTGAGTAAGCCTTTGGGTTCATGATCGCTAGGGTGTGGGTTCACGTCCCTCTACAAACTGTTGCTGTACTCCTGAGTTAGGCACTTCAACCCAGTGGTTCCAGTCCATCAGCTGTATAAGTGGGGACCAACGCTTTAGGGATAAACTTTGCCAAGGGCTGGTGGCTCACCTAGGCAGGGAGCAATGTGCTCTCTTGTCTGCTTAATCCTACAGAAACCAGGGTGTGCATTTGTCCAATGGACTGCTCTGACATGAACTTTACCTTGTAAGAACAATACCTTGACTACTAGTGTGAGACTGTTAGTGTGAGAACAAGTAATATAGGTCTGCACTGCAGATTCTGATGGGATTAACAGGGAGTAGGTGTTGTGCTGTCATGCCATTTTATGGTCTTTTGACAGTTACTGTTAACTACTCACCACAAATATACTCCTACGAAATGTGGTTTTAAGGAGACCCAGCTTTGCCCTCACAATTGGTTTTATTTTGTTGCAATGCAGTATTGTTGGGAACTAATACATTGATTTACAATAATGGTAAATGTGCTGTAGCAGTGCCAAAAAGACTAGATATGCTAAACTCAGTCAGTATCAGTAAGCGTCTATAGAACACTTCACTGTATTTAAAAAAAAGTAATATGTTATAGCCATATCTATTTAGAAGTCAGTTATGGTTACAGAAATTAATTTTATTCATCTGAGAGCTATAATTCAATTATTAATACTATATTTTATATTTCCAATGCCTAGATGAAGGCAAGCAGCCATAAAATCTCAGATTGGTTCCCTGTGGACAGCGCTGTAGTATGACACTTATTATTGGCATTACCTCAAGGCAATTCAGCCTTCCTATTCCATGCAAGTGAGTCTGCTGGGTTGATTTACTTTTCTATCATTTTTTTTCCTTGGTACACTGTCATCATTACATTACAAGAGAAAGAATTGTAAGGGTTATGTTGACACAATTTTGATTAAATGTCATAAACACAGTATGGCACAGAAGGAAAGGGGTATTATTAATAGGGTTATAAAAATGATTATCAATTAAAGGTCTAAAGGCTAATAAATTGATATAGTAAATCTTGCTCTGAACAGGGAAGATATTGCCTTTACTTGCCTGAAATCCTTGCTACCGACTGTAGTCCTAATTTTAGTTTTGTAATTAATCTACTCATGTTGTAAACGAAAATTCTACACATCCTTCTCGGCAAAATAAAACAAATATGCCGACAAAAACAGGGCTTGTTTACATTCTGAGTCAGCATCAATAGATCTTGTACAATAATTGTACCTAATTATATCTGCTGGTTTATTGTTAATTTATTTAGCTGATGTCTTTATCTAAAGTGAATTACATTTGTACCCATTACAAAGTGCAGAATATACAGATGTGTATTTTACTGGAGTAATCTGTGTAAAGTAAATCTTGCTGAAGGGTACAACAGCACTACTACACCCAGGATTTAGTTCTACCATGTTCTAGGCACACATCCAGAGCCCTTAACACTTTAAGTATACAAGAACTTTAAGTATACATGATATGTAAATCCAGTTACATTTTTACCTTCTTAAAAACATTTTCAGAGAAACATTGCATGACAAAGTTATATATGATTCAGCTGAGAGAACTCATTCAATAAATTAGTAGAGCAAGCATTGTACAATGATGCAAATCATTTAGAGATTACACCATTATATTTAATATGGAAAATGCAAATACACAGCAAGGGAGACTGTGATAAGTTTGATATGGAAGACAAAAAACTGGGTAAGGCAAAAATGCTGGGGTGCTTTCAGCATGAGGATTGTATATTCTAGCTGTGTTTTTGTGGGTTTTTCTCAGGGTGCTCTAATTTCCTCCCATAGTCCAAAGACATACTGGTAGGTTAATTGGCTACTGGGAAAATTGTTCTTGTTAGGAGTGTGTTTGTTTGTGTCTGTTTGTGTCATGTGATGGACTGGTGTCCCATCCAGGATGTATACTGCCTTGAGTCTGCTGCTTGCTGGGATACACTCCCCTGGCACCCTGTATTGGATAAGCAGTTAGAAAACGAATGGGTGGCTAACCTGGATTCTAGGTACACCATCAAGACACATTAATGAAATGTATTCACAAAACTTCACAGATCTTGTGCAGATCAAGTATGAATCTTAGGAAAATGCCATGACACAAACCAACAACATATACTACATGCTTAGTTGGAAGCCACAAGCTCAAGAAAGTAAAAAATCACATTAATCTACAAAAATCTGTGTCAGACCTGATTTTTATACATTAACATGTTACAGTATTTTATTCAATGCCCATCTCAAAGATTACATAGGCCCTGCTGTATAACCTCATATGCCTTCTATCTAACTGAATCATGATCTTTAATAGGACTCACAGGGAAATTGATCAATACCTCTGAAGTGTACTCAAAACTAGAAATAAAGGAGCAGTTATATTTTTTCATTCATAGATCATATCTGATTTACAA
Source organism: Lepisosteus platostomus (assembly GCF_059453375.1). Classification (NCBI taxonomy): domain Eukaryota; kingdom Metazoa; phylum Chordata; class Actinopteri; order Semionotiformes; family Lepisosteidae; genus Lepisosteus; species Lepisosteus platostomus. The sequence goes on along the minus strand of NC_142630.1, from coordinate 11,966,776 downwards.
AGACAAATACATAAATGCTATGTTAATTTAGAAAAGACTAAGGTTTTGGCATTCCTTATAGTGTTGATTTTTAAATAAAAATGTGAGCAGGTTTTCTTTTGGCACTGGCATATAAGTGGTATTTTAAATATTTACTGTACTGTAAGTGAGTGGTTAAGGATCTGAAGTTCTTTATTGTTTTCAAGGTCATTACAATTATTATTTTTTCATCTTATTCAACAACAATATATACAGTATATATATTTGTGCATTCAACATTATTAATTCCTTAGCATACCAATTAAAATGAAGAACTGTGAAACTTCTCACACATTCTGTATTTGGAAGATAGAAAGATAATCTTCATCAAGTTGAGTAAGTCTATTTTTACCCTCTGTATTGTTAACTTGTCAGACCTAATCAAGTGAAAGAGGTATTTGAGCAATTAGCAGACAGCTGTCTAATAAAAAGCAATGCCCTCTTCCTTTCTGGTTCAGAGAAATGAACAATTATCATCAGCTAGAATGGAAAAAAGAGCATTATTCCTTCGATACAACAACTTCTTGACAACATTCAGGATTCAGAAAGCTAAGTTTGAATGTAAAATGCCTTTGCGTGCTGTAGAATGACAGCTGCTTTGCTAAATATTTTGTGATGCTGTCATAAGTGAAAACATAGGGAAATTTGATCCTTCTTGATGGTCATTATCCTATCAGCAGGTTCTGATTTTAGGGAGTAAAGACCAAAATTCAACTCTGTTGCAAATGGACCAGCCTGATACCAAATGATAACATGTAGTTTGTTCCACAGTATATAAAAAGGCAAATGTTTCAAAGATGAAACAAATTCCTTAAAGGTGAAGTTGCTATTCCTGTCAATATGTAAAAACAAATGCTTGTTCTAGCACAATTATGTAAAAAAATGTATACATTTTACAGATGGTTAAATAAATTGTGGCGATCTAGGTGTTGCATATATCTAAAGTAAGTATAGCTGACCTGAACATGGCATTTGCACTGTTTCTGAAATCATATATAACTCCAGGGAATAGTAAACATATGTAAAATAAAGCAATTACCAAGGGGCACATTCAAAGGTTTAGATTCTCAGTTATCTCTTCAAAAAGTTGTTTGTCTTTATGTATGTAAGTATGTAATTTTCTATGTCAAATTGTAAGAAAATGTAGCCCAGTACCCCGGAAATTTTTCAAAGATAATGCATTAATCAAAGCTGCAGTAAACACAATTTTATTCATCATGTATATTTCAAGAACCACTTCAAATCACACAACTCATTTTAGTTAAGCAAACCATTGAACCCACTTGATAGTTCAAAATGTATTTTATTTCATTCTTGCCAGTTTCATCAAAAATATCAAATGTGATAAGTGAATGTCATTATGGAGACACCTCTCTGTAGAATCTTGAGGTCAAAGATCCTGAAATCACTGACAATATATTTTTACTTTATTTCTTCACCAGGACACAGACAAACAAGTGCACATCGCTTTTGTAATGTATAGAAATAAGTTTCATCAGCCTTTAACTTAATTAAAATTTCACAGGAGGGCACTGAATACTAACAAACTTTGGTTTCTGGTGGGGAATTTTGCAAGTTTTTATGACACATATAAAAATATTAAGGACAATATTAATATTTCATGCTAATTAACAATAAGATTATTCTCAGATACTTTATTAATGTACAGTATATGTGAGTGTTTGTGACCTGTTTGTTGTGCATTTAGCATACTTTACAACTCCTAATCTAAAATTCTACTTCATATTGAATAATGTCTAGCTCCCCTTCAGTAAAGTAAAGGATTGTAAAGGACATGATGTTAAAGGAATTAACCACAAGAAATCCCCAGTTCTTTTCTTATATAAAGCAGTAACCTTTCTATTCAGTCCTGTCTCTTTTTTTAACAGTTTCTACTCACATGTCTTATATTTATGTCCTTGTACCCTATTAAATCTTTTATAGAGTATTTTTACTTAGTCTAATTCTAACAAAGTGCATTAGACCCATCCTTGCCAGGTCCTAAATAAATAATTACGATCTAAGTACAGAAAGGAAATTTAAAACCTAGCCTGACTCGTTGCCAGATAGCCTTAAGAAACAGTATCACTGTCTGTAGGTTTCATGTTTAACACGGTTGATTGTTGAATTCTGCCTTATTTGCAGTTATGTTCCAGGCTCAACTTACATAATGAAATAATCATGAAGTACAGTAGGTCCTTTTTTACAGTACATCACTGACCTCAAATGTGAAAGATATTATTGTGTGAGAGATGGAATAAAACTACCATATTCTCAATGTCTGACAGAAAAGTCTGAATAGAAAACTGTCTGTGGGGAAAAAACAGTATATGCACCTTAAATACAGTATTGTATTTTCCTTGTTATGCAATAAAATAACATAATACACAAACACTGAAGAATAATCTTCAGGGGTATATGAAGAATGATAGTAAAAAATGCAAATAGTTAAAAATAAGTAACATGGGACTTCTTTCTTCATTTTATAAATGTGATTTAATTACAACCCAGTAGAGTGAATTCTGTGATCTTCTTGTAGTATTTTAAGTCCATCATTCAGCATTACCTGGACCTGACACAGCAAAGAGAATGCCATGCACTAGTGATAGTAACAGAGCAGGAACAATACAAAGGAGGTGGAATATGGAAAGAACGTGTTCTCTTTATTTTATAACTGGACAAGGATATGTTATTTCTACAAGAAGAACAGTCAAAATGTGAAATTTTAATGGTTGAGAGACATACTAAAGGCTAATGCATTTCACTGCATCGACAATGATGCATCCATAATGGATTTATGTGTTTAACACTCCAATAATACGTATTAGTAATAAATCAAAATAAAATATGAATTAGCTGACAGAAAGACTTGTACAAAAATGAAGCAAAGAAGAAGGAAAATTAACAGAAAGAAAATAAGGGAAGCCTAATCTCTTATACTAAAGAATCAAGGAAAATATCATTTGTTTTTTCTAACTACCTGGAGATTACCACAGATCAGCAGTGAAAATGACTGCCACATATATAACATAAAAGTGCTTTTAAACCTCTGATTAAACTGAGATATGGTTAAGCTCTTTGTGATTGCATAACACAGTCTGTGAATGTAATCCAGTGGCACCCCTCTACAACTATAGTCGCCAAATCCCACACAGCATCCCACTGAGAAAACATTTGTCTAATGAACTGAAACAGTGGCTCTGTTAGAAAAAAAAAGCTTTTTAGAGCTTGTTGTAGTGTTTTTCTTGCAGTTTTGTTTGATATATGCAGCTATATGCAAGTTCTGCATCAAACCCATATGCTATTGTGTGTTTTATGGCCTTGTATTGTTTAACAGACATATGCTCAATTCTTTTTTATTGCAGACAAGAAAGAAAAGAGAACATCTTTCACTGCAAAACTAAATGGGTTATGCCGTTAAACAACATTTAAGCATTCTGTGCCTGTTTTTCATAGTGATTTTCAAGACACTTATATAGAAAAAAGACATATCTGTTGTCTATGGACATGGAGAATTAATTATGAAAATTAAATAAAGAAGAATCAATAATCAGATTTTCAGCATTTTTAAAATATAGAATAGTTACTTGGGTATGACTCAAAAATCTTATTAGAATTATAAAAGAAGATTTGATATTCAGTTAGAACTACCTTGTTTTACTACTTATTTTTAAGTGTGTTAGAAATAAAAAAATACAAAGATGGAGGGATGTGACCTGCAAGTTAACGTGTTAATATTTTAACATATTTGACTTAATTTATTTGCACTCTGTGTTTTGATGTGCTTTTTCAACAAGTTAATTTACTGCTGGTAATTGATTTGGAATATGCAACATGTGAGTTAATGGCTTAATGAATGTACTGAAATTGATCATGAAGAAAGGAATATATGCATCTTGGACGTTTTCAGGATCTATATCTGTACAACCAGGGTACTGTTTGTAAATGTAAATGTTGACATGTAGCTACAATTGATATAGAACAAGGAATCTTTCCAAGAATGATTAACATCATTGTTGTGTTAGCATTGAAGGTATAATACCCACTCCCCAGGGTGGATCTTGATCTTTCCTTTTCCATCAATCCTAAAGTCAGCATTAACTACTGTCCTCAGAATTAGCTAAAGTTTCCTTTTAACCTCAATGTTTGCCCCAGGATTATGAGATCCTTCTTTTAACGGGCTCTGATTCAGTTGTCCCTGGACTCTATTAATTTTACATAAGGTACAGTATGTGTCCGACTGTTCCATTCTGATGCTGATTCCTCTGACATTTATCTCTAGCAATCAAGGTACAAGATATGCTTGAGGCAAATGGCTTTTAATGTGCTTATATGGTGTCTAATTGCATACTGGAGATGGTTCAGATCTTGTGTGAGCGAATGGTGTGGAAACACACTGACTTAAGTTCCTCTGTTCAAACAATCCATCCAACCATTTTCTACAGACTTTATTCAATACGACGGTTGCAGGGAGTTCCTGTTTTGTTTTTTGGGATGCTAGTGAGGTCTGTGTCTTTAATTATGTATCTAAGGAAGCAGAACTGTGGAAAACTAGATAGCTTCACTGCAGTCCCTTGACCTGAATTGCTGACCATTAGTGAATGACAGTATTGAGGTATTGTCTCTTTTACACATGCTACTTGCATACTCTTTATTTACTTAATTTACTCTTTTTATTTTACAGCCCTTTTGATTAGTTTTAGAATAATCAACCTAGTCAATCCACAGAAAGTAAAGTTTTTTGCTTAATACAGTTTTTATATACATTTTATACATTCCTTATCCTGTACATTCCACAAAAGAAAACAGTGCATTTCAGTCATTCAAGTCATAAAGTAGGTGTGGGGAGTAGTGGTTTGGACTGGATTTTCAGTTGAAATCCTGGTTGAGAAAGTTTGATCAAGTACTTATTAGTTTTGTTGCCAGAAAACAGGTTTGGTTAAAGTTTCTTCTGAGATGTTTGACATGGGAACTATTACTATAATCCAGTTTGTGGTCTAAGGTGTCTTCATCTTCTTATGACAGTTCTGGTCTCCACTATAGTTGTATGTTTTCAGAACTCTAATCACTTGAGATTTTTTTGTATCTGACGTTGCTGTACCTGGACATGAAAATATCATTGTCAACGTGAATATATTTTCCATGAGCCTCCATCTGGAGATGTAACACTTGGAGTGCAACAGTTGTGAATGGAAAGGTCAAATTTTATTTTTTCTTTGCTTTAGTATCAAACATTGTAGCTGCTTTCTGTAGATTTCTATTTTGTTTTTCTTTCTGTGCTTGATTTCTGTTTGCTACTCCCTGTCTTGAATGTCATTTTTTCTGCCTGAAACCATTTTATTTAAATTATCTCTTCTATTGAAATATTTATTTCACCTCTGACGGCCACGACCACTCTAATCTCTCCATCTGTGTTCTCAAAGATGGTTTTCCAAACCCATACATCAGAAAGACTACCAAAACCAAACTTATCCTGCAGCTAGGATCACACCTTCCCCCTTCTCTTAATGACAGACTACTATTCTACTAAATTTTCTCCATTCATTGGAAGTTTCATTTCACACTTTCTACACCTATCCTGACTTCACACCTCTTGATTGGTCCCCTGGTCCCATCTCTAACCCCTCCTCCCTCCTCCCTCCCAGCCTTTGTTCTCCCACTACATTACCTTTGCTTACTGCCTTGTCTCTCTCACACCTGAAGAAGGATCCACGGCCGAAACGTTGTGTTTTTTCTCTCTTGTTTTTTTCAGCATGGAATAAACCTATTACTTGTTCCTATGCAGCCTACACATGCTGACGCAGCTACCCACCTGAACTACTTATTGAAATTATGTATATACCCCCTTACCGTAGTTTTGATTTTTATACAATATATCTATTGTATAAATAGATATATTTATACAATATATCTATACAATTATAGCCAGCAGCCATATCACCCTGCAACTCACAACTGGCAACCCACTGAAGCTAAGCAGGTGTGAGCTTGGTCAGTACCTGGATGGGAGACCTCCTGGGAAAAACTAAGGTTGCTGCTGGAAGAGGTGTTAGTGGGGCCAGCAGGGGGCGCTCACCCCATGGTCCATGTGGGTCCTAATGCTCCAGTATAGTGATGGGGACACTACTGTAAATAAGTGCTGTCCTTCGGATGAGACGTAAAACCGAGGTCCTGACTCTCTGCGGTCATTAAAAATCCCAGGGTGTTTCTCGAAAAGAGTAGGGGTGTAACCCCTACTATTTTCCCAAATTTCCCATTGGCCAACTATGTTTCCCTTACCAATCATGGCCTCCTAATAATCCCCATCTTTGAATTGGCTTCATTACTCTGCTCTCCTCCCACTGATAGCTGATGTGTGGTGAGCGTTCTGGTGCACTATGGCTGCCGTCGCATCATCCAGGTGGATGCTGCACATTGGTGGTGGTGGTGGAGGGGAGTCCCCATTACCTGTGTCCAGAAAAGTGCTATATAAGTGTAAGCAATTATTATTATCATTATTAATTATTATCTGAGTGAATTATTGGTGTATTTCAACTACAAAATATTGTATATGATAGTTATTAATTTCACTGAAACATAAAATGGAATGATATATACAACATATATATATATCTTAGTAAATCTCACCAAATTAATCCTGTTTAAAAACTAGTTCAGATGGGTATCTGCGTCAGCATGTGTAGGCTGCAAAGGAACAAGTAATAGGTTTATTCCATGCTGAAAAGAGAAGAAAGGAAACACAAAGTTTCACATATGGAGCCTTCTTTGGGTGTAGAAGAGCCTTCTTTTACACCCAAAGAAGGCTCCGTAGCCGAAACGTTGTGTTTCCTTTCTTCTCTTTTCAGCATGGAATAAGCCTGTTACTTGTTCCTTTTAAAAACTATGTTTCTTTTCCTGTTTTTTAAAGAAGATTAAATACAAACAGCTAACATCTTGCACTGTTATGTTATTTGAAACCTAAGTACTCCATTTCTCACCACATGAAACTTGTACACAACAAATGAGCAATTATTGTGAACTGAATCATATTAAAAATATAGGAGTCATGCTGCAGTCTTGGTACCTGAGCAAGAGACTACTAAAAGCTTTCTAAAAGCTAATGAAAATGCATACACTTCTCCAAAGGCACAGAAAGCAACCCCAGGCAAACAAAACTCTTCATGTACATGTACTGTAGAAATAGAACCATTTGTAAGGCAAAGGCTAATGGAAATTGAATGCTTCCTGGTGTGCTTTAAGGCATTTTCACACTTAGTTCACTTTTAAAGGATGTGCATAAAAAATAACTTACAAACAAACTCATTTCCCTGGTTGGTTTCACAACAGATGAAATCCATGAAGACGCAAGTTCACATTAACGTGAAGTGAGGTTCATTTGCCAGATTAATTTGTAACGTTCTGCATATTACCAGAGAATGGATACTTTCAAATTGCCCTGCCACAAGTAATTATACATGTCAAAATTGCTTTCTGTAGAATTATGATAAAAAACTGTTGTAGCTGTTCATAAAATCATTTTGAAAGCTTCCTTGGTGTAATTTGCTTATGATTTCTTCTATCTTCCATCATCAGCACCATAAAGTTTGATTCCTGGCAAAGATCTTATATTCTTATGATGGAGGCTGTGACCAGAAGCCAATGGAAACATGATGGAGGGAAACGTGAATGTGTTTCAGGATGTTGGAGACATGTTGTACTCTAGGCAGGCTGCAATGTTCTGTATGACTGGGTTCATGTGTGGGGTTTGGTGCATGCAGGGAGCCCAATAAGAAGGGACTAGACCTTGGTTTCTGCATGTTTCTACCACACGACATGAAATTTTTTTCTTGTTAGGTATATTGTATTGATTTTGCTTTTTTAATTAAATAAGGGTATTTTATTATATTGCAAATATGTTGTCCTGCATATCGTACATATACCTATCACAAATGCACTTCATGCTCTTGTGAATTAGTACTCACAGGGTTAAAGGATGCTTTGAAAATAAGAGGGTAGAGGTACCAGTTTAGAATTGTAATGAAAAATGGTTTTAGTTCTCGAAATGGAAACTTTCCCTATTCCTGTATAAAGAAAAAAAAAAGGTTTTGAAAATAATATAACCTCCCAATTTAATGAACTTTACCTTCAAAAAGGCATTATGAAGTTCCTCTTTTAGGGAATGCAAATGATAGGTTTACATATTTCGTTTTCTACTGCATAACAAGCTAAAAATGGGTTCTTATGTGTGGTCTAAATGTTGGTAAATCTGCTAGGAATTGTCTATGAATAAAAAAACACAGATGTTCAGTGAGCGGGACTATGCTATTATGCTAGAGAACGTCACATTTCCAGACAAATATGTTGTTGTCAGATTAAATTCCTTCTAACAACATGTAAACATAAACCCAGTCATTTTTAGACTCTTGGAAAGTAACCTTTGTTTGGGGCATTTTAATATTAATCTCAAAGTTATGTTAAAAAGTTAAAGTTTCAAAACAAACAAAGCACCTACCTAGAAGGGACACCATCTTTGTGAGGGAAAAATCAGACCAATGTGTACTTAGAGGAATAGATATGCCCTGTAGTGCTTCTAATAGTGGCATCCCTGTACCCTACTTACGGTAGCTTATAGATTTTTAGCTCTAACTAGATTAAAATACATAGGAAATATGGGGGGCTTTTTATATTATTCTGGAAATTCCATTTGAATGCGTAGATATGATTGTTTTATGTTTGCCTCTATGTTGTAAGCCTATTTTTAAACATCAGGAGTGAGTAAGTAAATGTTTTGGTATGCTCTTAAACCTATAAACGTGCCTATCTTAGACACTCTCGTTTAGGACTTAACTGAGTGACTACTGTTGCTAAAAGCCATCTTTCTAAACCTGGTATAAGGCTTATTTTGTTTTTCTCTTGCCCTGTCAGTCGTCAGTTTAATCTTCATTATCTTCAATTTCACCATTTATTTTGCTACTGTGTTCACCTGGCTTGTCATCCATTAATATTAATTGATTTTGATTCCCTGCATTTTTTCCTAATGAAAATGGCTATTGTACAATGGTGATGTATTTTCGCATACCCACTTCAAAAGGTCTATGACACTCTCAACTTTTGCAAGAAAAGCTGACATCTGTGCCCTAAAAGCAGCTAGCAGCTTAAATGATAATATTTAGCTTTGTAATAAAAATGTATCTAACAGCTCATTGTCATAAAACACTAGAACATGAAACTGTAAAATAGCAGCTTCATCATTAAACATGTACAAATATTCCCCCAAACATCATAGCTTAAAGGTAAATTTAACAAGAAAACACAGACATCAAAATGTTTGCATACTAGTTTGACTGATTAATTTCAGTTTATTTTTAGGACCAAAATAAACTTCAAGACATACTCAACTACAATGTTCCAACATTGTGAATTAGCCTTAAGTGTTGCATTTACTTGTTAAAAATACCATGTTTTTTCTTCAGGAAGAAAGTTACTAAAGAAACCCAAAATATATTAAAAGGATACTTTTGCCTCTAAGAATGATTAGTAAAAGTATACCTTATAACTTACATAATTTAATTATAACTCATTATAATTATCATTATAACTCATTGCAGTTTCCATCTGCAGTACAAATGTAAAAAAAAAATAATACCAATGCTACAACCATCTCAAGAGCTGAAAAGCAAAAAAAAAATTCTGGTATAATTCTAAACAGGATCATAACAGGATACCAGCATTGGACCAATGATTTTCAGCAGGGACGTCCAAACTATGGCCCACAAACTGGGTCAATCTTGCCTAATTAAGTAATAAAATGTGGCCTGTACTGATACATAACCATTATCTCAACCTCATTCTTAGCAACGTGGCAAGCTTTAAAAAGTTAACATATTCCATCCAAGCACAAGGTGGAGTCCACCTGTCTGAGCTACTTATTTATCTTCCCAGTTCCTAATGGATTTTCGTGTTTCAGATACAGTACAAGCATACAACAGTTAGTTATAGCTCACCTGTTTAAAAATCACAGTCCGGAAATCCCTCAATTCAATTTCCCTTAATGGTGATAGTCGCAAAAAATGCTAAAAGACAAATTGTCTTAATTTGTGAACAGAAACAGAGTGGACCCACAATGTAAAACAACTCAATGCCACTTTATCTTTATGGCTTATTTTCTTGAGCACAGGATATGGACAGAGCTACAGTAGCTACCAGGCCAAGTTAGGAAGTGAAACAAAACTATAAATTTCTTACAGGTATTCTCACTCAGAATATGACTGAATATTAGTATAGAAGACCAGAGAAGTTAACATCCAACTTAAAGTGGTAGGTACTGTAGCACAAAGGTACTGTCTTTTGAAGTATTTTTGTGGCAACTACTTTGTTAACAAAAGCAAACATTAGAACAACAACAAACATTTACAATACTGTATGTACTGTAAAACATTTATTTATATTTTTAAGAAAAAGTATTCATTGGAAATGCAAACAGGAGAAAACGTTTTTTTCTATATACTGTACATTAAAAATCCATTTTTGTATAGCACCAATTACAGACATTTGAATAAGCAACTGCAGCTGCTATTATTTAAGTGATTACTTGAAAGATCCGTGACTTATCAACTGACAATACTGAATTTCCTTTTGTGTTAAAATACATTTGCGGTATAAGTGAAATGCTTTTCAGAGAATTACACAAAAAGCACTCATTTTCAATTAAAATGACACAAAATTGCTCAATTTTATCTTTCATTTTTAGTGTTACAATGCTGTTAAAAATAAAACTTAAAATGATATTTGTACAACATGAATAGAAGTAATAAAAAAAGACAACAAACAACAAAAAAGCAAAATTTGACTGAATGTTCTGAAAAGATCTTACTACAGCCTTCAGAACACTGTTCTTTCTCCTACCTACACCTTTTGCGCATTTAGAAGCCACAGCAGCAACACTGACATTATTTCTATAGTACTGTAGGTGCTTTTCCTAGGAGACTTTTTTGGGATCATGAGTTAGACTTTGTGTTTTATTGATTTAGATTTTATCCCTATAAAGTTACCACTGTCATCACAATCCAGGTTAATCTCTCTGAAAACATGAATATCTTTGCTAAAAATGAAAAAAATATTTATTCCTTAATTAGTGAACCTTTCATTAACCTTGAACACACATATTTAGGTGTAGTAGTCCACTACTGTATAGTGCAGACATTCCCAGGGCTGGTGTTGCTATGAATACTGTACCTTGGGAATACCAGGTTTATCACAACACTGCAGCGGGCTAAAGAAGACTTACACTGGATGACATATTTATGGCAAAAAGGCAGGATTTATTCAATGGCGGATGTCAGTACCATGTTTCACAATCTAGTGAATGAGGAAACTGCAAGGGATATTTCATTCTAAACTGATTAAAAACTAAAAATAACACACACATTTCCTTGCATTTCTATAGGTTTTTCAGCCCAAAGGAATGAATTTATATAAAGGAGGAGATTCACTTCCTTAGCAACTGAAGTGCAGCACTAGACTAGCTAGACAGAGATGTGTGAAATTGTTTCACCAATTGAATAAAAGGGGAGCATTAGGTAGGCCAGAATTGTATCCACATAAAGCAGACTGAAGCCAGGACATACCTACTCTTTTAAAAAATGCTGTGGGATTTTTTAGGTACCACGTAGTGAGGATATCATTTTAATTGATACCACACCCGCAGGACAGCAAGTCCTATAGCCGGATCCCCCCCCCCCCCACAATACTGGGACCTTTGTTTGGAAATGTTTGTGCAGTGGGAAGGGTGCCATCTACTGGTCCACAAACACCACTTTCAACAGCACATTAGTGTATTTCCTTTAAATCCCATCCCTGTGCTGTTCACATTGAGCTTCACTAAGCTTCTGGGGTCTGAGGAGATCTAACTTCAATAGAGCAATTCAGCTATCATAGATAACAACAAAGACATATTGTAATTCTCTCTCCATAACACCGGGGAAGTGCATAAATACTTGTTTTTAGCTGCTGGATCAATTTCTTTCAGTATAGGAAGACATTCAAAATGATCAGACTGTCACCTGACCTAATTGGGGAATACTGTACAGCATTTGGCATACGGATGATGAATGACATTAAGAGAACTTGCAATCCTAACATTTAACTATTCCAAATATAAATTTAACATTCATTTTTCCTCAGTTGTAAAGGAGTAATTATGATATCTTTCAAGCCCAACAGATTTTGTCCTGTAAGAGCTGGAAAACAGATATTATTTTTTTGTATCACTTTTTGACTTTTTTCAGCTTTTTATTCAACAAAGTTGACAGATGCTCTTCATGCTTGCATGTCCTGAGTTGTTGCAATTGCATTGGTTAAACAAACGTGATCTACATTACAACAGTAGTACATAACTGTAATTGTGGTACAGTACAAAGAAGATGATGTATGATTCTGATTGCATTGAATATTTTTGGCCTGAATGGAGTTCCAGATTAGCCCTTAAAACTATGGGATTTAAATTGGACAAACTATCAAATATTGGCATCCTTGCTATAGTAAGGAAAGTGGACAATGCAAAAGATGACACCACAATGAGTCTGGAGATATGTGGGCTTAATTAATTAATACAGTCTATTTTATTACCCTTGTTTATTGAATGGCAAGTTGGATTTCTTTTTCCCAGGAGGGTATTAAATATCTATCTAGATGTCCTAAGAGATACAGATACAGTTTATTCTTCAAGAGTGTTATCTCTGGCTCCTCATACACATAGTGTCCTTTTGTGTAGAGATAGAATCTTTTTTTGAACAGATAATGTCATTCACACATTAAGGACTGAATTGTATCAGAGGCATTAGACATCTTCCGTCAGTCTAAGATATGAGCAAAAGTGAGATGCCATTCAAACTATTTCCATTTTATATTTGTCATTTATTAAAGGGGTTATATCTCTTCTTATAGATTGGCCAAAGCTTCTGTTCAACAAGAAAAGTTGACTTCCATTCAACACAAAAGAAGTCTCTCTTATTTCAGTCTTTGTTCTGTACATGTGACTGGAGCTCATTCAAATGAATGTCATATGAAAGGGTTTCCCATTGTTAAAGAATCCATGTATACACACAACACCCATTTTGACATGACATCCGTTAAGTATGATAGGCATGGAAATGTCTTCGTTTTGTACCTGCTTATTTGAGGTCTTTGTGTTACTCATTGCAAATTAATTATTTTGGCGTAAAGTGATTGTGTGTGACTTATGCATCTTGCCTCCAGCTGGTATAAGTTTGGGATCCTCCTGATACTCTATGTTTTTGACACAAATGAGTAGAATGGTGCATTAAATCTTTAAAAAAAAGTCTGAAACCTAAACTAACCAACCCAAACCCTTAGCTAGGGATAGGGCAAGGATCATACAAAATGAAGAGAATGTCTAATTGCATGGTTGTGTTCTTGGACAGAAATAAAATTAATTAATAAGATTTTAATGTTACATTTACATTTTTTCTTGTATACATAGCTCTATCCACTGCATTGCTGTAAAAGAGAATGAAAAAAGTGACTATACTTTTCAAACTCTTGCATTTGGCATTGAATGCACTTAATTATTAACAGATAACGCTCTTATCCTAATTAACCCTGAAACCATGCAAATTGTGAACACCATTAAAACATTCAAAATTCTAACAACAGAATATGTGACATAAAATAGAATTTTACCATTATTAATACATTGACATTAGATTGGGAAGTCTTTTTAGGCGAATATTTTGATTTATTGAGGTCTATTTACCACTGAAATAAAAGTCTGAACCCTAGCCCTAAATCCATAGCTACTGTAGGGTTAGGGTTAGGATTCCTACAAGACTTTGAGAATGTTTGATGGCATGGTTGTATTTTAGGTCAGAAATGAAATTCAGGAAAACTATATTATGATATTTTCACATTTTTTTCTTGCATATATGGCTGGATACACTGCATTGGCCAAAAGCAAAAGTTTGAGAAAAGTGAATATACTTTCCATACTCTTGCATATGGCATTGAATGCACTTCAAAATTAACAGATACAACCAAAATGTATTGGAGATTCCTGACTCTTAACCTTTCTAACTTTTACCATGCTCATTGTGAATGTCACTCACCTTGAAATTTGCAATAACACAATTCTTGTTAAACAACAGAATTTTAATATTGTTTATACACTGTCTTTAAATTTGGAATGGTTCCTTAGTTTTTTTAGGCTAATATTTTGATTCATTGAGGTCTATTTACCATTGAAATGAGTGGAAGGTTGCATTCATTCTGACTCTTAACCTATTTAACCTTTAACATGCTCATTATGAAAGTCACTCAACTTGAAATTTGCAATGAAAGAATTCTTGTTAAAAAACAGAATTGTACAATTTTTGATGCATTGTCATTGGATTGGCAAGTTACCTTAGTCTTTTTGGCTAATATTTTGATTTTTTTAGGTCTATTTAGCACTGAAATGAGTGGAAGGTTGCATTCATTCTTGGATGAAGTTCTGAACCCTAACCCCAAATCCATAGTTAGGGTTAGGGTTAGGATTCCTACAACACTTGGAGAATGTTTGAAGGCATGGTTGTGTTTTAGGTCAGAAATGAACAGAAAATTATATTTTAAAGACAGCAGTAGCGTTTTCTGAAATTGCTTTGTTAGTATTTAAAAGAAAATTATTTCAGTTAACAGCTGTTGCCAAACTAATTTAAATCTGCTCAGTGCTGCAATGGGTGTTTCAGATTTTGTTTTATTCTGTGGCAGGTGAAAAATATGACTCTTATATCATCTTCTTAATCCTGAACTATATCTAAATCAACAATTTTTATTTTTCCCGCTTGGTCATGTGGGATAGAAGAACCATCAAACAAAATTTCATTTTATGTTCTCAGTCAGCTTTATTCCCCAACATTATTTTTTTTATGGAAAAGACCAAGCATAGAGAATAGCAACAGTATTTGTTGAATGGATGCACAAGGATACCAATTTTTAGGCACTTTTTCTGTTTACAACACAGAGTCCATTTCTTCCCCTAATATTAACAAAAGTCCCATTAAATTTTATTACCTTATTATAAATGGCCCACTAGAGCATCCTTTTCACTTGGAGACACTCTTAACTGGATTGTGTAGGGCATGACCTTGCTATGCCTTATGAGAGACTTTTACTGAGTGTGCCGGATAGTGTCTGGTGGGAATGTGATTTTTTTTTCTTTAGTCAGTTCTTGTTGAAATCCCTCAATGTATTTTAACACGTATTATCACTCCAAAACCCTTTTCTTGGTAAGGGAATTGAGAACTTATATAAAAAAGCACAGGCCTATAACACATTTACTGGAGTGTTTCACTTGCAACATTCATTTCTTAATACAAATAATACCTGATTTGTTAGTTATGTTGTCAAATATCATATATTTTGTCTTAAAAGCTTGCATTAGAAGTTACCTGAAACAAAAATCGATGTTTAGTTCTTTACTTATTCCCTTTTTGGTAATTTTTGGTTTGTTGTTCAGCATTTTATAGCAGAATGGTTAGTGCAATTTATTTATTTTTTTCAAAATACACTTATTTTTCAAAAATTTCAAAATAAGCAAAATAAGTATCTCAAAGTGAGTACAAAACAAAATGGTACAAAGGCATGTCAGAAGAAAATATTAATACCAAGTAGTCAGTTGTAGTCTGATTTATACAGCAGTTCCATTAAACAAAATAATGATGGAATTCACTTAACACAAATAATTTGTAGCATTTAAAATTCATTTTTATATTTCACTTTTAGAAGCACTGAGAATAGAAGTAGTGCTTCTTAATGCATAAAAAACCTTCCTATCTTGTTGTATTGTCTTACTCAAACTTCACTGAGCTCTATATCATGTTGTCTTTCTTTTTGCCTGGTTTCTTCCTCTTTTTGTTGTGCAAATTAAAGTTATTAGGTCAATGCTCACTATACAACCCAGTATATACAGTACATCCTGTATATATAACAATAAAGAAGAATGTTTTCCTGCCTTCAGGAAATGTAGAGTATTTGGGCTTCTGTTGAAATGCTTTTGAAGTCCAGTAAGAAATATAAAAAAAATCAAAGCATAACAAATCATTTACAGTAATAGAGTTAGCAGTTAAACAGAAAAGAAACATAATTGACTTAATCTTCTGACTTTGCTTTTCATTGCCTAAAATGTATTAAAAAATCGTCAATGAGCTCAGCCATTGTTTGAATACCATGCTGGATCTTTGTCAATTTCAAGATTTGACAGGCGACTTCACAAATGTTTGAAAACATACAGTACTGTAAATGCTATGCTATGCTACGAAAGTGACCTTTATCTCCTGACTAGGCAAAAAGATATTAGGTCAGAAAGAGAAGAAAGGTAAAGTGTATGAGATTTTGTTAATACTCTGGCATTAAGCAATAATCCTCAAGTAAGACTAATGTTCATTCTGGAACAAATACAATTCAATTTTTACTTTTCTTGTCTTCAAAAGTACTAAAGAACTCAGCAAGTATCTTTCTGTAACCTTTCTGGGCCACAACAGACTCTTGTCTCTTTGTGAGCAATTTTAGCTCAAATAAATTTTGCATTCTAAACTGCAGGTAGGCCTGGTGTACAAATGAATAATCTCAACCTGGGGAAAATCCCAGACCATGGTGGAAAAGCACAGGCCATCAGTAAGCTTTGATGTACAATCCTTGTTTACTTGTTTCCCTGCGGAAACAGCCTGCCAGAGCATAAAGGAGAAATTATATAACTGTGAAAAAAGTCCATCAAGAGATTTTGTGTTCCTGAAAGGGTTTGCAAGCCTTAAACAGCTGCTTGAAGAATGTTTACTCAACCTCAAATTAGCAGTAGTTTAATGAAATATTCTGAATGGCTCTAGTAGCTCCCTTATTGCATGGAAAGCAAAGAAAATATATTGCAGGCATTGCACATTTTAATATGATTCCACCCTAATAAGGTTCTTAGTATTAAACTAAATTAATCTTAGCAGCAAACAAAATTTAAAAATAAAAACAAAGCAATTCGTTTTATGTCGGAATTCAGAATAAATGCACATCACATAAAATTACACTGAACACATTTTATGCAGTCTTCCAGTTTTCTGAATATACCTGTGACTTGATGAAAGTGAAGTGACTGAAAAATCTCTTGTTAAAACAAATACAAGCTTTTAAGACGTAAATGATAATCAGGCATGTCTTTTTGACTGCAATAACTCAGAGAAAGTACTCCCTTTAAAGATATTCAAATGCTTAATACCTCAGTAATCTAATCTTTGCTAGTAAAAGTCAGTAATCTATTTACCTCTCACACAATGCAACATTACAATATACTGTATATCAATTATATAAGCATGGTGCACATTAAATTCTTCAATAAAACAAAAGCAAAACAATTATCAGCTAAATTATGAGCTACATTGCAAAATATATTGCTTAGGCACAATTTTGATTTCTTAATTGCCGAGTAACTGTCAAGTGTCAACTTCTGGGATTACAGCAAAACTAAATTGTAGTGAGGCTCCAGGTCTAGTCATTCTTCTAATGTTCCCTGTTCTATGACAACAGATTGTGACATTCCGGTCATGGTGAAGTGTTCTAAATGCAGTTTACACTTAGAGATAGGCAATTAAAGCGGAGAATATGAGGAAGTTATGCAAAATATGAATATGGTCACATCATTTTACTTAGAAAACTGAATTTTATTGAGAGTGTTAACATAACTTGCAATGTTTTGGAGGCATGATACTCCTCGTATTTTAGTTCACTCTTGCTTTGTTACACATTCTTTCCCATGAGAATTATTTTCAGCACAGTTTTGGAGGAACAGCAGCTTAGAATTGAAAGTGACTTTTAAGGCAGAAACAATGACACAACATAAACACATGTAGTAGGGTGTGCAACACAGGCAAAATGCGCATAATAACAACGAAATCCATGTGACATAAAAAAAAACATCTTTATAGTTAAAAGATTAACGGATGTCATTTTGTAAACCTGGGCTTTCAGTAAACTAGCCTCAGAGGTCTATTTACACAACCAGGAAATCAAATTAAAAGCTGTTTGACTTAGTCTTCTGATGTGGTTATAGCAAGTGTGTTTGTATTTAATTTGCAACAGTGATGAGTGTGAAAATCAAACTATGATAATATTAACTGATTTAAATCTGCACTTCAAAAGGCCTGCTGAGATACATTAGGCACAGAAGCCCTTTACGGAAATATCAGAGACGGAAAGAGAGCTTAGAAACCTCAAATGTTATAAGAGAAAAAAAAATCATTTTAACAACAATATTTCTGGAATTTAACATAGATTGTAGACAGAAATAAAAGTATGCAAATAAAACATATAATTTTTCATTAGCATGCTCCAGGCACATTAGCTAGGTTCTTTTAAAATACAAGTTACACTAGATCATAGTAAAACATGTTATCAAATTAATCTTTTTGTGTAAGATATATCCACATATTTCTTGTTACTGAAAGCACAAGATAAACAACTAGGCAAAGAACACAACATTTGATTCAAATGATATGTTCTTGTAATACTTTAAAGTCTTGCTATGATAAAAAGCTGTGCATTGTTTAGCCTCAACGTATTTGTCTGAATAGTGAATTCCTTCCTTGGAAACAAGATCTCTAAGACCATGAGGTGCAGGGTTACAGGTAAAACAAATTTGCTGTGGGAATTACTTTTGTGAGATATGATGCTCATTGCTCAGCTTCTTAAGTTAAATCTCACACTTTCTAAGAATTTATACAGAGACATCCAGAGGAGAGGAAGGAGACTAGCGCAAAGCACGAGCTAAAAAGGTATTATGTGGGCTCAAATTAATACAAAAACAGAACTGTCCACTAATACAACTGAAGCATCATGCAAGGTAGTATCACTGGAGTTCAAAGCTACAGCCAGGAAAGCCAGATGTTGCTTGCCTGTATTTGACTTAAATGAAGAGAGTTCTTATCCAACGTGTTCTGATGTTCATTAGAAAGAAGGAAGCACGAAAAAGGAATGTAAAAGAATGGGTGGTAGTAAATGATAAAATCGCCACGACATATAAATAGAATACCAACATGGGTGACTCAGAGATGGTAAATATTTGGAACTTTCAGTCCATTCTGACAGTTCAATTAGATTTGATCTCTGGTTCCAAGCCAGCGGCCAAGGGTATTGACTTCAAAGAGAGCAGGTCAGGTGAAAATGGTGTCTATGATTTCTTTGTAATTGTGTGATAAATATGCGCTACTGCTTTGCTGCCAATGAAAGAACATTCTGTAGGTGAGACTGACATTGAGAAGACCAGCTTTGAATTAATCAATAATTAATTCAATAAAAGTGGTACCTTTCTCAATCAATATGGAGATGAAATTATGACTGCAGAGCCCCAGTCAGTCTTACCATGCATTGAGATTTGACCAGAAGAAACAAATTTCACTTATCTGTCTGTATGACGCTTGTAGCTATGACCACACTTGAATATTAATGTGTGCCTATGCTTCCCTGCATTTGTGAAAATAAATAGATGAATAAAGTAATTTTTAAATACAAGGGAAATCATTATCTCTGCTATTAACATGCTGTTTTACTTTATTTATATAATTATTTTCTTTCTCATCAAAATGTATTTCTCTTATTTGTTAATGGGTTCATGTTGTGGTAAATGTATTGAGTATTGTCTTTTAACCGCCTGCAAAACAAACTCTCCACCTGGGTCAAAAAAAGTACTGTAAGTAAATACAGAAAGTAACAGTGGAATTGAGCAGAAATTCTGAATTGTACAATTGGGGGCTTATTAATCTCCAGCATAAAAAAATAAGTAAAATGTGCCAGGCAGTAGATGACAATGCACATGATGGATTGTCTGTGGCGTTCCTGCAAACGTCCTTTGAATTTGTCAGCAGTTGGAGAGAGTGCTCACCAGTGGTGTGCTTTGTTCTGGTAATTCCAAGAGCAAAAAGGGTCAGGCTGCAAGGCCATGAAACTGATTGATGACAGACGTGGTCTTACTGGCTGCTGGCAAAGAACTTTGTGGTGACACGTATTTCAATCACTACTCTGCCGCCTGCTCTTTACCAGACCACTCTACTGACTGAGCAGGATTAAAAACAATAGGAAAACCGTCGGACGCGGTCAGTGCAATATTTTATTCGGCCTAGCGTGGGACGCTCACATGTGACCTGATTTTTAGAAGTGGTTGCAATTTTGACAAAGGCATTACTATTTTAACCAGGGACTGCAGCGAGAGCAGCAAATAGACATGGACGGTAAAAACTATTCACGCATGCAGTGTGGCAAGAGCCTGTCTTTTACGATTGTCTCTGCATCTCTCTGAACATGACATCTCATCACTTAACCACTAAATAAGTTCATTCTCAGTGAAATTGCAGTTTTTGGGCCAGCTTTGGCATAATCACAATGTCCTTACAGCCATTTTTATATCAGCATGGCTTGAATATAGAACCCTCTCGGCCCCCTTATATTTGACATTCTTCTTAGCATAGATATATTTAACAGATAAAGTGAGCTCATATTTCTTATAATAAACAGCGTTGGCCAAGCACCACTGCAGGGTTGGCTCATTTCTGTGTGAATCTGTACAATTTTGAAATGCTTTACGTAGGTTTGATGGCATAGAGAAGAAGCTTAAAAAAGGTTGTAACATTCACCTCCATATTTCATTTTTAAACATACACCAAATTTATTAGCTTCCATAGTATAAATCATAGAGACTAACCTGATTTCTTACCTTTTGAAGAAATAATCCTTCACATAGAGCTGTATATTAAAAACAATTCACATATAATAGAAATTATATGAAAAATCCCAATGTAAAACAATAAGAGCAAATGAATGGCTACAAAATGAACAAACTTGACACACATCCGTGCATGGAAATTTCCGTGCAATAAGATTTGCTGACACAGAGCCCAACCCCAGTCAAAATAAAATACAAGGCTATATAATTTGTATGAATGATACATTATCAACAGAAGCATAAGTGCTAGAGTGTACTCACACTCAAATAGGCATTATTGTATTTATTTTTTATGCTCTTTTATATCTTATTCTGTGTATTTACTGATCCGCTGATGTTCCTACATACAGTATATTGTTTCCCATTTCAGTACTCATATCATCTAGATTTCATATTAAATAGTGAGGACCTGCTGATTTACATCTATTACTTTAAAAAATTGACACTTTTGTTTCACAAAATAACCAATGGCAGCCATCATAGATGAGGTTAAAAAAATGAGTACAAAGAAAGAAAAGAGAAATTTTGTGGATTATGCTAATTTTTAATCCCAGACTAGCAATATGTAATATCACTAGATCTAAGGAAAAGATAGCAAATCCTTCCATTTGGAAACTGCATCAGATCTGGCCTTTAATTTACATAACAAACACTTAGCCACTTTCAATGCAGGTTGCATGATGTGGTTTAATCTTTACTAGAAGCACAAGTAAAAGGTTACCCCCATTTTAATTACAGTATGTTTGTTAGGTTTATGCGCTTTTTCAATTAAAACACTAAACCGCCAATGGGTATGAATGCATTTTTCTCATTTAGCTAAGATAAAATCATCAGAAATAGTATTAAGAGCTTATTCATCTTAATTGAAATATATATCTACAGTAAATACAACCCCATGATAGTGTAGAGATAGTGACATTACCTCTGTGCAGGGTGTACTTGTTCTCAGCCTATATTCATACAAGCAAAAAGCTACTGTACTGTACATACACTTTTTGAACATTACCAATGGATTTTGAAAGTTGTATAAATACTTTTATATTATATATTCACCTTTAACATAACTTATAATGGATATGTAATGCTTGCAAACTCTCTGAATCGTCATATTTTAGATATATTCTTAAATTAAGATAACTCTAGAGATGAAGGAGTCTCATAAAAGCCTAAATCCTGTTTTTACAGTAGATTAAATTACAGGTTAGTGCATATATCCAATAAGGAACATTTGAGAAAATTAACACCTGAGTAACAATATTGGTTTTGTGTATGACACACTAAAATACTTTTCTGTAGAACAGCACAAAAAGTATCCTGTATCAGTTGTGATTGTGAATTAACGTGGTTTGCATCGCTATGAATCACATCAATGTAGAATTTTGATATAAACGCACAGCTTATTCCTGACACTTTCATTGAGAACGAAACCAGAGAGTAGCCAATGCTAACTACTGGTAGTGTTCTCTCAGGGTTTTGTCTTGTGCAGCTTGTCATATTGATGGATGCTGCAGTGTTAACATGTTATAGATTTTTTTGCTGATATATGTAACCATGCCATTGCAGGATATGGTTTTCTTTGTATTGTGACATATTGCTGAAAATATTGAAGCCTGCATAAATGCTTAACAGTGACAAGGCATATTTTAATCAAAACATGTCCTTTAAAACTTTGTCTCATACACAGTTTCTATGCTTGTTGGTCCTTCTCTTTGAAGTTGTGTCAAAAAATACCTGATTTAAAAAGAAAGCCAACCTGAAGTTTTGCATAAAAATTATATTCCATAACACCTTTCATAGATACTGTACCTGATTAACCTAAATGTTGTTACCTATGTTTTGCATGATAACTCAAAGGATAATTATAACAAAACCTTATTAAGGTAAGGTATGTCTTAAACAGCCAGATTCAAGCCAGGTAATATATTGTTTATATAAAAAAGTGAACCCTTGTGTTGATACCTTGTATGACTCTTGCAGAAGCCTGGATTTCAGGCTTAATAAAAAACAGTCATCCAGCATCCAGAAATGGTACATATGGAATATAGTGTGCTACTTACTGTACCAAATTGCAGTCTCAGCAGAAGAAGTTACAGAAATGTTTTGCTGTTAATCAGGGCAGCAACAGTAAGTGACCTTGCAATCCATCTGGCAACACACCTGGTTGGTAGTCTCAAAGTAAGAAAGTCTCTGCAGTCTTTGCTGAAATACATAGATATATACAGTATTCATACCACTTAGTTAGACATAGGTACTGAAATAAGGAATAATCTTTCTAGTCAGTCAAAAGTGACTTTTAAGTAATTATATCCAATATGTAATATCTTTGATCTTAAATAGTTATTATTTTTTGCTTAGAGAACTGAAGTCACTAAGGGTTATTCAAAGCAGCAAAAACGAGTTTCATTTACTACAATGCATTCACACATCTGCCTAAGCCTGCTTTTATAAATGGTCTACAGGTTCACTGAGTTAATAGCTAGTAGAAAATTGTATAATATAAGTGATATATTAACATTATAATAGGAATTTAGTTAAAGGTAAATTGATGTCTGAACCCAGAAAACAAAATACACTACAGCTAAAGCTCTAAGAATAGAAATACACATTAATTTTGAGGTTGTTTTATTTAAAA
Source organism: Lepisosteus platostomus (assembly GCF_059453375.1). Taxonomy (NCBI): domain Eukaryota; kingdom Metazoa; phylum Chordata; class Actinopteri; order Semionotiformes; family Lepisosteidae; genus Lepisosteus; species Lepisosteus platostomus. The sequence goes on along the minus strand of NC_142630.1, from coordinate 11,943,395 downwards.
ATGGTGCAAATAACATAATATGTAAGAAATATTCTGAACCTGATAGATTCCTAGTCTAATATATGTTTACGCAGGGTAATCTTCAGTTTGAGTGCTTCACATATTCAAAATATCAGTTCTTTTCATAGCGATTTTATGACATTTTGTAAGCCGTAAATATGCATGACTTTATTAATCCATTTAAATACGTTTTGAGCTAAAGTGTATTCATTTTCTATGAGCTGAATTGAAGGCTTTCGATAGTTAGTATGCACCAAATAAAAGTCACTTGACAAAACAGACAAAGTAATCTGAAAATGGTGAGTTAGAGATAATAAATCCAGCTTGAGCAATAAAATTTATGTTTGATAGATTCAGGTCATTCAAAAAAAAATAGCTTATTATGCATTACCTCCTTTTCTTTTTGAAAAATTACTAGTTTTTGTATACTTCAGATACACTGCATTCTGTTTCAGGAGAACATAGACAACTACCAGGCACTCAAAATTAAGTACATTTTGTATGTGACTGAACTAAGTAAAATAAGTAATTGAACACCAAATATTTTTATGATACCTCAGCTAAATTAAAGTAAATAAGATAACAATTTTGTTTTAAAAAATGTCTTGTCTTTCATTGTGCTTTTTCTGAATTTCTTTGTGATAGACTTTCTGTACTACTGAAATTTTCATAGACATTTTATTTTTATAAAGATTTTGGACTTCCAAACCCCAAGGAGAGGAATATTACTCATGATGTTTTGCTTTCATTTTCAAAAAAAACTAAAATATAATATATATTTTTATAACAATAATTAATAATTGCTTACACTTTTTCTGGACACTCCATTCAAAGCGCTTTACAGGTAATGGGGACTCCCCTCCATCACCACCACCAGTGTGCAGCCCCACTTGGATGATGCGACGGCAGCCATAGTGTGCCAGATAGCACATCAGCTATCAGTGGGGAGGAGAACAGAGTAATGCAGCCAATTTATAGACGGGGATTATTAGGAGGCCATGATTGGTAAGGGCCAATGGGAACTTTGGCCAAGACACCGGAATTACACCCCTACTCTTAACAAGAAATGCCCTGGGATTTTTAATGACCAAAAAGAGTCAGGACTTCAGTTTTATGTCTCATCCGAAGGACAGCACCTTTTTACAGAATAGTGTCCCGTGACTGTACAAGGGCATTAGGACTCAGTGTAAGCACCTCCTGTTGGTCTCACTAACACCTCTTCCAGCACCAACCTTAGTTATTCTCAGGAGGTCTCCTATCCAGGTACTGATCAGCCTTACACCTGCTTAGCTTCAGAGGGTAGCCAGTTGTGAGTTGTAGGGTGATATGACTGCTGGCAATTAAAATATGCTTTCAACTAGTGAAACAGCAAATAATGCAAAAGATCTTTTTCTCTTGTTTTCTTATTATCTGTGGACTGACTTTAGAACCATTAGTGTGAATATGTTTGCCTTATGGCTAAGCTGAAGTTGTTTCTGTGCATGCAAGACTATTATATTTTCAAATAAAACACTATTTACGCTGCAGAAAACATAACATGTAACTTTTGTCAGCCCATTAGAATTCTGCCTCTGACCAAGTTTTCAATGTGCGTCCTTGACCCTTAAATCTAATGGTATAGGAAAGAGGTATTCTTATATTACCATGGTCATATCAACTCACAACTAACCCACTGAAGCTCAGCAGGTGTGAGTCTGCTCAGTACCTGGATGAGAGACCTCCTGAGAATAACTAAGGTTGCTGCTGGAAGAGGTGTTACTGGGGCCAGCAGGGGGTGCTCACCCTGAAGTCTCTGTGGGTCCTAATGCCCCAGTATAGTGAAAGGGACCTATACTGCAAAAAGGCTCCATCCTTTGGGAGAGATGTAAAACCGAGGTCTTGACTCTCTGTGATCATTAAAAATCCCAGGGTGTTTCTCGAAAAGAGTAGGGGCGTAACCCTGGCTTCCTGACCAATCATGGCCTCTTAAAAATCCCTATCTATGAATTGGGTTCATTACTTTGTTCTACTCCCCACTGATATCTGATGTGTGGTGAGTGTTCTGGCGCACTATGGCTGCCGCCGCATCATCCAGGTGAGGCTGCACGTTGGTTGTGGGAGGGGAGTCCCCATTACCTGTAAAGCGCTTTGATTTGAGTGGAGTGTCCAGAAAAGCACTATATAAGTGTAAGCAATTATTAATTATAATAATTATTATTATAATAGTTTGGATTATGGGACAAGGAAACAAAATGAGGGACACAATACACATTGTGAGAAAAATTACCTGGATAACGCTCCTTTCTGTGTAAACAAGTGAGTTCTATTGATCTGAAAGGAGCTCATAGAATTCTAAATGAAATCGCTTCTGTGAAGCTCACCTTGGTCACGTGACTTGGCTGTAGCACCAGACAATACTTCCTAAAGAGACCTGAACTCACTGTCACAGTGTTGTATGCGTACTGATTCCGGCTGCTCCTTCACATGCTTTTACAGCATGTCATAAATCCAATCAGCTAATCTTGAGGGAGATGTATATTCCCTTTCACTGCATCACCAGCCTTTTACTGCCTATATCAGTTTTATTATGGATTTATGAGTGCTCTATCATTATGTCCTTCTTTATTTTTAATTTGTACTCAGCTTCAAAAATCTGTGGAGGATTGTACATTTTTTTTAATTGTATGACTGGCAGCCCATGACTGGAAATAAATCTACAAAAGCAGAGCAATTGCCAAAGCTCCCACAGGTCTCAGGGGGCATGTGCTAAAATTGGGAATGATTTATTTAGTAAGTTATTTCATCACTGTGATGAATTTCCTTAGAATAATCGGGAATCGAGAACCCTTAAAAACACAACAAATATGTACTGGAACGTGTTTGCGATGCCTCTCAGTACATTAAAAGATGACATCCTAGAAAGCACACTGTGCAAAGGTTTTAGATGGTCTAATTAACTGGGATTTTTATAATCTTTGATATTATTTTCCTTTAAACTGAAACTTTTGCCATTAGCATTAATGAAGATTTTACCTTGTAATGGCAATCTTTCACTTAATGTTAAAAAAGAGTTTTTAGCTGAATATTACATCCATGACGGTACCGATCTAAACCATTAGGGTAATTAGAAGTCAGCTACCATTAGCTTAATATGAATGTCTCGCCCAAGGGGAAGTCTGAAATTTCAACTTTCATTTAAAGATCAGACATTTCATTAGCTAAGGTAATGACTGAAAACAACTTTAGCAATCTGAGCTAAATAACCGTCTGCCACTTTTATTTGTTTCTTTTTTCAACAACAATTTTGAAAAGAAGAACATTATTAGAAAACTAATTTCCTTTTATGATACCTTTAAAAAAGGATGTAAGCTCTCCAACTAAAATGGAATACTGAACAAGAATATTTTGTGGAGTGTTTTTTAATTTATGTACCCTGCTTTATATATAAATGTAAAAACCTCTGAAGAGAAATAAGTTTACAATACATTGTTTGTGGATGAGAAAAATCCCAAGGGAAGTTAAAAAACTATCACTGAAATCGGTTCTCAGTCATTCATGCCTCTGAATTCCAGGTTTTGGACATTATGCATCGAAAATACTTTGGACTGAAAATAGATGGATGTATAAAAGTATATTCAGACACTTAAACCAAAATCATGGTGGTTACATTAACATTTACTATATGTTGTTGTCTTAAAAAAGACCACTTCTTCCCAGATCCCCAGATTTCATGTTATTGTTGTTAGCTTTTCATTTTTTTCCAAAAACCATCAATTTCAGTGCAAATCAGGTTCGCAGGGGAGCCAGAGCCTATTCCAGCAAGCAACGGGTGCAAGGCAGGATACACCCTGGGTGGGACGCCAATCCAATGCAGGGCAGACACAGACACAAACACACACACTCACACCAGGGCCAATTTTCCCAGAAGCCAATTAACATACCAGTATGTCTTTGGACTGTGAAAGGAAACCAGAACACCCAGAGGAAACCTGTATAAACGTGAGGAGAATTTACATAACCCACATACAAATATATTTGTTGTATTTCAAATACAACCACAATCCACCATCAAGCGGCACATCTGTAACTTGGTTAGATTGGATTTTTTATTTTATCTTATCCAATGTCCTTATTTAACCCAGTGCAGGAGGCTACATACCTGTAGAAAAAGACATTAACGTTTTAGGACTCTGAGAAAACTTTGGTGGCAACCATCTTGACACCTTAATCGATACTAATGGGAGCCAGCTAACAGGTGGGAGTGGTTAATTGGTTAGGTGGTATAAAAGTATAAATGTGGTTCTAAAGAGCCAGTCACCTCCTTCTGAACATGTATACTTTCACAATCCATTAAAAGTAACCAAATTAAAGGTTTACTATGGTTTATAGAAGACTTATTGAACAGATGTGGGTTTTTGGTTTATTAAATGGATTTATTAGCAAACACCATTTCCACTTTATAATGCCATACACTGGTACTGTAGAGGCAAAGTTAACTGTTCATGTCATAGACAAGAGCTGACAAAATAAAGGTGGCTGCTCTCAGGCTCAAGGCATGTTATCCTCTGCTCTGTGGTTGAGTTCCATGGTAAAGTGAGTGCACCACCTCTGTGTGTTTAATTCATCATCCTTATTGGTGAGCTGTTGTTAATGCTGTGTGGCCCCACAATAAAAGCTTTCCTGATGGATATTTATGTTGTGGATCCTGTTACATTAAATCCATGCCTCATAAAGCAGAAACATGACACTGTATAGTGTGTTGTTGTTTGATTCAGTTTATTTTATTAAAGGGGAACAGCTTAAAGACATAGAGATTACACATTTTTCACTATTAACCTTTTTTCTCTCTTGGTTGCAATGAGTTTATTGATCCAAGGATGTTCTCCAGATCTTTTCAGATCCTAGGGATTCTATTCCAGCAACATGGCTGGGTAGTTTGTTCTAGACTTGCACAGCTCTTCATGCGTAGAAGTGATTTCTAACACTGTCCTAAATACACACCACTTAGTTTCCACTTGTGTTCTTGCAGTCTTCATTGTTCATCCTGAAGTACTCCTTTAGGTTGTCATTACCCATAAGGTTTTCAAATACTTGTATCAGCTCCTCTCATTGTTCAGGTTTAAAGATGCAGGATTCTATTTATAAATGACTAACGGCTGTCTAGGAAGTATTAGGGTGTATATTCTTTATAGACACCTGTTTATCATGGATTAAAAGTTATTAAGCATTGCAGAAATTTGTTGGTAAGCCCCAATAGCATTTATTTATAATTGACATTTTTAAATAAATTGATAATAGTTAATGATCACTTTTATTAACATAATGTTTTACATCTGTCTTATGCATCATACAAGTTTTTAGCTGCGTCAGCATGTGTAGGCAGCTAAGGAACAAGTAAAGGTTTATTGCTTGCTAAAAAAAGAGAAGAAAAGAAAGTTTTGGCTGTGGAGCCTTCTTTTCTTCTTGTTTCAGCATAGTATAAACCTTTGCTTGTTCCTTTGCAATCATGTTTTTAAGCTGCAGTAAACAAATATACATTACAACACCTTCTGTGGTCACGTCTACGCTGATTACAGCCTTAAATCAGACCACATATCACATCCTTTCACTATGTTGAAAAAAATAGTGAAAATCTCATTTTGCACCTTTTGCACCTTTTGCTAATTTCTTTAGTTTTTTTAAGATCCTACATAAATCCTACGTTTTTCATACAATGAGTTTTGGACTTATTTTTCAACAACAGTTGTGGCCAAAAACACCCCTTTCTATGACTCTTCACTGCAGTTTGAATTGTTTTTATTTGTTGATGTTGTTAACACACTCTATTTTTTATCTTTGAAATGTCAGCACAGGTGGTCAGAGAAGATGTATTCTTCCGAATATGCCCAATCATCCCATCCTTAGCAACTGTAGCCCATCTTCACAATTTTATGAATATCAGTATTCAAGACTTTTGTTAATTTTCAACAAAATCCAATTAACCATGACAGTCAGCAAGTACCTTTGTGACCAGGACACTCAGTTCCTTTTATCTGTCTGGGTAAGACATTCCTTTAAGGTCCAGAATTAACCTCGGTGCCTTTTTTTTAACTGAATCCAGAGATTCAATGTCATTTTTGCTATAGGGCAATTAACATTGTTCAAAGCTTCTCTGAAGAAAAGTAGTATGAGAAAATTGGGATTTTTTATTTTCTCTTCACTATACAGTACTTTTCATTAGCATAGTATTAATGTATCTCCTTAGTGTTAATTTGTTACAGTCAGATGCACTACAGTACATAAGTAGGACTAAGAATTCGACATATGCTTTATTTTTAGTTTTTTGTAGTGGACAAAATTTTGGTGGTTTGGCTTTAACACTTTAACACCGATATCATTGTTGACCTGATGTATACCAATTGCATGGCAAATACGAAGTAATATACTGTATATCAGAAATAAGTTGCATTTGCCATATCAGAGACAAATTCACTTTTGGAAAAAAAAACACTTCCCATTAATAGGCAGGATTTAAAAATATATCCTGATTTTATTTTTCATTGTAGGGCAGAACGTCAATTAGTTCATGTGGCATGGTATACAGTATCTGTCCTTGTTGTTCACCAACACCTGCTGTTCTCAATCTGTCCCTAACTGACGAAAGTCACATTTTAAAAGAGCCTATTATTAAATACAGTAGCTCTGTCATATTTCAAAATAACCATATTGCCTTTTTTAGGTGGAAGTCTTTAGTATTTAGCAACTGTAGGGTTGTTGAGTACATAAGATGCAGTTAGTGATGAGATCGATTTAAAACTTAAATGTCTCCTGGAATAAAGGCAATTGAAAAGATATTTAAGACCATAAGCATATTTCAATGTTACTTGACATCTGCGTGAAACATGAAATAATGCGGCAAACAAGTACCCTGGATTGGTCCTTAAAAATCAACAACATATATTGATCTCCTTTAAAATTTAATTGCCAAATATTTAATGTCCCCATGATTTCCTGACAATGACAGTACACAGAATTTTTAAACTAATGAGTCATTCCACAGGGTGTTTTCATTTATTTCTACTTTGGATAAGTCTCTTCAGGAATTCAATGTGTATAGTGAATGTGCTGTAAAACATACATTATTCCCTTATATTTCTTCCAAAGTTTTTTTTTTTCTTTTTCATAGTCTAAGGTCTAGGACTCAAATTTAAGGAGAAAAGAGGTAATTCTGGCTCAACCTCTGGTCCAATCTATGTACTAGTATAAGTAGATTTTGAGGCCTGTGTTGGCAAAATGCATTTATTCTATGCCTTGCATATTTTTATAAATTGTTTTGATTAACATGATTTTTTTGCTGAGAGGTTTGTTCTCCATTCTATATGAAATGAAAACAAGAATACAGCTTCTTTGACCTTGTGATTGTGATGGATGGGTATAAATGCATTAGGGCAATCACATTCATGAAAAAGACTTGAAATTTTGAAATGTATTGTAGTAATTTTCACTACTGGTCAACATATATGTAAACTACCAGGTCAATAATAGGACAATAATACTAAATATTACTACTACTTTAGATGTATTATTAAGATATGGGGTCCATTAATGAGAAAACATTATTTTTCATATTTTCAGACATTTTGTGAATATTTCAAGCAATATGAAATTGTATGTACATTATTTGTGGATTTTTTGTTTAACTAGTACTAAAAATAATCCAGAGTTAATTGCAAGCATTGCAAGCTGTCAAACTGTGAATATTCAGGAGACACATTAACATTTTTGTTTACTAAATGTATTACAAACAGACATGAGCTTGCATAGAAATTCACTCTTTAATAAGTGCAGCAAATAATGTATTTGTTTTGTGTACATGTTACAAAGTTGAAATATTACCTGTTAAAATGTGACCTGCTCCTTCAAACCTACACTCTTTATGTTTAATTCTACTTATTAATCTTGCTGACACATTCTAAAACAAACATTTAAAGTTTCCTTTTGATTCATGACTTTTTCTAATGAAATTAAAATATTTCCACAAATAAATCTGCCTTGGTTTTGAGACACCAGTGAGACATGCAGTGCTGGTTATATTCTTTTATAAATACAGAAATGCATGTTTCAGGTACACACAGTATCACCTTCATTCCCACTTCCGCGTGTGACCATCACTAGTCATTTGAAGTAAATAGCAAGAATGCCATTCAGCAATGTGTGAGCACTATGGTTTTATCATATGTCGACACTTGCCTCTAATCTAGGACGACAGGAAAATCTTCAGGCCCATCTATTTCCACAGACTTATTTGTACTCTATGATTATAATTTATCCATCAGTGACGTTGAGATTTCCTTTTCTGAGTGTAGTTAAACATGAAAGGAAATTAAAAGGAGTCTTTTTTTTTACAAGAAAAAAACACTTTATTGCATTACTGGCTAGCTAATTGCAGAAGACAGCTATCTTTTGTTGCTATCCTTTGTTGCTTGCTAAAATGCATTTACTTATTATTTTTATTTATTTATTTTGACTAGAGGCTTTTCAATGAAATAATTTAATTTTCCATTCCAGAACCTCAATAACTGTAGGCATCTAATGAATTAAGCCAGATGAGTGATGACAGGGATTTTTTTTTTTAATTTCAGTGCTGTACAGTTTTAGGGCATGAGCTTGTGTGTGGGTGTGTGTGTAGCCTAATTCCCATTACGTGGTGAGTCAGTTAAGCTGTTTTTTCATATTGCATCTCTGAATGCAATAAGTCCTAGCTTGGAAACCAGTTGAGGTATACTGTTCCACCGCAGGTTTTGTGAATATCCGTCAAGGTGATACTGTAAATAATAATAATTGCTTACACTTATATAGCGCTTTTCTGGATACTCCACTCAAAGCGCTTTACAGGTAATGGGGACTCCCCTCCACCACTACCAATATATATGCAGAAGTTACTCACTAATATCTACTCACCCATTTTCAATAATTGCATAGGCCAATAGAGGGTTGCAGTGAGATGAAGCTCAACCTGACAGAGAAGTGTGAGTAAGACAGCATTCATCCTGGACCGGGCAGCAGTCCATCACAGGGTGTGCATGCAATTTACTGATGCCCACATTGCCAACCTAGATATAATGTCTTTGAGCTGTGTGAGGAAACGAGAATACCCAGCTACAACACATGTGCCATTAGAGAAAGAGTCAACACAGAAGGCTCCGCAGGCTGAAACTGAACCCAGGACCCAAGAGCTGCAAGGCAGAAGTACTGTACTAATCACCATGCCTATATTAATTGCTCTCTCAATTACATGTATAATACATTTATTCTGCATTATGTTTTATTGAACTAATAACAGAGTCACACAAATAAAACTAAAGATCCATTGGAATTTAAAATGTTTCAATAGTGATGTACTAAAAATGAAAAATGTTTATATGTTTAATTGATACACACACAAAAAGACCCCTTTTCACAACAAGTTAACTATTCATTAATTGTTAATACATTAAACCTATGGATACAAGTGCAAAGCTTCATGCTTTGATAGTGTTCGGATTTTCCCATGAAAGTGTATAATAAACATATAATAAACTGCGATCGGGAGATGGAACAGCAGTTTTAACACACGTGGAATATGATCAATGCCGAACAGAGGTCAGCTGAGACCTACAGTAGCTCTGTGGAAAAGAAAAGAAAATAATAAAGAGAAGTGGAGGAAAGGGAAATATAATTATAAACAGATTTGTGCCGCCCCAGGGTTCAGCCAGTACAGACTTAATGTAAGTGGCAAAACGTATGCCACCATATATTGGGCTTATCATTTGTCAATGTAATTAGTTCCTGTCATGCCAGGCTAGTCACTGTGGTGAATTTTCTAGTTCCATAAGTACTCCAGAAAATAATGATTTTGGCAGCTATGTACTTCACTTTATGGATGTGGCATTCATTAGTGTCAGTCTTTCATATTCTATTCCTTTGAATTGGAAAACAGATAAAAGCTCATACATTCATCAGTCAGGGATACACAAATGTAGCACTCAAGTGAGGTTTCAATACTGAAGCAGAAAATGTATCCTTTTTTAAGTACTGCGGATCTGTTGAAACCTTCTTGGAATACCAACTGTAGATCTTTAGTCCATAAGTGTGTGTGCATATATAAAAACATGGAGAGCATCTGTTATCAAATGCAACACTTGTTTTCCTTGTCATTTGTCTATGAGAGTGTTGTTCCAAACCAGTGAGATGAAATTTGCCAGCTATTAGAATATTTTGGCAAAGAATGGAAAAGAAGTGGAAGTTAATTGTTAGATTATTATTTTGGGAGCTAGTTGACTGATAGCATTGATGGCTGTGTGGGTGGGATGATGACAGTGACAGAAGGAGATGGCTGGAGAAATGATAAAAGCTCAAGTAAGAGCTCAATTAAGCGCCATTGCCAATAAGCTGTTGGCTAACATGTCAGATAATGTTCTGCACAAAACGGAAGCTTACAGTAATAGCTTTTGCTATGAAAGAAAGCCTCAAGAAAGTGAAATAAATTATATTTTACTAAAACCAATGATAAACAATAGAAGAAAAAACAACTAAAAACTTGCATTGTGACTGATCTAACGGGATGTATATAAACGTCTTCAAAGACCAATTTTGTCTGACTGAAATTATTTCTAAAACAGTTTCAAAATACAATAGTTCTTTTTAATACATGCTGTGTTTACTGAATTCTGTTTTTTGTCTTGCTCAACACTTCTCTCGACCAAGCTACATCACTTTTATAAACATATTAACAGCATATACAGTACAGGGAGTAACTTAAAAAAACTAATTTATTTTACATTAAAAAGAAAACTACACAATGCTGTAATAAAGCTTCGTGTAGTTAAAAAATACAATTTTAATGGTAGAATCTTAACATAAAATATTAGTCTAAAAATAGATAATTTGGTGACCTTTACATACCCTCTTATAGATACCGAAGCACACAACAAAAATACAATCAGTTGTCTGTGTAATGTTCTTAAGGTGAATGGACTATACAACATGCTGTGAGAAAACCAATAGTATTGATTGTACAAGAAAGATAGTAAATGTTAAAACTATCAGCACAGATCTTTTAATATGTGTAACACTGAAGAGATCCAGTTAATTGATCCAGCGTGATATTCTCTAAGGGATACCAGGTTATCAGAAAAAGCTCTCTGGGTCAGTGGTGAAATCTCCAATTGGCTGATTCAAAAGAAGTTATTAATTAAAATTTTATGAGTCAACATCAGTTGGTTAACTGATACATTTTTGGACAAAAATAATAGAAAAAGGTTAAAAAAGAAAAGGTTTAACTTAACCTAACTGAAATCTACATTTTTGGGTGGCACACAAAAATACAATGCTGTAAGATAAACTGTGGGAGAACATACACAAGGCTTTCTGATAATGATACATTAGCTCAGGGGGTATTTATACCATCACAAAAGCGTGCCAGTTTCTTGTTCAAGTGTGCAGTATCTGTCTATTTGCATGTCTATTATTTCCTTGTAAATAACTATCAGATGTTGAGTCATCTTCCTGGTTGTTTCTAATAAAAGTAATCTATTTTGAATGTGCTTCCTAAATTTACTAAAAGCGGCCAACAATCCACTGATTTTCTTTTCAGAAGCATTTTACATGTTACCAATATAATTTCCAAAGCCGCTGACTTCCTTTAGTTAGGAAATTCAGCAAGATTTTGATATTCTGAAATCCAATAGAAAGAGTTGACACTCTACAAATATTTACATTTTTTTTACGAACCACATAATTTTTCTCTATAACCATCCATTATCAGAAAGATGCTTATTTTTTATAAGGACCGTGGTAACACAAAGCTGTTATGGGGGTTACTGGGTTGCACCTTTAATCCAGTTGTTGATGTACAGTATGAGATATATAGCATGTTGTCTGTCATTGTTACATGCATCTTAAACAGGCTGTCTGCAGCAATCTGACCCTCCCTCTAGAGTCATGTTAGCCACCAGTGACACAGTCAAATCAGCATGGCAGCTTACGGCGAAATTCCACGTCCTGATGGGATGTGTATGAGCAGTAACCTGAGAGTAAACTGGGACAACTTTAGAGCCAAGTTTGAAGATTTCATAATAATAATAATAATAATAAACTTTATTTTATATAGCGCCTTTAAAGGTGGCTTCTCAAAGCGCTTTACAGGATGACAATAACAATAAATAAGAAGACTACAACAATAAATAAGAAAATTTCACAAGACAGGACACAATTATAGTTACAACAATACAACAATAACAATAGAGGAGACCGTGGAAGATGGTATTAAGAAGAGCAGAGGGGTGAAGAATGGAACCAGTTAAGTAAAGGCTTTTCTGAAGAAGAAGGTTTTGAGTCTGGATTTGAAGGAGTTTAGAGAAGGTGACTCTCTAATATCCTTGGGCAAAGAGTTCCAGAGCTTGGGGGCATAGCAGGAGAAGGCCCTGTCGCCCATACAATGTAGACGGGCTTGGGGGACAGTAAGGAGGGCAGAATTTGAAGAGCGGAGGTTGCGAGGTGGGGAGTAGGGCGATAAAAGTTCAGACAGGTATTGAGGTGCCAAGCCATGTAAAGCCTTGTAGGTGAGCATGAGGATTTTAAAGTCTATGCGGAATTTGACCGGAAGCCAGTGCAAGGACTCCAGGATAGGAGTAATGTGAACACTTGCACTAGACCTGGTCAGGATTCTGGCTGCTGAATTTTGGACATACTGCAGCTTGTTCAGAGTAGATTTAGATACCCCAGGGAGCAGAGCATTGCAGTAGTCAATTCGAGAGAATACAAATATGTTGATCAGCTTTTCAGCCACAGTTAATGATAGCATAGGGCGTAGTCTTGCGAGTCTTCATGCTAATGACAGGGCAGCCACTGTGAGGAGACTGATGGGCAAATGCCATCACATGTACAAACACAACCTGACTCAACAGAAGACCAGAAAAAGGATGTCAGTTCAATCCTGGATAGTTTAGAGCAATACTTTAAACCAATGTAATGATCAATGAGTGCTATAAGTTTGGCTGATGCATGCAGGAAGACAGGGAGTGGTTTGATAACTTGAGTCACTTGAGAACAATGGAAGCAATTTGAATAGGGGACATTGAAAGCCAAAATAATTCAAGATAAGAAGATAAGCTAGTTATGGGCATGTGGTAGTTCAGGTGGTTAGCTGCTTAAGCATGCGTGGGCTGCAAAGGAACAAGTGATAGGTTTATTCCATGCTGAAAAAAAGAAGAAAGAAAACACAACGTTTTGGCCATGGAGCCTTCTTCAGGTGTGAGCACAACGGTTGAAACGTTGTGTTTTCTTTCTTCTTTTTTTCAGCATGGAATAAACCTATTACTTGTAGTTATGGGCACTGCTAATGAGAATAAATGCCACCATCTTTTAAGAGAAGTTATTATGGCAGAGACAGACAAGCCACTGATTATTATATTCAAGAACTACATACTGTATGTTTTTTCCACCTAAAAGGTTGTGTAATATTGTACCTTTTTGTACTCACTGTATACTGTTGTTGAGTTCTCCATGGTTACATTTACTGAGATACAGTATACTGAGATTAGACCTAAAACATGTCTAATGGAAGAAATATGAAATCCACTTATTTGATTTGATTTTCATGTACTGTATACAAGAATACAATTCTTAACTTAATCTCAACATTGTTGTCAGTCTATAGAGTTAATTGACTGTTTTATGTTTCCATAACATTGGTATAAGAACACAGAAAAATGTGACTGCATCAAGATTTATAAATAACTTAATTGCACAACTTACTGTTAATCGTTAGGAAATAGTGACTTCTTGTAATGGGTTTGTTTTACTGCTAGTATGGCAAAAGTACATCTCAATATTGACTGACTTAAGGAATTTAAAAAAGAAAGAACAACAGTTGTCCAGGATCCTTTTTTAAATAATTGATTTAATTAAAAGTTTTAATGAGATTATTGAACATGATTAATGTACTAGTGCTTTATTTTATGATAGTAGATGTTTCCACATCTGAGTGATAACTGTGAAGGGACAAACATTCAGAGGCAACTAAAAGGTTTAAGCTCATTCAACACTTTAAATAATAATTCAAAGTATATTTTCAGAAATAGAATAGATCAGAAATAAAAATGAGGATTTTTTCCATAACCTTTTTTGGCATAGTGACATGCAAATGATTATCTCTTTACTTATAATATGACCTTATTCAATTAAGGAAGAAGTACCAAAGGACGAAGAATCAATAGATGACCAGAACCAATTAAAAAACAGCTAATTGCAGATGCATTTTTAAGTGGATTGACTAAGTAGCTGTCAATACCAACATCTTCTGCCAAGGAAATTATACACAACAGAAACCACTGGAAATGAGCCCTTAAAGGGACATTTCTATAGTTGCAAGAGGAGTGTACTGTATATCATCATAATCGTCACAAATTGAGTAACACTTAAAATAATTTTTAAGTGTTTTTTATCCCTATTTGTTGAATATATTGAAATGTACTAATCCTGAGGGGGCCATTTAATCTTAAAAAATACATGTACTGTATATGCACAGTTAAATGAGAAGCAATCTGTTTTTTTTCTTCGCACTTTAGGCACATTAAGACGAATACTACATGTATAATTGTGCCATCTCTCTGCTGGACTCCTAAATCTGAAACTGATATATTAAAAAAACATGTCTTGTTTTCATTTACAACATTCTCTGATATAGCTGTCATGGTTCACCAATACTTTGGTGACAAACTCTACAGAGAACAGTTTACACTAAATGAGTGAACTGTTCCTTATATTTCTGTACTCTTATTCTAATGTTCAGCTGACTTGCACCTACTGTGAATGTGCACAGCATTCATTTTTTTATATGAGTTGAAATACTAGTGCTAAGCAAATTGTTACTCTTGTAGGGGCACACCTTTTCTATTGGATGATAAAATTTGTAACACTGTACTTTTTTAGTACCAAGTCTTCTTATTTTTTTAACAATATTCTATTGCAGTGGAGACAATAAAATCACCACCTTTCCAAAACACTCAATGAACTTCAGGACACTGTGGGGACTGCACTACCTTCATGTGACGCCTGAATGAAATTTAGGGTTCGTTTACAGATCTAGTAGAGTAATGTCCTTTAGAGAGTGCTTTCTGCTGAAGGATTTACATTTGTGTTAGTCCCTAATACGCTATCAATCAACCTAATGGTACCTAGGTTTCCACAGTTGTTAGAGGAAAGCAGATAGTATTAAAGCCTTGGAAGTACCTAATTACCCCTATTGATTTGCACTTAAATATGAAAATGATGATCCACAATGAAACTTTCTTTCCCTGTTGTTTGTTGGAGGAACCCAGGCAGCATCTATGCAGATCTTGATAATAAATTCAGAGATATTTATTCACTAGATGCACATTCTCCATTCTCTTCAGATGATAAATGGTTTTACTGTGCCTCATACATTTCCCATCAGTTTGTGTCATTATATTCCTGTGTTATTGAGCAGGCAAAATCACATTCATATACCAAGGGGATAAGTAAACAAAGTATGTGTTCAATACTTATGAAAGTTCAAATATTAATCAATAAACATTAGCTAGTTAGCATGCACAGAGCTGTCTACAATGTATATACACCTGTATTTGGCAGAGACAATACATTAGTTTTACACATATCATTAAGAAAGGGATCTGACAGCCTAAGATATCACTAATCCTCATGGTTTTATTAGAATGTTTGATTCCTCCAGTCATTCACAGAAAATTTCTCTTGGGTAGGGTAGAGCTCACCTTTCTATTCTTGCAACACTGCAATCTATTGAACAGTCTAAATAATGGAACGACTTCAATTTGTTATTTTTGCCTCAGGGCACACAACTAAAATGGAGGAAGTATTTGATATCACAGGAGTATGCTCAAAATTTAACATGTGCTAAGTTATGTTGTAAAGGTAGAACTTTTGAAATATAGCACCTGTTTCCCTACTGTTTGTTACAGATACAGGCAGCACAATGTGATCAAAGTTTTCTGAAAACACTTTTGGTAAAACCTTCAATCCAGTAATCCTGTAATGACAGCGAAATTGATTTTTAGCAACAGTGTCTACGTTTGTAGGGGGATTCTTGCACTTGAACACATAAATCCCTTTGCACAGCCAATTTGTTGGTTAGAAAAAACTACAGTACACCCTTGTTCCAAATCTGCATTTTATTTTGGCTGTAGAGAAGGATTGTTTTGGAAAGATTGCTTAATTGCCCTTGTTTGCCAGTGTTTCCTACCTTTTACCATCTGCTTTATTCTGTTGAAACCGTTGCATCATTATTGTGTACTTTAAGTTGCAAAATATGCAAACCATGTCACATTCAATGGCTAGTCTGGGAACCATCTGTGGAATATACAACTAGGATAAACAAATTCAATGAAGCAGACAGAATATTCCTGAGGAAACAGATATCATCCTTCCCTTTCCCAAGCAAAGAGAAGAGCTTCCCGCCTAGTGACAGCCCTGTATCCCAGCAGATCTGATCTGCATAGTTCTGATCAATCATTGTTTTTTAGCTCATTACTTTGACTGAGTTACTGTGCCGCCATTTACATTTTCATGAAATGATTCTCCTGACCCTTGGGCACTAAGGCAAAATCCAAGCTTCAAAGCAAATTACCATAGTGTTAAACGACATAATTTGTCTCCCCTGCATTCATTATGCAAGAGCCCAGAAAATGGAAGCCTGGGTGAAAAATGATGTTTGAGGCTGCCACTGACTTCCATACATCTCTGCTCCTCTGCAATAATTTAAAGTTAAGCCAATCAATACCTTATTGCTTTGTAATCAAGACTAGATCAAAAGCGTGATGGCATGTTTAGTTCTTAAAACAGCACTTACAAACCATTATCAAGTTGTACAGTGAGTCAGTACATGCATAGCATAAAGTAAAAATGTGGATCTGTCCTGGTTTTGAAGGTCATTGCATATGCAAAAAAGGTACTTATCATCCGTTGTTGTCTTCTAAAATGCATGATTAATTTTGGTTTTGGGAGCTGTTATCTCACTCTTGTTTTCTACAGTAGGTCCAATGTAGTCATTCGGCTTAATGCATACATTTGCTTGGTTTGTGTGCACTGCTGCTGGAATCTCTTTGATACATTGTGTTAAATGTTACGTAGTCATTAAAGTTATCATTTGGACAAAGCTGGTAACTACAGCTTACTTACTGTACCTTGATCATTCTGAAGTATCATGATGAGATGTTCATGTTCAGAACAAAAACTTTCAGAGACAGCAATTATAAGTGCAGTACAAGGAGATGGAGCATTTTAATTAATTTGAATCTAATGCAAAGTCCACATATCTTATGAGGCCCGGTGGTGGTTTTAGATTACAGTTTTAAATAATGATTATGTCCTTTTTAAAAACAAATCCAGAGATGTAATGTTTTATTTTTATTTTGCTTCACTATTTTGCATGACAGAAAGAAGCAATAATTGGACATTTGATAAATGGAAAAGAGCTCAGTATAAAAGTTCACCTTTACTACATCTGAAAAAAGGTTTATATTTCTTGCAATAATATCATTATCTCCAGTGTTTGGCATTTTTAACAATCTAGTACTGTACATGGTTATACACATACATTATCAGAATAACTGCAAAGAATGCATTCTTGGTTTAATTATACATTCATGGTATTTCTTGTGACATTAAGTTTAACTAACACAAAACTGTACAACAGTTGGAAGGAGATTAAGGTATGAGTGAAGGAAAAGTACTGTTTCCTGAGGAGCCTGATGCTGAAAGACTTTTATTAAAAGTCAGCAAGTGGAAACTTTATAATCACAGTCATTAATAAAAGCAGTGCAAGTGGTAATAACACCTCTACTCATAGCGGGAATTGCCTGTTGCTCCCAATCTTTATAGCTTTTAGGGGCATGTCTTCCCTTTAAACACTATATGGTTTCTAGTATACTGTACCTCTACAGAGAACTGCTGTAGTTCCTCTACAGGATTAAACATGTGCCCTGACCTTTGTGTGACTCCTTATGATGACTGAAATATAATTCATGCTAAGCATAACTTCCTGTTGTCCGGGCTTCAAAAACCTAAATATATTTTGCTTTGCTAGCCAACTTGGTGCACTACTGCATCACAACTAGTTTTTGGATGCTGGATTTTCAGACTGGAGTGCCTTCTAAGTAAAATGTTCATGTTCTTCTGCGCCTGCACGGGTTTTCTTCAGGTGTTGCTTCAAGAGGTCTTTCCTCCTACCTCCCCAAAACATGCTATAACTCAGTTACTGCTATTAAGCCATCCAACACCAATCCCCAATTTTGAGTCACAGGGGAGACGGAGCCTATCCTGGCAAGCAACAGGCATAAGGTGGAGTACACCATGGGTGGAGTACACGCAGACACAGACACACTCACAGGGCCAATTTTCCAATTTAGTACTGTGGGAGTAAAGCAGAGCACCTGGAGGAAACCCACTCAAACATAGAACATAGCACGTTTACGGATCGAGCCACCTCTGTTATTATTTTCATGCAGCTGCTGATTGGATAGGGGGATTTGCCAATAGTCTCCATTTTTGTGAGAAAGTTCATAAGAATCAATTTCAAAAATGGTAACAATCAATTACATCTTATCTTTTTTTTCTTTCCCTTTATCACCAAATTTAATTGATTTATAATTGCTTTTATTACTGATTTCAATTTACTGCGATATGAGAAAGTTATATCCTCGGATTCTGTCCTCCCCACATCCTCATCACATTTGCATAAGAGCTTCCCTAATGCATTAATAGTATCTTGTATTTCTCCTCTGACCTCACGACAGAGTATTTTCTATATATAGAGCAGCTGTCCTCATGGACAAGTTGTCATTCTTCTCAGCTTGGCAAGAAAAGCCAACAAAGCACACTAATTCAAATCATGCCTCTACACAGCCTTAATTTAGGGTTTAGCTGAACTACTGAATAGCTATTTGTGGCTCCTGATTGACGGGGTGACCTGGCAGCATTTTGATTTAGCTCAGATCTTTCTCTTTGTTAGTAAGATGGTGTAGTTCATAAAAGGCTGAGTAAGTGATATGTAAAAACAAGGCTGACTTAGTGGAATGAGGAGAAAGGCTATGCTGAAACACCAGAAGAACATGTCCTCCAGCCCCAATCTCAATCCTTCCTGCCACAGCACACATAAACTGGGGCAGTATGTTGATATTGTCTATTGTTTAGTCAGTTACAATAGATAAAAAGTATGTTGATACTTGCTCATTTGTTGTATCATTTTCTAATTCTTGTTAAAGATAACCTCATATTAATAAAAGTAAGGAAATCGAAAGACAAAATCTGAATTTTTACCATCAGTAACAATTCCTAAGAGGTTTGTGTGCATTTCACTCAAAATGAATAAAACCATATCTGAAAACTTCTAAAGTATAGTTGAGGCTGACATTTAGTGAATTTTACAAATATTAAATTGGCAAATATATGTCACATAACAAAAAAGGAGAAGTTATGAAAAGGACGAATTTTATTGTCTTCAATAATTCAAACCGAAACAGCAGATTTTAGCATAAACCCAATAACCCGGTGATGTATCGGTTTTCTTTTCCAATGTAATAATAAAGGGTATGGGCCCAGACTAGCAGACTCCTGAAGGAGTAACAGCATTATAATTACCCATACAAAAAAGTGAAGCAGATACCAGTAAGATATTCTCATAATTTGAAATTCAATTTGGAAACATATTCAGATTGAAGCTACTAAAATGCACAGTGTTTGTCAATTCAAATCAATAATTGGGATATTTTTTGTAAAAAATTTGTAAGAGGTTTCTTCTTTTTCACATACAGTATATAATCCATACATAAGAATATACATATAAAAGAGAGTATACAGTACGTACAATATACAGTATGTGATTTTGTGTTTAAACATGAGATTAACAGGACTCTTGCAGTTCATCATCATTATACTATTTCTTATAATAATAAGAATAAATTAATAAAAAAACATATTTCACCTTAATTTTTTAATATAATACAACTATGCAAAATAACTGGATACAGTATATCCACCGAACATCAAAAGAAATACAGCATATCTTATGAACGTTATTACAAGGAAGATGACAGCATATTTTATATGTTTTATTTAATTCAAGCAACAACTACAACATTCATCCATTCTATTTTTTAGCAGGTGCACTAATGTTTTCTAAACTTGTGTACCAGAATATGCTGTAGATGCTGTCTTGTTGGTTTCTCTCTCTTTAATCTTGTCAAGACAACAATATATCTGTTCACTGGTCTCTAAAATGTACACACAGCATTGCACATTGTACCAGCCTATTCCACATATGTGACTCAGGTCTGATCCAGAGGGTGTCCATTGTTACATTCTGATGTCTCAAGAAGGCCCTTGTAAATGGACTTGGATGAGGTTGTGTGTTGTTCAGACGGATCATTTTTACATCATCCCCCTTCCCTGTGGTCTCCCCTTCTCTCTGGTAAGCATTATAGGAGCATGAAGGCACGGATGTCCAGATTCAGAGACAGTTTCTTCCCACAGGCTGTCATATGTCATCAAAAAGTTAAACCATCTCATTGCCTGTGCCATGTCAGCTCCCTCCAAGTTTTGGTGCATATGCTCCTGTCAATGTCTCTAAAGTTTATTGTGGCCAGTCATAAAAGATTAGCATTTCAAAATAATACTATCAACATTTAATAAATATTCAAAATCTGTTATATTTAATTTTCTAAAAAAGCATACAAGCATGAAGTGGTACATTTCTTTTGACTCTCAGTATATCAAAAATAATAAAATAGATTAACTTGAAGGAAGATTTAAGGAGTGAGGATTACTCTATCATTTTACAGGTTATGACTTTACAGCAAGCCCAAAGGGTTTCTGCCTTGTGACTATATTATTGCCTTGTAACCCTGTGCTGGTGTTTCGAAATAATCTTACTCTTTGCATGGGAGACAGCAGTGATTTGCATTCTTAAGTGATATTTTGATAACTTTTTTATCAAAACTTATTTTGATAGACCTTACTCATGGGCAAAAATGAAGGACTGGAATCAGAAGTTGTCTGAGGTAAAATTTCGATCAACCATATCCGCTTCACAAGTGTGCCCTTACATATCTACAAGTTTGAATACTTTGTTTGAATGACTTATTCAAAAAGAAGAAAATTAAATTTGTGTAAAAAAATATTTACTTCAGTTATTTATTCTTTACTAGTGTATTCAATTACCATTCACTAATGTAAGATAAGAATACAGGGTTAACAAATAGATTCGACAATTATTTGCATATGTATTGCAAAACGCTCTATTCAATTTTGACGAATATCCACTGGATCAGAATAAAACTAGAAATTGTTTTCAATAAAAATATAGATGAAATTTACTTGAATGTACATTATTTAATTGATTTACTGCAACACATTTACAGAAATTACCCGTGAAATAACTACCTAGTGACTACATGATGTGGAACTTACATTCTGTCTCAAAAACTGTGATAAAGTTATAAATATTTTATTAAGAATATATAAAAAGCCTGTGACATGAAGCAACAGATGTTTCACATCACAGTGTTCACTTAACTCAGGTTTACATGAGCAAGAATGGAAAGAAGAATGAATCCAAAATGATTGATTACTATGTGATACTTTTTAATATGAAAGATTTCATTTCACAATTTCGTTTCTGAGAAATATATTCAGGACAGACCACAGTACATAAGATTATATGTTTATAGTAGCACTGAACAAGCACTCTACCATACTCTTACACCCCAAAACAAATCAAAGCAATCAAAGCAAACTAAAAAAGATGTTCTTCCTCACATTAGAAATTCTTGTCCTTTAACCTCAGTATCTTCATGGGGATGAGCTGAGACACGTCTGGTTAAACAGTTTTTTTATAGAAAAGGTTTGGATGGTGTTCAGTTTTTTTCCACGGTTTGTGTTTCATTTTTCAAGAACAAGATCATGATATTTTCATTTCATTAGAGTCTTTAAAAATAAAGTTTCTAGAACAGGTCACTTGCATAAAGCAAAAACTCCTTCGGCCTTTAGTGCTTGTAAGGATTTTTAAATCTTACAGTACATCTTTATAAATTGAATTCTAATATCAGAATAAATATTTGTTTAAATGTGCTTCCTATAAAATAAGATGGCCACCTGACCAACATTTCTTTTTCTTCATTGTCCATGTCTGTAACACTGTTGTCTGGTTTGGTTTACAGACTGCTTGTTCTTGAGCACGCCAATAACACTGCCTCTCCTGTTGATTATGACTGCAATTTAATCTCACAATTCAAGTTGCTCCTGTCCTGGGAATCACTACACAGATTGGTTAAAAAATTACAGAGAAATAACGCTGCTTTTGGTTTTCATCTCCCAGGTTTCAGTGATATTGTTTTCACCAACAGAGGGTCATCAACTTCTTGGTGAAACACTACTTAAGGCTCAGTAGATATAATTCTAGTGACAATAGTGTTAATATGGGGAAATGGGAGTCCTGCAAATACAGTACCACAGTGACTGCCTATTTATTTCACAAAATTAAAGATACCATTTTCTTGGGAGCCACTGTGCCACCTCACTTAAATCTAGGCAGTTTTCATCACACCCAGGCCTGCTCCAATACAGTATGGATACAGTTGCATGATGATGCCCACTCAGGATTGATATATATATAATGTGACTAAATTTAAACCAATTAACATCATACTTGATGTTAATATTTGCATTGTTCTAGTGAAAATTTCACTAACAGGATTTGGGATGGACAGCACAATACACATGCTAGAAATATTTTATTAATACATGGAATTATTAAAACAAGGACTTCTGCTTAAGAGTCCCACTGGTCTGTTTTAATTCTAGGTTATCATGGCACTAGTTGTCATTTGAAAAATAAGCTCTAATTAATGTCAAACGTGACATTGTTAAACTGTTCACAATTCCATTCTTTATTGCAAGTGTGATTTAAACAGTTTCACTTTGATGAAAGTATTTTTGATTGCTGCTATTGATTTCACATTAATACAAGATTTGCCATCTGATTTTTCTAATGCTGTATACTTTCCATAAATGACAGGGAGATTTCTATTTTTACTCTGAGCTCAAAATACACTAAGTGTTGACCGATTTAGAAATTAGAACATTATCCACCATAGAAAGTAGCCATATACCACTATTTTATACTGAAAAAGTAAAAGATATTTTGAGATCTACTGTGGGAGAGTTAAGAAAAAAATCACTTTTGTATGACATAATTAATTTCTATTCATCTCAGAGACAGATAATGCCATTTTACATGAACCACTGGGATGCTGTCAAGACTAAGTGGAAGAAAAATGAAGGACAACAGACAGTACCTTCTGCAGTACTGAGTTTAAATGATATAGGTTCTGTCAAATATAAAGTGTTTTTTTAAAGGCCGACTTCCAGTTCTGATAGATGGAAATGCTTCGATATAAAAATATAATTAAACTTCCATGGTTTGCCAATTACTGGCCATAAAGATATGGCATTTTTATTCCCTTAGTTACGTTTTTTGTGTCTTGCTGTGCATGGGTATGTGTGTTAGTACAGTTTGCTCTGTTGTACTGCCACTTTCCTGAAATGCCTTGAGTATCGCCTATTGTGCATTAAATTACACAAATATAAATTCAAATTTTAGATAATGTCTCACCATGCAAATGACTGTCAACCATATCTAGTAAGAATAGAGTGGAATGTGATGTAAATATCTCTCCAATTTTTTGCTAAAAATTCATATTTAGCAGCATTTTGCCTGATGCCTCTACTTACTGTATTCACCACAGGAAGATCTATTTTTCTAATCGGCATGTTGTCAGGTTATTAAAATGTCTTTTTTAAAATAATTTTCCTTTCATTTCTCACCATTGATGCTACCATTGTATTGTAGTAAATCAAATATTTTGTGCTTGAAACATTAAGTAAAGACGAGAAAGACAAAGGTGTTTCTTTCATATTCTGTTATTTCATATTCTTCTTTTTTTCATTCTTTTTTTGCCATGTCGTACTTTAGTTCACCTTGCTTAATATAAAATCTAAAGGTCTTGGAGCTCTGGAGATTTAGTTATAGACTGTATTGCAATCATGGTTTTAAAAGGGATTTTTAAAAGACATGTGCTGAGCACTGATTTCCCTCATGATTAATAAAGTATTACAAGCCATGTAGAGGTCAGAACAGTTTCTAGTTTTACTGTCCATATGATATGGGTGAGTTCCTCTGTAGTCAGTTTAAGTTACAAGTAGGAATATTGTTTGATCTATAGTTCCGTGCTTATTACGCTCTATGTAAATGATTTACAGTGGATTTGTCCAATTCATTTGGGTTAGTTTTAAGTACCAAAATTTATTGACACCCATGGATTTCAAACAGTGAGTGTGTGTATGCTTGTGTCTGTGCAACTGCCCTGCAACTGCATCAGACTGGAGTCCAGACCAGAGTCCAGCCCAGGGTGTATCCCACTTTCTGCCCATTGCTTGCTACGTTCGAATCCCCCACGACCCTGTAAAAAGCAGTAATAAAATGGATGGATGGGTTTCAAACAGATGGACTACTGTCCTGTAAGAGTGACCACTCGCCACGTTTCTATAAAAAGTGATCATGAATTTATTAAATAATACAAACTAATTAAGGTACTATTACATAGCATAGGTATTTTAAGTGTTGGCTTGCTAGGTGGTCTGAAGTCTACTTTAAAGGGATGTTAAGTATTATTTAAAAAGTAAGGAAATTTGTTAAAAAACCCTATTAAAAGTAAAATGGCACTCACTGCCTAAGGTATACTAGTCAGCTTTCAGAATACTCTAAAACAAAAAGGGTAATGTTATACTGTAGTATAGATCTTTGTACCAATGTGTATGTTTTGCACAAAAGGTGTAAGCATAAAAACAGTTTGCCTTGCTTATACTACATTACAATATGTATATTTAACCGAAAAAGAGTTTAAATAACTTTTGGGTTTATGCATGTTTAAAATGTTTTAGTATGATTCATCCAAAAATTCCTCAGACGAATACAGTAGATGTCAGAATAGAGTGTACATTTCCAAGAGGTTCTGAAGTTCCCAGTTTCAAGATCAATTTTCATTCCTTTTGTTTAAAAGTGACTCACAACACAGATGGTGATGTCTTCAACATTATGATTATCGCTATAGAAGTGACGGGCAACTGGAAAATGCTGTGATATTAATTTGAATGCTTTGTATATTTCCACAAAGCTGTCAGCTAACTGTCTTTTAGTTTCCCCAGTCTATACTGTAGATGATTGCATTTTTCCAGTCAAAGCAGTAAGCTACTCCTTTAGATGTGCATGTAAAGATTTGGTGAATAGTGACTGATGATTTAGGGCCTCTAAACTCTTGGAAAGAATATTCTATTTTGACATTATAACAACATAACACACTGATGTTTGAACAACAGGTTTATTGAGGAACTGCACTGTGGTTACTTTTCTTTCTAAAGAGTTGAAGATTTTTTTTTTTGTCTGGAACATCCTGAAACAAATTGCTTCTTAATCTATAAACCCTGTGTACAACACAACAGCTGCCTTTTCTTCAAAGTGTTTTCAAAAGCCCTTTTGAAAATCAAACTGTTAAAAATTATATGATACCTGTCACGAGAGCTGATGTTCCAGACTAAATATTTTATTTTGGGAATATATTATTGTGATGTGTTCAGATTAAACATTAAATGCATTTATATTGCAATTCATGTTTCTTCCTTCTCTTGAGTAAAGTAAATTGGAGAAAATATTGCATTTTCTGTCGTTTGCAGGGAAGGCCATAACTAATGCAGGTATAATAAAGAAGGACCATTTCTAAAAAAAAGTAACTCCTAGGAAAATCTCTTTCAAGGATGTAGAAGAATCTTAGCCTGTATTTTAAAATAACTGAAATAGAACTCTTCAAAATGTCTTACTTTTCCACAGCTACTGTATGTCTGCCTTTTTACAGGTGAATTAGGTACGGTAGCTCCAAGATATTGATTTAATCACCTCTAAAGTCAAACTCAAACTTATTTATACAACTAAGATTTCATAAGAGAACTACTCTGTTGTTTTGGGTTTGCTAAAGTTATGGTATAAGGTGTCAAAGTTGAATATGACTACAAAAATGAATAAATAAAGGTTTACATAAGGAAAGGAGAACTATTGGGGCTTCAAAGGATGATGATGATTGCTTTGATGTTTGAGAACGACCACCAGTAGTTATTCCTCAAAAATCAGACTTTAAGACAAGATCTAAGTGACTATGCCATCAATTTTTACAATGTAAATGTGAGTGATGGCTGCAAAAAAAGATGTGAGCTTCAAAGTCTGGACCCCTGTTTTCAAGAGCATCCTTGAAAGATGATTTATAACCCCACCTCACCTCCATTAATTAAATTTAAGGTTGGGCTATTGGTTTAAATCATGCTATAAAAACAAGATTAAAGCCAACCTGATGAAAAAGCCAAGTGAAAGTGTGAAAGGCCATAGAACTGGTCATGAAAAAACCCATTTCTTACAGTGGTACTGTGTAAAACTGCAAGCAGCTTTGACCCCCTTACTGAATAGGTCTTGTAATTGTTAGGTGTGTTGCTAAGCTTTTAAGTTTTTTAACTAGAAGTATATTAAGGGGATTGGTTTAAACCAAAAGCAAATAGCATCATGCAAATAATAATTTAGTCACATTTTCAGTTTTTAAATCAGTAATTAAAATTGACCTTTCCTTTTTTCTAGAAACACTGTAATTTAGGGGTTGTTCCGAACAGCATATATATATACAGTACATAGTGGTTGTGTATTAACATAATCTATTCTTAACAATATATAAATTAATAATTAATATATGTTAAGAATTAATCAATTAATAATTAATATATGTTAAGAATTAATCACAAACAATAATTACTTTCCACCAAGTAATTAACTGTTTATTATCTTGAGATATGGTACAAATTCTAAAAATATATAGATTTGATTTATGTTGCTTCTCCTGTGTAACTACTCTGTATAAAATGTCACTCTAATAATATAATATAAAATACTATATAATATAATATATATAAATATATAAAGTTATGCTAATCTTATTAAATAAAGTATATGAAATCATAATACAATAGCATATGGTTTTCAAAGTTTATCATATACTGTATAGAGTATAGCATCTAGATTTTTCTCTGTAATTTTCCCATTACATATTTTGCAGAAACCTTTGCATTAACCAAAAAACAAACAAATGACCCCCCTCACATACAAATTCATCCCCATTTTTATCTTTTCTATCGTTTCTCTACTTTTTCTAGAGCTTGACAATGCTCCACAGGTTTTCCCCAATATACCCCTGTACATGTTTTATTGACTTGCTTCATTAATATTCTAGTTTCACAACATGCTGTAAAAAAACAAAACAATTAGAAGGCTACAAGTAGTTTGGAAGGCTTCCAAACATGTCCCTGCCCAGTTACAATACTTTAACAGTGTGAACTTCAACTGCAGTTAGCAGTATGGGGCACATTTCACAAGCAGGTGACGATCCATTGGGGGTGTAAAAAACAGTCAACAAGTAAAGTATGTCACACATTAGTTTGCTAATCACTATAGCTAAGTTACTTCTGACCTCTAGTGCATGGAAGAATTTGTGCTCTACTGGTCTTCCACAAATGTATCATAGCAACAGTGCTGTTAAAAACATTTTGGAAATACAAAAATAAATCAGAGAAAACCTACACCTTCTTTTGGTGTACTAACTACAGTATACTATGTCCGCAATTCTAGCTGATCTGTATGGAGTTATTCCATCCCACCAACTATCAGACATTCAGAAAAAAAGCCTGGTTTGTAACGTCTCTACTTCTAAATTCAATATTCTTATCCAAATGCTTCTACATTCCTTCATAATTGTCATATTCGTCAGACTGTCAAATGACTGTCAAGACCCTCTTTACATTTTTCTGTTGTGTCAAAATCCCCAATTTTAAGCGGAAACCACTTAGTCTTATATAGAATAACCTGCACTACAGTCTGCAAAGTCAGCCTCTTGTCATCCAACACAGGATTTCATAAACAACCACTATGTTAAACAAAATCATGAAGTGCATGAATTGCCATTAATTATCCCATGCCCCCATGGTAAATATATTGTACTTCCACCTACAGTATGAGGTATTTGTACTGAAAACACAAAATGGAGCAAGTTACAAGAGTGAAGACTTTGCCATATCCCAGGCTCATAACAAACTAGGTTTGAAGCAGATTTTACTGTGTTGTCACGTGTCATGTTTCAAGTCAAGTATTGTAACCATATGGCAGAAGTCCAATATGGCAGAAAGGCAGCCATATCAATTTAATTAGGGGCTCCATTTTGACAAATATTAATTGTATTGTCATTAGAATGATACCTACCATGTATGGAGTTAATTGGCCAAACAGCTCAGCAGTTTGTGATATGCATTGACAAATGCAGAAAATGTCATTTAGGCAGTCATCCAGGGTCACACAGTAACCCTATTACACTGCATTGTAATTGCATTATCACTAGAGTGATAGCTACTAAGTTTGGAGTTAATTGGCCAAAGAATCCTTCAACAGAAGCACTGTGTAAAAGAGGACACATCTCACCAAGCAGTTGATGACTTGCTGTGGATGGGAATTTTATCACAGAAACTTGTGAGGTGGAATCTGAAGAAGCTGTAGCAGTTTGAAGAATCTGTTAAAAGTTGGAAAAAAAATTGAAAAGCTGCTAAAAACTGAAAGTTTCGATTCAGTCGGTTGTAGTTATACAATGGTTTAATTTACTGGAACAATGAGCATTTTTGATCATACAGGTTAGGCCTCCATGTTAGGTGATGCAGGACCCCAGATTTGACCACAAATGTGGCTGCTTATTTGTCCCAGCATACATGACTAGTATTAATTTGCGAAGCATCCCAGTCTTCAATACAAGCAGTTTCACAATTTGGAAGAAAAAAAGGACTTTGAAGCCTCTCAGTTTCAAATCTGCAAAAAAATTGAACTGAAGGTTGACAGTAATACATTTTGGTTTATGTGCTGTAAATATGCTCCTACATTTTTTATTGTCAAGTGTCTTTATTCTCAGTAGTTCAAGCCATTTTTCTGTTCAGATCCTATGACAAGTAAAATAACCTATGCACCTTTGTACATTTTTATCAACATATATCGTCCTTGTGGGACGGTGCCAAAGCCCTTTTATACACTATCCCATCTGTTGGCCCCATTGGAATAGCACAGTAGACCTCAGACTGTCACTCCGATTTGAGCACCCTCAGAGAGCGAAGAGATGAAAGCAAAATGACGGAACAAAAAACAGTCCCAGCACAATACTGAAGCAACAAGGGTAGTTATCCACTGTGTTGATATTGTGGCACATTGCTGGAGAAGTGACCTTAAATGGAGCAAATGCATGCATAACAATTTGGCTAGTTATCCACATCTTTTCCCAAAAGACCTGAAAAACCAGGAGAAGAGAAGCTCGGTATGAAAAGCATTGCAAATCACATTAAAAATGGTTGAGTGTACCTCCTTGCAGGAGCTGAAATATAGATATTTATGTCATTTTTAGAAGAGGCTGAATTGCAGTGTACACACATATATATATATACAGTATGTGTGTAGTTTTTAAATGAATTCTACCTATCACCAAGCATTTATGTGCTTGATGTATAAACATAACATAATGTGAAAATAGTGTATGAATATAACGTATTTCTGTTTAAACATTCAGCTGTTTTATTAATATTTGTAGTAATATGTAACTGGTATGAGAGTAAATGGCATGTTACTTGGATGTTAATGGTTCAATACTGTAGATACAGTAAAAGAAAACACAGATGCAAAGAACAGCTACTCATCATAGCAAAATAAACTTAATTCTGTTCATAACAACAAAAAGGGTGAGTAATATTACTCACAGAGTACATTTTCAAAATTTGCTAAAGCTTAATTTATGTAAATTGGCACATACTTACAAATGAACCTAACCTTGATGGATTCCTAGGAGATAAGACCATTAATCTTTTAGGAAAGGAAAGCACTTTTTTAAACTACTTCCCTGCAATAAAGGCCCAACCTTACCTATTGCCAGGAGATCAATAGATGTGGACGATGTACTGTATCAGCTCATCCGACAAATCCAATTCAATTATCTGCAACAGAGGGAGAAAAATAGATCTATTGAGAGTTTTAAAACTAAGGTACCTGTAGGTTTCACTTTACAGTATATCCAACAAAGAGGCCTTTTCCTTTCATTGTTTTCATGAGTTACATAGATGAAATTTGTATAAGAAAGCACAACAAGGAATTCTTTTCATAAGGAGATAAGCTCTAGTCAGGCAAAGAATCACATTTGCCAGAAAAAGACACTATGCATGGAAATCACCATCCAAAAGGGCTGCAGCTTACCATATCTGTAACTTTATGAAACATATATTAGTACATTAGTTATATCGAGTACATAAAAATTGTACTGTATATAAGCGCATAAAGTGCACACTGCATATGGTGTCATAGTACACCATAGTGTATGTGTGTTTTTAGTCAGTTAATAAAATGTTATAATAAAGTGTTCTGAAACAAAAAATAAACAGATATCAGAAATGACGCTGGATTTACCTTTATCTGGCAAGCAGGGTATTATACTTTACTTAAGGGAATTGTTGTATTAATCTCATTATCCTTATTGTTATTGTCCCATTATCATATAACTATTACTGTAATTTTCCTATTACTGTAATGTAGTCTGCCTGTTATTCTCAAGCAAGTCTGTATGGTAATGTGGGAATGGGAGTGCTAAGAGTAAGCCTTCCTCTGGGGGCATCTCGTTACTAAATCCAGTGACTTCTGCAGCTGACGAGCTTTGCAGGGAGTGAGAAAAAAATGCATAGAAGAAGGTGCTGTAGATATTTAATCCCAGCTGTACCTGAGGGTATTTAGTTGGCTCACGTCCATTTAATTAAGCAATGTTTTATTGACTTGAAGACATTCAAATTGAAACCAATGAAAACATAAGAACAACTTTAATTGGCCAACACGTTGAGGTTGGTAGTTGCCCTGGGATTATTAGACTTAAAGCACGCTGGGAAGAGCCTGAAGATATTCTGTCATCATTGTAAAATGCGTTATAAACAAGAATCCGTCCTTAACCCACAAAATTGGTCGTTGTGAGTTGGAAACAATTACCTGTGTGTATTTCAGAACACCCACGGTGCATAAAGACACCATAATGAAAGTAAACAAAGTACAATTCTGTTTTCTCTTGACCCTGTCATTATCACACAATTTCCCCTGAGCTGCATACACTTACAGTAAATAAATAATGAAATGGGTGAACATTAATAAAATGTTATGTTTGTATGCATTTTGGAGAAACACATAATTGTAATATCTACACATTTGCATTGTAAATGAAATGTCCCCTGTGAAATATACTGTCTGTCCAGTTACATACAAGTGTTCTATGTGCTTTATATATATTTTTTTTGTATATTTGCAATGCAATGAGAGGCAAAGAGTACTTTAGATATACATGGAAAGCAGATGTTTAGTCAGAAACCAAGAACTTGTGTAACATTTTGGTCTTTTATTTTCAGAAACAACATAGCACTGACAGCACTGTTAAGCAATCTATGAGCTTTGGAGTGCTACGCTTCTATCACCACTAATTCAATTAAAAAAAAATCAGTTTTGACATTTTAAAATGCTTGCTAGACAATGTTTGGAAGCAGAACTAGGTACTATAAAATAACAGTCTTGACATCTGCCGCAGCTTGCAATTGTATATGTTGTCCTGGTTTTTCACATTAAATTTTGCCTGAACTCGGCCAAGACCTCTAGCGTGTGTGAAGGAGTTGTAATTGATAAAGTGTTTTCTAAACAGACAGGGATCAATGATTTGACTTAAATCAGCAATAGAAGTTCTATTACGAAGAATAATTCTTCTATTATGTTTAGTGTCATGGACACAATTATTACAATTAAACTACGATATCACCTGTTTGGAAATAAAATCCAAGGAAAAAGTTAGCCAACTTGATTGAGCGTCTTGAACAACCATTAACAATAAAGGCTTTTAATAAATTTCCTCACATACTGTATATTTTTCAAATTGAAGACAAAAAAACTGAAATACTGTATGTTGATTGCATAAGTATCCAGAGCTGTAAACGCAATATTTAGTAGAAGCACCTTTGGCAGCAATTTCAGCCTCCAGTCTTTTTCAGTAAATCTCAACCAACTTTGCACACCAGCTTGGTGCAATGTTTGTTCATTCATCTTGGCATAATTGCTCAAGCTTTCTCAAGTTGCTTAGGGGTTGCCAATTTCAGGGTAATCTTGGTCTTGTGCTTTGGATCACTGTGCTGCCAAAAGGTTAATTTTTGTCTGAATCTTACGTCTGAAGCAGGTTTTCTTCTAAGATTTGCAAGTACTGTATTTTGCTTCATCTATGTTCTCAATAGTCATGACAAGCTTCCCAGTTTCTGATGACTTTAACATAATGCTCCCTCAAACCTACTTGAATGTAGGGATGGTGCTGAGTGAGTGATGCATTTGGTTGGGTTTGCATCAGTGGTACAGTACTGTAACACCTTGCACTTAAACTAAAAATGTTCCAAATTTATCTTGTCACTTACTGTACAGTAGGTGCTTTGTCTAAATCTTTTGTGGGATTTGATTTCACATACAAATCAAAAAGGGAATTGATCACATAGAAATAGTGTTATACTGTAACTCTTCCTTAGGAAAGAGATGTAATATACTGTACAGAACCTTGAAAAGTTGGGTTGAGATACTCATAAGTTCTTCTAAATTCAAGTACAATTTTAAATATATGTTCTTACATTGTACTGTATCTGTAAAGCAATTAATTTGCAACATATTTTTTTTTTGCAAATGGTGTATCCATTCCCACATGTTCCTGGATCTTGTCCACACAAGATTTTTTAAAGAAAAATGTTCTGTGTATTTTGTTCAACACTATTTTTTTTATTTATATCTGTTGTGCATTGTATGGACATCATTGAACAAGGTTATACAGAAATTCCCTTTTGCTTTAAAAATAACAGTTCATTATGTGTTGGGTATAGAATATTCTCAACATCCAATACATTCCCTGCATTGAAACTGGCATGTTCTATTAGAGATCAACCATGCTGTTGATCAACTTATGGCCATGCTGTTCTTTGACTTATCCCAACCTGGCATTGAAACCTGGACAGATGTCATCCTACTTTTTCACCAAAAACAAAATAAGCTATCTTAACCCCATCCATCCATACCACACACACAAAAGGAATTGCAAAGAAAAACTATGATGGCTATCAAATTGTCCTATAAAGATGTTCAAATCATATGGAAAAACAGAACTGTTGTACATGATCTTAAATGGCTTATACATATGAATCAATTCAGTCTC
Organism: Lepisosteus platostomus; assembly: GCF_059453375.1. Lineage (NCBI taxonomy): Eukaryota > Metazoa > Chordata > Actinopteri > Semionotiformes > Lepisosteidae > Lepisosteus > Lepisosteus platostomus. The sequence continues at coordinate 11,909,973 of NC_142630.1, read as the reverse complement.
TTCAGCAGAAGATTATTTGAAATAGATTCTGCACACACCATGGTGGTTGTAATCATATTCACATGGGTCCTGTAGACTGGGCAATTAAAAAGACTGTCCAACACAAGTTTAATTAAATGCAAAATCTATTTATTCCAGAGCTGATTGAACTGCAGTATAAAAATGTTTTTAACAACCTAAATCTTGTGTACAACACAATAATTTGCCTTTATGTATCTGCCTATCTAACTGCATATTTGCTTAACACTTGTAATAAGATGATCATATTTTATAATATGTATAATTTATAGCCAAGTGGATGCAAGGAGCACATCCTACAAGATGATATCAGAGCCATAAATATTTTTTTTACAGTGTGTTTGTTCGATAACAGTAGCCATACATAAGTGGAGTGTCTGCCTGACATTAGTAGTATACTGCCAGAGTAGTATTATATACAGTATAATCAATGCCCTTTCATTTCTCCATGTTGATATCACATACTGTAGCCACCATTATGCTCTTTTCTTTTTTTTTGTCTGCGAGTAAAAATTGTCTCCTATGAAGAGAAAAGACCGGCGTTGCAGACAATTTGTGCTTTTTACTTTTCCATTATTATTTTAATCCTCGGGCTTTCCAAATGCAGTAAAGGTAGCATGATTAGGCTTTCAATCTTTTGTGAAAGGTGATGTTTTGCACTGTTATAGTATCTTATTTTAGAACCTCCAGGCTTAGATTAGAATGAGCCCATAAATGCTCTTTATGAGAAAGCTTGCATACTGACCACCTTGCACCAAAAACAGCTGCAGCTGTTACTAAGACACCTTTCAGTCTACGTATAGCAGATACACACCAAAAAACTTTATACAGTCTGTAATAAGAACATGCTTATACTGTAGATGGAGAAGAATTAGATTAAATTCCTATCTTAAAATGTACAGTATTAAATGAGAAAATTTAAAATGTATTTAAGATTGACACATTGAACTGAAACCAAAGCTGTTTACTTCCCAAATGCAACAGCATTTTTACATACTTTTGCTAAACAGTGACATCGTTATGACTTCCTAAACCTATGAAAGGAATTTTGGTGTGTTTCTGCCAGTTCCCTGTGCTGAATATCCAGGTGTAGTCTTCTTAGTATCATTCCTTTTGCCATTCAAATGCTATGATATGCTGCATCCTCTTCCAGCTGAGAATTGTGCACAATAACCCTGCCTGACTTTGGTGCAACAAAAACAGTAGGTCAGCCTTCTGGAAGCACAAGGATTCACCATCTGTTAATAATAGTAAACCTTGGTTTACTAGTGCCATTGTGCCAAATGGTCAGCTATTGATGCTATCAGAACAGATTGTGTCCACTCCTCTGGCCCACTTAGAGCCTACGGAAATAATATATGGAAACATGTACATGATAATTTTGACTGTCAGTCTCATCACAGGGTATTATACCAGCCATGATATATCATCCAACTCCAGGATTTTTCCCAGTCCCTAGTGCCTGAAATAAATGATGGGAAAGATAATGGAAACATAATGGAGATGTTTTTATCTTTGATGTGCTTTTTTTAAGTCTTCAGCTTTTCTCTCTCTCTCTCTTCCTCTTACCATTTCACAACACTGAGAGAGACAGAACCCTCAAAATAGAAGTCAAAGTTAGCAGCCACAGAAAAATGACTCACCCTTATTAGGACTCATTGGTTTGAAATAACTAACCTTGACCAGAGAAACAGACATACTGTACTGTGTATATCTTACAAGAAGTACCTTTATGATGTACAGTGGGTTTTTATCTTTAAGTACAAATAAAGGTAAAACAGTTATCCTTGGTTGCTAACTTTGACTTTATATGCAGAAAAAGGTGAACAAGAATTCATAGACAGTTCAGCCTCCTTCTGTGTTGTGACTGGACGAAGAATCATTTAATATGTATACCTACTGTATATTTCAATGTACAGTAGCTGTCAGGATGGACATTCTCTCTAATATCTACCAATCAGATGTCAGTTGAGGGTATGTGTTAGTAGACCATGTAGTCGCGTTTTTATCTTCTCCTTTGGAAATCACAATGTTTCTACCTACAGAAGGTTTTAGAGGATGTTGAACTACAGTATACAAATAATTGAATGATAAGTTTTGCAATGCAGTAAATCTCCTGTTCAAACATATTTGTACATGGCACTGTGCTAATGTTGGAATAGAATGTATATTTCAAGAGTTCCAATGTCCCTATCTTGAAAATCAGTTCTTATCCCTTTTATCTGTAGGAGGCATGTGTTCCAAAACCATGACAGATATACTGTAAGAGATGTTTTCAGCAGGGTTATTGCTTAGAATGCTCTGGTATTAACTCAAATAACTAATTTGAAATAATTTGAGTATTAACTCTGTCTTACTGTATATAATTCTGCAAAGTATTTAGATAGGCATTTTTTGGTTTCTTCAATACATATTTGGTTGCTTCCTTATATGTAATGCATTAACCTACTCTTTCAGTCAAACTTGTGCCTAATGTTTTCTAATGGATTCTAAAGGGTCTCTAATGTATGTGCAAGGACTGATATATCTGCTAGTGTTATCTTGGTGGAGTCAGTCATAGACAGAAACAAAAATCTCAAACAAAATTCAGAAAATAACAGAAAAGTACAGAAGGTTGTGCAGATGAACTCAAATTCTAAAATTCTACAGCAAGACCCATCAATAGCACCTGTTTTTCAAATACCACACCTAATTTCATACAAAAGAGACAATAACCTAAAAGAAAATATGGCCTGCAGAGAGATCTGTCTTTTTTGGAAGCTTTTTAAAAGGTACATTTTAATTCAAATTGACCAAGATGTCCCGTGTAAATACATCAATCCCTACACAGTGTTCGGAGACCTTAAATTATCAACATTTGTTTATGTTCCTTAAAGTACCACTTTATTCATTCTGTTTCTCTAATGCATGCTGTAGTTCAGTAGTTCAGTCAGCTCCCATTAAATAAGACAAAGAGACGAAAATGTTCTGAATGATTTTTTTTGGCCTAACATGTCTGGCTGAGGGAATAGTAACTGTAAGGAAGAAGCTGTCTGAAGCTTTCTCACTTCTGCAACTTACCAGGGACCTGTGGCAAGCATGAAAATGAAATGGCAGGTGGGGTACAAAAGATATGTGCAAGGTGAAATTCAGGAAGCAAGATATTTATACCCCATAAAGGGTAGGTCAGAAAGATTCGGATATGACCTTCTCCCAAACTGCTCTTTAATAACTCCATTTGGGTTTTTTAATAATTTGTGCAGTACACTTCTTTTGGCGATGGTCATGTTAAAGTTCAGTGCATGGTGACTGATGATTTAGGGATACTGATCTCTGTGTAGTGATTGTTCTGTATTTGCAGGTCTTGCACTATCACATAAAACTAAAATAATTACTTTGTCATAAAGTACTTTCAGTTAGAAAACTCAGAATTGATTTCCAATTTATAGTGGTCTTCGGATCTAATGTACCTCAGTCAGCTTGCGCAAATTAGTACCCACATTTTAAGGAAAAGGACGCAAATAGTTTTCTTATTCCCCCAATTAACATTAGTTTTAATTGAAGCATTAAAGTTAAATCAACAGTTTTAATGAAAAGACAACATTTGTCTGATAATAGGACAAATAATCATTTCTGAATAAGAAAATTAGTATTTAATGAAGCAAAAAGTGCTTAGTATTTTGCATTGCAACACAGCAATAAATATGTCTTCTACTTATCACTGTGTGAAGATTAGCATGGTAGGATCCCAGGAAGTATTGTATAAGTGCATACTGTAGATGCAACAAACGGCAAGGGTTTTATTCAATTAAGCAAAAATTAAGAAAAAATGTCTGTATTAGTTAAATTACTCCAGTGGTGGGACAGTAATAACTTCAAATTAAATTATCTTCACTGGCACTCATGAGAATACTTTTCTTCTCCACCTTGATACCTGATGCATTTGTGAATAATTAATATGCAGTAGAATAAATTTGCCATCAGTGTGCTGATCTGAAATAATAGAAAGTTATTGGGTTTCACGACCGAAGCACTTTGCATTGTTCCTTACAGTAGCTGTCAAAGGCAATTGGAAAATTAGCTAATGATGCAGGTTATCTTCATAGCCTTACTAAAGAATTTCAACTCAGTGATAGCCCACTTCTAATGTTACACTGCAGGGCTGAATGATTTGTCATGAGGAAATGTCCATTTGATCTCACCCAGTGCTACTAACGCACAATGCAATAAATCATCATTTGTATTAAATGATGAAGCAGCACCTTATTTAGGTTCAGTTTAATCATGATAAATTGAAATGTTAGGACAGGTGAATTTTAATAGGTGCCATAATGCACTTACATTAATTACTCCATGTGTTCACAAAACCTAATTCATTCTTCCATGCAATGCAGAACAAAGAAAAAGACATGCCTTTTTAAAAGCCATTATAGGTGCTTTTTGGTAGATGATTTTTATTATGGCAGTTATTCTTGCATTGTGACAAAATGGGAAAAAATAAAAAGAAAGGAAATACAGAATGTAAATGTGCATCTGCATATTAGATATAATTTAATTTAAACAGTAAAGAGTTGATTCTTTAAGGAAAATGTTTTCAATTACTATATACAGTACTTAATGTTATCCTAAATAATCCCCTCATAATAAGAACACACAAATATATTGTGTTTAAATAGAAGGCCAATCAGTAACTGTAATCAATCAGTTTGAGAGATCAACAACAATCCATTTTTGTAAATACAAAAATAACTGATTGAGCCAGAAAGGTCTTGTTTATAAGCAAGGTACAGTTCAGAGATTTTTAGATACACATAGGAGTAATAGGATTTCCACTTAATAAAAACAATATCACACAGTAGATACTGTTTTCTCTTGGTTCTATAACAATTGCGTAATTGTTATGTGATTGTACAGTAGGTCAGCACACAATGATACGCAGAATAGTGTGTTTTATTAAGACAAATAACAAGGTGTCAAGAAAGGAAATGTTATGTTGTCACTGGGGAGACTTTTGTGTCTCAACTAATTTTAATGTATCCATACTCACTGTATCTCATTTCTGAGGAGAAATTCTTTTGGGGACATGGCAATGTCTACATGTTTTGAAGAACTTAAATCTTTTTAAAGTGACATCCATTAAAAATGTCTAAAGGGAGATCACCTCAAAATGTCTTTGAATTTCAGTAGGCACCAGTAAAAGGAATTGGCTTTTAAATGTTAAAATACTGAGAAAGGTGTGCTCAGAATAGATGCCGCTTTGTGCTTTTATTTTTAATCTTGATCTAAGTAAGACAAAAAAAATCTTTTTGAATTCTTTGTCAGTGATGTGGTCTGGTTAGAATACTTTATGTCTGCAGTCAAAAGTAAAGATCTACAGAGACATTAATCACCCTGCCTGCTCTTTTCTCCTAGACCTCTCAAAACAAATGAGGTATAGTACACTGTGACATTTTGGGCTAAATATTATACAGAAATGATATAACAAATGTTTTATTAATTAACTAAAATAGTTACACAGTTTCCACTATATTTCCAGACTCCATCTAAAAGAAAAAAATCCTAGACCCAATAAATTTAGCTTTGTTATAATTTATTGTTAATACAGGCTATATTAATAGGTTGCAGTGCAACAGCCAATGCATTTATCAGGAGGTCCTATAACAAAGGGCCAAAATTTACCTAAAATGAAGCAGAAATTGGCAAGGTGACAAAAACTGAGGACATCCAATGATCTCACATTTAAATCAGAAATTTATGTTGGTGACTATTAATTACCATTCCAAAAGCCAGCCATAAAAAACATAGAATCACTGCACTTCAGATAACATCCTGCTTTAAAGTTCTCAGTAAAAAGAAAATGATTTAAATGCCAAGTAGAGTGAATTTTGAGAGTCACAATGCACAAGAGAAAACAATGAATGTGCTAAATTATTTTTTGTCATGATACATTTAATTTAAACTAGTATTGGATATCTTATGTGGAGTTGGCGTAATGAAGTCAAAATCCTGAATAAAAACACTGAATGTGAGTTCCAGTTCAGCACCCACAGTAAATATCACAAAAGGTAAGAAATTTCTACTGGCATCATTTATTGGGACAGTTTTTTTCCCTACATTAGCCACATTGTGAACTACTCATTTGATCCCTGTAAAGAACACAGCAGTAAATTAATGAATAAATTAGAGAGGGGGAGAGAAAGCAATAGAAAAAGAGAGGGAGAGAGGGAGAGCGAAAACATTCTTCTCGTGCTGACTTGTTGAACTACATAGGGGTCTATTTGATCAATGTATGCCCTGCTGAGAAAAGCCACAGCTGGGTTTTACCAGACCGTTTTAGAGCAACAGGGAATAACAGTTGGCTGTATCCTGTAACTAATATAAGCAGTGTTCTATGGGTAAAAGCAAAGATATAATAATCATCAGTGTCATAAAATGTTCTATGAAATTCATATAAGTTGATCGAATGGTCCCTAGTGATGGCTTGGAAATATTCTATTTTAGCTTTCTGTGATACATGTATTGCAGCTTTTTGGAAATACATATGTGTACATACAAACTAAATTATTCAACTCTGAATATTGTGTACGATTTTATGTTATTGGAGATCCTCAGAGATTTCTCCTTTTATTTACTCCTATTTCCATTTTACACCCCCCAACATTTTCATTTTTCTTGTAGTTGTTAACCTTCATGATATCTGTAGAGGCTTCTGCACCTCTTTTCTGATAGCAGAATTGTAGCCAGCCATATTTAAAGTCCATTAAGTCAATGTAATTTCAACAATTAAGTTGAAACAATTTAACTTCCCAATGGATAATTCCTCCAAGCATGTTGGGGGACTTTGAATTCCTGATTAATTATGATATACTCGTCAAGTGCCAGCTTACCCTAGACCGTAGTTCACTTTTCAATAAATGCAAAAACAGAATATGTTGATTACATTTCTCTAAGATTTAAAAATTCTAATTCATTATTTAAAGAAATTAGAAGCATTTAAACTGACATTTCGGACTGAATTATTTAATGAGAGAATAAAACTTTGACAAGAAATGGCAGAAGTGATATATTGGATATATTGGATGTACACTATTCTGTGTAATCTTTGTATATAGATTCTGTGATCTTGTGGAAAAGACTAATGCAAATTTAATCAGCTACAACTATAAATATGGGTAAACACAATTACTTGTTTAAAAACCCTAGTAGTAAGAAGAAGCACTGGGAGATGGGTGCAAGGGGTTGAGCAGACATGATCCCAGTCACACTGTTACAGGCAATTTAGGATTTTGCAGGGAAAGCAAAATTAATTATGTTAATTCGAAAGGACATACTTTGCTTTTGCTCTAATCCCAGACCTGCAAGGCATAGCAATAGGTCAAAAAAAAGAATCAATGATTTTGATCGTGATGCAAGCTCTGGCCACTTCTGCATGAATGAATTTCTGATAGGAGGAACAACTGTTATATCAGAATCCATGAGGCAGAGCAAAGTAATGGATTAGTCACTGCAGCTTCAATTAATGGTTTTAACTCCCAGTGGCATATTGATGTCCATCAACTTTAGGTTCCCTGTCAAAAGCAGCCAGACAGCTATGGCGTCAGTTGCACGTAATTTACCGAGCTTGTAAAATCTTGGAAGGTGAAATTGACAGAAACATCAGATTTTACCTCAGGATAACACATAAATTATTTCCAGCTTTCTCTGAAAAGAAGGGCAGAATAATTTAATAATGCTGGGGGAGTGGAGTAGCCCCTGATATTCAGGACATTAACGATGTTTAGAGCAGTAAAATGACAACAGACATGTAGCTTTATTGTAAAGTTAATAAATGATACACAACAAAATTTATTTTTAATTGTGGTTACTGCAGCTCTAAAATCACCTTTAGTGATGCATAGCACTGACCTTCATGATATTTTGCGATAATGGGTTTGTGTATGTACTTGTTTGGGTTTGAACATTTTAATTTTAAATGGAAACATTTGTACAACACTGTAGCATAAAAATTGCCTTGCGACGGACTAGGGTCCCATCCCAGAAGGCTGCCTTCTGCCTGTTGGCTGTTGGGATAGGCTTCAGCTCCCCCAAGACCCTGAATAGGAAGGTTAGAAAATGGATGGATGAATTTCCTGTAACATAAAACTAAGTACAGTAGAATTAAGGTCAATGGTATTGTATCTGATTAAATTCTTATATTACTATTTAAAGAATAGAATATATTGACCTTATTGACTACTCTGACTTAATAAATATAATAATAATAATAATAATAATAATAATAATAATAATAATAATAATTGCTTACGCTTACTGTATATAGAGCTTTTCTGGACACTCAACTCAAAGCGGTTTACACGTAATGGGGACTCCCCTCCACCACCAATAATGTGCAGCATCGATCTGGATGATGCGACGGCAGCCATAATGTGTCAGAACGCTCACCACACACCAGCTATTATAGGATTTCTGATTTGTTTAAAACCATATTTGTGTTCATATTTCAAAATCGAAGCATTCTTAAGTGACTCTTTGCACTTCCGCATAAAACCAGACTTATTGTTCAAAGGTCTGACTCCTTCTGACAATTCTAGTCATGTGTTTTCTTCTCTCTACACTGTTAACATAGTGTAAGGAAGGCTTAAAACATTTTACTTTTTATGTTTTTGTGTCGCCTATAATTGTTTTTTCTATTTTCAGTCCTTGGGAGCGAATGTAAATATGTGGTGATACCTTTTTCCTCTAGGTCCCTCATGGGAATGAGATGCAAATCTCAATATGTTTCTTATTCTGCTAAAACAAAATAATTTAATAGAACTGAATTATCATATATATGCTATTTATGAACGTGTCAGTAAAACTCAATGCATTTAGGACACAAGCAACATGTTCTGTTTTCAATATGGTTGGCAGAATTTACATATTCATGTCAAATTTATAAAATATAAGAAGCTAATCATATGAAAGAAGGTATTCTTATAAATATTAATGCATGGCCTTAGGTAAAGTTACTTTTTTACTGAAGCAATCATTAAGTCACTGTTATAATGTAGAGTTTTGAAGCAAGAACTTCTAACATTTATCTTGGTGCCCTATTTATACAGACAAAATGTGTCAAAGTAAGCTGGTGACAGTCTTTAAAAAAATCAAAGAGCTCTGGGGCCTATAATTTCCAGGTCAACAACAAATCTGGCTAATGTATTTAACAACAACAAATGAACCAAACAAATGAGTATATTCTCATTCACTGATAATTCTGTTGGACAATTTTACAACCCGGATATTGTTATAGGACTTTATGGCTTTATGTATTGTACATATGGGCACTTGAGTCATTCTCAAGTACAGTACATGTACAGTAGGTCTAAATAACAACTAAAACTGTAAGTCTCCATCCACTATTCCATGTGTATTCATTCCTGTATTTTTCAGACTCAAAGTTACATTAGCATTGTCCTCATTAATTTGGGCTTTTTGAGGGCTATTTGTGTTGTGGATCTATTATGACATATTCAAGCCATTTGTCTTGCTATTTTATGGGATTCTGGATTATTATGATAGCTGCAGGCAACCATGTTACAGATGAACACTTCTTGTTTCTCTTGTAATGTTTAAATAATCTTTGTGTGCAGAGTTTTATTTCTTTTTGAATATAGTTTGAAATGTGCCAACATTATTGGTTAAATAAATAAAGACCTGCTACAACTTTACTGGAATAATACACTGTATGAGTTACGTTCCTGATGCACTAAAGCTATTGTGTGAATCATAATGTATTCTGTGTCTGTGCCTTTCTAATTAAAGTTCTAGCACTAGTGAATGCAGAGCTTGCAAACGGTTGATAAGTGCTATTCTAATTAATGAAAACAATGTAAAATAAAGCTTCTTTCTGTGTGTTTCTTTCAACTTGCATTCTAGTAATAATCAATAAGAAATCTTTAGAACTTTTCACTCTTACAGACAGGTGTTTGATGGGCTGTCTAGAGTTAAATCATAATAATAATAATACATTTACAACATTTTTGCTCCTGTTATTATTAAATTAATTTTAATAATTTAAATGTGCAAATACATCAGTATACAAAACAAATAAGAAAATGTGCAGTGCATATTTTGATTATTTAAGTATTCTTTTGGAATTTAATTTGAATGTAAAAATGTGAAAATCTTTATTTATAACCTATCTGGGAGACGAACCATAGGAGACAGACAGTTAAAAGTCTCGTAGTTTATCTCAATAGTCCGTATCATTATGTGTCTGGTCATCATGAAAGGGTTTCCATGGAATATGATTATTTTAATGTGCTCTAAAACAAGTAAGTAGAACTTAATTACAACAACCCATCGAGTTGGCATTTTTAATGTGTTTTTTCTGTTCATGTTGTCTCCACTTATTTTCCAACAGTAGTTGATATCCATGTGGGTGGACTGGAGGGATGGATTAGGAATTTGTTTACTGCCATCAGACAAAGGTAATAAGGCCTTCAGGGACTAGTTTAATTAGCAGACAGAAGACCCAGCTACCAGCAAGTAGACCAAAGCATATTTGATCATTTGCAAAGACTTTGGTCAACTTGTTATTTGCCTTTCTTTGTATATGTTAGAAAAGAAGTTTACCTTGGTATTTACTGTAGCTTGGAGCCATACATATACAATAATTTGAATCTAACTGTAAAACATGTTACATGTACAATACATGCAGTATGAACTTATGTACAAGTATATCAGTATATTGTAATATACAAGAAAGGCTGTGCATGCATTAAACACTGCATGTAGGTTGGTATAACACATACCATGCAAGCTGTTGTAAGTCAGGTCTTCCTAGATACCGGCAGGAAGCACTTAAACATTCTGTGTCATATGCAACTTTAGTTCAGGTGAGCACTTTTACAGAAATGAAAAAAGTAAAAAACTAATGTCATTTGCATTGCTGAACAGCCCTCCTGTTTCGTGTTTTTCTACCTCATCAAAAATGCTTGTTTTGATAAAATCCATGTGTTTAAGACATCACCTTAGGAAAGGTAATGAGGCTTTCTCAGTTTTGTACTAGTCCCCACATACTGTACAGTATCTTATTGAATTATAGTTGTGCAGCCCACATGACTTAAACACCAAAGGGCTATATACTTGAGCTGTGGCAATGAGTGCCTGGGAAGGGTGCTTTGATTCTGGAGGAGATTTTCTGTGTTTGGAGTCTGATTTTCAACACATTTAAGGTGATGTCAGAGGATACACTTCCCATTCATTTCCCAGACATTTCAATTAGGGCACAGCACCATTTCAGCAATGGTAGCTGTTTCCTGACAAGAAGAACAGCTGTTTTTTTTTGTTCCTTTAAAAATGGGCATAGCACTACATTTATGTTAATGACTATGGCCTATTCGTTTTTATTAAGTATGAAACCCTTATTTCACCTGTCTACCAGGTGTAAAGAATATATCATTTAATCCTTAAATTTTGAGCAGTTTTATTGTTCTGGGAGTTCAACACAAATACTGTATTGCTTGGAATGTGTCATATATTATAGTATTCTGTTATTTTACTGTGAAATGTATTAGGAAAGTATTTTTATCTCATTTCCCATACATATGTATATGGATTTTATGTACATTTTCTGTATTTTTATAATATTTAAATACATTATGTGACCTCCAGAGAAGAGGTTTGGATTTCGTCAAGCCCATCACTGAGATTCTCTTCCTGTAATGCAGTAGAAAATGAAGGCCGTTTATCTTTTTTCCAGCACCCATTATTTTTCATTTTAGCTCATGGGGGAGATAATAAGGCACGTTAAATTTCTGTCAGCTGATAAAATACTACCCGCTGGCTGACACCTCTTGTAGATATTGTTTTATATAGCAAACCAGTAATGGCACAGGACCATTCAAAGCTTCCTGCTTTTTCAGCCAGAAGCTCACACATACAAATGAATTAAGAAATATTATCAAATACCCTTTGATTTTTTTTTCTTGCTTTCCAATCTTCACAGACAGAGTCCTCTGCAATAATGAGGCCACTGCCAGTATGGGATTGGGCACTTTCTGTAAGGAAAGGAGGCAAATATTTTTAAATGACACACAGAAAATTGGCAGTTGAAATTTCTAGTGCAAGATTAACAGTTCTATTGTAGACATGAGACATAACAAAGATGTTTATTTTTTTAAAACTAAATGGGTGTTTAAGGTTAATGTACCAAATTCATGAGAGATGGAAATAAATCTAAATCTCCTCTTCTCCTAAGTGGATGTGAAACATATTTGCATGCTGGAGGCTGTCCATTGAATAGGTAGTACCAGTCTAACATACATCTGCAATCAGTTACTCTTTTGTGGGTTATGCAGTTGATAGACGAGTCAAAGTTTAAACCCTTTCAGTCTGAGTATTTAAGGAATCTCATCTGGTGGCAAAGTGCTGCGTTTTACCTTGAATAGTTATTAAGCATGATGTTCTAGACATGGCATATACTAGAATGTTTCACTTTGTACTACAGCTCACAATTCCATGGAAAATGTTTTTTTTTTAAAAAAAAGCACCGTAGACCCATGAAATTTGAGTAATTGCACCACAGTAAACTTTCAGCTTACCAGGAATCCTTTGGTGCCTTTCAGATTTTTACTGCATCATGGTTAATGCAAGGTTAGTACTCAAGGCTTTACAAAACAAGAGAATGCAGATTGAACAGTATTTGGTGCATAAACATTGCCCTTGAATGAAAGAAAAATAAAACAAAGTCACAATAGAAGTGAAAACATTTTATGCCAGTGAATAAGCTTGTAAACAGTGAGACCCTTTAAATGTCAGACATTAATCAGCACACTCTTGGGAGTTCAAGAACATCATGCTATTCTCTGTCTCTAACTCATCAAAACCCATAAACTATACTTTCACTTAAAGTACAAGTTTAAAACTTGTTAGATGAAAGTGAAAGAAGTGAATATGAATCATTATGACCTAACATACTGTATAAAACAAATAAGAAAAAAAAGATCCTTATCCTCTCATTTTACTCTGTCTTGGTTTACCATGCCTTTAAATAAAGGACATAATGTACAAATGTAGCAAATAAGAGGGCCTCTCTCCCTGCATCTTCTGAAAGCAGTCAGCTACAACCAAACAAATTGGCAAAACAGCGTGCTTCATGGTTCTTTTTGGGTATTTATATTACTGAATGAACCTACTAATTGTAGATTATATGAGAGCAGCAGGGCACTCATGCAGAAAATAAAGAATTCTCTTCTTTGGAATTGCTATTTGAATGTTTTAAAGCATTATTAATTGTGAATCTATTTTGCAAAAAAGCGGTTAGCTAAATACAGTATGTAACTCAACAGCAAGCAAAAGGAAATTATCCAGAATACGTCTTTTTTTAAGGAAAGGGATTTTTTTCAGTTTTATTCATGCTAAAAAATAACATATAGCCAGGGATTTTGTATTGTGTGACGAGGAAGCTGTAAGTGGCTTTTTCTCCTTCCTCTCATTACAGTAATGTTTAAGTCACTTTTATTTTTGATTAAACATTTTTTCTTGAAAGCTTTGAAAAGAAACATAAAAAAATTAAGCTCAAGAGTACCTTATACTTTTCAACATGTGAATATACTGTATTGTAACTACAGTCAATAAAGAATATAATAAACTTTCAGACTAAAGTGTTATTAAATGGTGTTTGTTTGTTTACTTTCATTCTGTACTTCTTTAAAACAACAAAAACTATTACTGTGTATTAACAAGAAATGAAATAATGAACATGCATAGTTTTTAATCGAATTCTGAATGAAGGATTTTTCACAAACAATGATGTGAACAGACACTAGTCATTCGCTTTTAATTGTGCTGGTATGAATAAAACACCATTTATTATTATTCCACAACACTAAGAACTGTCCTAACAGCTAGTATCAGTTTCATGGGAAGAGCAGGGAAAATCTCTTTCACAGTTTCCGTTTGGCTTTGCAGTCTATTACACAATGAATTTACATTTTAGAATTGCACCCACACAACTTATGTTAAGCTTCCACAATAATTACAGTACATGTTAGTATTATGTGTGCTTTGAGAAGACAATTCCTTTTCATTGGCCAAAGAACTAGATTTTTTTCATTTTAAGAAAAATATAACTGAAGCTTATGCAAGAAATATACACTAAACTCCAAATGATTACAAAAATCAGCCATTGTATGTAATTGTTTCAACAATATTTCTTAAGTGGGGAATGTGTATATCACCAATATTCCTCCATGTGTGTTTTTAAACATTTCTTTTAACATATATCTTTCAGATCAACAAATAAAAAAAATATACTCACCTCTATCACCAGCAGGTGTATACAGTATGTACAGAAGGTTAAAGTACTATGTAATGCATATAATTGCATATTTAGAGATGTAAATCTCATCATTCTTGTTTGTATCAGTGTAAATCTTAATTCTCTTAGACAAACAAAATAATAAAATTATTATTTGTGTTAAAAAACAATAATTAAGCTGCAACATATATAAATATTAAACACAACTCAAGCCTTTAGTGAAAAGGGAAAAACTTGACATTTCTAATAAGAAAATCTAATAAAGAGTAGGATAGAATACTACTGTTTTCTTCCCAGAAATAAATCATTTAAAAATTGTGAATCTGTCACCCCGAGGTAAAACAATATGCTGTCAACAGACGTCTCCTGAAATTTTCTTGCACTGAAGATGGGACCCATGGAGGTCTGTGTAAAAATGGTCAGTGACCCAGAAATTATTGTAATTTTGCAATGCATTATGTACAACTGAATCGTGTTTACAGTTTTTCACAATGCATCACATCCACTGTATGCAGATCCTCTTATGAAACTTCCTCCACTGGTGTTAAACAACCTAATTAATACTTAAGGGACATGAACAGAGTGGACAACGCTGTCTTACTAATGGTTTTATATTCATTTTATTGGGAACGGGTTTCATCTGTTTTCCTGAATAAAATCAAATGCATGAGAAACATTTTTAATACAAATAGGAATTTCAGTAAGTATGCATGTACAGTATATATAAATAATACGCATACTGTATACAGATCACAAAATTAACTATCAGGACAATAACTAAATCTCTTTGGTAGCAGGTGCACTGACATTTTATTGAACACACATAGCATAGGTTAATTCATTATGCTGATTAACGTTTGTCATCAACAGAACTGTCAATAAGGGGTCTACTGTGAAATTTACAAGCTAGTAGTGTGTTTGTCAATATTGGAAGAAATACAAGCTGTACATCGGTGATGTACTGTATGCTTTTGGACAGATGCTGTCTTGTCAGATTCAGCCACAGTCCTCACATAGAGCCTGTTTGTGCTGACATACAATGACTGAGATTACAACATACTAGTAGCACAATGGCATATTCTTTTGGTAAGCATGGTCACTGGCTGCTTTTTCTATTTTTGTTTCTTTGATTTTCACCTGTTGACTGTCAATAAGTTAAATCATTTCACTTCAACCGATTCTCATACTTCAGTAGTTCATTTAGATCCGAATAAATACAAGAGAGAGACAACACGTACAGAGCATATTTGGTGTAGCTCACCTGGCAGAGGGAATTGGCAGCCACAAAGTAAGGACAAGGATACCCAGACCTGCTTCTCCTCTCTGTATTGTGAGGATTTAGCCTGGGAGATGCAGCAGGGGTGTAGATGGACTGGCAGGAAGGGTACGAGAGATATGCACTATGGGACGTCCCAGGTGCGAGACTTATAAATGCAGGCCAGTGGAAGAGTGTTCGATTAGGATCTACGCTTTCTCCCAGATTTCTATTATAACTTTGTTATAATTCCATTAATTATGTAATATAGTGTTCATGCAATGATCAAACTCTTTTGACTGTATAATAGTTAATAAAGAATGATCAATTAATCTGGTTGACACTAAAAACATGAATCAATATTCAAAGTCTACATTTTTTTCTAAAAAACATCCATGTCTAGTGCTTTTGATGCTCAGTGTAAAACCTTGTGTTGCTGAAGTACAGTAGCTTGAATTCTGTTGATGTAACATTGATCAATGTTGTATATTAACATTAGTTATACCAAAAAACAGAAATATTACTTAAATATGATTGTTTTGTTTCAGAACAATCAATATTTCTGTGCTCCCCAGCTTCTTAAGAGCTCCTTAATATTTGATAAAAGTGTAATTGGTTGATGGTACTGAACAGTTGAAGAAATGGATATTGCATATACTGTATATGCTGTCATAGACAGAAAATTCAGCAAGCCCATTTTGAACCTAGCAGAGTGTTACAACATAATCTGATTCCATTCATTCTCATTGCAGGATAATTCTCCCTCAATAACATACATTGTTTGCTTTCTCATAAGGCCTTTGTTGATGGATAGATAGTGTTTGCAGCATGCAGAGTCCTTTATTGATTTGTCATTGATCAATGTTGAATTATGAGACCCTTCAGGTAAAAGCTTCAAACTCCAGATAATGGAATAGCTACAAAAGTGTCCAAGTGTTACAATATACAGTGTTGCAATCACAGAATAAAAGAATCAATATCCCAGGTTTTCATCCTGAAAATGTATTAAACTTTTATATTATTTATTTATTAATTCATTAAATGTTCTTTGTATTTTGAGAGTACTAATTAGAATGTGTAATTTCTAATTAAATGAAACTATGAAAATCAAATATTACCATGGTGATAATAGATGGGGTTAAAACAGTATGCCATTAATTTTACAAGGTACTCAAGCCTCTGTTCTGCATTCGTAATTAAGCCAAATTTGTTTAAAACCATAAATAACAAATTCAGAAAATGAGTACAACCCACACAGCTGAGCAGTATGATAGCTCATTTTCATATAAGCTGATTATGAAACTACAGCAAATGCAATTAAGTACTTATGAATCGAATGAATAGACCTTGCTCTGATTTTTGAAGATACTCACCTATTGAGAAAAAAAAAGTTTTCCTCCTGCTTTAACTTGGACCGATACATTTTATAGTGATAAGATGTAATGTAAATAGGTTGCACATGTAGGAAGAGACAAAAAAGACAACCAAAATTGAAAACACCCCATGTAACATGATGAGAGCAAGTTCATACCAGTATGGGGGAAAAGGGCATCTGAAGATAGAAGAGTATAAAGAAATCTTGAAAAGGGACTTTTCCTGTAGTGGATGGACGAGGACTGATGGCAGTCATGTACAATACATGTAAATGTAAATACATCTTTACTATACATGTAAAGATGACAAAAATTCTACACATCTTTAAATGTACTGTATACTTTAAGCACTCTACATTTAATTTCTAAATACTGCAAAATGCACAGTATGCATTTTGGACATACAGTAGTTGCTATTCTATAAAATGGGTATTATTTTGGTGGTTATTAGTTGTGCAGGTGCATCCATATTTTTGTGAAGGGCAATGGTCTTAATTTGTCCCAGTAAAGCAATCACTGGTACTTAAGGGGAGATTGCAAGATTCCTCACAAGGTGGAAGGGACTGCCTTTGAAATCATTCATAGCACGAACTATCCCAGGACTCATTCATACATATTTTGTGTAAGGAATGGTCTGTAAGAGCCACAGGCCAAGGCTGTCGATCTCATCTGTAAAAAAGCAGATGTCAATGAAAACTGTGTCAAGGTTGTTTATACTTACAGCATATGCCATATTTTACCTTTACATCTCAGTGACTGGACAGATTTAAAACATCTACATCCAAGTACAGCAGTCATCCTGTATGTTCTGCATCTAAACTATTTAGCACTCTGATGTTTTAAATATTCAGTAGTCACATAAAAAGGGGTCTGCTTTTCTGCAATTACACGAAATTGTAAAATAGAAATAATCATTTATATTAAATTAATTAGCTGATTGATTGATTAATTAGAATTCAGCAATAACAGAAAATCCATTGATCAAATATGTGGAATATTTGACACCAACAGAAAGTAAAATTATGTCTTCAATTTCTCACTTAATCCACTTTTTTATTTTGCTACTTATTTCATTTTACTACAATTTTTCTATTAAATTTTAACATTTGTCAGAATAATGCTGGAAAATGTAATGTAGTAGCTTTACTAATTAATAATAGTAGTATACTGTACCACACATTAATTAATTAAAATGAAGTAGAAGATAAAAATATTGATTTTCTTTAATTTCCAGAGTGTGGCTTACACTCAGTGATGCAAAAGTATGTTCATAATTTCTTCCATCTCCATGATTTTGCACAGACAGCATCTACACACTTTATGTAAATAGGAAATTTACAACTCTTATAATTTATGTTCAAGGTACATTGAAATGCAAATCAGCCTTGTTTATTTCCTCCCACATCATGTTGATTAAGTTCTTAATAGACTTTGGGGAATTTCATGCTTGTAAGTGTGGAAAGTATCTGACTAAAATGAAGTTAGCTGAGGTACATTGCTTAAAGGGTTTTAGATTTTCATACCAAAAATACACAATCATGTCTATAGTCAGCATAAAACATACAGTATATGGCCAGGTTACATGTTCCATAGGTTCTAATGTAAATGTTTTTTTAATGTAAACATCCAGCTTTAATTAACAAAAACAACTGTTGTATCTACAGTATTTAACCTCAAGACCTTAGAATTGGAACAACATGAATCATCTCAATCATCCTGGGAAACAGACACAAAATGCTTAAATAATACTAAAGTAAATGTGATTCATTGAGGGAATCATTCTGAAACAAAAATGAAAAATGAAAACACCAATTTAATTTTAAACAGATTCTTCCAAAAAGATATATAATATGATATATGAAAATTGACCTTGTTCAATGGAAAAATAATTTACTCCTATTACAGTTGTCATTTTAAATAGTTTTATTACAGTGAATGAACTGAAAACTAAACCCCTGGTAGCTTCAAAAGAAAAACAAAAGAAAAAGAGTTTGGGATAGGAAGATACAGTATGTATCCTCTACAGTATCAGCCACCTGGACGTCTAAAAGAGAAACTGATTTTCACACAGTAGGTCTACTGTAGTTCCATTGCTTTGGCTTTTGGGTTAGTGTACATTGCTTGTCCTTCTTCTAATTCCATGTCAAATATATACTATATAAAGTTATGACATGCTGCTTTATTGATAATGAATGATAACAGCAGCTGGTTCTCACAGGTTGAAAGACTGCTGCACATTTTGAATCATGCTTCAGAACTCAATTGCAGTGAGTCAATAAACATGCAGTATCTTATCATCAGTTATCTGTTGTTGGATTTCATCCATTTTTGTCTTCAAAAGGTTGCAGACCAGACGTGCAAAAAATTTTGAATTTCACTTTTCAAACAATTTCTTAGTTCAGTAGTTCACTTTTTGTGGAATAAATATAGGTTGATAGATACCTAATGATAGATACAGAATAGCACAATGCTCTCACACAATCAATGTTTGAGAAAGACACCGTTACAATATATGATGAGGTTTAATCCAATACAGAAAGCTGGAGAAAATGCTATTTTAATTGTGTGTTTGAGATACACCAGGTTTGAAACAGAGTAGCTGGATACATTTTTTTTTCTTTACCCGAACAAAGCAACCCACAAAAAAAAAAATGTGATCTGGAGATTAATCCCATTTGTATGTAAAAGCCTACAATGCTCACTCAATGGCTACAGCATAAAGAAAATTCACAATTTCATATTTTCATAACAGCCTTTTAACGTTTTTATTATTTGTTTTAAGCACATATACCATGCTCACTGGAAATGGGACCTCTGGGTACAGTAGCTGAATGAACTCCATGTTTGCCTCTGGTGTATCTATTAATTAACACCAGCAAAGCTATAAATCAATCTCTGCAAATATTACAGGCTGGTTTTTATGGGTTTGGGTTTTTCATATTTTCAATGCTAATAGAATCAACACAAGAGTGTGGAAACTGTCAAAAGGAACAAAGACTTTGCTGCTCATTTTGAAAGAGTTTTTGTTTTATAAAGTGGCATCTCAAAATGCTTTACCATAAAACAACATGTTAAAACATGAGTAACATATTAATACTAACATATTAATATAAGGAGTTACATTAGGCAGAATCAAAAGCTAATGTACGAAAGTGAGATTTAAGAGAGGACTTTAAAAACCTGGCATGGGCTGAGATATTATTCTACAGAAAACAACAGAATGGAAAGAATGATCTCTCAGGGCTGCAGGAGCATCATCCTGGAGGAACTGAACAAAGACCAGAGTCTAAAGAGTGCAAACAGTGCATACTGTAGATGTGGAGAAAAGTAACAGTTCACTGATGTAGTCAGAATCCTGACATATTTAAGCTCTCTAAGGTGAGAGGCGGTGTTTTGAATTTTATTCTAAAATTCAAAGGGAACCAGCACAAGGAAGCCGAAAGAAGAGAGATACGCTCGCACATTTAGGTTTAAGTGAAGAACTGAGCACTGAGTTCTGTACATTTCACAACCTGTAGGGGACATAATCCATAAATATACACTTTCTAGCTTTACATTACACTAATCGAGTCTAAAAATAGCAAGTTAATGTATTAGCCTTTCTGTTTCTGAGTGGAAGGGACATGAATGGATATGTGCAATGTCAAGAAGATGAAAAATTACACTTTTACAACACTGCAAACCTGGGCCTCATATACTAAACTTGAATCAAAGATGGCAGCAAGAATTTTGAGCTGAGTACTGGGACTGATTCAAGAACTACCTAGATTCCAACTAAATTTAACACACATCAAATTTAAATGAAATATTTGTTGCATATATTTTATCATCATCTTATCACTGTGACATGGCACAGTGCTTGATTAATGTCAGGTTTTGTGTAAATCATTGAGTAATATCACCATACAAATAAAAACTAATATACCTACAAAGATTCTGACCAAAAAGTTAACATATTGACTCTAAGAGTGGGACCAATAACAGAGCCATGTGGGACACCAGATGTGTCCTTTTTTGTTGAAGTGGAACTGTGCCCAGTTGAAGAAAATCGTCACCTTGATGAGATCTATACCACAACAAAGCATTTGCAGTAATACCAGCAGGCTTCTCTAATCTATTCAGAGAGATGGTATGATCAACTGTATGAAAACTATCACTGAGGTCAAGATAAAAAAGCAGCCACCAATAAATCATTTTATTCAAGCAAATAAATAAATCATTTTATTAGACAAAACACTGTTAAGTACATTGACATAAAAAACAACAAAGCCAGGAAAATAGGTTACGTAATGGATATGCTGTATTGTTGAATTGCTAAGTAGAATTCTGCTCAGTATGTCATTAAAATGAAGCCTGGCACTTTTCCAGCCCCAGTATTAACAAAAGGCCTTGCTCCAGCACTGAAATTGCCACTGGAGAACAATTCTGGTAACCTCTCCCTAAGGGTTTAGTGTCCTTAGGCACTCCAATGATTAATTGTACAATTCAGCAAAACGGCTACATAAGATGTTATTTTGTCAAAACATCACATTAATTTTATGAAGCAAGAGCACAGTAATTTCTAATTTTCAAGAAAGTGAAAAAAAAAGAACAAAGATAACAAATAATCATAAATAACATAGAAATCTAAATATAAATTAGCCCTCTTGGGCCAAGAACTAAAACTGCTTCTCAGGTCACTAATTCTGTTTCAAAGACTTTTAAGTAATTATTATTTAATTAAACCAATTTACAGAGTGCTGAGTTGCCTTTCTATTTACATAGTGTAGAATGCTGAGCTCTCAGTTAATATACAGTACTTGCTGGACAAATAAATCAAAGGGTGATAATTTTTTGAAACAACTGTTATTGTTGCAAATCTAGGAGCTTTGACATAATTACATAAACCACATGGATACAAAATGGAATCTGATTAATATCTTTAATTATTTTATTTTTTTTGTATTTTAAAAATCCACTTCCAGGCATTCACAGGCTTTTGAAAAAAAAAACATATACAGTATATTACCTTACAGTGTCCTGTTTACTAAATTCATGTTCATCAATTCAATATGAAAATTGAAAATCTGGAAGACGGTCCCTTGGACCCATTTCTTTTTTACAATAAAAGGCTGAAAACTGCTGGTTTTGCTATTTGTATTTTTAATGACAATTAAAGCAATTTCTAATATCTGATGTCTGGACCTCTGTTTCAAGGACTATGTTATTTTAGTGTTAGAAAAAGTAGTTCAGTCAACCCAAATTATGAAAATACAATGTACTTGTATATTTTCTATAAACTGCATGTGCCTTATATAATAAAGAAGGACATGCATACTCATTTTATAGCAGTGGTATTTGTGTTAGGCACTTGTGAAAATGACAAAATAGCCCACTTTGCAATCTGTGATTACATTCAAGAGAAGGCCCACATTCGTCTAGATGTGTATCATTAGTGGTAAATCAGTTGTATTGAGTGTTGCCAAGGACAAATCAAAGTCTAGACATCAGTGCCACTAAATAAGTACATGACATCCTAAAGTCTGATAAAAATGAACATGTTACAGGAAAACTGTTTACATTTTATATTTCTGCTACTGAATTTTATCTTACAGGGACTACCAGACTCATGGGGCATTTCATCTGGAACAACAGGCATAGAATACACAAAATAAACAGACACAGGCATGAGAATAGGCCTATACCTACATTACTTTACACTGCCAGCATTTCACTTTAGACTAGAAAATACAGTGCCTTCAGATATTACTCTGTCACCACATTGCGGAATATATTTCTTCTCCTTTCAGAACTATTGACAGGCCATTCATAAAAGCTGCAATCTGAATATTGAACCACTGTATTTCCTAACACATTACAGTTTGAATAATCTAAAGCTGTATCTTGAAACTATTTAGCCTTTAAAATATGAATAATTCCCTTTTGTTCACAAAACCCCTAAAGAAAACAGAAAATGGACAGCAACAAGTGAGTACAATGTAAAAAAAAACATCATAATTTGACACTTGTGGTCAAATTATAGTATTCTTTTTCATATAAGATAAACTTTAAACATAACACGTACCCTGACTTGCTAGCAACAGTATACTGGAAATCAATACATCATGCTGTCGTTGCCGGAGCTTTATTGCCCATCACTACAAGGTACACTAGGTTTTGAAATGAGAGTGCATAAAGTGTGGAGAATTTTTGTTATGCTTTTGTTAATTGATTGCATGCTATTCTTGTGTAGATTTTTCTCTTGAAAGTGATTTATTGGCGGTGGTATACCTGAGCTGAATTCTATCTTCCATTATGTAAATTTAGTGATATATTATGCCAAGCACAGTCTGAACAAAGGAATGAATCCTGTGAAAAGTCTGAACAAGTCCCTAGGGCATCTGTATCTGCTTTTAAAGTCCATTTAAAGCCGTTTTCAGAATGTGATGCTGGTGAAAATCACCAAGCACATCCTAAACTTAGCCCTCAATATTTTTAAGCCTGCTGACAGTTACTTACTGTACAGCTGCAGTAAGCAGAAGAAAACAAAAAGGAAAAATAACTCTGGCTCACAAGCAAAAAAGAAAAACAACAGTTATTGCAGGATAGCAACCTAAATATTTTATTACATGCTAAAGAAATAGATATAATTCACAAAATTATCCCTTATTTTTCAGTTGGAAACACCTCTCTAATGGTAGGGATGATTATCTTTTTTAAATTGCATTCTCTGACATTCAGCTTAGTTATCATATTTGTTAATATTTCAATTCAAATACAAAGTCACGTTAAACCTTACTGCTATTTCCAAAGCAATCCGTACTCTTTTAAGTCTTTACTATAGTGTTTAACAGACAATGCCAAATGATGCATGCATACATGCAATGTGGAAAATTAAATTTCCTTACTTTTGATGTTCAAAATATGAATCACGTATTTTGAACTTTTGTTTTCAATTTCCCACTGAAATAATTTACAATGCAGGAAACATTAACCCTGTTTTAAAACAGAAGCATGGCAGGCCCATTCAATAATTAATGGCTTTATTATTTATACTCGGTTTGCTTGAGGGATTTAATAATAATTTTAGTTTTTAAACTCAGTTTATTTCATCAGTTGCCCTTTGTTACCTAATTTTAAATAATTTATTGCTTGTTTTACATTATCGATAACAACAAAGTTACTTGTGCCAAAACTAAATCAAATTAAATGAATCAGGTGCTGTTAGTAAAAATGTTAAATTGATTTATAGTGCAGTTCCAATATATGAACCACAATGCTATCAATAAAGCTATCAGTCTACATAATGTATCTAGGTATTTTTCCAAAACTGCCTTATTTCAGAGCTAACTTTCATTGACAAGGCTATTAATTAAGACAGGCTCATCAGTGTCCACTGTCAGGTCTGTGATCATTTGATTTTTGTCATGCTGAGAAGTCTATGTTGCCAGCATGGTAAAGTCTGGCATTAATACTTCAATCACGTCTGTATTTTAAGGTTACATTTAATTATTCCCTGTTATTTCCAAAAATAATATGCTGATGAAAATATGCTGAACCTGTACATGTGATGGAAAAAATAAAAGTAGTAAAACAATCAGATATCATAATGTTCATACTTATCTAACAAGATAAAATCATAAAGCATTTTGAACAGATCTTCACAGCTAGTCCACAATGTAATGATGTTTTTACTGTGGCATGAATCTTTACTGAACCATTAGTACCCGGTTTTACTTAATTATAGTTATGCTTGTGGTTTATGCAACATGTTCTTTAGCTGTGATGAGTGTAGTGATCTGGATCAGTAATCTTTAACACTTGTGTTTGGCAAATCATATTAATCTAGCAACATTTCTAGCCTTGTTTCAAATTTGGTCTTGCATGGTTGCACAATTTCTTTAAGTATTAGAATTTGATGATAGGCACATTGTCTTAAATCAATCATGATTTATATCAGTTAGAGGGCTATACTGAAGTTAATTATTTATCATATTATTGATTATAAATATTAAGTTCCAGTCTGCTCTTTCTTTAATCCTGAAGAAGCTGTGAGTCGATAATGATGCTTCTTATAGATCTGATCCTGTTGTACATTAGAACAATTGTTTTGCATGTTAATTAGACTGAGTATAAACTAAACTAAAGAAAAAAGCAATATAATTTTATTCCATTTTTTTTTTACTCTTAACAATTTCTCTGTGTTAGAATAACATGTGTTTAATTACTTTCAAAGCCAATATAGACCCCTTTAACTCTGTAACTTGACAACGATTTTAGTCTTGTGAATGTGATGCCCTGACGAGCTCCAGTGCTCCTGCTTCGGCACCCTCAATCACCGCGGCGCATTCCACACGTGCGAGGAGCTCACCGGGGCCATCTGTAACGAGATCAGGGCGGGTTTATCAACCTTGTTAAGAACCTCGCACACTCTTTAAACCCTGAGGAACCATTCCTCGGGGCTCTCACATTGAGTTGATTAACAAGAGTGTATGTTTGTTCATTGTTTCAGGTTTTCCTCCTGTTCCTGTTTGCAATGCTACCACTTGCTAACTATCTGTCTCCAGCCCAGATTGGACTGCTTCCCCTGTACATTTCAGCTGCCTGCTGTTCTCCTTCTGCTTCCCCTGTGCATCTCAGTACCTGCTGTTTTCTTTTCTGCTTCCCATTAAAGCATTGTAATCGTCCAGTCACACAAACTCTGTAATCATCACTGCTAATCGGACTTTAAGGACAGTTACTGTACTTCACTGTGCCCTTTTTCTTTCCACCTATGGGCCTGGCATAACAGTGAAAGGATTGATAGCCAAGACTCAATGTATTAGGAAGGGTACAGTATGCTACAGTACCTGCAGCTCAATTCTGGCCCTCTCCACTGCATCTCCAACAATACTTCTCTATTTAAAGGACATCGTGATATGTAATTTTTGTGTTCATTTGGTGCGTGTCTTGCCTGACTACAAAGTTTTATTTGGAAGTAATTTTGCACAACTTTAGAGATGTGTTATGTAATAAACGTTGAATAGGACTGACACATGCTGGTTTTGAAACCAGCAGAGCAAAACCAAGCAGAACTGAGTGAACAGCAGGTCACTGCCACCCTGTATGTACTGAGTACTGATGGGCCTTATGTGTCTTGCATTACCACTTCAACAGGTTTTGATGTCTGAAATTAAAGGTTATTTAGTAGTATGCATTGTTACTTTCTACAGTATAGACTCTGTAGTTTCTATAATAGAAATAGAACCTGTACTCCCTTGTATTTTTGCTGTAGTTATACTTTAAAGAGAAAATGGGAGAAATATGAACTTCATAAATACAGGTAAGTACTGTATTTTATATTGCATCCATTGTCTTATCACTTTCTTAACAAACAAAAAAAAAAATAACATTAACATGTAAGTGGTGTCATAGACGTTCACCACTAATATATGTTTCTACCAATCAATATCTGCCACTTCATACCAGATCTCATATCTGAGGTATGTTATTATTTTTAATTTGTTTAACAGATGCCCTCTTCCAGGGTGACCTGCAGCTGCATTCAATCAATACAATAAGTGGATAAGCAAAATAGCTACAATAAAGCAAAGGAAATGCAATGAATGACAAGCTTTCAATATATAAGCATAAAAATAACTTGCAGCAACAGATGGGTCTAAGGGGAGGGATAATTCAACATCACAAAATGCTATACAGATACCCGCTTTGTGGAGTGCATCTGACAGGGGACAGAAATTAGAAAATGAAGAGAGTACAGGGTGTGGCCAGTTGACCAGCCGAAGAAGAGAGGACAGAGGTTTGAATTCGTACAGTATGTTTCTTTGGCACAATTAAGTTAATTAATTGACGGGCCTCCTGAGTTGCTTAACCAACTCAAGCTGCTCAAGCCTGCCAAGATGTTGGTTGAGTTTTATGAGTGCGGGTTTGAAGCAGGGTTATGTCACTAGACGACTGTGAGTGGGGTTTCTCCAGGTGGTGGCGCACTGCTGACAGATTACTCGGCCAGGGCTCTCTCACCACATGGCAAAAGAGCAAGCCATGTGTGCCTGCTGGGATGTACTGTTGATGGCAAGGGAAGAGACTCTCCTCCTGTCCGAGCTGTACATCCGGTACAGGGCTGCGGTGCCTTTGTGTTAAAAGATAAATGACTCGAAGGTGAAGTCCCTGAGTGCGGTCACTGGGTTCATAGCTGTGAGCCAAGATGGGGAAAACGCACAACTCAGTTTTAAAAAACCGCGTTGGTATGACAAAATTTGTGATTCTATTTTTTAAAGAGGGTTTTTAAGGGACTTAATGGAATATGAACAATATTACCTCACAAGTAACCCAGGTAAAAACAAATTTAAGGATGTTGCAATATAATATATGAATATTTTAAAAACGTTTATGACATACAGTACTTGTGCCCTGAATATGACGTGTAATACATAATTATCATGTTAATTATGGAAAATGTAAGAAAGCAGTACATTTTAGGAGTGAAGGTTAAGAAGGAAAAAATGTACAACTAAGTATTTCTTTCTGATCAAGGCCATTCAAAATCATATCAATGTCAAACTCATAAATTTTTATTTTTGTATTATGGAGACAGCTTTTCTTTCAAGTATCCATGTTAGTGTGTGTTTTCAATTACATTTTCTGTTCCATATATTTGGAAAGTCAGTCACCCAGCACTGAAAATATTAAAAATCTGATTTTGAAAATGTCAATTAACTGTGCATCAGCTAGGCTTCTTACTGCATAATAAAGAAAATAAAACAAGCCAAAACAAGCAAAATAGCTCAAGGAAGATTGTGATTCAAATAGCGATGTGTGCATTGTTGTATGGAGATTAAAAATGCCATGCTTAAAAATAAATGCAATAATAGTCTCTAGAATTACAAAATTGTCTTCAGGTAAAAGCAGAAGGGCAAAGTAATGAAATCCTCACTTTATTGTCTGCTTCCTCTTCTTTTCTAAATATTATCGCCCTATTGAAATATATATATTAAAAAGGAGAGATGTCAGCTGGGAACCTGTCTATAGGTCAGCTATTCAAAGCACATGTGTTTACTGAACTTTTCCTGAGTGACATTCTGCCAATAAAGGTTCATGAAATTCTGCCCTTCTTGATTATAATGAGGATTTTCTTTGCAGAACTACACAGTGCTGAACACAGAGGAAGAAGTGAATGCTTTCACCAATGACATTAGTTACAATAACCAGTTGTAAAAAATATTTGTAAAGAAACATGGATCAGCCCACACATTCTATGGGACACTGTCAAAAGCTTCAATAAAAATGACAATGTATTTGCCTGACAACTGCATAAGCTACGTGCTTGACATGCCTGAACCGCATGGCAGACAGGTTTGGAAAGAATTGTAATAACAGCCAACCATTCGTTAGTGGTCATCAAAGGCTCCTGTCAGTTGTAAATAGTTTCAAATAGCTAATTAAAGGACATGTAGAAGTTAATTCCACACTGAAAATAAGAAAGAAAAGGCACATTTTGGGCTGTTAAAGTTTTTTTTTAATTTGGTGTCTTTTATTTTTTTCTGATTCACAGTGATGACGTGCATAAATTATGCATTCTCACATGTTCACCATGCTCATTGTGAATGTCACTCATCTTCAAATTTGCTATAAATGAATTCTTGTTAATAAACAGAATTTTACAATCGCTGATACATTGTCTATAGATCGGCAAGGTTGCTTAGTCTTTAAAGATGAATAATTTGATTCACTGGGGCCTATTTACTGCTGAAATGATTGGAAGACTGCATTCATTGTTGGAAGACAGTCTGAACCCTAACTCTAACCCTAACTGCAAACCTAAAGCTAGGGTTACGGTTAGGAGATCTGCAAGACCTAGAGAATTTTTAATGGCATGGCTGTTTTAGGGCAGGAGTGAAATGTAGGAATGGTGCTATCTCAATGATATCTTCACATTTTTTTTACCTATATGGCTCCATACACTGTATTGCCCTAAACGTGGATATTGCCTAAATTGCCCTCAAAGCAAAAGCTTGAAAAGAAGTGATTATATCTTTCAAATTCTTGTATACAGAATTGAATGCACTTTGAATTAACAGATACAACAAAAAATGTACTGGATATTCCTTTTCTTAACCTATTTAACTTTACACCATGCTCATTGTGAATGTCGCTCACCTTCAAATTTGCTATAAATGAATTCTTGTTAATAAACAGTATTTTACAATCGTTGATACATTGACTATGGATCGGAAGGGTTGCTTAGTCTTTAGAAATGAATAATTTGATTCACTGGGGCCTATTTACAACTGAAATGATTGGAAGACTGCATTCATTGTTGGAAGACAGTCTGGATCCTAACTCTAACCCTAAACGCAAACCTAAAGCTAGGGTTAGGGTTAGGAGATCTGCAAGACTTACAGAATATTTAATGACATGGCTGTGTTTTAGGGCAGGAGTGAAATGTAGGAATTGTGGTATTTCAATGATATCTTCACATTTTTTTCTTGCCTATATGGCTCCATACACTGTATTGCCCTAAACGTGGATATTGTCTAAATTGCCCTCAAAGCAAGAGCTTGAAAAGAAGTGATTATACCTTTCAAATTCTTGCATAAAGAATTGAATGCACTTTGAATTTAACAGATACAACCAAAAATGTACTGGATATTCCTTTTCGTAACCTGTTTAACTTTACACCATGCTCATTGTGAATGTTGCTCACCTTCAAATTTGCTAAAAATGAAATCTCGTTAATAAACAGAATTTTACAGATGTTGATAGATTGTCTATGGATCGGCAAGGTTGCCTTGTCTTTAGAGATGAATAATTTGATTCACTGGGGCCTATTTACTACTGAAATGATTAGAAGACTGCATTCATTGTTGGAAGACAGTCTGAACCCTAACTCTAACCCTAACCGCAAACCTAAAGCTAGGGTTAGGGTTAGGAGATCTGCAAGACTTTGAGAATTTTTTATGGCATGGCTGTGTTTTAGGGCAGGAATGAAATGTAGGAATTGTGCTATCTCAATGATATCTTCACATTTTTTTCTTGCCTATATGGCTCCATACACTGTATTGCCCTAACAGTGGATATTGCCTAAATTGCCCTCAAAGCAAAAGCTTGAAAAGAAGTGATTATATCTTTCAAATTCTTGCATACAGAATTGAATGCACTTTGAATTTAACAGATACAACCAAAAATGTACTGGATATTCCTTTTCTTAACCTATTTAACTTTACACCATGCTCATTGTAAATATCACTCACCTTCAAATTTGCTTTAAATGAATTCTTGTTAATAAACATAATTTTACATTTCTTGATACATTGCCTAGGGACCGGCAAGGTTGCTTAGGCATTAGAGATGAATAGTTTGATTCACTGGGCCTATTTACCACTGAAATGATTGGAAGACTGCATTAATTGTTGGAAGACAGTCTGAACCCTAACTCTAACCCTAACCGCAAACCTAAAGCTAGGGTTAGGGTTAGGAGATCTGCAAGACTTAGAGAATATTTAATGGCATGGCTGTGTTTTAGGGCAGGAATGAAATGTAGGAATGGTGCTATCTCAATGATATCTTCACATTTTTTTCTTGCCTATATGGCTCCATACACTGTATTGCCCTAAACGTGGATATTGTCTAAATTGCCCTCAAAGCAAGAGCTTGAAAAGAAGTGATTATACCTTTCAAATTCTTGCATACAGAATTGAATGCACTTTGAATTTAACAGATACAACCAAAAATGTACTGGATATTCCTTTTCTTAACCTATTTAACTTTACACCATGCTCATTGTGAATGTCCCTCACTTTCAAATTTGCTATAAATGCATTCTCGTTAATAAACAGTATTTTACAATCGTTGATACATTGTCTATGGATCGGAAGGGTTGCTTAGTCTTTAGAAATGAATAATTTGATTCATTGTGGTCTATTTACTACTGAAATGATTGGAAGACTGCATTCATTGTTGAAAGACAGTCTGGATCCTAACTCTAACCCTAACCGCAAACCTAAAGCTAGGGTTAGGGCTAGGAGATCTGCAAGACTTAGAGAATATTTAATGGCATGGCTGTGTTTTAGGGCAGGAATGAAATGTAGGAATTGTGGTATCTCACTGATATCTTCACATTTTTTTTCTTGCCTATATGGCTCCATACACTGTATTGCCCTAAATATGGATATTCTCTAAAGTGCCCTCATAGCAAAAGCTTGAAATGAAGTGATTATACCTTTCAAATTCTTGCATACAGAATTGAATGCACTTTGAATTTAACAGATACAACAAAAAATGTACTGGATATTCCTTTTCTTAACCTATTTAACTTTACACCATGCTCATTGTGAATGTCGCTCACCTTCAAATTTGCTATAAATGAATTCTTGTTAATAAACAGAATTTTACAGTTGTTGATACATTGTCTATGGATTGGCAAGGTTGCTTAGTCTTTAGAGATGAATAATTTGATTCACTGGGGCCTATTTACTACTGAAATGATTGGAAGACTGCATTAATTGTTGGAGGACAGTCTGAACCCTAACTCTAACCCTAACCGCAAACCTAAAGTTAGGGTTAGGTTTAGGAGATCTGCAAGACTTAGATAATTTTTGATGGCATGGCTGTGTTTTAGGGCAGGAATGAAATGTAGGAATTGTGCTATCTCAATGATATCTTCACATTTTTGTTCTTGCATATACTGTGTAAAGCTAGTGTTGGTTGTGTTTTATTGAGTAATTGAGGGGGGCGGGGATAGTTTAACAGTAATTATGCCTTCTGCACCTTTTAGTGACTGAACCTTCTATGCTCGTAACCCTAAAGCCATCTTTCTTAAGGGTAGGGTCTGTGGTGTCTGTCACTGTCCATCGCAGGAAAACCACTGAGTTGGAAACTGGAACTTTTTCAAGAACTGTCTCAGGCCACTATGATAGAACCTTCTGTAGAATTATGTAGAATTTTTAATGTAAATTTAGTAAAAAAACAATTAGATCAGCTCTGGGGATATTACTGACATTGTCCATGTAGATAAACCACACATATTGCATGTTTTAATTTTAACTATATTTTAAAATTGTGGAAATATCCAAGAATTTCCCAGTCTCTTCATTTACATAGTGTTTTCTTTCCATAGAGACAGCTGTGTTGGAGAAGCCTATATCCCTGACTGAGCTAAAGGAGGAAGTTCAGGGCATGCCAAAAAATAAATCTGTTGGCATTGATGGTGTCTCTCCTGAATTTTATCTGCCTTTTTGGCCGCAATTAAATCCTTTCTTGCTTGTCAGAATACTCATAGCCATTCAGGGTTTTTCTGGAGGGGTTTTAATACTGCTCTTATACTGTATGCCTATTATTGGAAAAAAAAGATGCTGTACTTTGTGCAAACTATTGGCCCATTTCACTGATTTACTTAGATTCCAAGCTATATGCTAAAGTGTCTTCATTATGGCTGGCATTTTATACCATATGTCCAAATTAATTCAACATGATCAGACAGACTTTATTAAAAAGTACAGTATCTTGCATGTTCAATACCTTCCTTACATTATACAGGCGTTGTTTGGGAGCTAAAATGAATAATTTACTTTTACTGTTATGACACCAAAGGAACAGTAAAAAATGATGTAAAAAGACATTCAGAATAATAATGGGAATCTTCTACATTATGAAAGGAAAGTGAGTTCTGTATTAAATGAATATTTCAGTCAGTTGTTTACCAAGAACAATTTAACAACAAGAAATCAGCCTCAGGCTAAGAAAGGAAGGCTCTGCATTAAATAGTAATAACATAGAAGAATCAGAAGTGTTACAGGTATAAGAAGCACTTAAGATAATTCAAACAATACTATCAACATTGTGAGCTTTTAAAGTGACACAAACCAGAGACTTTTCAACAAAGATGCATAATACAACAACACCACGATACAACAGTGATGTAACTTTGGTTTCTTCTCCTTTTTCTATTTTTTAGAATTCACACTCCGGATAGTACAAAGACCAACCCGGAGTGCTTTAGAAAACAGCTGCTAAATACAGAGTACACAAGATGTAACTCCCTTTCCCTTGCCCTATTTTCTTTTCTTTTGGCACTTGCCAAAAGAAGCAAGTTGCCAATTAATAAGCAAGTATTAATTGGCAACTTGAAGAATGAGCAAGCAGGCTGTTAGCACAATGTACTGTACTGAAATGCTCTCACCATTCTCCCCAGGTTTTGAAGACCTCCAGGCAAGAGGAAGATAACCAGGAATACCTTAGACAGAAGCCAGAGGCCTGTCAATAAGGAACACAAAGGTGCACAGAACCACACAATATTCAAAAAGGTGCACTAAGGCACACTATACATAGAGTTGTACAAAGTGCCTTGGGACAGTATAGAGATAGAAAGGTGCAAGGAGGCATCGAAAGGTACAAGGAGGGGGAGGGGAGTACAGAGGCACTAAAATACAGTACACAGAGGCAGAAAGCTCTGAAACTGAGTGTGCAGGGGAACAGAGG
This sequence comes from Lepisosteus platostomus, assembly GCF_059453375.1. NCBI lineage: Eukaryota > Metazoa > Chordata > Actinopteri > Semionotiformes > Lepisosteidae > Lepisosteus > Lepisosteus platostomus. The sequence continues at coordinate 11,876,591 of NC_142630.1, read as the reverse complement.
TGAGGAGCACAGAGCAACAAACCCACTGCAACACAAAACACGGAAGCAGACAAAAACATATTGAAGACTTCGGAGGAAACTGCAGTGTAGGCTGCTGTCCTCTCTCTCCTTGTGCTGAAAGATAAGAAAAAAGAAATAGTAGGAGCAGCAGAGCAAGCAAAAGGAGTATGTTCCTCAGAAGAAAATGACAAAAGGTCTTTTTTTTAAATGGGGGGAGGAAGAGGGCATTGCTGAAGTAACCAGACCTGTAAATAAAGAAATGTAAGGCATCAAACAAGGGAAACAACAGGAAGGCACCTTCAGCTCTTAACTCTTAGCCTTAGCTCTTGAGGTTCAAGAAAAAAGGATATCTTATTTTCTTAGAAGAGAATGTTGAAGTGAACAAGGAGAACAAGTCTTTATTTACCTTGTTGTAAGGACAGAATACACAGGGAAAGGGAAAACTGACATACAGTACAGTAAAATATAAACATGTGCTAGATAAATGGTAACACTTAAAGAGCAGTCTGGCACAGCTCTAGTACAGAGTGTGGTATGTTCTAGGGAAGAAGAAACATCAAGATTACATATGAATATATACAGAACACACTCAAAAATAGATGGTAAAGATAAAAGAAATAACAGAGATAAAATAAACTCACTTTTCCCTTGTGAGGAAATGAAAGAGGCTGAGTAGGAGCTGGCCTGGTTTTGGAATTGTCATAAATGTTCAGTCCTCCATCCTTGAGGGCAATTATAACCTTGTATTTAAGAGGAAGCCTTTTTGCTACCATAGTGGACAGGAGTATTTGTTATCCATTCAAGGGTTGACATTCAAAACACTTCTATGCAAAGTGTATTATTATTGCTCCATTTGATAAGCTGGGGAAATCTAAAAAATCTTGAGCACCCTAACATGCCGTCATAAAAGTTTAAGAATAAGATTAATAAGGGAAATTATTGCCATTGGTTGGTCAAATGCAATATTTAAATCTTGTATAATATGCATGAAAGCCCCGTGCTCTTTTTCAATGGGAAAAAAATTAATAAGGGAGATTCTGACTGATGAAAATAATCATTTGAATGCAATCACTCCCTAGAGTACAAAATGTTTTGAATACTAAGCATTGACTAAGTAGTATTTTGTTATGTGAATTTAGCCCAGCTGGAATTTTTTAAAGATTTTAGTTTTTACTTTTACGTTTTAAAGTTGAACTTTTTACTTTTTTTTTTAAACCACTGCGCTTACAACTGCCTTATTTGGTCACGAGTGAACTAAAATAAAGCATCTTTCATTTGCATGAAAAAGTACAATAAAAAAGAATGCCTTAGACTTACTGTAAATGCCATCTCTTTTTGGTGTGAATTAAATAATGTTGACAGAGTTTAAGAGTTCATCTAGTCTGAAAGATTGTTCTGCAAAGGACAAATATTTAAAGTGTTTTATTCCTTATTTGAATTACAGACAGTTAAGATTAGAGTGCCTGTTGGTGTAAAGGAAGAGCTTTGGGATTTTTAATGTATTATTTATCAGCTTAGACAGCAGTGTTCTGCATTGTATTTTATTAATAACCTAAGCCCTTAATAAAATACCTCACCTGTGAAATAAATGAGACAAAAAGGTGCAGAAAGTAACATTTTGTATATATCAGACTTCTTTACGGTAAAAATTAAAATAGTGATTGCATTTATATAGCACTTTTCTAAAAATATCCCAAAGTGCTTTATATGCAGGAGTGTTCAGGAGTAGACCATTTTACCCATCACTGAAGTGCATCACCCACCTGGGGTATGAGTGATAGCCATTATGTACTTGTGATCCCTATTGTACTCTAGTACAATTAGATTGGTATAGTCCAAAATAGATTAATTTTGGAGAACATCAATACTTCAGGAGTTTCTTTGTGAAGTAAAGAATGCTATGTAGGTTGGTGTTGCCTCAGACGCAGTAATTGACAGGTTGACAGGTTGTGGAAATCTTGTTGATTGCAGCTCTGAGGGTCTGAACCCATACTGGACTTCTGGGAGACACTGTTCAGCAAGAGGTATCAGATGTTTTGGGAAAATTCTTGTAAAGATCTTGCCCACAGTAGACAACAAAAAGATCTCTCTGTAATTTCCACATTTGGATTTTGGACATTTTTTGAAGCTGAAATGAGACACAGTTTTAAAGAAATAACCAGTACAGGTTAAATATGAGATCAGAAGGAAATGGATGGCAACAGTTTAAATAGATTGTGCTTGATGCACAGAATGAATTTATACTAAAAGGGAATACATCAAAAGCTAAAAATCAGTATCCCAAATGGTTAAATCAACAACATTCCTCAGGTATCAGAACAACAAAACTCTGTTTTAAACAGTATTAGCAAATACAAGGCAAAAGTAGGGTATTTTAAGTACTAGAAGTACTCAAGATGAATACATTCTGAGGGTCAGTTCATATTGTGTTAATATGTTTTAGATTTGCTCCGTGTTCTAAAAACTTAAATTAACAATGCAGTTACTATCAACATTTCTGAAATGACTACACCTACTAATACAATTAATAATATCTGAGGAAACCAGATTAAATAAAGACCTGTCTTCTACTTTAGTTACCATCTAAGCAGACTGTCAAATGTACAGAGGAGGTATTGTTGACACTAACAATGAAAAAGAAACAAATTAGCTTTTATTGGGTACCACAGCACTTAAATACCAATCTTTAGGGAAATTGATTGCTGTGCCCAAGTACCTTTGTTTCATTACATGAGACAAAAGAGTGTTGTTTTGCATTTTGTTTGGCTGTTCTCGTTATGTGGACTTTTCTCGGCTTGCTTGGGTTATAAATTACCTTATGTTGGAGATGCGAATGGCACAGTAAAGTAGGCTTTCCCTAATGTACTTTAATTAAATGCCTGTACTTGTGCCTTTTGTTTTCAGGAAAGGGGGTACAGAATTACTTTGTAGAGTTGTATTTCAGAGATTCATTGACTATTTTCCCAGATGTTCGAAGACACTTCGACGCCTTTCCACAATGATTTATAAGGCTCTTTCGAACTTTCATTGCTTCCTTGGTGTACCTTTCAAGGATTACTACAGTATATTAACACGAAAATCGTATTCTTTACTTCATTAAGTGCTAAAGAAGTAGTTGTTAAATTAAAGCACTAATTATTTCAATAATGAGGTGGCATTTATCTGAAATACAATAGAGTATGTTTTTCCTAAGTTGGAGCAGAATAGTTATGTTTAACCCTAATAATACCTTCACAATTTAAAGGAAGAAAATATGCAGATCAGTTGACTTCCTTCCACATTAGACACATTCCAGAACATATGACATGAAAGTGCATTTACATTTCAGAACAAGAGACACATCTTTACACAAGGGAATATGGGAATATGCATCAATCTGCTCAGTCTTGTTGTCGAAGCTGAAATTCTGGCCTTAAAAAAAAGGCTGGATGAGACCTCGAAACAATTTACCACTAAACACCAAAGGGGCCTCCTCTTGCTTAGAACCTTTCTCATGTTATCATTTTTGGAGAGAAAATTAAGCAAATATAATTAATTTGTTTCAGTTTCTTTTCCAATCCAATATTTCCATGGAATGTACAAATTCAATAGGTTCTTAAGAAATGCTATTGAGCAATTAGCTTTTAGACTAGAGCAAAAGCATTTTCGGAGTAGCTTTTCTATATTGTCTTCCTAGGCTTGATTCCCATGGAGAAGGTAACCATTCCCCCAACCTCATTGTCTGACTATGACTGAAGGGCTTCACAGCATCTCTCCTCCAAGCCTTTTTGAACCATGATGTGAAAAGTACATAGGTGGCAATTCCAAAATTGTTGTGGGAATAATAAAAAAAGGAGTTTGCTCAACAAATCAGAAACTTATAGAGCAGGAACAAACTGAAGCATGAAACTCAGACATGCAGGATAGTGTAAACTGAGCAAGGAAGAAGCTCTGCATTGTAGACATTGGCTACCTTCTACTGAAAGCTGCTAACTGGAAAAGTTTACTTTTTCAACTGTTGAAATAAAAAAAATATATCAAACACTAAAACTTTTGTTTTCTTGAAATGCCTTTAATTTATTCCAACATTCACTCCCTTCATTCAGAAATAATTATTTTGATTATTTCTATGTGGGTGTGAATTTAATCATCTTAAGTCACAGAGTTCACCTGTGCCCATATGTTACACTGACGAACATGCAGCTATTTTACTAATTTTACTTTTTCTAATTAAACATTATTTACTTTATGCTACAAAGTTCATAAAAATACAGACTTTTGACTTTAATTATGCATTTTTATATCTTTGTTTTGTTTAGGCGTATAATTTCCAGGTCTTATACTTTTTCATTTCTATTGTCATAGTATGAATAAATACTTACACAACTGAACTGAGTGTTTGTGATTTGACAGTCTTGATTTCAGTCACTCATAGGCATGTAAGAGTTCTAAGGATATGCTTTATGAAGATAGAATGGGCAGACATGCAACAAGCTTAGAAAAGAAAAGCATGGTACCTTAACATACCATCTTGTCAGACAAATCTTTCTTAAAATGCAACAAATATAGCATGTTGTAGAAAACACTGTAGTGACACCACATTTGAACAAATTCTACATTTAAACTATGGTAAAACAAATTATTGAGCCTGTTTCAGGCTTGATATACAATTTCAGGCTTTACTTATACAGTATAAAGACAATCTATAAAGGGTAACATTAACTGGACAATTGCTGTGGATGCTTCTAAAAAATCCAGTGGCAATTAATTACAAAATAAAAAAGCAGAGTCTGTCAGATATCTCCCCTAACGTGAGATAGCAACTGGACATTTCAACGTGACTAAAATAAGCACAATACTGAAGAGTTTATTGTAATCATTTGCTATCCTTGTCATTTTGACTATCTGTGGTGATTTCATTGTTAATAATTTTGATAATGTTCCAGGAAAAGTTTAGATTTTTGATGAACTATGGAGCTTCTTCATTGGATATGTCAGTGATAAGTTCAAAGTGTAATTACACAAATAAAAGATTTATGAAGTATGCTGCTGGAAGGGGGTGTATCACAATAGCATCTTGATAACTCAGAAATGAAAGAAAGGAAAAACATGGCAAAGAACATCTTTTTCCTTGATCAAGCCACATCTGTACACCTTAGTCGTCGCTTATTCAGTGGCATTCTGCCCACAAATACGACCTTAACACTCTTCCTCCTCAAGATGCAGAAATGATCATTAGCTGCTGTTGTTGACTGACAGGATTAATGAGGTAATTTAAACTGATACACTTGCAGATCAGTGGTTACTTGTGAGTGCATAAAAGAATTTCATGTGGGAAAAAAAACTTCTATCAAGCTATATTATCAACGCAAAATGCTATCTTCTCCATGAATTGATGAGTAATTTTCTTAGTGTACGGTTATTCTAAAGGCAATACTTGGAAAATCAGAACCACAGCTGCAAGTCACACGTCAGAAGCACATGGAATTGATGCATCCTACCTTCAATCTAGACTTTCCAATATGACATTTTAATCTAAGGCTGCTCATTTAGATCAGCCAAATAATCCAAATTTGTTTTACCATGTTTTTAGGCAATACATTGCAATATTCTGCACCTGCAATCGAACATTGTATAAAAGTGGGCTTGTATCCAATTGCTCATTCCATTACTTTTATACCTTAGATGACGTTTGTAAGACATCTAGGTATAATATGTAATTTAACCTACATTCTAAATGCACTATAAAATATTCAGAGCAAGACATACAATTGAATTTTGCATGTTGTACATTTTGAAATGTATGATATAATTCCCCATGAAAGCTCTGCGAAGAACAAAGATACTGCAATACAAGAAGCTGTTGAAATCCAGAAGTATTATCTACACTACAGCAGGAACAGTTCTTTAACAGTGAGCTGAAAAGAGACAGGGAAAACCAGTGCCTGTAAATATTTCATCCAGTGTCTGGGAGGATTGTGCCAAACATGATTCGAAATTAAGATCTATTTTTTCACATTAGGTAATAGAAGATGTTAAAATATCTGTCAGTGAACCCACAGGTAAAGATTAAATATTCTGTACTCAACAGCTCTCACAACCGGAGAATAATAAAAGATTTTCTCCATCCTGTATGACGTTCAGCAGGTACTAAACTTCAAAGATGCAAAAAAATGAAACGAGGTTGAAAGGCCTAACAAGAGGTTTGCACATAAGCTCCATTAGCTGTCTCTATTTTTAGCTTTTATATTCTCCAGAAAAACACTGTGTATAAAGGAACATTTTTTTTAACTTACATTCATATTACTCACATGTCTTTCTGGAATTATTTTTCTTCCAGTGCATTGCATTCCTATCAATGCTGAACCTATGTTTTAACCTTTATTTTTTGCTTCAAAATATTGTTGAAGCACATTTTAAAAAAGGAAGTCCCCCCCTCTCCACAGACTTCTTAGACTTAGGCTCACTAGCCAGTTTCAACTCATTTCATTCCAGTAGAGCTGATTAGGGTTATGACCCAGTAGATGGGGTGATAGAAATTGTGCTGGTATCACCAGGTCAGAATCCAGCAAAACTTTAGTGATTAAAGGCCTGCCAACTGCCCCAAGTTCCTTGATGTATTTGTGTTACTACTTTAGCCAGTGAACAGTAACACGAGAACAGAAGGTGTTTCTTTTCACTAAGAATTGTGGGACCACAGAACAAGCTACTTAAAGATGATACCCTGGATTCTTTCAAGAAACAGCTGGATGAGATATTTGAGGCAATCAGTTACAACAAAGCTAACAACCTAGGTGGCTAACAAACATAGCTTCCACTTCTTTGTAACCTGTCTTGCATTCTTATGAAATTAAAAATGTACATAGCAAAAAGTTCAACTTAAAACAATGATGCATTTAAATACACAATCAAAAATATACTGTATTTGTAGTACAGCATTAATACAAAGGAAATTTCATATAATTAGAAGAGTTTTAAGCCTTAGATTAGAAGACACTTAAGCCTCTGAAAGTGAATAAAACAAATTTCTAATATTGACTCTCTTCATATAACACTGACCTTACCAACTTTCTTTTATTGAATTGGGTCACATTTATATATTATTTCCTTTGTCACCCTCATTACACCTTGTTTTAGTTTTCCTTGTATTCTTCCATTCTTTTACAGTGTGTCACACGTGTTCGGAATGAGAATCATCCCACCTCCACAGCCAAAATGCTGTGTTTATTTTCTTCTCTTTTCAGCATAGAATAAACCTTTACTTGAGCTTTTTTTCTCTCAGGTCTCTGAGATTCATGTTTTACAGCAAGGAATTTTGTGTGCCACACTAACTGACCTTACAGAACAACCTACAGTATAAAAGTACAGGCACAATGTACATGATACAAAGCCGTGTGTAGGCTATGTAATAGCTTACTAGCTTACATTTTGTAAAATCAATCATTCATTGTACTTGGTATAGCTCCCATCACTACACATTGCCACAGAGTTTCACAGATTTCTACAGTAGTTAACAATATAACTGTATACTGTACAGCAACAGTTTACCATTGGGAGCAAAGGAAAGCACAGCTTTCCAGTGGGGAAAAAATAAATCTCTGGGGGTCCCAAACACAACACTTGCTCCCCCCACTACAGGCAAGGGGTTTGTGGTACATTAATTATGATGGATTGTGAGCAGTTTCCGCAAATTCCAGAAGTCTGTTATCCTGCCCTCCTGGGTCTGTCGTGGTCAAATAAAGTGAGAGTTACATCACTGTTTTGAGTCCCAGTTGCATTGTGCTGTCTAGGGACCTGGTGAGTCTGCCTTGCCTCCATGTGTCCTTTGAGCTAAGCCAGAAAAAAAGGGATATATTCTGTGTTGTAACCCACAGGAAGTCCTAAATTACATGCAGTCTGTGTCGTCAGGTGGAAATTGTCCGAGTTAAATCCAGTCCTGTTTTCCATGGTACTGCAATTGCCAGGATCTGGAAAGAAAGAAGGAAGAAGGATCTGTAAAAACAAGAGAAAGAAATATATTCAATATCAATACTGTATGTTCAATATATGTAATATAGTCAAAATGACTATCTCATTAAAGATTATAAAGTGCAATCCAGATGGAAATGTTCATTCACAGATCTCAATATGATATGCATGCAAGGAGGAGGAGAAAGACTGTATTGCCTTTGCAACTCTAATTATTTGATGTTTATTTCTTCCAAGAGGGTAGTATAATGACAAATGATTGATTAATAACAATTTAAGACAACGATTAAAAATGTGTCTGTGGTGGCAAGGTGGTGCAGTGGTTTGCATTGTTGCCTCATTGGGTCTCCAAGTTCAATTCCTGGGGTGCTGTTTGCATGTTCTTTCTATGTTTGCGCGGTGCTCTCGTTTCCTCCTATAGTCCAAAGACATGCTAGATTAATTGGCTTCTGCGCAAATTGCCCCTGGTGAATGTGAGCGTGTTTGTGTCTGTGAGTGCCATTCCGATCGACATGCTTCTCGTCCAGGGACTGTCCTGCCTTGCACCTCTTCCTTGCCAGGACGGATGAAATGAATAGATGGATTAAAAACGTGTTTCTCAGTAGACAGTGAACATTTTTACTTTTTATGTAACTTTGACACATCAGACACAACGTGTTTCTTAATTATCTTTGATTTTATTTGAGAAAGGACATATATTTGTTTTCTTTCTTGGGTTGAATTATCCAAAATAATTATTTTGCCAAATAATTGCAAAAATTGGTGCGAATAAAATAATATATGTGTGCTTAAGGTTAAAAGCCTGGAAGATTTCATTGTTCAAAATATGTATTTTAAACAACACGATTAAACATTTTTAAGCCAGCTATTATTATGAAATACATTTGCATGTAACTTCCCTGTGAATTATCGGTCGTAGGTACGTCAGTCACGTGGTGACGTCACACGCTCTTTTCCTGTTTCCCTTCGCCGTGGAGAAGGTCGCTGTGACCGAGACTGAGGATTTTGAAAGCCGACAAGATGTTGTCCCTCGCTGCTCGCACCGGGGCATTCTCCCCGTACTTGCAGGCAACTTCTTATGCTGTGGCCGGGCAGCTTAAACCGCTCGCCCCAGGTGTTGTTGTCCTCAAGGCCGATAAGGTGCTGCAGGATCTAAAGAAACCATTCCTGTGCCGGGAGTCCTTAAACGGGCAGAGCCCAAGAACTGGGCCCGCCGTCTCTGTCAGCATCAATGGTGAGTTGTCAGTGCACTCGAGTACCGAGGATGTAAAGTTGGGCCTAGTTGAAAGTCAGTAAAAAATCCTTTAGTTTTTTCCCCTTTATTTTTGGTGTTCATGAGTCTTTTCATCTGTTGTTTGTGTGAAACTTGACTTATTTTCTCTGTGAGACCTGACCACGATATAGCAAGGTTTTTAGGTTTTTGAAAAGTAGCGGGGCCTGTTGTATCTTTTGGCCTGTACCGAAAACTGTGTGGCTATCAAGCGAATTTCTTATCTAGAAGATTTCGTATTTGGAAGTTTAAATAAGTCATTATCGTGTATCTATTTTGTTTTTTTTGAATCAAAGACTTTGCTATACAACTCAGAATTTTGTTTTAATGAGATGGTTCATGTACCTACTCAATTTCATATGACGTTTTTAATAAATCTGCAATATATATACGTTTTAATATTAATTAACAGATTCGTGAGTGCGATTTAGAACAAAAAGAGTTAATGAAAGCTCCTTGAATCGTTGAAGGTTGTGGTGACCTCTTCCCGTGAACCAACTTTTACTTTTTTACATATTTTACTTTGACTTGGAAAATGTTACATGTAAAAAATGCCGTACATGCATACTATGATCGATCGTTTTCTCTTATTCATAACCTAAGAAGGTAAAGTAGGTGTAATGTCGTGGTGTCACTGTTTCTGTCGAGAGGTGGTTAAATTAACAACTATTTTCAAACGTTTTATTTGTAATTGCCCTTTGCAAAAGTCAAACCAAGTTTTGTCAAACCAAAAATGAAACGCCACATTTAACACTTAACTGACAGTTCTGTCCTTTACAGCTGGTGGTGTTTCCTTTATAGAATGTTCTAAAGATAATACTGGTTAATGAGAATGCAGAGTAACTCTATATTTTTAAGTACTCCAGGAATATTCCAGTGCATAATGACTCCCTGTATATTTATCTGGAATTGTTTAAAGCTCATGGGTGTTGTAAAGGACTCTTAAAGAAGTGTACTTTGCAGTGGTCATGTATTCATTACTTCAAGGCTGTTCTGACATAAATGCACAGTGGTTTTACATAACTATATCTAACCTTCATCTTGTTTCCACACTGTTGGTAAGTCTGTCCAGCCAAGATACCTGGCCAGCTTTGCTCTTTGCTGGTCACGAGCTCCAAAACATAGCAAATGTCTTAGCAGGGAGGAGTTTGCTTGGAGAGCAAGCTGATACGAGAAACTGAGAGTTGGTGCCGAACTGATTGTTTACCCCATAGGGCATTTAAAGTTTTAAATGTAAAACACAAACTTTTTTTGTGTTTCAGGCCTTTGGCTCTAGTAAATGCTGCTTACAATTGTGTAACTACTGCTGTTGTATCTCACATGCCTTATACTTAATATTTTGTGGATCATCTTCTTAATTAAATGTGAAATTAAGCTATATTTCATAAGTGCATTCAAAATTTCACAGCTATATAGGGCAATGGTTTGTACTTATTTTAAGACCGGCCCTACTGAGGATAGTAGGTGGAAAAAGTAGGACTGCTAAAAACAGTCATTGGGCTGTTACCAAAGGTTTTTTCTATAAACTTTGTATGTGAATTATTTTTGAGATCTATAAAGGCCCACACATGCTGAATGTTTTAAGGCATGTTCAGTTACTTCCGCAAAAGTAATGTCAAAGACATTGGTGATAGCGCACATAAAAATGGTGTTGAATTCAGCTGTCAGTGAGGTAATTGTTTTTTTTAATCAGTTGTATCTTATATGAACCTTTATGACTGTACAAGTAGTGGGCAAAAAAAATGTATCAGTGTAAGTCATGCAATATGGCTTTGGGCCACCATGTGCACCCAGTATGGCCTGTGTGCTTTGTGGCATAATAATCTACCAATATCTGGAATTCTGCAGGAAGGATGCGCCACCATTCTTCCATAAAGTCAACTGGTTGATGGAGGTTGAAAACACCACCTCTGGCATTTTCAGAATATCCCATGCTTGAATGGGTTCAGATCTAGGCACTGAGAAGGCCATAATACTTGGATAACATCGGTGTCAGGCTCATCACACCATTGGGTGACCACATGCTTTGGCAAGGTTCATCATCATTCTGGAAGGGAATGATCCTGGCAGGAAAGAAAGGTGAAGATGATCACTTCACCCATTAAGTGGCATTTATCTCCTGAGAGGATGAGTAAACCCAAACCAAGCCAGGAGAATGTGGCTCTCAACGTAAAATCAGAACCCTTCTCTGTTGGAAATGAGCACTCATTCATTCATCCATTTGTTGAGAACATTGTGAAGGATGATTTAGTTGACCATATCACATTTACCAAATGCTCAGTAGTCCATAGCCTGTCCTCTTTGCACCACTCAACTCTTAAATATGCATTACCAAGTATGAAAAGCAGTTTGTGCACAGTAACCCAATTACGGTATCCTACTCTTGCAGACCAGTTTTTATTTAAATTGTTTTGGCTTCTCATGCCACAGGTTGAAATGTGCTGTCAGATGATCTGCACTTGCTTACTGTTTTGCCCTTCAATTAATGTATCTCAAATGAATGCACAGAAATCACAATCTTATATTATGGGCTTTTGCTCACTTTTGCTCTTTACTTCTGATTTCTTTCAGAGTTCAATGCTGACTTTGGACACTGTGAAAGATTAAAAAAAAATTGAGCTGTCTTGGTTACTGAACCTCCTGCTAAATGCACCCCAACAATTGCCCCTCTCTCAGCATCACTGAGGTCTCCTCTTCATGCTAGCCATAATTATAGGCAACCAAGCCAGGCCAGCATTTTACCCTCTAACATGCAGGGATGTCATTTTCTTAATACAAAGCCACATCCGTGGGGGAGGCCTAGTTTTTATGCTGTCCTATGCTGTCCATTTACCTACAGTTTCCATTTTTTGTCTACTACCTCTATATTGATTAAACGGATATCCTCACTTTTGTAGCACATCATGAATTAAAACTGGTGTTTTAGTAAAGCCCTGTCTAAAAACAAAATGACTCACATTGTTAATGCTCATCAATACATTTATTTAAAGAATGCGGATTGCTAAATCTTATGTAGTAAATCATATTATGTGATTAAAATAGTAACAGGAGAGCCTTTATTTTAATATTTGTAAAGGGTAGCCTGTAATGTAATATAAAAGTCATAAGACCCATTTATAGGATAAAAATTGTTCTTGCCTAGACACTAAAATTGCCATTTATATTTATTGGATTAATAATTGTACAGAAACTACTTTGAAATCACTCGCCTGATCAAATCTTTAACATTGATCAGCCCATCCGGCAGTAATTGTGAACAGTTTTATCAGTATTAAACGTTTTGCTGCACACAGTAATTAAGTATCAATACTAATTCTTAATTTGTGCATTTGTTTCTTTCCCTTAAGGGATAATCTAAAAATCCAATCATGTCTCAAAATGTTCTGGTTACAATATAGCCATTTAGCAATCTATTAATATGAAATAAAAATAGCAATAACTTTTTTTTTTGCTCACCTAATTTCAGCATCAGGTGTGAATCTGATTTTATGTGCAAGCTCAAAATGAAAATTTAAAAGACAATTCTATCCTGAAAGGGTTAAAAGACTAAATTCCAATTTTCAGCATGGAATTAAGCTGTTTACATCTGAATCTGTTGCTTGGGCTGTTTTGTTTTCTTTTGATCATTATTCTTATTTGTGTTTCTTAAAAAAATACAGCTATATTATCCCATAAGACTTTGCATTACATTGCCACAGGAGAAGAAAATCATGCTTTGGCCACACTTGCAAAAAGCTCAGGAACATGTGTTTTTATTGGTTTGGCATAGCCATACTTGAGCCTTTTCAGTTACTCTTGACAGTGGTCATGAATCAACAGGGAAGTTGTTTTTTTGCTGTCCTAGTTCTATGTGTGTGCATTGTCTTTTGCCATAGTGTTGTGTGTACAGGGTTTTTTTATAATTACCTGGTTATTATTTTACAACAAACCAAAAGATGATCATTCAAACGGCATTAGCACAGAGGTGATTTAAGGGGGGAAACACAAGGTGTCGTTAATGCAGTTATATTGAAAATTGTTTTCCAAAACATTAGTCTCATAACACTCTGAAAGCCCTAGTGGTTGTTACTGATGTAATTCAGCGTAAATGTTTTTAAACCAAGAAAATGTTCTTTTTTCTTTTCAGCTCCTGCCTCTATTCGTTTTGCACATACTGACATCAGAGTCCCTGATTTTTCCGATTACAGAAGGCCGGAAGTGCTGGATTCCGACAAGCCCTCTCAACAGAGCAGTGAGGGCAGGCGAGGGTTCTCCTACTTGTTGACTGGAGCAACAGCTGTGGTGACGGCTTATACTGCCAAGACAGTTGTCACTCAGTTCATCTCTACGATGAGTGCATCTGCCGATGTGTTGGCTCTGTCGAAAATCGAAGTCAAACTGTCCGATATCCCAGAGGGCAAGAACATGACCTTCAAGTGGAGGGGGAAGCCACTCTTTGTCCGTCACAGAACAGCAAAGGAGATTGAGCAGGAAGCCGGTGTGAACTTAAGTGAGCTGCGAGACCCCCAGCACGATTTAGATAGAGTCCAGAAACCCAAATGGGTGATTGTGATTGGAGTCTGCACTCACCTTGGCTGTGTGCCTATTGCTAATGCTGGTGATTATGGTGGTTACTACTGTCCTTGCCATGGCTCTCATTACGATGCCTCAGGTAGAATAAGAAAGGGTCCTGCACCTGCCAACCTAGAGGTGCCCTATTATGAGTTCCCTGATGAGGAAACAGTTATTGTCGGGTAGATCTGGGACTTTTTCATTTCTTATCTAAACATTGTGTTTATTTGAGCTGCATTGCCCTTAACATCTGATTATCTTAGGCACAGCATACAAGTATTAAGATGCTGCAAGTAATAAATGTAAATTTTACCACACTTAGAACATGTTGTCTCAAGTCATTTATTCAGCTCATTCAAACTCAGTTCTTTTCCCTTACAGAAAGACTTGATCATCTCAAAGTAAATGTCTTCAGATTTAATCTTTATGATATGGTTACAAATGGAAGTGCAACATTGAAAACTTAAAGGCAGCATGGAAGAGATTGCTTCACTGATAAGATTGCAGTGTAATGAAAAATTGCTTTGAACAGAGATTTGGGTTTCAGTGTGGTGTTCAGATTTTTAAATTGATTTATTTTTCTGACAACTGTGATGTAGAAAAATATTTAGGAGTACTAGAAACTTTGGAAGTGGAGGCTAAAGTGCTTCCTATAATTGCAAGCATAGAGTACTCTCAAAATCCATATTGTAATTTCATGAATTGTACCATCTTGTAATACATTATGGTTGCCTTATTTTGAGATATCCCTCAAAAAATAAATTGAAGGAAAAAATACATTTAAATCATCTTAGTAGTTCCTTGAGACTACTACTGATGGAAAATAAGTATCCTTGTGGTTGTAAGTATTCAATTATTTTAAATCCAAAACATTGAATCAGGGAGACACTGAATGTTCTGTGATTTTCCTAGTAAATGTTCATTATTTTGGTGTACATCCACAATGACATCTACTTTGCATATTTAAAAGCGAGGGAAAATAATCTTGTAAGTTTTGATTTACCATATACAGATACTGCATAATTGCTACAGCAATATATGCTGTCTACATATGTTAAACTGTTATTGCTCTCTGTGTTAATGAAAATCTAAATAACAGTTATTCAAAGTGCTACCATTTCCTATCCCAAATAAAATTTGATTTTTTTTCGGTTACTGGATTTTTGTTTCACTCTGTGGTGGTTAGAAGTGTCTATAAGCAAATTATTTGATCCATCTTTTGGGTACACAGGGTAGGAAAATTACTAATGTAGTTATTTCTATATGTAACAAACTCATTTATCTAAAGCAAATTTTCACAATAGGAACTGAAGCAAAAGTATTTTTACTGAATATTTTTTCTGATTTGATTTTCCATTATGTGACTACATTTTTATAAGTTTGAGTAAAAGCCTATTTTGATTAGTGTATATTCTTTGCTTCCCATAAAAAAGCTCTATTTTGCAGTGGTGTTTGTTTTTAATGTCCTTAGGATAGGTTGACAGATTTGAGTTATATTGATTTATGACCTAATACCAGTTAATCAGAACATAAATAGCACATTTCATGTTTGTAATCTGAAGTTTCATTAATGAAATGTCAGAACTACCTGCTGTTTCTATTACTTGCTTTATGGAGAGCGCAGGTGATTAAGACCTTAATAGCTGGCTAACCAGGCTGACATTGCAATGCATCATTGACTAATAAACAGCTAATAATAGTACCATTTGATTTTTGTGTTCCTGTTAGATTAGTTGCTGATGTGACTTTTATTTCAGTTATGATGATTCAACATTTTTGCACTGGTATTGGTTTCAAGTTGAACATTTACGAGTTAATATCACAAATTGAAGTTAAGAGTGTAGAAACCACACCTGATGAAAGTACATGGATCATCTTAGGAGCAAAGTTGTTTGTTTCCAAATCATTTAATTTCATTGTATTTCTGTGACAGTTCTAAATATCTCCTGGCATGCGAATGTATATTTATGGATGTTCATCCTGGTTAAGACTATTAAGATTATTTATTCCTGTTCTGCATATCAATATATAGGTGCAATTTAAGGTATTAAATATGTACAGTATACTGAAAACGTACCTGTAGAGGTCACATTTATAAACTAAAGTCCACATTTCATTGCAATCTCAAAGGTTTTTATGAATGGTTTGACCATTTTATCCTGTGGTGACTTGCACTGTTATTAGATATTACAGTGCAGGGAAGGTTATCACTTAACTATCCCAGGGCTACAGTTTTTGGGTTGAGTGGCGCCAGACAGCTGCTTTTCTGTCAACACCATCTCTTGAAAAAGCTGTTGCATTTCATCGACTTTTCCCCTCTCATCTTGGAGATCTCTCAAGTGTGACACCTTGAAATGTGGGACATCGGAATTCTCCACTGGTAAAGGTTTTTTTAAAACATCTGTCATTTTATTACCTTTAAGCCTTGCTTTTTTTATCTTCTTCCTAGTTGGTCACAAGTGATAATCATATCACCAGTGTAAAGATGCTTTGATGAATTGTGCATGAGTCTTTCGCAGTTGTACAAGTAGGTTTAAGTGGACTGCAGACCCCAAGGTTAGTAAATAGAAATATCGTTAATACACATTAGTTAATACACATTTTTTGCGTTCAAGCCTTGATTTTTTTCTGTGCATAGATGCATCTGAATCAAAAGCTTTTTATAATTGTATCAGACAAAAAAAAATCTGCACTACATTTCTTTTACAGGAAATGTTTTTATATTGATTTTTGTGCTTGTACAATAGTTAAAAAATGTGACTTTTTTTTTTCTTTATAACTACTCGGCCACTACTATTTCTTTACAATATTTGCCTACCTGAATTAAATTTGCATTATCTGAAGGATCTAAGATTTTTGGATAATTGCCCAAGATGAAAATGGCAGACTCATTTTGTATACTTTACTTTGCAGGCTGCAGATGACAGTGTTTTATTAATAAGGGTTAGAAATGTGTAAATACTGGTCAATAATTTAATCTAATGTGCTTTTTTCCATTTTTTTTCTATTTGACGGCTTGCTACAGATCTAGCTCACTGCTGTTCTGACATGCCACCTGCATGCTGTTCTTGCTTTGGTGTATTGCCAGTGCTGCTTGTCAGCTGCCCTGTGTAGTCCCAGCCTGATTGATATGATTATGATATCACAGAGGTTGTTAGACCACTACATCAATCTGACATTGAGAGCTGCAACCCCAACCCCCTGTATCATTTAGAGCCAAGAGCGATATTTTAATTTGAATAGCATGGAAGTTGTTGGGTTTTTTTTTTTGATACCATAACAAATGCAAGTTTTTTTTTATGGCTGACAGCAAAATCATTTACTGCTTTCCACTTTCCAATCTAGATCTGCACTAGGTGTGAGCCATTTCCTTGATTAGTGTAATTGAGATGTCCAGCTTTAATAAATGTGTTGCATTTATTGCGCATTTAAATTGGATGATATGAAACTCCCTAAAACTGCGAAAGAGTTTAAAATCTGTCCAAAAAAATCCCCGTTTCAAATAAAATAAGTGCAAAACAGTTGAGAGACAAATGTCAGCAAGTCAATGTTGTTGACAGAAATGTCTTGAACTAACAGTAGTACAGAACATTGGTAGTATAGCTAACAAAGATATACACAAGTCAAATTGGTCCTTTATGGGTTCTCTGCGAATGTATTCCACATATATGTACGTCAGGCTGCAACCTAGAAATATGTATGTTCTCTATGGGTGCATTTAACAAAAAAAAGGCAGCTTACAATTTAGCTTAATTTCTTCTGCTATGTATTTGTGAAACTGATATATGTTTTGATGAGTAGACTGCTGTTTTCTGAGATTGTTTATTTTTAAAACATATTTCTCTAATTTACTGTTACATTCCACTTAAAACTTCCCAGTTGCTATTTATATAATAAAATGGGTACCTTTTTTATTTTTCTCTGCTTTGTAGCTAGGTGTATGAATAGCAGAAGGGGACTAGTTCAGTTAATTTCTGGGAGTCAATGATGCAAGCACATATTAGTTTGTACTTCATTGCATAAACAGTACCTTTTCTCAAATGGATTTTGTAAACCATTTTGTTTTATATCGTGCAAGGGTCATGTAGTTAAGAGATGTAATTAAAAAGCATATTTCAAGTAACGTATGTCACAATGCAGCTACGGATTTTAAGGTGCTTTTTATGTAAAATGGAAAGGTAATACATTTCAGAACATTACAGAAATTATGCAATGTAATACATTGCAAAGACTTCCATTTAAAGCAGTTATTTAGGTAAATGTAATTAATACATGTAGTTTTAATATCATTAAGCATGGATGAGGAGTGTAAAGAAAAGCTAATGTCTAAAATAAATTCTACGTATGGTCTTACATTTGTTAACATGTAAAAAAAGTTCTAGAAGTTAAAATAATGTAGAACAGAAAGATGTTGAATATTACTGCTGTTTTCTCCCCAAGCCTATGGTCATTAAAGGAATTTATTTCTCGATAGAATCACAAAGCCTGAAAATGCAGTTAGTATGATTACAGCATTATTCTGGCTTTACCCTTTTTTAAATACAGTTTGTTGTATTTGCAGTGTAACAAAAATGTTGCCTCAGTGACTTCTGATGGAAGCTTCAGCTCTTAGTATATATTTCACTTAAGAAACATGTTATGTACAAATCTCCAATCTGATCTAGTATTGTAGTATGTTGCTCACCCGGTCAAAAGTCTTGTTTTCTGTTTTGCGCATTAAAAACTAGAACTGTTCTGCTTTCTAAAGGTGGCAACACTAACCAGAAAACAACAATCCAATAATGTCCAGTAATGTCATAAAATGATCAGATTACCTGCCCTGTGTCATTTGGCTGAACCACTGTAAAGTAACACATCCAGAAAATGGCCCAGTTGGAAGACTACCATGTTTAAATCTAGAACAATAGGAGCATAGTTTTCAGTTCAGTAATGGTGCTGCTTTATACTAAAAACTCCTTTTCAAGAAATCCTGAAAAGTGATAGTGGTTCAAGAGAACTTGTATTTCCATGTTATTTCTAAATTTACATGATCACTGACTTTGAAGACGTTTGCTCAAAGGAAGGTTCCTTAGTTGTATCTGATAAATGGAAACTCAGAACAGGCTTGTTTTAAGTTAGCATCTTTCTGCTAAGTAGGTGTGTTACAGTTAAATAAAACAATTAGTTACAAATGCATTCTGATTGAACTTTTCCCTGCCACTTGTATGGAATTACCATATTAATCTTACATTTGTCTCTGGGGTGATCAGATCATGAAGAAAAGTATTTGGATCCAATGATTAATTTTTATCTATTTTGCATAGTGTGCATATTAATGATGCTTTTAATAACTAATTCAGAGCACAGAAAGTAATTTGTTTTTCAAATTTCATTAATTCTTTGTTTTAATGTTAAATGATCATGTCAGCTCAGTTTTGACTTTCAGTGAACCCACGTGCTGTAATTGAGTGAAGAATACTGAATGATTTCTTCATTTTAAAGAAGAAAAAAAAAGATCCATCCATTGACCGTGTAAAATCCTTTGACAACTTTTGCATTAAATTACTCTTGGTAGTCTTAATCACCGTTTGAGAAAACACAATGATATCTATTCTGCTGTATAATAGTACTTAATGTTGAAATAGGTTTCTACTGTTTCATTATGTAAAGTGATCTAAACAGGTTCAAAATGTTTCAGAGCTTGTCCTCTGAAGAATAATAAACGTGGTTATTACCAAATGTTCACAGAAATGTGGCAGTGAAATATCAACATTTTCGTGTCTGGCCACTTCTGTTTTGAGATACCCTCTCTTACTTTCAATAAGATGAAATGATTTAGACTAAAGCATCCTCTGCTTCCACATATTACTGATGGCTATCTAACCTTTAAAGGGATATTAGACTACCGAGTCATTATACCTGTATCTGCTACATCTTTGTTGACATTTAGAACATCACCCTCCAAAACCTGTCTAGAATTGTTGACTCGGAAAAAGCATCTTGCCAAATTGTTTTTCATGTTGTACAAAACAAGAGATTGAGACCGGACCAAAGTATTTTAGTAGTTTTCCATGTTTGTATTCATACATTTGAAAACATCAAAAGCTGTAATCATGCTTTTAATGTGGCAGCATGAATTAGGTCTTTATGATTTTTAACTTGTGCAGTACATGCATGTTCCCCATGTTTTCTTATCCATGCCCACATTTTAAACTGGTGTATTCCATCAGGTAATAGGTGACCTCAATCTTTTCTCCTTTAAGACTTGGTCAGTTGTGCACTTAAACTCTTCAAAGAGAGAACCCAAAGGGGAGTCAGACAGCTTTAGAACCTGGCTTACACCCTCATTCTCTTTCTTTGCTGCCACTTTGGGAAGCACATTAAGAGCTGTTGAGTTTTGCTTTGACCTTAATTCTTGTTTCCCAGAAGATGTATCCCCTCGAGCAGCTAGTTATCACTGTAAAGAGCTGCTTAGGCAACAGTGTGTTTGTGTCCAATGCTGCCACATTCATTCAATCTAGCATCCCCTGCTGTCACTAATTGCGACATCCTGTGTAATTAGGAATCTGCATCCTGTCTTTTCAGTTTGCTTTCTGAAATAAATGTCCATATTTGATCACAATGGAGTGCACAATAAATGATATATAAGGAAGCTGAATGTTGAATAATGTACAATTGCATTAATATGCACATAGCTGGCCATGTATTACCAATCATACTGAGCTGCTTCAAAGAAAAATGGATATGACAAATGGGTCAATATTTTTGAACTATGCTGGACACAAAGACACAATTCAGATTTTCTTGAAGCTGCACATAGATTTTTAATTAAGACAAAGTTAAATCTAATTATTGCACATCTTTTGGCAAAGTAACCTTTATTTGATAGAATGATAAATTGTAGATCTTAGAATCTAGATTTGTTTTAATGAATCACTCCAAACTATTGAATTGTGGTTGAGATGTAATTGTAGGAGACTTGAGTCAATGTGTTATTAGAAAATGATTACCATTGTAATAGTATTCATTTTAATGTGCTCTGCCATGGTTTGTAGCTACAAAGTTATGGGGGAATAAAATGGTGTTTTATCACTACTTAAAAAAAAAATGCATCAGGGATGAAAATATAGTTTTGTTACAAAAAATATGTAGGAAAACTAACTTTTAGGTGCATGTTTTTTTATCAACTATACCATGGTTTTCCAATATGTTAGAGAATCTTAGTGTGCAAGCTAAGCTGGAAGAATTAATTCTCCAAACAATAAGTAGAAATAATTTTCTTTTAACAAAACATCACTACTGCCTTTATAGAATTGATTGAAGATACCATTGTATCGAAAAGAAGAGCACCCAGTTGGAGAAATAATGAAAAATGGAGAGCCCCCACCAGAAAAAAACAAAGCAAGTTCAGGGTTAAGTGCCAATGACAATCATGTTACAATAAGTGTACTCCTTCACTTCATTTATTAAATTGTGCTTTCATCCTCCACCTACTCCACACCTACAAGTAATAAGTAATGTTACACCCTTATTTCAGAATGCAAATGACTTTCATGCCATGTGAACAGTACTGTGGCTCGGATCAGAATGGAGGTTTCCAGGATTTGCTGTTACCATATTGTGATTATTTTTTACAGTGTGTTCACCTCTAATAATTTTAAAGGCCTGCTTTTGTTAAACTGTTCTATAATGCAGTCATGCTTGTAGTGTGATTGTAATGGCTTTGGAAGAATGTTGATACAAGTGCTTAAAAGAAAAAAAATGTGAACCTGATTTGAATAAGGATGTCTTTTATGACAGATCTGTGCTCATAAGACCTCAGATGAGCACAGTGATTAACAGTACCGGTTGTAATTAACGGACTGTATGATTTCATATACATTTAATAAGCAGAAGGACAATTATCGGGGAAACTAGCATCAATGTGTTTTTTCATGCAGACTTTGAAAACCTTGGGTACAATGTTTGCAGAAGGTACATTTGATAGGCAGAACACTGGAAACAAGTCCTTTGAGGGCTTTAATTAAAATGTTTCAAGATGTTTCCATTGATTTTTTTCTTTTGCTGTTCTACTTTGGGCTTCAGTAAGGATTTACAGAATGAGATCTATATATGCCACCACAACTAAACACTTGCTTACTGTTGCTGAAACGGACAGTTTGTCTAGACAACTAACAATAATTGACTGAGTAAGCAATATGGGATCCTATTACCTTAATCCATGTTCCATTGTCCTTAAAGGGAGGAAGAAGACAAAACATGTTAACACTGTAACATAGGCTCAGGTTGAAAATTATTTTCTCTAAGTCCAGTAGATGTAAATAGATGTGAAATCTGTGCCAGTATTAACTTAAAAGTGCCACAGAACTGTCTATAGTCTTGTGCTACTAATGGTTTGTGCTCCTTTTCATATGCACTGAATCTGCATCACAGAATTTGAAAATAGAGCTATAAGACGCTTTCAAGGGGTATGGGTAAGGTCTTCACAGGATTATCAGTTTAAATCATTTTCATATACCACAGAGACACTTCATTGCTGTCTTTACATACTGTATATCTTTTAATAACAATTAGTAATAATGAGCCAAAATATTTATTACACCCCCCCACCCCATTGCTCCTTGTTATGGGAGTTTAAACATATAAAACTGAATAGAATGTTAAAAGTTATTTTCTGTTGAAATAATTGACAAGGGGATTCAGAATCAAATAAAACTCATTCTTTTTGTCCTTGTGCTCAAATAGTTTTTTTTTTAATTTAGAAAGGTCCTCCCTAAGAAAAAGCCATTGCAAAATAAATTACTTATTCTTCCAGTTGAGGAGGATTACCTGCTTAGCTATTGCAAGAAAAGAAGTAATAAAGAGGATCCCTGTTTGGAAATATTGAGCCCAGAAAGGTCCCCAATGGGACAGATTAGAGGGCCTGATGGAATACTTGGACCCATTACAGTAGAGATAAGTAATTTTATTTCAAACTTCTTAAGTGTCAATGGTTTGTTGGGTATATTGTTGAGATATTTAATATGCTGTATAGCCCATTTAAAAACACCCACCTTTGAGTAAAATGTACCTGATTACAAATCCATTTGTAATGGATTAACTGGATTTTTATAATTAGAGGAAAATGTGAAGGTGTTCAAACAGATCTCATGCCACTCATCAGATTTACTTAATTCAAGTTCAGTACTCCACTTGTCTCATGGAAGATGCATTAAACCATTCACATAAATAAATACAGCATATAGTTTAGAGATAAATTTACTTATCCCATCGTTTTTTTAAAATATGTCATAATTGGGGTCAGTTTAAGAGAAATATAAATTTTACTTTTGATTGCATGAAGAGGTTGTACTGAAATATCTGAGTATGTGGAACATAATATTATTAAATCATTATGAAAGGGAATTCTGTATCAGAAATTAGCTGCCCAAGCTTAACAATGTCCTTTGACTACCGTACTGCAAAATAAATGAGTTTATTCTCAGTAGTAAAATCTAGGTTATGACAAAAGGAGATATTTCATATTTAAATATATGTTAGAGTTTATGCCGAGCCTCCAGTGCTACAGAAGTGCATGGATTATTAAAACAACTTTGGTTTAATATACAGTATTTCCAAGTAGTAAAAGAGTGATCTTTTAAACACAAAGTAAAAGCAGATTTTTGGCAGTTAACCAAGAAGGTTGTGTCTGTTCTTGATTTAGCCAATTAAGTAAACGTTTCAGTTGATGTGAAATGCAATAGAGAAGAAAATCAGTGGCAGATAAACCCCCCTGTAGTTTGGTTTTCTGATTAGTCCATTTGATAAGAGACATTTTACAATTCAAGTAACATTTTGACAGGACACTGTCCAACTTGGAAAACCACTTAGGACTGGGGAAGAGTGGAAGCACTGAGAAAAAAAAAGACAGAATATTCATCCTAACCACAGCAATGTGATATATAAGAGAAATGTGAAGTCTGTTCCAACTGTCTAGCTGTTGTCTTACTGAATTGAGGTAATACAATGGTTAGACAGTTGGCATATTGAGGATAGATAAAGTGAAGAATGAAATGAAAAGGCCCAAATAACCAAGACCCAAAGTATTTAATCCAAATGGTAAATCTTGGGCCATAGTACTCCAATTAAAAATTGTAAGTGGTGTTATTTCAGACTTAGACTAAATTACTTTATAACTCGAAATAGAATTGAATTTATTCATAAGATTAAGTATTTATTGAAGATAGTTGTTGGGATGTTGTAGATAAAGTAATTATGTATGTCATTCTCATACAGTATAAACTAATTTGGTGTTGTGTAGAACCTGTCTGAATAGCTGGGATTATTTCATTGTATTGTCTTGCAAGGGCCAAAGGCTCAATGCAGATTGAAAAACAAAGTGGTGATAGTGGGTAGCCTTGCATGGAACCATGATATAACAAAATAGGTTTGGAAATGTTACCATTTGTACAATCCAACATCTTGCAGAATATTAAAACCAATAGTACATGTTGTGTTTATAGAGCTTCTCAGTATATTTAAACACCTGCTCAACAGGAGATTAATGAGTAGCATTGTAGACATTTTATTATATAATCCACAGATTTTCTAGGGCAAATTTACTATGATCAAAAATTACACTTTTTGAATCTTTTTTTTTTTAAACAGCTTTCAAATCTGTCATTGTAAGCCATCTTACTGCATTAGTTGTACAGTACACATTCCCTTTTAAAATCTGTCTATGGAATGACAGATGAACCATGATCAAATTTCATTTCAGAAGAGTCTGTATACTGTTTCGTTTTTTTCCCCACCATTCTGTTGTGCTCATGTTTTTCGTGCGCTGAATGCGAAAGCCTTGCTATGCTGCATGGGTCTGAGTGGTGTTTCTAATGTTCCTGTTCAACCCAAACTACTTTGATCATGATTGGTCACATAGGTGGCCGTGTCATCAGATTCTGCTGTGTGGAAAATGTACTAAGCTGTGATAATGTCATCCACTGGAGTCTACACTTTTGCAGTCCTAGTTCAGATGCCACACAAAGATAAGCTGTTGTTGATGCCTGAATGGTGTCTTAGTGAGCGGATATACTTGTATTCCTACTATACAACCTGCAGTGAACAGTCTCAGCTGTGGGCTCAACTAGAAAAGGATAAAATGGCCTTGTCTTGTTTCTCCAAAATCAACACCCAACAGAGTACAATTTGAAAAGATCATGTTTACCAGAAATTCTCCAGTTTTTCCAGCAAAGAAAAATAAAAGACACCTGCAGGCTTATTTGATATTTGCATCTTTTAATAAGAAAAAATAACAGGCATATTTCCTGGCAGAAAAGAAACATCCCTCTGTTAAACTGTAGATTAAGCATAAAGGGGAAATTTGCTAGTGCATTTGTTATAATATGGCAGAATTTCAAGAAAGAAAATGGCACTTAAAGCTGTCTTGGGTTTCTGAAATAGAGAAGAATGCTTACGCAATGCGCCAGGGGTTTCAATAAAACACACAAGAAAAAAGACAATCTCAGCATCAAATTTTGTAAAAATGATATTAAAAGATGTCCTGGGGAAATTAAACAGCTTGGATTGTATGTTTAAGAATGTAAGTAACAAACATTTTTATAAAGACCTCAAGATTCATGCCTAGTCATAATTATATTTAAGAAAATTATTTGTAGAATGACATTAATGCTCTATTAACAGTGTAATACTTTTCTGATATTCCAGCTAACAGGTTCAACTGAAGCACATACAAGCAATGTCCTCTGTGGGTTATTTACCATAAGGACTGTGACAGTGCAGTGATTTGTTTTCCCACACCACTCATTTATCTCACCCCAGCACTTTACATTTATTGCACTAAGCATGGTTTTACCGCCTACTAATGGTTCAAAAATATACACCAATTATTGTCTGATTACTGCATATCCCGTTCAGATGGCATTCCGTAAATCACTTACAACTGTGTGTTATAATTGCTAGCTAAATATAAATCTCTCAATACTTGATCTATCTTTCCAGCCCAGCTAACCCCTAGCTTGATCTACGGCACAGAAAATGGAATGTGAAGCACTGCTCTCTGCTTTGAGGGAAATCAGTGCAGTGAGGCATTCCTCTATAAAATGGTGTATTTAAATCCACCGCCAGTCTTTTGCAAACAAGGCAAATTGCACCTCAAAGTACTTAAGAAGCACTTCTCAAGAATAATGGAATAAAAGGGACTATTGTATAGGGAAAGTATGCATGTCTACCAACTTTCTTTCCAATTTACCCATCATTCTACTTTCCTACCTTCACCTTTTTTCCTTCCTACTCACCTTCCTTACTCATACCTATCTTTCTTACTCACCTGTCTACATATATACTTCCCTTCCTACTGTACCTTTCTTACTGCTTCTTACCTTTTCTTATCTAGCTTTCCTTCCTGCTTACCTATTTCCTCCTTCATTCTTGCCTCTTATCTCCTTTAAAGGTGGGAACCAGTACAGAGACATTCTAGTCCCCATGTGTGTTTTATACCCTTGGAACTGCTTGTCTTGTTACAGTATACTGCTACTAGGCCATTACTTTTTATTGGAGCTAATCCTTTCACACCACTTGTTGTCCAATACAGGAACTTCAAACTGGATCTCACAGTTCTTTCTATCAAAACAAGGCGAGTAGAACCTATTTCTAAGCCACGCATAAAGTATGCTTTTAATGCGTCACTTTGTTGTCCAATTCATTTAAATGAACAAATATATGATTTACAAAAAGGAAATCACCTGGATCTGCATATTTTCCAAATGTATGGCTTCTTCATGTTAAAAGGTGATTGCACATGTAACAACAAGACAGGGTATCAGATTTCTTTTAAAATCTTAAAATGTAATATTTTGTGGTTACGTTACAGTAAGTGAGTTTGTCAGCATTAGTGTAAAGCAAGGTGCTTCTAAATACATTGTAACAAGAAATATTTGCTAATAACCATTAATTTTGTTATGATTGATTTATAATGCAAATCAAATACCTTAACTGGGCATAAACTATAAGGACTATTCTTCATTTTCATTACTAGCTGAGGCTAAATGCAGGGTTTGAAGAAATACTCTTCATCTTTCAAAAATATGATGGCTCTTTGTCCATGCCTGTAAACGAAGTTGCATCAGGGGCCTAATCTGGATACTGTTTGTGTTAAGGTCTTTGTTGTAAAGATAACTGTATACTGTATACCATGCCATGATGGATGACATCCTTCATTTTAGTTCCTTCTGCTCCACCACACTTCTTTTGAGAAACAGCACAAAGGAGAGAAACCAAATACTCCATATATAGGTTTAGATTTGTTGTCCACAGTTGCATTTTTTATGCTTGTAAAGGCTCTAATATTACTCACTGTGCATTGTCAAATGAACATTAGGTACAAAGGTCAGAAATAAAAATTCACATTGCATTCTGCTATTATCATAAAGCCCGGTACACTGCACAAGTGAACTCGTTACTTCATCACTAAGCAGCCAGAGCTAATGTGAATGCATTTTAAAGGAGACATAATTTTATTCTTTACATAAAAAAGACTAGGATGACAACACCTGATTGCTAGATGGAAAATTCATCTCATAGTGTTTGCCTACTGGTGCTTATTATAAAAAAAATCCAAAATAATGTAGACTGTTTTTAGCAAGTGCATAGCATGCTAATCCACATAAATCAACCTCATTAACCATTAAGGCCCATAGAGAATATTTCTAGCAGACCTTAATATTGCACTTTGGGAGATTATAAACAACTACACTTCTAAAGATATTGTCTTATTAGCTGGATTTATTAACCCCATATTTGAACATTCGGAGACTATAGAGTTTATGTGTTTGTCCCTGTATTCTCTGTTTTGAACCCTATTTAAAATTTGAGTTTGTATTTTTTATTTTCTGTTTTGTTTTTATGCTGTTCATTTGGAATAATGCCCTTTAATGTTCATTTACAAATGCAAACCTAGTTACCCGTGTAAGGTTACTAAAACAATTTCACTGGCTGATGATCACTTCTCTCACTTAAGGAACGTGGTTTTACATTCATAGCCAGATGTCAACATTAACCTAAACCTGTAATTTCAAAAGGTCACCTCTGCAAATGGGAACTGTGTAAACAAGCTGCTCCACAGCAACCTTTAGTGGTGACAGGGAAGTCACCTGCACAGTGTAGACCTGTTTGCCATGGGTGACCACTTTCAACAAATATGCACATTTAATAAGAATAATAATTGCTTACACTTATATAGTGCTTTTCTTACCACTCCACTCAAAGTGCTTTACAGGCAATGGGGACTCCCCTCCACCACCACCAATGTGCAGCCCCACCTGGGTGATTCCAATAGTACACCAGAACGCTCACCACACATCAGCTAATAGTGAGGAGGAGAACAGAGTAGTGCAACCAATTCATAGATTGGGATTATTTAAGTACAAATGATCTCATAGATAAGGGAAAAGAACCCACCATATGAAGGGGGTAGAATCTTGTGTGTGGGGTAACCCAGCTAGCACCATTGTGGAGGCAATTTAGTGGGATACAGTAATTGCTGGTTGGATAGGACTTGAGTCAGGACCTTGGAGTCACAGGAGATGAACGTTTGTACTCGGGCACAATCTCTGTGTGAGGTTGATACAATAGCACAATGGCTAAAACAGCTCAAGGGCTTGAGTGGGGTGTCCAGAAAAGTGCTTTATTATTATTAATTTAGTTGTGCTATGCACAAACACCACATGTAACCTGCTCACACACTTTGCTGAAACAAGAGTATAACATATGGAGACTGAGTAATGGAGCACAAGTTGATTTACAGTATACATTGTTAACATTGCATTACCAAGACCTGCAGTGTCTGAGCTATGGTTGCATTTCTGTTTAAAGTAGAGCAGGGTGCTGAAGCAGCTGTTCCTGTACAGTGCACAGTGATGCACCTTGCAGATGATACCTTTCCTACTTCAAAACAATTCTATTGAAACAAAAGCAAAAGGTAGACAAATACTACTGTATTCACTGGGAGTCAAAGATAGCCAGTGGAGAGGCAAAGGCAGAAAGTAATCAACAATAGAAGGCAGTGTCTAGAGACATTAATATTTCAATTAAAGACTTGTGAAGCAAATAATGAGGGTTAGTATACAGGAGCTGTCCCTTGTACTGCTGTACAAGTACAACATAAGTCTTTGTTTGTTGATTTGTTTTTTTGCATTTTTTATTGATCCAGCTGGTCCTTTAGAAAGAGCAGGAGACATTTTCACACATGAGGGGAGATTTGCCCAGTGAGCCTGCGTTTTTTTCTCCTAATGTGTTCAACAGAAGAGCTCTTATCAAAACCGTAGACTTTATGTACTGTATCTGCATCTCTTGTTCAAAGCCTGTGTTTTAGTCTCTACTAATACCTCAGCAACCACTTTTCTGTAATGTCTCTCAAGCCATTTTAAAGACACCTCTCTTGTGAAGATTATCTGTTTTTTTCTGCTGAAGTTGACATGGTGAGGACTACCAAAAGATTATCATTTCCAGCAGACTCAACCCATCTCATAATAATTCAAGTGGAAAATCTTTCCAAAGTGAATTTAAAAAAAAGTCTTGCACAAACCCAAGGACATGACATTCTCCAGGTTTTCTAGCACTTTTGTTTTCTAGTAACCCATAAAAAAGAAACATACAGCAGATAAATGTATGAAACACAAAAGGCAGCTACTAAAATCTTCTAAAATGGAAAATTATAATGCCTGCACAACACATGCTACAGTATTTAAGAGTCTTTTTTTTCATCAGTGCAACCTTTGATCTGCTTCTGTATATTACAGCACAGACTTTTGTTCTGAAATGCCAATGTGATGATAGTACTGAGAAAAGACCATGCTGATAAAACTTGAATTTACTGGACTTTACTTGAGACTAAAAGCAAATAAGGAGTGTTGAAGTTGAAATAGGCAAAACCACATTGTTATTTTTGATTGTTAGTTTTTTAAAAGGCATTAGTAAATTTAATCTTATATACAACCTCTTATAGAGACATCTTTGCTTTATCTTTGTGTGGAGAAAATGTTTCTTTTTTAACTTAAGTTACTAGGATACAAGTTAGATCTCTTAAAGGTTCATCTGCTATTCAGGATCTTGTCTGAATAAAGAGCAATACATTTTTGTCGACAAACTGTTTATCTTTTTTTTAGTTATTACTAGAGAAATCCTTTCTTATTTTTTTGTCTCGTAAGATGATGTTCTCGAAAAGACGGTTTTATTTTTTGTTTCCTGGCCAACCTGTGTAAGTCGTGGCATCTGTCACGATGTGAACTTGGTTTAAGGACAAAAAAAAAACAGAAATTGATTTCCAAAAATATCCCATTCATGGTCACATCCATCTGCCGATTTCTGTGGAGAACCATAAAGAGCCTAGGGCCTTACAGTCCATCAAACTTGTGTTAAAAGTAGACAGTTTTCTCAGATTTTCAAGGATTAATAAAATTTCAAAGTAATATGCTGGTAAAAAGTACAGAGAAAGGCTCTAGTTACTATATGTCCTTTTCCTCCATTCCTTCTTTAGACAATGATGAAGCCTACTGTATGTTAACCCCTTTGCCCCCTTTGCCCCTCTTTCCTCCCACATCTTCTCACGAGAGAGTCCTAGGCCTCATTAGCACGGTTTCCTCCCACTCTACAAGGCCCTTCAATGTAGTTATTAACAGGTTCATTAAACTAAAGGTCATTTTAAACATCTCATAATGACAGCTGAGTAGTAGTCTTAAGTTCACAGTTCTCAAAAGGCTTTTACATGCGGACTGCCTGATCTGCAAATAGCATTGTTCCCAGAAGGAACAGAAGGTGTATCATGCAAATGTGGACTTCTTTTCAGAAAAAAAGAAGACTCATATTTAATGTGAAGGTTTTTTTTTTAGTTCAGGAATAATTCTGTGAAAAAATCTCTACATGCTGCTCTTGCACACCAAACCTGGTTAGATCTCTTAAGATCCTGGAAAGTTGCATAGTAGAGTATTGCATATGAAATATCACCAAGACTCTAAACTCAGAATCTGAATAAGAAAATTTTGAATATGTCAAGCACAAAATATGCCTGCTAATTATTTTATTTAAAGAAAAAAAGACTCAAAATTCTACAGTTCCTGTTTTATAATTGTATTTTCTTTCATCCCACTTCATGATTGCAGTGGTTCAATCATATCAGAATAATCGTCTATTGTACACACATACACATACTTTATAAATGAGTATTACACTAAAAAGAATACCAGTTGAAGTTAAGATAATGTACTATGGCACACTAATGACCATTCACTGCTGTGTAGTATAACAGTAATTACACATTGACTTGGATGAACCATGTATGTTTCTTTTACCTCTCACTAGTTCAGTCCATTTTCATACATACTGCAATCCTGCCACCTTCCCAACACATTTTCCTTTGTTAGGAAATGAAAGATAACCTAATTTTTTTGTACTCTGTGCTTTGAGAATGCATTAAAAGTACAAAGTCCACTTCAGATATTTATTGTTTTATACAAGGAACAAGATGTCTTTTCTTCTTTTCACAGTAATACGTGGTATTAGTTTCAAACTGCTGAATGGTCTTCTTGCTATCTCAGCACATATGGTTTTTGGGTCCCCTTGTTAATGTTGAACCTCACTGTTCTTGGGATTTGACACTAGGTAGCTATTTAATACTAGGCCAACTTGGGACCAAATATATATTAGAAGTAGTTCTGCTAGTTCAAAACTCTAACCACAGTCTCGACTATGCTGTTGGAAATTGAAATAAAAATATCAATGTAGCAAGGCAGACAAATACTTCAAAGTAATGGCTAAAGGTAAAATATCAGACGTTTCACTCATGACAATTTATCAAAGTTACTGATGGACGACAGAAGCCAAAGGGTAATCCAGAGAGCTACTGCACCTTGCAGAATCCTTGGGCAGCAGCAGAGGTTTTTTTTTTAATGCCACAAAAGATACTTTTGAGACATAAATGGCCTCTGGATTCACATGAGTTAGACTTTATTATTTCTTGTGCTGTATTTTCTTTTTATCACGGAGTTCTACTTGGACATTAAATTCAATAAAGAATTTAAAAAAAGCTTTAACTTCAAACAGCAGGGCCAAGGAATAATATTCCCTTTCTGACTAGACATTATTCTCATACTTATTGTTATACCAAAATAATTGGTATAACAAAATAATCTTATCATGCCCATAATTTGGCCAACCAATGGAATTCTGAAAGCAGCTGCTAAGGAGAAAACATCACATTTTAGGCTGCTAGTTAAAAAGTTACTATTACAGTCAATAGCATGGGAGTCATAGTGTGAAAAATGAATGTCCTTAAGTGAAGTTCAGGAGGAATGACAATAGCCTTGCTACTTTAATCCCAGCTGTTTTAAATCATGATAATTCCCAAGGTTATTTCTTTCTCTCTCTGCATTTTGTCACGTTCATCCTTTCTCCACCCCATGTCTCCTTTTGTAGCTTCTTCTCGGTTAACTCCACAGCCTGCATGGGGGTCCCAGCCTCCTCATGCTTTGGTCATGAGGCTGACACCCATTACCATAAAGTAATAAAGATCATTATACTGTACCTAAATACTCAATAAACACCCATAAACACATCCAAATCCTGGGTGTCATTATCGCTCATGAAATGCTGAGACAGAAGTATGTGTGATCGTCCTGACGATCTGCTTGAATGAAGGTCCTAGCAAGTCAAACACATTAATTCCAATAGTAAAACTGGGATTAATATAGCAGAGAAAAGCAGTTATGCCTAATTTAAAATTAATACATAAATAAACAGTGCCAATATTGCAAACCAGTGTCTCTTGATATTAACATAAAGTAACAGTTTTGAGTGCCTTCAGTTTACACAGACACCATATAGTGCAGTGTTTATTTTTGTCTTTTTATTCTAAGCATTCTTTATTCTTAAAAAAAAATTTCTGATTTTACTCACTTTTTATCCCACTGCTTTGTCTTTAGATTGTATCCTTTGAAAGAAAAAAAGAAGTCTTTAACACCTCCATAATTACCTTAGATGATGCTTTTTTCTCCTCATAACCTTTCAGCTATGCATCTCAATTAATTATTTGCCAATTTAGCCTGAGTACTAATTACATTTGAAAAAGTAATTTTATTGTCCCCTGCTGCTTCAAAGCACTTTGTACTGTTTCAGATAATCCGTAACCTGCAAACAAACTAAACCATTAAAGGTTTGCTGTTTATATTTTAAAGATACATGTTTCAGAATATTGTTTTTACTTTGTTACTTGTATTCCTTAAGTAGTCTGTTGCATAGTTTTATTATAAAATAAAAGTATTTGCATTGTTTAAGTTCATGGTAGTTTGTCACTATATGAATATGTGCTTAGTACTGTGTTGGTATAATAACAGGAAGAGCAATAAACAGTTAAATTCAGAAAATATTCTATCTTCCTGGGCTTCCAGTCTGTATTTTGTTTGTGGTAGTGTCATGCAAAATTAGATTTTTTACTCATTATTCAGACTGTAACTAAAAGTGTTTCACACATGAGGTAATTTTAATTGAACAAGAATATCTCTAACCGATAACTCTCCTACTAATGGATTTCTTCTGTCTTTAATTTATTCTTGTAAGCAATAGTTTGAGTAATTAAATGACAGTAGTTTCAAAAATTTAGTTCATATTCCAAAACAATTCGCTTTTATCATAGCCTCTTTGCTAAACATGGTATTTGTTCTGCGGTTCTGAATGCTGATTTGTTTGTTTCAAGGCATCTTATAATTTAAGGGTTTATATAACAATTACAATTCATTTGCGTTAATATTGTTAAACTATGTTTCTTTTTAATACTGTTGCAATTCATTGCGGCTTTTCAGTAAATTCATCCATGATGAAATTACACTTCATGTAATAAGGATTTGAATTTCTGTTTTGACTAGTGTTTCAGCAATATTTAACAAATATGTATTGTTTTGAATTATTATAAGGGCTTGTATGTCAGATTCCTATATTGCTTTCACATTGATACTGGTTTTCTTTGTCTACAAGAGCCATGGGGGAGAGAGACGGTTGATTTTGTTATCAGAAAACATCTTAACCTGAGAGAAAAACATTATCCAAGTTACTTAGTACTTGCAGTACTTACTCTTACAGTACTTGTGATATATAGCCAGGTTCATGAGATTTTAAATAGTGCCTTTCAAAACTATTCACTCCCTTCCAACAATTTTTTAACTTCTTCGACAATTAAAAGCATTTATTTTGAGCATTTGTGTTTTGGTTATAAACTTTCACTTAAAATGTGCTTATAAATTTGTAATTTAATAAAACAGGACGCCATTGGGCCTTTACTTTTTCCTTTGCAGTCTGTGCATGCTTGATGTAGCTACCTACATGAATTGTTTAGTGTAAGCTGCTATATTCTTCTATACTAAGTCCCCTTCACCTTTTAGACAGAATACGATGATCTGACTGAATATGTGTTCCGTTAGAAGAGAAGGGCAGAGCCCCACAAAACTTCAATACAGAGTGCAAAAGAGAGGAATACTATGAAGCAGTGCTCTTCAGTTCTTTTCACATTTTAGTTGTTGAAAAGGAAGCCAGGAAATTGTGTTTTACAATTTTATGAGGATTAAGAAGGATTAAACATCTATTTTCTCATGGTTATTCAGGGTAGTCTGTGAGATATTGCACTATACTGTAATTGTAATAATGGTAATATAATATAAATGTGGTCTTCTATTACAATTCAGAGTCAGTATTTATGCTGAGATACAATGATCAAGAAAGAAAACACAGCAGTTTATGTTTTACCCCAGCAGCACATTGTGCATAATGTTATTTACATCTGAAAGTGTATGTAGATACAGTATGTACATGTGTTAATTGTTTGAATTGTCTTGTTCCATAGCAAAACAAAATACAAAGCTCAAGTCGTGTGAGTTCATTGAAATGTAGGGAGCTTAATGTTTGGTATTGAGTTGAGTTGAAGTTGCCGAAGTTAATAAATTAAGAATCTGTAGAAAAAGCCATTCATAAAGATATTATATTAATTACCAGTAATTCAAGAACAACGGAAGATATGACCTTACCCATTTTGAATAATGAGGATGGCTTCGTTGTTATAGACATGATTGAATGCAGCTTGTCCGTTAGAGAAATGTCCTTAGAGGATGAGATATTCAGCTTCAGCAATTAGCACTCTAGTTCCTGTAAACCAAGAAGCCTACTCTGTAATAGACAATAGTATTGTCACCACACCAACCTGGAGCTGTCCGTCCACCTGGTCCATTTGTATAATGTCTTTCAGATTGCATTGGTACAATATGAGAAACTCCAGAAAGAAAGTGTCCCCTGCAGATAAGCATTTATAGCACTTACTGTATATACTCTACTTCTGGAAAGGGAACTTCACCCAGCACTGAAGTGCAGCAGCAACCTGGTTGATGCACAATAGTCTTTATTCACCACCAGGCCCAGTTAGTTCAGCAAAGGTGAGAAATTGCAGCACCAATTGAATGAAGGGAGAATTTGAAGTCAGCTTGTGGAAGCCTAAAATAGAATTGATCCAGGACAGAGGGGTTTACACCCCTACTCTTATGAATAGTACAATGGGATCTTTAATGACCAGGTCAGGAGTCAGTGGTCAGGACCTTGGTTTGATGTTTCATGCAGGATTAGTGTAGCTCACTGAATGAGTGAGAATGAACTTCATGATCAGACACCATTCATAAAGAAACATATGGTTGTTGACAAATAAGGGATTAAATTATCATCTTCTGTGGGCTAGAGAACATCTGTGGTGGCAGTAGGAAGAGCGGTGGCTTATTTTACTTCACTTTATTACAACCCGTGTGGTGGTGGAAGTATGATGATGTGAGGAGGAATCACATCACAAGGACACAAGTATCCCTGATGTAGACTGAGTGCAACCATAACAGCTCAGAAATTAATTGACACAGCCTTTTAGTTTTTTTTTCTGTTCCTCGAAGCCAATCAGGATGTATTGATTTCCCAGCTGGACAATCAAGACCACACCGTGTTATGATTACATTGCCATTACTTAAGGATTACAATGTCAAAGCTTTGTCAAGGCTAGTAAAATAAGTATGGGACCTACACGCTCCTTTTGTCTCAAAGAAACTAGCCAGCCATCACCATCTGACTGAACCTGCACAGGAGGAGCATAAAATCAGGTGTCTGCTTCAAAACCGTGCGGAGTCATGCCAACAACATATCTATCAATCATATCTAGAAAACATTTCATAATAATCCTTAAACTTCTACAGTATATACTGTACACTTTTCTGGACACTCCATGGAAAAGGCTGTACAGATGGAGATATGCTTGTGTGCATTTTGTGTTTTGCAAACTGTGATTAACATATTAGTTGTTGAAAATGAAAAATCATTCACAGCAATTTTACTGCTAGAAGGATGTCTGACACTGTGTTGTCCATGCAGACTTGGACTTTTATTTTACTGGGTCAGAATCTAACACTAAATTAGGGTGTCCGGTTATCAAGTACAATAAGAAAAGTTTTAAATGTGTACATCATTTTAAACACCTGCAGTAGAAGTCAAATTTAGCAGTTGGTTATTAATGTTAAGAAGGAGGCTAACCATGACCACAATTCAACCATAAGAGACTGGGATCAGATCTGACTGGACTTTGCTTTAGGCAAAAAATAATTCATCAAAGGAATCTAAAGAGAATGCACCATGCACCCACATAGACAAAAGAGATTTGACATTACAATGGCCTTCAAAACTCTGCTAAGACCCAAACTGCAATAAAAATGTGTTGAATGTAGAGGGATTTTTCAAGCACTGTTTTCTTCAGACTTTCCTTGGCTGTGAAATTATTAGCAGTGGCTTACTGCAACTTTTTTTTGCCTATCTGTTAAACTAATTAGGTTTTCTCCCTAAAAACACATCAATATTATGCTTAGCTTTAACATTAGCTTTTAAGTCTTAAAGTCTACCAGTATCCCAGGCTAAAATAAATTAATAATTCTTATCAAACCAAAAGTGTTCTTATACTATCTGTAACCCCTACAGCATTTATTGATTAATTTTGTTTAGTTGCTAATTATTTGAACAGAATACACAGGAATAAATAATTGTAAAACTAATTTCTTGTTAAAATTTGGTTAATCTTTGGCTCAAATCCTTTTTAAAAAAAAATATGGCCACTGTCTCATAGTGATGCTTAACAAGTTGCAGTCCTTAATCTCTTTAAAAGCCTGGACTTGTTTTCCTTGAACAGTTTAATCATTGTTGTTACAGTGTGAATCAGTCACAAAAGTGACATGACACTCTTTGCTGGCAGAGAAGACCATGTAACTACTTTTTACAGACAGTCCGATTACACACAGGTTGTGACATCATGTTTCCAAAGGAAATGAAAAATGAAATAACCTAATTGGAGATTTTTTGTGTGTATTTTAAAATAACTTTGTAAGCAGTACTACAGTGACCTACGCTATTTAAAACCACATTCACAGCACTGTGATTTAACATAATAGATAAGCACAGTTTGTTCTGTGATAAACAGTTTAGTGTTTTTTTATTAGTGCAATTTATAGTCTATTACTAGAATGGTGAATGTTAATAATATAAATATATGAAAGTGTGTATATAATTTGAATTGATCAAAGAAATTTTCAGAAAGGTTCAGATCCTGAAAAAAGAATCAGCTATGTCACCACTCCTACAGTGTTGTTTTTGATTACTCTGTGAATTATTTGTAAGTCCAGCAGTAATTGCTACCATGACAACATGGCATTGTGCTTCCTGCTAACATAAAGCTGATTAGAATTAAAGGTAAAGTAAACTATTGGGAAGGAATAATCAATGTTATCATGTAGTTACTCCATCCATTTTCTAACAGCTTCATCCAATTCAGCGTCGCAGCAGAGCCAGAGCCTATCCAAGCAAGCAATGGGTGCGAGGCAGGGTACTCCCTGAATGGGACACCAGTTCATCGTAGGGCAAACACACTCACACCAGGGCCAATTTTCTCAAAAGCCAATTAATGTAGCAGTATGTGTTTGAACTATGACAGGAAACCAGAGCACCACCAAAAACACAAGGTGAACATACAAATTCCATGCAGATCGCAAACCAGGTCCAGAGCTGAACCCAGGGCCCCAGTACTGTGGGACAGTTATGCCATCCACTGCACCACCAGGCCAGCTCACCATTGAGTTATTTTGCAAATAATTAAGATTTCAACTGTATAAAGTCATTTCTTTAGGCAGCACTGTGGCATAGTAGTTAGAGCTGTGCACTCCAGATACAGATGGCATCGGTTTAAATTCCTCAGAGGCTCCTGCTGCTGTCCCCTTGAACAAGATACCAGCAGGGGACCAACTTGAACAAGGTAGTTGTTAAGATAGAGAAATAAAAAAGCAATTAACTGTCACACAGTAATTCTAGAGTCTTCAAGGTAGAAACCAATATTTGGTCTCAGGAGAATAGTGTCAGAGTATTTTACATGACACACTTTCAGGTAAATATAATAATGAAGTGCTTCACACTTAGTACACTTTTATTGTCTTTTGTTGTGGAAAAAGAAGATTCTTCGTTGCCTTTTCATTTCTTAAAAGCTTCTTAAAGGTTCTGTCATCTAGAGTTACAGAGCCTGGCATCTTTTTTGCAGTCAAGCTTTTAAATGCTGATTTTCTAAAATTCTTTCCTATTAAAACCTTAAGGGCTTCATAATCATACCTTGGTCTGAGTTGGCCAAGATACTTTGCTGTGACCAAAGATCAGCAAGAACACCTGTACACTGCATGTGTTTCATCTCTATGAGTACACATAGATATTCCTCTTATTTGTCATGGTTATTTAAGAGTGTTATTTGCATTGCTACAGGGTAAAAGGGCTGCACGCACAGGGAATGCTTGAAGTGTGAGATTCATCAAACAAACCACTGGAGGTAAATTGTAAAGAATGCATTAAGGTTTTGAAGTGAGCACAAACAATACATAATGTGTATTTTTAGTGCATGTAATACTATGTACTGGGGAAACCATGATGAACCACAAGAGATTTTGTTTTACCATTGTATTTTGAAGCTGAATTATATGACACTGCAATTGTTTACCTCACTGTTTCTGTCAAATAATTGATTTTGACAAGGAAAAACTCAAGATACCAAACACCAGACTCAGACAAAAAATAGGCATCATATAATACAAATTGGCAAAGACTGAAATGTTTCTATTGCAATTAAAGTTGAAAAAGGTTGCTTTGGAAAATGGAAGCATTGTTTTCTTTTGGCCTGCAATGTACTGTATGTAAATATTAGGAGACATTCATTCCTCATATGCTTAATATTAGGGGCATTTAAAACTGTATCGGCCCATTGATTCTTCATTGGGTTTTTATTTTTAATTAGGTGACTGAGCCAGATGGTAGAAAGGAATGCTCTAAAAGAAGAGACAGAAACTGTCTCTTCTTTCTTGTTAGAAAGTAATAAAAATGATTTGCACATGAATGACTAAACAGCTGAATTTCCATTCATAGATCTACTACAACAAAGTCGCTTATTCTTGGTGAGGGTGGTACCAACCCAGGATCTGCCCTGAAAGCACAGGGTGTAAGTGTGACAGGAGCAGCTCTCCCTGCCCCTCCTGGGATATTAGTCTAGAAAGTGGGAGGGAACTGGAACACCTGGCAGAAATCCAAGGTGCCTCAGTCTATAATAGAACCCAAGATCCAAGAGTTGTGAGGCAGAACCACTAACCATTATGCCACCATTCTGCCTCTGATGAACTTTTAGAAACTTTCCATATGCACATGTACTTTACAATATACAGTTGTTTATGATTTTGACAACTGTGCATTAATACAACATTTCCAATTAATTCCCACTCTACTTTATTGATAATATTATTTTTTGAGCTTGTTGTGTATTGGTAAAGGAGACAACAGTTTTTTTTTTCCACAACAAGTTCACCATAGCAGCGAGAGACAGATATTTTTTATGGATTTTAATTATAGTGCATATAATAATACCTACTCCTGTACCCCCTGTTTCTATAGCAACCACCCTCAATTAAAAATATCTGTTGCTTTCACTGCACATTTCTACAAACTTCTGCTATGTACAGGACTGGTTCTTAAAATGTTGATGGGTTGCATCATATTAAGTTATAAAAATGTATACACCCTATTGCCCGGATACTGAATTAGTTTTTATCCCACAAGTTCAGATAAATGCTGTACATAAATACATTTAAATAACTCAAAAGAAACTCCTTATAACCTGCCAACTGCCAACAAAGCCTGCAAACAAACATTGTTTATTTGACAAGCCTCTCATTGTTTTCTGAAAAGCCTTTATCCTTACTTACCTATGTAAATTGTATC
This sequence comes from Lepisosteus platostomus, assembly GCF_059453375.1. Classification (NCBI taxonomy): domain Eukaryota; kingdom Metazoa; phylum Chordata; class Actinopteri; order Semionotiformes; family Lepisosteidae; genus Lepisosteus; species Lepisosteus platostomus. The sequence goes on along the minus strand of NC_142630.1, from coordinate 11,836,495 downwards.
ATGCAAATGAATCAGCCCTGTTTCCTCGTATGTAACATTGGCTTTTAGGCCTGCAAGCTTGTTTTGCCTCAGAGAATAGTTAGGGAGGGGTTAATACTGTTGGCTCAGGAGGAAAAAAAATCAATGTTGGCAAATTGTATCTTCTGGGATTTATTGAACATCACAGCAGCTCAGTGTATGGCTCTCCATGTGGAACTGTGCTTCCATTGCATCCATTATACCCATAGCAGCTCCCCTGTGTTCTGTAGTGGCACCACACTTATCTCTCTCGATGATGACTATGTTATTACAAACAACCATTTATGCTTTTCTGTACACTTGCTATGATATTTTATTGCTTCAAGGTTCTTGTTGTTTGCACCTAAAGAAACATTTCAGGCCCAGGAGCTGTACAGCCTTCTTTTCACTGGGCAAGTGTAACACCAGCATCGGCCTGATTAACAGCACCCACCCGCCCCCCCTCATACTGATCTGACAGACCTCCACACCTTGAGCTTGTGAGAAGAGTGCGGTCTGTATTAGAGACATCGATAGCCAGAGAAATCATCCAACAAGAACAGAATCACATCCAATTCTGTTTTTCCCCGAATAGCAGAGTCATGCTGTGTAAAAACACAAAGACATTTTTTACTGCAAACTATTATGCTATGTGGCATAACTCCAATAAAAAACAAGTTACTCTATAGAAATGCATGTCTTTTATTTGCAATTAACTTGATGTAAAGTGCCATTTAACTATTTACAGACTCATGCCAGGAAAATGCCAGCCTCCTTCAATTTAAAATATAAACCAGTCACGCAGTTATGTTTTGAATATATGATATGCATACACACTGTGAGTAGGACTGTTATTTGATTCGTGCCATTTCACAATGCAGAGTGGGACAAAACAGTGTTAATAGACTTCTAATTCCTTCTTTTGCATACATATGAAATCAAAGTAGGAAGAGCTGCCTAATTAGGGGTCATCAGCGTGACATAGCCAACTTTGTGACAAAGATTCAATTACCAGTGAATAAGAATTACAAGAAAGAATGTTAACCCTGAAAAATGAAAGGTATTCCTTGTAAAGTAGATATACATAGTGCACATTTACATATGCAGTATATGTAATTTTATGAGGAACACCTTTCAGGCTTATGAAAAGTGCTCATTTTAACAAGCACATGTATACACCCATTGCACATGACAAAGTTAGCTCGGTTATGCTGGTGAGTAATAAATATGAGAGCCTCTGGTTCTCCTTTTAATCTGCAACTTAGTGTACTATCCAGGCTGGAATCGTTATCACTGATGTAAATAAAGAAGATTTATATAATCTCATATAGATACTAGATTAGAATTTTCCAGTCTGTGGGTATTACCCATGTCCTGATTGAAAGCTGAAAGGGTTTCCTAAATAGACTTTAAATAATGTCATTTTTCCTTCAGTACAATTGGTACAATGTGGTCAGGATATGGAGTTACTGTATGTTTAGCTTTTAGTACTTGTAGCACATTAACCTCTAAAATCCTAATACTATTTATTGTAGTACTGTGCCTACTCAACCTGAGTCTAGAGACATGTTGTCTACAGTATTTCTTCTTTCATATACAGCTGGGTGGAAAAAAACAAGTTTAATATACGTACAGTTACAGCAATTTTCCATTTTTACATCTAAGTTCCATATCTTAATTAAGTCTCTATATATTATGTATCTCTATTCTTTAGTTTTGAGGATAATAATATAATGGTTAGGCTTAATTTCATTCCACAGAAATATTATAAGCATATAAATTCTTCCACATTAACATTTCTAATATTTCCCTTTTTTTTGTTCCATGACCAAAGTGGCAAATTTTTGCTATTAGTTAATATGTCATGAGAATAACTCTAATTTTGAAAGTAATATATAGTTCAATTTTCATAACAGTTTAATCATTTATCTATGAATATTGGGAACGATGAAAACCCTCGCTTGCATTTTTTAGAAAAGACAATCGTTGTCAGTCCAATTATTATAACAAAGTGCTTGAATGAGATTGCTTATTATATAGCTAACCATTTTGTCCACAACTGCAGGCACAATCTTATGGTTCTCTATACCATTTTTTGTGGAAGGAGCTGAAGTTCCACAGAATTCTGTCATTGTGTATGTATGAGTTATCCAAGAATTATAAATATGCATGTGAATTTTAACTGACAGGGCTGCTATCTAGTTGGTTTAGAATGACTTTGAAATAAATAGACTGTTACACTAGAAAAGAAAGAGTGAAACAAAAGGAACGTCAAAATATTTTTATTTTATATCAAAGTCAGTTGCACTAATTGTATTGATCTGTGTGGCAGGCTTTTAAAAACTATGGAGACAGTAAATATGCAAATAGATTCACTCTGCAACTCCAGTATCAACCCTTTATTGATTGAATCCTTGTACATTTGTTCAGCACTTATTATACTACAGAAAGCCTACCCCGTTTAAAATGATTTTGAAGTTAATGCAAGATATTAAAGGCAGAGTAATGAGATACTCTCTTAATTAATTATACCATATCCAAGTGGAGATATAGATTTCAAGGTTGATCTCAGGCTGTTGGTCAGAGTATTAATCAAATTTAAACTTGAGACATTCTTACACTGTACTGTACATATCTTACATTTAATGTTGTAAAGAATTTATCTTCAATCAAACTTCTATTTGCAATTTTATTGTTTTTTGGAAATGTTTTTATCCTGTTCCTACAGTTAAAACTGAGTCATAATCTTGCTTTCACTGTAATTACTATGGAACTATTTGTAAAACTACTTCTGTTCATCTCCCCTACTCTTTTTCCATCACACTTCAATCCCACACACACCTCTTCACTTCCTAATACCACAATGTTCACTACGTGATCTCAGAGAACCCCATTTCTCTGCCTCACGCTGTTGATCCCGCTCTTTTCACTGTCCACCTCCTCGACGCCTCTTTTCTCTACAGCTGTATCCTTCTGCCGTTAAGAAAGCCACCATCACCCCCATTCTTACAACCAACCTGCCCTGAATCCCATGTTAATTAAAAACTGTTGACCTCACTACGTTCTCCCTTTTCTCACTAAGAACCCCCATCTCTGCTCACTGACAACTACATTCATTTCTCAATATGTGAAATATATTGTACATATTTTCAATATGTGAAAAATATTCATTTCTCTTTGACTCCCTCCTTTTTCTACCACTTCACAAAAAACACTCTTGTGTCACCAACTCCCCACCAGTTCACTTTACTTTACTATTGTTTCCAACAGCTTCTGACAATATGGACCACTTGTTTCTTCTTTCTTCCATTACTGATATCATAAATGTCATAAATGTGAACCCTACAGCTCACAAATGGCAACTCACTGAAGCTGAGCTGGTGTGAGCCTGGTCAGTACCTGGATGGGAGACCTCCTGGGAAAAACTAAGGTTGCTGCTGGAAGAGGTGTTAGTGGGGCCAGCAGGGGGCGCTCACCCTGCAGTCCATGGGGGTCCTAATGCCGCAGTATAGTGAAGGGGACACTATACTGTAAAAGGGTGCCGTCCTTCAAATGACATATAAAAGTTCTGACTCTCTGTGGTCATTAAAAATCCCAGGGCATTTCTCAAAAAGAGTAGGGGGTGTTACCTTGGCATCCTGGCCACATTTTCCCATTGACCTTTATCAATCATGGCCTCCTAATAATCCCCATCTATGAAGTGGTTTCGCTACTCCTCACCTTTCTAGCTGATGTTTGGTGAGTGTACTGTGTGCGCTATGGCTATCATCCAGGTGGGCACTGCACATTGGTGGTGGAGGAAGGGAGTCACCATTATTGTAAAATTGCTTTGAGTGGAGTGTCCAGAATAGCACTATATAAGTGTAAGGAATTATTATTATATGGCAATCTCTGGACCACTCTCACTACTTTCACCTTTCTCTACCTGCATATATTTGGTTTGCTGTGGTGGAGTACAGTATTTTTCATTCCTAAACACAGGAGTCCCACAAAGGTCAGCTATGTGTCCCCTCCATAAATGCACTTATACCACCCTCTCTACATCCCACATCACCCCACTGCTCTATTTCCCACCTCCTGTACTTCTTGTCCTCTGCTTCCATAAATGATTAACATTTTTTTAAAATTTTATTGACTTATTGCATTGATTCAATGCAACTGTATGCAAGAAAAATACTTCCACCCTAGCATTAAGTTTATGCAGCACTATATACAATACGACACAAGTGTGGCAGACTTGAATCACAGATTTGATGATTTAGCTTCACAAAATATGATTCCATACATAACAAACCATTCTCAGCCCATGATAATTTTACCACTGGCAAAATGTATTACTGTCTCTGAACTTGAGCTAGGTCCCTCAGTTTTCTCATGAGTCACTATACTGTAGTGACTTAGTATAAAGTATAGTATATAGTAGCACTGTCACCTGCTGAATTCTAAGAGGTTCATGCTGCACTGTTGACTTGCTTTAGATTCTGTATGAGATATGTATAGTATGAGAAGGTCTTAAGACTGTACGCAAAGTTGTCTAATAGTCACTCCTCCCGGCACTTGAATCAATGATATTAATGATCAATGATGTGTTAAAAACTTTAATTGAATCTAAATGAAATGGACATGGATAGTTTGAATATAGAAACACCTCCTGGGAAAGGAGGTTTTGAATATCACCTAAGATGACAATAATGTAACATTATATTCCAAAGATTATATAACTTTTATTACCTATTAATGTCATTTGTGTTAAACAAGGACTTTGGATACTTTTCTCTTTAAAAATAGTCAAGTCACAAATTGTGGCTGTAATAGAGTCTGATTTTGAAGGGGAGCTGTTGATGCTAACATTTTTCTACTTTGTATGTTCTTTACAAACATATATGGTATAGAGAAATGTTCAGCTAGACTTCTATTTGCTGATTTTTCATCAGCCTTTAATACGATGTATGATACTTTGGTTGGAAAAAACATATCACACATTTCAAATTAGATGATCAATTTATCATGTGGATCATTCGTTTTCTGACCAATAGAACACAAAAGGTACTCATTAATGGGTATGCAGCTGACCCCGTTTGTACTTCTACTGGTTCATCACAAGGCTGTATTCTTTCCTCCCCTCCTTTTTACCTTACATATTGATGACTGTCAAAACAATTGTGAAAATCATGATCTAATCTAGTTTGTTGATGCCAGTGTAGTTTAGTTTCTCTTATCTCAGAGCCTGGACAAACATACAAACCTTGAGATGATTGCATCAAAAACAAAATAAATATATTGTCAGTTAAAAAAAAAGTAATATCATTCTCACAACAATCCATGGTGAGGTTTTTGGTATAGTTCACAATGACAAATATCTGGGGACTGTGTTTGAAGAGAAACATAAGTTCACCAAGATACACTGATGTCATTGTGTAGAAATCCTAGCAGTGCTTATATGGTTTATGAAAAGTGAATTCTTTTGGAGTCCAGAAAAGATTTCTATCAATATTTTATTTTAGTCCTTTTATTGAAAGTATTTTTACGTTTTTCTTTCACTCAGTCAAAAAGACAAAAAACAACCATCAAAATGTTGCACAACTCAGCTCTAAAATCATTGGTGAGCCTTTAGGACCCCTGGCACAACTTTTCTGTCCAGTAGATCCTTGAGGAAGGCCTCAAGGAAGGCATCATTGTAGACCTATCTCACATCCTTCACCAGTCTTTTGAACTTTTGCCTTTAGGAACATGTTTTTGCTGTCCACAATGCAAGAGAAATACAAGAAAATTCATCTTTGTTCCAGAGACCATCAAGCTTCCAAACCATGAAAGTAAATTAGTTTTATCACTATGATTTTCTTTTGGATAGAGCCTCCTCTACAAATGTGCATGTACTTTAATACCATCTTAAATATTGCACAATATTACTTCATAATCATTCTTGTTGTTCATTTGCTGTTTTTTCTATACTGTATATATCATTTTAGGAATGTTGTTTTATTTGGAATGTGTTGCACCACTTGCTGCCTACGTTTCCCGCTTGTGGATGAGTAAAGTATATTGAATTGAACTAAAATTACAGTAATGTAATTTTACTGCAAAATACTTATGGGCAGCATGGTGATGTAGTGATTATTACTGCTGCCTCCAATACATGGGTTCTGGCTTAAATTCTGACCTGGGACACCTTCTGTTTGGGGTTTTTGGGTACCTCTCTGTTTGTGCTGTTTCTGTGGTTTCTACCAAACTCCCAACACATGCTGTCTTTAAATTAGTTGGTGTCTCTAAGTTGACCCTGTGAAATGTACCTTCTGATAAATTGCTGTCTCCTCAAACGCACAGTGTAGTCTCTAGTTTACTGCAACCCCAGAAATGGCCATAAGATGATTTAGCTATGGGTAATGGACAGATACTAAAGCTTTTAAATTGACTCAATGCATGTATTAGATGAACAGCATTAATAATATTTATTATAACAAAACTGTCAATAACAGCCAACGAGATCATTTTCATATCACCTTTCATCTGAAATGCTAACATTTTACAGGAATAACAATAAAAACAAGGGATGTCTTACAAAGTCTTAAAAGAGAGATTTGTTCTAGAAAACAGACACTCACTGAAATTGCAAACCTATCATGATGTGAAAAATTCTAATTAAAAACAAGTACCACCTCAGCTTTAATAAGATTACACTTTCCAGGTGGAATTTCTTGTAAAAAATGATCCACTTAAAAATGTTGTAATCATTTGTCAAACAAAACTCATTACAACTTAAGAGCCTTCCCAAAAGAAATCTATTTCAGAGAGACTATGTTTTTCATAACCTGATGCCCAAAACTCAGCACTTAGGAAGCACTAACTGAAAAGATGAATAAAACTGTCATCTTGGTTTAAATTAAAACATTAACAGCAGATGTTTTTCACAGCAGATGTTTTTCACAACAAACAGAACAGTTGCAAACCTTTCAATTTGGACTTCAGGGTCAATAAACAATATTATGGCTTATAAATCACGGCTTTCTATCCAACAGATATGAACTCTTCATCTTCCTCCATATTTTTGGTGACTCATTTCAGATTATAAAGTTATAAAATACAGTACCACGCATTCTGGAAACAGCATTTATATCACATGAACGCTTCCTGAATGAGAAAGAGGGGAAAACGCGTTTTTCATGAGTATTGGTATGCTGTCAAGATTTCCAAATACTTTTTACTTGCAGACTAAGATTTTGTGCAGAGATACAGAGCAATAGCTAACAATCTTTCATCTGTGCTAAGGTCATTTTTTGTTTGACAAATGATGGGGTATCAAATACTAAACTGTCATATACCTCTTACATTTAAGTGTACAATTTCTAACTGGAGCTGACAAAAAAATTGCTACATGTACAGATGTTTAAAGTCTTTGCAATGGTCTCAGATGGGCCCTGAAGTCTTGAAAATGACCTGACAGATTAGCTCTAGTTTATTTCCATTCACTGCCTCATTTTGTTTATTTCCCACCCATTTTTCCCAAAGCTCCATGCAGGCAATACCAGAGGCCATACATTCATTTTATCTAAAGAGACTGAGGAAGCGTGTGTTATTAGACACATCAAACTTAGTTGAAGAGGGGAAGTACAGCTCCATACCCTGAGAGACCAAGGTAACAGGGGAAAATGGATAAAGGCAGAAACTGACCATCACTACCTTTTTTTTTATCTGACAATAAATAAATAAATGAAATGGCTGTGAAATATTGCAATTACAGAAAATATCCCCTGGGCATCTGTGCTGAAATAGGAACATGAGACACTGGTGTGACTGTAGATGTATTACCTTTGACTTCCAATATTAAATGAAGAAAGATGCCAGTTTCCTGAATAATTGCCGATTTATTTCTTTGAAGGCTGCTTTCAGAAAGCTTTAGGGAACAGAAGGTCTTGTCCCTGTCTGAGGGATTAGGGTAAAAAAGATAATGTGTTAAATTATACAGCACAGGATGTAAAGGATTTCTAAAAAAAATGAAGAGTTGAATATATGTATTCTCTGTGTAGTTAATAGCTTATATATATAATAATTAATAATAATTGCTTACACTTATAAAGCGCTTTTCTGGACACTCCACTCAAAGTGCTTTACAGGTAATGGGGACTCCCCTCCACCACCACCAATGTGCAGCATCCGTCTGGATGATATGGTTTATTAGCATGCTACTCTGTTTTATAATATTCAGCCATGCATTTTACTGTAAAATATCGGACAAAATATGATGTTGCATTTTGTCTAATTTATTTGTGATCCAAAAAATAGAAATTGCAAGCAAATCACAAGCACCATTGTTATTATCAGCATCAGCATTCATGGACCCAAACCTTATATACTGTGCTGCTCTTACATACAGTATACACATTTATATATACACTACCTATCCAGTAATGAACAGGGTAAGACACAGTTCTTTCACCCGAAAGACATGGTCAGCCCTGGGCAAAGCTGGCTCAAACATTATTTCACAGCTGAGAGATTTACAAAGAAATGGGTAGGAGGCAGTGTATATTGTACGTCGCACTTGAGGGTGCACCTGGTGGCCTTATCCACATTGGTCCAGCCTTCATGCAGAACCAGTGTCCTTACAACTGTCTGGAGTTCAGCTCTATTCTCTCAGGAGCAGCTACTAATTCTAATTCCTATTCATGGAACTCCACCTTGACTAATCAAACATCATGAAATAAACATCAGCGATTGATTTTATTATGGAATACACAATTATGCCACAATTCTGTCCAAGTGTTCCCATGGTTTATTGAAGTTTTTATGTTCTAATATATCACCACTAAGACTAATTATGTACAGTTAGCTTTGAGAACACCTTGATTTGGGTGGAGAAAACTAGGGACTTAGGATAAAGTTTGACGAGGTGCTGTTGTCAGATTTCTCTTTTTTTTTTGTCTGGAAAATACATAAGAATTCTAATAACATCCAAAGCAGCAGTATTTTGTATTTATAAAATTAGTTACTGCAGCTCCCATGTAATCCATCTTAATCCATGTGAGCAATGAAGAAACACAAAAAAAAATATTTTCTGTGAACCACCAAAAACAACAAAATGACATAAGCAGAAATGATTGGAACCTGTTGTAGCATATAGATCACAGACATTTGAAACATTTTCTACATGTGTTTCCGTGTCTTTTCTGTCATGGGCTCTTGTTCCATACAGTGTTTCATTTTATTACAGAAAGATAATCAAGCAAACATAAGGAAATAACTTGTGTAGATTTAATCTGACCAGGTGCCTTGTTTACTTTTTCTGTACTGTATATATATTTTACTTTGGAGGCCTTTGTAACAAAATCTTAATCAGCCCTGGACATTTCAGTCTCCTTTATCTGATAGAAATGTTTTGAAATAATTTAATTCTTATAATCTTGGCCAAATCCCAAATGGATGAACATATCTGACATTAGGTTCCTCAGTCCTGGACATGAGAGACCAACATTATACAATAAATAAGGACATATTGAAGCAAGCCTGGTTGCTCTATAACAGCCAAGGAGAAATGGAAGGCCAGAATAAGAAAAAAAAAACTCTTATTGCTTTGGGACTTTGAGACTCAACAAATATCTAGAGAAGACAGGAAATGTAAATAAAATAAGAATTGTCATTAAAATAAAGAGCTGTTCTTGGAGGTGGGGGGGGGTTAATTCATCTTCTATACGCAATAGTTAATGAAGAAGAAACGTTTTTCATTTTTATTTCATTGCAGCATTAAAGCATATTTCCTTTTAAAAAATGATTTATTTAATGTAAACAAGGTTTTAGATCATATAGGCCCAAACTCTTCGATTTATGCCATTGAATTATTAATTGAATTTAATCATTCATTGTTTTTAGTTTTCAGCACAAGCTTCGGTTTCTTTTTTATGTTTTCATCATTATCAGGTGTTGTGTGTTAACTTAATATTATTTTATTAATAAATTAAAATATCATTAAGGAAACAATCTTACTGTATCTTACTAATCAAGTGTCTTCAGTAGAAATATATACATAACAAAGTCCAATCAGTTCTTTGTTACTCAGCTTCATTGTTATTATTTTGTCACAAATGTAAGCAGTTTAAACTTTTCATGACCCAAATGCTTTTAAAGATTAATTAGGGTTAATTTGCCTCTTATTGAAAAAAACCTCAGATGTAATGATATCTTCCTGATGAATTAGAGAAACACAAAATCCAATGATCTTTTCAATAATTGATCGTTAAAAGAAGACAACATTTATCATCATTGCCATTTCAGTCTCTTCCTGATGCTGTTTTACATAATGAATGATACTTCAAACAGACCACATTCCCATTACTGTCCAGTATTGGATTAAATTCACTTTCCAGTAAAATAATGAACATGTTTTGACCACAACAAAATTAACCCTGTTTTAAAACGCTTTCCAACACACTGGAGGATATGAAATCAATATTGAGGGGTACAGAGTGGGTTCACAAGCGGGGCTTATATGACTACACGACAGTAACTACCCAATAACTAACCATGATGTGCTGTCAAGGTCGCATGGTTTTGCCATTAAATTTGTATGAAGGAGTCCTGGGTCCTGGGTTTGTTACAGTACATACTTGCCCACTGGGGTTTCCTTCCAGGTGTTGGGTTTCACAGTACTGTACATTACTCATTTTTAGATAAATACTCATTCTAGGCTGAGGGTCCTATTTGTGTTGTGCACTGAGGCTGCTGTCTGGTGTGACCAACATGAGTTGCATGAATGACCTGAAGAAATTAATGTGTCTAAGCTAGCAACATAAGGCCTATGAAGATCTTACAAGTTAGTGGTTTACTTTACTGGAATAAATGCACTGGAATTTTCTGATAAGGTGAGAATTGGAGGACATTCATCATCCATCATTTCTTCTCATTCTAATTCAGCTATGTAGAAAATATAGAAAAACAAAATTATTGCTTGCCTTTTTTTGCTTCCACCTTTGCCTTGGCTCTCCAGTAATGCACGCCAACGACAATTACATGAACAGAAAACAGGTACAAATGTAGAGAAGGTTTTCATTGTGGCCTCCACAGGAAATAAGCAGCATATTTCAGAAATGGCTGAATGAGAGGTGAAGGTTTTTACAGCTTTTTAAGTCTGTGTGAACATGTGTTAAACATACCATAAGATATTAGGAAGGACACTGAGATCAACAGTAGCACTGATAATAGCTCCTTCATATATTTTCTTAGAGATAGAAACCAAAATAATCTAAGAGCACCTATTATATAACGATTCAAAATGAAGCTCACGTTGTCTAACACACATTATCATAGAACACAATCTGAATAGAAAGCTGTTGAAAAAGGGAAATGGTTTTACTAAGGACTTGAAATATCTCTAAAGTAAAATATTCAATTTAGAAACCATTGCATCTGCTGCATACCAGATGTACTTTATTATTTAAGATCTTTCATCTTGTCTATATTCCTTACAATATTTTAAATTGAAGTAGCTGATGAAAGCTAAACACATTGCAAATATCAATAATTGCAAAACATTTCTTCTTAGTGATTTTAAAATATTTTTTTTTATTTAATCCCCAATTCTGTAAACCTCCTCCCGGTACCACAGGGCATCATTATTTTGAATGGAAAATTCAAATTCCAGTTTTTTTTTTCAATGAACTACCAGAAATTGAAATCTAGTTATTTTGTCTCTTTGATAGATACCTCCAGTGACTGGCAGTAAAAGGACTGAGACCACATTAAAATCTTTTTTTATACTGTTTGATGCAATTATTTGCTAACATTGCATTACAAAAGTGCCTAATTAGGTCATGCATCACACAATTACAATTGGAAATTACAGTTTTCAGATAGAATGTGGCTCATTATAAGCAGAAAATTGGACAGAAGTGACAAGACAAAATGAGCAAAATTTTATTCTAGCTGTTGCTTATTCTAAGGCTCAGAATTGACAGTGTTAACATGCACTGTTACATATCATGACACTATAGGGCTATGACTGTGCAGTGAATTATAGCCAGCATGAAAGCTAGGGTTCTCTTTTTTTGTGAAAGGTTATTCAGCCTGGTATTAAAGATTCGGCTTTGATGCCTCTGATATGTTAACTGTCATGTAACTCAATCCCTAGAGAGAAAGGAGGTAGTCAGAAGCAAGATGACACACAGGTGCAACATAAGCATTTCAGTCCACATCTCAGAAAGCATCTGTGCTCTCATTCTTTTGAAAAGCACTCGAAAAAGAGGAGAAAAAACGTACGTAAAGGACAAACACATACTATTGTAGCATTGGAGGGTAAAAGATTTAAGGTATACTTAAACCTGATCAAATCAACAAATCTGCTTTTTTTCAATTCACTCCTAAATGTTGAAATTTGCCATTAATACCATGTGTTTTTTGAGTTGACTTGTACTGTACAAGCATATGGATTTACATTCTTAAGACATCTACTTTCCACGACCAAGTGAATGACTCTGGATTCTGAGATCTTTCCAACTGGCATGTCATAGTGACTTTTTTTGTAGTTGATGACTGAATTACATGGTTGGTTGTTCCAATTTCTACGTATGGAGTCCTCAGCAGATGCATTCTTGTGGATACCTTCATTTAATTTTTAGTTTATTTCTTATTCTGTCTAAATACTTGTTGACTTGGAAGCGTCATATCTTGAACTTGCTTGCCTGGAAAAAAAAAACGTTTTTATTCTTTTTATTATTATATACAATAGCATATAACATTGTGTTGTTACATTTTCAAATAAGTGTGTTAATAAATAACTTAATAATTGTGAAGTTTATCATTATTAAGTTAATTCTTGCCATATTATAGATGCCTTTTTGAACTTACTAGCTAAAAAGAATTTATAAATTGAATTTGCAACCCCAAATCTAAACTCTTAATTCATCTTTAGTTTCTCTTTGTTACAAACCCTGAGGGTATACAGTGACTAAAATTAGAATGTGCCCTTGATAGCATTTATCAATTTATACATTTTGGGGTCTTAGCATGTGTAGGTTTTATTTGTATATTTTTAGATCTTAGACATTATTGTTATGAGAAAGAATCTTCCAGGGCAGTGGGCTATGCTAAATGTGTCTACATTTTGTCTTTAAAAGGGCTTACAAACAAAACTGTACAATTATTATGCTATTACTTTCTGAAGCTGTTTAGTAGCATTTATTAGTCTATTACTGCTTGATAACAACATTCTATGCCAGAAAACCCCTGACTTAAGCTCAATACTTTAATTATTAATGTGTTTTAGTGGGGAATTATTATGGGGATCTGGCTCTTATGCATCATATTTGTGGCTTGCTGTTTTAAATGAAGCCAGAACATACCACAGATGGCACAAAACCTGTTCTGTTAGCCTTTATTCCTTGGAGAGAAAATGAGGAACAGAAGTCAGTTAATTTTCACTGGCACGTGAAAATGCAATACTTTTATAATACTTTTTAAACATGAGACCTGTCAATAAAACTTCACTGGATCAGACTCTGTTCTTGTTTCTATAGTACAGTACAGTTCAGTAATGTTATAAAAGTTTAAAGCTGTGACAGCGATATTAATACAATTTAATATAAATTAGACAAATATAAAAGTAATGTTTATGTTTACTTTTAAAAAACACTAAATTAGTTATGAAACAATTCTGTAGTTTTGTAATTACATAACATATGCACTTTCGTATACATTCGTTCAGTGCACATTGTTTTCATGAAAAAAACATTGCATTGCTTTCTTGTCCGTGAAGTTAAATAGGCCCTGCAAGAGCCTGATATGCATTGCTTGGCAGTTGGGGCTTCCATCTTGTGCAAGATAGCTCATCTTGGCTTTATGTTCACTGCGTGGAGTTTGTACAGTATGTTCTCCCCTTGTTCACATGGATTTCCTTCAGGTTCTCTGGTTTACCTCTACAGTACAGACATACTGGTAGGTTAATTGGCTTCTGGAAAAACAACACCTTTTTTGAGCGAGTGTGTCCCTGTTTGTGTCTGTGTGTGCCCTGCAATAGTGTCCAGGCTGGGTTGTATCCTACCTTGTGCCTGTTGCTTGCCAGGATAGGCTCCAGCTCCCCAGTGACCTTGTATTGGATCATGCAGTTAGAAAATGGATGGATAAGACCACTTTATTAGCCATATACAATTGTCTGCATTAGGAATTTGTCTTTTTTCACAAACCTCAGCTTGCTCTAAATGAGACACACAGACAGGGAGAGGAGCCTGGGGTCAGAGCGCAGGGTCAGCCATTGTACAGCACCCCTAGAGCAGCTGGGGTTAAGGGCCTTGCTGAGGAGCCCAACAGAGTAGGATTCCTTTGCCAGCCATGGGATTTGAACCGGCAACCTTTCAGCTACAGGCACAGATCCTTAGCCACAGAGACACTGCTCTCCAGAGCTAAAACAATATCTTTAAAGCAGGGGCCATCACTCTCATAAGACGTGATTTGTACAGTACTTTAAGTGTGTCACCAAATTTGTTGTATACAAAATTTTAAATCAAACATACATTTATTTGAAATGTGAAATATTTCAATGTTTTACATTGTTATTAAGACCATATTATATGTACAGTATTTTACATCTTTACCTATTTGTCATGCTTTAGAAGCATTAAATTAACCAATGATCTAAACAAACGTTCGTATTTCCACTATTCACCCGATATTTATACCCTACAGCAAGTGGATGTGTTCATCTGTTTAATTATTCATCTTTTATTCCTGTGGTAATTATTAATTGTTGATAAAACATCTGGATGATAGATGAAGTCTCTTAAGGAAGAAAGCAGTTCTTGGTAATCATATTGTTTTGATCAATGCTTTTAAAATTTGAAGAGTACATAATGCATTTATCTAAGCCTGTAGTCAAAATGATAAAATACAGCTGAGGAAAAGAATAATTTGTACTAACAATATTGCATTTTTTTTAAAGAAAAAAGCTTAGGTTGCTCTTTTTCATGATATAAAGAGCATTACCTGGGGAGTGTGTTAGCATTTTCTGCCTGCTATATAAGACAAACTGAAAATGCCAAACAAAGTACAGTTTAATGCACTTTGCAAAAGTCCCAAATAAGATATTTAAGTTAAACTTTAATTATGGATATTGTGTTTATTTGTTTAATTTTATTATTTAATTGCAAAGCAAAGCAGTCAAACGATCCTGAAATGTTTGGTAAAATAAATTGTTTACAAATGAAAGGAACTTCTTTTATTTTCAGGTAATTTTGATCTCATAGACCCAAAAATTACATTTCCATGCATATTACTCATATGAAATAAGAGAGTTATTTTCACACTGAAAAGTAGAAGGAAAAACACATATATTGGCTGTTGAGCCTTCTTCAGGTGCCACTGTTAATCTTATGGTCTAATAATCTGATTATGATTCTTTAGAAAATATATCTAATTTCCACCATTCGTTAAATTAAGTAAAAAAACATGACTCATCATAGTCTTCAGTATAACTACAATAATTAAAAAATGTCTAATCTAAATGTCTTTCAAGTATCTTAAATCTTTCTGATCTTTAATAATATTAATATAACATATTAATAATAATAATATGTTGATTTTATTTTCCTGGAGTGGCTTATCATTCTTTATCCAGTCCCCAATTTTCAGAGATGATCCCTGTCCACAGAAAACCCTTTATAAATGACCTCTGTCTGCTTCACTCTGAGTTCCTGTACTAAAGAAGAATGGATGGATGCTGTAAAAGTTAGTTCACAGTAAACAGTTGCATGTGGAATTTTCTCAAAACTTTCTCCTTTAAAAAAATGAATTCTGTTTTTTTTTGTGGCAATAACTGAGAAGATTTTAAAAAATCAAGGTCACACCAAATCTAAAATTTTGAAAAAAAACATGCATGCACACCTTTTCATATCTAATGGGCTATAATGAATCCAATGTTTTTAATTGTGCTTAAACAAATTAAGCAATTCGCAAGTGCCACCAGTTGTCTCATAAATAGAATCAGTGCTCTTACAATATTATAGTGGGCTCTAATTAAAATCTGCTATACCAGGATGCAGTAGAACGACACACTTGGCTTCCTCTGCAGCTGCTGGAATGAAAGTGCTGCCCACTGTGATTTATTAGCATGGATTTTTTAGTGCAATGAAAACCCAATTACGCATGAGGGATTCCAATGCAGAATACAAAAAAGGCAGTCCCCACTCCTGTCTGTCCTACCTTACCATTGCTGCCTCATAAGCATATTGATTGGGAATGGTATCTGTTTGTAAAAGGTAGAAAAAGAAAGGCATATTTGCTTTTCTTTTCCTATTTTCAGTTTGTTTCCCCCCTCTATTAGGAACAATATCCAAGAGGCATGAGAATATAATGGTGTTCACTAGCTCATGAACATCCCTCCTTAAAACTTAAATGAAAATATAAGTGGTGTTATTGCGATGTCCTGGAGTTCAATTGACCTGCTGTTCACACATCTAGAGTAAATGCTACTGGGCTAGCTGACAGGACTCTCCAGATTGAAAATAAAGGTTTCCTGACAGCCAAAGTGCTGTGCACTTTTAAAAGATTGCAGTTGGATGTCAGTCAGACTATTGGGAAAACCTGATCTGCACACATGGTTTCCTCTCTGCCATATTGATTTTAAAGGCGCTTTTGAAGAGCACATTAGACAGGAACTTGATGATCTGTGTAGCACCTAGACAGAAGGCTTCCAGGACCCAAGTGGGAATCTTGAAGGATTCAAAGTTTGTTAGTGACTCCTGTGGGCAAACAAAGGTTATTTTTTCTCTTTGTATGGAAGATGCACTGCATTAATAAAAGGAAAAGAGGATAGAAAGCAAGGAGCCGTGAACTGTGGCACACAATTGTTTAATACTGTACATAATATCCATATGAATATTATAACTATTAATTGTAATGGTATTTCTTTTACTGCTGCTACTAAGCCTGCTAACTATAACAGCATCACAATGTATTGTAGCGTTTGCAGGTTCTTTTTCAGAACTAAAGAACAGTGGAGACGCGATTAACCAAGCACTGGCTTTATTTTACAACCACACCAAAACCAAACACAGGATCTACACACACATGAGGAGACTGACGAACACGTACACACATTTAGGGTGGTAATTACCTAACAACACACTCTACTTTTACAGGACTACACAGGGCACTAGAATTACTAGGACATTATTTACACAGGTAGGGTCAGCCGCTGGTCATCGTGCTGACCCTCAGACTCTTCCCGGCTACCACTCCCAGCATGCCCAGCGGTACTACGAGCGCCTAGGGGCGCTTCCTCCTCACCACCAGGCGAGGGCGTTACAGTATTTTCAGCAACAATACATGAACAATGTATTGTCAGTACAATTTGAACAATTGTCAGTTACACACCTCAGGCAGAAATAAATGTAATTAAAGGAATAAATATCTGTCAAAAGTAGATGATTTAAAGCAATAAAATTATATTTTTAAGACAAAACTATTTTTATACCATTGTACTTGACATAATCCTGCCGCTGATCAGTGACTATTCTCTGAGATGTTCTGTCAACACCAAAAACATTACATTGCTCTGCCACCTTGGACACTAAATAGATAATATCAAGACTAGTTTTTAAAAAGTTGAAGTTCTTAAAATGTATTTGAACTCAGCAAAATCTCTTACTAAGAGGATTTTGCGTTTTAAGTCAGCTGATGCTAGTGAGATAATATCACTACATTAAGTGTTTTTCCAACTTGATGTTTGCAGTTATTCTTCTTTTCATGTAGCTAATAACAAAAATGATTATAATTGCTTACACTTATATAGCGCTTTTCTGGACACTCCACTCAAAGCACTTTACAGGTAATGGGGACTCCCCTCCACCACCATTCTTAGTAAGAATGAAGAGCATGTGTATACTGTTAGATCATCTACACGTATAGACTGATCTTAAGTGAAATAAACATACATCCTCACACTAATGAAATAAAACAAGGAAAATCTGACACGTATCTAAAGTAAGAGAATCTCAATATCTGTTGTGCTCTTTAAAGGCCATATAGCAAAAGCAATTATCACTTTACAGGAAAGCGAACTAAAATCTTATTTTTGCTGAACACTTGTAAAATGCAACTTTCTATCTGTGAAAAGCAATAATCTTTCTAAGTTTGTTTTTGAGATTATACAGAATGGAGGTTGCTGTTTGGAGGCATTTAAGGAGTACCAAAAATGAAACAATATAAATGAAACCCTACAGGGAATCAAACACATCAATATTCCATTGCTTCCCTTTAGCTGCATTATTAATCTTTTATAAGTCTAAGGCTTTAAAAGCCTTTTTGCGTTCCAACATAGCAGTATTCTTAAATTTTATATGAACAGATTCTCTTATACAACCCTGTAGGTGTAACAGAATGCCATAAAACCTGTTGAGTGTTACTCTACCTTGACTAATTAAGTAATGAAGGAAAGATTATTAGATATAAAGTTCACATTACCAGTCTTATGAAGGATTTTAGTCTTGGGCTGCCTCATACACTGATGTCTATCAAGGGAGCCCAAATTTCAAACAACAGATGTAAGATCCTTTTTTTTAAAAGACCAAACAGAAAATCAAGAACACGTTATTTGAAGTCTAATCTTTGCCTCTTCAATCTGTCTTTATACATAGGGCTGTTAGAACAGCTCTCTGAAAGAGAAAATTTTCTAAAATAGAAAATGAACACAGAAAATAGAGATTGATAATAGAGACAGATAATGAAATGAAAGAACATTTAAAGAATGAAGATTTAAAAAACCTTTTCTGAAATCTATGAAAAAGCAAACAACACCAAACAGTTTCTTAGTTGCATAAAAAAATACTTCTATCTTTAGTTTTGTTTTTACCGTCTTGGATTTCTGATCATATTTTTCGCAGGGAGTCTTACTATAAGGAAAGTTTATTAAAGTAATGTAATTTAGCACTCTCACTGATGCACAATGAAAATGCAAAACTCTATGTTTTGCTTCAATAGTTCATTGGGCACATACAAAATGATATTTCCATTTTCAATAGCAAGTAGATAAGTGTGTTTGTTGTTTGAGTAGCATTGTTCCTTGGGATAAAGAAAATACTAAATATGATTTCACAATAATACCAGGGCCTGGGTTTATGGTATTTGAGATGAGTCAAAAATGCCAACATTAGTTGGTTAAGATTCTGTATAAACAGCCATTCAAATAAACTAAAAATCAGTGTTACTGATGTAAAAATGGCAAAATAAATAGGCGTGGTCCATTTGAGCAATGAGGACTGTCAGAATTCTACTGGCATAAATAAAGGCAGTCTGCCTGTGAAAGAAGCTGCTCAGGCAGTGAGAGATTCAGCTGCAGAAATTGCCAAACTAGTCCAGAGACAACAGGAAACCAGGCCTTGTACTAGAAGTCGAAGGGTTACCATATCAACCCAGGAATGTTTCATATTTCTGGTCCATTGGTATAATAGTTTGAGCTTGTATTGGATACTGAGAAACCGCAGGAAGATATGTCCCCACACCAGCAGAATAGTAATTCCTTTATCTCATATAATGCTTTTCATCCATCCATAGGATGTAATAAAAAATTACATACTGCATAGGGTACTACTGTATGCATGTACTGTATGGAGCTTTTCATATGTGACAGCCATTACACACCAACAGCACCACTGAGGAGATGTGAGAAATTCAGTAACATTTTACTTCAGAAATAATAAATACTTCAGAACTGCAAAGGATATTCAAAAGTACATGACTTGTGAAATGTGGACAAATGTAATATATGAAGGTAAAGACTATCAAATGGAGTTACAAGAACTAAGAGGCGAAGAAATAGAAACCTTTGTGTTCATCATCTCATGAATTCCTTCTTCTATGTAAAGTGTAATAATGCATAGACTAAGTACTTTATAACTACTGTATGCTACCTCTGCTGTAATAAACTGATACAAAAAACTGCTATTACTGCTGAATTATAGGTACAGCAGATTGCAGTATTGACCGATATTTCAAGATATTTCAGAATTACAAGAATAATGTACTTAGCAGAATGCTGTAATATTTCAGTTTTTGATTTTTCTTTGATGTTTTTGCTGGCATTTTAATTCTTTCATTCCTAAAAGAGTTCAATCTGAGCATTCATGTTTTGATTAACATGATCACTTTAAGAAAATGTGTACACATCATTAGTTCAAGAAAATGGGACATTATTGGGAAGGGGATGAATACTCTTCTAAAGCACTGTATTGCACAAACCCCATTACGCATTGGCACTACATAGCCTTTGCAACCAATTTATGATTCATCACATTATATAAACTACACCACTGTCATCACTTAACTATAATTAAGTGCTGTAAAGACTGTTATGAAATTTGAATTTGAAAATAAGAACAGTATAGTATAAAATGTTTTTCACTACAAAGTACAGTAAAGCATAAATAACATTTTACTTAAGAAAAGCATGAATAGTTTGTTGAAAATTATTAACCTTGAATTCTATCTGTAACATATATATGCTACATGCAAATTAGTAATAAGCAGCTGCTCTAATGTGCTCATAATGAACAGTACTACAGAGCAATATCTGTGCTAGAATACATTACATGAACACTATGAACACTAAATTTCAGAAATGCTGCAGTGCGTTATGTATGTATGTACAGTACCAACTGAATTACACTTATACTGTACTCTTAGAATGTAATTTAGTTTGTAAGGAGGTTTGGTGTTTTGGATGAAACATTAAATCTCAATCCTTTGTCAATGCTTGTAAGAGCAGAGCATGGTGTTTGAAGTCCATCAGGGTGACGTGCACAATCTGGACTCCCTAACGTTCCATGTTAATTACAACTGCCAAACGTAACTCTGGAGGGTTCTGCACATCAGTGGTGTATGAAGTGGGTCCCCTCTGATACAAAAAGCACTTTGGGATCCTACAGGCTGAAAAGAACAAATAATAATAATAAACTAATACATGCCTTATTAAATGTGATCTTCGGAAAAAAGGTGCTGATTGGTTGCTAATTGCATGCTGTGCGCTGAATCGTTAGGGAAATATTATTGGAGCACAAAAAACTGTTAGGTGTGAGAGTTTGTCCATATGGTCAATTGTAAGCAATTAAATTCATGCTTTTATTTCTCTTTACAAGAAATGGTTCTCTTGGGCAAGTTATGTGATTAAATCAGGAAGGCAGTTCTAACAGCAACCAGCAACCTGTAGAGAAACTCCCAGCATGCTGTCCACATCTTCTGAAGTCCTCTTGAGCTGTTTCCACAGTCTCCTGATTCTGTGTGATTCAGTTTATGAGATCACAGCAGGCTTCTGATTGGCCAGCTTATATATTTTCCAATTGGCAGTGTGAACCAGTCTCTTTTCTTATGTTAGCCTTCCATCTTTAGTCCACAATTTAAATAACTTTATGAACTATATAGTCTCTGTTTAAATGGTAAGCTTTTGAAGTACTTCTCTTCTTTTGTGAAAAGCTTTAGATGAATCATGACTATTATATACTGTATACATATATTATAGCAATAACAATGGGCTGCATTTATGCAAATATATCAAAAAGAGCCTCTAATATGGAAATAAAGTAAGAAAAAGACTTCTTTGGACTGGTTTATTAATGTGGTGGACCACATTTAGAAAACATAAATTATTGTGCAAACAATATTTTACTTTTATTTTACTCTATCCCTAGTATCTACTGGTGTGTAATCAATGAGCATCAATGCTCAATGCATCAATGTAAAGAGCATCAATGTGAGTATCTGTGAAAACGAGTGGAACTTTAGTGGAATTGTGGTTTAAGAATTGCATTGTTGATGCATTAGCACATGTGGATACCATTAAAAATGGAATGATGTGGAATAATTTAGCTGTACTTTATATGAATCATAGTATATTATAAATACTAAGGTTGCAATATTCAAAATACTTAGTTAATTAAATTCTCAAAGGACTACATTTTTTTTACGTGCCATAGTATGTTTAGTGTAGGGCTCTCATTATTTGTAACACTATAAATGGAGGAGTGGAAAGTCAGGTGAGGTGTTTGTACAGCAGACTGCATGCATGCGTAAAGGATCATTGCCTCTCCTTCCCCAGGAGAGGCTACACTACAGTATCTAGTCACTCTGTTCTTGACTGAGATGTGTGTACACAGTTACTGAAAACAATTTGTTTTTTTCTGTTTCTTAGGCATTCAGTTTATTAAGACCGAAAATCTTAAAATGGTCAACAGATCAAAAGTGCTGTACTTACACCTTAAATTACCTAAAGAGCTGAATGTAAACTGAAGACTCTTTCTTAAACAGAACACTCTTAAGACACACTGTTTGTCTAGACACTCATCAATTACCATCCATGTCAGAGTCATTGACCACACAGTCAGTGTGGAAGGGTTTAGATTTTGGGGTTCAAACATTTGTGCATCACTCTTTTCAGGTAGCTCTTGTAATTATACCATTGTCATTATGTTTTGTTTTCAATTTTAAGTATTTCTGTCCTTTCATACATTTTATGTATTTTAAAATTATTCATTATACTGTTTTGATTTGGTGCTTATTATGCAGAACTGCTCTGTAAAATCAATTCTGTCTGTCCAATTAAAAGTGACCCACAGAAATAAAAATAAGTACATTTTTAACAAATATTATACAATTTGAGCATGTGCTTTAGTTTAAATATTCAGACTTGATCTCAATTGCTTTGGTCAGAAGTTAAAAACTTTGGTGAATCATAATACAAATGTGACATAACAGAAAACAGTTCTATACCCTAATCTGTGTTTTAATTTGTAAATGGGATTTTTAAATTTATTAACAAGACCCCATAACACAATTAACCATAATCGGGTTGTAACCTAATATATTTTCTGTATTTGTATTCAATATATTTATTAATGTGTTATTATCGTTTAACTGCAGTACTATTGTTCTCAATAGTTGAATGTATTTCATTTTCAAGTATTCTATGAATTGGCTTCATTACTCTGCTCTCCTCCCCGCTAACAGCTGATGTGTGGTGAGCATTCTGTCGCACTCTGGCTGCTGTCACATCATCCAGGTGGGGCTGCACATTGGTGGTGGTGGGGGGGATCACCATTACCTGTAAAGCGCTTTGAGTGGAGTGTCCAGAAAAGCGCTTTGAGTGGAGTGTCCAGAAAAGCGCTATATAAGCGTAAGCAATTATTATTATTATTATTATTATTATTATTATTATTATTAAGTGACAGGAGAAATGTTAACCACTGGGTTATGCCACTGAAATTAAAAAAAAAGTTAAAAAACTATCATTGTGCAGTTCATGTTTGACTTTTATTGAAGGTTTTCAAGGCCTATGGACATGTCTTTATGTCTATAAGAATGCTCCTCATATTCATTTTCTAACTGCTTAGTCCTGATGAGGGTTGGGGTAGTGACAAGATGAACAGAGTAGATCAGACTTACCTTTATCCAGTAACAGTCTCCAGGTCTTCCCGAGGGACTCCCAGGTGTTTCCAGGCCAGCTGAGAGATATCATCCCTCCAGTGTGTCCTGGGTCTGCCCCAGTGTCTCTTCCCAGTGGGCCATGCCTGGTAAACCAGACAGCTGTACAGGGGCATCCTCACCAGATGCTCTATCCACCCTGATTGGCTCCTCTCGATCCGGAGGAGAAGCCACTCCATTCCAAGATCCTCCCAGATCGCTGAGCTCCTCATCGTGTCATAGAGAGTAAGGCCCGCAGCCCTGCAGTGATACTTTCCTATACTATACTATACTATACTTTCAATCACTCCCCAAGCCTTGTGTCCACAGGGTAAGGTTAGGGACGCAGACCATCCAGAAAATGGAGATTTTCATCTGAAAACTCAGCTCCCGGTTCACCACCATAATTCAGTACAGTGTCCACATTACTGTAGCCTCTGCACCAATTTGCTGGTAAATCTCACGATCCCCTCTAAACTCACTCATGAACAAGATCCAGAGGTAATTAAACTCCACCTGTGGCAGCTGTCCCCTCCCCCCTCCTCTCCTGAAGAGAACAAAACACAATTTTTCAGGAGACAACCATGACCTCAGATTTGGAGGTGCTGAGCCTCACCCATGACCCATGTTGCTCTCAGCTGCAATTCTCACCAGTGCACACCGAAGAGCAAAGTCAGATAAGGCAAAGAGGACAACATCATCCAAAAAGTGTATCCTGATTGGGGAAAAAAAGTGCTCCTTTTTGGATTAAATAGCCCTAATCCTACACCTGACTCAAGGCTTTGTGATTTTTGCTTTGAATTTCCAAGCATCAGCACACCATTAGTCAGTAAATAGTATTAGTCAGCCAGGAGTCTTTCAGCTTTTCAGTTGTGTGTACTATGAATTGCTTTGCTCTTGCAGGTTTTTGGGCATGTTTTTCTACTCAACAGTCACATACTTGCAAGGTTTTGTGAAGGTCACAGCTTGCCATCTGACGAATGGCTTACACGTGAGAATATCAGAGGAGCATATCCTGTACGTGTGTCTCATTTTTCCTGAGTGGTACAGGACTTGTAGCTTTAATGCCACATCATACTGTATACTATTATCTATTCAGGATCTGAGGGGTATTAAAATGAAATATAACTGACAATTCAAAAACCTAAAACACATAGCCCAAGGCATGTGTAAATAACAAGCTTAAATAAAATACTTAGGAAGAAACTTAGGAAGGTTCACCCATAGGGAATGACACATAATATCTAAGAAATCAGTCTCTCATTTAAAACTGTCCAAAAAAGGGATGATGTCTATTTGTAATACATCTTCTCATGTAGTGCATTTGTGTATTGTGAATATGCTGTATATAACTCAGACTGTTATGTCTGGTGTGTGTTTTATTTGTTTGATTGCAGCAAAATACAATAATTCATTTTATACCTTACTTGCAACTTTGATACTTATTTTAACATAAAATATTAAACTTTAAAAAAAAAGATTAATATGATGTCTGCCACCTCCCTTCAAATAAATACCAATATAATTAGATAATTAAATATTTAACCTAACCCTTTTTGAAGGACTTTACGGTTAATGTCCTTTGAACTCAGTGATGACAATAACACATTTTTTAACTTCTCTGAAAATTTAACTGGTCAACAGTTCACAATCATTGACACATCCTAATTCCAAATAAAATTCAAATTTCAAGTAAGATCTGGCAAAATATAAAATAGTATACTCCAGCACACAATGTACAGTATAACAAGTTTTAATAACAAAAATTAGTACACTGTTTTTATATAATTTGTCTTTTCTGGTTTTATTCATTTAACCCCAACCCAATTAAGAAAAATTGCATGGCAGAAAAAGTGTTCAGAAAAATTAAATCTTAAATAGTTTATTATTCATGTATACATGAATGATTAATTGCATGTCTATTTTGTTGTCAGAATCTGCTTTAAATTTATAGTTTCTCAAAGATCCTAGACTTTGCAAGTCTTTAACTGATTAAATATGACCAAATCCTTGCTGTGCTATGTAGTCCTTAATCTACAGAGTGTTGGATTAAAAGTGAATCAGCTCCACAATGAAAGTCATGAATAATATAAGACAACAGTGCAGAATGTACTTTAGTTGCTTATCCTTCCTTGAATTGAGTCCCAACGATATGAACCAATTTTTTTTAATAACTATCATTCTTCATATGCAATTTTATTGTTGTATCATTGCTGTATTAAGGATGTCTAAAGTTGTGACAGATGTGGTGGGATAATTAAAATATCAGTCATGTAATTGAAAATTAAATGTCATTTTGATTTCGCACCATGGCTGACATGAAACTATAGGCACTAATCAAAATGCTTCATATGCTGTTAGTCAAGGACCATATCAGACCCTTCAGTTAGAGCACTCAAAGCCTTGGTACAGCTTTCTAATTAGTAAACCTCCTGTGCTTTCAAGATAAAACATACTCAGTAATGTTTATTGTTAGACATGGAATTTTCAATTTAATTTTTTTTGCAGACGTGATTTGTGCTGACTTTGATTAAAGAACGGGGAAACCAAGCATATTGAGGTGACAGTGAGAGAGCACAGAAGAGCAAACACAAATAAAATAAATAAATACAGTATGTCAGCTCACATTATTCCAGAAAAAAATAAGCACTGAGTCTCTACAGCCTCAGTGTGAAGTTGTTTTAATTGAAGGTAGAATTATACCTACCTTCAATGAATGAATAAGCTAATTGACATTTATGTAGGAGATACTGTGGATCAAGCCAGCTGCAATAAAAGACAAGTAATAAAGAGTGTTACACGTGTTTCATAAGATTTTAATACACCACCCTGTTATATAAGGCTGTTCTCATTGCTTTCTTAAGTATAAAATTACAAAGTTAACTATGATCTTCTCAGTGAATAGATCCAGTATATTAAAATAATATTAATAATAATAATTGGGAGACAAGTGGTAGCTTTTTTTCTAAGGTCTGATTTTTTCTAGTCTTATTATTTGAGTGAGTACTAATTAAATCATCTAACACCCAACTTGCTCATCTCATCAGTTCAGTTCAAGGGACTTTAGAGATACTACAGGCTACAATGTAAAATCAATGATAGGTGACCTACAAAATGATGACCATTCTGTTCCTAATACTACCTTGCGACTGCTTGCCGCTGTTAACATTTGTAACATCAATCCAAGTGCTTATCTGCCTTGCTGTGTCATTTTGTCCACCACTGGGTTCCTCTGCTGTGGGCACCTTGCCATTAACTATTGGCACAAAAGCACTCAAAGGGCCATCTGGTACGAAATTTGGCATGGTTCTCTCCATCCTGTAATATATGTGCAATGAAACATTAAAAGCAAAAGCTTTAAATCTTCATTAAAAGGAGGTAAAGGGAGGCTGAGAGGATGAAGAGAAAATAAGTCATTGTGTTTTTTTCATCTTTATTGAAACATCTTGGCTAAACATGTTTATGTAATTAGCAGGCTGTTTCCTCAGTTTTCCCATATCAAGCAAGAGGGCAAAGACACTCACTATTTAGGTGTATTTACAAAAACATAAACCGTCATTCTGGAATAGATACATTTATCTTCACTTCCTTTAGGTTCAAAGTTTCCTAAATATGAAATAGTATAATAATTCAGAGGAGAAGGTTTCAGCTCCAGAAACCATTCAATAATTTTCCTGTTGTGGTAAAAGACATATAAATAAATCAAAGCAGCATCTCATAAACTCCTTTATCCTTTATGTCCCAAAAAATGTAATACAGCCTCAGTGACGGCCAGCCTACAAGGAGAATCTGTAGCAGTCTAACTTAAATCAAGAAAGAGCATTCGATGAATGTCTTGTTCATCCAAACACTCTAAAATAATTAGAGCTACTTTTTTATTTTGGTTTATATAACAAATGGTGTGACTTAAAATTTAAAGCATTTTGTGTGATTGGGAAGAACACAAGCTAATTGTTGTTTCTTACAATGTTGTGTTTCACAGTACTGGTGTTACACATACTGTATGTACAATCATTTGCCAGAAACCATGACTTGTTCCTCTACAAACTCCAAAATGTTCTACTTTTTGAAAATCCTCTCTCGGCTTAAAATTGAATCAAAGATTTCCAGCATTCTGACTGCTGGAGGCGTTATGAAAATCAATCTTTCTAGTGTAAAAAAAATAAATAATTCAGAAATAAACTTAACTGAGGTAGAGGTAGAGCTGTGAAAACACCACAAAATGAAAGGGAATGCAACACTGAAATAGTGAAGTAGATAAATAATGAAATCTCTTTTTTATTATTGTGTACAGGATTCAAAAAGGTGCTAATTAAAAATCTTGTGAAAGTTACTTTTTGCACAATATACTGTTTGCAAGATAGTAATTTGAGATCAATGACCTACAGTATGTGTTTCACTCATGATGGCTCAGAACTTTTGAAAAATATGTATCATTTTAGAAGTAGATTTAGAACCAAAAACTACACTTTCAAGATACATTCTGCTTAAAGCAAAAAGATGCCAAAAACAGATTTGATTATTTAGAGATATTTTAGTCCTATACAAGCTCAAGTGCAAATCCTAACTCCCAAGATGTGTTTTTGATGCTCTGAGCAGATCTGCTTGGATTGTGTACAGAGCGATGTGGATCCCTTTGTGGTTGTCACTTACAGGGTTATGAATCTTAAACAAGACGTTATTTCCCAGTTTTTTATATTTTGCATCTGGTTGATAATTAGTGCAAATATAGTACAACATTTGATAAAAACAAGAAAAGGCTCATTTGCAAGAGAAATGTAATACAGTATGTACTGTGTAAGTCTCAATGGGGAGGCAGGCAAAAACTGAGATGATATACAGGCGTTCTTTTGCAAAGCCGTTGAAGATTTTCTGTGGAAGGATAAATGTAGTCACGTCTATAAGAATAAATGACATTTAATAAATAACATAAATAAATAACAATAAAAAAATGGATACACACTGTACATTTCTATTAAGAAGATATTTCATTGTTGATGCTAAAGAGTGTTGATGTGGCACTAGTTATAGAATTCTGCCTTGTTTAATGCAATTTTGCTTGCAATTAGACACCTATTTATACTGCTATACCTTTAGATAATAAACTGTTAAGACTCTGCCAAACATACATGGCTGAGCTTAAATTACTACTTCCTCATTTCAGCGCTTTTTATTGTCCAAACCACTGCATCACAATAAGCCAGGATTGAAGTTCAGTGTTTTAAAACACAATGTGGCATTGGGCTCTTTTATGAATAGTAATATTAATATTTGTTCATTCGTCAGATAGGTCAGTTGAAAACAGATTCCTGTTTATATATTGTATCTTATGTTTTTTATTGAAAATGAGGCCATCTTCTTCTGATATTTTTATACAAACATATGTATACTATATATGTAATTCTTCACAGTTTAGCAGAGTGTAGTCTAGATAGCAGACTTTGACAATTTTCTTTATTTTAAAAATACCTAGTATCAGCAGTGCATAAATAGTAATACATTTGATGAAATTTTTTTTTTTAATTCTAAGCAGAAATACTTTTTATTTTTAATTGTAACTTACACTTTTAAAAGTTTAAATTTGTTTGTAATACTTTGAGTTCACATAAATAATAAGTTAAGGGATTTGTATTTTTTGCACAATTTTCTTTTACAATAGAAAGATTGCTCTAGTAAAGAGCCACTATGTATCTCACACATCACAGTTTGTGATATTTCATAGTTAAAAATGTTATATTTATAAGAGCTCTTATACGTACTTTGAAGCACTTGGAGAATGCAATTCTCTATAGCAGGGGACTCATATAGTGTAATATTTCACTTCTCCAGACAAAAATAAATATGTTCCTTCAGGTTTGGTCACTGTTATCCAATCTTATATTCAAACAAATTCCCTTCAGGATCAGTGAGCTTCTGAAGGAAGCTCAGTGCCTTCAAGTCTTCACTTTGAAAGCATATAACATCAAAGAATAATTAACAAGCTCTACAAATCGAGAAAGTATTGGTATTTTCTACAAACACCCCATGACTTATATTCAGTATATACTTTCTTTGCTTTTCTTGATTAATTGGCAACCAAGACTAATGTTACTCTCTCAGGAAGGGCAAAAGAGGTTTTCCCCATCAGCTGTTGTCAAGGGATACAATTATACATACACAAACAAAAAATAAAAAAAAATGCCTTTCAAAGACAGAGGTATAACAGCAGTGGCAGATATCTAGGAGGACGTAATATTTTCTTAAAAAGTAAGATGAACTTGAAGATAATATTTAGGGCAGTTAAGATAATGGAGAAAACTCACACAACAAGTGATAAATCATACGTTACACCTGTGTAAATTGAGATCCAATGATCAAATAAAAATTGTGTATTATGTAACGTTCTTACAATGAAAAATAACACACAGCACCTTATTTTATTATTCTGACAGAAGTATTTGGGCAGCCTAACTTTAGCATTTTGGGCATCCTTTACAGTCTTTTTTTGTATTTAGATGCAAATCCCTATCATCTTTCTGCAATATTTTTACCCATTCGACTATCGCATACACCTTTGTTTATTCTTGATGAATCAGTTGTGGGAAATGATTTATTGCAGCCAGTTCATAGCCACAATCTTCCTTTGGTGCAGTAATTCCTTTGTATACTTCTCAAAATGCTTGAGATCATTAACCTGGTGGAATATGAACTTCCAGTCTTGTAGCAATGAGTTACGCATTATGCCATCCAAAGGTGATATGTTTCTGGGGAAGAAATCAAGCCCATTCTGCCATTTAGCCTACACCATGTTTAACACTAGCTATTAGTTTAAGATACTGACCGTGGCCCAGTTCAGGCTTTTGATTAATGAATGCTGATTTTTAAGTATCACATAAGTACAGTAACACTATCCCTTACTTATTTAATATTACATACAGTAACTGAACTACAGAAAAAGTAGCACTTTTTACTCATTGATATATACTGTATATATATTGGTTTGTCAGGTCACATATTTTAAGAAGTCTAATGTATTAATGGAATTATTATTTGTAATGACCTTACTGAATTTAATGTCAAGATGAATCCTTAATTTCAATTTATCAGTGTTGTACAATCTTGACTATATGCCCTAGGCCGACTGCATTATTATAAAAGAGAATAAGAGAAGAATACATGTGCCCTTAAGTAAATACATTTATTTAATTTTGCGTGACGTTCATTTCATGCATTAGCTGACAGTCGGCAGAATTATAACTTTATTTGAATCATCTTGATCCTTCCCTTCAGTATTCATTTTTATTTAAACATAAATTCTCTTAGAGATACAGTACTTGCATTTAATTATTGACATTAGTGGCATTCTAATATGTTACAATGCAAGTAAACATATCCAGACTTCCGTCAGTTCTACATTCCACATTTAATATTCATTTGCAAAAAAGTTTAGAATTGTTTGCAAATTGCCATGATCAGCTCACAAACACTCACTATCTCACTTCACAAACAACCCATGAATTACTGTAGGTACTGTATAAACATTAAACATAAATGCTAAGACTGATTGATTATTCTTGCCTTCATTTGTTTTTGTAAATGTTAAGGAACATTTAATGAATTACCACTGAGTTTAACAACATTGAGTGGATCAAACATTTTAAAAGCATAATGCAAATAGTTCATGAGTCAAATTCCATAATACAAAGTATTATAATTAATACTTAATTAATAATTCATCAAGGTTAAAACAGATTTGTCAGATTTACCTCTTCATTCTTTGAGCATGTGCAATAATTGAACATTTAAACATAATTATTCAAGAATGCTACTGTGTTATTTGAATGTACTGTGTATTGTTCATATACAGTACTGTAAGGGGAAGGGCAGTTTCCAATGTATAATATTGAATTCTTATGATCGAACAACAGGATTTTAACTAACTACACTTATGAAGTATTTGTCAATTGCACCACCGATTACATTTAAAACACTGATCTGTCCATTTTTTGTCATGTGACATTAATGGAGTGGGCTCAAAACCGAATCTTTGGTACAATGGAGTTGAAGTGGGAGTTTAGTAGTTTTGTTAGATCCTACTGACAAAACAAGGTAGGATACAAGGGTGAAATATGTAGAGAACATTCGGCGTGACTTGGAGAGGAAATAGTAGCCTAGCTATAAGAATTTGTTTCAAGGATGGAGATGAGGAGGCAGGTGGGATTGGAGAGAGATACTCCAAGGAAAATCCTGGGTGCTAGACTTACAATACATACTGTATGTAGGCAAGTGAAAGCATAGACGATTAGAATCTAAACTTCCTGACAGATGTTTGATATAAACTCCATTTATGTCCAATTTGAATAGGATTTTGATTAAAACAAAATCAATAGGTGGACTGGGCAGTTCAGGTTCATTTTGAAAGGAAGTTAATTAAGCTTATTATGTTGTAACATGGTGGGGTTTTTTTTCTGACTGTGAACTTAAAAGAGAAAAAAGAAGGCATATTTATCATTTTTACTGAAAAGTCAAACCACGGTATGAACACTTTGCTTAGAAAAATATCAGACAAAACAAATTTCATGCCAGGCCACTATAGTTTCAAAATTAGCAAATTAATCCAATTATTTCTGTATGACTTTAATCGGGACTTCATAGTAACACCTATTGGAATACGATTGAAAATTGGCGGGGTGCTTGGCAGAGCTTTTCTTTTGCCCCACATCTTCTCGTGGTTCAGAAGAAAACAAAAGCTAATTACTTTAGTACTTGACAAATTTTAATCCGTGCACTAATATAATCATAAATCATAATGCCTTGCTGTGAAAACATTTCAGTGTTACAAATATATTCTTTTGATAACTATTTTTGTTATTTATATAGTCATTTAGTTCTCCTCTCTCTAGAGAAATCACAGTTTATATTTTTGTCTACAATTTCTAGAGTGAAGTGAAGTTAGATAACATACAGTAAATATAAAAATAATATTGATAAAGGGTCACTTTTCCAGATCCCTGTGTCTGTTAGAACAATATGCTCATTTTCACTTATGGGCATTGTGGACATTATGGACATAAATGATCCCATTTTAGATTTAATAAATAAACCAAAAATATTGATCAGTTCACCTGAGTGTAATTTAAAATTTCACAGCAGTTTTTTTACATTTTAACTTATTGATTGCAACAATCTTGTTGTAGTGTACTTACAGTATATACACTGTAAGCATTTATCTGATTGTTAATAAGCTGTTAAAAGGTCATTTATGATTATATGTACCTAAGAATCATCTGATGGTTGTGCAAAGGAGGGAGAGGAATATGAGTGGATATTTAGAGAAGTAATGGCATGAAAAGCTATTTTTGTTTCTACCCCCTCAATTTTATAGCATTCCACTTAGTGATAAATAAATAAAAGGCCTTTAGGTGGAGTATACACTTCACCACAAGGTGCTGCCTCACCAGCCTGCAAGGCCCTGTCAATCCACTTTTGTGAACAGCCAATAATGTCTTTCATTAATCCCATAGAACAAGGCTGGCCTGTCAATCAGTCACCATGCTGCCGGCTGTTTGTGCTTGATTGTTGTGTTTGAGTAACCTACAGATTTCCACAGGCTTTCCAGTGCAAAGCTTTTATCAGGCATTTAGGAGAGCATACATGGTGTGCTTACAAATCTACTGCATCTAGATCCTTTCACAGAATTAGGAAGGGGGAACCTGTTTCAACAAAATGCTATTTTTTGATACAGTGCAGTATACTGTAGTATTGTTTGATATTGTATGCTGTAGTACACCTTATGGGGGGATTCTGGACTTGTAACTGGGTTCTAACCCCAGGTCAGGCACTACTGTTATACCCTTGACTAATGTACATAAGCTGAAACGTCCAGCTGCATAAAAGGATGCAAATGTAAGTAGGATAGCATCAGAATTTTTGTCCATCTAACCTGAATGTGTAATTTAAAAAATATTTCAGCTTCAAATTGGCAAGCCTAAATTATAGTAATAATGTCCATTAATGCAGTCATTTCTAAGTGTGTGATAGCTTTTGGATGCTAATGATTAGTCCTAGTCTTGATCTTGATTAAATAGTTGGGTAAATGCTATTACTAATTAAGACATTATCATCTGTAGTTTTTGTGAGAAAATAAAAAAAACAATTTTTGGTTCTCTTATGTACAGTACATGGAACAATGATTGATAGCTGTTTTAATGAAATTCGTTCACTTTTCCCTCAAATACAAAGCACTCATTCTTTTTCCTTTATATCTTTGTTATTTCACGGTTCTTGAAGAAGAAAAAAACAAAAACACGTTTAATAAAATTCAAAGGGATTCTCAATGTCAGCTTTAAAGTACAAGGCTTTCAAAGAAAGTTAGGCCTGAGTGTTTCTGAAGTAACCTTTATCTTCCTGACTCCCATCACTTTTTTTTTTATTTCTCAGCTTGGCCAGACTACTTCTTCTGTTTAATGCCTCTGTCCTGATCCCAATCATTCTCCTCAGCTCATGGGATAGCGTGGTGGCCTTTGTGATCCCCAGAAGGTTTAAGCTTTGACTCATCAGAAACATGTTTACACTCCACTAATGCCTATTTCATTTTTGAAATGCAGCTCCAGGGATAAAGATGTGAGTTTCTTTTTATAGAGACTTATTTAAAAAAAAGGCCGTATAATAATTTTTAAAAGACATCTATTGGAATGGTGCAGATTTTATTTGAAGAATGAGTGTCAGAAACATATAAAAATGTTAGAAATAAGAAAAAGTCCCACTTACAAGAGGCATATAACAGTATGTTAAACTACAGTCTGTCAATCACAGATGATGTATTTCCCAATGTGTTAACCTGGCACTGTGATAGAAGCTGTTAATAAAAAATACATCTGACAGCTGCCAGTAGTGGACATTTGATGAAATTTCTTATGCTTAGGATCAGACTGTGGCTATTTCCCTTATTGTTGTCATGTTCAATGACAGCAGTGGTTCTCTAGAAAATGAACTTGGGATATAAAATGTGGGTTCCTTTGAATTTACAAATATAGAACATAATTTACTTATTTTAGTTATTTCCAACTTTCACACTTTTGCCTTAGAAAATGTATGCTAAAAATATAAGAGGGTGCCAGCAGGCCATTCAATCCATCAGATTTGGAGCCTATACTTTGGTGCTTTTGAGAACTCATTCTCATGCCAGTTTCTGCTATTTGTGCTCATCACCCCTTCTGACAGTTTAAAGAAGTAAACCCTCCAGGTAACCTGACTTTTAAAAACATTTCCTACCACTTTGACCCAGCTCATAGTAAAAATATGTCATGATAACCTAAAAGCAAACACCAGAGCATTCTAGATCTGTGTTGAACAACAGTGAAACAAAAGCATAGAATAAATGTGCTTATGAACCTCTCAAGGAAATGTTGCAATATTAATTATTGAGATTTGTCACTGTAGATTTACACATTTGTTATATCTGCATACTACAGCACTGAAAAGGGTGTCTTGTGTCACTGGTTTAATTCCAATGATTGTGAGAAATATGAAGTCAACTTCCACACCACATCCAAGAGGTGTATGCACTGCAAACAGTGTATAGGTTATGCAACTCTTTCAAACCCTGCACCTTAATCACAGAATAACACCATAGGTTTAGCTTTAAAAGCACAAAAGTCTGTATCCACATACTGATAAGTATAGGCACAGTTAGTATAGTTAGCATTTGTAAATGTAATCCAGTAGGTCATATCAAACTTATTTTCTGTTCATTTTAGTAAAGGCTTGAAGAATGAAATCTTATTATATCTATTGAATTTGTTCAAATTTAAAACAGTACAAAATCAATTACTGTAAAATGGTGAAAGACAGAGCCAACGTGGAAATCAATAAATCACTCATTATAATTATAGTATACTTGTTCTTCAGATACTGAACCTTCAGCTTGTCATAATACTGTTGTATCTTGTATTATTTTAATTACAGTAGTTTCAGTTCCATTTAAACCACTCTCCTTTGTAACTTTTAAATGGTATAAACAGAAATAACACCTCCACTTAGGACGAACCACTAGAGATTCAAACTGATGTTCTGTATACTAAGTATCAAAATTACCATTGCATTACATTCACTGTATAACTATACCACTCTCCATTGTAACTTTTACATTATACTAATGAAATGAACATCTCCACTTAAGAGGAAACACTGGAGATTCCAGCTGATAAAAATACTGAGCATCAAAATAGGTTTATCATTCTATTTATGCAAGAGTGTTTCTATAAAAATAAAGAATATGCATTTTGGATAATGATTTCATCCTTTTGGTAGTGATTTGGAATCATTTGGATCATTTATGACTGATTGGGATAGACACGAGTGACTCTGGATGTTGCATGAACTCTAAATCACTCGTTGGTGAGAGAGTGGATTGGTCATAGGCGATTAAGGTATTTTACCACTTAAAAGTTAAGCCTTATGAAATCCAAGAAAGGAACCAATATGTTGCGGTTATTAAAGAAAAATACCTTCATGTCATGAATGGTGCCAACCGAGGGTGAGGGGCACAGTCCTATAAAGGAAAATACCTACCCAACCTACCTCCTTTAGGAGGTGGGATGCCCCCAGAAAATTAGATTTATCAAAAATTGTCTAGAAAAATTAAAATTTTAGAGACCAAAAGTACTCCACTAACATGAAAAAATTATCTTTGGGTATACCCTAATTTAGAAATTAGCAAAAAGATTTGTCAGAATGCCTGTTACAAAGGCTATCTACCAATCACAAAACACAATCCTGTCTTTTCTGAGTTTCTACCTCCCAGTCTACACTGAACTAGCAATTGGTACAAACACAATTGTTCTCTTTCTTCTTCTCTCCATGACTGACTGTCTATTAGGGTCTAATTCCCGTATTCCCCCTGCGTGGAAAAGGGGGCCGCAGATTAGATTATTCTTTATTGTCACACAAGAATAGTTGGTCAGATTTGCTATCGGTACAGCAAGAACACCGATGAGACACACATGCAACATATACAGTACAAATTTAAATAGGACAGAAGACAGACAAACATCGTCACATACATATGTAAACAACTTTCCGAGTAGCAGCATAAATTATACAATGGAATTTAGAGTTCAACGTGAATTCAGAGTTCGAATGGCAGTGAGAAAGACTCTGACGTTGAAGTGGGCAGTCCTTAAGAGGAAGGATCTGAAATGCTTTCCAGAAGGG
The DNA here is from genome assembly GCF_059453375.1 of Lepisosteus platostomus. NCBI lineage: Eukaryota > Metazoa > Chordata > Actinopteri > Semionotiformes > Lepisosteidae > Lepisosteus > Lepisosteus platostomus. The sequence goes on along the minus strand of NC_142630.1, from coordinate 11,799,877 downwards.
AGAAGCTGAAAGAGATTATGAGCTGTGTGAGACAAGATCTTCAGAGACAACTCATTAAATCTTCTTATGATTAACAGTATCATTACAAGCTCCTATAGTATGAAGTGGTTTTCTAGTGTTTCATGTGAAAACATAATACTGGGTATGTGTGGTGGTCTTCAGTATGTTTTCCCCACCATATGTGCAATGTACATTCCGATATGGTATACGTAAAAAGAAACTACAGCTTGGTGTGCAGGAACTCAGAAAAATATCCCAGCTTCAGCTCAAACAGGGGTACTCCTAACCACACCGGGTAATACCATAGTTTTTAAACTACTTTTAGTGTATATGAACTTTTGAGGACGAGTACCAATTCGTCACAAAGTCCTCTGAAGTGCATCATGTTTTTGTGTTGACCACCCTGATGGATGTTTATAGGTGTGGTGCAGATGTGCATTACAATATGCTTATTGTTGCGCACAACAGATTGCTTGATGAGGAGGTCCAAGTGAAGGCTTGAGCACTAGTATTTAATCACAACAGAATTCCATGTTTCGTGATTGAAAGTGTAGCGGACCCAGTAGCGCATGGCACTACATTAATCGAGTCTTCAGAGTTTGCTTGCTGCCAATCCTGCACTCATTCTGACATTATAACATTTCTTTAGGACAATGCAAATCTTCAGGGTGCCCATGGAACAATGGGAACAATGACTTTCATACGAGATAAGAAAGTAACAGTTAGGCCATAATTTCCCTACTTGCCAGACCTGAGCCCCTTTGATTATTTGTGAGATGAGCTGGGAGACAAAATTTGGCATCACCGGATCAGAGACTAGTGAACTGTCACATGCTTTGCATCAAGGCTTTAGGAGAGGAATGGGACAGAATCCCAGAAGTTAGCATCTACAGTCAAATGCAAAGCATGAATCGCAGACGTACAGCTTGTGTTGCTTCCAATGCTGGCAATGCAACTACACTACCATCCTGTAACTTTTATAGTAGACCCCCTGTTGGTCAACCCTGCTGATAACAAATGTTAATCAACACAGTGAATGTATCTATGTTATACAGTATGTGATCTATAAAATGTTAGTGCACTAGTTGGGTCATGAAAATCATGCAGTGCATGAACAGCCAGATCTAAAATGTGATATTAACATGGAGCTGAATATTTACATCCAGCAGAATTAAGCTGTATTATTTTTTGTATGTTCATCATGTGTGGTTTATGCCACATTGGGGCATTAACCTAGTTAGTACTGTCATTATAGTATGCATTCTCCTGTAACAATATTTGAGCTCAGCATGCTATATCAGCATTTCCAATACTATACTGTTACTGTACTGTGACATCAGTAAAATGTCTTATTAAAACATGCATTCATGCAAAATTCATGCACAATTAAAATAGCTTGGCAGTACATGTACAGAATAACTTAATGTCTATTAATTATGATTACCTGTCAGCCAAATGTACTGTATCTATCTGAAGTAGAGTGACTTCTATTCATCTTCCATTCACCATTCATCCATTTTCTATTTCCCTTTATCTAATGCAATGATGGGCAAAAGGCAGGATACACCCTGGACAGAATGCCAGTCCATTGTAGGGAGCACACAGACACAAACACGCACATAGTGACATCAAGGTCAATTATCCCAGAAGCCTATCAGTATGTCTTTGCATGGTGGCAGGAAACTGGAGCACCCAGAGGGAACCTGGTCCCAGGACTGTGAGGCAGCAATGTTACCGTACAACTACTGCACCACCATGCCACCTACAAGGTGACTTCACATACCGAAAATCAGAGATAACTTTTAGGACAGTTATAGAGTAGAATAATTTCTATAATAAAAAGTAATGACATACAGTATGATTATGTTTTAGCTTGTATCAGATTAAATACATTTACGTTTTCCCTTGGGAATTACTAGAAAATGCACTGCATTCCATTGTGCTTCACATACCTTGAAAAATACTTTATTTCCCTCAATACCTTTTTGAATATGTTGCAGTTAAAAGTGATGTTTCTTTGATGTTCAGTACTGTATATATATATTCAGAGGCATTAAAATACAACAAATGATGTTGGTTCCAATACTCATTATTGCATTTTTAATGCCTCTCTGTACATTTCAAATCTTTTAAAGATGACTGAATGTCCTGGTACTAAGAACTAATGAAAAATAGTTGTATTATTTGTTTGTGGTTAATTTAATAGCTGAAATAAATTCAGAATTAGGCACTATAAAACCAATCTGGATAAAAACAGGTCATCAGAAAGAAGTTAATGTTGCCTTCTGGTTTGCTTACTTGAGTACTTGGATGAAAACAAAATGGTAAACTTACAAAAAACAGTTTTGACATTTTAGTGATGTCTGTATGCTGAAAATGTATCAGGTAAAGGCCTTAAACTAAATTGTTTCTATAAGACCCAAACAAGATATGTTCTATGAATTCAAAGTTAGTTTCTCTGAGCAGAAGAAGATGGTTTCTCCTGACAAGATATAACACTGGGTCACATCCATTGGGTGTGTTTATCTGATTATCTTTATAGTTTGCAAGCTGATGTGCATATTTTCAAAAGGGAGGACACATACATATTGATATGTTTATGAATACAACTTTCATGACATCCTACTGAGAGATGCATGTCTTTAATGGATGTTTTGTTATGTCTCACTAAAAAAATGAATTGGCTCTTAGCATAAATGTCATGTAATATACATTATTTAAAGCATAGTTCATTCCTAGCAATTTGAAATTAAATTCATTTTCAAGTGCAAAAACAACCTTCAACAGACAAGAAACAAGAAAGAAAGGACAAGGCCTGCTGAGTTTCGTGTTTAACAGTGATATACTGAATAGAATAGATATTTGCTTGTTATAGGTTCTGTATTTTACCTATTCTACATATTAAAAGGTGAATGCAATTGAAACCTAATGCTGTAAATCTTTCAACACTCATCTTTCACTCTTAAAAGGCTCCTTTTAAGTAAAATCAATCAATAGGACTTACTGGTACCTCTGTATCAGTTAGGATGCAGGTATGATTTTTTTTTTCTTTGAAAGTCTCCTGATCCCTAATAGCCAATACAGTATATTTATCTTCAGATACACTGTGTGCATTAAATTTAGATATTTACTCTGACATCAGGACAAGAATTTGAGGCTAGGATAAAGGAAAGACTAATCACCCAAGTAAAAAATAAAAAATATAGACAATAGGTTTTAAAATACTGATATGAAGTCAACATTCAAATTTTAAACCACTACCATTCTTCTAAAAACACTTTTCTTTAACATATTGTACAACACAGCAGTGCACTTTATTTGTAGTTGATTTTTTTTCTTAAAAAGCACATCTATCTCTGCAGCCCATTCTCATTTTCAAGCATAAGGCAGAGAGACTCAAGAGTCAGTCTTGACATGTTAGAGTAATGAGGTGGGGTACTCAGCTGTTCTCCTTATGTTTTTGTTGTTCAGAAGGTGGAATAATTATGGAAACAGAGGACAAAGTGGTCATATAACACAAAGTATACTATACCTGATAGAATAATATTATTTGTGGAAAATGTTGCTTAAAGCAGTGTTGTGCTGACAAGGTGAAATGTGCTTGCTTATCTGTCAATCCTTCTAATTGTGCCAAATCAAGAGCCAAGACCGGAAAAAGGTTTGTGAATCTGGTACTGCTGACACTAGAAGCAGTCAAAGAAGAAAACTCAGACGATCTAGAACTAATGTAAAGTTACTCACTAGATAACTTGTGATTCAGCTTGATGCTTGTACAGATGTGAATGATTTCTAAGAATTCTCAGCATATAATTGCTACAGTAAAGTATAGAAGAGGATCAGTACAATATAGGCCTATTTAGCCACTGATGAATGTATGAACATGAAGTTATAGTACATCATGGCTTTCTAATGATAGACAAATGACTGCAAACTGATACAGGGAGATTCTGATTCACTATGCCATTGACTAGACATCTCAATGGGCAATTATTAAAGATATACACCGTGATATTGTGAAATTTTGTGAAAACCCCACATGGAACTGGAAGAGGCTGGTGGAACACTCACAAAGAAACACTCACTGAAGGTCTGAATTGAACATTTCCATGGCCATATGAGGTGATATCAGTGTTAAAAAGGTTACACAGTGATAAAAAACATTAATGAATTGTGGAACGTGGACAGATTATACCAGTGTCTATTGATGGGAACATAAAAACAAAATTTCATGCTCTGTTAAAAAAGGATTGTAAACCAAATATCAGAGTTCTTAATCTGACTATGCATATTTTCTGTAATAGAAAATCATAATTATGCTTGTGTATGTTTGCTAAATATAGTTTGTATCATATTGTCTTCAATTTCCTTAATTATTTCTGATACTATAAAGTATACGTCCAAACTTTTTTAACATTCTACAGTATGCCATTATAAAAACTGTTAGTTTGTGATTGTATAATGTTTGTTTGTTATATTCATTGGCAAGAAAAAGTGCAATACAGAAGCATAATATTCTGTGATCATTGCCAATGGAATTCAGCTTAGTTTCTATTTTGGATTGTACCACATGCTTCCAATGATGCTAAAACAAACACCATGACCTCTTATGCATATTATGTCATTTGCACATGTGCCTATAAAGCATTGTAAATGTGATTGTAACATTTTGTGTGGCAATTATGAAAGAATTATGAAGTCATTATGCATAAACGCTCAAATAAGTGTTAGCAGTTTTGTAATGTACAGTACATCACAATAAGCAAAAGAGTTCAAAAACCTGTTTGGGGGTTTACTATATTTTTATTTCTTGAGCATTCAAAAGATTTAGCATCTTTGCAGCATTCTGCATCAATGCAGTATTTAGCTGTGCTCATTATCTGTAATTTGAGGCTAGGATAAAGCATTGAATGACTCAGGTTGTGGATATATCCCACACTCCCTTTTACAATCTTCATACTGGAGATAAGCTCACTTTCTTTTTTAAGATAACACTAAAATACTGCAACTGTAGGTTCAAGCAGGTGCAAGTAAGAGGTGCATACAGTTAAGAATAGAATAGGTCTTTGATATAAATAATATCAGAAAATAATCCCTATAGATCAGACTAAAAGAAAACAGAAAGTTGAATGTACTGTATTACAGTTTTCAATGTTTGGAACATGAATTACCCCCATCCTTAAATTAAACTTTCAATGGAGTTCATTCAACATTCCTTTTTTATCATGTTTTTTTAAAAAACAATATTAAAAGAAAAAAGATTATTTAAAGAAAAAAATGATCTGACATGATAAGGACATAAAATATTTAGAAAGAGTAGGATTTGTGTTGACTGTGCAGCCTTTATTAATACAGTGTGCTAAATGTTTACCAACCAACAATTACAACAGTTACAGCAATTCAATATCTTATGATAACATTTCAGATTTAAAAATTCAGTCCAGATTAAGATTTATGAATACTAAGATAAAATTCATACTGTGCTACTAAATTTCTAAATCTAACAAAAAAGTCCCTATGAGACTTTATGCATTAACTTTGAGTTGATACTGTATATTATTGTTATTTCAAATCAGTCTGTATTAATGAACATACTCTGAAGGACATCACCATGTATACATTATCCGTGCTTCCATTTTTTGTGCCACTTGCAACATTATCTGCCTTTGATGGAAGCTTTTACAAACTAAGAAGGCATTATTGATGTGTATTTGATATATGCTGACACCAAATGTCATTATAAAGGCCAGAAAATGTTGAGCTTTCACCCTTGTATCCTGATAATCTTTTCAGATCTTTTGATGTGTCTGATGTCAATTGTAAAGTAGCACTCATTAGTGCACTGTCAGGAAAAGTTGCGATTTCAGAATAAGATGGCAGCTGTCAGAATTGATCTTCTCTTATTTCCCTTACTTACGACTTCTAATTTAATTCCAATGCCCTGCGCCATTCCATTGCCTGAGAGCTTAGTTTTGTATGGGTTTATTAAATGGGCTGATGTTGCAGTGAATGATGCAATATGAAAGAACAAAACCAAGAGGTCTTGGTCTGTGGATGTTTTAGAAATGGAATAATACATATTTGATTAAAGACCTGACCTTTGACATTAGGCCTGAACATTCCATTTCTTTTGTGCATCAGTATAGAAAATGACTCTAATAGGATGAAGTAGAAAGATGCTGTTGTTTTTTTCCAGTTCTATTTGGAAAACAGGCAGGTTCTCTTCCTAGAATGTAAATTTAAGTTCAAAGCCAATAGAGTGCTGATATAGAATTATAAATTCCCTGGAAAGTACATTATTTTGGCAGTTGAATAACACTAAATACAACAGAAGGAGATGATATTTTATAACACTTCCCCTATCGCAGAAAATAATAATAAAACTCTTGCTTTCCTTCTGTTATATTGTTGTGTAATAAGAGGGAAAAACACAAAATCTCACTCTGGTTTAATAAATCCCAAGCAACTGTTAACATTAATATATAATATATATATTAATAGCAGTTTTATCTATAAATGTTTTATTAAAATGACATTATTCTTGGTTGTATAATTGAAACATATCTTGGTTAGTGTTATTTTCGTAGTATTAGATTTGTAACAGGGCACCATTACATACTTTATTGATCTTCTCAAAAACAGCCCAAAGATTAATTTTTATTTGACAATTACATTTTTAACTGTATTGAAATTGCGCCAAAGTGTATTTACTGTATTGATAACTTAAAGAAAATTAAAGTGGTGATGTTATGGGACTGTGCAGTTATCATAATAAATTAATTATATACAGTTCAATCAAGGGGCTGTTAGTTCACTTCAGAAACTGTTTTTAATACTCTAACTAATGCTATGCAATAAGTACCAAGTTAATGTAAACTGAATTTCAGACTAAAATACAACCTATGTATCTGAAATGTTTATTATATAAACTCAGCAGGAACGTGTACTTTGAGATGTTTAAATCTTTTACAGTTTGTTGTTGTAAGCTAGATGGAGGTTCAGTCTTCTCTCAGATAATTCAGAGTGTACTTCCATTTCGTTGAAATTGAGATTTGGGAGCAGATAAGGTATTGTAATCATTTTGAGCCTTTCCTGAGAAAGACACCTCTCTGAGGTAATGTAAAGATAGATACAGAGAAACCCATGGTGTTTTAGCTCAGCATTCCTACAAGACAGGAATCTCAACTTTGAAAAGAATGAACTAAGGTCCACCATCAATTTGGAATTTAGATAAAAATATTGGGAATCTCAAGGAGATGTGTAAAAATTGTGTGCTTTGTATTTGTATAGAAGTAAGACAAAGTGATATGACATAGGAATTCTAGAGGGTGATTTCTTGGTGATGCAAGAGTCGAGTCTAGGGAGAACAGTAAAACATCCTTCACAACATTCCCAAGAAACGTAGCTCAGCCTGTTGTGACATTTGAGCAGTGTGACTAACCAGCCATTTGTTCTGTAGAGCTTTGAAGAAGGATTCAAAAGGGCATGACTGGGTGGTTAATATATTCCACATAGCTATGAACCACAAGGGCTATGATTTTGATTGAAGTTGAAGTTGTAGCCTAAATTCTCAGAACATTTTGTCTTACATATCTGATACTGATTTGATTGTAGCTTGTATTGTAATAAGTAATATTAGTAGTGTTGCCTACTAACTACAAGAGTAACATTGACAACATATCCACAGTATTTCTTTTATATTTGAATTTAAGCAATACTGACTAGTTAAATTCAGTAACGGTACAAATTATTTTTAATTTCTTTTTATATCTAATTTTTGCTTAATTAAGATATTTTTTTTCCTTTGCTCATACTGGTGTCCCTGTAAGCTAATTCTACCTGCTATGAAATAGCCAGTAGCCATAACCATAGCTCTGCTTTGCAATTTGAGGTAAGAGTTACATGAATAAATGAAATAAATATTACTGTTTGCCTTCTCTTATCAGTGATTTAAATGCACTTCTACATAGTTGTGTCCTCTTTTTTTTAGTTTTACTCTTCATTGTAAAGAAGTTAATTGGATTTGCTTCGTCAATGCCTTTGTGGATTGTTGAATACCTATCCATGTTCCCTTTATTGTCTTCCTTATTCAAGACAAGAATGTTCCAGTTCTTTCAGCCTCTCAGTGTATGACATATCTTTAAGCTCTGGAATGCTTCTGATTGTTGTTTCTACTGATACCAGAACAGCATTATCATTTCTATAACACAGTGCCAAAATTGTACATAAGATTGTAAATGAAACCTTACTAGTGCATTATACAATTTTAACATAACAGCACTTGATTTGAATTCCAATTTCTTGATTATATACAGTATCCTTAGATTTTCTTTGCTTTATTGCTTTCCTTTCTGACAAATGTAAATGATGTGTCAACATAAACACCTACTCCTTTTTCATAAGTAGCCTTTTGTAGCTCAGTGTTTCTCAATATGTATATAAACTTTTATTTATACAGGATATATAATTTTGCTTTAGTCCACCTCCCTCACAAAACACACAAAAACTTTAAACAAAGTTTAAACAGATTAAGCAAAATTTATTTCATTGTTTGGTTGTCTTATCCTGGCAGGAACTGATGACAATGAAACACAGAGCTCTTGCTCTGTTGATCTCAGGTGTTCTCTGTTTGTGTGATGTCCATCAAACATGAAAACACAAATTCATACCACACACGATTCCCAGTTGTAGAGAGTGGTCTGACGTACTTCATATACACTGTATTTGCAACAAAACTGATATCTATATATATGTATATTAATTCGTTGTTTTTGTCTCTATATCAAAAGAAACTCCGACATCCAAAATGCTCTTCTCAAATATGAATTTGAATGGAATCCTTGGTTGTCTGTACTTGGAATACATCTGAGTGGAACAATGGGTGTGAAAGAGAAGCCCAGTGCAGTTGCATTGGTGGGATGGGCAGTGTCTATGAGGACAGTGGGGGGAAAAAGGATTAGGAAAGCAAGAAATGAAGAGAAAAAAGATATTAGTGTTGCTGGTAGTGTGGTACTATACAGTAGGTTGGAAGCTGCATGATAAAATAGGCAGAGAGAAGAAAGTAGAAGAGAGAGCACAGATAAGGATGGGATTTTAGACTGTGACAGAAAGAGAAAGATATGGCTATAAAAGATGGAGTGATGAGCAGATCCTATGGTGCAGCTGTATTGGAGTATACAGCAGAAAAGATGTCAGAAGGGCAGATAACTAGTGACTCTAGAAAGCTGGTTGCTTTCTGTGAAGGTTTGAGTGGGAGTCTAAAGAGGTGATTTGTCAAGTAAGCAAAAGAAAAGGCAATTCTATGCTCCTTCAGGGACCTTTGTAGGTGAGCCACCACCTTGTCCCTGATATGATTTCATTTTTATAGTTCTGTAGTGTTGCATGGTAAGGAATGTGCTTAGTGAAAGCAAACACAGAGTAGCTTCATGAGAACTAAAGTGTTTTTTTTTGCTCTCTGTGAAATTGGTCTGGAGTCCCGTGGCTTGCTGAGTCTGTAGGTGTGCTGTAGTTTTCTTTCTTTCGAGCACATAGAAGACGGGTAAAGTACATAGAAAAGAGAAAGGAAAGATAGGCAATACAGTAAGATGGTAGACTACCCTGGGGAGCAGTTGTTTAAGGACCTCTTTGTAGGTGTAGTCTCAATAGGTGGATGAGAAGCGGAAGAATGAAGGTAGACTAGCAACTCAGGCAAACAGACTGCTTTAAACGCAAAAGGACATCAGCCTGGAGAGGCCTGCCTCGAAAGATGTACTTGGGGAAGGATGTACTCTAGGAAAAGGTAAGGGTTACAGTACCACTAATGTTGCATCTTGACTAATTCAGAATGAAATGCAGGCTCCAAAAGCACTCTTCTCCTCACCAGGAGCTATTTAAAAAAGCTTACAGTAGGTAGCCCATGGGGGAAAACTTGATATTAATAACTTTCACTCCTAAGGTCAAAAGCTGTTCTAGTTGCATTTTAAGTTTAAAGGGGCTTTAAAGGGGCAATTTGAATAACCAATAAAACTTAATCATCACTCAACAAAAACCCACACCAATAGAGGAAGGACATACAAACTCCCTGTAAAATAAAAACATGACAGGTGATGTAATTATTAACAGTCTTAAAATAATATTAGTGTACCCTTTAGTTTCTTAATAAATGTATTGTAATACAAATTAACCATTTCTTTAGGAATCCTCATTATTATAACGCTAACTGCAAGAGTGAGATTGCTGTGGACATGTAAAATATAATGGCACCTCAATAAAAGCATTTTGATGCAGTCTTGATATAGGTTGGTGGATCGAAGATTTTGGTCAGTGAAGAGATGATAGCATAGTTCACAGCTGCTGAAGTCGTCAAATCGATACCATTGAATTCATGTGAGGATAGTTCTGAAAAGCTGCACACAAAATAAGTGTAAATAGGCACATTCTGTCAAAGCATACCAGGTACTCAGATTCTGTATCACTAGGTACTAATGCCAGAAATTGTAGAATACGCAATTCCCAAAAAATTGTACATTAAGTAGGGTTCTAATCATTATATATGTGATTGCCTTCTATTTCAGATTACAGATTACAATTCTATTTGAAGCTGCTAATGGTGAATCTTTACCCAAGAGGGATGGAGACAGGTTCTCACAATCCCATAGATTAGGGAAAGAATTCTCCCGAAGGCACTTTTTTTTATGAAAAGTGCTGGTGAGAGGATACAGAGAAAGACCAAAGGGAAATCACGATGTCTAAATAACCTGATATAAACTTTTCAGTCATAAGATCAAAAGCAGTTCTTGTTGCGTTATGAGGTTAAACAACTACAAACTTTCTTTGCTGCTTTTTGCTTACTGGACAGTCTACGGTGGATAGATAAAGATGGGAGAGGTCACTACAAAAAAAAAAATCCATTTTGCTTGTAATTAAATTTTCAAATGTTTTAAGGCATTGCCAAGGTCTTTGAGAAGCAAATACAAGTTAAAAATCCCCTTTTAAAAAGAAATAACTGACAAAAATAGATACTGTAATATTTAAAGCAAATGCTCAGATTTTAGATACCAGGATCAATAATTGTTTGGGAAAATGAGGGTGTACTTTTCTTTTGTTTTTATACCTCCAGTCTCATCCAGATGCGTGAAGACTGAAGAATTTCAGTCAAATCAAATCTCTTTACTATTTTATGATCAATTCCTTATTTCAGGAAAACAGTAATTAACAAAGTCTCTGTTTCAGCCCTGGGATTTGTAGAATGTATAATTTGTTCCGTTAGAAACATATGACAGTAAAATACAGTCCCCAGAAGGATTGGCAATAAAATATATTAATCTTATTCAGAAATTGTTAGGAATTTAAATGAACCTTGTCTGTTCTAAAACACCAAAGAGGAACTATATATCAACTAAGATTTGCAGGAATGGGTTTAACGATAAAATTATTATAATGTTTGATGATACAGTAATAACAATAATAATTGCTTACACTTATATAGCACTTTTCTGGAAACTCCACTCAAAGGGCTTTACAGGTAATGGGGACTCCCCTCCACCACCACCAATGTGCAGCCCCACCTGGATGATGCGCCGGCAGCCATAGTGCACCAGAACGCTCACCGCACATCAGCTATCAGTGGGGAGGACAGCAGAGTAATGAAGCCAATTCATAGATGAGGATTATTAGGAGGCCATGATTGGTAAGGGCCAATATGAAATTTGGCCAGGACGCCGGGGTTACACCCCTACTCTTTTCGAGAAACACCCTGGTATTTTTAATGACCACAGAGAGTCAGGACCTCGGTTTTACGTCTCATCCGAAGGACGGCACCTGTTTACAGTATAGTGTCCCCATCACTATACTGGGGCATTAAGACCCACATGGACCACAGGGTGAGCGCCCCCTGCTGGCCCCACTAACACCTCTTCCAGCAGCAACCTTAGTTTTTCCCAGGTCTCCCATCCAGGTACTGACCAGGCTCACACCTGCTTAGCTTCAGTGGGTTGCCAGTTGTGAGTTGCAGGGGTGGCTGCTGGAAGAGGTATACAGTGCTTTGTTAATGTACCATCAAGTCAGGGACAGGTATAGAAACTGGTGATATAAGCATGAGTGATTAAGAAGAAATTGAAATGAAAAGGACATCAAGAGAAAAAACTGGACAAATATGATGGGGTAATGACATAATAGAGCTACTTCTCAATGCTGTTGAGCACAATGAAGTTGACCTCTTTACAAAACAGCACAAACAATGAAATTCCCTGTGTTTTTTAGTGCTCTATTAGTGCTGGCTTATGCCATTGAAAGGAACTGCTTTCATTCCTGAGACATTTTGTCCCATCAAAGAACATGCCATTGTATACAATATCTTGGGAATTAAAACAGCACATATTTCACGTCAATAGCACAAACCTGCACAAACTGATGCACCAACTAATGTGCTGGGTTTCATTGTTTGCGCTGTTTGTAGGAAGGCCAACTTCACTGAGCTGTGCAGTTGCATGCTCAGTGTGCCATGCATTTTTGCCATTGTTTGGTGTTGTGTCTATCACCAGATATAAAGCAGATATTAATCTGTCCACATATATTGAATTGATACCTATTAGTCAAGCCCTTTTCTTAAGCTTTTGTTAAGCATTTGTAATATTCCACATGATTTTTTAAATGTATGAAGAGACTGCAGCTTATTGTCATGTTTGTAATATACAGGGTATAAGGAAAGTAAAAGTGAGAAGCAGTATTCTAATATGCACAGATACTGAAACCCATTTTCATGCTGGCCTAGTATAGGTCAATAAAGCCCATCATCAAATCATAAAGCCAATGTCATGGACCGGTCAAGAGCATCATCATAAACTCTGTCATAGAATTAATGGACACAATGGACGTAAAAGATTTATTGCTCTGGGTAGATATCCCTGATGCGTAAACAGGCAGGTGGTTTTGTGGGATTTTACAATGTGAGTAGAAGCCCCAGAAATCCTAACCTTTTCATATAGTGTATGTATATGGATGTACTGTATGTAAAGTATATATGTATTATTTCTGATTACATTAAAGATGCAGAGCAGTGATCACATAAAAAAAAGTTCCTTTTGCTTTACAGACCCTTCAGACAAAAAATAATTATTACCTTTAAAGGCATTGTGAAATGACATTGGCCTTTGTTCTTCTGTCATTATAATAAGATAGTGTCCTTCAATCTAATCTTGGATTGCTGTTTGATGATAGGCGCCTGCAGCAACACAGTAGGGGGACAAAGTGGATTTGAAAATGTCATACATTTTTGTGAGATGCACTCATTTTTATTTCTGTAGCTTGTTGTTTTGTTTTTCAGATGTGGTATTCTTGGAGTAGGAAATGGCATAGAGGAAACATTATTGTATTTTGGTTAAAATAACAAGTGAAAAAGACACTTGAGTTGATGTGTCAGATGTTCCCTGCATGCTGCAAGGCCTATACTGCGATTGCAGTAGACTGCGACTAACAAGACATGCTTGTTATCTAAGTCAGCAGCTGGAAAGCTGAGATTTTAAAAAGGAAATCATTTAATACCATCCAAGTTTTTTTAAAACCATAATATAGCTTCAGATGTCTTTGACAGACTACAATATTTTGGGTTCTTAAATTTTCATTGTAAAAGGTGAATATTTCCTGGTCACTTATTGTCACCTTCCTTCAGAAAAACAGCACTTTTATAGATTTTTCCTGTAGGAACTCCACTTCTTGTCATCTTTAATATGGTCTGTGGTAATTACATTTAGGTAATGGAGGCACATCTACCCTAAGTGTGTTGTTTTTTAACAAAACCATTTAATGTCCATTTTAAGTTAATTAAAACATATATCTTTAAAGTTCCCGACATTGCCACCTCTAATCTTTTTTTTAGGAATCATCCTGTTATTACAATGCTAACTAGTATTGTACAGTAGTTGGGTTACAGAAAGGAGGTTGCTGTGGACATGCAGAAAATAATGGCATCTTAATAAAAGCATTTTGATGCAATCTTGATATGGGTTGGTGGATCGAAGACTTTGGTTGGTGAAGAGATGATAGCATAGTTCACAGCTGCTGAGGTCATCAAATCGATACCATTGAATTCGTGTGAGGATAATTCTGGAGAACTGCACACAAAATAAGTCAGTTGTGGCAATGAAAGATAATTGTCAAATACATTAATGGGTCAGATTGAAATGTCCAATATGGTGAGGCAAAAAAATGAAATAATGAGTCATTGATCATCTTAGGTATATTGTACTTATTATAAAGAAGTACACTATTTAAAATGCCAAGAGATCTGTTTCCTAATAGTCTTTTGAGATCAAATGTTAATGTTTCAGGCTTTTTATTCTGGAGGTACATTGTAATAGGAACTGCAGAAAGATAATGATCAAAACATTGCCATTTATGATTGTTGCTGAATTGCAGTATTACACTTCCAGTAATATTAAGTATATGAAAAAGGGATTTTTGTTTTATTATGTGACTCTTGGTGTACTGTAAGCTAATTAGGCTTCACATGTCCCCAGTTTTTAACAACACTGTTGTAGGGAATGTCTTTTAAAATATCACATTAAGTACTATTCTTACTCCAGCATTACAATATGATTTGTTGTATGTTCTGATTTGTGTACACAGTTGCTAATTTCATACATGTTCATACTCAACTAATTTTGTTGAATTTAACAAATTAACTTTGAATTACTTTGATAATGTACCATATAAAGTGCTATATAAAATAAGGTTTATTTTTTCCAGCAGTGCATGCACAAAATGCCACCTGATTTTATACCAACAAACCTCACACTGTCCTTGATTTTGATCTAAATTGATGCAGAACCACTGATGGAGAACATCAAATTACAGTTAAGATAGGTATGCTACCTTTGAGTTAGAGACCATTAAAATATCATTATGAAGTGAATCTAGAATGGATAACACCTGCCTAGTGTCAACATTTCCAGCTTCAAATGAAGGGGGGCGGTTGCTGAGATGTAGTGTTCCCAGATTCAGTGATCAAAGCAATCGTAAAGTTTACCTTGGTTTACCTTAGTTAAGCACTGTAAGTTCTGGGTAAATGACAAAGTGTCAATCAACAGTCTAGGAACAGGGAATATACAGCAGAGAAGAGAGGGGATAGAGAGGATGATGGAAGAGCAAAAAGAAGATATTGAAAGCTAGACCACATTGGAGTTAAGTTTTTTGCCCTGTTAAGAGAGCTTATTAATCTGTTGTTGTAAGGAACTTTGATTTCCTGTGTAAAGAATCCCTCAGTTATAAAAGGCTTCTCCTGGTTTGAGATTAGGGTGTTAGGCCTCTCTGGGATGTCTCATTTGAATGTGTGTAAATAGTGTAACTTGTGTGTTGTATATTTATGTTGTGTGTAGTTTGGTGTGTATTGGTATTGTTAATAAGTGTTTAACCCAATGTGCCTGAATGATTATTTTTTACACATACACTGTGCCAGAGAACAAAGAATTTATGTGCCTCTAACTACTGTATACAGTACCACCTGTGTATATTCTTTGGAGAAATCTTTTCTAAGTTGGTTTTATGATTGTTTATTTTACTTATTGATTTATTTATCTGCTGAGTTATTTTCTAATGTTCTCCATTTTCATAACCCCTTATGTGTATAATATCATAAAGCAATTGATAAACTAATTATTTACACATTTTCAATTACATTAAGATTATTATAGAAGTGTTAACTAACGTGTTACTAATTACTCACAGAGATCATAGATTTCATAATCACATGGACATTTTACTTCGGGGAAGTAAAAAGTTATTACAAATTATTCTCCTTAACTTTAAATACTTTATTTTAAGATAATAGTAATAATGATGATGATTTAATAAATTGTTTCTGGGGTATGAACAATTAATTGGACCTGATTATCCAGTTTATGGGTTAGAAATTATTTTAGCGTTTGTTCAGTTCAGAATACTTTATTCATCCCCAGGGGGGGCAATTTAAATGTATGGAAGTATGGACAGCAGCTGACATCATCCCAGGCTTTGATATGAAATCAGACATGGGAAAGTTTTGTCTAAAGTTAAACCCTAAAGATATACTGTACATTTTAGAAAAAACAATGTAGTATTTTCATTATAGTCTACAAGTTAACCTTTTATTAACGGAACTTAGATTTGGTCACTTGGAGAGGTGATGTTTGACTATTAATATATGTATAGATGTTCTCAGTAAACATTGAAATCTAGAAGCCTAAAACACAGAAGTCTAACCATGATGACTTTGTACAGTAGTTTTGATGCACATGGTCCAAAACTGCTACAGTACCAATACAATGGAATTTAAGCTAGTCAAATGTACTCCTAAAGCAATGCTTCATGGTATTCCCAGGTAGGACCATGTTAAGATTGGAGTTAGAACTCAGAGCTAACTGGTACTGATTTTCTATATTATAGTCTATGTGATCTGCTGTCTCACGGGAAATATAGTATGGCAAAAACAGTTAATGTGCTGGTGAATGTTAAAGCATTCCACTCTGTAATATGGAAGATCTTAGGTAAGTTATTTATTTGTATACCAATACCAAAAATCACTTAACAAATACACATTTTGAGTAAATGGGATTGTTACAGTGCAGTGTATTAGTGCTGTACAGAAAATAACCATCTTTGAAAACTACTATCATTTGTACTCTAAAACATACTTCATTTATTCACCATAATTTAATGAATGAACCCATTTTTGAAAAGCCAGAAAGCTAGACAAGGAGTACATGAACTGAACATGACAGATGTCCTCAACTTCAACAGAAACACAGAAGGATTAAGCTTTATACAGTATGTCCTCTCGATGAATCACAGCTAGTGTCCTCTTTATAGAGTGAATACTGTACATCAGAACAGGGATAAAACATACTGTCTGTGTTCAAGACATAACAATTTAGCTACTGTCTAATCAAGATAAAATATTGCCACAAATTAGTTACAATCTATTTTCTATCTAATCATAGTTGCATAGTATTGGAAATCACTGCAAACCACAACTGATGTTTAAGCACACACATATCTCACACTAGTAACACACAATCAATCATCCTTGAATTAGACAGATGCCAAGGGAGAGAACTTACGCTGTGTGAAACAAGATTGCTTCAAAATGATGACCAGACTTGCACTTTACTTTTCTCTTTTCAATATCTTGCCTTCAAATTTACATTCTTTTTTCATTGGATGTTAAAAAATCATTTTCATTATTCTGTAAATGTATTTGATACTTACAGTAAATTAATTTACTTCCATCTATCATGTGTTCATTTGAAAGGGATGTTGTGTTTGTTTTAATTAAGGTGTGTCTCAAAGGGTACCATTTTAATGTAGCAAATAGGCCAGAGAAATAAAATAAATGGCTTATATTCCATATATTGTAGAAATGTATTGCCTCTTTTTTCCAGAAAATGAAGAAAGAGAATTAAAAAACTAAGATCAGATTTATCGTATAAACTCTCAGAATAAGCTGCCGATATTTTAAGGAGCAAAAGAAGCATAAACAGAGAGAAATCAATATTTTAGTTATGTTTGTATTAATTCAAAGAGTAATATTGTTATTACACTCATGGCCCACTAGTGCAGCTTTGCCCATACTCTCAGGAACCACTGTGTGAGCAAAACTCACGCAAAATATTTAAAATGATTGAACAGTTTTATACTTTTACTTACTCTTGTAAGCACAGAAAAAAGTGAAAGAATGCAACAGATTCATTAATAAGGTAAAAATGTGTTCAGAAAATTTCAGAAATAAGAATGTCATTGGTACAAGGTGATGATATGATGTACTTACACATGATTCCACTGAATATAAAATATTCCAAAAATGTATGGTATACAGTACAGTATATGCAAACTCAAAAATTTGCATGCCATATGTGAGCAATTAAAAGAAAAAAAGTCTTGAATTATAAAAAAGTCTTGAATTATATTATAAATTGCATTTATTACAATGTGGAGTATTGCACCTTGAAGATGGATGTGGATTTTAATATTCAAGCTTTGTCACCAAACAATACAGTAACAAAAGCGCTTGAGTGATTCAGTGTTTGAGCCTTTGTTAAATGTATAATGCACATTTCAAAGGAGATAGGTTTGCTGTGGTGCAAGTCAGTTATTTATTACACTGATCTTCAAGGAAATGTCTTGCCTTCTCCGATCTACAGCAACAGTTATTTAAATGTATATGAAGTCCTTTCACCTGCATGGAAGCAATTTTGTTTTGCCATCTGTAGACTGATTAACGAATAATGAACAGTGCTGTATATAAAACAAAGAATATAGATAGCAGAACCGATTCAAAAAAGCTATTTGCACATTTAAATTAAAGCAGTGTGAGGAAAAAAAACAATTCTTAAAGTAAACAGATCCAACTCATCAGTAATTGCATTGCCTGGCTGTATCAAGGCTGACTGGTATGATCAAATTAAACACTACATATTTTGAAGTGTTTTTTCACCTTAACTTCCACTCAGTTAGTTGTACTAAGTTTTACCATTTTCAAGGAAGTTTGTTTTTTGCAGTGTTGTAGAAACTCACAATGACTTTTCACAGTCACAGTATCCCTCACAGTGGTTCTTGAACCTGGTGCTGGATGGCTCCTGTACCTTCTTATCTATCCATCTTTTGACCACTCTTTCCAAGAGCAAGAGCCTATCCCAGCAAGTGACTAGCACAAGGCAGGGTACACAATAGGTGGGCATCGCAGGGCAGACACACGCACTCATAGCAGGGCCAATTTTCAGAGAAGCCAATTAACTTACCTTTATGTTTTTGGACTGTGGAAGAAAAGGAGAACATACTGTACAAATTCCATGCGGACAGCACGCCAGGTCTGGAATTGAACCCAGGGCCCCAGCACTTTTCCAACTAATGGATCTCTAGATATTTACTCAATTGTTTAAGAAGTTAGTGACCATTAATAATTAGTAAGCTCTGAAACAATACATGTACAGTATCTGGGTAATTATACTTATAGTTTTCCACATTAAAGTATATGGCATGCAAGTAAATTGACCCTTGTGAATTCTTTTTCTGGATATAACTTAAATGCCCAATTGTGTCTGGAAAGTATCAATTTGTCAACTACTAAGAGCTGTTTAGACAGAAATAAAGAAGCAACCAGCAAATTAAGAGGTACATTTCTATCATATACAAAGATTAGAATAATCATACATGTAAATACTGTGTCTGCTTTTAAATGGTATACTGTACCAAAAGAAACACATTTCACAGTCCATACAATTTAAGATTTGGTTGAATAATATCCATGTCAACTTAAAACTTTGATTCTCTTAAAAGTCTTGTATCCCAGACCTGGTATTTAAGAAGGGTTTTCCATCTGTAAATGGAAGCAGCTTCTAAAAACTGAAAAGATATATTTGGACTTTGAATTTAGGATAAAACTGGGGTTTAATCCAAATTTTAAAAAAAATCTACAATCAAGGTTTTGTGTTTCTCAGAAACTAAACAAATGCAGTACAGTGCAGGGACAAGAAGGACTTTCATAATCTTGAATTCAAACTTAATAATTGAATTTTCACTCATTGGTGCATGATCAAAAGTATTTATTATACCATCAACCAATAGCTATTTTGACACATCCCTTATTAATCTGTGAGATATCAGATCTGTAATAATTTGGTAAAATAAAAAAAACACGAGTCAAGAGATGGTCCACTCACAACAATCCGAAGTGTAAGAAAATGTTAATTATTTGTTAATTATTTGCAGTATTGCAGTATTGACCTTGATCTCAGTGCTTTGCTGAGGAAATGAAGTGAGCAGTGCTGAAAATATCAGGTTGCATGTAAGTGGCTCCAGTTGCAAAATTGTGCTCTCTTGCTCTTGTAGCAATTTCTTTTATATTATAGTCCCTTGCAACATTTTATATTTTACTGTTGCAGGTAAGAGGAAGGAACAATAATTAATATATACATCACAGTTAACTTGAGATGGATTCATAATGATGAACAGACATTGTGTTGTTAAACAAAGACACTAGATGTGTAGATATGAGTAGATACTTCAGAAGAACTGATTTCTTTTTGTTTGTGATGTATTTTAATTCACAGCTTTCATTATTTTAATTCTTCATCTTTTCAGTGTAATTCTCTGTAATATAAGAACTATTTAACTCAAAGCATTTCAATGCATAATATTCATATTATTTCATTTTTAAGCCTAGTGCTATGTATGTCACAAAATAATCTTAAACTCATTTTATGTAAAATTTTTCAAAACACAACTATCAGTAACCGCCACTAGATTCAATGGGGAACCTGCTATCTGTTCATTACTTTGAATAAGTCCAAATACATCATTTCCTCACAAAGTTCAGACAAAGTCTAAATGTTATCAGAGGAAAATAATAGTGCAGTGTTCACTTAAAAGATTTACATTGGAAATACTCAAACTGGATCTGAAATATATCTCTAAAAGGAAGTACAGTATTTTCTAGTAGGGATAAATGAACAAGGAAATGTTAATCCCACACCAATAAAAGAAAGAATAAAACACAAGATTATGGATGCAGAGGTTTTCAGGTCAGCATCCATCCTCTGAAAACCTGTAAGAGCAGGACAAAAATATTCCGCTAGTCCACCTAAAGATCTGCTGAAGAGCTTCAGCCAACATCCACCCTAGGGAAGTAAACATTAAAGAATAGTATACTTCATTGATAAATCCAGGGCTTCAAAAACAAGCATCTGCTTTTTAAAACATTACCCTAATGTCAGCTGTACCTGCTAGGCACAAGTGATGTTGGAATAAATACTAACCTAAATTTACAGTATCTTGATATCGATTCAACAAATTGGTATTTGTTTTTCTTTTGGGTCAACTTAAGCTTTTCCGAAGCAGTCAAATGATTCAACACCACCACCATTGTTTACAAACTATCAAGCACAGCATCTCTCCAATTAAGATTATTGCATAATCACCCCATTTTCACATCCATGCTGTGGATCAATAATACTGTACTTGCAACACAGGTGGACTTTTGGGTTCTGTTCCTTGACTATAAAGCTTTTGTAAAGCATTATTAAATCAAACAAAGGGAAAAAAAAGGTTGCTTCATCTGTGTGTGACTTAAAACATATGATTTCTGTTTACCAGTCAGCTCAGCTCTGTATTTCACAGGGAGCAATCACAATAGACAGAGACCACAATAAAATATCTGATACTGTCTTGCTATCTGTATAATACAGCTGGATAGAATTAAATTATATCACATTCTCCAAGAATGCAATTGTAAAAAAGAAACAAAATAGAGCATGAAAGAAATCTTCACTTTTGATATTTTCAAAATATTTGAATTTCCAGTGGGACAAGTCATTTTATTATTTATAGTATATGTTCATTTATTTCTACCTTTAGACTAAATTGTCACTGAATGTTTGAAATAAATGTGTTACTGGCACATTTCAGAACCTTTTTGGTTCAACTTTTTCTTACTCTTTTGGTACAATCCTCACTAAATCATAGCGGATTTTAGTATTCAATTTTTTTTCACTTGTGGTTTGGTGTGAACCTCTAATTTGTAAAGTATAAATTTGTCCTTGATCACCTTTACATTGATTAGAAAATGCCTCGTTGAAGTTATTCAACGTTGATATTATGAAAGAGGTAGCAAAGTGAAATATACTATGCAAATGTTAATGTTTTGATGTCTGGAAGACTGACATTCTACTGCCACAATGATTGCTTTTCCTTTAAAAAATGTTTAAAAAATGATGGCAATGGAGTCCTAATATCCAGTACTTCATAAAGAAAAAGGTAGAACTTTGTTATGGATGTGAATAGATTCATTATGGGTTTTTAAAAATCAGTTATAATAATATTAATAATAAATAGATTAAATTGCAAAGTATAGATTAAAATATATATAAATAACATTTATATTTTGTACATTGGATGTTGTAGCATTTTGTGAGCAATGAAAAGGATTTTTCAGTCTTGGACATTCTGCTGAGGGCGAATTACTTATGTGATTTCTTTGCAGATGCTGCTGCCAGTGATGAAACTGTGAAATGCTGTAGCTGACAAAATGGCAGGTTCCTCTGTGCATTGAATCAAACGGCTGCCTGTAAGTAGACGCTGCTCCTGAGACAACAAGAGTGCACAATGTGAACCAGGGGGGTCACAGTTGGTTCTAATTCAGAAGCTGGATAATATCAGACTTATTCAGCATAATGCACAGTATTGTTTATATGTATTTATGAAAACACAGTTTAATCTTGAAGATTCTTTTTTATTGCTGTAAAATCTACTGGGGACTAAGTATTATTTTAGTTAACTAGCAACTGCATTAGTAAAAAGAATTGATGAGTACTAGAAGGTTTTCATAGTTTGCCAGATGAAAAATGTTTGAGAATTCTTTAAAATACACATGCACTTGGCCACGACTGACAAAGGATGAGTGCACCTAGCATCTTCTGGAAAGGATGTGATACGTTTTTGCTTTTGTTTTAGCTGTTGATGAAGCCTGAGCATTGACATTTGAACCGTAAAGGTGTCAAGTGACTGAGTTTTCAAACAGGAGCAAAAAGGCATTAGTCTAGCTATTGTACATCAAAATCCACTTTAATTTATCCTTGTTGTCAAACAAATAAAAATATATAGTTTTGAATGAGACTAAATTATGAAAGGTGTCAGCACCTGAAAGGTACTTTAATTTTAAGATGAATACAGTACATTTTACATTTTCATATTTTTCCCTTTTTGTGAATATAAAACACAATAACAGTATAACATAAAAATGTACATATTACTTTATATAACATTTTTTATTTATTTACATATGTTGCAAAATCGGATGTTTTTCTAA
The DNA here is from genome assembly GCF_059453375.1 of Lepisosteus platostomus. Lineage (NCBI taxonomy): Eukaryota > Metazoa > Chordata > Actinopteri > Semionotiformes > Lepisosteidae > Lepisosteus > Lepisosteus platostomus. The sequence continues at coordinate 11,777,067 of NC_142630.1, read as the reverse complement.
ATTTAAATTGTAATAGGCTTAACAGGACAGATGCTTGAATTGTCGAAGTGCAAAACATGTGGGATTAACATCTTGAAGAAGACACTGGCAATGTCACCACAACAAGAGAATCACGTGCTTTTCTTAACAAGGACTCTTTTTCCCAAAGGAACAAAACGTCTAGAGATATACCTGCATACTGTACAATAAACATTTGGTACTCTAGCAATAAGAAAAACAATGGTATCTAGGCTAACAAAAGGAACAAATAATGGTATCAGATAATTATACATACAGTACACATTATTATGTAACAGGAAAGGCACAGATTAAAATATGTAGCAACCTTCTAATAAATATACTGTACAAGAAAAATTTGATGAAAGAATTCAAATGAAGGGATTTGTAATATACAATACAACAAACTCAAAAAGTATCATTCCAAGACATTAATAAGGGTTAATGATGCGGACACTGGATTTTTAAAATGTTTTTAAATCTACACATCTGAAGCTTATTTAATAAACTGAAGTTAAAAAAAGGTATAAAATTCTATCAATCCTGTTGTTATTGTTCCTGCAATGCGTTATGTAAGAGCATTCTGTTGATAGTTACAAACATGACTAGAATAGTGCACAGTAAAAGAGACATAATTGTATAACATTCAAATTAAAGCTGTAGTAATAAGAGGTCAGTTTGTCTTGACCTATGACTATGTTGCTGTGATTTATTAGACTGCTTAAAACCTACCATGAAAATTCTGTAAATGCAAAAAATAATGTTTTTTTAATACCTCCTATAATTGTTTTTGAAATATCCTGCAGATGGTGTTACGTTCACTTCCATTATAATATTTTGACATTTTAGTCTTCACTTAAATGCTTTTCAGAACATTTTTTGTGGACTAAATGTACTTAACAGCTTTGTGAATGTGCCACTTTCTGAGGGAAACTGGCTGTTGTAGGACAGTCTTATGAGTTTACATGATGCAGCGACTACAGTGGGTGACAACTCTTATTGATCACTTGCATTTTAATCAACGTCCTATCTCTGAGTTGATCCAGTATATCACTTGCAAATGAGAAATATAAACGCAAGCTAATAAATGATTGCTTAAAACTAAATTCATTTATTGTCAAAAGTGTTGAGGTTCAAAATGCAATGCACACTGCCCATCCAATTAATAAATGTTAGTCCAGAAACTTTATAAGCTTTTATATGCAATATACTTTATTCTACATTATGCATCCTTTTCTTTGAAAGAGTAATTGAGTCATCAAAGTCAACTGTTCTGTTATGTATGGAACACAAGGGTACAAGGTTACACATTGTTTTAAAGAATGTTGACAGGTCTGAGGTTTCTGGAGGCACTTAGATTGTAATATACAGCACAAAGTCTCATGTTGTGCAGAAAAAAGCTGATATATCATAAGGACACACTACATATTGATTAGTGTTACCATTAATAGCTAGTATATTAACTTTTTCCCCTGCTTTTTAAATGTTTTTATTAGTCAGGAAAGTGACATGGGGATGTTTGATATTGTTAAATATAAATGTAATTATAATTTAGTTGCTCAGCCATGCAAAACTAGTGTCATGTAAACCTTAATAAAGGAAACAGGAAAGTGGGATTTTCAGTGAATGTAGATCTTCATAATAAACATTGCATTGTTATGAGAGGGAATGGAGATCTTTCAAAAAGAAACGTTTTTTAGCTGTTTAAAATGATTCTACATACTGTATAGAATGTATTTCAAAGACAGAGTTGTCTAAATAGTACTTGAAATAGTCTTTGAATGTATATATTTGAAGAAAATTAAAAAGCTTTTTAAAGATGCTACTAAAAATCTAAAGATACAGTATGTCCAAAATATTTCACATATCTGTAAATATTTAAAGATACAGCATATACAATTTAACATTACTATATGATCATTTGGTTTGCTATATAACGCGATATTCAATATTGTTATGTACTGTATACAGTACTTGTCTGAAAGGAAACACTGAGCAATAAAAAACCAACTGGCTACTAGCAAAATCCTAGTCTTAATGTCAGAGAACATACAGTATTTGAAAACCCCTTATTATGACAATCACACAGCCTCTTCTCCCACTAGCCATTTTGTTAGGTGAAGGGATTTGGGGCTTGATCAGGACTTTAGTGAGACATTGACAAAACAGGTGACGGAATACGTGATGTCAATTAAAACAAAAAATGTAGAGGAGCGATTTACAAATATTCTGAAAGCAAACTTAATGGCTATTAATCTTTAACATTGTTAACAAAGTTAATAATGTTGGTAACAGGTCCTTGCTAAGGTGTTTAAATTGAAAAAAAATCTGATGATGGAGGTCATAATGTATACACTTTCGTCAGTACTACTGCTACTGTTCCTGCAATGGGTTATATAAGAAGATGATGTAATCCTATAAGTAACTGGAGGAACTGGAGTGTACCATTGCACCTACATCATTAAAGGCTGTGGGGGTAACAATGGCACACAGCCAAAGGAGGAGGAGGAAGAGTATGGGAAGTCCAAGGCAGAGACTAATCTTCCCCCTCTTTGCCTCGAAGTAGTCAAAGGGACCAGAGGCAGAAGTCGATGTGCCCTGGCCCAAGTCTGCAGAGGTGCAGGGCGAGGGTGACAGACCACTGCGGCGCAGGGGCAAGCTCATTGAAGAAGAGAGGGCTCTACACTGTCACTCTACAGGCTGGGTGGTCTAGCATGAAGAAGGTACTTGGGAATATTTAAAGCTCCATGTTGGGAAAAGCAGATACTTGCAGCTGCTGACACCCACATAAGATTGCATTGGAAAGACTGTTGTTTGGGCTATTTGCCCTCCAGCCTATGCACATGCTGTCTTGAAGTAGGCTGAAGATACCTCCATTGGGTAGAGCTGGAAAGGGGAATATGAGGACTGCACTGACCAGGGAACTGCCACAAGAGGCCACCAACATAGCCTTTAAAGTATAAAAACAAGCTATTCATTGTAATATATGCTGCATTTTCAGGTGTGTTGTATATATGGTAGTTATTTAAAAAGACATTCTAGAGACTAATAGAACAGTGTCTGGATAATTAATGCAGTGGAGGTGTGGTGGTAGCCATCTTCATTAAAATCATTATTATTTATGAGTTTGGATTTTGACTCTACAAATAAGTCTTTATACTGTCAAAAATGTATTTAATGTAAGGATTTTTAAAATAATTTCCAGGAAACGTCCAGGACTTTCAAAGCATTAGAGTTTGGAATTGTGTGCAAAGGTCTTCAATTCCATCTTATCATTGTCATGCCTGCTCCCACTGGAGTACTGCAGCCACATCCAGCCACACCCCTTCTCTTTTGTCATGTGTGCCGGTTGCCATGGAAACGTGTTCTGACAGGAAACGTGTTCTGTCGATGTACTTAGACATTCAGGGTCTTTTTCACTGCAAATATTATGTCCTTTATCTAAGGTACGCTGGTCCAACCATGCCCACCTTGAGTGATCCAGTGTGTTTAAGGTCTGCTCGGACCATATTCGATGCTCTCTCTAGCGCCATTCCCAAATTCCCTTTTACTTTTCTTCATTTCTTCCTAAATACTGTACTCTAACTTTGCCCTAATTACGTCTTTGGATTTGCCCTTTTGTGCTACAAACTGTATCTCACTTTGGCTTCGTATCCTGCTTGTATGTTACGACCATATGTTTTATTTCTCCCTGTGCTTCACTACCATGTCTTCCAGCCTCTGGCCCCTGCTTCACTAGAACATGAGCCTGGACTGTGTTTCTGCTTACTTCCTTAGCTTGCTACCGTATCACATCTGCCTGCATGCTCAGCACTGCTCAGTCCATGTCACTGTGCTGTCGGCAGTATCCCTGCTTCATCTCTCTTTTACTCAGCATGTGGATTCACCTTACAGCTTATACTGTAGATCCATTGCTTCATTCCACCTTAAGCAGTGGAGTATGACAACCACAAGTAAGGATATTCTTAACTTAGTAAAAATAATGTAATCATTGTATTCATATTTTGATAAAGCTTGATAATTTCAAAGGTTTCGTTTTTAAAGTGTCTACAAAGCTGATGAGCTATAAGTACAATTCTTTTTATATCAAAGATGCATGTCACAACAATGGTTAACCTTTCATTGTATGACATTATCTCCATATGCTGTCCAACAGTGAGTCATAACAGTGGTAATATTCTCCACACATATGGTGCACCTTGAAAACTCTTCAGTGTTATACTAGCATGACCTTTTCAGAAAGCTGTTCCTCTATTTCCTTTAAGGAAAAGTCAGGTATTTCGAATAAACAATCTGTGAAGGCTAAAACCATTTTACCTTGTTTGCTATTCAGCAGAACATTGTTCATTATTGCCTTCACTTGTAATCGTCGGTGAGTGTTTTGTCAGGTGTTTTTTTTGGGTACAATTGGTACAATACATACGGTGTATCTAATGAAGGGTACATTCCACAGAATGTTACGATTTTGTAGTTATACATTTTGGCAAACGAGGAGGAGGTTAAAGAAAATGCATCATTATGTTTTGCACACTAAACTTAAATTTTGTAATCGTTGGGAACTGGTAAAATTAATGTGAAATGCTACCATTTCATAAATATGAGAGAACTTGTGGTATCATGAATACTAAATTAAAACCTGTACTTACAAGTTAATGTACATCTTTAGTGTCCTCTATTTGGCTTCCAGTTTTTATTAGTAAGATAACATTCAAGAACAGAATAAAGCTCCATGGAGAGGTGATGATGACTGTGACATTTGTCTCGAAGCCATCACTATTTTGTGGATGAGGCTCCCTGAAGCTTTGCTCCAGCAGTAAATCTCCGAAGAAGACATGACATGACAAGACTTTACATAACAAGGCATGAGGGATGGACCCGAAGAGTTGCTTTTTCAGCACGTTTTATAGTAAGCTGTCTGATGGAGTCAAATCAATGTGGAAGACATAACCAACCATTTTTTTCATTATTCTGATGGACTGTGCCCTGTTTCATAACATCTAAAAGTAACATTCAGCCATTCTTTAAGGCCTCTGTGCCATCCAACATGTAAAAAATTACAAGAAAAGTCTTCTGAGAACATCTTTTCAGAAATTTAAAAACTTTTATCAGAAGTTGATTAGAAGTTAAACTCCATCAGTTCGGTATCATAATGAAATATGTATATTGTAGTTAATGCCTTTTAACATTCTTTCTATAAAGAAAATAAAGTTACACTGCAACTAAGTAATGATACTTTTGAGAAGTACAGGTTGAGCTCTATTATCTAGACATTACAGTTCTAGCCTGGGGTGTGCCATTAGCTGACTGAGAGCAGGAGTTCTGAAGAGAGGATGTGTAATTCAGCCAAGTACCACCCTGACTGGTTGTGTACAAGCACAGATAATTTTTAGCCAGTTGTTCAAGATAAACACTGTGAACCTACAGTGGTGCCAGTGAAAGCCACATCACTCCTCCTATCAATGCTAAATCCAACGTGACCATTATAAGACTAACGTTTCAGTGTAAAGGCAGGGCCCTAATGTACATTTTGGAGGAAAGTTTGTACAGCCCTCAAATTTCCTTATCAACACACAGGGTTATTCCATGTACCCATCATCAGAAGATCTCTTTAGTGAAGGCTTTAGGGATAGCATTAACCTAGAGCCTATCCCTAAAGTCTGAAATCACCAGTCACCACTGGACATCACCAGACCACAGAGAAAGAGACAAGTAAGAACAGAAAAAACTACAGTAACCAGTATGCCTCAGGGAGATGGGAGAAAAAAAAGTTGAACTTGTCAACTCCACACAAGGTATCCCAGCCCAAAACCAGGGAAGCAGTGGGATTTGCTGCCCCCAAAGTGATTAAAAGTTGGGAAATTCCTTTTTTGTTCAAAAGAGTATGATTAAGATACAGTATATTTCATTGGAAGAAGACACAAGTAGATACATTTTTCTACTTTTATAAAATGAGATTAAATGTGAAGTAGCAAAAGTGAATTTACAATTAACATCAGAAGAACACATTATTGACACCTATAAACTGAAGCAAAAGGAAATATTTACTGGCAATGCTTCTTTAGTATAATATGAGTGAAGGTGAAGTGTGTAAAAGTGTGTCTTCATTCCTCATAGAAATCAACATATTTGCACTGTAACCCATTTTTTCCTTGTATCACCAAATCAAGATTGCAGTATTTTAAGTAATTTTCTAAAGTGGGAAAACAAAGCACCCTTTAGAATGCTCAGGTTTTGTAGCTTTGTTCTGTCACTTAAATTTGAAATGAATTTTTACTTTACTACTAACTGTAGTGGTGTGAGACAGTGTAGAGAAAGCTAAATACACTAGAGTTGCTTAGATGTCAACAGTGTGTGTCTTGTCAAATATTCCCCTAGCCCACAGTGCAACAGTTTCCTACCTTAACACAGCCTTTTCATGTGTAATAATATTTATGAGACATTTGCATTTGCATTTTTCTGTTTATGTGATGGGTACTAAACCTCTAAAAGCTTTTGTTCCTTAAGGGCTTTTCATTTTAACAAGGTAAAAATATACTGTAGGAATTCAGAAAGGGATGTTGTCAAACTGTGAAATGTTGGGAAAACCAATATGTTTTAAAGCTCCTTGCTCAATATTTTGCATTAGCAGCACCATAACTCTTCTGCTGAAGTGTAGAAAACAGCATAAACATTTTCATTGTTGATTGAAATAAATAATTCGTTTTTTTTTCTGTTTATTGACAGTCTGCTACATAGCATAACAGGAGGTCAGCTACTGTATGCACTATATTAGTTAATATAACACTAAAGGGATTTTTGAAACAGACAGTATTAGTGTTTTTTTCACCAAAGCTTTTTATTTCCACCCATGCAAAAGAATTCAGCAGTTCAGTTAAACCCTAAATAAGGTGAAAAAGGGATGCGATTCAAATAGTGTACTTTGTTGGGCCAACTCACTTTGTGGATAAGAAAATCTCATAAAGCTGTCAGGACCCCACGTTTTCATAGCTATCAGTGTTGTTTGTTGTCATATACTGTATTAACATTTGGTTCCACTGCTTTTAAAATGAAAATGTAAACAAAATATGCTGCATTAATTGGAGTGCACAACTTGCAGTCTCAAGCGAAAGTGCTAATGTATCATATAGCCAGCACAGTGTTTGTCTGAACTGAGTGCTGTCAGATTTTTCCACAAATATGGTGGGATATAAAACTTTAAGCTCACCATGGAGAGCAAACAGCAGAAAGCAAATGCCTTTCTCACAAGATTTTTATGAATGTTTTGTAAGATATCACCTTAAAGAATAATCAGCCGGCTGTTTTCTAAACAAACAAGGTTAAAACAGAAATGTTTTGCGAAAAGGAAGAATATAACAAGTTTATATAAATAATGGTACTATTTCACTTTTTGCTAGGGTCTAGTAGCCTTTCAACCTGTGTTTGATTCTGGTTACTTCTATGTGGAGTTTTCTCTGGTTATCCGTGTTTCTTCCCACCTCTAAAGACATGCTGTACTGGCTAGGTACAGAAATTGTCCCATTGTGTTTGTTTATGTGTGCCCTGCCATGGTTTGGGATGGGATCTGAAAAAGCCTCCAGGTTTCTCGCCTTTTCATAGTGGATGGTTAAATATTACACAATGTTTTTTTTAACTTCTACCTTTTCTCAAAATACAGTAGACAGTCCTAAAAGGTCAATTAGGTACATATTCTATATACAGTACTATACTTTGACATGTATGTAGAGAGAAATATAATTTGAATACAGTATGCAATGACTTTGCAATTATTTATGTATTTGCTTATGGATCTTTCTTTTTTTCCCAATATTTTACCTAAAGTGCTCTGTGTGTGGCTCAACATTTGTGTAAGTTCTAATTCAGAGTGTGTTCATCATTAAAGGGACTAACAAGACCAGATCTTTAAAAAAATCCATAGCATACATAAGTTCATGAAAAAATTAAAGATCATTAAATACTGACAGAAAATAACATTTTGCAAAACACACAAAAGACACTGTATATCATCAGTGTTTTGCTTTTGGTATTTGCATTGCTTTAGGAAAACACGAGGAAACATCTTGACTCTCAATGCAAACAACACGACAAGCAGTCCTTGGCAGTGAAAGACGAATGATAAGCCTAACCTGCAACTCACTTCACTCTCTGAAGCGTCGAAGGGTAACACTGAGGGAATGCTTTCAAAAGCACTGATTTAATTTGTCCAGGGATTCACATGGAAGACAGTTTATATTGCCAAAAGCAGTGTTTACATCTTAAATCATGCTGGGAGGCCGTTGCAGAGACAAGTAATGTATAACCGTGACAAAAACAAATGCAGACTCACTGGATCACAGTCACTTAGTTCTAGGAAAAAAGTTATAGAAACCCTTCTTCTTAATAATTGATTCTTATCAATTTTCACACAATTAGACACAATTATGGGAATATAAATATGTGTTTTTTTTGCCTGCTAGTCCACTACACAGGTGGTATGAAACAAATATAGTGTGACAAATGGAAGATCAAGGATACCTACGCGAATAGGTGTGTCCTCAGGGAGCTTAAATTCCATAGATAATTATTTCAGCTTTCTGTCCTTCCCTCTGTTCTCTAACTGGAGCAGCTGTGTACTTATAACAAAAATGTCCTTCAGAAAAAGTGCATGATTAACAATGTGCAGGAAGGTTGTTTATATACAGTATATCTGAATGTGATATTTATTTGTTATGGTAAGAGAAAAAATAGTGAATGTTCAAATACAGAATTTCAGCCCCCGTTCAGGAAGGACCAAGCAGACATTCCAACATGTGACATGAAATGAGAACAATATCTTCTAGCCTACTGTTCTGCAGAATTCTCCAGTCAGACATGCAGTGAACAGCATTGATTGTTTTGAAACCCTTAGTTGCTTTTATACCCCACTGAGATATTTCTTATTTTCTGTGTTTGCTGATTTGTTAGATTAGCCAGAAGGAGATTACAAAATCAAGAGTGACAAATACAGGTCACGGTATGAAATGAGATCCTTTTTTTCCCCCACTAAAGACAGTAGTTCCTGCTTCTGGGGAATTAGTCTTTGACAAATAGTTATAAGCAGCAGCTGAAAACACAGTAATCAGCACAATAATTGAAAACCACTCTGCTGTATCTGTTTTTTTTTTGTATGGTTAATTATAGTCTCGCCCCGGACCTTGGTAATGCATTAGTCTGCATCTTTGGTTAGACAGGACTGGCATTTTCTATTAAATTGTTTATGTTTGATTATTTCCACGGTTACATTTGAAATCTAAATGATCCTGAAATGGGAGATTCTCCACACTACACATACACAATGTCAGCAATATGCAGTGAATAAGTGAGAGCACGCTGCTATAAAGAAGCTAAACTAAGCATATTGAGAGATAAGGTGTTTTCAAGACGTTCAGCACAGTTTGTACTGATATGCAACCATTAGAGAATGGGAAGAATCCCCAATGGGAAGAATTTGCAGGTGACTTACTTTAAGTAAATGTAAACTGAATATTCATCAGATTGAACAGTGAAACACAAACAAGATGACACAAGTGTAAACTACTTGTACATGGAGGTGCATTTAAAACCAATAACAGATTTTTTTTACCTAGAGTGCTATGGGATTTATGGAACAAGCTAACCAGTCGTGTTGTTGAAGCTGGTACTGTACCCTAGTTTCTTTCAAGAGATGGTTAGATGGATCCTTGGAAAAACCACCTCTTGTTTGTAACCTTTCTAATATTCTTATGAGAAGACTTTCACAAAAATAATACAAAGTATTTTAGAAGAAGTAGAAGTAAATAACAAAAACAAAGAATGTTCTTAAAAAATGTTGGTCTAAAAACATAGTTTGTTAATAATTAAAGGAGTACAGTACCTACAGTATCTCAGGAACACTGTTTCTACAATCCCCAAAAGCTTGCTTAAAAAGTTTTTTTTTAACAGCACAAATTGGTTTACATGAAACTCTCTGTAACAACAGGAAGTGGCTGCTTTTGAAAGTCTACTGATCAAAAGGGCACATCTGCCAGGAAACGTAAACAGCAGTGTCAAAAATATTTTCCAGCTGGATGACAGTAAAAAGAACACCTTGTGCTGTAAAAACATGAGGAGTGACGAGGCTAAAGAGCTTCCTCAAACATCTTCTTTAAAAGCCTTTATAAAATCAAATTCCCTTGTTATGCAAGTCCATGTACATGCTAACCTTGCTGAGCTGTACCTGAAAAAAAAAAAAAAAAACAGCACTTAGTACATAGTAATTATTTCTGGATTACTGCAAATGCCTTTTATTTCTTTTAAATATAATTGGCAATTTCATTTATGTGTGGTGTGAGGTATTTATATAATATTTTACATATACTGTGGCTAATTCGGCTTAGTGTGAAATCCAAAATGTAATAATATGTCTGATTCTAAATAAAAACCAAACATGTTTGACATTCTGAAAAAATGAATTTTTAGGTACTGAACTTTAGTATATCCATTATAATATCATGGTGGTGTGGTTTCCAGTGGTGCTCTAGCACTCAATTCTATTTGTGTACCTAGGGGTCATAAAATTCATATTTTAAAACTGCTGATAAGACCCCTTATACAACTAGATCTATTGCAAATAGATTTATAATACTATGTACTGTACAATAATAAAAACAGTTAATTTGTGGTCAACTAGTTCAGGAACCTCACGCAAAGTACTGCACTTAAGCAATATTATGTTTATACTATTTTCTATTCATTATTATTTTTCTGTATATGTAATACACCTCCAAATTTCTAGTGAATGTGAAAGAGACCTGCAGTGAAAAAAAGGGATTAAGGGATTTTCATTAACGGTATGACTTAGATTTAGAATGTATTGTATCCTCATATAGGGGTATGAAACAGTTCAAATGGGAAATGCTTATGTATTGCATTTGCTGTGGGCAGTTACTTTAAAGGAGAATTTCACATCCTTGATGTCACAGGGAGCATTTAACTAAGGTCCATGAAGGTTAATGGATTTTCATTTTCTTTTTTTTCCAGCAGCTTTGTGCTCTGTACAAAGAGTTTGCTCTCAGTAAAGAGACTTGATAATAACAAATTTCACAGACCTGACGATTAAAATATATTTTTGTACTTATAATATCTTATGCTGATCCAACATGTTAATTCAAAAATTATTTTTAAAAGTATTCAAAATGTAAGCACAGTACCCAGTCTTCTCTTTATACAGTACACACTTGTGAGATATTGGAAAGTTGGCTCAAGTAATGTGTAAAATCAGTACAAAATAAGTTTTTTTTCCTTTTTTGTTCAAATTTGAATTTCCAATCATTTTGTTTTTATTACCCACAGCCCCCAATTTAAAATTGGAACTTGTGTACTAAGGTAGTCATGCCTTTCAAAATGTGCACTCATGTGATGAACACCACAGCCCCAGTCACAGAGCTGACTAAGACTCAGGTGTAGTACAGGTGGAACTCTGTGCAGGTGGAAATTTAATTTAATAAAATAGTGTATAAACAGATGTACCATACAATATTTCAAACAAAGCTATTTTTATGTTAATTGCTACAACATATATATATACAGTACTTTAAAAATGCTTTTTTTTAATTCAGTCTCTAAACTACTAACAGTATTGAAAATCTAATGTCTTATATTTTGTGAAATATTTCTTCATGCTTGGTTTATTTTTGTGTATTTTTCTTCTTAAAATTATTTTTTAGCAGCTGAAGGAAACGACTGACACAGCAGCTTTGACATACGGTTTTAATACAACTACCCTTGCCAGCAAATATTCTGTTTAAAAAAAAGGAATCTCCTTGAGGTTCCTCGAAGGTCTTTTCAGAAATGAGCATTGCATATCTGTGTAGCCAATATTGTTGGTGAAAATGGCATGTGGAGGGGCAAATGGGAAAAAACAGCAACTTTTCTCTAACTGTAATTTTCATAATAGGAATAAACAGACAGATTTCATCAAATGTTATTTTGAAAGAAAGGCTCATTATGTGTACTTTCCAATGTTTAGGTTTATCTGCAGTTGCTATAAGTGTGATATATTCCTACCACTACCACTAAAGCAACGTAATCAGAATTAAGAAATAAACATTAATTAATTAACTCAGGAATAACATATTAAGATAATTACAATTACCAAAGCATTGTTAACTTCATTCATAATGATAATAAATGTGATCTAACAGGATAAAGAAAATGTAGCATCACTGTTTAAAACTTACCTGGTATGAAGATATTGAATGTTTAAGCTCGTAAGACATCACACACAATAAAGGTAAATATATTACTGTATCTAATGTAATATAAGTGTTGAAACCTACTATAGTACTAAAATAATTAGTATACAGTCAGGAACTCATCGGTCTACACAGTTCTTATCATATATAACATGTTTAAATAAGAAAAGTATAGTTAATTTTGCTTTTCTTTTCTAGTGTACATTGTCCATTGTCTGTACACATTGTTTGCTACTCTCCAAAGCCTTGCACAAAAGTAATAAAATAATATGATTCTGAACAATGTCATCCACTCTATTCTTTTGTAGTGTATCAGAAGATGAGTATTCTAAATTGTGGCACTTCACATAGATTTGTTTTTTGTTTGTTTTTTACTCCTACTTGTATGTGTTTAAATACCCTACTGTGCTATACTGTGCTATAACTATATCATTCTTGAAAAAGGCTTCTTTTCAGGCTTATTTTTCACAAGTGATAAACTTGAAGAATACAAAGGATAACATTTAGAAACATTTCATGCCAAAGATTTTGATGCAATAAAGAAGATATCTTCCAAGAAGACATAAAGACTGCTTTTCTGTATAGACTTGCAAAAGATAATGAAAGCACAGTACAAACAGATGCTTGAGAATGATCAAAAAGACAAATTGAACAAAACTAGAGCACAAATGTGATTGCAGTACGGCTTAAAAAACATTATTGAATTAATCTAAATGACAAAATTGTCTGCTTTATCTTTTTACTTTTTATTATCTTTTTACAAGGACAGGAGGGCCAAAACAGAAGCTAAACCATTATTTAAAACACCAAAAGACCTTAAACAATATTATCTAGACATACAGTAACATCCTAGTTTGCTACAATCACAAATAGAGTGATACATTTTGATGAGCAGTATGCTTTTAGAAAATAATGTATATGGATTTTTGATACTGGTTAAATGTATTTGGTGTCATTTTGATTAATTGATCACTCATGACTGATTGTGATAGCACTCAGGAGACTTTGACCATTGCATAACTGCTAAATCACCACATTGATTAGGTACAGGTGAGGAAGTAATTTAACCAGCTGAATGTCAAGCATAGTGAAAATCAAGACAGAAATACTCAGAAATAAACCATATGCACCACTTACTCAGACAGCAGCACTTTCATTCCGTCTGCATATTGGAACAACAGCTCAGGTAGATTCGCCAGAAGTGGATTCAAGTTCTCTCAAGGTTTTGTGTAGGCCACTCTGATGAATGTACAGAATGTTAATTGCTGTGCATAACATACAAATGGGAAAATCCATTGATGGTCTTAGCAGAAGTGTTTCACTTCTCAAAAACACTTGGAACTCTGGTGCTACACTTGGAATCTGCCCTTCCTGAAGTCTTTTCCCCCTTGCATGACAGCAATCCAGCAGGACACTGCATGTCCTCTTGTCCCACAACAAAATCTGTAGGATGAACTGGGATAATGAATAGCATCTAGGGCTCAGAGACTCTTAAATAGGCAAATCAGTATCTGTCTAGGCTCTATAAGAGCAATAGGGCAGAATACCTCAAGATAGCATCTGCCACTTGATGCATAAGCAGATCTATATCTTATCTTAATTCCAACAGTGGCCATACACACTACTAGCCTGTGACTTTCACAGTAGACCCTCTGTTGATGACAAATGTTAAGCAGCATAATGAATGCCTTTTCAAGAACATGTCAGTGCACCTGCTAAAAAACAAATGGTCATTTCCTGATAATAACTTTGCAAATTTTGTTGCAGTCTTAAGTAATACATTTCTTTTGATGCTCAGCATACATGATAATATGTGGCAGATATGGTGGTGCCACTGTTATTGCACATTCTTTTGGAAAACCTCTGATGTAATACACAAGGGAGGTTTGTATATTTGTGCTGAAAGGCCAGCTCCTCACCCTCTCCACATGATTTATGTACTTCCCTCAAGGGAGAATGTGTTTGAATTCAAACACTGGAGGCATATTTATTGGAAGGCTTGCCTCCTGCTTGTTGTTACTATTCAAATCCAAGAAATGTTCTCATTGATGTATTCTGTGTTCTATTGGTTTCAAAATCATGAAATCCTTATTTCTGTTTTTATTACTTTATTTATTCGAATTTAACTAATCTTACAGTGTTTTGGGTTTGTCCATCTTTTTCCTTTCCGCGTTTCGATGTATTGTGTCTCTTCACTTGAATTTATTTAATTGATAGACTTACAAGCTAATGACTAGGTACATCAGTGACCCATCCAGTTACTTTAAGAAAGATCACAGTTTACTGTTTTGAAAAATAAACCTTAGAGTTCATATAAACAAATAGTGAAGTGTTGTTTATGATAACAGAAAATGAATTATAGTTTCCCTCATGTTAATAGTTCCACCAGTTTGTCAGCTTAGATTTTCAGTAGGGCTTAATAGAGTGGCCTATTTTATAATGCATGTTTGATTCAAGACACCAGAAGCAAATTAAACAAAATGCATTGCATACATTCTGAAAGGTTACCATCATTTCATACCTAACCATCAAATGGAATCATGTGCGCAATAGCCTTGAGATGTTCTACCAAGCAGAATGAAATTTAATTTTAATTTATACTGTAGCAAGGCACAGTTATCAAGCAGCCCTTTCTTTACATTTAAATTGAAAACACAACAAATAAAACAAATAATGTAGGGGGTGCCTTTTACTTTTTTTGGACTGAAAAAAGTCTTACAGCACTTCATAGATCCTAAGAGGAATCCTGAAAAATGCTTGGATTCGGGGTGAGGAGGTGTAATTAAGGAATCAACCAGTTGGAGTCTGTTCTACTTACCCCTGCAAAAGCTGACTGTTAGAAATGTATATTCTGTATTTTCCTTATGGATAGTGAAATCAAAAAGTATACTTGAGTAGTGCCATCTAGAGGAAGAAGCAAACACCAGATCAGAAAGATAACTGCTGATTTTGATATACTGTACTCTATAGTTAGTGCATTTTTTGAAAATATCATCACTTCTGATTTTATTCAGGGTCAAGAGTAAAATTTAGGATCAGAATACTATCTATGCTAATAATTGGATATCATATTGAGACCTACACAGAGGTTCATAAAAGACAGGAATATTAAAAAAATAATTGGTGATTGTTATATAATCAATAAGTCATCAAATTCTGTGGCTAAATATTGATCACTTGCCAATATCTAGAATTATCTCTCTTTAAATGGCTAAGATTGTAATTGGAAATTAGAATACAAAAATACAAACAATGTTAAACACAGACTACTTTATGTAAAAGCTCTGTATATTGGTAACTATGTGTACATAGTTCTCACTGTATTTATAAATTTCACTGTATTCAAATTTTTTGCATTTAAACTGGTTTGAAAATTGTATACAACTGCATGCAAAATTAAAATATGTACTAGAAAGAAATAAACCCTGGATAGTTAATGATCTCAACAAACAAAGGAATTAAAATGGCAATGTTGTTAAGTATAAAGCATCTGTAGTTGAAGTCCAGGTGAAATTCTGGAAATAAAGTAATGTAAAGGCTTATGGCTTGAAGGTAAAAAAAATGAAACAGATGCTTCCATTATGCCCAAATGAAACACGCAAGCTAATGAGAAATGATTGTTTTACATGATCCTATCACTTCTTCCATGATTTTATTCTCTCATCACAGGATGGACTATTCCCAAAACAAACACCATACAAAAATTACATTTTCTGTTATATTTTAAAATGGCCTTATTGAAAAGAACCTTAATGGAAAATTTGTCATGCTTGTACACTTCTGCAGCCTACGCCTCCCCTGTGTGTATTCTCAAGTGGTGAAAGGTCTTCTGTTTATAAGCTGTTGACAACAAAGCTGTGGTACAGTAAGAATCTGAACGGACACAAGTATAATTCAGTTTGAGAGATGCCTGACTGGGGAGCACAACTAACCAGTGATGGCCTGCTAACAGTCTGCGTAATCTCATGATTGAATGTCAAAAATGTGCCTGCAATTGAGCACAGAAAATAACACCTGTTAAGTAGGGCTACAGTTAGAAATGGCAGTCAGAGGAATACAATAAAGCATGTATAACCATAAGTGAGAGCCACTGAAGAGGGGCAACCCCTTGTAAAAGCAATAGTGTAGCATTATAAACCAAGACAACTGAATCCAAAAGAGCAAGGTTAATTCAGTGCTACTGGCACTTACATTTAATACACTTTGCCACATTTGAACTTTTCACTGTTTCTCACACGTGTCATTTCTAAAAATTGCCTGTTAAAAATTGTCTTTATGCTGTATCAGAACAAATATCACAATACAGCGGTCAAACATGGGAAGAGAATAATTTAAGTCCTCCCCTAATGTCTGTTTTAACAAAACCATAGTGAGTGTAACAACAGAGGATGCACAAAAGGAACCATGATGACAATACAATTAATTTGCCAAGGAAAACACGGAAAATACAATCATAGCGAATAAAATTTGTCAGACTTTTTTATCGTTTTTTATGTACTGTAATTGTATGGTCATTGATTTTGAAGAACGAATACATTTTTACAGCAGTCTTTATTAATTAAGCTGTTCCCCAATTGTGTATTCATTTTTTTAAATGATGGCAGTATGGTATTTGGATACTTAATAGGCATCCCATTGATTTTTCCATCGCTGTTTCAGCCATCCATTCTCAGTCATAGCTTGAAACTGCCCATTACTTCCTAATACTTCAAAGCTACAAGTTGTGCTGCTTCTTCATCCTCCATTGCTCAGCTTTCATTAATAATTAAGACATGAAACACTAATACTGTTTCAGATATGGCAGTGATTTAGTGGCTTTGGGAAACCATGCAATAGTTTTATGTGGAAGATTTATTTATTTTTGTCTCCTCATGAAAACAGGGAATCATAGGTGGCAGAAATAGAAACTAGAAATTCTATTTTAATGAATATTAAGAATTTGCTCATCTCTTGTTGTAAACGTATATGTGGAATGCAAAATAAATACAGTTGAGCGTTTTTTTTTATTACGTTACATATACACAGTACTGTATGTTCTGTATTATCTGAAAAATTTGAAGCAGAATGTCCGTACACTAGTATAAAACTATCCTATACCTATGGTGTCAACCTTTAGGCATTTTACAGAGAAATAATCTGATGCTCCCAGTATGTATCTTTCCCATTTGTCTTTCCAGCATGCAGTTGTACTTGTGCTATGTGCACAAAAATCGGCACAGAGTCTCATGTGGTTTCACTGTGGAGTTGCATATGGTCCACTTGAAAAGAATGCGTGCTCCAATACCTTCTTCACGGTGTGAGGTTCCAAGGCTAACAAAAGACAGTTAGATTGAGAGACCAGCAGGAGAAATGCAATGTGAATAGCATTACACTTTTGGCAGCTCCGTCTCTCCTACCAGCTGTTACAACCCACACCTCAGTAATTTTATAATGCTCTTTTCATACCACGGCCCTCAATCTGAGTTTGCATCATTCCGCACAATACCCTTAAGAAGATGGCTGAAAGCCAGGATAAGGCATGTTTCTCATAACCCTACACTCAGAATGAATGCAAAGTTTGTATAATGTTTACACGGCCATGGATATCACATAATATCATGTAGCACAGATATGCATGACAGAGAAAAGAACCATACCTCCAGGATTTAAATTACAGACGAAAATGCTGACCTTTTCAATTTGTCACTGGTTTTAATTGAAGCAGCCAGGTTAATATTTGCCTAACGTATTACCCCTAGAGTATTAATTCATGTTATATCCAAATTTACAGGACTGGTGCCTGTACTTTTCTGAGAGCTTTCAAATTACTTTAATTAAAATGTACTGAACTTTCAGAAGTTAAATATATAACTAATTCATTTATTAAAACTACGCAATTTAGGTTTCCATTGCTTCCCGTTTTTATAGGTTGCTTAAAGACTTTTAATTTATGTGGTAATATTTAAGAACTGAAAGGAAGTGCTGGTTGTGTGGTTTTGGATTAAATTTGGCCAATGGTTTCTTGTGATCTCTCTGTCCTAGAAGTGGCCAGGAGACAGATTTTACAGTATCTTGTTTTGGCAAAGACCTTTTGTCAGACTTTACCTTTCTGGAACCTTAGAAATATGTGGATTGTATGTTGTCAAGGACAGTTCTTGATTTGTGTAATGTTTTTTTTAGGCGAAAGTATCCTGGATTCTCGGCATAATTTCCCTTATGCATTTTAGTACTGTTGCAGGTAACAGACAAAGGGGTTGAGGATTAGACGAATATTCAAACCTAAGGGAGACCATTTTCTGAATGTCAGCTTCATTTTATTCTACAATCAAAAATTTTGAAATATTAGGAATTTTATTTCATGCAGAAAAATGTGAATATATTCACAGCATGATCTGGGCCTTTTGCTAAAATGGTATAAGTGAAAAGCTACAGACAATGGATTTCTGACAGGCATTTTTATTGTTTCCAAATACCTCTTTTGTCAACTTTTTAACCAAACTTCCCTCATGAGACTGGAATAGGTTGACATCAACATACTGTATAGAGCTAATCACCTATGACAATGCAAAAGAATACCTGCAGGAAATTACAGTATATTCACATTAGAATTTTAAGGCATTCACAAAATCAATAATACAAAATGCATAACAAATAAGATTTCTAAATATGAATGGAGTCATCAATTATTTTTATTTCCTGATTCTTGTTTATCTTTTTCAGTTCCTGTTTCCTTTACAACTATCCTTCTTTACACATTGTTTAAGCCTAATGGCGGCTGGAGCTCCAGGGCTGCTAGACACAGCACATTGCAAGTGTTACTGCCTTCAGCCTACATTCTAGACTGATTTTCCATCTCTTGAACATGGATTCATACTTACTCACTGGACACTTCCATTCCATGAATATTCCATTTACCGTATTGGTAATCTTGAGTAAAGACTAAACCATCTAAAACCATGGATACACAAAATACAGTCAAAATCACAACTATCAAAATATTTTATATTTCTGTACATGTCCGCACTCCCCCCCCAAAATAATGTTGTTGGTTAATACCTTAACCGAGTGGATTTTGATTGATTTGTCTTTCTTGTAGTTGTTTAGTCAGTATTGCAGCAAGTCTATTGTATTGTAACGCATACGGCCGATATTAGAGGTTGTGCGAGCTGGCTTACCAGCGCGGTGACGTCACGGCCCTTCCCTGTGAATAGCAGGGACCACAGCCATGGGGCTGAGGGGAGATTTCCCTTTAGCTGAACTGGCTGGGTCCCTGTTGAGTGACGCCGGAGGCCCGGGTTCGAGTCCCCAGCGGTGGGGGGGCGACCTGAGGCGGCAGCGGCGAGGGCGCATACCCATGTGAACCTGAGAGTGCTACAGTATGTATTTCACCTCATGCCATAAATGTCCTTGATAAAGTATTTACATATGTTTATGTAAAACAGAACAGTCACATAATTTTTGAAAATGAGTATGATGGTGCTATAACTTTTTTCCTTTTGGGTTTTCTCCTATGTTCTGAGAGCTGCAAGCCATTCATAATGTAGCCAGAGTTATGGGGAAGATGCAATTTGTTACATATATATTTTTGATTATTCAAAGGTTTCCAGGCAACAGTGATGAAATAGGCTGATACTGCTTGCCAGTGTGTATGATGAACTTTTCGCTGTGGCCTCTCATAAGCATACATCACTCCCTGCTGTAGAATCACTTCATTTTATTACTCTTCAGTCAATATCACCATTTTGCGTTCTGTGCTTAGTTTGAAGCATTTGGAAAAGAAGAAAGGTTGCCAACAAGAGCAGGCTATTTGGCCTATCTATCTCTCTGGTAGTAAGTATAATTGAAAGGATGACAACCAGTTGTTTTTTAAACTAATATAGGCTTACAACAGACAATATGAGTTGGTAGTTTGTTCCATACTGCTTTTACTGTTGATTGTGATTGACCTGGGTAAGAGTAAACCTTAATTTAAACAAGTCAGGTAAGTTGACAAGTCAATCCAGTTGAGAACAAATTCTCATTTACAGTGAAGCTCTTGAGGCTACTCTTTTATAAAGCAGGGCATTTACTGGCGCAAGCTGGGGTTATGTACCTTGCTAAGAGGTACAACACCACAGCAATGGCCTACCTACTGTCCCAGGGATTTGAACCCGTTTTTCTCAGTGCTGAATTTCATTATTTGTCTTTGAATACCAAACACCTTATTATATCTTTTACTTTAATTCTGCAACATTACAGTTATTATAATTATGTCCACAATAGTCACAGCAATACAATAAAATCATTTGCATTTCACCATATCTTCTTGGTTTGGAAATTTGCTTCATTCTTTGAATTTCAGTTGCTGCACTTTAGTACTGGATTAAGTGAGTCTTCTTGTATACTGCATGTAAATACTTTGGGATATAAAGTGGTATATAAATGCAAAGATTAACTTCTATGAATTATTGTTTTTACTGAATTATAGCATAATTTACATTTTAATAATTTCATTTGATAGGAAAATATAACCCGTGTATTAGCCAAAATTTCTTGAACCTTCATTTCCAGGATAAGGGTAGGCATTTCAATTTTTAGAAACATGGTCTTCATTTTATCCCTCCTATCAAATATTTTCTTGTGGAATGCTAATTTGTTAGAATTTGTATTGGTTTTTCATATTTCCATATTTTCAATTTTCACTGTAACCAATCAAAGATTTTGAAACTAGTGGCACAATACATTTCTGTACGTATATCACAGAATTCAATATAACACATTTAAGTCTACATAGGGGAAAGAAAATGGCTTATTCCAGTCATGTGTGCAGTTGATTCCAAGAAGATAAATACGGATGTCTGGTGATTTGTAGTCAACTTCAGTGCAGAAAAAATGCATAACAGAACTATAGCCTAAAACAATCTTAGTTAGAGGGACAGTGCAATGATATATACTGATTAATCAAATCTAGGGATAAGTTGTCATTAATATGTGTTAGCTCTGTCTTCAGAGAAAACCTAGCGTGTTTGTCAAATGCTGTTAATCATTGCCCATTTTCTGAAAATTGCCTTGGGAAATGTTTTGGCATCCTGCTGTTAGTGGTTTGCATGATGATAGTGAACCTACAGATTGGCCTTTTGCAGATTAATCTACAAATAATATATCCAAGTATTTGAATTTTAGATATCTGCCATTAGTCTTTAGATTTTTTTAAAGCAGGATATAAGCTAGGGAGAAATGGATACACACACTAAAAGTGTCCTAAAAATGTCAGTTTTATACAGCCCATCAACGGAGCAGAAATATCTGTGAAACCTGAAAATATTTGTAAAACTGAGTGCCTCAATATTCCTTCCAAAAGCTGTGCCTTTAATGTGGTTTTATTATATTTTTGGCAGTTTGTTTCTGACCACTCCACCCGCTTTTAAATTTGAAAATCACATGGTGTTTATGATATATGTTTATCTTGCTAAGAATAACTTTCATTTTATTGTGTCTTTTTAAAAGCATGTAATTCGAAAAATTAATTACCTCTTGCTGTTTTACAACGCTGAGCTGGGCAGAATTGTCAAAATATGGAATTAGGTCTCTTTTTAGATGATTCTGCGCTCTCAGCGTTGTGAAATGGTGAGTGTTAATTAATATTCATTCCCATTATTCATAGCGACTGCATTCTTTTAAAGACACCAAAACCCTAAAAGCTGTTCCTTGTAAGATACGGTTGGCTTAAAAATGGTTAAATTATTAAAAGTAAAAATAAAGAAGTAATCTCTAGAAGAGATTTAGAAGCTGCACATGTACAACCTATGCAAGTAGTATTAAAAAAATTAGCATGGAAGTAATAGGAATGGCAAAGTAGA
This sequence comes from Lepisosteus platostomus, assembly GCF_059453375.1. Taxonomy (NCBI): domain Eukaryota; kingdom Metazoa; phylum Chordata; class Actinopteri; order Semionotiformes; family Lepisosteidae; genus Lepisosteus; species Lepisosteus platostomus. The sequence goes on along the minus strand of NC_142630.1, from coordinate 11,755,025 downwards.
CAAAGCCTTCAGATTGAAAATAGCTGTATACAGATATACTGTAGATATGTTTTGTTTTTTTGTCCTTCTAAAAAACATGTTTCATTTTCTATAAAGAGTCAAATGCATCATTGTTTTCTTCAAGGCATGTGCATGTTTTCTGTTTGTAACACACAGGGGGTAAGCAGGTCTGGCTGGGTTAGTTACCTCATCGCCAAAAGGTCCAGACCCACTGGCAAGGTGGAATTTCACTCTCTTGGCCTTGTCACCCTAAGGGGCCAGGTAGCCACAATATTAATCTTTTTTTCTGTTTTATGTGTATACAATGGGCTCTACAGCTGTAAACAGTATACAGATACAAACTATTTTATGATATTCATTGGTTAATAAAATATTAACTTTCACAATAGGTTTTAATGTGTTTTTATTAAGATTTGCACATACAGTACTGTGTCAGTACTGTATTTAACAGCAAAATAATATTACTTCCCAATTTAATGTGAAACAGGTTTGTTATACTTCTCACTCTGTTCAATATGGTTTTTAGTGCACTGGTTATTATATCTTATGAAAACAAGGAAAACATTGTTTTTTTAAAAACATGGACAAAGCAAGTTTTTTTTTTTACTGCTACTCTAATTTTATGTTCCAGTTCATGATATATTAATATCAAATTATTTTAAAGGTCAATACAAAACAAAAAAATCAACTTGAATCAGGAGCTAAAAGGTCATGTTCTATATTTATTTATCTTTTTTTACACAAAGTGTAATGGGTAGTGGACATGATATAATATATAATACAGACAGAAAGGGTGTAATATTTTTAAAATATATTTTTTCTTTCTGTGCTTGGCCAAAGAAACTATATTTCATGCCCAAATGAATCTGCTTACACTGCAGGAAGACACCTATTAAGATATCAGTTACAGCACTGCTGTCTCAGAGGCCAAAGAAATGTTGCACCGAATCTATGCACTACATATTTGAAAAACTGAATTATGTTACAAACAAATGCTTACATTTCACCCCCAAATTAGATCTTTTAATCAGCACCTGTGTCTTTTCTTTGTCAAGAGAGTGGAAAGGGGTTGTGGGAGTCTGCAACAAGATACTAAACCATGATGTTGAAGTTAATACCCTGGCTTCTATCAAGAAACAACAACTGTACATGTACTGTAGTAGAGATCCTTGGAACAGTTAGATACTAGCAACCAAATGCCTCTTCATGGTCTGATGTTCTTTTATTTTTATATAAAAATAAATACAAATTAATATAAATTTATGTCAAACTCAAAACAGGTCTCAAAACAATATCAAATTGAAATGAAGGTGCTGAACTGAAAAATGTATTGAAAGCCCGAATGGTGAAATGATTTAAGTATTTTTTTGTTTTTTCCTTTAGATTTTTTGTACCAGTTTTTCACGTTCTCTCATTATCCTTTGCAATCTATATACTGTATATTCAGCCTAATCAGGAAGTCTCGTTTTCCCCTCCTAGAGAGTTTTTTTATTACATTCTGCTGCTAAAATACAGAGTTTTATGCAAGACGTCCCCATTGAGATCTTTTATTTCTGTGTTTTATAGCTGTAAGAACTAAACAACGCAAGGGTCAAGTAAATAACCTTCGAGCAAGTTAATGGAATAGCATGGGGTTTTACCCTAAGACATGCTATCTCCCTTATGCTCAGACTGCATCTCCGAAAAGCCTCCCTAAGTAGCCTGCAGACTAATTTTCCCAAAACAGAATAATATTGCATTTTGATGTTGTCAGAATAATGGTTTTAGATGTCATCTTGGCACTGCAGGATAAACACAAATAGTCATGTGAAATTGACTGTGACACCAACAGCTTTAAGCCTTTGCATATTTATTGAAATGAGGACGGTTATACTTGAAACACTGTGGTATGTTATCCTGCCTTCCCTTATGCATTAAAACTTTGAAGCATTGCATTGTAGTGGTCTCATGCTCCCAAGAAGAGATACCATTGAGACATCTGAGTTTGCGTTTTTGTAAGTATTCTAGAGTTTAGCCATTCGATTACGTGTTGTGTCGAGGCTCAGTGCTCATCAAAGATCAGAGAAGGTCTTTAAAGACATTTCATTTTAAAATGTGAAATGTATTCCCTGTAAGCTATCTCTGTACAGAGGCAGTTCAAGAACCTACTCAGTCTTTAATTCTAACATTTAAACTCAAGTATGTAGTGTATCTGGTCCAGACTTCTAGTGCAAGCACTTACTGTACATACAGTAACTTCACACTGATGCTAGGAGGTGGGAAAACTGCAATTTGTACATAGCTTTAACATTCCACATTCAATGAAATGTTTTTAGTCTATTGGAGATGAATAAACAGAACTTTTGTATTCTGTAGTCTGCTTATTATTTTGAGTGATTAGTAATAGAATGCACTGTATTACTAAAATTGCTTAGTAACAAAATGAAAATGTTGTAAATTGCGTTTGTAAATTTAAATCTTTATAAATTAATAAAAAATGTATCATATCTCAATGTGAGTAAACATGAATAGAAACTACATTATCGTTTATTATTTACTTATCTACCCATATTAATCTTGGGGTTACTTAACATACATAATGCTAAAGCATAATTCCCTGCAATTTGGTTTGCTTGTGGAATACTACAGTATCAGAGCATTATTTGTTCTCTCTATTCTGTTGAATTGTGCTTTGCTTACGATACAGTCCACATTACAAATTGTAGTATTAAGCAGGTATCTGTTGATTAAATGTCTAATATGTAAGTGGGTTACACTTCAGAGTAGTTTAATAAAGGTATCTAAATATTTTTCAGCTTCCTCAATATCTAAAGTGAAGCTACTGGAATAGCTTTGTGAGTGCAAAATCTCATCCTTCATACATACGTGACCAGTGTTGTGGGAATCTTTAATAGAGGGAATGGAGAGAAGCTTTAAAATTATTTATAGCAAAGTGATTGCTGTTTGACAGCTAAGTCTCCTTTACAAAGAAATAAGTTACATTAGTATTGTGAAACATAATCATGAAGAAAAAGTGCTTTATAAATCACAGAAAGGACAATATTTTCAGTAATAAAGTACTTAGTTCAGGGGATTTAATAAATTCTAGGTGGACTGTTTCCAGTGCACATAAAAGATTGGATTAGTAATGTCTTCTTAAAGCAATACTTAAAGCTCTCACTAAAAGCAAGCACTAGAGTGACATTGTTAATTAATTACAATGAAAATGTTACCAATTTCAATATTTAAACATTCATTCTGTGCACAACTAATCAAACATTAATAAAAGACAGTAGCATTACCACCTTGTAGCCTGATCTCATCAGAACTCAGATACTAAGCAAAAGCTTCTCTCTGCACCAGAATTTCAAAACCAATTACACAGAATAGTGACATGAGATATTGTTGTGTAGGAGGTGTTGTTGCTTCATTAGACCAGGTCTTTTGGTGTAGCAAAGTCCCTTACAGTCTGAAGAGTTCTGCTGTGTGGCTCTAATGCCTCTGAGAAGTCATGATCAAAACCTGATTGGGACTAACAGTAGTTTCACTCATCACAATGCCTCTCAGAGGAGGCATTAAAATAAGGTCCTAACTACCTGCTCATTAAAGATCCCCTCCTTATTTCAACTGGTGAAGCATTTTCTCACATCCCCATTTGATCTGCTGTGAAGTGAGGCTGTAGGTGCAGAGTGGCTGCAATGCATGACTGAGTTGGCTGAGCTTCAGTGGTGGATGAAGAGAGTTCATCCCATGTAAAAAAACACTTTGAGATCCTTTGGAAAAAGCAGTCTTTCATAAGGAATTTATTTATTTTTCTGTGGAAGGTAAAGCTATCATTTTCATTGGCATGGGATCGGTACATCAATTTAGGGTTAGTAATTTAAAGAGCACCCAATTATGGAAATTATTATCTTTCTTATAATAATTATCAGTACGAATAACTGAAATTATAACATTAATTACCAATGTATGCCAGTGTGTGGCACCAAGGTATGGAAATAATTTTAAAACTCACTGTCAGAGTTGCACATCTCAACAGATATAAAATTTCCCTTTCTTACATTTTGTTTTCTCCTTAAGCGCTGACAGGGAAATAATGAACTAAAGAATTGAAAAATTCTAATCTCAGGAGCTGCTGTTTGTCATTTTGACAAGCACTTAAAATAGACAGGTCGACTGAATTAACATTATCAATATTTCTGGGTTCCCAAAGAGAGCACCTCATAATTCAGAGCTGAAGAGACAATTATTAGAAGAGGTGGATGCTCATAAAGCTCAGCCACTGATAAACAACATACAGAAGAAAAAATATGTATATCATTCTACTAAGGGTGTTTTTTGAACCAGATCAATGCGTCCATATAAGAAACATTGTCAGGATGACAAACTGTTTCTGACTCCATTCTCCTCACATGGAGCTTGTCCTCAGTAATATATTTGACCTTTCTTTTTAAAACAAAGGCCAAACTGTTATTTCTCTGTCAACAAATTAATAATTTAATGTTTTTACGAATCGAGTACATATATCTTAAGAAGGATAGGAAGGATAAGACATTTTATTATTTATATAATTAAAGGTTTTGCTATTAGGAAAAGAATAGGACAGGACTGCATGAAGATCATAAAAGCTAAAAGTTTCTATACTATGACATGTATAGAATACGGTGAAATACGGTGAGAGGTTTTTATTAAAATACATCGCCTAGTGTGATAATACTGTTGAGGCTTTAGCTTCAGAGAAAATGCAATAAATATTGACTGTTAGTGATGCTTCCCTGCTTTGAACTTAAGTTTCCATTTAAAAGCTAAATTTATATCTAAGAGCAGTTTAAATGTAATAACATTTTGAATTTGAGGACACCCATGGCTCTACTACAAAGTGATGTTAATAAGTGGGGATCCCTGTCTGCATGTTTTACTTTGTATATCTTTACTTTAATTAAGTAGATTATAAAGGGCAACATAAGTTCAATGTTTGTTGCTTGATACATTTTCCATATCTCATTATATTGATGTTTTGATCTCATATGCAAGGCAATTTACAGCTACAACTGATGAAAAAAGAGCATAAGCATTTAGAACTATTAAGTATAAACTGTTTAGATGAGTCTGCCATGCATCAAAGTATAAATTGTGGAAATTAGATTTTTGAGAAATATGGTTCTTAAATGCGGTAGAGTTCAGAAGTTCAAATTTGTGTCACTGTTGCATGGTTGCTGAGTTGTGTCACTGTAATAGGATCAAATATATTAACTTGAGATTTCAAAATGCAGAACTCATGGCTTGAGATTATAATGCGGTCAAATATTGTCACGCTATCCCTTCTATACTTTGTGGACTTGCAAATCCATAGCTTTGCAACAGAACTTAGGAAAGGACTCATGTTCTAGTTTCTCAGGCTAAGGAGGTGTTGTGAAAAAACTGTATTTTTCACACTATTTTATATAATCAATGTGCTAGCTGTAGTCACATTGGAAATTGCGTTAATGTGAAAATCAATATAAAAGTTTACGTCTTCAGAACACCTTCAGCATGTTTAGCCATAAATTTTGCATCACTTTCCTTTGGTTACAGCACCATTATATTCTGTTGTCAGAAGACACTATGAAAGCTAAGCAATAAAAGTTTGTAAATACTTTCAGTATCTTTTACATACACATAAAACGCAAATTATAGGACATGCTGCTCTTGGTAATATGATAGCAGCATTTCACCTCTTAAAACATGTATGTGTTGCTCTAATAATAAAGAAATACAAACACTTAAAAAATGTGAATTTCTAATGTCCTCACCCACATGTAATATTTAGTATTCATAAGGTAAAATGAGATTAGAATTAGTTAATTTTCCTGTGCCACTATTTCCCTTTATTGGATAATGCCGTACTCAATTTGAACAGGTAAAAGTCTTTACCCTAAAGGCACTCTTTCTTAATTTAGGATTATGTAACTTCAGGAGAAAATCAGTCAGGAGAAAACAGACATCTAAAGTTAATTTTAATTACTTATTAGACCTTCACTAGGATTTTGCACTTATCTATAATTTTCAGAAGAAATTTACCAAACCAAGCTTAATGATAAAGAGCTCTCCAAAAAATCATGAATGTAATGTACAGTACATGGAATTTTTGCTGCAATTCTGATGGAAAACCTATATTAAACATTCTGATATGCTGGTTAAAAAAAAAACAATTTTGTTTTCTCCTTTGTATTTTTATTAACTTTCTTTCAAACAAAAGTAATTGTGGCTGCAATAGTAATTTATAATCTGCAAAGTGCATGTTGTAAAAATAAAGATTTCCTAGATTCAAACAGAAGGTCAATTTTTGCATCTTGACTTTTGCATGTTTTACTATTTTACAGACATGTATTCTTCTTCTCCTGCTTCTTCCGAAGGAATTTCCTAAACATGCTGAAATCATTCTAGTTTATACATCTACATGTAGCACATTAAGAACAGGATTGCAGTTAGTTTTTAAAAATACAGTACATCAACTGATAGAACCAATGGCAGAGAGTGCAGTTAGAACATAAATTACCTAATTTTCTCTCTCCAGTTTAAAGCAACATTTTCACGACCATTTAGTGCACAGATTATCACATATGACATAACAAACTTAACATTATGAAGTTCAATGTAAAAGGATTAACATTGATAAATAAAATACTGTATTATGAAGCTCAGTAACAAATTTCCATTGGATTCTGTGAGTCTTACAGTTTCTTTTTTTTAAATAGAAATCTGTATCTGAAAATCACTGAGAACTGTCTTTCACAACACATATTCATTCTGGATGCCTGGACACTCTGAATGCTGTTGTAGCAGAATGCTTAATACTCCAATAAAGCTGTGGACAGCAAATCCGGTAAAGCTAGACACCATAATTCTATTAGAAAAGACACATCTCTAAAAATAAGATTATGAAAAATCCAGCATTCAGTTACTGAAGTGTTTTTCTGTGTATTTTTATTTAAATATTATATAGATTTAATTGAATTCCCTATGTTTTGTAGTTCATTCTGAAACTGTAGAAATAAAATAGTAAACTAAAACTATAAACTAAAATCACTGTTTTCAAATAACATATAACCATAAATAACCATATCAGGCAGTACTGACATATCGGGCCCTCTACTTTTTAAAATGCCGAGGGAGAATAGTTTCTGCTGAATGTTTTAGGGCCTACTATATCTTGCATGTGGTTTAAGATCAGAGAAGATAGTGCCTAGCATTTAGAATCAATGGCAGATTAAATTGCTCTAGTTAACCCAGTAACAGCATGGTTTTCTAATGAAAGTAGCTAAATTTAGGCATTGAGCAGACTGCTGTCAGTGAAGAAATGCATTAACCTTAATATACAGGCACATGTCTACACAATACATAATGTGACTGCAGCTTAGATTGAACAGAATCTGAAGCACAACACAAGCATCACATCTTTCCAAAAAGGGGGCCTTTAAACAATCATTACTCAATTTAAGTAGGTTGCAAATAATCCAGTCAAAATCTGGTGACCTTAATAAAGATAGATCCTTATCTGGTTCCTTGTGTGTTCCAAGCTACAAGGTGAAAAATATAAACTATTTGAAGATAGTTTATATTTTCACCATTACATTGATTAGAAATACATACATTTCTACACCTTACAAGGTACACCTTACCATGAACCATCCAGCAGGGAAACTGTATAAAGAAGAAAATATGTTATTCCCTGAATGCAATTTCTGTCTAGTTTGAGGCTTTGGGCTTTCTGACAGTGTGTGAAAGACATTAAACTCCTACAGTAACTGAAAGAGTCTGATTCGCCTCGTGAAAGCCGAAACTTTGGCGATGTGCTCCAGGAATGACATGAACTCTAGTCACTCAGATTTCACCTATTCAGCAATTGGTCTTGCAACTTGGACTTTGTGTCTGACAAACAAAAGACACACAAAAAAGATACACCGTACTCATGCAATGAAGCTGGGAAGATTTAAAAGCAAAGCTGTAGAGCTGATAGATCTCTTACCATGAAAAAAACGCTTGCATGGTGGTAATTTCAGAATAACTCCTGAAAAAAAGAATCCTTACATGGTTCTGGCACGGCGAAACTTCACCGTGGAAAAATGAAAACATGCAGTCTGTTTCTGCTTTTAAGGCCCTACAAAGCGACAGACCGAGTCTGCTTGCTTTGTTGCAGGAGGCAGATGAGTTCATCAGATCTAGAAAGTTTTCATTTTTCTTTTCTCAGTCATGAGGACTGTGCATGTAAGACTGGAGCTAGGTCAGACCTGTTTTTTTTTGTGCCACACTCTCTTGGGATTGGCCTCTTGTTATTTTCAGGTAGTCAGCATGTACTTCTGTCTTGTGCCAGTTATTGGAAAATTAGTCTTATTGACATATTTCATTACTTTTTATTTACATTCATTTTTTTTCATCTGCCATGGCTCTTAGCCCCTTGGGTTTTTATCTGTTACTGCTATTTAGATGAGAATTCAACTTTTCTTAATGAATTTACATTTGTTTAGATAGTTTTTCTTTTTTCTGATGTTTGTTGTTTAAGGCAAATAAAATAATTACACATATTGTATGCACATTTGCACTGTATTTTTATACTAGTGACAGTGATCTTATGTATGTTGCCTTGTTGAAAGGGGGAGAAATGGGGGAGTGGGTGAATTTGTGGAGTGAGGGTGTAACGATGAATTGACTGTCACACGAGAAGGGGTCCCTTCTCTTCCCATGAGGTTCTTTGTTTGGGAATGTATTCAGTCTAAATTCTCTCACAAAACATGACATGATACAGGAGTCGCATTTGAAACACCAAGATGGTTGTATGCCCCTACAGTATATGCATTGCTACATGCTTCTTCCTCTGCAGAGAACAAAACAAAACAGCCTTTAATTTTATTGCCAAAGAAAATGATAATTTCCACATACATTGGGAAGAGGAGGTGATCAACTGAGAATTCATTTCACAAATTCCTGGTAATTATTTTTTTCTTTTTCCAGTTTATGTGCCTATGATATTTGAACTGGGTATTCCAACTTTGTCAAATTCTTTATTGGACCTGGCAGACTTTGATATTTTTCTGGGCAGAGATATGTACTGTATGCTTCCATGAATCATATACTGTACTCAACAGATTGGAAAGCAAAGGAAAATGCCTACACTGAGGTACAGTGTCTACAGGACTGAGTAAATGTGTGATCTGAATGTGGTAGATATTTTATAAGTGTTTATCACCTCAGACAAAAAAAAACTCTTTTTATTTGCACATCAAACATGCACATAAGAAATGCCTACTGTATATTTATGCCACTTTTATCTGTGATACACAATTTGTAGGAATTACTCATGTCTCTATCAGATCACCTTTCTGCAGATTTGTTTAAATTGATGTCTTTGTGTGCCCCATGCTAGTGTGTTAATACTACATTACTGCTAAAGAAACACTTATGGCACAGTTTTAAACCAAAATGGTGGCTTTTCTTGATTTTAACTTTTTGTTGATGATCCCACATTCTATGGAATGCAGTCAAAGGCTTCATTATTGATGATTCTACAGTATGTGCTTTGCAACTGGAATCATTTACTGCTTAGATATTGTGATGAATTTCTTATACAGCATGTACAGTTTGACAGAATTGTTATTTTAACGTCAGTGAATCTATCATTGTTTAGATTTGAGAATCCATAGTAATGAATGTTTCACAGATATTCCTGTCATGAGTTTGACACAGGGTGTATACAGTAAGTGTCACATCCTGTGTAGATAAACTCTGTTACCTACAGTATTGTACTCTTAATTATACAGTTCAGCCATTCAGTTTGATCAGAGAGAGTGTATTTGGTTTCTCTTTCTCCTGTAGACACAGCTGTTCTAAATGCATTATATCCCTGAACTAAAGGAGGCAGTTAAGGACACAACAAAGGGTAAATCTCCTGGCACTGATGACATTTCTCCTAAATTTTGTCTACGATGCCTTTCGAAAAGGCCCTTTCTATGGTGTCCCATTTTGTGAAATTATGAAATGATGCATTCACTTCGGTTTTAAACATAATATTTATTCAAACCCTGAATCCTAAAACTATAGACTTCCAAGGGAAATGTAAGTAAATACCAACAAAACCTACAAATAAAACTAAAATTCATGCAATAGGCTAAATTCTTTCCCATTCTTCTTGACAGATTTGTTTAAACTCTATCAGGTTGTTTGAGGATTGCTTAAAGACAGCATATAATATAATGCTTAGCAGTTATAACAAAACATTCTGTTTTTCTTTTGTCTGGCCTCAGAAACTTTTGTTTGCAGTATCATTTGCTTTGAGTTTTCACAAAAACACCATGCAGAATTATATCCTTGCTTGACTGCTCAGTTTGGAAGCACAACCTGATGTAGGCAGTGTTTTAGTGCTGTGCACTTCTTAATGATCCACTTAACAATGCATCACTTTCTCCTGACCTTACCTTTATATAAATTTATACTTGATCCTGTATCATTTACATGGTTCCCTTTAGTGCTGGGATCCATGACACTGGTGTAGGAATAGTGAAACTGGAAGGTTTTCTAATGTGTACTGCGTTTGATGAGTCAACATCTGTAACCCTTTAGAAAGGCCCAGAGAACACCATGTTCCCAGCCTCATTGTCAAAGCTGATACCTGCCTTCCTTGTCTGAAATGTCTGAATTGCATTCTTTTTATCCATCTATTAGTAACCAAGTAAGCTAGGTGGACCTAAGGGCCTCCATTCATTCGTATTCTGTCTTATTTTCTTTATTTAACCACTTTGCCATAGAGGGAAGAATGCGAAACTGCATTTGCATTTCTCCAACAGACCCGTCTGTCAGAGCCATTCATTGTTTTACACCCTGCAAGCTGTACAGTGCCTTACAGGTTAGCACTGATTGGAAGAAAATGCAGCTCTACTGACACTCCTAGGTAGTTGGCAAGCCAGTGAAACCTTGGCCAACCCCAACCTATCCACACCACTCACGACTCAACCAGTTCAATGACACTATTTGGAGAGTTTAGAGCTCCAGCATTGGACTTTTCTGAATGTAACCATATGATCAAGTCTACAGGCCAGTTATTACCCTGTACAATATTTTAATAATTAGCACCCTTCATAAATCTGAGGACATCTATTGAATCCAAACATGGTTCTGTTTTTCAGACCTCTAAATGAGAAAATTAACCAGTAATAGAGAAATATTTCTAGACTTGCATTAATGTAGTGCTTGCAAAAAAACAAATCCCAGAGAACTGGGCCATCCAGGCTAAATTAAATTTATGAAATTAGAAAAATAGAAATTAAACTACAGTACATCTACTGCTGAGGATAGTAGGAAAGGTAAGGGTAAAAGTCTCCCCACTTAATTGCTGGGCTCTGGGTTCCTACCAACTCTCAGAGACATGCTGGCACGTTTAACTGGCCAGTATTAAATGTACAGTATTCAACAGGTTATTATTACTTCATTACAGTATTATTACTTTTAATTAATTTTATTTTTTATATTTTTAATTTGAAATCATAGCAATATTATTTACTTCTGCAATAGTGACAAAAGTATTGCTTAAAATTATATTTGAACAAACATACAAACAGTAATCTACAGTATTGTTTAACTGAAAAGATCCGTTTAGGCTATGTTGTGCCATCTAACTCAGCTATGACCATTTTCCTATCGATTTTTTAAGCAAAAGTCCATCAGAAAATCTCATCTTGTGGATGGTTTCCAAAATGGATGGCTGTTAAGCTCACAGAGCTGTCTCACAGGTAAATTCTGTTTGAAGTGTAGTATCTATAAGACAAGAAAACTAACCCATGTAACAAATTACCACTTAGTAAAATCAATTTCAATTATTTAAAATGTCAAAACCCACATTTAACAGCAGAGTTCACCAGATGACCTTGGCTATCTTTATTTTTTGTATCAGCGGTGGTACTTCTGTATATATAACCTACCTTCTGTCAGTTTTTCCAAGGCACCAAGGGGAGCCATTCATTTTCAGAACCATTACTACCATTGCAGGGTCTGCTGAGATTCTTTTACACAACAGGATGGAAAAGATCCATCCATTTAGCTTATGAAGCTTACGAAGAAAAAAAAAGATTAAAAGTGTAAACTGTTGCTGAGAAACAACTTAACTGTACTCATTATGCCACATGTATTAATGAGTGTCTCTGTATTTTATTTATGTGGCTTAAAATGTTTGTCTTTAAGGCACTTAATTCACCATCACCACTCTTAAGATCTTGTAATATATATACAGTATTTTTTATATGAAATCACATATACAAAGCACAGAACCAAATACTACAAATCCATGCCAATTGTGCATTTATTGGTTTATCTGTTTAGATAATACTACTCTGCAATTTCAGTGTACTGTATACAACACCTCCTCAGACTATCATAATGGGGGCTGTAAGATTAATTCATAATTTACTGAATTAATTGGGGTAGTACAGAACAAAGTAAAATTCTCCTGCTTTTATTTCATTTTAGTTTAAGCTTCTTCTTAACATTAAAATTAGAGCGGAGGTTTTTGCATTAGATCTGGGTCACAAAATTGAGGCAAGAATGCTCTTCATCATTCCTGCAGGTATAGATTTTGTCATCATTATATTTGCTTGTTGTTTATACCTCAAGCCAAACTGTGTTTGTATCCATGATTTACTGCAACAGATGGGCAATTTATTGTTCTGTTTTCTTTTTTTATAATGGCTTATGTAGGAGTAAACGTGCTGCATGTGATACTTGGCTAAAATTCTGTTTATTTTCTAGAGCATGTCTATTCATGCTTTATTGAAATAATTGTTAAAATGTTTTGTTTTTTTCAAAACAAAGAGCCTTTTAAAAAGGGTGACGTGAGTGATGGAATTATTGGTTTTTAATAACTTGGCTTGGTAAGAGTTATATAACATTTATCACTTGCCTTTTTGATGCTAAACATAGAATTTGATACTTTAACAGAAATAGGAGTAGGAGTATTAGAACAGCATTGCATTGTCTTTTATAATTTAATAAACGAAATGTCATTAGAAGCCAGATTACTGTGAATTAAGAAAAGTCCACTTCATTTGTGTGTGCAGACTAGTTACAAGGAAATAAGTACTATGTATTATTGTCAGAGTCAGATGATAAGAGATTAAAACAGATATTGTGACTGTTAATGAGTAAAATACCTCAAGATGCTGTGAGAGATTTGGAGATGGAGTATAAATTATCATATAGAACTCCTATAAGAATTGATGATGATGATGGATAATGTCAGCTCTTTACTAATAAATGTGCTTCCTTTAAAATTAATTTTCTGCTTCATGATGTTGAATGTTTTATTTGACCTGAAAAGACATACTGTACTGTCACCTTTGCAAACAACTGCACACTTGCAGCATATGTGTTTGGGCTGGATGAATTATGCTGCTTTCTCAGATCATACTGAATACGAGAGTTAATTTAGACTGCTCAGCAGTGACACTGAAACAGAAAAAAAAGAAGAAGGTCTGCACAGCTGAATCTCATTGAAACCCTAAGCAGAAAAAATGTTACCAACTCACACAATGATGAGACAGTTTTTTAATCTATCAGAAAAGACTAAACTGATTGGGATAGTGCAATACAATGTAAGATAAATGTTTCTGCAATTTAAAGGTGATGATGCACAGCATGCAGGGTATTGCACAAGTGAAACGATTGTTGACATGTTTGAACACCCAAAATTCTCTGTGAGCTATGGATCAAAATAATTTGAACTGATGGAAAATTGCATTTGTAAGTTAATAAAAACTGAATTGAAATGAAAAGTTCACCACATCCTTACTCTACGGAACTTTGTTGTCATATTTGCCAAGTTGGTAACGACAAAATTAATGAATGTTTGTTTTTAAGAATCAATTATATTTTCCTGCATGGTGGGTGTATGGTTTAGACCTCTGTGCTCTATATAATTAAAAAGGCTTCGAAGAGGAACAGAAGCAGGCAAAGGAAAGATGTTATAATTCTATAACTGCAGTTAGGTTTATTTAGGTTTGAATATGGCATGCTTTACAGAGCAACACCAAAAGACACTGTTTCCATCAAAAGCTCTAAACATTTGTCAGCAAACTCCAGTTCTATATTCGGACCTGGCTGAGTCAGCACCTAGTGTACAGGATCTTGTCCCTCTGCTTGATTCTTGTCAGCAGCAATGGGCGCCTAGGCTACTGGAAAATAAATGCATTGCCTGATCAAGCAGGGGAAGGGGCACTGCTGTCCGCTTACTAGAAAATTCAGGGGAATGGTTGTGTGAATCCTTTAGAACACTGAATCATAATTAACAGTCTAAACATGGCATGCTTTATGTCATCAGCTGAATGTAAAAGAACTGAAAAGCAACAAAGGTAAATAATAACCATAATACACTTAGTCCAGTTCCACTGAGCATCCACATTGATCTTCAGCTAGGTCATTTGTTACTTACAGTGCCTTGCGAAAGTATTCGGCCCCCTTGAACTTTTCAACCTTTTGCCACATTTCAGGCTTCAAACATAAAGATATAAATTTTTTATTTTATGTGAAGAATCACCAACAAGTGGGACACAATTGTGAAGTGGAACGAAATCTATTGGATTTTTGAAACTTTTTTAACTAATAAAAAAATGAAAAGTGGGGCGTGCAAAATTATTCGGCCCCCTTGCGTTAATACTTTGTAGAGCCACCTTTTGCTGCGATTACAGCTGCAAGTCGCTTGGGGTATGTCTCTATCAGTTTTGCACATCGAGAGACTGAAATTCTTGCCCATTCTTCCTTGCAAAACAGCTCGAGCTCAGTGAGGTTGGATGGAGAGCGTTTGTGAACAGCAGTTTTCAGCTCTTTCCACAGATTCTCGATTGGATTCAGGTCTGGACTTTGACTTGGCCATTCAAACACCTGGATACGTTTATTTGTGAACCATTCCTTTGTAGATTTTGCTGTATGTTTGGGATCATTGTCTTGTTGGAAGATAAATCTCCGTCCCAGTTTCAGGTCTTTTGCAGACTCCAACAGGTTTTCATCCAAAATGGTCCTGTATTTGGCTGCATCCATCTTCCCCTCAATTTTAACCATCTTCCCTGTCCCTGCTGAAGAAAAGCAGGCCCAAACCATGATGCTGCCACCACCATGTTTGACAGTGGGGATGGTGTGTTGAGGGTGATGAGCTGTGTTGCTTTTACGCCAAACATATCGTTTTGCATTGTGGCCAAAAAGTTCGATTTTGGTTTCATCTGACCAGAGCAACTTCTTCCACATGTTTGGGGTGTCTCCCAGGTGGCTTGTGGCAAACTTTAGACGAGACTTTTTATGGATATCTTTGAGAAATGGCTTTCTTCTTGCCACTCTTCCATAAAGGCCAGATTTGTGCAGTGTAAGACTGATTGTTGTCCTATGGACAGACTCTCCCACCTCAGCTGTAGTTGTCTGCAGTTCATCCAGAGTGATCATGGGCCTCTTGGCTGCATCTCTGATCAGTCTTCTCCTTGTCTGAGCTGAAAGTTTAGAGGGACGGCCAGGTCTTGGTAGATTTGCAGTGGTCTGATACTCCTTCCATTTCAAGATGATCGCTTGCACAGTGCTCCTTGGGATGTTTGAAGCTCGGGAAATCTTTTTGTATCCAAATCCGGCTTTAAACTTCTCCACAACAGTATTACGGACCTGCCTGGTGTGTTCCTTGGTCTTCATGATGCTCTCTGCGCTTTCAACAGAACCTTGAGACTATCACAGAGCAGGTGCATTTATACAGAGACTTGATTACACACAGGTGGATTCTATTTATCACCATCAGTCATTTAGGACAACATTGGATCATTCAGAGATCCTCGCTGAACTTCTGGAGTGAGTTTGCTGCACTGAAAGTAAAGGGGCCGAATAATTTTGCACGCCCCACTTTTCATTTTTTTATTAGTTAAAAAAGTTTCAAAAATCCAATAGATTTCGTTCCACTTCACAATTGTGTCCCACTTGTTGGTGATTCTTCACATAAAATAAAAAATTTATATCTTTATGTTTGAAGCCTGAAATGTGGCAAAAGGTTGAAAAGTTCAAGGGGGCCGAATACTTTCGCAAGGCACTGTAAATCTAGGCTTCATGGTCACATTAAGGTTTACTTGCTTCTTGTTTAACTGTAAATTGAGAAAAGCAGGAAGTTCTACAACTACTGCATCCGAGAAGCTATATTTTCTCAGGAGAATCTGTCTATATAGACACTTGTGTCAACTAATAACTGTTCCAAGTTAACAGTTTCCAAGTGTGTAAACTATAGATATAAAATTATGCATAACCATATGATGAGTAACACAATTAAGATAATTTAGAAAAGCGGGGAAAATGCAGGTGTTCAGACTGCTGAGTCACAGATCCTAAATCCAGTGGGTGCAAGATCCAATATTGAATTGAGGTTGTCTACTTCTTAATCATATTAAGTATATGTTCCCATCTGTTTCACAAACAAACCTGGAGGGTTATGCTTAAAACAATTATTGTGCCAAAAATGTTGAATCTTTCCTATAAGACATTTATGTGACCTAAAGTTATTTAGCAGAGTCATTTGTTTGTTACATTTTTAATATTATTTTTAATTGAAGTATACACCTGTAATGCAAAAACAGGATTCTTTAAGATTCCTTCCACAGTGATAAAGTTGACAGCTCCATAAATCAATTTTATTATGCATAGCTATTATACAGAGGATAAAGTGTTTTAAGGAGAAAAAATGGTTTTGTATCATGTGAACTGAAGTGATATATAGCAGATACAGATTTTAAAAAAAGTTCAATCATAGTGATTTGTGATTAAAATGGCTTTGATGGATATTTTAACTTGAGTAAGGGTCAAAACTATGTTGCTCTTTGGATAACTTATATTATTGTTAAAAAGAAATGTTTTAAATATTTCCGAAATGTTTTAAAATTAAACTTCATTTAAAAACAAAGTTAAATAAGCAGGAGCTCATTAAGATTTTCCTTTGTTTTAGTAGTCATATGAAACCAGATTAGCAACGATTATTCCATCGATAATCTAACTGACATTTCAAATAAAGATAATAGGGTGCTGTCATACATCCAAAATGAAACAACTCAGAAAACAAGGAAAGTCCAAATGCAGTATCCGAGAAGATATGCTTTGATTTAAAAGAATAGACCTTGTGTTTGTATTAACACTATAACACCACAACCAATCTCAATCATCATTACTTTCCTCAGTTTTTTTTAAAACATTGTCAAGAACCACATATTGAACAGTATCACATTATTAGGGCACATTGGGGGGATTTTCAATGTGTTTCAATTTTACTTGAGTCAAAGAAAAAATGGGTTTATACTCTGATTATTTTTCATTGAGGCAGTGCATTTTACACACAGCACTGAAAAAGGAAGGTTGGAGATGATTATGTATGCACATTAGACATAAACAAAACTTAACAATGTGAAAACTGTTGCTTCCACGAAACGATAACATATAATGTGTGAGGAATTTACACTGTGAAATTGTCGCATTGTTTGAGATACAGTAAACTAGATTTGTTTTCCTACACATTGAAGTGGGACATATACAGTATCTCACTTATCCAGCATCAAAGTATCACCACTTAAGCACATTGTGAGAGGTGTTGGTGGGGTCTGTTAATTTAGCCTCAAACAAAGGTTACGCTAAGATGCTATAAAGCTAACTTGGTGTAGCAGCCCCAGTGGCTTAACTCTACATACAGAAATAAAAGACAGGAACAACACCCACAAACAGGATAAACCAGACCAATGTCTGCTGCATATCAAGGAACAGAACCTGGAGCAAGACAGAATAGGACAAGAAGGAATTACATATCACAGAACAGGACAAGAACTCAGATTGTGTATATAAGAGCTGGGAAACCCTTGCAGTTTGTCTGTTATGTGGGGCAGACCCAGCACGTGTTGTTGAACTTATTGAGCTCAATAAAACTGAATCTGCACAAGACTGTGTCCTGCTCCTCTGATGAAGAATTTTCCACAACAGCATGCATTGGTTTTATATTTATAAAGTGCTCAGGAATGCCTAAACATTAAGGGTGCTAGGTCAGTGTAATAAAGCTGTAATTGTAATTTTGTTGTATCACATAAACATTTGCTTTTCTGTTAGGTCATAAATAATCTTTTATATACATTATAATATACATTCAAAACATCAAAAGAATCAATAACTAACTCTTTTCAGTCATGACGATCTATAAATATCCAAGTTGGGAAGTTTTATTTTACATATTGGGGTTATGTATATATTTGATATTTTCACTCAAAAGGTCATAGAATTAGTTGGCACATAGATTATTCACTTTTAAAAATAATAACAATTGTATATGACATACATTACACTTGGTTAATGTGTGGTAGCAGCAATATTTTAATAAGTGGGTTTAAGTAATCAGACACACAAACTAGAACTATTCATTTAAGGTGCATGAGGAGTAATCAAAAACTCCCCCAAGAAAATCCTAAGATCCTCTTACAGCTGCTACCTAGACTATTTCCCTCTTCAGGCAATCGGCCAGCTAAGCTGCTTACTGGCAACAAACCATGGGTCTCTCCCCACGACTAAAGTTTCTGTCAAATTATTCTATTCATAACTTTCTCCAAGACTGAACAAACTACTTTTCTAAATCCCAGTCTCTCTCCAAGGGTCTCTCTCCAAGAGTCTTCAAAACAAAAGTGCACTTCTCAAAACTCAAAATGTCTGTCCATTGGTTACTTGATCAGTTAGTCTGGTGGTCTCTCTCTTCTCGCTCTGGAGTAGTACATTGACAAAGGATCTGCTCTGCTCCTAGAAGTCTCCTTTTCCTGGTTTTTAAATGTCACTCAACCAATTGTCTTCCACCAATTGACCTAACATATTTCCAAGTTTGGATTTATTTTCTTCAAATTACATGCAAATATTGACTTGATTAATGTTTTAATGAGGACCATAAGTTTTCATATACAGTATTTTGTATCTTGTATACCAAGACTTTCAGAGACATAAAGAGGAGCTTCCCTCTTGTTTTGTTGTACAGTATTATCTACACAGCTGGGGGACAGAAATTGTGTTTTCAGTTCTCTTGGGATCTTGCTGGTGGAATTCTTTTTATGTATAAGCAACAAAAACCAAACACTGGCACTAGAACAAGATACATTGTAAGTACTGATGCTTTGTAAAATCTGCAGTTTTATTGTATTTTAACCCATAAAAATACATAAAAATGAATACTAGAAACAACTTCAAGCTTAATGAAGTGCAGAGTCAATTGTATGTAATTGTTTAGTACATACATATTTAATAAGAGGGCTAAATTAAGCATATTAGAAGTTATCTCAGGGCATGTATCAGAGAGATGGTTTAAAATGTAATAAACCATAACATCATTATGTTCCAGATTACATTTCTTTAATGTCATTCTGAATATACTTAGTGTATGTTCTCTATGAAACAAAGCAGTTTCATCATCAACATTATAAATTAAAAATCATTTGATGAAAATAAGAGACCTTCACTTGAAGGTACATCTCAAGCATTTTACTTAAATTACAGTTTTCTTTGCATTGTGAACCAAAGTTATCATTTAACAGTGCATATTTAAAAACAAGCATGATTAATAAAGTATTTACTGTATGACTGAACATCACAACAATCAGAAATTCAGTTCACAAAATTAAAAATGCTTTAAAAAGTCACTGTTTTCCAAGATTAGGTTATTTGGAGAGATGTTGGATTTGTGGAAATCTGAATGCAATCACAGTTGGCAGGAATTTCGTTTCCTGAAGATTCAGTGTACCATCATAGAAGTAAAGGTCTGAGATTGTTTCACCCCATGTGGATTGATTTTTACTGTTCATCTGTAACAGATCAGCAGCAACTTATCAATAGTAAGCCCAGCAATACCTCTTAAGAGAATCAGTAAAATGAAGCAAACAATCGTTTTTGCTTTAAAAGCAAAAACAGTTCATGAAACCACTATAAAGAACAAATATAAAATAGCATGAGATGAAGTGGCAATCAAAAAATAATCTATACAGTTTTGAACCATTATTTGCAATACAGATTTCCAAATTAAGGTATTAGGTATACAGTACATATTTAGAAATATTTGTTGAATCATGAAATTCAAGTAGATGTTAAATTTGTGAAATGTAGACTCATTTATGCTCTCTTGCCTTTATTTTGGGGAATTCAATCCCATTGAAAACTGATTAAATAATAAATGTATATTTCAATCCAATATGTAATTGCTTTAATTGCAGCCTTCTTTTGGAAGAAGAAAAGACGACTCGGTTGCAAATAATCTCAGAACCTTGACGAATGCTCTGTCCTGTTAAAGCAGTTCTTTGAGCTTGTAAAGGTCCCAGCATGTTATTAAATAGCTTTTCTATTCAGTTTATTAAACAGGTGTTCTTGGTATTCAGGCCAGCAAGTTTATTAAGAAACTAAGTTGAGTATGAATAAACTAAAATTTATTCCTGTTTAGTAAAATTTATTTTTCTTTTTCTTGATAAGGATTAAACAATAGAGAGTAAATGTAACATGTTAATTATTAATATAAATCGATTAGCTCTTAAGTGTCAGTAAGTATGTATTTTTAAATACAGTATCAACATGATTATGGGTCCACATTTAGTAATGGCTTGGTTTACTGCCAGGTTGATATCTAGTTTGTCAGAAAAAGATACAGAGTGAATCATCTTTAAATGGTGTAAACCTCAGAAAATATAAATAAGCTGAACCAATCCGAGTTATATTCCCTTTTTTTGATGTGAAACAGTTTTTCATAGAACTGACCTTTAGCTTGCAGGAAATTGCCATGCTAAGTGCTTAGAATGATTCCAGACATTATTACTCAGGAATGAATAGTAAACCTCAGCTCTATGCAAAGTAATATGCAATCACAGAAATGTAAGACATCATAAAAGTAAAATACTGGAGACCACAGCATTTTTCTAATAGAAACAATTTAAGATATACATATGAATGACAGCACTGAGAGTGAATTGACCCACCTCTTGACTTGGCAATTATGGGTCTTCAAATTGAACCCATCTAAAAAAATACCCTTTCAATGTTTAATGCTTTTGAAAAATACTACAGGGCTGGAGCACAAATGACAGTGAATTTGAATTATATAGATTACTCAAGGAAAGACTTAGTTTAGACACATTTTAGACACATATGTGTATTATACTGTATACACAGTTTATCATAAGACACCTATGACTATTTATGTTTTATAAAAATAATAGATATTTGGATAACTATAAATCTTTATGATGTTTTTTGATCAAATGATCATTCACTGGAGAGACTTCCTTGCATAAGCAGTAAATCACCTGACTAGTCAGACAGTTGATTGCATACAGTACATGTGATGAGGTGAGTTAACATGTTACTGTACATGCCAAGCCTGAATAAAATAAAACACAGAAATGAATCAATGTGCCTCACTTCTCAGTCATACAGTACCTTTGTTCCTTTTTTCAGCATGGCATCTGGACAAGGTCTATACACTGTTGCTTGCCATCTGGTGTGTTCCCAGGTAGCAATCTCTAACCTGCAAAGATGTTACAACTAAACACAATCTTTAAATGACAGGCTGTGAGCTGGTAGACGTACTGTAAAGTCAAGACAATTTTGATAAGATTGACTCATCATCTTACTCCATCTTTGTGGCTGTTTCCATTAATAATAATGATTCCTTACACTTCTATAGCGCTTTTCTGGACCTCTGCTCAAAGCGCTTTATATACAGTAGGTAATGGGGACTCCCCTCCACCACCACCAATATGCAGCACACAGTTAAGATTTGTAGAATGATCAGGGAGGATATGTAGCATCTAATGTTTAGAGGCTGGAGAACAGGCACATGCATGTCCAGGTTTTATAAGAATAGTGAGAACTGCTAGCCTGTGACTTTCACACTAGACCACCCATTGACAAATGATAATCAGCACTGTGACTTTACTTATGTCTATTCAATCCAAATTCTGTGTGTCTACTGACATTTTTTGAATAATAACAATTATGAGTCAGATGTTTCTTTTGATTCTCAGTATATATTCAAACAAAGAAATGTATATGTAAGTATATATTTAAATCAAAGGAATGATAAATCATATTTTATTTATTTGACTTTAGACCACAAAGCATATACAGTATGTTGATTGTCAGGAGCCCTGAAGCTATGCATACAGTACGTATTAATAATCCGAATAAAAAATAGAAGAAACCCTTCATGAAATTATTTGAGGATCTTGATTAATTTCTGCTGGCCAAACAAGCAAAGGACTCAGGAGTGCAAATAATTTATTAGCTTCAGTAAATTTGTGAGCTTTGCATATATTCAGTTAATTAGACAGTATCAATTGTACAGAATTAAAATAATTTAAAAAAATCACTGAGAATTGTTTCCACATTCAGCTGTATCAAACTCCTGTTCTGGAAATGTGCATTAATTCCTATTTTAGTTTAAAATACAGAGTTAATTATTGCAACCATATTGATATGGTTATGTGTCATAATGAGAACTATTATATGCTTACTTTCATATATTGGACAAAGATGGACTTCCCACTATGGCTTTCTCTACCCTAAGCATTTTCAAAGTAATGTCTTCAGTGTTAAATATTTCATGGTCAATATGAAGCACTGGCCAGGGTTTGCTTCCCTGTAGACTCCTGTGCTATGTATTAGGGTATATATAAAGTAATTTGCCCAGAGTAATGAGTTCTATTGCAGCTGCACAGAGACTATTATTGAACTGGAAATGCTGCAGGCTACTGTTTGATGTGAGATAAAGTATAGTGTCGTGAGGCATGGAAGACTTGGGTGGGTGGGTGGATGGAGAGGTGGGGGGGCATCTATTTTTCTTGTACCAGTGATAACATTAATACAATCCTATCTCATAATCAACAGTGGATGCCAAAAAGAGCACAGTGGCTTAAATTCTCAATGGATTACCCCATTATCATTAATTCATTCATTGAATATCAGCAAACCTTAAGTGTCATCATCTGATACAGATAATGAAAACAAGTTAATCAAGCAACTGTCTCATACTGTTACAAAGAATCCATCTTGTTTACATTAAAAGAAGTAAAATTGTGAAGGCTGTAATGTATTCACCAGAACTGCAACTAAGGATTACACAGCCTAATTATCCAGGTGCTCTTTGTGGTGAAGGAAGGGGTGAGTAAAACATAAATTGAACTCAGATTGCACAACTCATGTTTCTTAATTCACAAAGTCTAAACTTGCCAGACTACCATTTATTCCTTCACACTAGTATTTTACATGACACGTATTTATTGGTCAGGTTGTGTTGATAGTGGATTTAACAGATGCAGTTAAAGGTAAGTAAAATACTGTAGCATGAGTGGCAAAACCCTCTGCAAAGCCAGAACATGAATATTCAACACCCTTTTGGATAATTTTTATTCCAGATTTCTTTAATGTTTTAAGTGTTCACATTTTACATATATAAAGAAAATCATTTGTGCATTATACAAAAGTTGATTTGATTATGCTTTTATCTGAAGCGACTTACAGCTGTACACAGTAATAATCCACACTGGACCTGAACTCACATCTTTCCAGTGACAGTTCAGAGCCCAAAACTGTATGTCAATATGCTCATATCATAATCTTACAGCACAATTTTCACATTATTTGCAGAATTTTATATATGATTCAATCATTAAGATCAAATGCATCTGGTAAGGTCATGGCAACTCAGTGTCTGAAACACATGGTGCAAGGCAAGACTATATTCTTGACAGGACACCAATCTTTCGCAGGACACAAACGCATACACAAGGACAGTTTGGAGTCATCAATTAACCTAAAAAAAGGTATTTGGTAGATGGGAGGAAAACATCTACCAAATACATACAAAATCCAAAAGAACACGGAAACAGAACTACCAGATCACACAGAATGTGCCCCAGTTTAAAAGTAAACCAGGAGCTGTGAGGCTGCAGCACTAAACACAATTGGCACACCAATACCCAATCTATAACAGGTAACAATACATAACAAATGATTTATAACAGTTCAAAGTCACAAATAAAAGTTATCCTGTTGTAAAAAGTTATTGTTGGACTTAAACCAAGTATTGGTGTTCACCTATATTTTTTTCTGTGCCTCATATTCAGTATTCTGAAATACAACACTACGTTTTATCAGTCGGAGGCTTGTTGAATGCCTTATAAACTGGATGGTATAAGTGGCATATAAGTCTTTAGGATATGGGTTCAGAATTGCTTTCATATTAATTTCGTGCCAAAACCCAGATTGCTTTCTCAAAACAAAGATAACAATAGAAAAGGATTATACGTCTTGAGCTGCTTTTCAACAAGGACCAGGGAAACAGTTTAACGGTTTTATAAGTTCTTTTTATAGAACATATAGATATAAAAACCTACTGTAGGAGTATCATTTATGCTCAAACAAGTGTTTGCTTGCTAAAATATCTGGTTTCCTATATATTATTCTATATATCTATATATGAATGCAATTAATATGATAATAATATGGTGACAATACAATAACAATAAATTTACAGTATGCATACAGTATAAATCCTGTGGCCTATTATACATTTGTGACTTTCCTTGAAAAAATTAAATTATCTTGGGGAAGAAATCAGAATATAAATGTAAGTAATTATATATGTAAACAGAAGGATCACAGAGCTCACACGCTTGTAATATGATTTACAGCAAAGAGTTATAGCAAACATTTGTTAATGATGTTCCACTGTAAAAAAAGGTGCTAATATACTGCTGAAGATATACACAAAAGCTCTGTTATATTTAGACAAACACTTGTTTATATACAAATTGTGCTATAATGTAAATAGAAACACGTTTACCAACATTTACCAATGTTATCAGAAAAGTAATTTACTAGTTTTGGTCATCTAAATTATTAATTAAGTGACCTCGTAACAAACAAAAAAAAAATGTATACCTCAGGGTACAGAGATGGTTCTCTAAATTTTATACAAATTTTAAACCTGTTCCATGTTATTTAACTGCATTAATTAACATTGTCTGCACCAATTGTTTTTCAAATGGATCCATAAATCTATGCCCACTCCCCTTGAGCTGCAATTTATTTACTGTTATTTGCATTCACATCATCTGTAGCGGTTTCTACACTATGTTCTCTTTTTCTATTAAGTTAAAATTCAGACATGCTTCAAAACATACCTATAATTAATATAATGCTTAATAATTCATTTAATAGAGGAAATGGCTGAAGCTATAAGAAAACATAGCTTATTTACATTCACATGCACAGTAAGCCTACTGCTTTCTAGATTAAAAAGCAAATGCCATTGAACCATGAAGTGGGATGTCATGCACCACATTGATCGGGAACAAGTGGGGTGGGCTCTATTTTAATTGCATAAGTAAAAAGAAAATCTATAATGATTATACTTGTTCCAGCCTACTAATAAACAAAGTGCATTATTAGAGGAGAGTAGGGAAGGTGACCCCAGTACAGATTTTACTTAAGGTACATATATTTGACTCATACCCTACTGATGCCTTTTTCACGGTCCTTGCTAATGGGCCTTTTAATTCATCAGTCTACTGCCATTAGAGTGTTAATGTCTTAGAGCATGAAGAACATATGCATGGTTTTAAGCGATTAACTTGAAGAATTTGTCATGGCTGGAATCAAATAAAGTCACTGTGTATACTGTACACGTCCACTTTGATATCTCACTCATAAATCCATCACATTTTTCATTCTGTGCAGCATAATTCAGTACATAGCATTCAAATAACACACCTGAAGATATTGCACAAAACAACAATGAAACTAAAACTACCATTCTATTCAGTAAATGTAAATACTATGTTCTTATTCCTCTAGACTAGAATTGGCATCCTTTAGATTGCAAAAGCAGATGATCTTTTCACCAAGTTCCTGATTGAAAGAATCCAAGTTAGTTTTTCTTTTTTGTTACCGCAAATTGACGCAAGTACTGTATTTTTCAGTTCAGATATTTCTGAAGGCTTTATCTACAGGTAATTTCATCTCAATTGCTTGAATAAAGCAAATAATTGGTCATGCACAGGTAAAAAAGAAAGCTGTTCAATCCAGTCATCAATTAAACATTAGTGGCAACATATTCCCACTACAAAAAGTTCCTTCTTGCTACACCTTTTTATTAACACTTAAACAAAGTGTATTAGATATAGATTTTATAGAGTTAGATTCACATACCTACTGGAAAATACAATGGACATACTCATACAGTATGTCAAAAAAATTAATTTGACTTCTTCTCCCCATTCCTGCCTCTTTGGGCTTCCCTCTTTAAAGTCCCACAGGCAAAAAACACTCAATTCCATTCAGTGATGTGCCTCTGTCAGATTACAACTCACAGTCTTCTAACTAGGAACTACAGGGGATAACCCATTTAAAAGCAGGGAGCAATGATGTTCTTTCTAATGTCAGTATTAGTACAGGAAAAGACTCATTGAACAGCAGCCTATTTTAACTATGCATTGAATGATAATTATGACCTTTAATGGCAGAGTTATATTTTACTGTGTTGCAATCTGTGCTCTTCCATTTAGATAAAAGTGAAATGTTTACCGAGCATGAAAGGAAATATCACTTTATGCATGAATTTTGGAGAAAAGTAAAGCATGATCATTCATGGTAAACTTGAGTGACTGTTGCATAAACACTAAATTTCAATAGTGACGTATCTGATGTGATTTAATCTGTTAAATATCAAGCCTGGTGAAAATCTAGAAAGCAAATATTCCCTGCATCTGAAAAAAACAATGGCTTTTTGCTGTTTTTATGTTGTAATAATTTAGCACACTGCCACTTGACAGTATTCACAATCAGTATTGTTGTTGTTTGAGCCAGGGTCAAACACCAATAATCCAGTTGCCACAAACTAGACTGGCTCACAAGTCACAACATCCTGCTCATCATTATTTGTGCTGTTTCATTTAGCAAGACCTGAGCTCCATCGAACTTTTGTAGACAGAGATGTGGTGTCATGTAACATCTAGAGCTTAGATTCCTGTAAACATTCACAGAGCAGGTGATAAAATAGGACAGAATCCCACAAGAAAGTATATGAAACCTGGTGCAAATCGTATGTCACATACTGTACATACTGTACAGTACATCCTGGATTGCTTTAATTTCCATAGTATATTGGTTAATACTGTTGACAAAATAAAAAGTTAATCAGCATAATGTATATAACTTCTTCACATCTGTTCAAAACAAAGCCAAACCAGCTCTTATGAAAGATTAGCATTTTCCCAGTAATAACTTTGAGTTTGTTGCTGCTAAGTACATATGTTTCTTTTTCTGTTCAGTATATTACCACCATGATATTTTATTGGTTTAATTGTTTGACCAGATCATTTTATTTGATGGAATGCATGGACAAAATTTACTTTACTTTTTTTTAAACAATGAAAACAAAAAATGAAAGGAAATAGTCAAAAGACTAAATAAGCTAAAAATAAATAAAAGAAGCTCAAAGATTACACAAAAACACTAAAATTACATGATTCATAAATAATTAATAAATGTCTAGTGTCAGTGATTCTCTAACCCAAACTCCAGTAAAATCAGTATAATTTATACACACAACCTCAAATAATTATTGATTTAACATCAGTACATAATGCTGTTTGAAATTCTGAATCTGGGTAGGGTGGATATGGTGGATATGGCCTGCATTACTTAAGAAAACAACAACGCAATTGTAAAATGGTAATATTTCCAACAACGGGTGTCACAAAAGCATTGTTTTGGAAAAGTAGTGATACTGCTTCTTTTGAAATACACATGATGATGATAAGAATCAAACAAAGAAGAGTAAGCATTGTAAAATATGTCATGTTTCCAGGACCTTGGGTCTATTGTACTGTTACACTATCCAACTCTAGTGTAATGTGATTAATAATATTATTAGCATAATTGTTGTTGATTGTCGTAAAGGGTTATTTACGTTACCAAATCTACATCAAATCATTCTATATAATGCTATTCTGATATTAAAACAGCACTTTGTTGACATCCGAAGGTTGGTATAATTCCAATGCAGCATAATAAAAAGAGGCAGTTTGAAATTCAAGTTAACAATTTGAAACACAATGGGTCGCATAAGCCTTAGAGGTGAACGCTATCCATTGTGCTGAACAAAATAATAAGATACTTTCAAAGTTGCAGGGAAATTAGGTTTGGGAAATTAATTCTGACAATTAAACCATGATATGTGTGGCAACTTCCTTTAGGATAGTCAACACTTTGATTTAATAAGTGAAAGCCTGAAGACTTTTGTAAGGGCATATGACTTTTTGTGAGCCAGAAGAATTTACAGTGCCTTAGCTGCAACCTCACCAAACTGTGCTAAGCTGTTGGTAATACTGACCACTCACTGTGAAAAAATATCTCAAATACCCAAATTAATTGTCATATAGTTTGTATGACACTTACTGATTTTGAACCTGAAGAGCAAATGGCGTATAATATAAAACATTGTAACTTTCCTGTGCTATACTTTCATTTACATGATTGGTTTGCCATTTTTAAAAGTTTTTAATTCAAGCCATAACCATCTTTATGTTACTTATAATTTGATTTTTTTTACCCTTGAGCATAGCTAATGAGTTGGAATATTACCTTTAGATGAAAAAAGTGATTATACACGGCTTCATAATCTCTTCTGTGTTAATTTCTGAACTGTTATTTCATCCTATGAACTGCTGCAATTATTTCTTATTAGCCCCTTTTCAACTAAATGATTCTTAGATTTTCAAAACGATCTATTTATAACCAATGAAGAAAAAAGTTGGCATACTGCTGATAACACTTCATTTCATATCAGTTCTAATGAACTCTGCTTCAATGCTATAGAATTGTATGAAATGCACAAAGCACCTTGTATTATGTTGAGTTCAGCTCTTAAAAAGATGAAAGAAAAATACCCAGTGCTAAAAGTAATTGCTTTTTTTGTTAAGTCACTAGTAGAGATATGAAAAATTAAACCACATTGCAAAGACATTTAGATATTTCTGAGTTGTGAGGTATGACTGAAATAAAAAGTAACAACATCAAACATTCATTTTATCTGTCTAGTGCATATGATATGTATTTTCTGCTTCCACTCATTTAAAAAGATATTTATTTTGACAAAATATAGTCTTGAGAATGTTGTTTAATTATACGAACAATATAAATACATTGACAGAATGAGGTGTATAGTGTACAGCATTGGTGACATAGTGTATAGCATATCCACATCCTCTAAAAATATATGATGTTTGATTAAAACTAAACAAGGCCAATATATTTGCTTTTTGAGTGTTATTTCTAAATATCATTACAAAAATGAAAATGCAAAAGGTAATTCTGCCCCCTTTATAAAACCAGAAATCTAACTGGATATCAAGTATGACTACTGAAAGGTTGTGTTCCACTTTATTAGCAGAAAACAAACACCCTTATAAAGTTTAAGGTGTTTTTAGTCAATTGATATTAATCAATAGTTAAATAGACAATACTGGCAGAATGTTTGAGGTAAATGTTTATACAGTATATTGTTTATATGCTACATATACAGTACACTATAAATATGATGATATTGGGAAAAACTAAGGTTGCTGCTGGAAGAGGTGTTAGTGGGGCCAGCGGGGGGCGCTCACCCTGCGGTCCATGTGGGTCCTAATGCCCCAGTATAGTGACGGGGACACTATACTGTAAACAGGCGCCGTCCTTCGGATGAGACGTAAAACCGAGGTCCTGACTCTCTGTGGTCATTAAAAATCCCAGGGCGCTTCTCGAAAAGAGTAGGGGTGTAACCCCGGTGTCCTGGCCAAATTTCCAATTGGCCCTTACTAATCATGGCCTCCTAATAATCCCCCTCTATGAATTGGCTACATTACTCTGCTCTCCTCCCCACTGATAGCTGATGTGTGGTGAGCGTTCTGGCGCACTATGGCTGCCGTCGCATCATCCAGGTGGATGCTGCACATTGGTGGTGGTGGAGGGAAGTCCCCATTACCTGTAAAGCGCTTTGAGTGGAGTGTCCAGAAAAGCGCTATATAAGTGTAAGCAATTATTATTATTATTATTATTATTATTATTATTATATAGTACAGTATACTGTACATATTCCCTGTGATGTAGTTTAGGCTCATACAGTACTTGCAGTAACCCAGTATTGGACTAAGTAGTTATTGAAAAGGTACTGTATGAATAGCATATACATACAATTAACCTTGACACATATACCATAAGGAACAAGTAAGTATTCTATGCTGAAAAGAGAAGAAAGAAAACACAACGTTTCGGCCATGGAGCCTTCTTCAGGTGTTTAAGTGATTCAACATTGTTAATGTACTTAGACATAGTTGGTTTCAAAGAAGGTTAAACATTTGTAAAACATTTTATTCAAATAATGTACATTTTTGTTACATTTTAAGAATTATTTCAGTCCAATACTAGATTTGCATTTATTTTTGAATAGTTACTCCATTTTGAATTGCCAAATGTCTTTTGTACATGGGGAGAAAAGAGGAGAGGTGGAAAAGCTTCTCTGAATCTATTGAATCATTAATCTTTTTATATGTTGCAAGCTCTTCAGTGGGGTACAGGATGTTCAGCTCTGGGAAGAGAAGAACATCCTTTACTAAAATCAACATAAGCCTACACATTCCAGGGAAGGTAGCAGAGGTCACCTCTACAAGCCCAGAGAGCTGTGACCTACTAATCCTTTGCCTACTCCTAGTAGAGCAGAGCCAAATGTGTGTTGTCACTGGGGGAATCCCAGTGACAACACACATTTGTCACTATGACTGTCACAGATGACTAGAGACATGGCCCAGTCTCAAGCATCTGATGTCTAGATCATAGCACTCAACCTGTGCTCTGACAGAACACCTTTACCTTTGAGCTACTGGGTAGCACTTAATGTTTTTCAATGACAGAATGCATATTTGGATCCAATTTTCTCAATGTGAAAATTGTTGTTACTATTGAATACCTTACATAAATGATTTTGGTCCAATGTCAGATTTGTGTATGTATTTTTTTTTTTGCATCATCACTCTGGTTCAGAATTACCAGATGCCTTTACAGTATATCTCTATTCACGATGATGACCACTGTAGAAATATGTTTGAGTTCACACATGTATACATGTGCAAACTCAAACAATAACCTTTCAAACTCAACTGTACAATTATTGTTAGAAATTCTGAATTTCAGTTTTGGTCTTTTTGTAACAAAGGAAATAATTATTAGAGTGCCCCTATTTTATCACTGTGCAGATTAGGCTGATTATATACAGTACAGTATAGTGCCTTCTAGGTTTATTCATGACACCAATAAAAAAGGACAAAAATAAATCTTTTAACAGCAGGATTTATGATTTGTATAAAGTAAGTCCTGAAAATAATTACAGAAAACACGCGCATCATATTTTTTCACACCCCTGAAGTTACTATTTTCTAAATACTCCTCTAGCATTAATTACACAGAAAATACACATTTATGTTGCTCTGTGAGGTTCAGGCATGTACTGTAGAATAGGGGATTTTTGACCATTCTCCAAGAAAAAATCTTTTACTCCGTTGGTTTCTGTTTGTGAATTGCCTACTCATGTTAGAAACATAAATATTTGATCCAATTGAGACACGAGATTGACAGGGCCATTCAAATCATACATTGTGTGCAATTAATTGTTTCTTTGTTGATTTTGATTTATGCTTGGGAATATTCTACCACAGGCCATACTAGAATTTCCATTTTCACTCTAGCTTGAACTTTGTGGTTGGGAGCTTTTAATGAAAATGTCCAGGTACAGTACATGTTGGATTTTATAATCCCCCACATCTAAACAAAGGATGCAGGATAAACAGATGCAAATCAACCCCATATCTTACTGGATCCCTCACCATACTGTATTCTACATTGGGCATTAGTGTTTTCTCAATATGAAATACGAGCTTCACTTTATTACACCAACGATGATACTATTGAGAATAAAACTCAATTTTCATTTCACCTGCCTGACTATAAGACAAGGTTCCAATTGTCATAATGTATTCTGGAGAATCTGAGAATGAGATTCTTGCCTTCAGAAGAGGTTTCTTGCTTTCAATCTAGTTGCGAATGCCAGATCCAGACAGGTGATGTTGAATGCAGTTTTTGACACATTGTATCATGAAGATGGCAGTTTGTTTTGGGAATCTCCAACTGTTACCTTGGATTTATGTTTGACTCTCAAACCAGCCATCTCTCAGCCTGTGATTGGTGGCTAGAAACTGTAATATCCTCTTCCTGGCAGAGTTGCCACTGTACCAATAACCTTAAATTTCTTCATAATGGACATAACAGCAGAAAAGTAGAAGATTCACATTTTTATGGATACTTTAACCATCCCCCAACTACAATGAGCATTTACCTGCAGTCATCAGAGATCTCTCTGACCTTAACCATGATGATACACATGACATCTGAACGTCTTTCCTGTTTAACCTCCTTTTATAGCCCAGGGAAAAGCCTCTGTTATAGAGGCTTCCATTACCAAAGTGCCGAATATTATTAAGCCTTTGTCCCTTTTATCCTTTATGAAGTGTGTCGGTGAGTGGAGAAGTAGAAGCAGGATAGAAGCTCACAGAGGTTTATTGCCCTTAACAATTAACAGATGCATCATAGTCACTGAGGGTGAGAAAGAGAAAGGAAACCCATAGCATTTGCTAACACCCTCTATGTTAAAAAATACAGGAAGAGGTCTTTCTGAGCAGAAGGAAGTGAGCATGTGTGGGGGGAGAGGAAAAAGTTTAAAGAACAGTGTCAGTGGAGCATCACCAGGCAGTGGCAGATTATATTAAAATAGATTTGTTTTTGGAGGATTGTAGGTGGACCAAAAATCTTTAGAGACATGAATAAATAAGTTCCATATCGTCTAGAATTGAATTGTTTATGCCAAACTTTATGTTGGATTGTACAACACGCATGTGATTACAATATAATATTTAATAGCTGCTTTAAGTAAGATACATTATGCAATCTGTAACTCATGATATTATATGATGATTTTTGTTTATATGTCATCGGGGTGGACATAAATATGGAGGGCACAGTGTACAGTATATGCATGCAAAATTACTATATCCCTCTGACATGTTAAATGTGTTTTGGGGATTAGAACACAAGAAAGGAGGACAACTCTGGGATTTCTTATCTGAAAAACAACTTATTCTCTAAATTGTTCTCCTCCCCTCCTGTCTTAATGGAGGCAAATGATTTATATGAAACTATCATCTATGCAGACTATTCAAATTGAAAAGCTCTCCATTTCCCAACTTTGGTGCAAAATGATAGAGAAGAAGCAATGTAATTAAGTTGAACTAATGTGACTGCACTTGTTTATTGCCAAATTTTCTACACAGCTCAAGTACTGGATAATTTAATTCAAATCCATACCATTGATTCAGCTTTAGCAGTCCAAACAGAAACAATCTTCCCTCTACTGAATTATTTTCTGCCAACGTGTCTTCAACATAACATGTAGCATGCAAATCCACACACAATGCCTGCCACTACTGATGACAGTTTGTGATCTTTGAAGGGGTATGTGCACTGTGT
The DNA here is from genome assembly GCF_059453375.1 of Lepisosteus platostomus. NCBI lineage: Eukaryota > Metazoa > Chordata > Actinopteri > Semionotiformes > Lepisosteidae > Lepisosteus > Lepisosteus platostomus. The sequence goes on along the minus strand of NC_142630.1, from coordinate 11,721,398 downwards.
GATCTAAACACAAACATCACAAAAACACTTATCGCATTGGAATGATGTGCTTTGCTCAGCAGGGACTGATAGATCTTGTGTAGAAATGATTAAAACTATAATTGTGCAGGCTGTTATATCCGGAGAATAAAGGTTCATTTTTCATTGTGAAGCACTTAAGCATTGAATTTAGCATCAGGCTGACTCAAACTGTCTGCTTTGCACTACTTTTGGCTCTTCAGCATGAGGCTACATAAATCAAAGCTGAGCGTTATGCTCCTCCTACACATTAAATAGCGTAAAAAGCTGTGAATCTAGACATGACAGATACATGTAGGTATGGGTGAATTACGAGCTGAATAGCACCAGTTTCTTCCTCAGTGACATTTTATATTTGCTGTTTTAAACCCTACTATGCCTTTGTATGTTTGAACAAAGCAGGACTTTATACTGCTTCCTCCTTTATAAGTAGAGTTTTTCAAAATCTGCCTGAAAATTTAGAACTTAGTTGTAGCACAAAGAAAATGGCTAACTTGTATTTTACAGGTGTTGCACTTAGAAATATAAAGAGGAAAGGTTTAATGCAAGATTATTTTAAGATAAGTTATTTAAGTTATTTTCTGTGCAGCTAAGCAGTGTTAATAAAACATTGTCTATCCCAAAGAATATAATAGAGACAGTAAAAATATATCAATCAGTAATTACGTGTGGATTAAAATACAAAAATGTTTTTCGTAACACCAAACACAAATCCCCCTCCTAATGTCACTTTTTAAAATTTAGTTAACATAATTCATGCAGTTAAAATATTTCCAAAGAAATAATAACCAGTGAATATCTGGGCATGCTGATGCCTAAGTAACAGATCTTTTAAATGTACGAATCCCATAAACAGCTACATTAACGCACTCAGACTCAGACATAGAGGCCAGATGAGTGTGTGAATGTGTGCAGCACTGCCAGAAGGAATTCCTAAAGCCATGTAGCAAATCTTAGATATATCTCTGTAGCATTACTAACTGTTAAATCAATATAGTCTTAGATGTAATACATGGTCTTCTTTAGTAATGGCATTTAAATGTAAGAGGTCTGGGTACAAAGCCTGTGCACATTACTTGGTTTAATATTCCCTTTGATGCAGCTCAGGACTAAAATGCACATTTTGCTCCCATTTTAAAAGCTATTTCTCATGAGATGAAGATTACAGGATTACATTTCTGGAAGTGGAAATTAAAGGCTCCTCATTTTTACAAAGGAAGGTTCAAGATGCAGACTCTAAAGGCCCTCATGACAATTTTAGACTATTCCAAAATGAACACAAATGTTTGGACTTTTAAATTTTCATCAGTAATTTGCAGTATTAATCCCACTAAACTATGATTTGTATGTAATGAGTGCAGTATTCTCTGTTTCTGTAGGGATTTGATTCCAGTCCAAGCACATACTGTACCTCTCCCTAGACAGCCAGATACAGCACCATGCCAAACAGATCATTCTCTGTCATGGTTTACACAGTCTACTGTTTCAGAGGGGGTGGCATCGATTCTGTTAATACAGTAGCTTATGCATATGAGCCCTGTTGCATGTCAACTGTGATTATTTATTGTATCTTACTAGAAAATAAAATATTGGGTCATTTTTGCTCTTATCATACACATGACAAAACTATAGAACGTCCAATACTGTTGCAAAGAAAAACTACAGTTTAAGCATCATGGCCTTCTTTTTGAGTATTCTCAAATCTAATTTAATTAAATTACATGCCCCTGGATACAAATCAGCTGGTCAACAGAGACAATATTTGCAGTGTAGTGTCTTCCGTAACATTTTATTTATCAAAACAGAACAATCCCATTTTATCAGAATCAAAGGTGCTTTTTTTATGAAAGACTAATAACTGCTAAGAATTGTTTTCAAGTTGTGGTCTACATTTCACATTAAACTTACTAGACCAAGACTTGCTAAAAGCCTGATTTTTGTCTCAATCAAAATACAGTATGAGTGCTTAGACTTAGCAGACTTAACTTAATATGCCTTCCTTTCTCAACATAAATACTGTGGCTGAAACACAGAAAATCAGCAAGTGTGCTGTGATGGTTAATGAATTTCTTTGACAAGGCATGACTACATGTAGCAGAGACAGCCACAGGATATCAGCTTCAATTATTCTGACAAACCAAGTTTCACTTAAAATGATTTAACAAAAGCCACAAGAAGCGTTTAAAACTGAAGAGCTCTCTAAAGCAAACATTTTAAATATTTTAAAAGAGAATACTTTTAGAATTCGGTATAGATAATGCGGTCTTGTAATAAATTATTTAGAAGCACATGGCCATACGTCAGTCCAGTACTAGCACATTGTAGTCTGGAGTGAATTGTCAATATTGCAGGATTAATTATGCAATGGTTGTACAATCTAATGTAATTTAATCTTTCAAGGTAAAACATTTACTTAGTACACTTGTGTAAATGGCTCCTTTAAAGTGCTTTTCTAAATGACTGCATTTGGCTTCCACAATTTTTACTAAACCAAAAAGAAAAAAAAATCAATGTGCTTTTATCTTAAATGACCTCTGTCCCAAGATTTAAAATATAATTTTTGATTAAAACGTGTAAATAGTCTGTAAGGTGGAAAGACAGTCTTTACTGTTTTGTTCTGAACAATGATAGCAACATATCTAAATGATCAGAAACATATTTTCATAAGAACTGTGAGTACAGGGAAATTAAAAGACATGGGATATTGCTTTAAAAAACATGAGTCTGGACTTGATTTATTTTTTCAAACATAATAAATAGCATGTTGTAGCAAGTTAAGAATATCTTTACAAAGTAACAATATGGTATAAGTAAACTGTAGAAAAGTCTACTGAGAGATCATGGAAGGCTGAAATACCCCTGGTCATGTTCTACATGTCTTACAATTAAGAAAGAAAATTGGTGACTCAAGGTGAAAACTACAGATCCATGCAACGACAATCAGTTGGGGCTGTGAGAAATTGTGAGAACCTCTCTGAAGACTGCATAAGCCAGGAGCACAGACAGGTAAAGAGTAGAAACATCAGGAAGGGAGAGAGAAAGAAACTGCCAGCCTGAAAGCTGCCTGAAGGAGAAAGAGAAATGGGTCAACTGCAGATCCCCTGTTGTAAACACTCAGTTGAGAGAAGCTCAGCTGACATCATTAAATGTAGCCAAAAAGACTGACAGACTGAAAGACTTCATGGAAAGCAGATGGGAGAGGAATATATCTCATCTGAGAGACTGACTATTGCACCTTTGTTTGAACCCCTCAAACAGAAAGAGACATTCAGGAATAAAGGAAATGAACTTGAAAAATAATTCATTTTAGATATAGTTGGTATGGGGTGGCATAGTAGCTCACTGTTTAGCATTACTGTATGTGCTTCCCACTCGTGGGTTTTCAATAGGTGCTCCAGTTTCCTCTCCAAGTCCAAAGACATGCCGATATGTTAATTGGCTTCTATAAAACAATTGGCCCTGGTATTCACGTTTGTGTGTGCCCTGTGATGGACTGGCTTTCTGTCCAGGGTGTATCCCACTTTGTACCCATTTGTACAACAGTTCATAGAAAATGTTGTTGTGTATCTTGAAGCTTCTCCCTTAGTGTTACATGGGTTTAAACCACAATGACAACACAACAAGTCTTCAACAATAAATCTAAAACAATTCAATCTGAAAATATTCATTTGGCCTTGGCTTTAGTCATGTGTTAGTCGGGTCTTGAATTATAATTCTCAGCATTGATTTGAGTTCTTTGGCTGAATAGAGATGTGCTACTGGCGTCAAGAGAGGAATGAGGCTGTAACCTTAGTGCTGAAGTATGTGAGAAGAAGCAATGAACTTTCAGAGGGTGAAAGGAAAGCGCTCATTCAGAATTAAAGCATAAAAATTATTAGTTACCTCCTCCAGAATCAGACCAAGTTTTAAATTGTTCCATATTAATCAGAAATGGCAAGACCATTAAACATTAGCATTTCTAAACAATAGAGTTTGGTAATAGCCTTTCTTAACACATTTATTGTTGTTTATAGCAGCTCAGTCTTTAGTATTTCAACTTATTAATATGTGCAGAGTTAATATACTGTAGATTATCAGAGTCATCAATATAAACGTTCAAATTATTGAGAGACTGTTTAGTATTTACTAAAAGCACTATTCTTAGTGATAATATTACTTTTTTTACCCTCACTGCTCTTCAAAACTTTTTACAAAATGAGGCCGAGGCAAGGGGTGGGGAAGACCACAGAAAATGAGTATTGTTAAGGGAAAGTGGAAATCTGCTCAATGTATTCCTGAGGAAGTGAGAAAGGCAGCCATCTGTAGATTGTAGAAAGAGATTGATCAGTTGTTGAATGTTGGGGAAATGTGAACCAATTTTTAAGGAATGAGTACAGGGCTGCCTATTTCAGATAATACGCAGAGGATCTATACAGAAAGAATTGTAAAATTACTTTTTTATCAGTTGTTGGATTTTTTATAAATTAAAATCACCATTCTTATTTTACTCCATTTGGAATAGACCTTGCAACCTCACACAGGAGAGAATGAAGTAGTGTAGGCAGACTCCGCCACCCCACTGATCTTCAAGCCACTCGTCTTTTTACGTCATAGGCTACACATCCCTTTGCAGGGGGTCCAGCACTGATTAGAGGTGAGACACATCTCTTACTTAAACCTATTATTGCATAACCTTATTGTCATATTATTGTTAACCTATTGCATAATCTCAAAGCCAGGTTCTGAAGATTTCAAGGTGAGGATCACAGCCTCATCTTTTTGCAAGATTCTGGGGTAAAGAAACTATGGAAGGAAATTCAGTGTAGTAAGCCAATTTTCCTACCAGTTCAGAGGTGACAGAAGAAAAGTAAATTGCCACATTTAACCATCAGGGTTCAAGATTACCATTGATCAATAATCTAAGTAATGAGCCAAATACAGTACCATCCTTGATAATATTGAATTGTGACCGCCTACTGTCGCATAGTTAACAACTAGGTAGAACGTCTTTCAGTATATACAGTATGTTGGCTGCATGAAACGATGAGTGATTGGTCAAGTTCTTGATTAAAAACTCTTTGTAGCTGATTGTGCTAGTGTTGGTATACAGTATAATGAAAATGAGTGGGAGAAAGTAAAAAATAACATGACTTTGCTCCATTTTTCTAAAAATCATGAGATTGCTTTCTTTAGCTCATACAAAGCTTCCCTTTTATGAAGACTGGATATACCAGGACCAAAAACAAATACAAAATACAGTAAATTAGATTTTATTAAAATGTATTTATCTATTAAAGTAAGCAGTTAAAACTTCAGTGTTTTATTTTTGGGGGGGATTTAATGCACGTAATGTGATAGCATATAATGTTTAAAAGCAATGGTAAAATATAATTCTATCAGCTTTTAAAGAAGCCTTTTCTATCTCACATATCAATTTGTTGCATTTGGACATTGTTTTGACCTATTCTCCAAAGGATCAATTTGCACCTTCAGATTACCCATCTGCTGTCACACCACAAACACACCACAGTTTCTTCTGTCTCCATATGCCACTGTTTTGCCAATTGTAGGCTTTACAATCCATAAGCCTCAGCTGAAGCCATTAACACCAGACCTTGAACCCCATCTGTTGCAACCAGAAAAGCCAGTTTCTTCATGGATTGCCTATCCCCTTAAAAACAAGTCCCATCTGCAAGGTCTGACTTGCCATTGGTGTCAGGACAGTTTTTACATCTGCTGTGGCTTATCCAGTCAACAGCAACACATTTGTGTCTACATCTGCCAATGTTATTAACTCGGCCTTCAGGACCAGTTAGTGTCTCTTAGGTGCTGCCTCCTTAACTTTCATACTTTAAAAGAAATATATGTGTAAAATAACATTGAAGAAATGTGATTTTCTTAGTAAACTCTATAAATGTTGTGTTATTAAAAGGAGTAGAATAATAAAAGGAAAACAAGAATGAGAAATTTATAAGTTCAAGCAACAGGTAAGTTTTTGCTTTCTAATTTGTAGTCTAGCGTTCTCGATTTTTTTTTGCAGAATCAACCTTTTCTTTCTAATGGAATCAATTGGTTGACACAAAATAATCTATTGCCGAGGAGTTTATTCCTATTGCTAAAAATACATTTAAATGTATACCACAAACGCTACATACACAAAGCCTCCGGTATTGTGGACGATCCCTCCAACCCCTCCTGCAACCTCTTTGCCCTCCTACCATCTGGTAAAAGGTATCACAGTATATGGGCCAGCTCCACCAGACTCCATAATGTCACGGATGTCGGAAAGGCATGCCATGGAATGGCTAGGAGAGCAATAAAGACCCAATGCATAGCGGCATAACAGGGTTCAGCCCGGGCTCAGGAGGTCAGACGATGTCGGGAAGAAACCTATGCCATCAGGCTGCAGAGGAGACGAACTGGTGCTAGGTGGGTCTCAAGACATCCAAACCCTCACTGCTGAGCAAGGAGGAAAGGGTGACCCGGAAATATATAGCCCCACACTAAGACATACTGGAAGGACAAGCAAAGCACAGGGAAACTAGGAACAGGACAGAGTAGGAGCGCCCTCTAGTTGTAGAGGTTGTGACACATAACAACTTTTTTTCCACACCCTGGTACCTACTGCACCTACTCCGAATCTGGAAACTTAGTTATTTTTTGCCTAATGTCAGGCATACTGTCTAATGTGCCTGTATTCTTTGCACAATTTGTTTCACAATCCTGTAAAGTAAATTGCACTATACACATTGAACTTTATATACTCTGTACCCTGTCAGAAATGTCTATGTCTACATTGTCTATAGCATTGTATTGTCAGTTCCTTGTCTGTATTCGCACCGTAGACCTGGAGAGCGATATCTTGCTCCTCTGTATACTTGTATATGGCTGGAATGACAAACAAACAAACTTGAAATGGCCCTCAATCCTACGATTTGTAACTTCAACCACTTGTGGAGCTTTCTGGAAGAGTCCCAGCAGCAAAGATACAGTACATCTGTGAAAGCTGCCATTAAAGCCTTTTCCTCTTTAAAAAACTGAACACAATAGAGTTGGAACTACAGGAACTTAGAGAGGACCATGAAATGGAGGAAAGATCTGGCTCACTCCCAACATCATTGGACTGCCAGCACAGAAATATGTACAAACAGGAGTTGGTCCCAAGGTTATCAAAAGAAGTAAAATACAGAAGCCTATCCAGACACACCCCATAACATTACATCACCAAACAGTTCTCCATTCTAGAACCTGGTAACAAGTAACGGAAAGTGAAGATATCTGTCACTCACAGTAATGTCCAGGTGCCAGTGACACCAAAACCACAAAAAAAGAAAAGAGGTGGTTTTGGATACTCAATTATCTGGAACACTACAAGTGAGATCTGCATCCAGGATCCTGAGACAACAACAGTATTCTGCCTCCCTGGTGCTGTGGTGGCTGACATTGTTCATAAAGTGGACTTTAGACTACTATCAACGGGAGGTGAAGACGTAGTTATTAATCAGGTTGGGACAAATGACATCGGTATAAACAACACATTTAACACATTAAACAAATTCAGAGGCCTTGAATAGAAAGTAAAAGTAGGATCTAATCATTAATTTTCCCAGGTATGTTGTTTGTACCATGTAAAGCTGAAGATAATAGTGTGCTAAAGAAGGCTTATTCCTGTGGAAAAGGTTACTCATGCTCCACATGATGGATTAATTCTAAATTAAACAGAAACTCATTTATATTAATTGGGAAATACAGAAGTGTTGAAATTGGGGGGAATCCAAAGAAAATCGGCAAGGGAAATGCACAAGGAGCCTAGTCATGAAGGGTAATTAAATGCTTATACAGTAACTAAATGCTACTTACTGTACATTGGGTACAATATGCAAGAGAAAGAAGATACTGCATTAGATTATGGTACACAAACAGTATAATTGCTGAAATCTAGCAAACAGAAAGTCATGGTGATGCTCACAACAGCAGCCATATCACCCTGCAACTCACAACTGATAACCCACTGAAGCTAAGCAAGTGTGGGCCTGGTGAGTACCTGGATGGTAACCTCCAGGAAAAAACTGAGGTTTCTGCTGGAAGTGGTGTTGGTGGGGCCACTACAGGCCAACTATCAGACTTCTAAAAAAAATCCAAAGGGTTCAGTGTAATGAGAAATATTCAGAAATGTATTAAATTTCAATCTTATATAAGGAAATCAAGAATATGTGTAAAGGAAAAAGTGTTTTTGTAAAGGATGAATAAAGACTGCTTTCTTAGTAGGACTGTCAGCATACCAAATGCTGTAGGTAATTCACTAGTATTGATGTAGACTGTTACAAAAATCAAGATACAGTAAGGAAAACAGAGAAACATTAGGAACATAAATTGTATACTAATTTTAAGAAAGCAGACTATGAAGGAATGAGTTTTCAAGAAGCAAAATTATAGGATAAATATGGTAGGACAGGAGATATACTGTATGTATTTAGTAGAAAAGGGGGAATGATATTTTAAAAATATTCTACTTGGAACACAAAACTGATTTCATCCCTGTTGAAAACTGATTTAAGTCATTGAAAGTCAGAAGAAGTACCCTAATTATTTAATGAATCAATTTAGATAAAATTAAGGAGAAAGGCACTTTATAAATTGATCAAAAAAGAACAGGATGTTGTTAATATACTGTAGTGAATTAAACTATATCTATACTCTAAAATATGAATAAATCAATATAATGAATTATAGTATATCCATTGGTTTGAAGGTCAGGGAAAGTGATGTTTTGTTGATTCAAGAAAAAAATAAAAGGATTTTTCAGGAAGCATTGCTGAGGAATCAGTGCGTGCTGGATTCCCCACCTTTAACATCTGCTTTTCTGTGTCCTGTGAAGAAAGATAGTTTAACCATATGATCTCTTAAAGATAGAATGTTAATAATTTAATGACAGAGAGGAAAAACACAGTGTTATATAAACCTTGAATTAGAAAATAGGAAACTATTTTTGGCTTTTGAACTAATCCCTTGGGAATATATTTGCTCTCCCCCTCAGAGGTTATAATGGAATCTGCTGTATTCATATATTATTAATGAGAACAAAGTCTACAAGTTTTGAAAAGCACACATTCAGAAATTCTAAACTCTAATGTGGCTTGATTTTAAACATACTGTACAGTATTTCTTATGTTCCTGAACATTGGAAAAGAAATTGATATTACTGTCTTATCAGATCAGGGCCCCTCTCATGTCGACAAATTAGCGGTTTTAAAAAACTCAGGAAGTGTTTGTTTTTTACTTTGTTTTCTCTCCTTTTCATCAGCTTTAGAAAGACATAAGCCAGGTTCTGTCAGTGGTGAGAAGGAAACCTTTGCATTCTATTTTATCACATCTGCAAGAATCACCACGTTACCTGCAGTGGTGTATTTAGAGCTGCTACTGTATAAGCAGTAACAGTGGAAACTTCAGTCCATTCGAGAAACTGCAGAAAGCAGGCCTTCATCTTTTTTGCATCAAGGCCACCTTGAATGAAATCCCTATTTTAACAGTGGAAGGTCAAGAAAAGGTGGAGCATTCTCATTGACCCTTTGATTTTAATGTGTCATTAACAGTGGCATTTTGAAAATATTTTAGACTTTGCTATGCATTATTGTTTTATAAGACTCTCTTAAATTTGAGGAAGCAGAAGTAAGGCAAATGACTTGTGCAATCAAATGCACTGTAAGTATCAAATGTAATTCAATAGAGGAGAAAATAGATTCGGGGAAGTACATAGCAAAATGGTAGCCTTTCAATTGCTCCCAAAATTCAATTCGGATATTTACAAAAATATGTATCTGATTATTTAGCATAAAGTGTTTCTGGACTTACTGCGTGGTGCTTCACCTTGCAGAATGACAGTGACCCAAAATACTGTATATGATGACTAATAGCAGTTCATCAGGAGAAAAAAACTGGATAGTCTTAGACTGGCCCATCTCCACAGAAAAAAAAAAGTCACAACTGCCCAAGAATAAGCAAGAGCTCAAAGTAGCTGAATCAAGACATCTCAAATGATTTAAAGAGTTTTGGTGAGGTGAGCTCAAAAGGTTACTTACTTCAGAAAACTGTAGTTATTGCCTCAAAGGAATATGCAACCAAATACTGATTTTTATATTCTTAAAATTAAAAAAGTGCAGTGAATGTGTCCCAATATTGATGGTCTATTGAAACTACTGGGTTAAACACAAAGTATGATTTTTACAATATGATTAAATGTATGCATAGGATTACCTCAAAATAACATACCTTTTACATGTTCATTTTTCTCTCATGATCACAATGATCATGATGTATTGCTTTACTATGAAGTAAAAGTAACAGTTTTGACTTTTCTGTCCCATCAATTTTGAGTGGCACTACATGTCTTTAGGTTTAGTTACACTGTGAAGTTTGATATTAAAGGCTTGGATTTAGCAATGGTAATATTATTTCTGCTCAACCAAAGCTGCTGGAACTCAGAAGCCTAATGAGTTTTTTATGTACTCAAATGAACCTTGTCTTTTCTCTCCATATAGATTAAATATGTACATATTAGAGTTTAAGTTAAAGGGTTTAAGTGGGTGGTTTAATACAGGTTCAATAAATTTGAATTTGTCAGATTTAGTTGGGAAAGGCTAAAAAAGTTCAAGACATAAATTATTTGAAGGACTGTTAGTCTCATCCAGGACCCATCTCAGGAGAAATACAGTTCTAGAGCTTGCATAACAGCATTATCACAAATGAGTCAAGCTGCAATAAGATTTAATTTATATAGAACTAGATGTAGAAAATGTGCTTGCATTCCTTTAGATATCAAGACACCTGTAATTTGTTTTTCATGCATTATTTGTGAATATTATTTATACTTTATGTCTATTGTTCTTTTTATCCCTATTGAAATAAAATTGGATTTTATTTACAAAACCCAACCTGACAAACTGAGAAAAAAAGATTGAAAATATTGTTAGTTCTCAGTACTGTAAAATATAATTCCTTAGTATTAAAAATGCACTATTTTTCCCATGTATGGACTGAGGTACTTTGCATCTTTTTTGTGCTGAAAGTATTTCAGGAGATAGAATACTTTTTTACATACTCATTCTTAAGATGTCTGCAATAAGATCCCTTCTAATGAAAATTAATGAACTTTTAAAAAACATAAAAAACATCACCTTTAGGACCTCTTACACATTAAGACAATTTGTTTGCTCTCAGGTTAATGTTAAAAATGCTGAGAGAAATCTTACTTCAGTGAAAATACGTATTGAATACATATTGCTTAACATGTTCATAAATGATGTTGCTTAGTTATTTGAAAATATAAAGCAACATGACTGCTATTATAAATTATTTGCTGTTAATTTATTTCAAAGATGACAGATTCCCTTGTATTTACTTTGCATTTGTGGTGGTGCTATGAGAGTTGTAAAGAATGTAATTTTAAAAAAGTGTGCACATTGTTTTCCTTATACAGTAGGATATTAGAATATGATAAATAGTGGATTAATTCTTCTTGTGAGTGCTTTAAAACTGTGTAAGTGATCTTATTTTGAAGCAGAAGCAAAAGGGAAAAATATAGAATACTTTACTTCTGCAAAATAAATTAGACTGAAATAATATTCCTGAGTTTTAAACAATAGCCCCCTTTGTAATTATATTAACCAGCTCTATAACAATATTTACGTTTATTGAACCAAGAGTCACTTATGAAGCTTTTGTTATCAGTTTGTTAGGAATGGAGTCACAGTTCCTCCTAAAATGAAACATATGTTTTTAAGACCTGTTTTTCTCTGTGTGGACAGGTGTTGCAACACTGGAGAACATTGGAGGAATGTATATTAGGTCTCTTGCTTTTTGAGCTTCCATTTCAGCCCTAGCTTCTTAAATAGGTAAAATGAAATTGCATACTCACTGTAGATGTGACAGCACAGCCTTTACTCACAAAAAAGTCATTATGGGACAGATATGGTTCTAAAAAGTCTTCACAGATAACACTTTTTCAGAAAGAAAATAAAGTAGTTATTGTGCTTATCCAGATATACTATACAGCACAGTGCTCATTTATTTTATATACTTTATATACAGTATTTTGTGAAGCCTATGCAAAAATCTATGATAAACTTCCAAATGGGTTATAAATACTGCAGAGAAATATTCCTTTTCACCTTATACATAATTGGCATTTCATTTCTCACTTTCCCTCCTTTCAATTCCTTTAGACAGCTATGTACTAACACTTTTCCACATCTCCAAACATTTCAACTCACCTTGACCTCTGAAGGACAGGAGGCAACAATTATAACAATCTCCTAGAACACATGCTGCTTTAATTTTCTCCAATTATGTTCCACAGATTTCTCCTGGCCCTCTGAGCCGCAATGAACACATATTCCATTTAGAGATCACAGGGGCTAGAGGGAGATGAAGGACTGATAATGCGCAGGATAATGAGTATGGGTACACAACAGGAATATGATTACAAAATTAGGAGTCAGCAACCTTTAATTTCATCTGAAACAAGGAAAGGACATGTTTACAGAATGGCATAAACAACAAATAGGTACCTTTACACCACAGCATTAAATGTAAATGTTTCCATAATCTAAGCTAAAACAATATTTCTATTTGCTTACGTGTAAGTTATGAGGCTACATTTGTTGATGTGGCATTTGTTTTTGAGACAACCATGAGAAAAATGAAAAATTAATGTAGATGATGTACCACACATACTGTAGTAAATTGTCTTTTCAGTTTATCAAATGATCTCTTAAATAAATAATTACCTACATAAAGTTATACTGATTATATACATTTAGTGGGAGGTATGGATTTTAAATGCTTGTACCGGAAAAGTAAAGCAACCGAAAATCAAGAAAGGCATATGGAAAAGCCACATTAAACCATTACATGTTGTTATGTTTAGACAGAGTGTACTATGTGCTCATATTAGTCGTATTAGCACTGTGAGTCTTTTAGTTAACTTAAATTTGTTCTAACTTTTTTAACTAAAAGATGATTTTGCTTCACATACTGTAGAATGGTAATTTCTCTTTTTTGTAAACATTTTGGAATGTTAGATATACTGGTGAGTCTATTCCGTTCTGAAATATTATCACTACTGATCAAAGTAAAGAGACTGCATTATTGATTTTAACTGTGTTTGGAAGGACCAAGACAGTAACAAGGTCATCTGTACTCAAAGGTGTTTCCAGCTTTCAGCAGCTGGTAATTAAAAATATGGACATAGCTGATTTGTAGAGGATTTGAAGAAGAACAGAAGATATTTTAACAAAGTCCAGTTTCTGGACTGAGCGGGTACCTCTGAAAAGGAACCCCTGGTACTCCCTTCAGGTGTCAGGCAGGGATTATGCAAACCAAGAACAATAACAGACCACCTGAATGCATGCTCCTAATTTGATATGCTGGGTTACATGTTGTGGACTTGGAGATTATATTAATTACATTGACACAGATAGGAACATACAGAATATGAATGACTTGGTACTGTATATGCAAAGAAACAGTTCTCTTGTCGCTAGCCAATATTAAGAGTACTAGCCAAAGTGTATTCCTGAGTTATGTGGTATGCTGCCCTACTGTTGTTCAATATTTGTTAATGTCCGCATTTTCATTCACATTTTCAAGCAAAATAAATTTCAGACTAAGATACTATATACTGTAGAGGTGCTACATTTATATGACATACTGTCTTTATTAAACAGAAGTAACAGCTAATGTTGTAAAACTACAGTACATTTTCTTTCATGAAATGTTTTCTAAGTAAATCTAATTGTATGTAAAGTTAATATCTAATTATCATTTTATTACTTGTCTAGGCTCAGCAGATTGTAATATGCTCAAATTATCTTTTAATTACAAGACAGTAATTGATCTTCAAAATTAATGTTTGTCTAGTTTCATAAATCAATAAAAGTTTAATGATGTTAAAGGGCTTGTGTTCATTGCTTTTCTAACTTTAAGGAAGGTACCATTCAATAATCAACTTTGTGAATGTTTGATTATAAAATCTAATGTACTGTAGCTATAACTATCATCCATGCAGTTGATGCACATTGGTGGTGGTGGAGGGGAGTCTCCATTACCTATAAAGTGTTTTGAGTGCAGTGTCCAGAAAAGCTCTATATACTGTACGTGTATGCAATTATTATTATTATTATTATTATTATTATTATTATTATTATTATTATTATTATTATTATAACTAGCTAACATATCATAGCTGTACTGTATGTGTCTCTGTGTGTAAATTATTTTTGTCACCTTTCTTAAAATCTAAATATCTCAATATTTCTTTTGAACTTAATTAATTGCCGTAAATTATGTAATTGTATAATACGTAATGCATTTCTTCCTGTTAAGATCCAAAGACATACTAGTAGGGTGCTTCTGAGAAAAGTTTACCTTGTGTGACTGTGACCATGTTTGTGTCTGTGTGTGCCCTTCTGTGATGGGCTGGACTCTCTTCCAGGGCATATCCTGCCTAGCATGTGTTGTTTGCCGGGATAGGCTTGGACTCCCTTGTGGCCACGTATTGGATAAGCAGTTCTTGAAAGTGATGCTGTGATGTGATATTTTATAAAAGCACTGGTGTTCAGTACCTGGTATTTGAGTTGTATCAGTTTCAAAATGTGGTGTTTAATAATTTATTTAAACATCTTCAAGAACAGCAAACTGTGATCCTCACAGGGAGAGGTGGACTAAAAGTGGACCATATGCCTGAGTAATGAAGATTTCTTTCTTACCTGACTGAAGAAAGCTTGTCTGGGAGAGGAGCTGCCGAGAGAATGAGATATTCTGCCTCAACAATCTGCAAGCTTGTTGGGAGAAACAAGGAAATGGGCTATGTGAGGGGCAGGCCACATCCTGGAGGGCAGAGATTCATCACTGGCCAGGACCATCACATTCATCTGTATAATCATTTTCAGAATACTGTGGCTACAGGATGAGATGCAACTTTAGATCATGGCCTGCATGAAATGACAGGACTAGACATAGGCATAAAATGGATTTTGAACTGAAAATTAGCAAACCACTGCAAAGTTTCACATACAGTGTAGTAAGGGGAGGTTTAAAAACATGTAATAATATATTATTTGTAAGAAGACCTGCCAAGTCTTCTTAGGCATCTGGAATTACAATGTGCAGAGTAGGCTCCTCCCCTGGTTGGTTACGTGAACAGTGATAAATCAGGTCATTCACGAAATGCAATTTATAGAACTGTTGCCAAAACACTTTAAGTGCAGGTGAACATTTTTTCATAGCCCAAACTGGAGGTCTTTTTCCTTGAGCTAACCATGCTCGCACTGTGTGCAGTGTAACGTCATCCTTTTGATACTGGAGCAAATCAAATGACAAAGCCCGTGACAAGTCAAGAACCAAGTTGACATTTACAGCAGGATGTACAGTATAGGTATATTGTGCACTTTACTTTGGAGGGTTCATTGCATTGAGTTTCAGTTTGTTCACAACAGGCCTTACTACTGATGGTGTCATGTGGACGTCTCAACAGAGCATCAGCAGTTTCATGCCTCTTACCATCTCGGCATTTGATGACCCAACCATGCACATCAAGCTCTAAAGCCCAGCATGTGCTCCGTCCTCTCAGGTCACACTCAATAGCCACTTTCTTCAAGCTCACTAAGAGACGATGGTCAGTGACAATAATAAAAGAAGAACCTGTTAAATTAAAGGAGAAATGTCTGACCATACTATTGCCCACCACTCTTGGTCAAAGGTGCACCAGTTGCGTTCTGTGGCAGTGAGGACATGACTGGCATAGGCTACTGTACGAGCTTTTCAGTGTCCTGTTGTTCTTGTGCAAGGACTGAGCCTATGGCATCATGTGAGGCATCTGTGTAGAGGATAAACTGCTTTGTTAAGTCTGGGTAAGTCAGTATTGGAGGCAAAAAGAGAGCATTATGGAAATACTGAAAGGACTCTTCGCATTGGGCTGTCCATGAAAAGGTGGGATGCCTTTGTGTCAGTTGGTGTAAAGGGGTTGCTTTGTCTGCAAATCTCTTAATAAAACCAGTAATATGAACAGAGACCTATAAAGGCTTGTACCTCTGTGGCTGTTGTAGGATGAAGCCAATTCAGGACTTTATCTGTCAGTACTGTGTCAGGTTTACTGCTGTCTTTTGATACAATGCGTCCTAAAAATTGTACAGACTGTTTGGAAAGTTGGCATTTTTGAGGATGAAGTTTGAGGCCTGCCTGATGCAGTCTGCTGAAAACCTCAGTGAGGCTGTCCATGTGTTCCAGAAATGTCTTACTAAAAACAATGATGTCCCTTAAATAAACTAAAGTTTTGGACCAATGGAGACCATGTTAGACAAACTCCATTAATCATTGGAAAGTTGGAGGTGCATTTGTCAGCCCCATCAGCATTATTTTGAAATAATAGAAACAATCACTTGTAGTGAAGGCTGTTTTGTCTTTCTCACTGTCCTCCATATGAATCTGCCAGTAGCCACTTGACATTACCAGTGTACTAAGCAATGTGGCTCCAGATAAAGCATCCAAACTATTACCCATGCGTGGCAAAGGGTGTGCATCTTTGATTTTGACTGAACTGATTGTGACAGTCATTTCAATGGCGTGGCTTTGAATCCCTACGGCTGCCACCAAATATATGTAAAATCCTGGGTTTTACCCAGGATAACCTGGGCTCTGTTTTCCTTCACATGAATGCCTAAAACTGTAAATTGATCCCAAGATTTTACAGTACTCCATTAATTGCATTAATGCATATACTGAAGACTTACAGTACTGTATATGTATTACTCACTTACATCCAATAGTAATTCTCAAATACAATTGATGCCAATCAGTGAAGAAGTGATGCAGAATGCAGAGTACTCGTAATCTCACCCAGAGAAAATGCTTGCACAGCCATGATCCTACTAAAGGTGGAGCTCCTATGCAGAAACAATAATCCTGAACATAAACTGGGCTGAACATCTGCTGTCTTAGTCCAAGATCAGTCATAATAATTATTATCATTGCTTAAACTTATATAGCGCTTTTCTGGACACTCCACTCAAAGCGTTTTACAGGTAATGGTGATCCCCTCCACCTGGATGATGCAACGGCAGTCATAGTACGCCAGAACGCTCACCACATATCAGCTATCAGTGGGGAGGACAGCAGTGTAAGGAAGCCAATCCATAGATGGGGATTATTAGGATGCCAAGAGATCTCCCAATAAGGGAAAGGTTTATAAATATATACAACTGCCACGTACAGGGCAGAAATAAAAAAAATATTTTGCTTAAAATGTAACTTGGCTATTTTAATCAAATATATTTGGCATATTTAAATTTTCAGAAGGCTTTTGAAAATGCTCATCATAAAACTCGTACATGATCTTTCCTGACTTTCTCACTGCCCTGTTACATTTTCGTTTACACCAGATAGCACACTTCACACCATGTAACAGCCCCCAAACAGTTCACACATTTTTTTCTTTTAAAAACACAAAAGAAAAAAAACACAGCTCACCCCTGCCAAGGTCCTTCTCTGTCCCTGCAGTGGAGTCACACCAGACAGCCCAGAACAGACAGGCAACTGCAGCCACTTTCCTGACACATAGGTGAGTTCCTTTCATTCACTTTTAGAGAAGACAGACTGGTCACATAGATAGGACCGCCCACAGCTGGAACTCATCAAACCATTAATCTCCTATCACCGAAGCCTACTAAACAGATACTGACAGGCAGCTTGTCATTTCATATTATTTGAATCTATAAAATATAAAATATTTAAAATATATTTTTTTTAAAAGTGTATATCAATTTCTACTTTAAAAGTCTTGACAGAGATTTGGTTTGTTGTAACTGAAGATTCTCTAATATAACATTAAAGTTTTAGGCATTGAAGTTTTCATGACTTTGTATTATCTCACCTAACATATGTAATGGTAAAAAAAACATAATGGTGGACTATGCCATGTTTCTATAAAGTTGATCTTTCGAGTTAGTTTTGAGCCTTTTCATTTCAGTTAACTTCTCCAGTGTGCAAGCTTTTCCCTTAACAGATGTCAAAAGACAAATAATTAATAGATATAGTTTAACATTTCAAATGATCATATTGATTTGTTTTCATGATGTGAAAAAGAAACACCCTACCTACAAACACTGTACTGTACCAAGAATTGAACACAATGCAACTGTGGAAGAGCTTGTTAGTACCCTCAGGGCAGTCACATTAAAAATAGCCTTGACAAGTTCCTGCACTTGTAGCTCAGCCTTGTCAGGTACTGTACCTCCTGAGCCAGCTGCCAGCTATTGTACATGGTGAAGAACATTTCCTCTAAATTAAGCGCTGTCCTAGGGGGCTTTGTACCAGCTACATGGAAGAGTACAACACAGTGCATTTTTTAACAAAACAGAAAGGTGGAGATGGTAACAAATCCTTTCACTTCACATAAACACAGTCTCAAAAAGTCAATCCATAGATGTTATGGACAGAAGCCAGTATTCTTTCAAACTCCAGAATGAAATTAATCTAATTATATCCTAATGTTTAATCACTTAAAAAAAGATTAAAAAGGAAAAAGAAAATGTAAAGACTTAAATGTTGATGTAAGTGATATTGTAATGTAATTTTCAGGAGTCTGCATTACAATAAAATGATTTACAGCATACAGTATCAGTGTACTCAATTAAATACAGGAAATTAATAAATTAATTCTAATTAATTAATTTGTGATTCTCTCATGGTTTGAAATTATGCTGAGTTATATTTGGAATATTTTTGTTACATTTTGCATATCTTAATATTAAAATAAGAATCAACAGGAAAGTATTGACCCACACACAACAAAATTCAGCAAAGTTGATCACAACTGAGTGCTGGAAGTGACAAGTTTAGAATTAAAACAATAAGCATTAATCAAGAGTTAAGGAAAACCATATAAGATTATAACTGACGGTGTTATTCTGTTAATACATTTTGATGGATGTCATCCATTTGTAAAACAAAAACTGAAACATTTCTGGCAATTGACAGAAAGATCTGTTTCTTTAATAATGCTTAGAAAATGTGAATTTATAATTATCTCAAGACAAGCTATTATGCCATATGCAATCACTTACTGTGATAATATGAAACTAAGACTTGCATATTTCTAAAGACAAGATGAATATAAATTAAATTTATCCTCAGGACTGTGTACAAAGTAATAGGAAAAAAATAAATTATTTTAGGCTACTTATTTCATTAGCATTATTTGTATTTATGGCAACCGATATGACTTAGCTACTGAAATGTACTTTAGCTTCTTGTGCTAGAGAACATCCAGTATTTGAAATTTAGCACTAATGTAAATAGAAATTATATAACATTTAACCTAAAATAACATAATAGTGAAAAGACAACTTCATGTTTAATGGTTTTTCTAGCTTTTATAAAATTTTAACAAATTATGGAATCTACAGAACACTTAACTGTATTGCTGACTAGCTTCCAGTTCACAATACAGCTGCTCACAAACCCACATATCTTCAAGTCTTATTGTGCTGCTATGTCTAGATGAGCTGGCCAATCTAATAAAAGTTTTAAGAATTCATTTTAAAAATGTATTTTCAAATACCGTCACAAGCTTTGGACAGATGTACTGTACATCTAATAACTAAAGTTTATGTATTAGTGAGAAAATGACTTTCAGGTAGGTTTAATCCTATGTTGCTTCACATTACCTACAGTATCTTGCTGTCTGCAATACCCAGCATGCCAAGTCCTTACATCTGCTCTTTTCTGTATCCTGTATCAGTAAATTTATGCTTCATCACCTTGCAAATTACAATTTATTGTTTTTCTTTATGAAGAAATTAGTACAGAACCTTCTTTCTTCCTAAAAAAAATCTAAAATGTCATATGTCATTTGAGGAGCATTTTTATTTTAGGAGGTTGTGTCTTGAATAAGGACAGAACAGTGGCATGAAGGTTAACACTGCTGCCTCAGCAGTGAGGTCCTGAGTTTTATTGTAGCCTTGGGTGACTGTACAGTATGTTCACATGAATTGTCACGTGGAACTCCTGTTTCCTACCACCTCTCAAAGAAAAAAAAGTGGCTTGGTAGGATTGGTTTGATTTGGTCTAAATTGTATCTTACTCCATTAACTTGTGATGGATTGCTCTCCCATCCAGGGGGAGAGGTGTCACGCCTGGCCCTGCCCTGTAGCCTGTGCTTCCTGGATAGGCTCCAGCTTGCCACCAATCTCATTAGGATAAGCAGGTTGCTGCTAGGAAATGGAGAGATTTCCAGAATCATTTTCTAAATTTAAAGCAAAAGATTGGAATAAAGACTACAATTATACAGTTACTCAAAACACAGAGGTTGGGTATTGCTTTAGTCATGCATACCCCAGCTTTCAATTTGACTTTTCTTAGTTTTTCTTAGAAGATTCAAGTATAACAAAGCATATTAGCACCCAGATCTTAAAATAAAGAACACATAAGGTGTTTTCTTTATGATACATTTTACCATAGTATCTCTTCTTATTTGCAATATACGTTTTGAAAAAGCTTGCAATGTACAGTACATTAACAGCCTGAAAAAAATAGGTAGATCCTTTGTGCCTACAGTTGACTACAATTTAACACTGATTACAGTGCAAATGGGATGTAATCGTAACAACTAGTCAGTGTTAAACAACAATGTTTAAACTGGATTAGAATAAATTAATATTTAACATGCTAATTATTACTAATTCTATGTAATTCTTATTAAATTAATTAAGCAACATAATTAGATGTCCTACTTTGGGAATACATCGTTGTCTGTTTAAAATGAAAACAAATACTGATTCACCCATCTGGTTATGATACAAACCCGTCATGCCAGCCATCAATTAATTTTTATTTGCATTATTTCATCAGCAATGCCATTTGATTGTTTGCTTGTCTTCACTGTTGGCACTGCAACATTTGCCTAAGATGGTTACTCTCGGGCAACCTGTTTTTTAGAACAGGGACTATTCATCTTTCTAACAGACTCAAAGCTTCACTAAGTCACCAGACGATTAAATGACAATTGACCGTGGAAGCAGCCCTGATTATTAAAATCCCTACAAGGAACCCATGGTCCAAGGCATAGTCAAATGAATTAGACTGCATCTGGGAGCTACAGAAGCAGTTACACCTTATGACTTTGACATAGTATTCTCCTAGTGAACGACTTTATAAAGTATTAATGAAGTGTGTCAGCTGTGGCAGAACAAAAAGAAGGTAACCTCAGGGAATATAAAACAGTATTCTCAGTAATGGAATAGAGACAGCCATTATGCATTTTTTAAGCTGAATGAAAACAACAGGACCAAGATGATCTGGAAGGATTTTTTTTTCCTTCTTGTCGTATTGTCCTGGTTTGCTCAGGGATGGTAGTCCTTGGAGTGAGAAGTCTTTAAAAAGTAATGAAGTAATAATCTGGGGGGAATGGACAGCACTGTGGATGAGATTTTGTACTGGTGACAGCCAATGCTTGCTGTGAATATCACTTGGAAAGGTCAGAGGATTCCTGCAGTTTCTCACCTCATGAACTGCAAGCTCAGATAAATGCGCTAGACTGTGCAAGAAGGTAATGTATTCTTACCTTCATTTTATGAGCAACACCCCCTGAGTCTTATATGGAATTTGTAATAGCCCCAGCAGGCATAGAAGCACCTGTCCCAGGAGTTATTTTATTTATCTATTTTTTTCACAGCTCACATCATTAAAGCCCACTCCTTTCCCTGATTGTAAAGTCACTGCATGGTGCCTTGTAGATAGCACACTCAGTAACTGGACATCCTGCTGCGTTCTTATTTGAAAATACATAGGTTTTCCTAATAATTTATTAGGCCGTTTCTATGAAAAAAACACCTCAAATAATGCCGTGACCACCCACGAGGACTGACTTTTCCAAAACCTCAAAGGCAACTCTTCAGGCAACAAAAACATTATTAATAAATCTGAACTTTAGAAAAGTAATTTCATTAACTTATTAAACTTTTTGTATTGATAGCTTGTTTTGTAAAATAGGTATCATGATTCATACTGTAGGAATTATGCACTAAGGACTACAAACAGGATTATCGACTAAGAAACTATTTTTAGAGCACCAAGATTATTGACTGCTCTAATAAACACTTTTCTGTGTACCTACTGTAGCAGTAAAATCTCTTAGAATCCTTATAACAGACACAAAAGGCTGGACATCTCTCAACACAAAGCAAAAACGTTTGCAATTTATTTTACATACAAAGCATATGTTACTGTATGTCTGACTGGCATAGTAATATCTAACACTTCATGGACAACTGAAAGCTATCTTTTGGGAACAACTGAAAGCTATGAAAGCTGGTTTGATATTTATTATCACGGTCATCATTAATAATGGATTAATATATGCCCATTGCGGCTTATCGATGTGGTATTCACAAGTTGTTTATTGACACTTACTGTAAGTTCCAAATATGTTATAAAGTGATAAGAAACAAGCCTTATTTCAGTAATAATACATATGTACAGTATAAGTGATACTAATACCACAAAAACAGCATTTCTACCAAGACAATGCTTATTTTATACAGTAAAAATAAAATCCACATCAACAGGATAACTTCTTGTGTCTACAATATTTTAATAATATTTGAATAAAGTAATGAATTATACTGTATGTGGAATTTGTTTAGTTTATTATCTTAAATAAGGTTAAAACATACAAAGGTATAATAACCCATATAATGTCTTTTAAACAAATACCACAAACTTCACACATTGTTCAAACATTCAGAGACTTGTACATTTCTGTTTATTTAAGAAACATGAAATACATTTAGTCTGCTTTTCAGTGAACTATCGAGACTATGATCTAGTGTATGTATTTAAAAATATCCCTATGACTTGTGTTTTAATTAAATAACTGAATAATAAATGCCTATTACATGAATATGAATAATGAAAACATTTTCCAGTATAATTTAGGGTGCAAGATATTCATTTGCCGGTTTTACATGCAGAATCAATCATTCCACTATGACCCCCCCCCCCCCCCCCCTCCTTTTGATTTTCAATGCTTGATTAAAGATTCATTAAAATCTTGCAATGCGTATCTTTTGATTCAGGGTGCTGAGCTCCCATGTCTGTCCTTTGGCAATTATAAAACACATTCCCGCTATCATTATCAGTGATAAAAAGGTACATATATTTGCTGAGGTTGTGTGCAAATCATAGTATATCCATGGTTTCAGTCAGCCCACTCCTTTCTAGATGTGTGCGTGGAGCTCTCTACTCTACATGTCTACAGGGCCAAGGAAAGGACTGTCCAAGGCTATAGACTGCTGCCTGATGTTATACATGAACAGTAGAGTTGCCTTCCTTTGCACAGATCCTTAAGACTATGGAAATGATTGTTTGAAGCTGGGGACCAGCAGCAGACACCTGATGTCAAACACACAGAGTTGTGTATTGCATGAGGGGAGACTGTCCAAGACTGGAGTGCAGCAACAGATGCCAACAAAGTCGTGTTGACCCCACCTAAATGCTGCATGTTTGGGATCCTATATTATTAGAGAAGGCGGAGGTTCCCATCTTGTAAGCAATGAATACAAAAAGGGGGAAAACTGGGGTGATGGTTTATGGGTTGTTGGGAGGTGAAGAAACGTGGAAAAATTATTTTTTCTCATTTGGCTCGTCAAGAACCATACTGATTTATACATTTGTTAGGAAAAATATGATTTTCAAGTTTAGAAAGATTGTTTGGTTCTTCACACCATTGGCAATGATATACCTTCTTCACAGAGGTCTAGAAAACAAAACACAGTATGCTTCTTTTACAGGCAAAGACAAATAAGGAGTATTGCATACTGTATATTACATACTGTATAAACAGGCTACTTGAAACTGATTGCCAGATAATGTTTTATGTGTTCCTTGATGACATTAACATGCAGTAATCCAGCACTATTACCATGTCATACAAAATTTTATCAAATTAAGAGATAATTTTACAATGGTACTGTTTAAGGTAAAAGTGAAGTATCAAAACCAAAATGCAGATCAATCATTCAAATGTCAAGGTGTTATACTACATAGTCTTGCATAGACTATTGTCTTTAAAACAGGGAATTGTGATAGAGCAAGCTGAGGCTTAGTCAGTCAATCTCTGCCTTCACTGCAGTAAATTGGACACACCTTGATTGACTAATTGAAGTCAGGCAGAAGAGGGATCTGCTGATTTGCCCTGTGTTTAAGTGGGACATTCCTCACGAGTAGCAGCAGTTAGGTGCAGAGGGCAAAGAGCTGTGGCTAAGCACCTATAGTTAAGGGAGGGAGTGTGTTAGTGGATTCCTGAATTCTAGGGAGTATACAGTAGATAGGAGTTAAACAGTCTTGTGCTGTGCTTTAACATCAGCAGCCAGCTGTCCTAGATCCAGTTCAGGTTTGAACTACTGAAGACTTGCAAGGATTTTGTTATGGGTGGATTGAATAAAAGATATGGATCCACAGAGAATGTGGTAGTCTTCACTAGTCTTTCTAGTGTGTACTGTATAGTTTGAATTATGTAGTCTTTATGGTGTAGTAGATTAGTATTTAGTGTTTATAGTTAGAAACTGGTCACCATTAGCGCTTGGAAGAGATGTGGAACGTGTATCTTCCAAGGAAAGGGAAGACTGGCCATGGATAGGAGAGCCTGCTTGAGTGTGCCAGGGAATCCAGAGAATGAGAGAAAATATTTCTTTATAAGGAAGAAAAGAAATGGAGAATTTAGGTGTTTTTTAGGATTTGTGTCTGTACTAGCTCTCTCAGTGGAATAGAGGACTGAAGAGCTCTTCCATGTGAGAAGTGGAACTGAAGATCTTTTGGGAACTAATACCTCTGTGAAGGACTTCTTTTGAGGACTGAGCAGGTTTCTCCAAAAGGGGACCCGCAGTACATCTTAGTGGCCCTGAAGTGTTCTCCAAGCCAACAGTGGTAGATCACTGAAAGGTGCACTACTAAAGTGGTTGATATGCTGGATCAAGGCTACCATCTGTCGCTCGGGGGTTGACATTCGTCAGTGCAATTGGTAACTGTGATCAGCAGGACACTAAAGAATCTGTTTTGGTTATCACATTTACCTATATTCCTTAAAGAAGACAAGGCTGGTAAATTTTAAGTAAGATTTAAATATTTTCAAAAGGCCTTTCACTGTTATCGTACGGCAAGAAGGTTTGCTGTTGAAGGGCAACAGAATGATTCATCTAGGATTTAAGAGAATTGAGGTTTTAAAATAACTCAAATATACTCCTTTAATTTGAATTACAATATTAATGTATTTTATCAGTGCTATAAAATGTAATGTTACAATTAGAATGCAATTTTCAGACCTGTTAATAAGAAATGTTTTAAACTTCAAAGTATAAAGGAATTATTTCATGAAACATAGGAGAGCAATATTTTTGTCATCTGCGTCTTCATAGGAGAAAGGGCGTATACTTCCTTCTCATTGCAGACCCCCCAAGACAAAGTGGAGACTAAACATACCTACAGGAGATATTTCTTTGCTGTATATCCTCTCCAGGAGAGGCAGGCTTCCTATGCTCGTTCAACAAATCAACTAAAGTGGTGGGAAAACCCAAGAAGAAAGCCTCTTCAAGTGAAGAAGAGACCAAATAACCAATTCAAAATCCATTATTCTTAGGTATATCAGGGAAAGAGAGAAGATGCCTATCTGATCTTATCTTTCGATCCACCTCACACTATCATGTTTTTTTTTTCCATTCATAATCTTTCATATAAATAAAGGAATAAATCTGAATATTAGAATAGAATGTTTTACAATGTAATACTTCTGGAGTTCTAAATGTGTGCAGAATATCCCACTTTCAGAAGGACATAGTGGGACTTTCCCACCTCTATTAAACTATCAACAGCAACACTTGGTACATTATGAATCAGTAGTTTAACAAATCATGGGGGACCTATCAGAGCATAGCTCAATGTGCATTATTAATGTAGTGGTCAGAGGCTGTATAAATGCTATACAGTCCAAATAACAAAAATGGAAGTTCTTGAAAGGCACAAAAACATTATTCTGAGCTACAGTACTTCAGGTGTTTTCATCATACTTATTTGTTGGTTATGAACACAGTTATGAAAATGTGTGGTTTCGTCTTGGAATTTATAAATTGCTTTGCATGTGATTTGACTTTAAGGTTTAATATTTTATTTTTATTTTTAACATTGCATAATTGATTTGTTTACCAGTTTTGCTATATGATATGTATTTAATGCATGTGGTATTTGGTGAGATTATCTGCATATTTCCATTGCACAAATTGGATCTTGTATTTATTATATATGCAGATATTTATCATCATAGTCTGTATATTACACTGCATTTTGTCATTTCTTATTAAATCAATTCTCATTCAATTATTTCGCCCTTAGAAGTTTCAATGATTTTGAAAACAAACCAATTTTCCAGGTTGGCTTGTCCATACATTGGAACAAAATTGGTCATAAATAATAAAATGCTGACATCTACAGAAACATTCACATTTTTGGGGGGTCTTACAGAACATATTTCAAAACACTTGTTGCTAAATAATCTGTATTGAATATAGAGCACTTTTCAGGGTTTTTCATATTAAAGCATATGAAGAAATATACAAAAAATATGTTTTCTCTGAGCTTTCCAAACTATTACTGATAATAAGGGAATATTATATTTTTGCATTTTGGATGTTGTCTTCATGAGCTAAACCCCTTGGGATTCAAGTGGCTTTCAAGTTTGCAAATATGTCAGTATCAATATAGTAATAAATCTCACATCCCTCTTTCCAGACTTCATATGTTTAATACCTTTTTAAAATGTTACATTTAGGTGACCTAAAAATAAAGAGGAATTATATAAGTAAATGTATATGTCCTTCACTATCTGAGAAATATTTCTTTTAAGACTTACTCTGTCTTTTAACTAAAACATTAAAGGAAAAAATTAACACACGTATATATGTATGTTCTTTATTATTATTTGTTTTTCTTGGAGAGATACTATCATTTAATAAATCTGTCGAGAACTGCAGCAGATTTTTAAAAAAAAACATATCCCAAGGCAATCGCAGCTACAAAATAATCAAAAAACATCTTTCTTTCATGTTTTGCACTTTGCATTTTTCATTATGCTTAATGTAAAAAGTATTCCTAGAGGACAATATATGTGCACAGCCGAAACCTTGATAAAAAATTCTATGAGTGCTACAATTGAATGCCAAATTAGATTATGCTTCTCAAATTATGTTCTTTGAGAAAACGAACAAAACTAAATGCAAAGTTTATGCCCACCCATCATCTTTCAAAACTTTATTGTTAATTTATTTGAAGGAGCAATTTCTAGAGTTTACCATTATCTATGCATATGGGTTCAGACACCTGGGTTGTATCAACTGTACAGCACCAGCATCACAATGTGGGATATAATCCCATGAGCCTGCAGGCAGTAGTTTAAAGCCCTAACCACTGCTCCACACTGCCATTAACTATCATGAGCAAATCTACCCCAAGAACATGGTGAAACTCTTGAATCAGTACGAATACTTTTAAAGAGGAAAATGAGAATTGATACAGTATGTTCTGAGTTGAATATTTTAGAAAAAACCTTTAATGAATATATCTATGCCAGATATAGAGTATGTATGAAATTTACATTATGAATAAACTTTAGAATCTCAGGTGAATGGTAATCCAATAAAGTACTATACTTTCTGGTTTCATTATCGTTTACTCATATGGCAATCGAGTATTATGTCAAGTGCATTGAATTAAATCTACAAATTGAAGCAACAGAAGACATTTACTGTATAAAAATCAGTGTTTCCCTACCCATACAAACTGAAGTGTTACTCTTAATATTTTTGTTAGATTTTTTTTTAATCTTAAACTTTTAAGTATAAAGCTTTTCTGGATCTACTTCAGATGGAAACATTAGATTTAATATATCAAATTTGAAATACTTGTGTGCAGGTAATGCAATACATGTTATTAAGTTGCGTAAACAGCGTGAAACTATAAATCATTCAGTAACCACAGACTTTATATTACAACAGTATATTGTTATCAGAAGTGTTTTATTGAAAGAAAGACTAAAAGACATGCCCCAAGAAAACCTCAATGAGTTGCAGTTTGTTAGTGAACGCTATGTAATTAATCCCTAATATTTATGTCATCCTGGAGATTCATTTAATTTGCAAAATGTGTAATGTTTTACTTTTTATTCTGTTAGTTTACACCTGTTTAAATCCAAATTATTAGGTACTCAATTAAACCTAGTTATTCAAGCACAGTTCTTCATAAAGACAAAGCTGGACAACTTGTTATTCATTCATCTGATGTTAAAAGGAAGTCATGCCATAAACCTTTAAAGTGAGAGCAAATATTGCATATCTGATCAGTGAAGTAAGTTCTTTAATACCTAAGACAGCTATCTTCTTTCTTATCTATAGTATTTCATCTCTTTGACAGCTAAGGACCTGAACCCTGTCAAAGACTAGCATATAATTTAAAACAGGAACAAAAATCAATGAAACAGCAAGCTATTCATTTTCAATATAAAAATAATAATTTTGAACCACAGACTGTAAATAAAGAAAGATTGAAACTCCTTGAAATGTGTATTCAATTTAGCATAGTCTTTGCAGTGGAACTGCTCAGATTATGAAATAGTCATTTTAGGAAATTATATGAATAAGTAATAATTTGCTTTGAAACATAGAATACAACCTTCAGCCATGACACAATATGATATCACATCTGGAAAAAGTTTAATCAAAGTAGCAAATATCTAAACACAGGGGATGTAGCTTTCTGACATGTCATTGGAAAATGACGGTTTGATCAATTTTTAAGGCACAAAGTGACATTCTCCAATAATGTGTAACAAAGACCGAGGAGATAGATTATACTATAAATTGTTTTATATGATGTTCCCTATCTGTAAAATATTTTGGAATATAGACCTTCATGTGTTAACACTTTCAGTATTCAGAACTGATTAATATCTCAGGAAAGAAATTGCATTATCGGAATATAATTTTGAGACTCCTTTTAAAAATCTGTGCTATTTATCTTGTATGAAAGCTATTAAATTGACTTTAAAAACATTCTTATCTCACATTTCAGGCCAATTCCTGTTAATGAGACTGAAACTACTACACCAGGTTTCACTAACCTTGTAAAAGTAGGGGTATATATTGGGATTTCAATACAAATTTCATTTAATGAAGGGATTTTCATTGACTTAACACCTGTAAATTATATATATTGTACAGTTTTGAGGAAAAGTGTGTTTGGAAAGTTTCTTTTGTAGGGCATTACATTTTTCAGATGATAAGAAGTTAGGAGAAACTGTTTTTAAGATGTAATGTTTTACAGTCATTAAAATAGTAACTATACATACTATACAGATCACTGTAACCGATAAATTTAAAATGATTTTCTCCTAACTTTCGTACAAATAACATAACAGTAATTAATTGATTTTTACAATTTATAAGTGAGTACTTTTAAATGTTGGTAACAAAACTCATGAATTTTCAAGGCCATTTTATGAAGGTATGAATAAGAGAACATTCTTAATAAGAAACCTTTACCTAATTTACTTCATTATTATTTAATAATAAATTTATTATACTACCTCATACAATTGTTCAGTTACTATGATCTACACTATAGACTACGTACCAATAAATATGTGTACTGGATAGTATATTGTTACAGTAAGAACTTAATAATACTGACCAGATTTTATATTTTAGTCTTTTGAGATTTACATGAACCCTTTTCAATTCCAAAATATTTAACATATTTGCTTCATCATTGTTAATACATCTTAAACTGTGATTTTGTTTAATGAAATAAAATATTTATATCTCATAGTACAGTATTGAAATATTTCTGGGCTGAATCTTAAAAAGTTAGAAACTATGGGAAGGAAAATAATACATTTTTGATTAAACTATGTATTGTGGGCAGCAGTTTCTTAATGATACATTGCTCAGATGTCTTATGAAGGCATGTTTGAAATGTATGATGAATGTCATAAATATATTGAGCAGATAAAATAAACTAGAGTGGAATAACAAATATCCTTTCTATTTTCAGAAGAAGAACATCTAATTAGATTTAAATATGATATTACATATAGAAATGTAGTTGCGCACACAATGCAAATGGTTTGCATTTTTCTGTCACTTTATCACTGATGTGCAAGATCATTGAATGTAAGGTAATGACCCACAGTATAATGTGATTTTCAGTTTTATTCATTGCAGCATGACAAAACATTGAAGGTAGTTATAATTCTACTTTAGAAATTACCATCATGTGAAAAGGTACAGAATAATTCATATTCAGCATGATTAGCTCAAACGACACCACTTTTGTAAAAAATTACCCAGCAGTCAGCTTTTTGAACAGTTATGCTTTTGCTAGTTTTATGTCAGTAAAAAATGATACAATAAGTTTGGTCTGATTTTGGTCTGACCTTTATCTGTACCACAAAACCACAACATGGTGTAATAAATCTGTTATTCTTGTCAAGCAGAAGTCCAGTACTGAAGAGTATATTGAGAGAGGTCTAGTTTAGAGCTGTTGTTGCTTCATTTTCTCAATACATTGTTAACCTAAAAGTCCAAAAGAAATGAAAAGTCAGCAATTAAGCAAGTAATGTTTATATCAAGTAAATTACTCAATAGATGCTCTTACTGTTGGTAACACTAGAACTGCCTTGTCATGGTTTGAATTGGAATATAGAGTATTGTCAGTGCACGTTATAGAATCAGCTAACATAATTCCGATGTTTTGGAGAAAATTAAACATACCATCCAGAAGATAATATGGTACATAATCCCCAACAAGTAACAATAAATAAGTTACAATAAAAAGTATAAGTAGAAGTTTAAAAGGGAGTTCTCAAGAACTGTGTTATTTATTACGGTGAAATGAAAGTGAACAGTCCTCTTTCAGCGGTACTTGTGAAATAAATGTGATAGCTTTAACGAACTACACAGATAATGAGAATGTAATATTTATTAGAGAAAAAAGAGTGGAATATATGGTGACCTTAAAAAGTCATGCATAAAGGTTGAAAAAGTAGGTTATGCAGTTAATGAGGGATGTTTAATAGGTCTGACTTACTTATGCAGCGTATTTTGTTCACATCCTTTTTACAGCCTCCCATAAAGTTCTGGGCCAATAGATTATCTGGTTGGGTGCTTGTATTGCAAGATTTTGAGTCTGATTTGTGCAGAGTTTTATTTTACAGTTTGCTTCATCTAGTATTGATTTCGAAAGGAACCAAATGACATTTACAGTATGTAGCTAAATATCAAAGACAGTTTCCTTAAAGAAGCAGTCACAGCTCAGAGAGACGGTTTAAAAATTGTTTAATAAAACCTGAATATTAGATCTGATGAATTCTTCATTTAAATTAATGTAGTATTAAATAAAAATTGTAAATTATTTGACAAACCAATCATATATAATATTAAATTAAGATCAAAATTTGCCATAACTTAGGGATGCCACTCATTTAATTACTTTATCCTTCTTTATACAGTCTTCATTTTTTTATATATTCTATGCTATTCAGGAAAAATATCTCATGCACTTGCAAGATTGATATTAAAATTTTAAGAGATAAAATTATCCAAATTTTGCCTTGAATACTGACCTGCTGAATAACCCAAGGGAGAGAAAAACATGTTTTTCTCTTGTGCATTACAGCAGTTACAGTATTCCAAATTATATCAATGATTGCAAAGTGATCTTAAAATCATATGATCACTTACTTAATCATATTAATCATTACATTAACTAAAGTGATAATTAATCAACACATTTCCAAAATTCTTGCATGGGCCAGATCCAAATCATCAAAAATTCAAGTCAATAATGAGTAGTGATTCAAAGATAGAGGACAGAATTAAACCATTTACTCAGTTAAACTCAGATGAGAACTGGAGCTTGATTTTGAATTTTACAGGTGCAGTGTAACTCATTCTACCAATACTGATCACAAGAAATTGTATATTTCATGAACAGTAGTAAATTCATAAAGTAATGCATCTTTTGTCTTAATTACTAGCCCGGCATTAAAGCAGAGAACACTGACAGCAGCATTATATTTTTATATGACTTATGATACCATAAACACAGGCTTAAAACATACTGTACTGTAGCCTTATAAAAAAATAAGTAATGTCAAACACACTTACAGTACATAGGGTTTCTCAATATTAAGTAATCTAAAATAATTGTGTATTTTCTCAAAAAATAAGCATCTGATGCTTCAGTAAACATCCACCCATCCATTTTCTGACTGCTTTTTCCAATTCAGGGTCATGAAGGAGCTGGAGCCCCTCTCAGCAAGCAACAGACGCAAGGCAGGGTACACCCTGGACAGGACGCCAGTTCTTTGCAGGGCAGACACACAGACATGCATACACTCCAGTTTTCCCAGAAGACAAATAAGCTAGTAGTTTTTGGACTGTGAGAGCAAAGTAGAGCACCTGGAGGAAACCCACATGAACACGGGAAGAGCAAACTTCACGCAGATAGCACCCCAGCCCCAGGTCTCGAATTGAGCCTAGGACTCCTCTGAGAGGCAGTAATGCTAACCACTGTTCCTCCCTTTTCATTAAACATACTTTGTTCTGAATTTCTGGGAGACAGGGGAGCCCATGTTATAAGAAAGAGATATATCCCTTTGTAGTTTTGGCCTTTAATATTTAAATACATGGAATACATGGAATTCATGGGTTGCATGTAGATATACAAAATCCAAACCATACCCACAGGCTGTTATTTAATTAAAACTGTTTGACATTTAAAATGCATGAAAACGGAATGCAAGAAATTGCTTACATTCACAGTCATGCACTGACCTACAGTAAGTTATCATTATATGTGGGCGACTAGTTTCCAATGGTACAAAATAAGCCAGTTATGAAATGTGACGTATATTTGTAAAAGCCCTTTAGCAACCAGCTGAAACATACTCATCTTAAAATAATCACCATCATCCGGGAATAACATTTGTTTTATTAATGCAGTGGAAACAATGATTGACTATTATTTGTGCTGGATGCCATGAAAAGCAAATGTCATAGAAATTTAATTTCAGAAACTAGATTATTTATTTTCTCAAGAGACACAGCAAGCAACATGTAGCACATGCATACTGAATTGTATAAGTGTTTTTTATTGACACGTTCAAACTTGTAATGGACGAAGGAGCTAAAACTTTTCTAATAATTCTAAACTACAGATGATAAAGCAAGAAATGTATTCAATATCCTTTCCTTTTGAAGGACTCATTTGCTCTTGCACACTTATATTAATTTCTGAATAGCATGAACATGTCATACAACCTTCAAAAGAATAGAGCAATTCTGTCAGACATCAGTAAAGCTGTCTTGCAAGAAGGGAGTAGTGCTTTACATGATTGACTGTTCAAAATTGTTTTCCCAAGAAATAGCAAATAAATGTTTCCATCTTATTTCATAAATAAATTAACTGCATAATACTACTTATGAGAGCTTTTTTCTATGGTTTTGGATAAAGGAACTGTACATGCACATCTACAAAGTGCCAGATGGGAAACACCTGAATCTGCTGACTTTGCTTCTTTAAAATGCTTTAGCACAATTTAAGTAAATGTCATTAAATTGGTACAGATTCTATATAGCAAATATACTGTACACATTCTCATAGGGAAGCATGTGGGAGAAATTGAACTGACATAAATAAATAGAAAGGAACAATAGGTGTATTCAATGCTGAAAAGAGAAGAAAGAAAACACATTTCGGGTGTGGAGCCTATGCATGCTGATGCAGCTACCCACCTGAACAACATAAATAATTAGAGGCATAAGCAGTTAGTGTTGCTGAAAGTCAGTAAATCTTTGCGTAAAAATACAATTCTTATAGATATACTGTATCATACAATTTGTATTTATTAAGTGCCCTGTACTCACAAACTCATTATAATGTACAAATATAATACAGTATTGTGATACAAATATTTCTATGCCCAGACCATGTTTACATCCTAAAGTTGTGATCTTATGAGCTTGAATTATAAAGAATTTGTACATCTGTATTCTGATGCTTGAGGTGATTTTTCACCTCAAACCCATGCTATAGCAGTTTGTCTAATGAAAATGGTCCATTAGAAATATGATGATATTAGCCACATGGAATTTTTATACCTATTTACATACCCTACACAGTAATTAAACGAGATGCTGATTTTAATTTATAATGTGATCAATCCTAAAATTGACCATTGACTCTCAGAACTAAATTAACTTTTCATGAAGAGTCGTATTCTGTAAAGTAATTTAGCCCTAATGGCTCTGTTTGTCATGGGACTAATGATTTAGAGGCTATTAGCATTTAATATATATATACAGTATATATCCTCACATATAGAAGGCTGATTTCTAAGAAGATGTACTAAACAGATTTTGTAAAGCTTGGTGATAACAGAGTACCCAGGCAAAAAGTCATTGCAGACAAAGTAAATGAAGAATTCAACTCATACAGTACATTCCATTTTGCCTTAAGGGGCTCAAAGCGAATTATGAGGCGCTTGGAAACAGACATTTTATTTTAAAATTTTAAAGTACTTTCACTGTACCTGTTCAGTAGATTCAGAAAATTGTTTTCCAATTCAATAGTCTTAGACTGATTCAACAGTGAGCACATTACGTTGTGCATCATTTTTATGATGCTCACATTCTCATTTCTCTTCCTCCCACTGAAACTCATGGTTCCTTCTATATCTCACAGCCATTCATTCCAGCATGCACTCCCATTATCTTAAGTTCAACCTCTTCTAAGGCTGACCTCTTTCTTCCCCCTTCTTCTTTCTGCACTGTGGACCCGTCTATCTCTGTTCCTCTCGAATCATTCCCCCTCCTCCTCTGCTAAGAACCTTTGTGACACTCTTGACGTTCTCCAACCTGTTCAGTGGTGGAATGAACAACAGAAATCACAAACGCTCAGCCTCTGACCACAGTTCTGTACCTACTCAGGACTCATCTTTTTAAACAGCACCTGTAACTTCTCAATTGCATCATCCATTAACTCTTGTGCTCTAATGCACTAATTCTGAAACTAGCAGTACAGCTTTTAAATAGCATTCATTCACTTTAGGAAAGGAATACATTCAGTAACGTCAAACTATGCACATTCCAACTCATTATCACTTTAGCTGCATACTCTTTTAATTAGTTTAGTTAATCCATTTCATTTTATATGGGTTGCACATAATATAAATTTATTACATCGCATAAGACAATTGAGAACAAATTCTCAGTTTAAATAGTAGCCTATGAAGTATGCATTCATGCAGCAGGTTGAATTACTGGAAAAAATCTAAGTGAAGTGTACAGTATTATGAATTATTAAGTTTCTAGTAGTAGTAATACTAGAATCAGTAACAAAAGTAAAACGATATTCATACATTATTATTAATTATTATCATAATAATATTTTTCATTTTATCATGTCTTATATTGTATGAATGGCAACATATAAAATTAGTTGGTCTGTTAAAAAATGGAATTTTACCATTTAGTTAATATATCAACATTGAATAGGCAAGGTCGCTTAGTCTTTAGAGATGAATCATTTGAATCATTGTGGTCTATTTACCACTGAAATGATTGAAAGACTGCATTCATTTCTGGAAGACAGTCTGAACCCTAACTCTAACCCTAGCCCCAAATCTAAAGCTAGGGTTAGGGTTAGGAGTTGTACGAGACTTAGAGAATTTTTGATGACATGGCTGTGTTCTAGGACAGGAATGAAATGTAGGAATTGTGGTATTTCAATGGTACCTTCACATTTTTGTTCTTGCCTATATGGCTCCATACACTGTATTGCCCTAAACGTGGATGTTGTCTAAAGTGCCCTCAAAGCAACAGCTTGAAAAGAAGTGATTATACCTTTCAATTCTTGCATACAGAATTGAATGTACTTCGAATTTAACAGATAAAACCTAAATGTGCTGGTTCTTCCTGTTCTTTACTTTACACCATGCTCACTGTGAATGTCACTTACCTTCAAATTTGCTATAACACAATTCTTGTTAATAAACGGAATTTTACAATTGTTGATACATTATCTATGGATCGGCAAGGTTGCTTAGTCTTTAGATATGAATCATTTGATTCATTGTGGCCTATTTACCACTGAAATGATTGAAAGATTGGATTCATTTCTGGAAGACAGTCTGAACCCTAACTCTAACCCTAGCCCCAAACCTAAAGCCAGGGTTAGGGTTAGGATTTGCACAAGACTTAGATAATTTTTGATGGCATGGCTGTGTTCTAGGACAGGAATGAAATGTAGGAATTGTGGTATTTCAATGGTACATTCACATTTTTGTTCTGGCCTATATGGCTCCATACACTGTTTTGCCCTAAACGTGGATGTGTCTAAACTGCCCTCAAAGCAAAAGCTTGGAAAGAAGTGATTATACCTTTCAAATTCTTGCATACTGAATTGAATGCACTTCGAATTTAACAGATAAAGCTTAAATGTGCTGGTTATTCCTTTTCTTAACTTATTTAACTTTACACCATGCTCATTGTGAATGTCACTCACCTTCAAATTTCCTATAACACAATTCTTGTTAATAAACGGAATTTTACAATTGTTGATACATTGTCTATGGATCGGCAAGGTTGCTTAGTCTTTAGAGATGAATCATTTGAATCATTGTGGTCTATTTACCACTGAAATGATTGAAAGACTGCATTCATTTCTCAAAGACAGTCTGAACCCTAACTCTAACCCTAGCCCCAAACCTAAAGCTAGGGTTAGGGTTAGGAGTTGTACAAGACTTAGAGAATTTTTGATGGCATGGCTGTGTTCTAGGTCAGGAATGAAATGTAGGAATTGTGGTATTTCCTTAGTATCTTCACATTTTTGTTCTGGCCTATATGGCTCCATACACTGTATTGCCATAAACGTGGATGTTGTCTAAACTGCCCTCAAAGGAAAAGCTTGGAAAGAAGTGATTATTACCTTTCAATTCTTGCATACAGAATTGAATGTACTTCGAATTTAACAGATAAAACCTAAATGTGCTGGTTCTTCCTTTTCTTAACATACTTAACTTTACACCATGCTCATTTTGAATGTCACTCACCTTCAAATTTGCTATAACACAATTCTAGTTAATAAACGGAATTTTACAACTGTTGATACATTGTCTATGGATCGGCAAGGTTGCTTAGTCTTTAGAGATGAATCATTTGAATCATTGTGGTCTATTTACCACTGAAATGATTGAAAGATTGGATTCAATTCTGGAAGACAGTCTGAACCCTAACTCTAACCCTAGCCCCAAACCTAAAGCTAGGGTTAGGGTTAGGAGTTGTAAGAGACTTTGAGAATTTTTGATGGCATGGCTGTGTTCTAGGTCAGGAATGAAATGTAGGAATTGTGGTATTTCAATGGTACCTTCACATTTTTGTTCTTGCCTATATGGCTTCATACACTGTATTGCCCTAAACGTGGATGTTGTCTAAAGTGCCCTCAAAGCAACAGCTTGGAAAGAAGTGATAATACCTTTCAATTCTTGCATACAGAATTGAATGTACTTCGAATTTAACAGATAAAACCTAAATGTGCTGGTTATTCCTTTTCTTAACCTTCTTAACTTTACACCATGCCCATTGTGAATGTCACTCGCCTTCATATTTGATATAACACAATTCTTGTTAATAAACGGAATTTTACAATTGTTGATACATTGTCTATGGATCGGCAAGGTTTCTTAGTCTTTAGAGATGAATCATTTGATTCATTGTGGCCTATTTCCCACTGAAATGATTGAAAGATTGGATTCATTTATGGAAGACAGTCTGAACCCTAACTCTAACCCTAGCCCCAAACCTAAAGCTAGGGTTAGGGTTAGGAGTTGTACAAGACTTAGAGAATTTTTGATGGCATGGCTGTGTTCTAAGACAGGAATGAAATGTAGGAATTGTGGTATTTCAATGGTACATTCACATTTTTGTTCTGGCCTATATGGCTCCATACACTGTTTTGCCCTAAACGTGGATGTGTCTAAACTGCCCTCAAAGCAAAAGCTTGGAAAGAAGTGATTATACCTTTCAAATTCTTGCATACTGAATTGAATGCACTTCGAATTTAACAGATAAAGCTTAAATGTGCTGGTTATTCCTTTTCTTAACTTATTTAACTTTACACCATGCTCATTGTGAATGTCACTCACCTTCAAATTTGCTATAACACAATTCTTGTTAATAAACGGAATTTTACAATTGTTGATACATTGTCTATGGATCGGCAAGGTTGCTTAGTCTTTAGAGATGAATCATTTGAATCATTGTGGTCTATTTACCACTGAAATGATTGAAAGACTGCATTCATTTCTGGAAGACAGACTGAACCCTAACTCTAACCCTAGCCCCAAACCTAAAGCTAGGGTTAGGGTTAGGAGTTGGAAGAGACTTAGAGAATTTTGGATGGCATGGCTGTGTCCTAGGACAGGAATGAAATGTAGGAATTGTGGTATTTCAAGTTTACCTTCACATTTTTGTTCTTGCCTATATGGCTCCATACACTGTATTGCCCTAAACGTGGATGTTGTCTAAAGTGCCCTCAAAGCAACAGCTTGGAAAGAAGTGACTATACCTTTCAATTCTTGCATACAGAATTGAATTTACTTCGAATTTAACAGATAAAACCTAAATGTGCTGGTTATTCCTTTTCTTCACATACTTAACTTTACACCATGCCCATTGTGAATGTCACTGACCTTCAAATTTGCTATATCACAATTCTTGTTAATAAACGGAATTTTACAACTGTTGATACATTGTTTACGGAACGGCAAGGTTGCTTAGTCTTTAGAGATGAATCATTTGATTGATTGTGCCCTATTTACCACTGAAATGATTGAAAGATTGGATTCATTTCTGGAAGACAGTCTGAACCCTAACTCTAACCCTAGCCCCAAACCTAAAGCTAGGGTTAGGGTTAGGAGTTGTACAAGACTTAGAGAATTTTTGATGGCATGGCTGTGTTCTAGGTCAGGAATGAAATGTAGGAATTGTGGTATTTCAATTGTACCTTCACATTTTTGTTTTGGCCTATATGGCTCCATACACTGTTTTGCCCTAAACGTGGATGTTGTCTAAAGTGCCCTCAAAGCAACAGCTTGGAAAGAAGTGATTATACCTTTCAATTCTTGCATACAGAATTGAATGTACTTCGAATTTAACAGATAAAACCTAAATGTGCTGGTTATTCCTTTTCTTAACGTACTTAACTTTCAATTCAATTCTGTATGCAAGAATTGAAAGGTATAATCACTTCTCAGCAGCCATATCACCCTGCAACTCACAACTGGCAACCCACTGAAGCTAAGCAGGTGTGAGCCTGGTCAGTACCTGGATGGGAGACCTCCTGGGAAAAACTAAGGTTGCTGCTGGAAGAGGTGTTAGTGGGGCCAGCAGGGGGTGCTCACCCTGTGGTCCATGTGGGTCCTAATGCCCCAGTATAGTGATGGGGACACTATACTGTAAACAGGCGCCGTCCTTCGGATGAGACGTAAAACCGAGGTCCTGACTCTCTGTGGTCATTAAAAATCCCAGGGCGCTTCTCGAAAAGAGTAGGGGTGTAACCCCGGTGTCCTGGCCAAATTTCCAATTGGCCCTTACCAATCATGGCCTCCTAATAATCCCCTTCTATGAATTGGCTACATTACTCTGCTCTCCTCCCCACTGATAGCTGATGTGTGGTGAGCGTTCTGGCGCACTATGGCTGCCGTCGCATCATCC
Organism: Lepisosteus platostomus; assembly: GCF_059453375.1. Taxonomy (NCBI): domain Eukaryota; kingdom Metazoa; phylum Chordata; class Actinopteri; order Semionotiformes; family Lepisosteidae; genus Lepisosteus; species Lepisosteus platostomus. Next base: position 11,681,532 of record NC_142630.1, on the reverse strand, counting down.
AGGTGGATGCTGCACATTGGTGGTGGTGGAGGGGAGTCCCCATTACCTGTAAAGCGCTTTGAGTGGAGTGTCCAGAAAAGCGCTATATAAGTGTAAGCAATTATTATTATTATTAATTATTAACTTTACACCATGCCCATTGTGAATGTCACTGACCTTCAAATTTGCTATAACACAATTCTTGTTAATAAATGGAATTTTACAATTGTTGATACATTGTCTATGGATCGGCAAGGTTGCTTAGTCTTTAGAGATGAATCATTTGAATCATTGTGGTCTATTTACCACTGAAATGATTGAAAGACTGCATTCATTTCTCAAAGACAGTCTGAACCCTAACTCTAACCCTAGCCCCAAACCTAAAGCTAGGGTTAGGGTTAGGAGTTGTAAGAGACTTGGAGAATTTTTGATGGCATGTCTGTGTTCTAGGTCAGGAATGAAATGTAGGAATTGTGGTATTTCAAGTTTACCTTCACATTTTTGTTCTTGCCTATATGGCTCCATACACTGTATTGCCCTAAACGTGGATGTTGTCTAAAGTGCCCTCAAAGCAACAGCTTGGAAAGAAGTGACTATACCTTTCAATTCTTGCATACAGAATTGAATGTACTTCGAATTTAACAGATAAAACCTAAATGTGCTGGTTATTCCTTTTCTTAACATACTTAACTTTACACCATGCCCATTGTGAATGTCACTGACCTTCAAATTTGCTATAACACAATTCTTGTTAATAAACGGAATTTTACAACTGTTGATACATTGTCTACGGAACGGCAAGGTTGCTTAGTCTTTAGAGATGAATCATTTGATTGATTGTGCCCTATTTACCACTGAAATGATTGAAAGATTGGATTCATTTCTGGAAGACAGTCTGAACCCTAACTCTAACCCTAGCCCCAAACCTAAAGCTAGGGTTAGGGTTAGGAGTTGCACAAGACTTAGAGAATTTTTGATGGCATGGCTGTGTTCTAGGACAGGAATGAAATGTAGGAATTGTGGTATTTCAATGGTACATTCACATTTTTGTTCTGGCCTATATGGCTCCATACACTGTTTTGCCCTAAACGTGGATGTGTCTAAACTGCCCTCAAAGCAAAAGCTTGGAAAGAAGTGATTATACCTTTCAAATTCTTGCATACTGAATTGAATGCACTTCGAATTTAACAGATAAAGCTTAAATGTGCTGGTTATTCCTTTTCTTAACTTATTTAACTTTACACCATGCTCATTGTGAATGTCACTCACCTTCAAATTTGCTATAACACAATTCTTGTTAATAAACGGAATTTTACAATTGTTGATACATTGTCTATGGATCGGCAAGGTTGCTTAGTCTTTAGAGATGAATCATTTGAATCATTGTGGTCTATTTACCACTGAAATGATTGAAAGACTGCATTCATTTCTCAAAGACAGTCTGAACCCTAACTCTAACCCTAGCCCCAAACCTAAAGCTAGGGTTAGGGTTAGGAGTTGTAAGAGACTTAGAGAATTTTTGATGGCATGACTGTGTTCTAGGACAGGAATGAAATGTAGGAATTGTGGTATTTCCTTAATATCTTCACTTTTTTGTTCTGGCCTATATGGCTCCATACACTGTATTGCCCTAAACGTAGATGTTGTCTAAACTGCCCTCAAAGCAAAAGCTTGGAAATAAGTGATTATACCTTTCAAATTCTTGCATACAGAATTGAATGCACTTCGAATTTAACAGATAAAACCTAAATGTGCTGGTTATTCCTGTTCTTAACCTATTTAACTTTTCACCATGCTCATTGTGAACGTCACTTACCTTCATATTTGCTATAACACAATTCTTGTTAATAAACGGAATTTTACAATTGTTGATACATTATCTATGGATCGGCAAGGTTGCTTAGTCTTTAGAGATGAATCATTTGAATCATTGTGGTCTATTTACCACTGAAATGATTGAAAGACTGCATTCATTTCTCAAAGACAGTCTGAACCCTAACTCTAACCCTAGCCCCAAACCTAAAGCTAGGGTTAGGGTTAGGAGTTGCACAAGACTTAGAGAATTTTTGATGGCATGGCTGTGTTCTAGAACAGGAATGAAATGTAGGAATTGTGGTATTTCAATGGTACCTTCACATTTTTGTTCTTGCCTATATGGCTCCATACACTGTATTGCCCTAAACGTGGATATTGTCTAAAGTGCCCTCAAAGCAACAGCTTGGAAAGAAGTGATTATACCTTTCAATTCTTGCATACAGAATTGAATATACTTCGAATTTAACATATAAAGCCTAAATGTGCTGGTTATTCCTTTTCTTAACATACTTAACTTTACACCATGCCCATTTTGAATGTCACTCACCTTCAAATTTGCTATAACACAATTCTAGTTAATAAACAGAATTTTAGAACTGTTGATACATTGTCTATGGATCGGCAAGGTTGCTTAGTCTTTAGAGATGAATCATTTGAATCATTGTGGTCTATTTACCACTGAAATGATTGAAAGACTGCATTCATTTCTCAAAGACAGTCTGAACCCTAACTCTAACCCTAGCCCCAAACCTAAAGCTAGGGTTAGGGTTAGGAGTTGTAAGAGACTTAGAGAATTTTTGATGGCATGACTGTGTTCTAGGACAGGAATGAAATGTAGGAATTGTGGTATTTCCTTAATATCTTCACTTTTTTGTTCTGGCCTATATGGCTCCATACACTGTATTGCCCTAAACGTAGATGTTGTCTAAACTGCCCTCAAAGCAAAAGCTTGGAAATAAGTGATTATACCTTTCAAATTCTTGCATACAGAATTGAATGCACTTCGAATTTAACAGATAAAACCTAAATGTGCTGGTTATTCCTGTTCTTAACCTATTTAACTTTTCACCATGCTCATTGTGAACGTCACTTACCTTCATATTTGCTATAACACAATTCTTGTTAATAAACGGAATTTTACAATTGTTGATACATTATCTATGGATCGGCAAGGTTGCTTAGTCTTTAGAGATGAATCATTTGAATCATTGTGGTCTATTTACCACTGAAATGATTGAAAGACTGCATTCATTTCTCAAAGACAGTCTGAACCCTAACTCTAACCCTAGCCCCAAACCTAAAGCTAGGGTTAGGGTTAGGAGTTGCACAAGACTTAGAGAATTTTTGATGGCATGGCTGTGTTCTAGAACAGGAATGAAATGTAGGAATTGTGGTATTTCAATGGTACCTTCACATTTTTGTTCTTGCCTATATGGCTCCATACACTGTATTGCCCTAAACGTGGATATTGTCTAAAGTGCCCTCAAAGCAACAGCTTGGAAAGAAGTGATTATACCTTTCAATTCTTGCATACAGAATTGAATATACTTCGAATTTAACATATAAAGCCTAAATGTGCTGGTTATTCCTTTTCTTAACATACTTAACTTTACACCATGCCCATTTTGAATGTCACTCACCTTCAAATTTGCTATAACACAATTCTAGTTAATAAACAGAATTTTAGAACTGTTGATACATTGTCTATGGATCGGCAAGGTTCCTTACTCTTTAGAGATAATTCATTTGAATCATTGTGGTCTATTTACCACTGAAATGATTGAAAGACTGCATTCATTTCTGGAAGACAGTCTGAACCCTAACTCTAACCCTAGCCCCAAACCTAAAGCTAGGGTTAGGGTTAGGAGTTGCACAAGACTTAGAGAATTTTTGATGGCATGGCTGTGTTCTAGGACAGGAATGAAATGTAGGAATTGTGGTATTTCAATGGTACCTTCACATTTTTGTTCTTGCCTATATGGCTCCATACACTGTATTGCCCTAAACGTTGATGTTGTCTAAACTGCCCTCAAAGCAAAAGCTTGGAAAGAAGTGATTATACTTTTCAAATTCTTGCATACAGAATTGAATGCACTTTGAATTTAACAGATAAAACCAAAATGTGCTGGTTATTCCTTTTCTTAACCTATTTAACTTTACACCATGCTCATTGTGATTGTCACTCACCTTCAAATTTGCTATAACACAATTCTTGTTAATAAACGGAATTTTTTAAAATTGTTGATACATTGTCTATGGATCGGCAAGGTTGCTTAGTCTATAGAGATGAAGCATTTGATTCATTGTGGTCTATTTACCACTGAAATGATTGAAAGACTGCATTCATTTCTGGAAGGCAGTCTGAACCCTAACTCTAACCCTAGCCCCAAACCTAAAGCTAGGGTTAGGGTTAGGAGTTGTAAGAGACTTAGAGAATTTTGGATGGCATGGCTGTGTCCTAGGACAGGAATGAAATGTAGGAATTGTGGTATTTCAAGTTTACCTTCACATTTTTGTTCTTGCCTATATGGCTCCATACACTGTATTGCCCTAAACATAGATGTTGTCTAAACTGCCCTCAAAGCAACAGCTTGGAAAAAAGTGAATATACCTTTCAATTCTTGCATACAGAATTGAATGTACTTCGAATTTAACAGATAAAACCTAAATGTGCTGGTTATTCCTTTTCTTAACATACTTAACTTTACACCATGCCCATTGTGAATGTCACTGACCTTCAAATTTGCTATAACACAATTCTTGTTAATAAACGGAATTTTACAACTGTTGATACATTGTCTACGGAACGCCAAGGTTGCTTAGTCTTTAGAGATGAATCATTTGATTGATTGTGCCCTATTTACCACTGAAATGATTGAAAGATTGGATTCATTTCTGGAAGACAGTCTGAACCCTAACTCTAACCCTAGCCCCAAACCTAAAGCTAGGGTTAGGGTTAGGAGTTGCACAAGACTTAGAGAATTTTTGATGGCATGGCTGTGTTCTAGGACAGGAATGAAATGTAGGAATTGTGGTATTTCAATGGTACATTCACATTTTTGTTCTGGCCTATATGGCTCCATACACTGTTTTGCCCTAAACGTGGATGTGTCTAAACTGCCCTCAAAGCAAAAGCTTGGGAAGAAGTGATTATACCTTTCAAATTCTTGCATACAGAATTGAATGCACTTCGAATTTAACAGATAAAACCTAAATGTGCTGGTTATTCCTTTTCTTAACTTATTTGACTTTACACCATGCTCATTGTGAATGTCACTCACCTTCAAATTTGCTATAACACAATTCTTGTTAATAAACGGAATTTTACAATTGTTGATACATTGTCTATGGATCGGCAAGGTTGCTTAGTCTTTAGAGATGAATCATTTGAATCATTGTGGTCTATTTACCACTGAAATGATTGAAAGACTGCATTCATTTCTCAAAGACAGTCTGAACCCTAACTCTAACCCTAGCCCCAAACCTAAAGCTAGGGTTAGGGTTAGGAGTTGTACAAGACTTAGAGAATTTTTGATGGCATGGCTGTGTTCTAGGTCAGGAATGAAATGTAGGAATTGTGGTATTTCAATTGTACCTTCACATTTTTGTTCTGGCCTATATGGCTCCATACACTGTTTTGCCCTAAACGTGGATGTTGTCTAAAGTGCCCTCAAAGCAACAGCTTGGAAAGAAGTGATTATACCTTTCAATTCTTGCATACAGAATTGAATGTACTTCGAATTTAACAGATAAAACCTAAATGTGCTGGTTATTCCTTTTCTTAACATACTTAACTTTACACCATGCTCATTGTGACTGTCACTCACCTTCAAATTTGCTATAACACAATTCTAGTTAATAAACGGAATTTTACAGCTGTTGATACATTGTCTATGGATCGGCAAGGTTGCTTAGTCTTTAGAGATGAATCATTTGATTCATTGTGGTCTATTTACCACTGAAATGATTGAAAGACTGCATTCATTTCTGGTAGACAGTCTGAACCCTAACTCTAACCCTAGCCCCAAACCTAAAGCTAGGGTTAGGGTTAGGAGTTGCACAAGACTTAGAGAATTTTTGATGGCATGGCTGTGTTCTAGGACAGGAATGAAATGTAGGAATTGTGGTATTTCAAGTTTACCTTCACATTTTTGTTCTTGCCTATATGGCTCCATACACTGTATTGCCCTAAACGTGGATGTTGTCTAAAGTGCCCTCAAAGCAACAGCTTGGAAAGAAGTGACTATACCTTTCAATTCTTGCATACAGAATTGAATGTACTTCGAATTTAACAGATAAAACCTAAATGTGCTGGTTATTCCTTTTCTTAACATACTTAACTTTACACCATGCCCATTGTGAATGTCACTGACCTTCAAATTTGCTATAACACAATTCTTGTTAATAAACGGAATTTTACAACTGTTGATACATTGTCTACGGAACGGCAAGGTTGCTTAGTCTTTAGAGATGAATCATTTGATTGATTGTGCCCTATTTACCACTGAAATGATTGAAAGATTGGATTCATTTCTGGAAGACAGTCTGAACCCTAACTCTAACCCTAGCCCCAAACCTAAAGCTAGGGTTAGGGTTAGGAGTTGCACAAGACTTAGAGAATTTTTGATGGCATGGCTGTGTTCTAGGACAGGAATGAAATGTAGGAATTGTGGTATTTCAATGGTACATTCACATTTTTGTTCTGGCCTATATGGCTCCATACACTGTTTTGCCCTAAACGTGGATGTGTCTAAACTGCCCTCAAAGCAAAAGCTTGGAAAGAAGTGATTATACCTTTCAAATTCTTGCATACTGAATTGAATGCACTTCGAATTTAACAGATAAAGCTTAAATGTGCTGGTTATTCCTTTTCTTAACTTATTTAACTTTACACCATGCTCATTGTGAATGTCACTCACCTTCAAATTTGCTATAACACAATTCTTGTTAATAAACGGAATTTTACAATTGTTGATACATTGTCTATGGATCGGCAAGGTTGCTTAGTCTTTAGAGATGAATCATTTGAATCATTGTGGTCTATTTACCACTGAAATGATTGAAAGACTGCATTCATTTCTCAAAGACAGTCTGAACCCTAACTCTAACCCTAGCCCCAAACCTAAAGCTAGGGTTAGGGTTAGGAGTTGTAAGAGACTTAGAGAATTTTTGATGGCATGACTGTGTTCTAGGACAGGAATGAAATGTAGGAATTGTGGTATTTCCTTAATATCTTCACTTTTTTGTTCTGGCCTATATGGCTCCATACACTGTATTGCCCTAAACGTAGATGTTGTCTAAACTGCCCTCAAAGCAAAAGCTTGGAAATAAGTGATTATACCTTTCAAATTCTTGCATACAGAATTGAATGCACTTCGAATTTAACAGATAAAACCTAAATGTGCTGGTTATTCCTGTTCTTAACCTATTTAACTTTTCACCATGCTCATTGTGAACGTCACTTACCTTCATATTTGCTATAACACAATTCTTGTTAATAAACGGAATTTTACAATTGTTGATACATTATCTATGGATCGGCAAGGTTGCTTAGTCTTTAGAGATGAATCATTTGAATCATTGTGGTCTATTTACCACTGAAATGATTGAAAGACTGCATTCATTTCTCAAAGACAGTCTGAACCCTAACTCTAACCCTAGCCCCAAACCTAAAGCTAGGGTTAGGGTTAGGAGTTGTAAGAGACTTAGAGAATTTTGGATGGCATGGCTGTGTCCTAGGACAGGAATGAAATGTAGGAATTGTGGTATTTCAAGTTTACCTTCACATTTTTGTTCTTGCCTATATGGCTCCATACACTGTATTGCCCTAAACATAGATGTTGTCTAAACTGCCCTCAAAGCAACAGCTTGGAAAAAAGTGAATATACCTTTCAATTCTTGCATACAGAATTGAATGTACTTCGAATTTAACAGATAAAACCTAAATGTGCTGGTTATTCCTTTTCTTAACATACTTAACTTTACACCATGCCCATTGTGAATGTCACTGACCTTCAAATCTGCTATAACACAATTCTTGTTAATAAACGGAATTTTACAACTGTTGATACATTGTCTACGGAACGGCAAGGTTGCTTAGTCTTTAGAGATGAATCATTTGATTGATTGTGCCCTATTTACCACTGAAATGATTGAAAGATTGGATTCATTTCTGGAAGACAGTCTGAACCCTAACTCTAACCCTAGCCCCAAACCTAAAGCTAGGGTTAGGGTTAGGAGTTGCACAAGACTTAGAGAATTTTTGATGGCATGGCTGTGTTCTAGGACAGGAATGAAATGTAGGAATTGTGGTATTTCAATGGTACATTCACATTTTTGTTCTGGCCTATATGGCTCCATACACTGTTTTGCCCTAAACGTGGATGTGTCTAAACTGCCCTCAAAGCAAAAGCTTGGGAAGAAGTGATTATACCTTTCAAATTCTTGCATACAGAATTGAATGCACTTCGAATTTAACAGATAAAACCTAAATGTGCTGGTTATTCCTTTTCTTAACTTATTTAACTTTACACCATGCTCATTGTGAATGTCACTCACCTTCAAATTTGCTATAACACAATTCTTGTTAATAAACGGAATTTTACAATTGTTGATACATTGTCTATGGATCGGCAAGGTTGCTTAGTCTTTAGAGATGAATCATTTGAATCATTGTGGTCTATTTACCACTGAAATGATTGAAAGACTGCATTCATTTCTCAAAGACAGTCTGAACCCTAACTCTAACCCTAGCCCCAAACCTAAAGCTAGGGTTAGGGTTAGGAGTTGTACAAGACTTAGAGAATTTTTGATGGCATGGCTGTGTTCTAGGTCAGGAATGAAATGTAGGAATTGTGGTATTTCAATTGTACCTTCACATTTTTGTTCTGGCCTATATGGCTCCATACACTGTTTTGCCCTAAACGTGGATGTTGTCTAAAGTGCCCTCAAAGCAACAGCTTGGAAAGAAGTGATTATACCTTTCAATTCTTGCATACAGAATTGAATGTACTTCGAATTTAACAGATAAAACCTAAATGTGCTGGTTATTCCTTTTCTTAACATACTTAACTTTACACCATGCTCATTGTGACTGTCACTCACCTTCAAATTTGCTATAACACAATTCTAGTTAATAAACGGAATTTTACAGCTGTTGATACATTGTCTATGGATCGGCAAGGTTGCTTAGTCTTTAGAGATGAATCATTTGATTCATTGTGGTCTATTTACCACTGAAATGATTGAAAGACTGCATTCATTTCTGGTAGACAGTCTGAACCCTAACTCTAACCCTAGCCCCAAGCCTAAAGCTAGGGTTAGGGTTAGGAGTTGTACAAGACTTAGAGAATTTTTGATGGCATGGCTGTGTTCTAGGACAGGAATGAAATGTAGGAATTGTGGTATTTCAATGATATCTTCACATTTTTGTTCTTGCCTATATGGCTCCATACACTGTATTGCCCTAAACATGGATGTTATCTAAACTGCTCTCTAGGCAATAAATTCTTGCATCCAGAATTGAATGCACTTCGAATTTAACACATACAACCAAAATGTACTGGGCATTCCTTTCTCTCAACCTTTTTAATTTTAAAATGCTCATGCTCATTGTGAATGTCATTCACCTTCAAATTTGCAAGAACAATTTTTTTTTAAATAACTTTAATGACTAGATCATATAGAGAGGTCTCGTAAATTAATAGTGACCACCTAAGGATGCATAGAAGCCTCCATTGACACAATTGTATTCATATTAAGAGCCCTTTTTTTGTATGTCATCACTACTCATGAGAACATGTTTCCCTATGGGCTGTGTATTCAAGATTACAACAAATACACAAGAAAATAAGAAAACCATTACAAGAGAGCGAGCCATTCACTCCATCTTTTTTCACTTCATTGCTAAATTCTTTAAATTCATCCTGGTTTAGTTTCCACAATATGGTACATACAGTACATTTATACGTTGAAGGAATGATTGATGAGACATGAGCAATGGTGTTAATTGTTTTAACTGTTCCTTTTACAATTTCTCCCTCTGTTATTGTAATCACCTTTAGGGAAGTCTTAAAACACAGAATAAAGACTAAGATCAGGTACAGTAAATACAATTTTATTTAATCATATAAACCAGGAATTAAAAACATACAGTTTTTTGTTTTCAGAATTTTGCATGGAATCTCAACGGATGGTGTCATTTCATCAGGTGACAACTGACACATACTGTCAAAAATACTGTAGATAGCTTGAGAATTTTTCTCCTTTGCAATTCTCAATTAGTTGTCTCTATCTAGTGTGAAAGAAGAGTTTTATATACATCATTGTACAGTATGCTGTATATTGGACTGAAACGGGTCATTTCCACTGGACATTTCCATGGCTGGTTGGTTTGCAAAAAATCTAATCAACACAATATATTTAAGAGAAGAATTAACTCAAAACAAAAAGAGAAAAGTTTTAAGATGCCTCAGATTTATAAAGGTATTGGATGGTTGATACCTTTAAAAACCATAGCAGAAGCAAACATATAATTTGACATAAATTTCATAGCATTTCAATAGAGTTGATATGGTTGCTGATTTTTTAAACAAAGAGGGAAAATGTTATTTCATTTACCAGTGTGATTAATTTTGAAGTCTTAGATATGTTTTCACAACACATTTGTTATATTGTTAATATAAAAGTAATTGTTTACAAACACATCATATTATCCTTTTCACTTGTACATAAGCATATTTAAAAGGAGGTATGCCATAGTGATTTGTTCTATATACTGCAGATAATTGTATTTTTACAATGAATTATAAACTGGGTGGGAATTCAAGGCAAAGTAATGCCTTACAAGTTTGGAAAAAATGGTTAAACCATTCTGCATTTTATCATGGATTATCTGACATCACTAGAAACAACATGCAGAGAAGGTTTTTTTTTCTTCAAGCACTGCTGGGAACTGCAGATGAAAATATTTGTATTCTGAAGTTGATTGAATTGGCAGTATACCTTTGATAGAAGATACAAATCTTGATAGCAGATCTGTCAATTATTTGCCTTTCTGAAAGTGGTTGACTGCAGCTTTAAATGAATAAATGTGATACACTTTCAGTGATACATTTGAAAGAGAGGTCTATATATGATTTAAAATGAGAGTCAAAGAGAAAGCAATGCATTCCTAAATGAAATGACAACGATGCTGTCTGTCTCAAGACTGTTGAACATGCCATATATAGATGTGCATTTATAGCACTTTGAATGGCCTCAGGGTGCATCTCAACTCTTTAGAAATGGATGTGTTTACTGCATTTTTTATTGTCTTGGGAACACAAAGGCTAAAAAATATATTTGTCTTCCTCTTATCATATACTGCATACCATATTCTAATCCCCCACTTGAGAAAAAAACAGATTTATTTCCATTTCTTTTATTTTTATGTTTCACTGCTTTAATGAATAGATGTTGCATTCGTTTAGGGATCAACTCTACAAGAAAAAAATTGTTTTGTATTTCTTAATCACACAGGTCTTGAGGGTGTGCATGCAATAACATATATTATGTTTTTGCATGACTAGTTGAAGGCCTCTCATTTAGGGACTAGGTACAAAATGATACATAATACTGCATCATTGATAACTGCATTTAGTTTGAAGATCAACACCTCAATGACTCAGTCAAGATATACAGAGCGTCTACTTCAGAATTGTTCATAAAGCACACACAGGTACTGGTTATAAGATAGTTTATTGACTATGACAGTTTCAGATTATTTTTAGAACAATGTAGGCTGTGTGGAGAAATGCTCGCTCTCTTCTGTTTGTGTAAGCTAAACAGGCCAGGGAACATAAATTAAAACAGAAAGAGCAAATAAAAGGGGCATGACCACACAAATAGGATGTTGTGTCTTTAATGGATATTTATCCTCAGAGTATACCAAATAAATCACATTTGGTTCTAACTGGACTTTACGACTGAGTTACAGCATGAAGTAATATTACCATATGTAATAGGGATCAGTGTGAAAGTAACTGTAAGAGAAAGTGATGTTATCCCCTTGAAATACAGATAGTAGAATTCTCCTGCAACAGAAGACCCAGTCATTCAGCATCACAGAGTTTACTGCTGTCTAGGGAGTTGTGTTCTGTGCCTTTGAGTCCACAAATGACTTGATCAAATCCTGGCAGCAGTATCGCTGCACCCATCAAATATGGGCATAGTTAATACTTGTGGCAATACCATAATATACATTACAGTATACAGTATATGGGTTTACAGTATATTGTTCATTAAAAATTGAATTCACAATTCTAGAACGCAACATTTAGGATAATACTATAGTGCATTAGTACCAAAAAAAGTATTATACTTTGGTATAAATTGGTATTTCACATACAGCATTATACTAATGGTTTACTAGTGGTACCTTAAAAGAACATGTTTTATTGACCTGAACTGGATATGAATGAATGAAACAAACTATCGGTGTATAAATATTTTTAAAAGTTTAAGTGTGGTTTACAGAACGTCTACTATTGCTTAGGTGTGCAGCATGGGTCCTTACTTGTCCTTTAATAATTCTTAGCTATAAACAAACAATAGCAACAAGCACTCACTTGCATCTTTGCATTCCTATAAAAAGCCTCGACAGCATATAAAGGCTTCATTTGTGTAATATTTTGAAGGTGTGAAACTCAAGTTGTTTGTTACTGAATTTCCCATATCTAATGGAATTTTCAAAAGCGATCAAGAAAAAAACTAAAATAAACAATATAATAGGTAATACTACATCTGTTGGATGAGAAGATAGTGTGAATTCTTTCTAAGATGTTTCTTAAGGGAATAAAACAGATGTCTGAATACAGATGTGCTGGCTACTACCAAATATCCAGTTGTGATGTAGGAGGGAAGCTGAATGAATTAGTATAAGCAAATAAAAAAATGACATTCTTCTTAAAAGCAAAAAAAACATTGTTACTTCTTCAAATTAATGCTAGACTTGGTTTAATATGCATTTTTTATTCAATGAATCAAAAACCTGCTTGGCAGGGAACATTCAAATATTAAATATTCTCCTTATAGCATTTATACCAAAATGCTCTGTCCAGATACACACACTGAATTAAATTCCTGCTTACATGTTATAATTAATTGCATTCCTTTTTATTTTTGTCATTGACACATTACTTGCCATCTTAAAACGATCCTTAGTCTGACTAAAAAGACATTCAGAGTGACTTTGCAGTTCAATCCACCACAAAAGTGTGTGAAGATTTTCTTTACTGATTCTGTCATTCTTTATCACAACACATTACATTGCAGTGACACTTTGGATTATTGCTGTAATTCAACAACTTGATTTCTGTAAAATACATTTTATTTTTTGCTTCTGTTTTTAGAGAGATTGAAGTTAGCCCACATATTAATGAAAAGTGAAGTCCAGTCGCTTGTGTTCAGATCTCATTTATGTGATGTATGGCTAATCTCAAGAAAGAAGCATAAATTCTTTAGATAAGGATAACAATGCTGAGACAATTTAAGTCGCTTATAATATGTTTCTATTCAGTAACTCCATGCTGACTCTCTTAAATGATCTGACCACACAGCACAGTAAATGTGCTTGAGGAATAACCCATAAACTAATATATACAGGTTTATTTTTCTATATAATTATATACATGTACTTTTCTTTTCTGTTGACAGCTGTTTTGTTGAATGTTGTAATCATTCTAATCAAACCACACACTTACAAAGTTGGATTCTCAATAGGTCAGTAGGACCCGTTCTGGTAGAGTGGTGGTTGTTGCAAAAAATCAAGCAGTATGGCCTTTGAGGTACAGTGAAAAAAAGTATTCTTAAACCTTGCAAATGAACAAAACACTTAATATATAGAAAATAAGATAAAACAGCAGGGAGAAGGGAGATATAGTATGGGCCAGAGAAAACAAATTGACTAAAACAATAGTCTTTCCCTCCATAAATCCAAACATACAGTATCTAGATGATCTCCTAAATAAAACACTAGCTCTGTAGCTCATTCCAAACAGCTCTCCTTCTTGCTCTTTCAACTTCAAACCAACAACCCAAATGAACACAACTGACGGCTTTTTTAAATCCTTTGCTCTACTCATTCAATTAAATGCAAACCAATTACAAAACACAGACCCTAAATGGCAGAAACTCTGTAACATGGAAGCACAGATTAATCCAACTCAAGAGAGACAATAGGCACAGAATGCCAAACTGGAGTTATTAACAGAAATTCGGGTGGGATAATGACACCCAAGTCTTTTTCTCTGCTGTTAAATCCTAATTATTCCCAAACAACACTTCCCGAAACAATACCATCTTTATAATATGCAAATCCCTTTTCTATTCTCATTTCACCTCACACATCTCCCTTTCACCCAATCTCCACCTTACAACTTCTCCTCACTCTGCATTTTGTTTCTGCCCTCCTCATTCTATGGCCTGGTGGCTGGCCCTTACAAAGCAAGTTCAGCCAAATTTGACTATACCTAAATACACAAACATCCTCATACAGATCTGACTCCTGGGTGTCATTATTTCTCACAAACGAAACATTGTACTGACCAGTAGGATTTACAGACAGTGTTGAAAGTTCTACATACCTGTGAACTGTATATAATTCATGTTTGTGCATATCAGTCAAGGAAATGTGTGCTGTCCCTTTCCATCCTCCATACTGCAGCAGTCATGCTGTGGGAATCCAAAATCATGTTAGTAGAGGGTTTGTGCATGTCTAAATAATGTGACTTCATCATCACAAAATAATTTGTTTCAAATGGCATGTACAAATGAGCTATCTTGACCTCTTTGTTACACGTGGATCATGAATGCATTTAAGTTCTATCAGTTTCACTTGCTATAGTGAATTTATACTTTAACAGCACTTTAGTTGGCAGAAGCACATCAACACCTCATTTGTTTTACATCTCTCAGAAGATAGTTTCCTAAAGTAATGTTAAAACACTTAAGATTTTATCAGACATCTAGTTATACTCCAAATCACTTTAGATTCCTACTGAAACTCAAATGGATATATTAAAAATGCATTAATACACTGTGACAGGCTCCAAGGATCTGTGCACTCAAAAACCCATGATAGCTATAGAAGTAATGTGCAGAAGGTTTTGTTGCAAAGTTGTTCAAAATTTGTAAAGCAAAAAAATTCCACAAAGCCATCCCATGACTGCTACAAAAAATACCCACCACTCTCACCATGCCCTTTATATACCAAGTAAGTCACTAATTAAACACATGTGAGTATTTCAACCCATTACCAACAATATAATGAATTGCCTAATTATCATCCAGTGAGACTATCTACACTACAATAGTTAGAGGTTCTTTGGCAGCTTGTAGCAGCAATTCAGCTACAGCCACTTCATAGGCCAGCCTGCCACATATGCACTTCAAGACTAATTGCCACCACAAGAAATATTTTAATGAATCCAGTTTATTTCTTTTTAATGATTTTTTTTTCATTTCACTAAAAGGAGTCAACAGGAGTCAACAGTAATGTCATGTGATTTCTGATCAATACTACACACAAGCAACTGTTACCTATTTGCTTAGACATTCCTATGAGGTCAATATTTAGAATTTTCTCCCACTGAATTGCTGTACCTACTGTACATGAGGCCTGTGTAATCCCTGAGTATCTCTTACTGTCCCATGTCCATATGATGTATCATTCTTGCTAAATTATGTATTGTTAAGATAAAACATGAAAACTCTGATCACTAAAAATGACTCTCTTACCCTTTACAGTAACCTGATAAATAAAAAAGTAGCCCATGATTGGGCTTAATCAGTGTAGTAAAACCATGTCTTCACTAAGTTCTTTAACTGTAGCTATGTTGTCCTAAAGTTGATATTTGAGTAAGTAGTTCAGCATATGGGTCAATAAAACAAAATGTAATTATGGAACAAAAATGCTTGAAATGACTGAAATGCAACAACACAAAGCTCTCACAATATAAAAAACATGGAATAATGCAGCCCTAAAAAACTAAAAATCAGACTAACACTCGGGGAGTAAGTGCCAGAAAAATCATTGTGCTCCAGATCTTCATTGGATTTAGGTTGTATAGTACATGATGCAAATACAACTCACCGTCTCAACTCAGTACGTAAACTATTATGTAAACCGATTAACCTCGCCCCTTCTGGAGTAGGCCCTTTGAGTTCCAAATTGTCAAAGACTACATTCTAAGCAATTTACATCTTAGGGAAGATGTCAGTATCCACAGCCCACTTTTCCTTTAAGACTCCATTTAGTTGTTAACCAGCAGATACTTGCCACAGGCAAACTATACTGACTTAAAGTGTTTTCAAAACAATGTGTCAGGTCCATGCAGAGATAAATGTGTGATTCAGCAGGGCATGGTGTGCAACTGCTTTCTTTAAACATCAGTGTTACAGCTCATGGGAGATGGTCCCAGTTTACAGGGGGGAAGGATAGTAGCATAATTAAATCTGAATAAAGCTTCAGTATGTTTCGTTTCATTACCAGTATTTAATACTCTACTAAAAAGAGAAAGACAAGTGTTTAGATAAAAACTTTGAGACTCTCTCATTACAGTTCTATTATGCACTTGTTATACGTGTATGATGAGAATGATTCAGGCAGATATGGGTCCAAAAACTTAACAGAAACCGCAAGACTGTAGAGATCTGAATAAATGCTGTGTGCTACGAATTGAAAAGTGGCCCCAAACAGCTGTTTGTATGACCAGTGCAGACAGTCCCTATAATGCTAACACACTGTGACAGACCCCACCCTTGGCTAGAGAGGTCTCAGCAATTTGTAACAAATCATGATGGCATGTACAGGAGGCTTAACTCTCAGCTTCAGAAGCAAAACACTCCAGAGGCTTTCAGTCTGTCTGTGTTTTTTCTTTTTAGTTTTTTTTTTTTGGGGGGGGGAGTTTTTTTCTCTGTTGTCTTTAGAGCCTCTGCCTAGTCCCTCAGTTCATAGGGCAATTTGTTTCACTCCTGACAAGGTTTCCTGCTCTGCACCTTGCTGACTAACTCAGTCTGTTTTCTGATGGAGAGCATCTTGAAGAAAAGAATGTTGTCACTACGGAAAACTCAAAACACCACTGTCATCTTTCAGTAACTTCTTGATGCTCTGCACTTTGGTGTACAAGTGCTTGACCTCACTCACATGGTCCCAGCAGCTGGAGCTTGTGGGCCTGCTCTGAAGTACCCCTGATCACATATGTTCACCAGTTCCTTCAGATGGGCTTCTGGAGCAGATCTCAGCTCTGGTACCTTCCTATTCAAACTTTCTTTTTTGCCCTCAGGATCACGACAAACCTCTCCACAATCTATTCAGTCTATTTCCACTACACACAATGCCCCGTGCAAGGTCTTAATATACCTAATGCTTTAATTAAATCTTTGTACGAAAGTGCTCACAAATCACTGACCAATAATCTAGGCAGTTAATAAATTAGCACTTGGTATTAGGTCCATTTACAAATGATGGAGGCCTTTATATTACCTCTAGTGGCAGGTCGGTTGCCTTTGCAGTCATTTCCTGGTGTACAAACAAGCTGATGTTGTCCATCAATGATACAGTACACTGCATTATAGATTAGATATCCTTTCAGTATATTCAAAGAAGTATGCCATAAAAAGAGAATTCAAAATGTCCATCTACCTAACAACATTCAGTAAAATGAAAGAATGGAGTGAAAAAATCCTTCGATAATGTATCCAAATATCTGCATTGGCAATTAATCTATTTCAAAGCCATTATTGTCAACAGTTCACATAAAGGAACTTGAAATATTCCTTGCCCTAGTTAGCCGCAACAGTGAATAACAGAAATGTGTTTTGTCAGGGAAGTAGACTGACTGTATGAATCATCTCTCACCCCAGGAAGTGTAGTATTTATAACTTGTTAGATAATCTCTTGAGCAAAAACACAATTCAAGACAATTATGTTTCCATTATAGTTCACTTTATGCAATAACTCAATATTCTATATTGCTATGAGTAAGCATATCTTGTGACTGTTGGTAAATAGTTTTCCAGTACAATATTTATTAGTTGTTTCTCTATTTTTTAACTTTAGTCTCGCAAAAATGTGCAATAGTACTTCAGACATTCTAGATTTTTAAATAATGATTACTGTAATAATTGTTGTTGTTTTAGCTTTAAGCATTATTAAATCAGTTTCAAACCTAAGCACAATATTACATGCTTTTCCATCAGGTTTTATTCTTCAGCTTTATTTTAGTAAGATTAAAGTTGTACTCACTAAAATAACTTTCAATGTAATCTCTTTTTTGTCATTTGGTGCCAGCAAACTATCTGCATCTGTGGATCTCAAAAAATAAGCTTAGCACCGGGTTTGTGTTTGAATCTTTTCCATGATGAAAGCTTAGGGTTGTGTTTTAATAGAAACTGCCAAATGGATTTTCCCTTGTCATGGAAGAGATAACAGTTTTAATTTAGTGGACAGGCTGTGATGAATATGAAATCAATCGCCATTCGCAAAATAAGAAGTTTTCACAGTCTTGGCTCCATATTTTATTTTCATTTCAGGGTGGGTTTACATTTGGCAATTACTGCTAGCAATTATTATTATCAATAATTGCTTGTAGGAAAATTGCCTTGTGTAACACAGTGAGCACAATTGCTTGCAATATGGGTAAGACAGTGGAAGAAAGTATTGATATTTATTAAGTGCATATTCTAACCATTATGCAAAATATTCATGTCTGTTTTTAATTGAATCACTGAAGTTCAGATAGAAAAATATCTCTCTGTACCAGATAAAAGAAAATTCTTTTATATTGCAATAATATAATAATATATACTCTGTCGATAATAAGTGTTTTTTGTCATTTTACTTCATGTCATTTAAAATAAAAGTTCAGAAGGAGATCAAACCCTAATCTTGCCAACTTCTACCTAAATATAAATATAACAGTTTTGCTTCCTTTTCTGAATGTTTCATTTTGCATTTTGCATCCCTCTCTCCATCCTATATCAATATTCTTGCAATTTCTCCCAGTATCATTCCTCATTAAACCAGTGTTTTTCCTACAGCCCTATCCAAATGGACAAGTTGTTATTCTTCTCTGCCAGGCGCCTAACACCAATAAAAACTCACCAATTCAAACCATGCTTCATCTACATCTTAAATTATGGTTTGTGCCTAATGTCATAAAGGGTAATTCAAGCTAAACTGTTAGTATAGTCACAGTATGTTGTATGTCCTGTTGTGATGGTTAAACCAAGTATTCTTGTTTAAAACAAGCATTGATATGCAGTGTCTTGCGCAGATGAGTTTGAGTAGAAATCAATTTTTTTTAGAGCAAAGGGAAAACAAAATGTGTTTCTCGAAACCAAATTTTGACAACTATTTTTAAATATTTAACAACGAAGCTTATTTTAAAAGACATTGAAATTGTACAACATATTAGTTCAGAGAAAAGCAACTACATGCATTCCAGATCTTAAGTGAATGTCAAACACGGTCAAAGAAACTGAACAGTCTTGAACAGAGATGATGAGGGAACCTGATACAAGTATTCAAAATCATCCTAAGCATTTACAAAGTCAACCCAGTGGATTTCTTCAAAATGAACGGTGAAACACAAACCAGAGAACTAAAGTAGAAACTATAGTATGTGAACGTGCATTTCAAGTTGAGAACTCACACAGGGTCATGAAAGTAGAAACCAATGCCATTTTAAGAAACATCTGAATGAGGTCCTTGGATCAATTAGCTACCAACTAACAAATTACACTTGATTTTATTTTTGCATTTTGTTGCATTTCAGACTCTTAACTAGCACAGAACAGGAATTAAATGAAAAATGATATAAATGTAAAAGATTTATTTGTGCCTTAATTTTTAAACCAAGCTGCTCATTATATAAGCACTTAAAACAGCAAACTTCCAGTACTGATCAAATGCATCTTTATGTTCTCCAACTTTCTGAGTGCAAAAAATTAAAGTTAGACATTACTTTTCTAGAGGTGGTTTTATAATGTATTAAAGTCAAGTGTAAATTCTACAGAAGGGTTCAGTAAATTAGGCATGATTCCCCATTGGCTCCATTTCAATTAGATGCTGATGAAGTCTATATGGTACTGCCTTGTTCAGTCATGTCATAAGGATATAAACTACTGCTAGCCGGACCAGAGCTGGATTTCGGACTGAAGAGGGGTATATCTAATTCGAAACATGGGTTTTGATTGATATTGAAACATGGATATTAACATGGATAATACCAGCATTAATAAAATGACTATTTATTGTGGTCACTAAGCAATTGAACACAATTTATTTAACGGTAGTTGCATATCCCTGCCTCTAAATTCAGTAAAAGTTAGCACAAAATATTTCACTGTAAAATTAAAATTCTACCTTGCTTTAGACACATTGCCTCATAACTACACCAGGAACCAGGAGCTAGGATACACCATGGACTGGTTGCCAATCTATCGCAGGGCGGAGTAAAACACATGAAAGTTCAATTAATTTCTTATGAAAGTTGTATATATGGGAAATATTTATACAGAGGGTCAAAGAAAAAATGGTTAAGCCACAGGTAAAATGATATACAGTATAAATAATAAATGATACAACAGCTAAAGACTGTATAGAAAATATATATTTATTAATTCTCCCGCATTTAATCTCCCAATTTCTAGCCTTGAGTAATGTATGTAAAGAACACAAAAGTTCACTACATGAAGGATCTAGGGTGCTAATATGGGAACAGTATCCTCAATTGCAAGAAATATAATACCCAGCTATCTGCTTCATTCTTTGCAGATTTTAATCATTCTTTGTTTGTTAAGCTAGATCTTTTACAATAAATAGAGATAATGGGTACAAATGAACCACCATATCCAATAATTGCTTCATTGATTCCTGACTTGAAGCAAAGCCCACATAAATTGGGGAAAATTAGGTCCACTCACTGGTGATTAATGCAAAAAGGCATTTGTTTGGACATTAAATGAAGTTAACCATTCTACCTTACTACGTTATTGGAATTCACACTGAAGACCACAATTAAATACTTGAGTTGTACAGTTAGAATAAAGCAACATTTTTACAAAATAAGGAAACTTACTGGATGGTTTTCAGTTTTGTACTCAGAGGAGAATGTTTTCATAATTTACCAAAAGTTTTCGTAAAAGGCTTTTGATTTAAAATAGAATGAATTAAAAGAAATAACAGGACGAAATTAGCACTGGAGCAAAATTCTCCAAAAGTCCTGCCAGCATATAATGTAAGATATTTCACCCCTAATATAGCTTATCAGTTTTCTACAAGAAGATTTGCCACTTTGTGTCCAGAAAGAATAAGTGCTGTCAGCAAAGGAGAAGGGTTGAGAAATATGAAGTACCTTAAAAAGAAATAATATCTGTATAGTTTTAATGCCTGTAATTGGGTAAAAGATTTACTTCAGTAAGCTGTCTGATGAGATCCACAAACAGTGCCTAGTGCTACAGAATTAATATTACTGCTTCCCTGCTATGTTCAGGTAGGGACATTATTTCCTGATTCATTTATATCACACAAGTGTCAGATGCTGGTTACAATAGAATGCACTGGAAATCTTTTGGAAAATAACACCAATTACAAAAATACTGTAGGAAAAATAGTTTTGTTCTTGCTGGAATTTCATGGTGTGTAGTCCAAATCATTTTTACAAGCTTTACTTAGATCCAAAAGATTGTTTTCTTTTAGTCTTTTAGCCTCTCAGAAAAAAATGGTGATTTTCTACATTCCTGCTTACTCTTAAACATTTATCCTGCATAAATACAGTAAATGAAATCTCTTAGATTCTGTAACATAAGGTATTAGATACTGTTCCTGAGTTTTAGTTTACAAAAATGAAGTCTAACTACTACATTGTATAGCAGGTTGCTGTGAGATAGTTGTTTATTTCCATTTTTCAGTAAGGTCCAAAATTTGTGATTGTTACAAATAATAAAAATACACGACTACACTTGCTAAATATACTAAATACTTAATATTATATAATTCTGTTGATAAACTGTCAATATTGATTTACTGTTAAACTGCATTTCAAGATGCTTTTTTGTTTACTTTTGAGCTAGTTTGCAATTAGACAACACTTTTAATAGTTCTCTACATATGAATAAATAAGCTTTGAAATTAAGCACATTGAAATTATTACAGTAGCCCAGTAACAGTAATATGTATTTTTGTGTCACTGTGGCAGTTATATTACACTTCTGTTCTTTACACACTATAATTTCAGCTGATGACTGTCTGCTCCTGACATTTCATCTTATTAAGGGAACTATTTCTCTTGTTTATTCCCCTTTGGCATGAAAGATGATAGACATATGGATACATTCCACATGAAGCCTTTTGGATTTTCTACACTCAGAGCAATATTCCACATGTAAGAGCTGTCACAAAAGTAATATGGCCTTCATTTTCTCTGAACATCTTAAAGTCTCTAGCGCTTGAAGTCAGACTCTGACAAAAACAGAATTTTAAGAAGACAACCTTAACATTCAGACTATAGTATTTGTGCCACAGATATATCACAGATACAACAAATACCTATTGTCTTTGAAAAGAATACAAGATCAGATGACATTTAAACCTAAAATATATTTTGCCTGTACTACAACTTGTGGTTCATATTATTATAAAACTCATCATGACAGTAGTTTATGAGTAGCAATTGATCTAATAAAAATACTAATAACAACAGGCCTGGCATTACAATATCATAGCTTTTCTGTGTAGTTGTTGATTACATAAATATATTTAAAACATGCAGCTATACTTCAATGTTTTTCTTCTGACAAAATTTTAGCAAAAGTCAAAGTTTATTGTACCTCCATATTGTGGCACAGTGAGAGAAGGAGTTGCAGACAGTAGGTATATACCTAGCAGACACCTTAAGGGAACTAGAATTGAGTCCACTCTGGAGGCTTAAAGATTGTAACAAAGGGCTGGTACCTTCATCACATGACCTCTACTAAGATCTATCATATACCCATAAACCTTTTCACCAGTTCAATTATTGTCATTATCCTGGAACACAATAATATTTACCATTGACATTTCTATTGTGTATATGATTGGTTAAATTAATTGTCCAGCTGTGGATCTAGTCTTATCCATATCTGTTGTTCCACCATGTTGTGACAGAGTTACAGAGCCTGTCTTACCCCTGGGTTAAATTGAGGCTTTCTGTCCATCACGAGCAAAATGGTGGAGCTTAGGCACCTGGATTTTCTGGTGTACCAAATTTGTTTGAGTATTATCTTTTTTGGTGTGATTTTAACCATTTACAGCCCAAATATCTTTAATAATTTTCAGAGCCTGCTGGAATGGAAAAAGAATGACGTCAGTCCATCCAGTGAGCAAAAAGAAAATTTTGCTGAAATTAGTGGAAGATGGTGGTTTTAATGCAAACAATGTTTTCCACCCCAAAGAGTTCTTTGGTACAGGAAGACAACATGCTCCTCAAAATAATTTTACTGGATGTTTAAATATACACTACATAGTGTTAAGCTTTGATGCAAAACAAATACTTTCTTTCCTTTCGTGCCATAAGCCGCCATCAAAATATCTTTAAGAACTTTGCATACAATTTCTAGCACTCTGTTCTCTGCTCTGACCAAACTAAGAATTTTGTAATGCAATTGAAATACAGAACAGGCAGTAACACCTAATGAAGCTTTTTGATCATTTTATTTAACTGCAATATAGCATGCACTGAAACAATTAAGCTTGTCTTAGAAACAAAAACATTAATGAATATTAAATAGAAATAATACATATTGCTATTGTCCAGGCTGTTTTCAACAGAATCTGAAAATCCATCCACATTTCCTTGATTCAGACAATATGATTTCAAATTTTAGTCCGATCGTTGCTTACTACAGTACAGTATGTCAGATATTATTTGCTCACCTAAATCAAACATTTACTCAAGCCACACTCTTGTACTAAATATTTAAAACCACTCATCAGTTTAATTCTAAATTTGAGGAATGCTATAGATATGTACTGTAACTAGCTAAAGGCGTTGCTAAGAAACATTTTCTTAATTGTATTGTATTATGGATCCAAATAATCTTCTGTAATATTACATGTCATATGCTAAGGCAGTGAAACCAAGAGAAGCCATCCTGCGGCCTGTTGCCAAACCAGTTATTTCAGAGTATTTGCAAATAATTTTTTTATTTTTTCATTAGGATTTGTAAAAAAATATCCACGAAAAATACATTTGTAACTAGAAAAATAAACCCTTTAAGGCAGTTATGTGGTTAGAGGAATGAAAGTATACAGTATATTCAGTATTTGTATATTTCCTTTCACCAATACTGACTAGCTTACTAGACATACTGTACATAAGCAGAAATTCTCTTTCATAATATTTTTGGCCATTGTCGTGGTAGCAAAATATTTCTAACAGTGATTAAATGATTTGAAAGTAAATCACTAAAAACTATGTTGTATCTAAGCTTGCTCTCAGTTTGAAGCAACAAAAAGCTCTGAGCAGGCAGTAATGCCACAGGAGAACATGCTTGATATTCTGACTGTCTCTTCACATTCTCATCAGCAATCACTTTCTCTCTAACCAGCGGTGTTTGTTTGAACCCTTGGAGACTTTAGGCTGCTGCTGTTAAAGTGTCCATGCACACTATTGGAAATACTTGTGGCAACAAAGGAACAAGTGTACATATAAAACAAATTATGCATTAATAGCCTTAGTGAGAACATGAAATAATACCTAATGCAGAATTATACTGACATGCAACAATGCCATTGAGCAACACATCAGAATGAGCCACACTGCCTCAGGGCCTGCAGACCTCTAGACAGTGATATAATTACAGCATTTAAAATATCTTGTGAACACAGTGTCTTCTAGAAAGGAAATCTAACATGACAAAGTGCAGAAATCAGAGGATTAAGGTAAGGAAGGCTGGTCACGTTAAAAATTCGCAGACCAACTGCATGTGTGTATAGTGCTGCACACAGTATGAGACTCTACTGGGAGAGAGGGAGTTGTGAAACTGATACTATTGAGTAGATGCTCGGCTCTCCATTCACAATAAACAGCATAAATTCTCTGTTACCGGTGACACTCCAGCAAAGGTACTTAATCTTGAAATTAACTTTAGTGCAAGTGTTGGGAGTAACATTTCTTCAAGAACTGAGGAATGCATTTTAGTATAAAGCTGTCTCTCTGAATGGACACGTACAGTAGCTGCTTACAAACCTTGGTTAAGGAGAGGAAACAAAGTAAAAACACAAAGCATGGGTTTACAGGAACCCATGCAAGCACTGTACATTTAGAAATACCTTATCCTAATTTCAATAGTTTTCATAAGAAACAAACACAGATTTAAAGCCTTATGGCCATTCTCCTCTTTTCTTTGGATGCCCAAACAAATATGTAAGGAATCTGACTAGGAAAGTGTCTATTCGAAAATATACGCACAAGTACACAATGTCTTTAATGAGACAAATGCATATAAATGGTTGTGTAGCAGACTAAAAGCTACACACAGTTCTTTTCAGAAATGGTTTTGATAGCTTAATTTCCCCATCATGAAATATGTCAGACATTCTAAATTTATCTCTGAAGATGTCACATTTCCTTGTGTTGTCCTTTTAAAATGGACTCCACAAAAGACTGTTACAAGTAATCATTTTGCTGCTTGTGAAAAAGAGCTCCTTTTAAAAACATATGAAGTCTGGTAATGTTTTGGTCAGGGCATCAAAGATGCGCTTTCACAATTTTAATATTATTTCCCAGCCAGATTGCTTTTTGCCCTACAAAAAGAGATTATGGAATCTAAAATGTTAGAGTGGGCAGCAGATTTTTAGAATGTTGCCAATTTGAATGGACTGACCGGTCTAATATGGTTCTTAATTAGAGGCCTTATCTTACAAGACCATTTTAAAATAGACATTTCATGCATAAGATCTCAAATATGCCTGGTATTCCAGGGACCTCTATAAACAGCCAATAAAATGAATTGCAAAATAAAAGTGTTGACAAAACCCATTGTGACTTCACACTGTCAGTCTGTTTGTAATTTCTAGATCACTTTTAATTATAATAAAGTACTAATTGTACTGTGCAATTGGCACATTTCTTCTAAAGCAAAAAAAACTCCCCTAAAGGCATATTTGTAGGTTACACTGAAATTTTAATCTTCCTCATGAGGTAAAAAGGAGAAAAAACATGTCACCATGTCAGTTTCCATGGAACATCTTGGAAAAAGTGCACTGTTGAAAATGATGACAAATTTGTATTGAACGTGGCACAAAAGCTACTTAATGACCTATTGGACAAGATTTATTACCATCTTCAGCTTAATGTAATTAATGTCTACCTTTTGCGTAATTAGTAAGATATTGGCAGTGTCACAGCAACAGAGAGGAAATTAAAACGCATTCTATAGTATGTGGATGGAGACAAATAAAAGCTCTCAGTTAATCACAAACTTATGTCAAAACAATCTTTCTCAGCAGAGACGTGCTCTGTTTTGAGCAATTAGTAATTTATAGGAGATATTCTTTTTTTAAAATGAAAAGTGGTTTTAGTCTAATGTGGCTGTCTACCTCATGGTTCTAGAAACCAGTTGGCAAGAACTCTTTAAAAGGAGTAAACTCAGCATTAAGCTTATCAGAACATGCTGTGATCCTTTTTAACTGTTAATCATGCTGCAATTAATTTTATCACTTTAATTTGCCGCTGGTGAAAACATTTGTTAGACAGAAAAGTAGATATTTAAAATGTGTTCTGTTGAAACACCTTATGTCATAATAGTTTTTTCTTTGTGCAAACTACAATGCATTTTCTAAATAGAAATTATTAGTACTACCACTGCTGCTAATTCTCATTTTGCATTTCTAGCTAAGCATGGGAGACACCAGTAAGACATTACTGTGTATGTCACTTGTTGTCATGTAGAAGTCAGGACATTACTAATAAAAAACCCACAAGGGAAATACCAGAATGCAGGCAATCCATGGCCAATCACAGATCTGAACAAGTAAAATAATCCTTTGCTGAGTCTCAAGTATATATGACACTCAATGCAAATATTTACTAATCCTTCATTGGTATGAAAGTGCACATCCATTCATAAATATTTTAAATCATAATCCATTTACTTAACATAGAGATTAGAAAAAGACATCCTCAGGCTTAATAAGTAATGACTTCTTCTACAACTTGATACTGTATGGGCCAAATCCACAACATATACAATAAAAACATGGGTTAAGACCTTTTTTTACGTGATTATGCAATTTTTCCTTATTCTTAAATTTCATTTTAATGAGAGGTGATATGTTTAAAACATTCAAGTGGGAAATTGGGTCATATAAAATAGTAGGGAAAGGTAACTGGCACTATGGTTTACTGGAGGATTGTGTTCAAAATGCATTTATTAAATGTAATGTAGTTCAGGTGGGTAGCTGTGTCAGCATGCATAGTCTGCAAAGGAACAAGTAGTAGGTTTATTCCATGCTGAAAAGAGAAGAGAGAAAACACAACGTTTCTGCTGTGAAGCATTCTTCAGGTGTGTCAAAATATCTTCCTTATGTGCAGTTCTAAAGCCAAGACATTTTTTGTTGGGTATTCACTATTTTTCCCTACAACTGAAATAATGTCAGGTAATGATCTGGTTTCATTACTTTTGTAGCTTTTGCATAATCAAAAAAAGCATTTTATCACTTCATTAACATGTAAATACAAACAATATTATAGTGAACATGTTTTCCATTTAACTGCAGTTGACAGTAACTGCAAAAATGCAAAGAAAATAATTGGAGTGCATTTACAGAATAATCATATTATTCAACCATAATGTTTCCTCCATTTTAGTTTTTTTGCCTTTGTCTTTCATTCACTATTAGAAAGCTGCCAATACCTGATATAGGTCAGAACATCCCAAAGCCTAACTTGGAAGCACAGGACATGACTTTATCCTGTAGAGCAGTTCAGGCCATCACAGGGCAAACACAAGGCTAATTTAGCAATGGCAATCAACCTAGAAGCATGACAGTGGGAAGAAACAGCAACATCTTGAGAAAACCAACTTAAACACATGATGAATATGCAAACTCCATGCAGTAAGTGCTGTAGTCATAAAATAAAAAATAAATATAAACCCAGTACCCAAGAGCTGTGAGGCAGTATTGCTAACTGTCATACTACTGTCATCTTTTTTCTCTTCTGTTGTCATGCTTAATTGTACACACTGTATTTAACTTGTATATCCTTTCCATCCACTAAATCCTCCCTGTGCATGTTCACTCTTTCACACTTCGCCCAACCGTAGACAAGTACATATTATACAGCTAAAATTATACAGCCAACATAAAGTTATTCAGTTTTCTAGCTGAAATTTATCATATAGTACTTTACACTTGGAGACCCAGAGTTGTGTCCCTATTTTTATTTTTTAACTATCTGTCATAGAATTTTAGTTCAGAAATCATATCAAACTCTAATAGGCAGTTCACTCAACAACACACTTTCATATTACGGTACCTTTGTTTTATTTGTCTTTAATCTTTTTGTGCGATGTAATCCAAAGCCTGAAACCTGCAGTACCACTGCACACACACCTAAATGCTAAGTCATACATTTTTGCCCAAAACTTCACTTTTGTTGCTGTCTGGGAAAGAAAAAAAAAGTTTATTGTTATGTTCTATATACAGAGTTACTTCTACAGTATCTTCGAAAACGGTGGCACATCTCATCACACGTAATCACCCTAAAATGATTTTTGGTTGCATAAGCATGCGGTGGGAATTGAAAATGTATAAACTCAGAAAACTTCTGTTAGGAGATTTGCTTCACATTGAAAAAAAAAAACCTTTCCCCACAACAACAGCACACCTTAAGCAAAACCTCCTGAGGTCAAACAGGCTTGTTAAACGTTAACTGTACACTTCATATTTCCTTCATATAATTATAGAACAGATAATATACAAGAGCAAATGGGAAACCCTTTTCCATTTCTTGCCACCATTCCCTGTAGCCCTACCATTAAATGAAAAGAATCAGAAAGACAAGTGTTCATCAAGAGAAGATCACGATCTGACATTTCCATAAGCACTTTACAGAGTTCTCCATCCCACAGAGGTTTGTAACAGAATATGAAGCCATATAATACGCATTGAGCTAGGATACCGAAACTCACTTCGCAGTTTATTTCAATCAATAGTCCTTTTCAGAATCTGAGTGGCTGATATGTGGATCCAGCTTCTGACAGGTTTGACGTGTGGTGCATTAATCAGCCCTGGCATTTGGGTTGATTGCTCTCTCAATTTGAGCCCGGTACAGGCAACCAGTGACTAATCCCATCAGTACTTCTGTCCCAGTGCTGGGCACCTTCTGCCTGTTTAGGTTTATCTTGCACTTTCATTTCACATAGTGCTCCAGGAAAGGAAGCCTCACTTTGACAAGATATACGGTGTTATTAAACCCCATCAGAGCCACTAAAGCAATGCTGAGGATTATGGCGGGTGATTGATGTGTGTCTTTTTGTCCTGCTGACCATTTCTGCAACTTTCGTTTCTGTGAATCTTATTACATAAATATAAATATAAATATAAATAGGAACACTGAACGTGGGAACGTATATCAGCTATTTCAAATAATAAAACTGAAATGTACTCAAACCCAAAGATAAAACAAATGAAGCACTACATTTCATTTGTCTTTTGTGCAAATATATTTCTGGATTACAAGTAATATTGTACCCTGTATACTCCATTAACACATTATTTTATCAAGCTTTACTAAATTACTGGCACTAATTGAGAATGTGATTTCCGTCACATTATTTAAAGAAACAACATTTACAATATTATTGTTTTTCTGTTATGCAGTGTGCATAGGAGAGAAATACAGTGCCTTGCGAAAGTATTCGGCCCCCTTGAACTTTTCAACCTTTTGCCACATTTCAGGCTTCAAACATAAAGATATAATTTTTTTATTTTATGTGAAGAATCACCAACAAGTGGGACACAATTGTGAAGTGGAACGAAATCTATTGGATTTTTGAAACTTTTTTAACTAATAAAAAAATGAAAAGTGGGGCGTGCAAAATTATTCGGCCCCTTTACTTTCAGTGCAGCAAACTCACTCCAGAAGTTCAGCGAGGATCTCTGAATGATCCAATGTTGTCCTAAATGACTGATGGTGATAAATAGAATCCACCTGTGTGTAATCAAGTCTCTGTATAAATGCACCTGCTCTGTGATAGTCTCAAGGTTCTGTTGAAAGCGCAGAGAGCATCATGAAGACCAAGGAACACACCAGGCAGGTCCGTAATACTGTTGTGGAGAAGTTTAAAGCCGGATTTGGATACAAAAAGATTTCCCAAGCTTCAAACATCCCAAGGAGCACTGTGCAAGCGATCATCTTGAAATGGAAGGAGTATCAGACCACTGCAAATCTACCAAGACCTGGCCGTCCCTCTAAACTTTCAGCTCAGACAAGGAGAAGACTGATCAGAGATGCAGCCAAGAGGCCCATGATCACTCTGGATGAACTGCAGAGAACTACAGCTGAGGTGGGAGAGTCTGTCCATAGGACAACAATCAGTCTTACACTGCACAAATCTGGCCTTTATGGAAGAGTGGCAAGAAGAAAGCCATTTCTCAAAGATATCCATAAAAAGTCTCGTCTAAAGTTTGCCACAAGCCACCTGGGAGACACCCCAAACATGTGGAAGAAGGTGCTCTGGTCAGATGAAACCAAAATCGAACTTTTTGGCCACAATGCAAAACGATATGTTTGGCGTAAAAGCAACACAGCTCATCACCCTCAACACACCATCCCCACTGTCAAACATGGTGGTGGCAGCATCATGGTTTGGGCCTGCTTTTCTTCAGCAGGGACAGGGAAGATGGTTAAAATTGAGGGGAAGATGGATGCAGCCAAATACAGGACCATTCTGGATGAAAACCTGTTGGAGTCTGCAAAAGACCTGAAACTGGGACGGAGATTTATCTTCCAACAAGACAATGATCCCAAACATACAGCAAAATCTACAAAGGAATGGTTCACAAATAAACGTATCCAGGTGTTTGAATGGCCAAGTCAAAGTCCAGACCTGAATCCAATCGAGAATCTGTGGAAAGAGCTGAAAACTGCTGTTCACAAACGCTCTCCATCCAACCTCACTGAGCTCGAGCTGTTTTGCAAGGCAGAATGGGCAAGAATTTCAGTCTCTCGATGTGCAAAACTGATAGAGACATACCCCAAGCGACTTGCAGCTGTAATCGCAGCAAAAGGTGGCTCTACAAAGTATTAACGCAAGGGGGCCGAATAATTTTGCACGCCCCACTTTTCATTTTTTTATTAGTTAAAAAAGTTTCAAAAATCCAATAGATTTCGTTCCACTTCACAATTGTGTCCCACTTGTTGGTGATTCTTCACATAAAATAAAAAATGTATATCTTTATGTTTGAAGCCTGAAATGTGGCAAAAGGTTGAAAAGTTCAAGGGGGCCGAATACTTTCGCAAGGCACTGTATATTGCTTCCTCTAGTATGTTTAGATTCTGAAATATATTTCTTTCTGAAAAAGGTGCAGTGGAGTCTTGTTCTGGAGAATTTGTGCATCACAGACTTTGTTCTTCAGAAGAGACCTTTGTAACTGTTTACTAGCTTTTTCCATAGTATTTTTACACTTTCACATTTAGTTTTTGCAACTGTTACAACAAGTCTTGACTCAGCTCTAGTACTGGACCTAAAGAACTTTACAATGGACAGTTCACCACAAACATATCTCTCTTCAAGATAAATTGCAAACTACCTTTCAGCTAATAATTCTCAAATAGCAATTCTTTCTTGGGACAAACACTGACATAACAAAAGCATAACAAATGATATCACTACTGATGGTCAAAACGTTACTTTGAGATTACATTTAAAAAAATGCAGAAATCTCTATCTTGACACACCACATTTAAAATTTATATTTTACAGGTGATCTAAAAGAGATAGATAAGAAAATGTATTATTAAAATAAAAATGATATTCCTTTCTGACTTCAAAAGAGATTCACAAACCTAACATAAAACCAGGATAGATTCAGAAATGTTTTAAAAAAGAAAAATGTCTCCAGGTGGCTTATTACAAAATATTTTTAATCCTTTTAAGATACTGGTAACATCAGAACATGATGTTTTTTCTCAGCTATTGAAACTGCACCAGTGGTCTTATGAAATGGTTGTTTCTTTGTTTCTGAAGCTTGATTGTGTTTGAGAGGGGGCACTTATCATGCCATTCAATGTGATAATAAGA
Organism: Lepisosteus platostomus; assembly: GCF_059453375.1. Lineage (NCBI taxonomy): Eukaryota > Metazoa > Chordata > Actinopteri > Semionotiformes > Lepisosteidae > Lepisosteus > Lepisosteus platostomus. Next base: position 11,649,408 of record NC_142630.1, on the reverse strand, counting down.
TAATCAGTGACCCTGACACAATTTAGAATAAATTGGCTTGCTGCTAAAATTACCAGCTGTAAATAATTGATGTACTGAGATGTAAATCCTCTTCCAGACATTTCAGAAAAAATGGTTTGTCAGTTTCTCACTTTGGGCTATTTGTTCTAAAAAAATAGTCATTAGATATTTGTTTATGATCAATGCCGTCATCTGATACAACAATTACATTACTTTTAATATTGAATTAAGAGGTTGGTGAAGAATTTCATCATTAAAGCTAGAAAATCTTCCTAAACAATTAGAGGGCAAGTTCATCTCTAATTAAATAAATGATTTAAGATCCTTCCTTAAATTGGACTAATTTTGGTTGACACACACTCTCTGATAAAGTCTCTTACTCATGCACATGTGACATCTAATTAATGAACCTCAGTTGTCTAAATTATGTGAATTCATATTTGAATTTAGCTACCAATAGCAAAATCCCTGCCTTGTTAAATATATCTGATGCATCAGCTTTGTGAAAACAAGGGCAGAGCAAAAATTACCTCTTACATCATTGGGTGTTTTTAGTGCATACTGGGAATATATTACCCAATACCCGCTGAAAGCTAGAAAGTCAATATAAATTACATAAACAAATACACTGACTGCTGTTGTTTCCTCTCCTTCCCTAGAAAACCGATGGTAGCTTCTGGGCTTAGATAATACACATTCTGCACAGCAAGGCATTTGTCATTCCATTCTTAGGTATTTGACTGCAAGCCTTTGATGTGATTTCCACAGCAATTTTTAGTCTTGCTTTGTTGAAGTTACTCTGAAATAACAGATTTACCAGACTTTGCAGCTTACAAAGTAACATGTCTGAGGAAAAGCAAAAAGAAAAACACATTTGCTTCATGTAGGCAACAAAATCCATTAGAAATACTGTACAGCTGTATGCTGTTAAAAATTAAAAAGCACAGAAAATCCTGGCAGCAGGTATGAGACCAGCTAGAGGCAACTAGAACTAGATTACATTTGTATGCTGAATTATCCACCATACAGTACTGTACATCCATTGTTATAATATAAAATTAAAAGTTCAAATACATTCTATTAAGTTATAAAATTATATTGCATATACAAATTATTTTTCAATTTACTATTCCATTAAAGATTATCACAGTATCAATGGGACAGTATCAATTTGCAGTCATAGCTTGTAAATCACAAAAAACGTTTTGCTGTACATGTGGAGCTGCAGTTATGTGGTTATGTGACCTTACATGCTTCTATCAAATAGGAAATTGGAGAACAGATGGTATACAGGCCTGAAAATGCTTTCAGACAACACGTCCTATTTTAAGAAAAATGCCTCGACAACATGCTCCTATAGAAAAACAAAAATAAGAAGTCACATTTTTTCTAAAGAACTGTATGGTGACAAGCCATGATTTCCAGTTTCAAATTCTGTTTCACCTCTTTGTCATTAATACATTTAAAAGAAATGTATTACAGCTTGCTTATAGATACATTGAGGTATTCTGTACCGTAACTTAAATTGATTAAATACAGTCCTCAGTTGAATCCTCAACTGTTTTTTTTTTCTATATCCCTCCAGTTTGGAATCACCAATTGTTATACTATATCTCTCAGCTGCAAATCTCTTCTGCAAGAGTTATACATAATTCCTTCCCAGACCTGGATGGTGAGAGCCATCCTCATTCAAATGGTAAATGCACTCATAAACACAGCAGAATAGACATTGATTGCAGTAGTGACAATAGTGTAAGCTCATGGGTACCTAGAAAGTACTGTAGTTTAAACCTTTTGTTTTGCAAGATTACTATTGTACTGTATGTTAATGCTGTTTTAACATAGGCTACAAACATCATTTCATAGCAACACGAAAGTACTGTAAGAGTATCCAGGTCATTATTCTTTGTATAATCTGCAAATAATCCTCTTGCACAGTGTAATATTTTCAATAGAAATCTGTATAAGTACAGAATAACAAGTAGCCGTATAGACCAGAACATTTCTTCTACAAATGTGAAGCCCATTACAAGACAAAGAAATAATATACTTTAAGACACCCTTTTAATGGATTTTTGCTAACTGAAGGCCATTTGGTCAGACAGTGGGGTCTTTAAAAGCTCCAAACATTCATTTTCTTGATGATCATGATAATCTAGAGGTCCTGCCCACATTCATTTCTCTCCCCACGCCTCTGCAGAACCCTCTTAGTCTTTCCTGCTTATCATGGGTGACTTTTCTAACACAGTTTCCATGAGATTATTGACATTGACCTTGCAGTATCACTAGCTGAGCAAATGTTTCACAAATTAACTTCAGTTCCATTGTAATTGCATGACATTTCCTTTCCCATTGTAGCCATTTGTGTTCAGCATGATTTTTAAATTACAGTTGACCTTCGCTTGAGCTTCTGCAGAAGAGTTCCACTGAGAAAGGCATGGAAGATAACGCTTATGAATTTATTTACTATTTACATGCCCCTCGGTTGTCTCCAGCAGAACTACAAAAAGAAAAGCAAACTTAAATTAGTGATAAAATAAATTATTTTGCAATTTTGTTACAGTGTGTTTTATAACATATAACTATTTTGTAGCATTGTTTAATATTTTTTTCATTCTATTTATGCTATTCCCTGAATTGTTTTCAACAACTCTGCTTAGTAATGAATCATCACTGATTTGCAATTGCTTGGGAGTATACAGGAACGCATCAAAACATTTTAAAGGTGTTTTGAGGCCCAAAAAAGTTTTGCTGTTGTGTGTTTAATTCCATTATCTAAGCTTCTGGTTCTGTGACGAACATTCTTTGATGTGTCTGATTATGTATGCAGAACCTAAGCAGTTACTTCCATATTCATGTGCACAGCAGGAAAGTCTTTGATATCAGGTACTTAATGCTCAAAATGCATTTTATGCAAACAGAAAGGTTCAAGAGTTTAGATGATACACATACTGTATATAGAGAAAACACATAAAATATAACTATCTCCACATACACCTTTTTAAAATAAATAAGTCCAAACTAAAAAACATTTTATCCTTTCCTTCATAATACTTTTGTTCAAACAGAAGGATTTGTTCGAACAGAAGGATCATATGAACATATTAGTAAGACTTACATAACATAATGGGAAATTAAAGTTCCGTATTATTCTGAGCTATGTTTCTTTTACCAGAGCATTATTATTTTTTCTTCATACATTTATCTGCAATGACTTACTGAACACAATTTAAACAGATGGCAACAGTAACCAGTAGAAAGTAAAGTGTTCTTCTGGTAGCAAGTAAGTCAGCCTGCAACAACAATAACATATAAAGCAATGTACTGTACTCAAGCACTTGAACAGCACTCAAATATTATATCCACCTACTAATGTTTATATATATTGATATGTGAACAAACTCTTTGGTTGGAAAGAAACCCTTATGTTGTACATACATAAAGCTTATGCAATAAACATTATTAAATCTCATTAAAATTAATGTTAATTATTTCTCAGATAGAAATACTGCTTTATTATTCTTCTGGCTAAATTAATCAAAGTTGTCTGGTTATAAATATTAGATGTAAGCTGTTTTGTATATGACATTTTAGCTTTTATTATGCTAGTTTTGTTTCCATCATCAAAGAGATACAGAACTTTGGAAAAGGGCACATGGAGAGAAACAAATGTATGGTGACCAAAATGTGATGATAACAGAAAAAAATGATTATAGGATGAAAAGGTCAGTGAAGAGTGAATGACACATTGAAGTTGCAATTGATCTTTCTGTAAAATAAAGTCATTTTGCTCTTGTACTATAATTGCAACAAAAACATTACAGGACTTAAAACAGAAAACAATAAATGAAAAACTGAAGTACATATCTCAACAGTGCAGTGATCTGTATATCAAGGTATGCTGCAGGTTGTTTGGCAGACTAGGCTTAGACATGCATAATCACATACAATGAAATGCTGTGATTACTATAGATCACAGTTGTCACATTTGTGCTCAAAGAGTTATGGGAGCTACAAAAGATAATAGCCGATGCCAATGAGGAGTTGAATTGAGGTGAAGTGAGGTGATTTAGGCAATGGAAGAGGAGTGTACTGTACGTGAGTAATCAATTGTATTTTATTGTGCTTATGCTATGCACTGGCCTGACCACAACTGCAGTGAATAAACTCCATTATAATTTTCCTTACTTTACAATGAAGTACATTTCACATTGCAAAATGAAGAAATGGGAGCCAAAACACCTGAAATTAAGGCCAGGATATTTTGAATTGAAATTGAATGATCAGGGAAAATAATGAGAAACTGAATATACTCCACAGTTTGAAAATTTCAGCACCTTTGTATAGCCAGAATGCAATGTGGATTTGAAAACCTCTCAAGCCACTAAAGTAATCATACAGCATATGTAATTTTGACATGCAACTAATCTTTAGCAAGCAGGAAAACACGCCACAGGGGATATGATTTATTTTAATCTCCACACTCCTTTCACAAACCTGGACTGGGCAATCTCAGGTGAGTTAGCAAGTCAATAGTATGACAGAAATTAAATGACTTTTGCCAAGGAATTCAAAAGAAATTAAAAATGAGTGGATGGTCTTTGTGAAAAATACATACAACAGATAAAATGTTCATTGGGCATCTGACAACCAGAAAGGTGTGTCTATAATAATGCAGAATTCAATTGCACCAGATGGTGAATAAGCTTTGTAAGTTTATCCTCCAGTAGATACATTTAGAGCATACAGTACAACATGATTCATTTATTTAGATTGTAAGATTTTTTTAAATGCTACCCAAGTGACTGTACCAGCAAATCTTATCATAATATTAATTAATATGTAATGGAACATACATCATATGAGTTAATTATAATACTGTTATTCATTACACATCCATTTACTGTTTACTGGACAACATCAAAATGGTCTTGAAGTAGCCACATGAAATATTTTATATCTTTACTTTATATTGCATTTTTATGTGTGCACAGTAAATTTTAGTTGCTTAAATTTCTGAAAATCAACCGTACAATTAAGGTACTTGTTTGTTATTTTGTGTCAGGTATTTGAGCAAAATGAGGATTTTGGACCGTATCCCCTTCAACATGTTAATTTTACCATTTTTCCTTAAAGGTAAAACAGCAAATATCCATGTGTTTGCTGGTTTAATACAGTATACAGTCGAGAGTTTAATTTAATTTTCTTGAACATGAGTGTATCATTAGGTGAAAGTACTTTATGTAAATAACCCTTGGACTCACTCTCACATATCAACTCATGGTTCCAACTGTTGCAAATGAGGATAATTTCTAATGATCCCAACAATTTGATTTGAACACTACTGAACAGAAATGTTGTAAGCACTATTGAGTTTCCAGTATCTACCAGCTTTATGAGATCTCATTACTAAACTTATTAAGGCAGCATGGCAATACATGCTCTCCAAGTTGAATTTTCAATATCTCTGGGTAAGTGCAAAGTAATTTGAAGAGAAGAAGAATATTTTCTTTTTTGGTGGACTAAACGTATTATAAGATGTTACTCTCAATCTGTATTTTTCTACAGAATTACAAATTTTCTGTTCCGTTTTCCTATACATCTTACAGATGCAAGATAAATATGTAAATGTACAGTAGTGACCTCAGCAAGTAACTTCTGGGCTTTTAGTCCAGAAAATATTAATGTATTTTGCATTTTAACTTTTAAATGAATACACCACACTGAGCAAAGAACAGCACATGAGAGCAAACATGCAGTATGTGTCATGGAATTCATATGTAATTCTAAAAATAAGTATTTCTTCCTTATTTACTTTTCACTTTTATTTTGTTCCCATTTCTATAATTGAATAGTAAGCCACACAGTGAACCCCACTGAAGTGTCAACAAGGTGTATTTTTATGCAGTTTCTTGGTACAGTAGGTTGAATTTGCATGTGCAGAGAGATGGAGTTTTTCCACATTTTGTGTCTTGAAAGTAAATTTTATTTTTATTTCTTGAAGACTAAGAATATTTTGCAAAGTGCATCTCTAACAAACAACTTTGTTTAAAATTTATTCAAACATATCATAAAGAATGGTTTTCAGAAATAATTACATTAAAGGGGAACTGAAATGCCATTTTTTATATTTTTGGGTTACATAAAATCAGCATTCATGAGTGTTTTTCAAACTACAATGAAAGTAAAATGTACACAGTAATTAGTAAAACCTCCGATTTACATCACAACATAAACAAATTTCCAATTATGCTCAGTGCCATATTGCTGTCATTGGTTGCATTTCAGAATGAGGCAACAAAACATGACTTGAGGCAACTCTATCATATTGGAATTAAGTAGGCATTGTGAATGTGTCTCTTTAAGTCTAAGAAATATTGCTCTCAACTTTGAGACAGTTTTAGAAACAAATTCTACCAATTTGTTAACTGCATGGAGATCACGTTTGGAACATTTTTGGTGAAATGTCTGCTGCCCAACCTACCTACTCGCTCATACATCACATTATATTAGTCATTATAGTGACTAGTGAGCAGAAAGGCCTACTTCAGATCACAATTCTTGCAAACATGGCAACTGTACAGTACTCACAAAGTTCACGATTTTTTGCAGTACTGTCAATTTATTTTGTTTCTGAGACTTAATAGTCGGACAGTCTGAGAAATTGGGATAGCAGTTCCCTTTTAAGCAGTGTCTTCGTTGATTGATGTGACTAAAGGAAATCACAGATAAGTGCTAAGAAACTGCATTGTTATACTTATTGTTCACATAGCTCTAAAGCAGCCTTAATCGTAATAATAATACACATTTTAAAATGTTGCATACCCTGTTAAATTGCCTAAAATCTAGTGAAAAATATGTTATACTGTTAAGTGAGCTATATATATTATTTAGGAGGGATTTTTGAAGCACTCAAAAACTTAGCACTAAAAATACATTTTTAAATAACTGCATCCTTCACTTACTTTGTTTATAATTATAAAAGACGTTTATAATTTAGATGGATGATGCGAAGAAGGAAACATATTAGATGATTTAAGGAAAAAGGATTTTTTTAAAAAAACTACATGAATATTTCATCAAGAAAGAAATCAACAACAGCTTCAGACTGCACTTGAGATTAACAAATCTCCAGGGCCTGATAATGTTCTACCAGTTGTACTTAAGAAAGCTAAAGATATTATTTATAGGCTGTTAAGAAAACACTTCGAATAGATACTGTATGCAAGACAAAGGTAGTACCATTGATTGTAAAATTGCTAATGTAGCACTCTATTATACAACAAAGCATGGAATACAATTTAGAACTAACCGAAGGGATCGTGTATGTGGGAACAGAATTCTAGGAGATACCATGAATTTAGAAAAAACACACCTTGTTTAACTTAGTAGAGCCTTTTGGAACAGGTACTAGCAGGAATGGATCCAAACAAAGAATAAGACATGGTGTGTTATGTTTTTCATTAGGTTTTTGATAATGTTCTTCATAAAAGCTTAATTCTCAAAAGGCAGGCAGTAGGAATTCAAGGTAATACATGTTTTGGGTTTGAGACTTAGTGAATGGTTATGAAAGAGTGAGTACATACAAGTGGTGAAAGCTGAAATGTAAGAGATGTGATTACTTGAGTACCATGAAGATCTGTATAAGAACAACCTCTCTTCTTAAACCAATGATTTAGACTATGCTATAGTTAGTAAACTTCTCAACTTCACAGATGATTCCAAAAGTGGCATACACTGTAGAGGCTGCAAAGTAAATACAGCTAGGAGAAACATAAATTGTAAGTAAAGAACTTGAATTAGCCACATATGAAAATACTTGAATGTTTAATATTAACATTGTCATTGTCTAGACAGTCTAGACTATGTGAGTAAGCAATAAAATGCAAGAATCCTAGAATATACAGTAGTGAATAGTTATAATAAAAAATTTAATTCAAGAGATGATAAGCTAAAATTGGACGACAACTTAGTAAGGTCTCCTTTGGGTTATATGCCCTATGTTTTATGTTACAAACATAATATTACAGTTCTGGAATCAGGCCAGTGAAAACCCCCAGGTACATTCCCCAGAAAACTCCTACTTTGACAAGTTATACTGTACAACTGAATATTTTAGCACTGAACAGAGAAAAACCATGAAGAGACCTGACTAAAGTATTCATAATCTTAGGGACTTTATAATCACCACTGAAGCATAAAGCAGAGCACATAAATTGAAAATAGGGGAAATGCATTTAAAACCAAGAAAAGGAAGCACTTATTTACACAAAGGATTTGTGGTAGTCTGGAATACACTACTCAGACGTGTTGTCAAAGCCAACACCTTAAATTCTTTGAAAAACAGCTGGGTGAGATACTCAGATCAATTAGCTACTAACAATCAAATGAGCTAATGACAAAATGCCCTCCTTTCATCATTAAAGCATCTTGTGCATATTAAATGTAATTGGACAATGCATCAGATTTTCATATACCCATATGCACCATTTTGTGGCTAATGTTCTAATTGAAATGATTATGATAATATATAAGCTGCAAAAGGTGTCCACAAGGTTACAGTCTTTTATTAAGGCACTTTCAGTAAGGGTCAATGTGAAGAAAGATTTGGAATGAGGTCTGTGACCTAATGTTCAATTATCATTACTTTAGTAGCATTATCATTTAACTAAAACAACATAATGAAAACTTGCCTGCATACATAATGATGCTGTCAGATTTATTTGGGAATAATGCACTGTTGATCAGCTTGAGCTGTTGATAGAGATTTAAAATACTAATCTGTAGTGATAATATGGGTTTCAGTGGTTGTAATGATGGTGCACTTATTTATTTATAGACAGGGGTCTTGAGTAAAGATCTGTATCATCTAAATTTCAAGACTATCCCAAGAGACAGATGGTTACAAATTCAAACATATGCTACAATAAATACATTCATAAGGCAGAGCTATAAAACATGCTTTCCAAAGCATATGCAGGCAAACACGTTACAAGAAAGTGCTGGGAACAGGTGCACAGTGTACTGAAGAAGAACTGAAATGCATGATTACTGAACATACCCTGGATAGCAGCATTCAAAGCACATTTAGGTCAAGTGTTCAAAGCTTTGGAAATGCAACTGATGGATATAGTTAAGTCAATATTGCAACTGATATGTAATTCAAAGCCACACTTTTTATTTTTTTAATCGATGAGAGGGTTATTGAAGAGATGTGACTGGGAACTTCTGAGAGAAAAAACTGGCTGAAGAATTTTCCCTGCTAATTCTACAAACTCTATGTAATTTTGTTGACCTGTTTAATTAATGTAGTAGAAAATGTCAGAATATCTGTTGCTATTCTCAAATGCAATTCTCATTTGGCAGATTTACTAGGAATGTAGACATTTACCTGCTTCTTGGTGAATAAAAGAGGTGGCAATGAAGCATAAATACACTATACAGAATGCTGTCATTTCAAATGAGTGGTGACATTTACAGTGACCATCTGAGTATTTATCAAAATGTATCAACTTGTGCTTTTATTTTAATAACTCTAAAACCTTTATAAACAGAATCATTAAATGGGTGGTAATGTGCCGAAACATTTTGCATACATGCTTATAAAACCGGGTTAAGCATTAAATCAAATGTCCCTTCCCTGTTAATTCAGTTTCTGTGGAAAAATACTGACCATCACATGCCAAGAGGTATTTCACAAATTATGTTTTTATTATCTTTGGTTTGGCAACACAAATTCCCAAAAGATGATTATTCATGATCCTTTGGCTTCACAGGTAAGCCATTAGTCTATTCTGCCTCAGCCTTATGAACAACAGAGACAATAATAACAGTGCAAGTGCAGGCTATTTTCACATTCATAAAGCAAATCAACATTATTGGCTTTGTGGACATGTTTTGCTAGAATCTGATCATCGTATGCTTTCTGCTTTCTCAATTTACTCTCTGGCAGGAGGGAGTCTGTTTGCAGTATGTGGTCTAAACAGCCACCTTAATTAAGCAAAACAAAGCAAAAAATTAAAAAAGCAAACAGGATATGTTCAAAATTAAGGAAATAATAATATGCTATTTAAAATATGCATTTCAAATATGCAGATGTAGAGCCACAACTGCAAATTTACATTTAGCAAGGTGTAACAGTGTGATATGTTCCTTGTAATTTTATTTCAATGCCTCGAGTGTCTCCATCAGCCATGATTTCCATACAAGCATTTTAAAGTTGCCAGTGAGCTTCATGGAAGATCAAGCTGTTGGATCTTTAACAGAGTGTGATTTCTTTTTGTGATGATGCAGAGACAATGGGAAAATGAAAGTTAGAGCAGAGGGCTCTGAACAGCATGTCATTACTCCAGCAATTGAAGAAGTCTTATAGGTAATAAGGTAAATTGTTAACACCTACGGAGAGTTCGTTTCCCAGTATACAACCAGAATAAACCCAGACAGCACTTGTCGATGACCTTAGTTTGAAGACTGGTGTGACACAAGCCTCGGGAAAACTCAAAATAAGTGAAAGACTGGCATAAAAAACTTGCAAGCTAGAGGAGATAGATCTCATATAATATTGTTGGAGAATCACATTCAAACTTTAAATCCCATCTTTTGGCCAAACGTTAACAACCGGGAGTACAAAACTTGATCTGTGGTGGTTGAGGCAAGAAGAGTGGGTTAAGATCTTGAGGGAGGGAAAAGGGAAACACCGAACAGAGCAAACCAAAAGTGGATCCCAGCAGCCTGGGATCTCTCAAGCAGGTCCTTAAAAATGCACACTACCCTGGATAAGGACCTGATACATTATTAACTCTGTTGAGCTGAAGTCACATTGTCAAAGGTTTGCATATGGGTCTAAAATTGCTTGCATGACTTCAAATGAATGTGAGGGACATGTAAAAGTCCTGGTGGATGAGGATACATTTCCTTACACTGCAGCAAATGGATGGACAAGTGACATGTGATAAAATGTCACAAGTTGAGCGGCAGGTTGAGTCTACTGTTCAGCAACTGAGATGAGCTGACTGTGTGACAAGCTGACAAATGAGCTTTTCACTGCCATCCTGCATTATCCATTGCAGGTGTACTGTTTGAAGACTGGGGATAATCCTTGCATACATTTGAATAAGGCATTTAATCCCGGTAACAGTGAAGGTCACAAAAAGAGGTTGGAAGAATTACATTTAGGCCAGAACTCCATTTGTTCTTCAGGGACTACTGACTCAATAAGAGTGTGATATATCTCAGGAGCATGTCAATCTAAATCATATATAAATATCATATCAGCCTACATCTTTCTAGGTTATCAGTTGATTTGCTTGATTCAGGTATGACGATGACCATTACCTCCCATTGTGAATTTGGGATGCATCAGGTTTAGATCATTTTGATGTACAGTATTACCAGCCATTAGAGTACTCTGCGGTTAGCCAATGAAGAACATTCTGAGTGATACAATCTCTGCCATCCTACATACCTTTCATCATTGTGACTGAACCCTCCTTAATTTCATCTGTGTTGATGGTGATAGGATCTTGTGAAGAGATTGAGGTCATAGCCCAGTGTGAACCTCATACTGTCGAGTGGTTCTTTTTTTCTCTCTACCAATTTGTAACCTATGGAATCAGGCCAGACATTTGAGGTCCAGTATTCCATGGAATCATTGAACGGCTCAAGCACAGTGAGTGGTTTTTCTAATCTAGATCGTCATCTTGCTTTTCCCCTTGGTATCTGGATGAAAGTGGGAATGGTCTTTGCAATGTGTTATACTGATGGTCTGTGTGTGGATTGTCAAGTCTATAGACAAAGGTGTATAATATTCTCAGATGGTGTAGGGGTGTGCCCTGCATTGTAGTTACTATGTCTCTCTTTTTCTCCTTTGTAGGAAGTTAAGGTTCAGAATTCCACTGCACTTCACTGATCTATATTTTAGTGAAGCTGAAATTGTTGCGTGGCCTAGAATGTTGTGTATGTAGAACCATTAAAGTTACCAAATAGCTATGTACAGGCACAGCTTAGAAGGATTAAAGGTCTTGATGATGTGTCCATGGATACAGTAATGGATGGTAGACTGGGTTGCTTGGAGCATAAAAATGTTGATGCTATGTGATGTTGTTGCTCTGTGCAGGGAGAGATTGTTGATCAATGTTGGGTTGCCAGATTGGTGGCATTTGTCACAACTTCTTACTTTAACAGAGAAGGCCATGCAAAGGTTTGATCATATCTCATACCAAATATTTTATTTAATCTTGATATTAGGTGGCCCAAAAATGCATTGCAATGAAAGCTATTGTTAATAAAGATAAATTAAATAAAAGTGAAAAGATAGAGATTTTTTTTATTATTGCCACATGAATAAAATGCCTTTTTACATAGGTTTAACTCTGTTCTACAATGGTTCTATTTGTTTTATTAGATATGCTGACCATGGCCACTTTGAAGAGGCACTTAAGCTAATACTACATTAACATATTAAAATCATTACCATTCACAAAGCTTTCATTTTGCATCATTAGGTTTCTTTACTTTTTAATTTAGATGTGGCCCCAATCACAGATTTCTGGAACAAACATTCAACATTTTTTATTTTAATTTAACACCATGTTACAAATTACTAGACATCATAATTTTATGATCTTTAGTTTCCATTAAATGGGTGCCTATACAAAACCTTACATAAAACATTACAGAACAATTCTGATCCTGATCCAATTCAGATCCAATTCAAATCCTTTTTCTGTGAGCCTTGGCAAGCAGGATACAGTATTTGTCATTTTGTACTGAAGGTAAAAATCATTTCACACTTGATTGAGGTCTGTTTCATTCCTATGGAAGGTCAAAGAGGAGGACATTAACCAAAGCTGTCATGCAGCTCTAGGAGTTTTCTAATTGACTTATTTATGCTCATCAATATAATTTCTAATCACAACAAGGTCTTAATTAAACACAGGACAGAAATATTGAATTTGCAGGAAGCCAAAGCCTAAACTGGAAGATTGCTTGTTTATGACCTGAATTTTATAACGGTTTTAATAAACAACATGGTGATACCCATTTGCACTAGGCAAGACTAGATAGAACTAGGTAGAATGAAAACTTAGCCCTAAGGTTCAACAGTGTGACCACAGCTGGGACAGGAACCCACCCTTAAGTGGAAATCTATTACTATATATTACAAAAAATGATTAATTATAACTAAAATCCAGTGCTTATCTTTATATACAGTGACACTGCATGGGGTGGCACAGTGTTATGCGCTCTTTTAAATAGTCAGAAATTCAATACATACTCACAAGGCAGCTGCTTTCTTTAGCAGTGTGGAACAAAAAAAATAAAAGAAACAGGTAATAGGTTTATTCCATGCTGAAAAGAGAAGAAAGAAAACACAACGTTTCGGCTATGGAGTGAAGCTCCATGACCGAAACGTTGTGTTTTCTCTCTTTTCTTTTCAGCATTGAATAAACCTATTATTTGTTCTTTTGCAGCCTATGCATGCTGATGCAGCTCCCTACCTGAAAAAAAATAAAAGCCTAGCTCTTTGTTCAGAGCACTACCTGGACTTCTTCCCAATCCCTAACTAAAAACTGCAGGTATCTTAGCTGCTTATTGATCAAAATGTATCATACAGGAAAGGCACAGGCAAGTCTAAATCACAACTGCAAACTTACACCATACCAAAAGCAGAATTGAAGTGCCCCTCCCCCCCCTCAATTGATGACTTCTCAGCTCCATTATACTCTGTCTTTGTTTCCTTTGTCCCATGCTAGACAAAAACAAGATCTGTTCCCTTCTACAGGTAGCAGTTTTTCAGAACTTTCAAGAATGCCTCACTTCCTAATCATATAGTCACCTGCCTAATCAGCACTGATCAGGTGACTACATGCATCAACATAGACTTCTGGACAATATACAGGGAGTTCCCATCTTACTGAAGTGCTACATAATGTAACATACAGCATTCACACTTTGTCTTGCACTGCTCTTGTAATCCTTCTCCTGCCACAGGCATGAATGTCTACTTTTACAAAAGCATTAAAACTAGTTAATCTGCCAATCTGCAATTGAGCCTCCTCCAGCATCTGTCAGAATGTTTATTGTATTAAATGTACAGAACCTTTAAACCTTGAAACTCTCAAGAGCTATCATCATCGGGGAAGCAATAACCAAAGGATTAAGGGATTGACTACTATCAAAGATGACCAATATCGGTGTTAAGAAATTTTATTTGGTTGACATTTAATTCAATAAAAATCAATGGTTAATTCTGGAAAAGAGTTAAAGGGAATAGTTATATTGCACGTGGCTAGAAATCACCATACGATGTTCACTATCATTAATTGTATACACATATAGTTGCATTTTGTATGAGGTTGGATATGACATATTCATTTACTTGACCACTTCATTTTTCTTTTTCCTTCTCTATACTGAAGCATATTTAGGTACATCAACTAAATAAACAATTACAGGTTAAAGTTTAAAAATAATTGTATGAGGTTGAATTAACATCTGATATGAAAATAGTTTATTCATTTTGTAGTATTAAATCTTAATTTTCATAATTAATAGTTGGCAGCTTAGTCTTTCAAAGTATTTAAATTAAAAAGTACATTCTTTAAACGCAATTTAAAAGTGAAAGACAATGTAATCATAGAAACAGTAAAGGATAAACATGCATTATTATTTAATCTAAAAGGAGTTTAATTAGTCAAGGTAATTATAATGTATTGAAACTTCTGTGTAGATATAAGGTGTAGTTCTAAGGGACAGTGATCTTTTGATTGTCATCATTCAAATTATGTAAGTATGATTTATACTGCATCCTGATGCTCTCAAGGCAAAGAGTATTTCCACTGACCAACATATAGGTATGAATTATGGCTTCTGAGGCTTCCTAGTCCCATCCCACACACAAAAAGGAAACTAATGAAATATATCTGATGTACAGGAATGATGTGCTTCAAAGAGTCCTGACATGCAATAATGCCTGCATGCATCAGACTCCCTCTAGGCTTGCGGTAAGAATAATCATGTTGAAATAGCTTGTATTGTTATATTGTCAATATCAATTTTTGGTCACCGCCAGCTTCTTATTTATTTTCATCATTGTTTCTGCATCTTTTATCAAACTCTGCAGCTGACTTCATTCATTGATAACAAGACCTACAGGATTTGGTTTTCTTGGGCTGTGACGGATTGCCTGTCTAGACGAAGACTTGATGATACAATCCCAGTAGGAAGCTATTCAAAGTGGTACCATTGAAATTATACTGTTGTGGAAAGGAGAACACCTTATATGTGAGGGATAGAGGAAGCTATTTAACCTACAAAAAATGTGCATACTGTATGAGAAGGAGGAAATAAGTTGCCAAAAGTAAAAGCAATAAATTCAACGTGATGCCGGGTATAAAATTGTTTTCGAAGAAAAGCTTTGTTATAGTTTTTAAAGTGTGCCACCTAAGAATTTCCCTGTGATTTTGTTCTGCATTTTGGCCTAAAAATGAGACTGCATTAACCTTTTCTCAAGTACACTTGTGTAGGATGCATCCGCTGTTTCACAGATTGGATCAGATTATATTATTTTAAAACTGCATAATCAGAAACACACACAATAAAGTACATTTCAAACAATAATTACAACAATAATTACAATTAATTAATTAAAATAGTTTCATTATTAATGGATAATGAGGTTTTGCTAATAAAGGCCTTTGGAAAAACATTAAATAGGTTCCACTAAATCATTACCATTCCCTTTCTATTTTTTACCAGTTATGTCAACACTGGAGAAAGTCTGTACACTTGTCAACTACGAGGTACTAAAAATGTATATAGAATTCTAAGATTTCATTAATTAAAATGTTTCCTTTCCTTAGATAACAGCGTAGTTTGTTTGTTGGGGTTAATGGCTGTCTTCAAGAGGATTTTTCAAGTCATTTATCTGTCCTGTCTTTTGAGGATTCTCTATATATGCAAATTTCTTTGATAAGGCCCTTGCTCTACCAAGGATGTATGTGACATTTACTTCATTCAAGAATGAGAGAAGAATATATGGTTCTGTTACATTAAGACTTTATTAACGTGCCATTAATTATACATAGTCAATACATCTTGCAAATAGAATAACCTTTTCTATTTTTATTGATTTATATTGCCTATCCAATGATAAATGATAAAATACCCTCGAGAAGCAAATTGTTATAAAGTTTGTCTTCTTGTAAATGTTTCTGCTTTGAACTCTATGCAGAACTGGGTATGCCTCACATTGTGATAGTTACATACACCCAGTTTTCCAATTGCTGTACCTTTATTATTC
This sequence comes from Lepisosteus platostomus, assembly GCF_059453375.1. Lineage (NCBI taxonomy): Eukaryota > Metazoa > Chordata > Actinopteri > Semionotiformes > Lepisosteidae > Lepisosteus > Lepisosteus platostomus. The sequence goes on along the minus strand of NC_142630.1, from coordinate 11,633,105 downwards.
TAGAAAAGTACTGAATGTCTGTCAAAATTAAATTAGCAAGTTACTACAGGTTACTTTAGATATATTATGTTGATTTCATTTTAATTGCATTTACATTGTTTATTTTCAAATATTGTGATGGAAATCTATATATATTTTATAGAACAGCTATATACAATGAAGAGAATATAGTGCCTTGCAAAAGTATTCACACCTTCCAACTATGTCCCAGGTTACTGAATTACAAATGATGCATGCACATGTTGTAAAGTGATTGCACAACTTATTGACAAACATTACATGCTAAAACAATTTCCTGTTTTGTCTTTAAGATAATTCTTCACACAGTAGATTGTGTATGAGTATGTAATGTTTTGGTTTTAACTGCACATTTTCTATGCATCATGTAGAAAAGCTATGTTACTGTAATCATGTTCCAAAGAATTTATGCAGTTCTTGGAATAGGAGGAAAAACATTTCTGTCAACAACCACAAGGGGAATTTCCAAATGCAATGACATTTTTGTTTTGGCATGATTTCCCCCCGCTAATGAAGCAATTTCTTTCCCCAAAGTATTTCTTTAGCAGATGAAAATACAATAACTGCCACAGACGTCATTAGGAAACCACTTTTCTGTGCTCAATAAGTATACTTTATCATGAAATAATTAATTTAGCACATGGTACATTAAGGGATCCTTATGTCTAATTTTTGGTCTTTTGGGGGGCTTAGCTTGCTTTATTTAAAATATTTTTGATGTACTGTATATGAATATGTATGTTCTTACTTTCCATCATAGTCATTTGTGCTTTACATATATGGTATATTCTGCTTTATCAGATATAACAAAATATATTCTTGGAGGCCCAATATCAAGCACAATTATTGAAACTCTCTGCACAACATGGAAAGAGATGCATTGGGTAGTGCTAAATACACAATTACAACATTATCACTAAAAATATAAATACAAAAAGTTCCATGTTGAGATATTCATGGCATTAGAACTTTATAAATAAATTAATACTGGGACACAATGTAAGGATTCACCATGGTGTTTAGATTTTCTGTATCTGTGACACATTGAGCTTTTGTTGAAGCTTTGTGTTTAAAGTAAACCATTTCACTGGTAACTGCTGTTGGTTCCCAGTCTCTCCCTCAAACACTATGAAACATCTGCAGAACTTGATGTGCACATGTTTTATTCAAATACCATCTTAAATAATAAATATGTGCCCCCAAATTCTCACCATTTTAAGTTTTCTGTTTATTTATTTATTGAGACAAATACTTTCCATCAGTCCTGCACAGAACACACAAATATAATGGATTGTGCTTTTTGTAATGGAAAAGACTAATCTAGTTGGTCAGACTGGGTCTCTAAAACATTATCAGTGCTATTTATTGCAGCTTGCATCTTGCTGCACTTGGTCATCTCCTCTTACTTTATTTACTTGCCATAAATTTAAATTTATGCCCACAAGAGAATGACAAACCTTAATGGAAAAGTGAGACTCCTAGCAAAATAGGCAATCAGGGTCAAGCAAAAGGCAATGCCTCATGAGAAATTTTAAAGATATCTTTCCTTCCACTAGAACCAATATTATCACATGGAGGGAAAAAACTCCCCCAGGTACCAGGAGACATTCCAAAATCGGTTGCTGTTTGAAGGCACCAGCGACTCAAATCATATTCAAGGAGAACCAGTATAAGAAAATAATTCACACAGTTTTCTCATTCCCAACTGGAAATGCTCGCAATTCATTATTTCATTGACTACATTTATTAGAAAGATCACTTCACTATGGTGAGGTTTTGACATATCTTTGTGTGTGCACTTCATAAATAATTAATAATTATTGATTTCATAATACATACGGAATGAACACCCTTCTAAGTTAGAGTGGGAGTAATGAATTATTAGTGTGACTTTTATTCAGTTTTTCCATACAATTATAACACTCTAGAACAGCAGGAGTGCTTTGATTGGATATCATCACATCTTTAAAAACAAAACACCAACATATTTTTCCTAAGTATTCATTTAGACAAATACCCCCAGTGTTTTGCTCTCACTTTTTCAAGTTCAGAATCCTGTGGTTCACTCTGCCTTCTTCTTCTCTGAAGCTAGTACCTGGACCAATTCCTGTTCAATTGCTGTTTCTGGTTCAGTAAAGTAACTTAAGAGATGTATAACTCAGGGCTGAAGTTACAAATCAATACTTACAGTAGCACAGCAAACAATAATCTGTAGTACTACAGGTATTACTGTATACAACCAGCCACTCGAATTTACATAAACATTAATAAAAATGTTTTACTTTTGTTTTAGAGGGCAAGATGAAGAAGTAATTAAACACATCATTATTATTTTTTTACTTGACACTCCATTGTCCCTTGTGCACAATAACCCTTTGCTTTTCAAGTTCAAGTTCATGTTTATTTGTCATTCCAGCCATATACAAGTATATAGTGGAATGAAATATCGTTCCTCCTGGTCCACGGTGCAAATACAAACAGGAAAGACAGGACACTGACATAGACATTGTAGAAAGGATACACATAGTGCAAAGTGCAGATAACGCAAATTACTAAGGCAAATACATAATGCAATATACACAAGACACTGGGGGCATTTAAACCCTGTTTCTGGAATTGGGGTGGGTGCAGGTAGATTCCAGGGTGTTGAGGAGTCTGACAGCCTATGGGAAGAAGCTGTTACAGGGTCTGGTGGAGATAGCCTGTACACTGCGATGTTTTTCCAGATGGTAGGAGGACAAAGAGCTAATGGGAGGGGTCATCTACTATATTGGAGGCCCTGTGTGTGCAACGTTTGTGATAGATAAATGCTTTTTGTTTTGATACAAAAAGCAATGTTTTTATAAATCTGAATAACTAAAGTACTATACTTTGCTCCCACAATAACTTATGAAGGGAAATACATTACTATGCAGTGCCATCTTATCTGAGTTTTGTAAAAAATGAGATATTTAAAATATAGGAAATATATTCCATTTTTCTCGCTTTCAGTAAGTAATTAAGAAGTGTTGTCTTCATTCAAGTCCCTAATCCTAAACACAGTCTAAACAAATTGCAGTAGTGTATCCTGGTATTCCCAATAATCAGAAACAAAATTATGTAGATTGACAGAAAGATCAGATCCTCTGCAATATTTCATCACCTATCTCACTCACAGGATACACAATATTGCTGCTTGAATCATTCTGCTGAAACGTAAAGAAAAGTGATATTTCTGCATCTTCATGTTCTTGCTTTTTTCTTTACAAATATAATATAAGAAGAATATTTTGGCAATTAATGTGAGATGTAATCTTATGCAGGATTTAGAAAATCCCAGCGCTGAAACCCAACTGTATTCTTAGAACTTGCACTCTCAGGCTAAAAGTTAAAAGAGCTTTCACTGACTGCTTGAAAAATGAGTTTGCAGAATGTCCCTCCCTGCAAATGTGTTGAGTGCTGGACTCAAAGAACAAGATGCCAAAACCGATATTTGCAAACCACACTTGGCACATTACTGTACCTAAACCTTTGAAAGGAATGCTTAATCAAAATCTGTGTCCACAGAACAGAGTTTCTGTAAGCATCAGTAAGCCAGCTCATTAAGTACCTAAAGCTTGTACCTGCAGAAATTCAAACAGTTTACAGTGTCCATGAGGGACATGAGGCACTCTTCTCCCCTCAGTCACCAGACATCACCCCTTCCTGGGTCTTTGTTCCCTCAGCCCTGAGACATCACCCCTCTTCGAGTCACTACCTCACCCCTCAGGTCTCAGACATCTGTGACTCACTTTCTACCTTTCACCCTCAGAAATTACCCCACCCTGACTCACTCCTCACCCCTCGGTCTTCTGTTATGAGATGTCATGCTTCAGTCTTCAGAGGTATATACTGTAACTCTTTCCCTCCCCAGACGTGATGTAATTACTGATGCAACTGAGAAATTTTAGAAATCTCAGCTGAAATGCAAGAGGTAAATTAAAGCAAGGCTTTTGTTTCATTCAATATCACACTGATAAACTAATAAATATCTTTTTAAAGACAGGAGCTAATAAGAAAAATGAAAAAAGCTGACATACTGGGTATACTGTACATATGACACATACAGTAAACACAAACATAACAAACATAATATATTAGATCCATGAGGAAACTGTAGAGCATGCCACTGCATTTTACTTAGTGACATTTTACTATTTTACTATACGAAATATAAATGTCAGTTCATTCATTTTTCTTAATCGTTCAGGTTGGTTACTGGCTATGTGGTTTTGGGAATCGACATATTCATGTAATATTAAATTTTAAAAAGCCATGCCTTAATGCACCTCTTGTACTTCAGACTTTTTAGTTTTTTTTCTTTATTAGGAGGCAAATTGTACTTTAGTGTTGTACTATAGTAAATTCAATCAGAATCACAATGAGGCAATACAGTAAGTCCTACCACTTTGGCTTACATAAGAAATTATATTAATGATTTATCAGACAAAGAAGAAAGAGATAAATTATGTGAGATGAACTAATAATCTGAAATTAAAGCCTAACATAAACAAATAGAAATAAATAAGATATTATTTCAAAAAAACAGTAACAGCATGCAAAATTTGCATAAAGTCAACATCCCTAAATAATTCCAATATTCTAACTCTCCTTTATTCTTTAAAAAAAACAACACCTATTTTTAAGGGACTGAGGTACAGTTTGCAGTTATAGAGGAAAGTATTATTATTTGGTTTTTAATTTGACCATGTGCACCTGTATAAATAATTTCCCTTGCAAAATGACAGTCAACCCAAAGTACAACATCAGAGATCTCATAATAATAAATGGTGGTATGGAAAACAAATGAAAAATTGTATATGCATAAAAACAGTCAATTTCTTTTTAAAAACATTAGAAATTACATATTTAAAGAATAAATGAGTTATAGTTTTGGGGAAAGTGACAGAAAAAAGTGTTGGTATTAGTGTAGATCATTTTGTGTTGTACACAAAAGGGTCGATCCTTTAGCTAGTATTCATGTGAACTGTTAAGGCGTGTGGCCATATTAAGGATTGTTAATTGTTTAGCTATGTTGTTAAAGCTGATACCCAGGTTTCTTTCAAGAAATGACTGGATGTGATCCTCACATCAATTGACTAGAAGCTATCAAATGATCTTCTCATTTGTAACTTTTCTTACGGTCTCATAAGGTTTTTCTTCCTTTTTTGCCAAATCAGCACATACAGTAAAGTAAGTATAGATCAATTAAAGCATGGACAATAGCAACAGTGATTGTTTGCAGTAAAGCTGAGGTGTTGATATGGTTCATACAGTTGACAGTCTCCTATCTCCTAAGGCAGGTCATAAATCAGCTGGTATTATCCATGTCCGCATAAACAATATCAGTACAAGCAACACAGTTTCCATATGCAATAAATTAAATACCTTGGAAACAAACTAAAGAACAGGAGCAAATCAGTAGTCTTCTGAGGAATCTTAACTATAGCAGACAAACATTTTGATTTATTAAGTCAGCATACTATTCACCAAATTTCTCAATTCAACTCCCAGAACCAGTCAAAGCTCTCTTAATATTGAGAAATAATATCCAACAACTGATGGAAGAGTGATGTGTAACGACTGAGAGGTAAGGAGTGATATGTATTATGCAATGGCTATTTATATAATAAATAAATTCAATGCCATTACTTGTACAAAACATACATATACTGTATATATATTTTTATGTTTGTTACGATTTCAGCTTGTTATTTTTTCATGAATATTATTTTAACAGTGATATCCCCTGTGTTTTTCCATCAGATTATATTTTGCCATGTTATTTAAAACACACATTTTATTACCAGCCAACAGATACACCATATTTAAAAACAATTACTACATTATGTATTCAAGTCATAAATTTGTCATTACAAAGTAGCTGCAATGTAACTACACAATAATAACCATTCACCCATAATCTAAACCACTTTATCCAGTACAAGGTTGGGAGGGAGCCCAATTTAGCAAGTACTACAATGAATAATAAATAAGGTTTTTTTTAAAAAAAAAAGAAAGGAAGGAAGTAAAACAAATTCGATATGCTGTGTATTTGCTCTGTATTTTCTGAAGAGATCATTTTGTTTGATTTCTGAGCTGCACCAAAGTGATTAAAATTCTTATAAGAATTATAGATCGTAAGCCTATGAAGGGAATATTAAATATGGAGTGAGCAATAGCACAATGTAATACGACAGTGGTTATTTTAAATGAGGTATTTTTATTTTGTGTGTTGCATCAGTTTGGTCAAAAGTTCTTAGTAAAGGTAGTTTGAATGCAGCTGAGCTTTCTCGGCATCCACAGTGTGAAAAGGAAATATTTGCTTCGCTTACTGTATACCACTTTTTTGTCAGCATCACTTTCCCATTATGTCTGGTATATTAAGTTGCATGATGTATTCAGATACACTTTAGAAGTTCTTCAGAGTCTTTGATTTTTACTAACTATGTGTAAATATTTAATTATATTTCCATATGCACTTCTCCAAATAAATGCTCTCAACAGCAAAAAAAGAACATAATTGTACTATTATCTGTCCAAGTGAGTTTGCTCTCAGCACAGCCTGCTTACATCCCTGGCTTGCCTAATAAGGCCACACAGAGATTTCATTTTCACTCAGACAGTGCCTTTGATAAACTGACAGCAGCATAGCAGCTCTCCAAACACATTCTGTTTTCATTAAATGGCTAATCTAAAATCAATCAAGCAAAACACAGAATTACTGCCCTGAATGAGAACTTTTTTCTCCCTCTTTCCTTATCGCTTACCACTAATACAAATCCTTAGTACCTGGGAACCTAAACCTGAATTATTGTTATTATTATGTCATTTATTTTATTATAATTAACCTTGTGATTTTGTTTGGTTGACTATTTTGCAATCTGTAATCTAGTGACACTAATTTTAAATTATATGGGCCTGACCGCTCTCAAATTAAAATAACATGAACATAAAAAAATGAGTGGGCAGACCTCTGTTCTGTTAGACAGCCAAGACCCAGCATGTCAGCAAAAACAGAAGCCTTCATTTTCAGATGTCAGATGAGACAGAGAATCAGACGCGCTGGAGATTTGCACTACCCATTTCTAAGCACCTGCTAGTCTTGGACCTATAGGAGTAAGTAACTAAAGTAGCTTTAATACAATGGCACTACTTTTCATTTCTATGAAATGTCAAGACATTCATAGTGGCTGAAAATCAAGATATGATAGAGAATTCAAGTATAAGGTATGACAAACGAATTCAGTGATTATTTAGCTCTGTGATCTTTAGAATTCTAATTTGTATTTGGGTTCATATCTAAAGAATACATAACTATCATACTGGTGAACCTATAAAATGTAATGTATCATTCCAGTATAGTTGCCATAAGGAGACACTGAAAGGAGAACAAACACAAATGAATGGCCTATGGAGACCTCTGAAACAGATGTTTGAAATTGTTAAATTTTGCATATGTTAATCACAATGGCCATGTGATTTAAATATAAAACTCAAAACTGTTCTTTTGCTGTGTATCAAAATAGCATTGTATGAACATCATCATCGGATTAAGTGTTGAAGCTGTTCTAAGCTGTACATTAGAACTGGTTTCTTATATCAGACGGAGTATCTGTTTAAACTCCAGGTGAGTGCCCTCTGAAGAAATATTTCCAGTAACGATTAATTAGAAAAGGTAGTGCTCGACTCCCCAGGAGATAATTCATTTTCAGCTCAAGACAGCCCATTACTTTAGATGACAATTCTTCCCCTTTTTTCACTCTAGGCATTTGAGGGGTGGCATTAGATTTAGATGCATTAATTGTTTCATTATTGGTTTTTTCCTCCACTGCACGACAGATTCATTCTCAAACAAGTACTATGCAAAAAAAGATTTCTGAAAGTCTTCCTAAACTCTAGCAATCTTATGTTTTTATACTATCCATGCATTTCCAGCCCTTATTCTAGAGCAAAGCATAAAAACAACAGCATTTCTGTACCGACAGAGATGTAACTGTACCAAAATGCTGGATTTTCCCCAAGTTTTGTTTTGCATATCTAAACATTTTTTAAACAGTAGTTCCATAGACTGTTAATTAAAAATCAGTCTGGCTGCCTCCATTTCCACTTTGACAAGCATAAAAGTGTTGGTTCTCCCTGACTGTAATAAAATATTTCAGTACACGCTACCATTACCCAAAGTAAAAATGCATTAAACAATGTTTCTTACTTTCCTGCTGCTCTTTTCAAATCTAACCAAATCTATCCAATGTAGAAGCGTTCCATATTATAAAAAAATATCCTGTGGTCTTCTTATTATTCATGCTCTAGGCCAATATTGACTTATGAGCTGACTCCTGTTCAGAGATTGAAGCATCTCCAGTAAAATATAGTATTGTTACCAATGAGTTATTAAGGGAATCTGAAGATCTGTTCCATACAGCCATTAAAGAAAGGAATCAGAAGTGTAAGTTTGGGCACTCTGGGACCTTTCCACATGTAAGCACCAAACACAGGAGGAAAGCAAAGGTTCCTGCCTTTTCTAAAAAGAGCCGCTCAATCACTGTTTCTTCTGCTTTAACCTTAAAGCTAAACAGCCCTCTTCTAACAGTTGCCTCGATGCTAGATCATGACTAGTAGCTTAAATATACATCTTATATTATGGAGAAACTGCTGCTCTGCAGTTTCAACTAATCATGAAAGAATGAAACACTGATCCAATGACATGGAAAACCATGGAGGTTTCATTATGCTTCTGCTTTCATACACTGGAAGAGTCATTGCATTGACATATACCAAGTGGTTCATTTTGTGTTGCTTGTTCTGAACTCCACAGACCACAGTAACCAAAATGGTTCCAGGCATGAAGGAGTCCTTCCATACTTCACCTTGTTGAAATCTACCTTCTCATTATTTATTATGAGCCTAATGTGCTATTGACATTTTAATTGTACATATGTACGTACATATGTTTCATGTTCAAATCTCAGTCGACTCGGAACTTGCGTGGGGGTTAAGGATTTTGAGTAGGATGTAAGCCAAATTTCATACTATAGTATTTATAACCCCCCCCCCCCCCACAAACCTCTTAGTGTAATACAATATATTAAATGTAAGTATAAAAAAGTAAATAAAACAAAATAAGATGACAGTATAGGCTCACCAACTAACATTCGTAAGTGAGTTTACTGTATTTACAATTGAGAAATATGAATGTGTACAGTATATAGTCTTTTTGAATGTGAATTTCTAAAGAACAGTACACTATATAGATATCAGTGAATCACATTGTTTTATTTTCTTCAGTGGTTATGAATTTATTAGTTTGGAGTTAGTATTGGAGAAAGGAGACCAATGTTGTAAGTTTATGGTGTTTATGGATTTTCTAGATAAGAAATCCCTTTTTGATATTGTACAACTAATAGTCCTGTTGAAAATCTGTGCAGATATCATTAGTGAGGGGCTAAAGGTTCTTTCGAAATGCAATTGATTTTTTTCCTGTGCCTAGCAGAATTATATCCTTCACATTTTCTCAGAGAAATTGTTTGTTTTTTTAATGCTTCAACAACAGTATCATTCATGTGTTGGAAACTGGGGTAATGTTATTCCCTTTCTACTTAAAGGATTGTCTTTTTTTAATTTTGGGGGGTTGGAGGGGGGGATTATGTGTAACAGGCAGCGGGCAAATAGAAAAAGTGCAATCAAGAACAAAGTTCGCAAAAATTAGAGAGTATTCGAAAAAGTAAGATGTGTTGACATTGTGTTTTTACCCTTTTCATTTCTTTCAATTTATTTTAGTGCCTTTGTGTTTGGCTTCTTCTATGAGTTCTTTCTTCTAAAGAACCTTTTTTAATTTGTGTTTCTACTGTTCTTTTTATTTTCTTAGGTCCACTAAGGGAAAACTATCTTGTTTCCAAAGAAAAGCCTTTAGGGATTAACTATACAGGCCCTTGTGTGCCCGTATCATTGCTGAGGGATGTTTCAATGTCATCTATGGTCTAAGGTTGGAGGCAAGCTTTCATGGGGCTACAACTCATCATCAGCCAGCTAGTGCTTTTCCCCATCTTTCTGACCAGACTACAAATTACAGTGTCTTCATCTTGTATTATATACAGTAGCTGGGTATCGCAAACCTACAAGTATTTATTAATAATGTCAGGTCACTCACTGTTATAAGTTACAATCACACAAATAGCTCATTAAAAGCTATAAAAGCTGTTTATGTTATTAGAATATTTACATTCTAGCAATTTGCTTTTGGCATCAACTCATCTAATGATAGAATATTAAAACAAAATATCAAGAGGCACTTGATAATGTATTCCTTTTGTTTTTTTAATTACTATAATAATTAATAGTAGTAAGTTTAATGGCATACAATAAAAAAAACATATTTTGAATCACATGTGCATCAAATATGCCTTTACATTATCATATTACTCCTATATTGATTTTGAAAAGTGTGATTGAATTGTGTTAAGATTATTTAATTTCAATGATTATTAGTATGCGTGTTCAAAAAGTTTTTTTTTCTCACTTTTCGTTCAGAGCACAGAACACAGTGACTAAGCTAAGTGAAGTTAAAAACGTAATTGTAAACTGGCTGTGCCTAGGATCATATGCCAAGCCAACTAGTTCACACTGTGTCAGAAAATCAGTGACAGATAATTAGACTGAAGAATCCAATGCACCCACTGTGCATTAAATCCAGCTCAGATGATTTAACAATCACACCACAAGAATAAAACAGGACCAACATTTTTAATTTAGTTTTTGTTATGATGGGTACTTTTAAAGGATATTTTATCCTATTTGTCACCCTACTTTTTGATTAATTTAAAAGTGTATAATACATGCATAAATTGTGTTCATACCAATCTTACTATGTGTACTGCATGGATAATGTACTTAATACAAAGCATTAACATTAGACAAAAATATCTTTAGAATTAAATGTGAACATAAGACAGGGGATTATACATTAAAGGAACATGTATTATTAAGAAAAAGCTGTTTAAAACACATTTTTTCTCTCATTGTAACATTTGTCACTAAGACATCAAAAATCATTTTTGTAATAACAGCATAACCAGAATTGAGTAGGGGCATGAATCCATTATTTCTTTGGTGTATCCTGTTTATATAAAAATGTCAAACTGCATTACATCTTCTACCAGTTATTCATTATTTGCATAATGTTCTTGATGTGGAAAGGAAAGATTGTCATTTGGTGGGCATGTTTGTGGCACTCTACCAATACTTTTAACTATGCTGAGAAGTTCTTTTTGAAATCACATGAAGGATCCATATGTCTTGAGAGTGATGCAGGATGCATTTTACATCCCTTAAAATAGCTGTGGATATTTTTATAAAGTATGGATTGGAAGGAGCTATAAGGAGAGAGATTAAACAACCACAGTATCTATCATTGGGTAAGGAGGACAAAAATGCAAATAAAACAGTTGAATGGGATTACCATGTGCCTACTTTGTCTTTGTCAAGATCATATGAGTATGAGAAGTTCAGGAAGTGCTGCAATTTCACATATATTTGCTCTACCGAGAACTGTTTCAGTTTAACTAAACATAATCTGGAATAATCAATGAATTTGACTTTCTTACTGGTGCACAGGACACATTGCAATCTCTCTTACCAAATGTCAGTCCTTTTATGCGACTGCTCACAATTTCCCCACACAGTCCAGAAAATCCAGTATCGTGCAATGATTTATGAGGCTTTCAAAATACATAAAAATAATGTAATGCATAAAACCTGTGATAGGTATGGAAAAAATGAAATCCGCCTATTGGAAGAAAATGCTTTTTAAAGCCGTGGGGGAATTCACATCTGACTTACATGTTAATGAACTAATTCTTCTTTTTTGAGGGATGCTGTAGACAATTTTCGAAATGCTGCTAGTTGACAGAGACACTTTTGGCGTAGCACTGTAGTTGTTTGTATGAGAATTTAATATTATTTTAATTATATTTTACATTCATTTGTTTAATTTACTTTGAAAATAGACATGCATTTAATTAAAAAAACCCGAGTGAACTATTGTCACATTTTATTCCATAACACTCCAACACATAGGCTGGCTCTTTGCTTACTGAACTTTGCTTCTGATCTGAACACTGTAACAGTGTCCGTCCTAAATAAAATAAGGAGTACTCAAAATTTGTAAGCAAAAGCAGAATCAGATGTATGGTTTGTTGCTTTTAAATCCAATAAACTTGAAAGAGATTCATTAATATTTATGAAAGTGCTGTAAAAAAAGGGGGGGTTAATATTAAATGCTAAAACTAATCTGCACATCTTCGGGGGTTTTCTTAAATAGTAGGTCATTAGAAATGTTACAGCCAGGTATAGAATCTTAAAAGCTCTTGTGGGCAGAATTGTCGACCCCCCCACACACACACACAAAAATGCTTTTAAAGCCATGGGGGAATTCACACACACACACACACACACACACACTGTTTCTGTTTCTGTTTTGTCACATATATGTGATTATTGATGTTCCTAGTCAGAATACAATTTCCTATGCAATCCAATTATGTTCCAGCAGAAACAGCAACATTAACTGATTTGTTAAAAATGGAAGGTAGTAAAGTACAATGGTTGGAAATCTTAATGCTTCACCAATGGATTCACTTCATTCAAGTTTGATCTGCTCCATTTCATGTTCCCTTATATAAACAGCTTTGAGGAAGGATTTCAGGCTTCAGACTTCAGATTTAATTTATTCTAGTTGTAATAGCTTGGGAAAAAACAGGTTAAATAGCAACAGCTAATCATGCAGAACAAACCTCGGAGCCCATATAAGACATCATGCAATTAAATCCTTTATTTTTATTGTATACTTAAATACAAAGAAATAAAGTAACATATATCAAAGCAGAAAACCTCCAAGGTGTAAGAATTCCAAAAAATGACAAAGCCAAAGGACAGGAGCACAATGCATAATTCAGATTCAATTTTTCCTACTACATAATATTTTTCAATGTCTTATTTTCCTAACATAAAGAGTGCTGTATCCTTTGTCAATGCAAAAACAACATTACTAAGTTATACATCCAAGGTCACACAGAAGATCAATAATGCTATTGATACTTATGACTAAGATCCCTGCTGAAATAAAAGTAAAATACACAGTTCAGAAAGAAAAAAATATTTTCCATTTTTTAACCTGACTTTATGGGATAAATGTTAAACATGTAATCAAACAATCTGGAAATGAACTAACTATAAAATATTTTTTATAAAAATGAAATATACATTTATTTTTGTTTAAGGGACACAATAGGAGAAGCATTTATTTCTCAGAATTTTGAAATGCAAAGATCATTGGTATTATCTTATTCCATTAGCATGACATTTTTTAAAAAGTACATTCCAGTAATCCAATCCTTATTATTATTTGCTTTGTTAATCTGAAGTGGGATCTTGCTTACATTCATAATTGATCATTTTTAGTGCCATGGATGACACTGTTAAATGGTTTTAAAACTGCAAAGTTATATATAAATTTCTGACTTCAACAAAATATTCCATTACATAATCTTCAAAATGACTTTTAGGAAATTTCAGAGAAAATATATGTTTAGGGCAAAAACACTTCTTTAGACCCTCAAAGGGTATGTGAAGTCATGCATATTGATTAAGCCTACCAAGCTTCATTTCAACCTGCAGCTTAAAGCACCTGGATACACTTTCTGGGAGGCATAAACAATGCAAAATCTATAATTGCAATGTCACTCCTGGCAAGTATACTGAATACCAAGTGGAAAATTATATCAAGGCTGATTTATTGTTACAGTGACTTTGCTAGGAGGTAAGAGAAAGACTGTCCTCTGCTGGAGAAATGTGCTAACAGCTAAGAGTCTTGGAAAGAAAAGAAAAACAATAAAGTCCACAACCAGATTTGAATTGAACTCCACCGACTAAGGAGAAGAATACTATTTTTCAAAAAAATGACGAGCGATGAGACAACGCTGTCCCTGGTAATATTGCTCCAGTGACTTGTACAGTTCCCTGACTTGATTAATAGTTTAATAGCCGTCTTCTATATAATTGAGCATAAGTGATCTTAAAATACTTCAACTTCACATGCGTACTATCATTGTTGAAAGGGCTGATTGAACCATTTGTCAAAACTAAATAAAAAGGCTCTTGGCATCATGCATACTTAATCATTTTTTATCACACTTCAGTCATAATATGTTCCATTTGTAATTTCCCAATGTGGCTAGCACTGCAGCATGAGTCAATAGCACAGTTTGATTGCTGGATGTTATCAATTCAGCTGCTGGTCTGAAATCCTCACTCGGACCTGTGGAATGAGCAAGGAATTCAATGTGGGCAGCTGTAAAGCTGTACTGGTAGTGTACTGGAACATACATTCATCCCTGTATGCCATAAAATACTAAACCACTCAAAAATTTAGGACTTGCCCTAGCTGAGCTCCGTTTTATTTGCTTACATATAAACTTTTCATTGGGCTTGAAAATAATGGATTGGAAAGGTGACATGGCAGACAGAACTCCTACTGTACATCACACTTCTTGTGATTGATTTTGGTTTCAATTTCAGACTATGGCACCTTCTGCGATCAGTACATGTTTTCCCCCTTTTCACATGTATTTTTTCTCTGGGTTCTCCAGTGTCCTCCTACCTTCCGGAGACATTTAACTAGGACAAGTACAGTCTCTTAATTGTTAAACACTGGAGAACCCAGAGAAAAAATACATGTGAATAGGGGGAAAACATGTACTGATCGTAGAAAATACTGAAATCAGAAAGCATTTTAAGAAAATCAATCACATTAGACATACAATTACAATGTCAATATTCATTTACATTAAAAACACCTTGAGTTTTTATTATCATTATCATTATAAATACCTTTAAAATACTTATACTTTCGTAATCCTTAAGTGGGGAACAATGCAGTCTTTTTATAAACTATGTTGTGTCAAGAAACCTTGTTTATTTAAAGCAAGATACTTCTTGTGTCACTGATAAATGTTTGAATAGCTTCATTACCTTCTCATTTGACAAGCTGAGATTAATTATAAACAAAGCTCATTACATAAATTACAAACTAACAAAATTTTTGAATGGGGAGATTCCTTTTAAAAATAATCATACAGTAGCTGTATTCTGTTCTGCTAGTACAATTATTCCAGTCCTTTTTTCATACTATTACATTTTGAATGTACCCTGTTCCAAGATATTCTTATTGTATCATTTATAATTGAAATGTCAACACCATCATTGGCAAAAAGTAACTTTAATATTGAAAGAGGTACTGTATACTAAAAAGACGACAATATTAGGAACACTCAGTCAAATTAATAGACACACTTATTGACAAACAAAACGTGGCTGGCATTAAGTAGCAAGAGACCTCCATCACTTTTCATAGACAGAACAATTCTGACATCTTAATCCTGTTGAAAATGGTTGGAACTGTTGGCACACACAGTTCAATCCTACACACCAGTACCCTTTTTGCATCCTCCACTGAAGGAAATTCCCATTATGACAATAGGACAGGACAGGATTGCAAATATTTCAGAATTTTCTGCAACACAGGCCAAGTCCTGTTCAAACAGTCCTTGCTGTTCACTGAGGCCTGACGCCATTCAGTCGAGTTCCCTAATATTTTGGCCAGGGAGTGAGTACTAATATATTCAAACTTTAACTGGTATAGTGTTGCAAAATATGAACTGGACATGAATGGAGCAATTTAAATCTTTCTCATTGACTTTATATAACTAAAACCTTAACTAAATAAACATTAGTCTAATGTGCAGCTTTCAAAACCTCTAATTGGAGGACAAGGTGCATAACATTCTATTGTGTTTCTTTTTCTTTCTAGATCATTGCTTCTCTTTAGTATAATAAGTATAAAAGGTGTATAGGCACCTTTTTTCTCCAAAGTATTCCACCTTGTACTTTTGAATTGAATTTCACTTGTGAAGATCACACAAAGAAAAGAAAGTGATTCAAAGGCGAGAGAAGCTTTTGGTGCTGAGAGGCACAATGGCTTCTGGGAGTTTGTGCTAAAGGAATACTGACACGACTGGATTGTGCTTTGTGGGTTTCCTCACATAAGTCTCCTTGAGTGGAAAATCTGAGGCAATTCATTTTAAATCTTTTTTTTTCAGTCTTTGAAACAATCTAAAATTGTTTCATTCCCTTTGGAATCATCCATAACCAATGACACATCTTGAGGCCAGAACAATGTTTTGTTTTGCTTCACATTTCAGCTATTAGATTAGTAGGAGATATGAAACACTTTCCTTTTTTTACTTTTATTTCTTTCCATGAAACATCTGTGTCTTTCAAGCCTTGTATCAGATCAGTAGGCATTTTATTTGGTGCTCTTGAAACTTTGAAATAAATTTAAACAGTACAGGACACACCAAACTGTAAGTCAATTTTCATTATAATTTCATAACATAACATTTAAATTTGTAACATTTAAATTTCTAGTACTAAAAAAAGATATGAATCAATATCGTCTAACTCATCACATTAGGTTTAAACAGTTAAATGTACTGTACTCTACAGTCTAGACAGCACTAAGAACGTGTCTGGGGATTTTCATTAACCCACTATTAATAGGTTTCTCCAAGTTGCAGAGCACAATTTGACAATCACTAAGGGATGGATTGGCTTGTGTTAGCCATGGTATGCACAATTTGTAGTGCTACAGTGACAGCTGGTACAGGTGAACCTGCAGTGTTGTCTATGAAAGCTGAATTTAAGATAGCAAAGTTAGCTGTCCATAATGTGCAAGAGGCGTACATTGTCCTCATCTACCCTATGCTGGTACAAAGGTGGTGGTGGAGAATGAACTTGAGTTTTCCCATTACAAACTGGTGGGTGGGTAGGTCCCTTTTCAGACCATAAAGGCCCATGGGGAATGGGGGGCAAGGTCAAGTGGAGCTGATGTGGTCAGCATCATGCTCCAGCCTGCCTATTACCCCCAGTAGGATTAACCGCTGGTACTCATTTGAAATGCAGGCTGAGTGGGCCTGAGAGCCATCTGGAAGGAACATTGCTTGCCCCTACCTGGGATTGAACCCAAATTACAAACTGGTGGAATGTAAAAATACAATTTTATTTCTCACAATAAAGTCACTTATTCCTGGTAAGGACTGCAATAACACGGGGCTTATACTACAAGCACAGGGTATGTGGTGAGACTACACCATGGATGGGACAAAGTCCTCCATCATAGGAAATACAAACTCAGGAAAAACTTAGAGAAACCAGTTAACCTAACCAACACTGCTTTAAAAGAAAAAGCACAGCACCAAGAGAACATCTACACAAACATGGTCTGAACAAGCAAACTCCACATGGTTCTACTCTGTTATCGAACCCAGGACCCAAGTGCTGGGAAGTAGCAGCAACATTAACTGCACAGACACCATGCTGCCCAACTGGTGGGTTCAATTTGTTTCCTATAATTCTTTTCTGTGTCTTTCTACCGAGTAAACCTTGCTGTGTCTTCCGCTGTGCCTTGGGATAATTAATTCATTTAAATTTCAGATGGGGTTAAACCGCCTACAAAAGTACAGGCCATTGCTACACGCAGCAAAGGTCAGCATGCTAATGCATCTCATTGTTAAAATGTGTGATCGGCCCTTTTGCTGAAACAGAATTTTATAAAGCCGAGCACAGAGTAATGTGGTTAGCTAAATCAATAAGCTTACATCTTCATTTGAGCCACTCTAAACCATCTTAGCTTGTACAACTGGAGCTGAGCAGAGCCTGTAAAGCCAGAGGAGCCAAAAGCAGCATCAGCCCTGTATTACATTGCACTCAACTGCTATAGACTATCCATTGACCCAATTCCCCTGAGTTAGCTCTATAATTTGTCTGGAGTATGATATTGTCATTCTGCCATCATATTGTGAGGTGAGGTGGGATTAGGAGGTACCTGCACAGAGGCTGAAAACATATTCCCATTGAGTCTGTTCTTCACTATAAAACATAGGGAGGCCCACATGTGCTTCCACTTAGAGCCATGCCCTTCTGAAAGAAAAAGAAAAAAGGTTAAGTGAACACTTTTTATTGTGTCCTCTGTGACATGTATCCTTTTTTTCTTTCTCTCTTCAGGCCTCCGCATAGTTCACTGAGATTAGTATTGCTATATCCTTTGTGATATAATCTCCCAGGGTTTTAGGAAGTATACAAAAGGTACTAGTTGAAGCTCTGAAGAGAAGTAAGAACTAGACGAAAGCAGAAAGTGAAAAAAAATATATAAACTCTACACTTTAAATCCTGTATGAGGTGTCATATGCAATTTCCACACCCCTTTATGAATATTTAGAAGTCAGCTTTTTCAAGATTTTTTTCATTCCCAGTGCAATAATGTATTGAAATATAAAAGAAAATATTTATGCTAGTGACAGAAACACAAAGAACCCTTTCAATTATTCTACAGCAATCAATTTTTCAAGCTGTTATCTAGAAGTCAAGCATTCTTGAATTCACACTGGGCATGAGAGAGAACTATTAATAATAGACTGGCAAATACACAGCTTGACTTTTTTAAATTTAAACTTCAGAAAGGAGTTGCTGTCTTCAATGTTTTGGGGAAGAGAATTCTACAATCAAGAGGCACTGTGATTGTAGCCACAGCGTGAATGGAGGGACAGCCAAGAGTCTGGCATCTGTAGCCAGCAGGGTGCATCAGGTCCATACAGTAGCTGATGACTAGACCACTGAGATTGTCTGGAGCCTTGCCATGGGCAATGCTGTAGCTGAACTTTTGTACTTTTAAATTAATCCCAACATGCCCAGGAAAACAGTGAAGCTAAATCAGTTTTGGCGTAATCTAGTTACAGAGCTTTTATGAGCTAAAATACAGGTCGTTAAATTGAGTTTTGTACCATATGCTCTCACTGGAGAAGCAGTCAAAATGTGAAGCACTGAGCAGGGACAGAAAAGTTGTGTATGAAGGAGTCTGCAGACGTTTGATCAAGTTGAATCAAATTCAAGTTCTAGATGTACATTTGTGCATTTGTTGAAAGTCTTGCAGGACAAAAAGATCCACCACCCTGAATTTTGTGATACTGAGATAGCTATATCTTTAATTCTAAATGTGAAAAATTCAGACACTTCTTCAGACAGTCTTATTCTACAGTGATCAACGACACATAAAACAGGATTGTTGTGGGCCTAATAATATTCCTGTTCTTTCATATATTATGTCCTTTCTTCAGACACAAGGCATGAAATCAACTGAACATCATCAAATAAAACATCTTTAACCATTTTCTCACAGTATTGCAGATTACATTGGAGGACTGGAGTTTGACTGAACCTCATACAGCAGAGAGCTCTGTTGAAAAATTCCAAAATTGTAATGTAATACTAAGCTTTTAAAAGCTAAATACAGTTATTCAAATCAAAACCTCCTCCAGGTCAAATGCTGTTTCACCATACACATTTATGACAAAATATTTTGTAAATAATGTCTACACAGGTAGAATTATATTTATACCAATATGAAAAGAAAACAACATGATGTAATTTTTTCATCAGGAGGAAATGTACGGCCATCAAGGGTATGCTGTTCTAAAACACATAAATGGCATAGTGATAGTTTCAAATTATTTATCCTGAAAGATTATGATTTATATTACCAAGTGAAATTGAAAATGATTACAACTGTGGAAGTGCAGATTCACTGGCTAATTTATGGTGTTTTATCTTATTATATATTATTATATATCTATTGTTGTTAAATATTATGCATCTCTACTGAAGGATATTTTTCTATGCATTCTATTTTTCTAATCATCAGGTTAGAAATGAAACTAAAGCTCAGGAACAACAAGAGCAGGTCAAATGCCCCCAGGCCTGTGTTTTTCAGCAATTTATTTCTACACTAATTATTTATTTAAAGATGCCAAAAGAAGTGACCTCATGGCATGTTGTTGGTTCTTTATTTTTAAAACAAGGTGTGGGGAGTTGTAAATTGAAGGACGATTGATTTAGTCTTTTAATGTTTCACATTCAATTAAACTCAAAGTCAGGTGTGAAATTTGACAACTGAAATGAGGAAAGGAAACAATAAAATCAATTGTTTTTCTGTACAAATTACAAAAACACAGCATTCATCCAGAGATGAACTTCTTGAATTGATTTGAAAAAGGTACTATCGGCATGTTGAAAAGTAAAACACAACAAAAGAAGCAATGTGAACAAATGTACATGCTGTGGCTGCAATTTGTTGATTACACAGGATGATGTTACTTGTTTTGTGAATGTCCTTGTGTGGTCATCATCAATACTGTCATCAATAGAAACTTGTCAATGTCTTGGTATGATCAGATAGCTATATCACCTGTACACAAATAATCACAAACATTACAATTCTGTTTGGCATGCGTTTGTTTCATTACAAATCTGTTGGGGGAGCAAAGAAAAATAATCTTCATTATTTCACTGGCAAGCCTTTCAGACCATTAAGGAGTCGACCATGAGTTGACTGCATACACTGTACAATACATAGACATTAACACATGAATTTAATAGAAATGTTTCTCCTCGTAGGCAAAGCTCTGTCAGGTTGACAGTAAATGCAATTGTACATATTACCTCTTGTATTCATGAAAATAGGTACTCAATGACAGAGACAGCAGGTGAGTCAGCTTTTCTTCTGTACATCCTGACTGTGGTGATGAATTTAAACACACCAGTAAAAATAAGTAAAAGGTTCAATGGAATGTTGTGCTTAGTTTATCAATACAGTAAATATTCCAAATTAATTAAACTAAAAGTGTAATGGTGGTATTTGTTTTATGCAGGAATCTGAACCTGGGTGATAAGGACTTCAGTATGCACAGACTAGTGCTACACCAAACAACCCATCCCGCTTGGTGGGGCTGTAAGTATGTGCTTTAAGCGGCATTTACTTAAAAAGAATTATTCTGTTACAGTCAAGACCTAATAAAAATAGAATAACTATTGTTAGAATAACTATTGTAAAAACTGTAAAAGAAGTAGAATGTAAAAATAAAAGTATAAAGCAATAAGTTTGCACAATTTTGTATTTAAATTAATTAACTATTACTTTAAAAAAAGATATTTATAGATTACCAAACTTTTTGCAGTTCTTCTCCATCAAATTATTCTGTTTCTTTAAACGTGTTTAGAAATATCGCTTTTTACTATGAACACAATGAACTACAAAGGCATTGAAGCCACCAGGGATTCTGTGATCTCCTTTTTTGTCCCCTTTTTTTCCTCAGGTGTTCTCACAAATAGAGGTTACTGCAATTACTTAAAAGTATCCTTGTTCCCCAGTGTATCACAAACCTATACAGCATGACAACCTTACACAGCCATAGCAGGGACCTAATGTCTTAAGTTTGATTAGGGAATGTCTCCTATGAAACAAACTCCTTCATGTGACATGGAGTCAGTGACCGTTTAAGATAAATAAACTCCCTACTCCATAAGATGTAAGTGATGCTCTTTTACATTCCCTTGGGCAGTGCCACATGTTCCTGACTTTTTCATACTCTTCTACAAGCACATCTGTTATTTTTCACTTAACGGTGGACTTTTCTCTCTTTCATTGCCTCGTGTACTCTTTAATATTACTTTATAATGCTGCTGTTTGTGCTTTCTGTCCCTGCTGTTTATAAGCAAGTTTGAGTATTTGGCATCAAAGTAGGAGCAGAACATTTATTTTCAAAGAAGCAACATAAAGCGCTTTTGTGCTTCTAACTTCGATGTAAAATACCTTTAACATACTGTAAATCTATTGTATATCTATTGGGAGCATAAAATAAAACGAAGTAGGTAAGTTCAAGTAGGGAGCTGCGTCAGCATGCGTAGGCTGCAAAGTAACAAATAAAGGTTCATTCCATGCTGAAAAAAGAAGAAAGGAAACACGATGTTTCGGCTGTGGAGCCTACTTCGGATGTGAATGGAAATACAATTATATAATTTATATAAAATGATATTTTATAATTATATATATATAATGATATTATAATCAGTATAATGATTATGGTGATCTATAATGATATTTATATAAAATGATATTGCTTAAACTCACAGCTAGCTAGATACAGTATATCTGTCAATCATGTCGTCAACGTTGAAACTAAATGGTTTTCAGCTTAACTAAACTCTTCTTAGAGCATATTGATTTTCCTTGAGATTAATCTTAGACTCTTGCCCTAAACATGGGCCTTTTAATTTTATGTTAGTTAAAGAATTACTCACACATCCTCCTTGCCATAGCCAGCAGCCCGCATACAGCCAATTTTCTGAGTTTACAGGCCGAGTGTCTTTGACTCTATTGATTTTATAGAGAACAAGTCAAAGTCATGAAAGAGAAGTAAGGGGAAAAATCTGGACAATATATTTCTCAGATGGTGTGCATTTAAATCACAGGGTCAAATGACAGGTGATTAATTCATAATTAACTTTAAACCTTGATATTGCATAGTCTTCTTACAGAGGTTATTGAACAAAATAAAGTAATTGACAAAAAAGTAATAATTTCAGAAAATAAAAGCTACATATATATATCATATTAAATATTGCATGTCATCAGACTCTTTTCATGCAATATATAGCAATGCTCCTAAAAACATACAGTATATGCAAAATATATATTTTTGTTTTTAATTGCACATGGTAAATTAGAGCTTTATTTCATATTTTAAACTTTTTAACTATATTTTTATTGCTGTTTTGGCTTTTATCCAAATTAACAGATGAAATTGATTAAGCATATAATAAAACAGTAGCATTGCTTTCTGCTGTCAGTATGTTACATCTTATACTGGAGAAAAACAATTTCACAATAAATATTTTATTCTTTAAGACCAAGGAACATTTTTGAGATCACAGAATACTTCCCATATCTGCAAATTAGACAACCAAAAAGTCATAGATCTCAGTAAATGTGAATTCACAAAAGGAATATTTGAATCCAAAATCCATGCATTATGAGCATAAAGTGCTGCCGTAATAACAGGAATTGCAAGTTTTTATAAGAAAGCTGGCTATGCTTCCATGACAACCAGGACTTTGTTATTTTCTGCATGTGTCACACAGATGGTGTGTTGCACAATCATGATTAACAAGATGACATACGTTTTGTACAGGTATAAGAAGAATTCCATTTAAAAACACTCTTGAAAGGTCACATCCATCACTGCATTCTGAACGTGTGACTGAACTGAATGGTAAATGTGCTAAGATGACATCTGCAAAAAACTGTGAGGTGCCCAGAAAGAAATAAAAAAGAGTATAAAAAAGAAAAGACTCACCTCACAAAGCTTCTCTGATTTAAATGTTTTTTTTTTTAAGTGATTATATCAATAATGTAAAAACTATGGAAGATTTTGTAAATGCATTTTCTGCTGACAGCCTAAAAGCTGGGACCCAGTTTTGGATTTTAGACTGGCATTTTCCAGAGTTGTGAGAAAAGGGTTGGTATAAAATCACCTTTTGGCAATGTGCATAGTGTCCATAGTTCTGCTCCTAGCAGGATTCAATCACAATCCTTTGATTTGGAATACCCCAGCTCTCAGAGCCACACTGCTCCGCTCCTTGGACAGTGGTTAACTCCACTATGTTAAAAATCCAGTCTAAGAATTCAGTTTCACGGGATCACATTATTGCCAAAGGCTAACATAGCACTCTATTGCAGGTACATAAGACAAAGCATGTTTTCAGAAATTACCAAAATGAAGAGATATTGTTGACTGTCAATTTCATTATAAATGATGACAACCATTTATAGATGTTAAGGTTTTTTTTTGCTTTTGGTAAACCAGTTAAAACGTGTAAATAGTGATGAGATGGATTATACTTACCACTCTATGAAAGCACTTTATGTGAGATTGAATGCTGACCAGTAAACTACTTCAAGCCATAGTCTTAATTTCTTCATGAAACAGTTCAGCACGGATGGGCCTCATGCAACACTTGTTCTTTATTTTTCAGCAATCCTTGCACATTCACAGAATAAACCTGACCACATCTCAAAAGCGAATGAATGTGAGAGCAGCTTGTCTCTGTTGTCTTACCTCAAACTCTTAAGATATTAATGGGAATAACTTAAAAAATGGAGAAAGCATAATTACAGCTATACATGGAACAGTATCCATCCATTACAGTCAAGACCTAATCAAATGAAATAACTATTTTTCCCAGTGATCTGATGATGAAAAAAGTAGGATAAATATAAGTTAGTTATGATTTTCATTTATACTTTATACTGTATCACATGCACCATAAGTATAAACACATAAACACCTATACTCTTTTAGCAAAGAGAAAATGTATTGGTATAATAATTCATAATATATATTTTAATAATTTACTAGTTTATACTCCTTTATCAGTTCAATACCATTTCCAGAAATAACAACTGGTTCCACAAGCAATTTTAATAACATTTACATGTCTAAGGATGATCTAAAATTAAGAGTGCTCCTTCCCTTTTTAAAAGGTTTGTTTCACTTAGATATTAATGTGTTAGCCAGTGCCATTGATGTGTAATTAATATGCTGAATCCTGATGCCACAGCATAAAAAAACTTTGAAAACCATAAGCCTTAAAAGATAAAACTGAGTGTCCTAGTCACAAAACTGCCCTGTGACCATCTGGCGTGTACCTACAATTATGTTGCCACAGACAAGAATTTTGTCAAACACCACAAACACAAGATTTGGCTGAACACCAGCTACAAATGCTGAGATATTTCTGTTTGGAGTGGAAGCTGAGCTTGAGAATCATTTATTTAATCTCAAATCAAGTTACAGTTGTTTGCCATCAGCCAATGCTGATAATGATAATCTGTATAGTTTGTGTGGAGTTTTTCTTCGCCTGTGGCAATTAGTATGATTGTAGTACTACACATGTTTAGCAATAAAATATGAAGAACTGCTCTTATAGGCTAAATAATATAACATTTTTTGAAGTGACAAAATGGGTATCTATTACCTTCTATTGATATACATGATAGGTGAGATGTGCTACCTGGAATTGATTCTCCCAGAACCAGAATCCATCTCAGAAACTGATTCCTGAATCTCCTTGAGGAAAGGAACTCACCTCATTACTGTTCTCTTGGAAGGGACCAGAGTTGGCCCTATTGCTTTTCTGTCCTTCATTCAAGATTGATTACATAAGTTGGATTGATATAAAGACACGGTCATTTTTACAATCACAATAAAATGTGTGACAGACGTCACAAAGAAACAAAACTATATAGTATAGCCAAGTATTGTAGATTAAAATGTCCTGCTATATTTTCTTATTGCAGTATAAAATAATTGAACTTCAGTTTCATTGAACATTGAGCATCACTCACAAGACCAGCTCATATTCTTTTACATCTCTTATAGACACACACAGTGCAGACCTGATCAATCCAAGACAGAGACTCTCTCATCATTAAGAAATTTCAACAGTAAAATTAGCCTATAAAGGAACAGCAAGACAGTAAAAGGGCTGTAGTCCAAGAATAAATGTACTATTACAATCCACAGTGAGACAATAGGACTCCAGTGCAGTGCATTTAGGTCTATTCATTCTAATGCTGTTGTATATGTGAACAAATTATATCTGACATTAAAATGTATATTGGAGCATCATTTGTACTGACCAGTCCTTAAAGTTATTTCAACCAAAGTGTAAACTCTGCATTAAGGTATGCACTATACTATTTTGAAGGGCAGTTGCTTTCAAAATGTCAAAGATCTTGAAATTTTATCAAGCTTCCCAGAACAGAATTTCTTTTCTGACTGCAGTAAATGCACTTCACAAGTCAAGGTCTTGAAGAAATCTGGATCCACAGAATATATTTCCAAGAGCCATCTTCTAACACTGTTTTCACAGACCCATTTCAATTATGGTGTACAATAATCAATCAATTATGTAGATAGTGAATTTTACAATGGTATAATAATTTATAACAAGATTACAGCAGGTATTAACTCACATCAACGATAATTACAGTGTAAATATTTTTTTGAAAAGAGGACATAATAATAGTTTGTATTCATACAAAGTGCACATTGTTTAAAAATTAATTGCTTTAAAATATTTAAAGGATGTAAGTATATATTTTATCGTCTATATGGCAAGCAGTATACAATATAAAGTTAACCAAGCTTCCTTCTATGGAGTAGTTATGTATCCATGGGTACATTAAAGGTGAGCAAAAATCTAAATACCTGATAACAGATTGGGTATGTTATGTCTCTTGCATTTCACTATACTAAAGTATCAATTGATAGTACATATCTGCTATCTAAACTGCATCAATGGACGTATTAAAGTATACTGTAGTTTTCAGACTTTCTGGCCCCACCCACCACCCATTCAGTATTCTGGTAACACAGGATTTAAGTAAAAAAAAAACTGCTAAGAAATGTGTCATGTTGCAATTGATAAGGGAAAAAGATAATTGATAAGGGAAAAAGAAAACATCAATATGTTGTATCTGAATGATTTCAGAAACAGAATAAAGCTACAATCCATACTTTATCAGATCTAACATCTAAATACTATGTACAGTACCTGTAAGTTTAAATTGCAGAAATGTATGGCTTCTTTTACTAGATAACTGCATCACTTTAACAAGTTTGTAGATTTTGAATTCCCATCTCCAAGGGCTTTCGAATATGACTCCATGTTATAAATAAACTATAAGAGATAATAACAGGTTAACCTCTTAACATAATCTACAAGTGTTGTGTGACCCACATTCAAAGTCTAACTATTATTAAACCATATTGCCTTATCATGTGAGCATAGTCCTACACATATTGTATTCATTTGAATTGAGAATGAGAAATGGGAACACTTTATCTACTATGAACACAGATACCACACTTATGAAATGACCCATAATGATGATTAACTAATCATTACAAAAAAAAACCAATACAATTATTTACGAAAATTTTAGATGGCATTACATCATAACACACAAGCTCGATGTCTCTGAAAGAATTTGGCTAAGGATTTTTAAAAAACTGTTTAATGTATTACATTCTCTTTGTATGTTTACAAAACAGTAAATATCTTATTTGCTTTTGCACTATCAAAACCTTGATTTGAGCTATTTTCTTCCAGTTTTTCTAAAAAAATCAATACAACATTTATTTGTCTAGTCATTCACATGGGATGCAGCACATTATGTAGAATTTCATAATAAGTACAACAAAATTTAAACTGAAGAACCAAGATTTTGTGTTTTAAAAACAGTGTTCGACCCTCACAGACTTTTCTTTCATCTAGTATGCATGCCTTGAAGACGCTCCAGATTCAAAATTTTACAGGCTCTAAAGAAACAATTGTTGTTATGGAAACCCTCTTTCAATTTAGAATGGCCTTAGTTCTGAAACACTAATTCAGGTTGAAATAAGTTTAAATTCTTCAGGCTGAAAAGAGTAAATACATAAAGATGAACAAATCAATGTAAAGTCTCTTAAGTATCTTAAGTAACTTGTACATATTGTGCCAAATGTCAGAAAAAATATTTTGCTATGGACACTTTCTAGAATCCAAGTCACAGTTATATGGGTTAAGATACAATATGTATATTTCCCATATTGTTTTTTCCTTTAACTGATGTCAACAGAAGTATGATTTTCTTCTTGGATGTATTTATTGACAATGTTTGTGATTCGTAATAGAAATAAGACTTTTTTTTAACACTGTTTAAAAGAAAAAGTATTCATTAGGATCTCATATTTTGTAGAGGCTGCAAACAATTGTGAATTGTAGTATGTTGTCTATATGGTTTCTAATTGTGTAGAAGAGCTGAGATAAAAGAAAAATATTTTCCATAAAACAGATTATCAGACTTGTGTTTTTCCATGCATGAGTGAAGCAAGTGGTTTGTGAATGCATGCTTCAGATATCCAATTTATTGTAGCCTGAAAGTTAGTCATAGCCAAGCACAAATTATTGATTGCATTTTCTTTTATAGGCATCTTAGACATGACATGAAGTCATAAAAGAGTTCTCTTACTGTATGTTTAATAAAAGAGAATGACTGAGAAGATGATTTCAGTTTTATACTAAGGTTAATTTTATTATCTAAAAACATCACCAAAAGTTGAATTTTGTATCAAGTCTGAAATTCCATTGAGGTCTGCAAAGTTGTACACAGTATCTGTAAAAGCATTCTGCAGACTATTTTTAATATTACATCATTGCTGCAAGAAGGAATAGCAGATGTTTGCTTTGAACCCACAGAAAGTGCAGCACTGATCCTGGTTTCCCCCTGTGTTGAAGCAGGAAAATTACTGGAGAAAATGAGTTTTAAAGCATGTGTCCAGCTTTATTTTGGTTGTTGTTCAAATTGCTCTCACAGGATTGGAATCGCACACCTCTAAGATCACATATTATTAACAGTTTGACTAACACAATCTAGCTTTAGAAGACTTTATTCATGAGTGCTTGTTTTTTAAGGAAATGTTAACATAAAGGTCCCAAATGACAACAAATCTCAGTTCTCATTACTTGAATATTCTGATATGCAGGTAGACTGAATTTACTGTAACCACCCCGCTGTTACTTTTCAAAGCCTGGAGATACCTTTTCCTTTGTCAGTAGTACTTTAATCATCCTGCCTATCACTACGTAATGGTGCAGGCCTGCCTACAAACCTCTTTGACATTATGCTGTAGATATTAGTTTCCTGCTTATCTGTGTTGGCCTTATGCAAGCTGATAAGGGTTTAAAAGTGGTAGAACAGATTAAGGGCTTCAAAAATGTACATTATTTTGCTAACAAAATTGCTGGTGCCCTGCAAGGTGAGGCAGGATAATCTTCACTTAAGAAATGCTAAGAATCAATTCAAAAAGAGGACTTCTAGACTAATATGGTGGGTCCACATTACTAATAGTAGTGTCTGAAACTCTTTTACCCTTTGACTGTAGGCAATGACATGGCTGTATCTCTATAATTGCTGATAGATATTACAAGAATTCAGCATATACTGTATATGTATGATTGTCAAATGCTACTACAAAATGAATGATTATACAGTATCTCATTTTCTCAGTGCTATCAATATTATTTCTAATATACACAATTTACATAAACTTCACAGGTATAATTAACAGAAAATGAAAATTAATAGAAAATGTGAATGTGAAAACTGAATGTTTAAAAAATTGATCCTGTAAGTAATTAAGCTCTTATTGCTCTTGGATCTCTTATGGATTCACATAATTATTATTTCCTCTAAAATCGTTCTTCAATGAAATTATCCAAAATGTTAGTGCTCTTCATTCACTTACATTTTTTTCTGTAAGAGTGTGCTTTGGTGACAAATGGGAAGTGTTATCTCTACCAGGTACTGAAAGCGTAAGGAAATTATTTCTGCCATCACAAAGTACCCTGAGGGGGTCACAGCACTTCATATTTATTTAAGGTAAACAAATGTAAAGTTTTTCTTCCCAGCCACAATGAATGCAACTTTGATCTATTAGGAAAGGAAGCAGGGCCTGAAAATTATTTTTTTCCCTGCCATGAAAATAACTACCTTAAAATATGTGGATGGGCATGAATGTAATTCCTGATACTGTTAACCCATAACATTGATGCATATTCAAAACCACTACTGCCCAGCATACAAAGATGAGGTTAAAACCCTGAGGCTAATTGCACAAAACTAGGTGATGAATGCATTTCTTGTTTTAAAATAAAAGCTTTTAATTATAGTGTCACTAAATGTGCATCTAGAGAAAAAGCTTGCATTAGGCTCCATAAAAACACTGAAAATGTTTGGTGAGTATTAAGTGACACTAGCATTGATGGTCATAGTACACTTCCTTCACACAGTACACTTTGATCATCAAGATTAGATTCACCTACTCAAAAAACATATTGTGCTCTTTTACTCCTATGCAATATAAATACAAACTACGTGGGACAACGGGTGAACTTAATATCCTCATGTCAGACTGCTTTCAAGAGACTGCTGAGTTACCTACCCTTTAAATGGGTGGGGATTTTTGGAAATTTATCACAGGCTCTCATTCCGTAAGGTCACACAATCTCACAATTAATACGTGACGAATGATAAACTGACAGAGGATAAATCTGAAAACTCTCCCCAGCCACCAAGTTTTATTTATTTATCCATTTTATTAGACTGTACATGACATTGGCTATGAAGGGAGTGACAGTGACTTTTTCCCTAGGAACCCCAAGGGATTTCAGCTGCAGTATAATGTCTGCAGAGCCACAAGGAGTCCAGAATGCCTCTGAGCTGTCAGCAGAAAGGAAGTAAGGCCTGTCACAGGTACACTACAGTAAGTGCTGCTATAAAATCTGACGTGAGGGTTAAAGAATAGCAAAGCCAGATGAAATTTCAGATCAATAATCTGTATTAAACTTTAATATGCATCAACACTGAGGATTACAACAGAACAGATTTACATGAAGAGATTTTTTTCTCCAGGTGCTCTTGATGGAAAAATTGATGGAAAACAATGAGGCTGATTGCCTGCTGAGGTTACCAAAGGTTTGACATAATAATCTGAGACAGGCTAGACCAATGAGTTTTTGTTTAGAGAACAAACCAACACTGCTAGTTCCCTTTCTATATATCACAGTGGCAAGATTAGACAGCATAAACCCGAAGAGAGAAAAAACACAGAACATAAAAAATAAAGGAATGTTAATTAAATCCCTAAGACAAAATCAAACTCCCATTAACCTGCCAGAAGGCGCACTCCCTGACAAATTGGAGGTGATGCTTTTTATGTTTATTTCAGGGCAGATTTATTACACTACAGTCTTGCAGGTTTGATTTGACTCACATTGGAAAGACAATCAAAAATAGTATGGAGATTTTCATCAGGCGGCAGGTTTCTTCATTTAAGCATTCATGTGAGACATTTCAAACATTGCAGTGAATAAGAAATTCAGCCTGTTCAAATTTAATGTGTTCATTGACACTCATGGAGTACATAATACCTCAGGAATTAAATGTAACATTTCTTAGGAAAACTGGTCCTTTAGCAAGTTACGCAATTAAAGTAATACAAGAAAAGATAACAAAAACTTGAAGTTTTTGGTCTTGGTTGTAGCTTTCAGTTATCTTCTTCTGTATGAAAATATCAGCTTTACTCCTGGTGATGCTGGATGGTGACTGCACATATCGCATCCAACAACAGTACAAAAACCCATGGGACTGAAGTCAGCAGAACTGCAAGCTGAGCAAGTCAGTTTTTCAGAAGATCCATAAATTCTAGTAATCAAACAGCTCTATTTACTGTTATTTACCATTATTGTTGTTATTGTATTTCACAGCATTAGCTTCCAATGATTACAAATTATGTGCAAAATATGTATATGCATTTTTTCAAAACCTAGCATTGGCAACAAACTGCATTTTGAGCATTTCTCTTATTTCCATAAAGAGGATAGTGGCAACAGTCTTTTCAACTGAAATTAGTAGGATTCAACCATTCATTTTGGAGCTCTTTTTATATCGGCTGGTTGCTGTTGTGCCAGTATAGAAACCTCTGCTAGTCTATGTTCTTGCTAGCTCCTGGGAGGTGGTTGTTTACAGGATAATATGCCTCAAAGGAGATACCCCAGAGAGCAAAAGTTATAAATAAATAAAATCAATTCTCCCTGCAAAGAACATTTGAAGCAAAGGTGGAGGAGGCCTTATCTATCTCCTTGTATTTTGATGTTCATACTGACCTATCTGGACCCTTTTCCACATTAAATCCACCTGATATACTGCCTGGAAGCTGCCACTTGCTCTAGAAACTGTAATATAGTGGAGGACAAGACTGAACTATTGTTAACTTGCTGGCATTCCGTACTTGAAATGTACTTGTGAAGGATGCATTTTGTATAACAACATTTTCACAAATAGGTCATTCCTTTAAAAAATTGTAGGTGCAACTCATCACTTTGTAGCAGCATGGACAGTGATCATTGAATGCTTAGAAAACAGAATTTGTTGATTTGCTTTCAAAAGTAAGTTTGGTCTTTATACAAATATAGAATGTAGAAGCTTCATACCAATACAGTTATATTACAGTATATTGACCATATTCAATTACCAATGCCACATTCATGAACCTTTCCAAGATTACACAAACTGTGCATGGTATCATATGCTATATGTCTATCAAAGGTGGAATTAAAAGGTTATAGTGTTCATGTTTATTAGCACCACTAATTCTTTTGATCATAATATTAAAGGAGTCTATAAATCATTGCAATTACTTTGATTCCTTTTCAAGATTGTTGTTTGTATCAAGATGCTTCTGACTATATGTACTACGGACAATAGTTCAGTGTCCCATCTTGATGTGTTTGAATCACCTTTGTCATGGTTCCAATAAACAGGTATTGTTTCCACTGATGCACATCCGAGAGAAACAAACTGTGAAAATCTGCACCTCCAGCTGTTCATTTTTTCAATCTATAGCACAGAACAGGAACAGAGAAAAACCCAAAACCTTCATTATTAGGGCGTTGACTGATGGAAAAACAGCTGTTTTGATTTTTTAGGCCAAAAGAGTATATTCTTGCTTCTGCACTACTACATAAACATCTGGTCAAACAAATGTTGGCATAATGACCCCAGGGATCTTCAGCAAAACAAATATCCCATTTTGAATCTAGATTTCATTAAGAGGTCTGTCTCATGTGATAGAACTATCTGGAAGAAATTCTGATTTGTATGACATAAATCTGCAATTTGTCAGTCTCAAGCAGACTCTGCAAGAGTGGGAACACTAATGTCTAGTCTTTCACAATATGTACCTCCTTCAGAGCAACACCATGTAACATTTGAACACATTTACCAAAAAACATACAGTATGTGGACAGGCATTTAGAAATTGAGAGAATATGATGGTAAAAGGCAGTAATATGAACAAGACAAGTTATTATTTTTCAGTCCGTACATCAACATTTTAAAATCCCTAATGTAATCATTAAGTGAAGACCATTTGCACTTAACCGATTGCTGACCATCACTTAACATAAAAGGAGACGTATCATAATGTAATCAGGTTGAACACAAATACCAGAAGGAGTAATAAAGTGATCTTAATTTATCTAACAAATTAATATTTTTCTGTATTTATCATTCCTACAGCCCAATGGCAACATGTCTGTTGCTAATGAAGGTAAAAACTATGACATTCACCTCATTTCCTTGCCATCTTTAGGTAAGCAGTTATCCTTCAGGACATATAATCACAGATTAAACGAGATAGGCATCTATCTTAAACTAGATAACATCTAGATAGGCAACTTCTTATTAAATTATTTTTGCAATAACCGATCGATCATATACATACAGATTAATTTCAGTGTATTCTTTATCAGAAAATTAAAAGACAACATGGGCTTAGGATTTTTTTTCAATTTATTAAATTCATTCATTAAACACAAAAGTTTTTCTCATGTTATTTTTCCACAATACAAAATTGACCAAATAGAGCAAATAATAAATAAATAAATGGAATTGAATCAATAAATAATCAGAAATTGGATGTCAAGCCAAAGGAAAAGCTGTATTTGTAGTGTTGTTTTTCACTTTGTATTTTTATTTGTGAATGGAAATGGAAATCATTCAACTGTTTTTGATGCATGTCCTTTAACATGAGATTGTGTAGAATAATTGAAATGGAAAAACAAAAAATGATTTTGCATAAGACGTTATGACAAAAAAGGAATGATAAATAGATAGTGGATTGAATACCAGATTTCTTGCTCAAACCAGCTACAGGCCTTGTCTTGCTTTGCTAAGTTATGAAATCAACCACTCCACTTAATGACTGACTTGCTGAGGTGCCACTTCACTGAGAACCTCCCCTTCATATAACCTAGCCCACTGCTTTAAATATCTCCCACTGAGTTTCCATAGCAACACATTTCCCTCCTGCATTTCGAAAGAATGCATTAAAAATTATAAAAAGAAACTCTATCAATTTGCAGTAAAAATCTTAATTCATCTTATGAAAATGGGAGTTGACTGTTGTTTAAATCCTGTAACATATATATATATAAGTTTTCTCAAACTGTGTAAGATATTAGTTGAAGTCCATGAGTTTGAAGATTGACCCAGGTAATTTCCTAAAGGTTTAACTTCTGTGCATGTGTTCATGTTAAACTTACATTGGAATTCAGTCTTACATGGAAGTTGAGAAGATTAGGTGTGGATTTGATTCATGGACAGATGGGGAAATTAAATTTAGGACAATTCCAGAAAATAAATAGGTGACAACTTTACACAGATCTTGGGAGTGAGTATGAAACGGTGCACTGCACACCACCAAAACCTAATATTGCTTTCCTGGTTAAAACCATTGTCCATTATAATAACTGTGCCACATTTTTTTGAGCTGTTTCCAAATGAAGCTACAAAACCACTGAAATAATTAAATGTTGAATATTCATGAAAAATCTGTTAGCAATAAAACTGGAATTATTTTCACCTACTTTTCCTTTTCACGCTAGGAAAAAAAGTTAATATGTCTTTTGCTTTCAGTATGGGTTTTAACTTGTGATGAGTTAACTTTTATGTCATTTAGGTTGTATTTGCATATTCTTCAGATTTGTATTCTTTACTTTGCTTTTCACCTGTTGTTTGCTCCTGTTCACTCAAGACATATCAATGTATACTAGAGGGCATTGTTCATTACCCTTAAATTCTGACTATTCTTTGTAATCACATTTGTAAACCACATTACACGGACAAAATACAAAAAGGTTTTCAGCATGACTAAAAGACATTTGAGGTAAACCATGAAGATAAAAAAATCTCTCAAAGCAGCAGCCTAAGTTTCTCTTTAACGCCATGAAACAGAGTGTGCATGAAAAACCTTAAATATCCTAAGGCAATTCAGACATTAATATGTAATGGTAATTTAAATACAATAGGGGAAGAACAAAATAAATAAGAATTAATGATTGTCCTCAGAGTGTTTTCCATCATTTGGCTTTTAAGGGTTGTTTTCTGCATTTTGAACATTCACCCACAAGCTATATTATGTTTGTTCACAAGCTCAAGACGGAGCAAAAATACTGTTCACCTTCTGAAGCAAAAAGAAAAACACCAATTGTTTAGAATTTGTAGAAATGTACTGTATATGGAATATAGGTAAGTCAATAAGAAAATAGAATATGTGAACTAGTCACAAAATATTGCTCACAATTACGGCTCACATGAGATACATACATACAGCATAGATACATATTTTGTCACCAATCAGAGCAAAAAGCCATCATCGTGCAACATAAAAAGGTGTGCCTGTGTACTTCTAAAACCACAGTGCAGTGTTTTAAGTTGTTTGATTTTGAACTGTTAACCCACTGTCTTTACTGTCCAGATCAAACAATATCAGAGCTTCACCTGCCTGGTCCAATTAAGGAAGATCAGTATATTAGAATGAGAGGCAATTGACAGTGTCGTAAGAGTTCTTGGTTTAACCAACACAAACCACCTATGTGGTGGTTAAATCACACATTTCACTACACATACCCTCATATACAGATGGTGTCAGTGAAAAGTAGCCACCTGCTTAAAAAAATAAATATACTATTACTTTGTTAAATAAAAAATACTTTCCAGAGCTAAAAATGCAAGTGATATCACAATTTGGCAACAGTGAGCTTTGAAAGGGAATGTATTTTAATGAACACCTGTAATTTCCATTCAGGTGTTTTAAACAGGCAGAAGATGTGCTTACAGTATATAAACAATGTAGGATTGATATTCACATGCTAACTCTAAATAATTACTCCAGAGGCAAGTTTTAGCTGACTCACCCTATTAATGTAAAAAGACAGATATAGATTGATTTAGGAAGTAAACCAATAATTCCATGTGCTGTAAATGATAATTACACATGTATTTTTAATGAGTATGCAAATACATTTAATTTTATGGTTGTTATGCACAAACTACCATTCTCTTTCATTCTTTTTTCTTACATTTACAAAGGTTTACAAAGAAAAATTAAATTTCTGTACTTGTTCCATCATAAATAATTTATTTTGACATACAATGAAGGAGAAGGTTCTCTTTCATTTTTACATAGTGCTAAAAATGTATATTAGCTCCACATCTGTACTGCTTAACCTCATGAAGTCTTCTATGCACAAGATTTTGTGTTTATTATAAAGGAAAAGTTAAAGGTTTATTTCATGCTGAAATGAAAAGAAAAGAGACATAATATTTCGGCTGTGGAGCCTTCTTCAGGTGTGTGGAACGTCACTTAAAAAAAATAATTATAATCTTGATTATACATCATATGTCTTCTATTTGCATAAACATCTTAAAGTGTGTTGTGGATAAACAGAATTTAAAAGTACAAGAAAACCACCAAATAAATAAAATAATGATTACATGCAATCCAAATATAGATATAAAAACTGGCCAAAAATGTTCGTGAAAAAAAAGTTTCAATGAATAGCAAAGCAGAAAGAAAAAATATTTTGATACACTAATAACTTTACTTCTGTTCCTGTCATTTATGAAATTTATATTATAGATCATTTATCATTTTTATTATAGATCATTTATCGTTTTTATTATAGATCATTTTTCATTTATAGTATAGATAAAATGTAATGCAATACAATGAAAAAAATATAACATAAAGCAACATTCTTGAATGTACCATTTTAATGAAAAGATCAATGACTTAACGAGTTCTTGTGTGTGGTAAGTTACTTCTGTTCATTTTTTGTTTGGTCGGTTTTTCATTGACTAGGATTTAAGCTGTCTGATGTTGTCAAAGAAAACAATGTATACTTTTCTGTGTAAATTCCAATGCATTCTTTACTTTTCTGCTTGGTTGTCAGCCAACCAAGAGTCATTTATCTAACGTCTATTATCCTTACTGAAATATGAAGATACATGAGTGTCTGTTAGACAGAATAACCTTAGCTTTTAAGCTAATGGTGGAAAAAAGAAGGTAATCTCAAATGGGTCTAAGAAGACACATTCATGATTGATAGAGAGCAGGTCCAAATGCGTGCAAGTAAGGAGAAATAAGGAAGTCATGCCACTTTCTGGTACCATTTACTTTAGTCTATTTCATCCAAAGACAGCACTATCCTCATGATAAATAGGAGAGCTCAGGCACACTTACTTCGTATTGGTGACATTAAAATACTGTGTATTTAAATAATCCATTGCTTTTAAAACATTCATCTTTTGGTGCTAAAAGTTGTTCTAAATTAAGACTTAGTTAAAAAAATATTCACACACAAGACATCAGTACCTAAAGCTGTTAATGAAGCAGAAGGGAATAATTAATTGATTGAATTTGTCCCTGTCATTAATTATCTTACATCTGTGCAAAAAACCTTGAACTTTTACCTTCCTACTTAACCCTTAATTATAAATTACTGTCCTTCATTCCTCTTATTTTAAAAACCAGGATTTAGCTTCATCTATTTATAATACAAAATGACATCCAATTTTCAAAGGCTTCTTTAACAAAGTTAATAGTGGTCTTATGTTTCACATCATATAAAAGTGACCATAGGAGGGACTCAGAGCAAAGAAGAAAAAAGAAAATAATTTTGGTTGGGAAACTAGGGGATGACAAGAAATTAGTATTTCCATGTTTGTATTTTCATAGGTTAAAATAAAAATAAACAAGAATAAGGAGAAAAAATACCCCAACTATACTTTGCTTATTTATTTTTTTAAAACATGCAAAAGATGTTAAGTAAATAAATATTGTCTATGTTGCAAAAGTAGTATGTTTTGAAATATGACAATAATTACTGTATATAGTGGAATTCTGAAATTAGAAAAACTAAAGTGATCTTAAATCACATTATTACTAGAAAAAATTAAAGTAATTAGTGGCATCAGCTAAATAAAACATGAACATGTATTAAAGCATGTAGCTTTTGTAGTCTCAGAAGTATATACTTATTTGAGCCATTTCTATTATAACAAGTCACTGAACCTTTGAAGCATATGAATTTGAACCCAACTATGTGAATTTCTGAAAGTAATATCGTTATGCTAATTATTCTGTACCTCAAGCAATAGAAGGTACAACTAGACCACAAAATCTTGCCCAATACCCAGGAAATGAGCTGTCACAGATAATTGAGTTAATTTAACATAATATTCATATGCTGCGTGAACAAGTTATTAGCACTGAAAGCAGACATATGGAGGAGTGACCTTGCTGAGGCCAAAATACTATTTCAGACATCAATTTTAATCAGAAAAAAAAGATTTGTATCACCTTGATCCTGAACCAACATTTAATCTGCAAACCTATTGTTAATGTCTTTTGAAGTACAGACATTATATATACTTAATGTTTTCTAATTTCATAATATCGGTTGATTTACCAGTTCTGTAGAATTTTAGAAAGACAAACTTCATGGCAGGTAAAATAGTGAATGACCTGACAATGACTATCCAAAGAAACTAATTAATAAAATGTCCCAAGCACATCAAATATGACAAAATATGACACACTGAATTATTGGTTTTATAGAAACAAAGTGCACAGTAGAGTTAATGATGTGTTGAGACATTAAATGTGCAAAAACCACCTAGCAGGAGGCAAAACACAATATTTCTCAGTAGCAAAATTTCAAGCAGCAATAAGAGTTTGATATATGAAATAATCACATGCAGATATCTAAAAGAAATCAGACTTAAATCTTGCCAGTGCTTCCATCTTAACAGCTAATTTCTTGTAAAACATCTAAGACTCTGTTAATGCTACTTTCCTGCTGCTCTACAACTTCAGGCAGTGGATTAGAAGTGGTACTGTGAGGATGCATCTAAAAAGAATTAAAACTATCATCACCTATCACCAATACAACCTATCATTACACAGCAACAGAGGAGCACCAGGCATTCATCACATTGATTATTGTCTAATTAACAGCAGAACTATCATCTATGTGACCATTACTGTACATCCACTGAAATGGCTTCCTCTTATTCTGTGGTAAATTATGGTAAACATCTAAAGTTATACAGACTGCATTTTCATCCTTTATTAAAAATTATGCATGTATGTTGTACAGGTTTAATTAAAAAATAGATAATCAAAAGTATTATGATTAGGAGAATATTTGATTATATAACATGATTTGTTAACCTATTGTACCAGTCATTAAACTCATATGCAGTTGTAAGACTTAAACTGACTCTATACAATTCATACTGTACATAGCACATACAGTACAGTATATAAAGCAATTTCCTGGGATTTTTACAGGTTTTTAAAAGTACATTTCATATTCATCCAAGCTTGATCATTATGAAGAAATCCACAAAAGTTGCCATTGTAATTCTAACGGATTGCTGAAGGAGTAATGGAGCCTAAAAGCAATGATGTGGTTCATGAATCTTTTATTTCACTCGCCTGCCACGCTCCTGTGGCCATCAGATAATACGCTTCACAGATGGGCCCTCTAACCTCAGGAAAGAAACTGTGTCAAAAAAACACTTGTAAACAAAGTTATCAGTAATAGGGCTGCCACCATTAAAGACAAGGAGAAAAAAAGGAAACATTTCCATGTGTACAGCTTTGAGAGAAAGCCTACCAGT
The DNA here is from genome assembly GCF_059453375.1 of Lepisosteus platostomus. Classification (NCBI taxonomy): domain Eukaryota; kingdom Metazoa; phylum Chordata; class Actinopteri; order Semionotiformes; family Lepisosteidae; genus Lepisosteus; species Lepisosteus platostomus. Next base: position 11,593,489 of record NC_142630.1, on the reverse strand, counting down.
TTGATTTAATTAGAAGCAAAACTGAAGGAAACTGATAAAGGCTTTGACCGTCTTAATTATTTCTGATGGAGAATTCCCATGGGGATGGAGCCAGGGTTTTTGAAGCTCAGCTGACATCCTTTTTCAGCAGAGACCATTCAAAACACTCATGAAAGATGATTTGGACAGTGCTTTAGCTATTTAAAACTCATTTACCAACCGTTAGTGTTCTGGTGATGGGATTGCTTGCTTCAGTAGCTACTTTCCACAGCCAATAAACTCTGCATGTAATCTGCACCCTTACTTGAGCTTTCCATTTTAACAAGAAGTCACTCCTATTTACCTTCACTTTCACTATTATGTCAAATGTTTTCTTTCAGATCAACTGTAAATCATTTTGATATTGCTTATGTCACTTTAATGCAGTACTGCAGGGAAAAAGCTTGAACAACAGTATCACTATTTATTTTCCTCAAATAACACTACATATTAAAAAAAACTGAAAATATGTTTGCAGATACATTCAGACTGGGCATCAAGGCTGATCTTTGAATTAAAACATGATGAATAGTATACTATCTTTGAATTAGCATTCTCATTAAGGGTAACACAATAGATTAGTGAGGCTTCACCATCTTTGAAAATGTACAGTACTGTTCAGTGTATATTGTATACCCAGTGCCTGGTAGAATAAGGTTAATATCTATATAACATAAGGCACCTCTTTTGGCTGTTGATAAAAGTGTAGTAAAGTTTGAATATGAAATATTTCATATGGGTCTGAAAAAGGAAGTAAATGTGTCTCAAAATATATTTAGATATTTAGTAAGAAAGCCTTTTCTTCATCATGCTTTTCATTCAATCGCAGAGAATGGTACAGGTGTAATTACTACATGACAAGGGTGCTCATTTTATTCTGCCAGGGCACTGTGGAGTACACGTAGGGTCCAAAGAGACTTTATATAATATTTAAAAGAGGGATTAAGTGAAAAAATTACCTAAAAATGAAACAAAATACTTGCAAATAAAGATGCAAATATCAAAGATTTACATTTTAACATTTGAGATCACCTTAAACTGAAAATAGAGAGTTTTACAGAAGTAAAACCATTTGGTAGTCACTGAAAACAAATCAACAGTTTCTTCCAAATAACATGGACTGTTTCACTCCAAGCAAATATAACAAACCAGGGGTCTTGCATTCCTTTGGCCAGATGCTAGATCCTATGGCACCATCAATTCATTCATACACTATACATGAGTGAAATAGCCCCTTCATCAAATTGTGAATTTCCATATCCTCTAAGCAATACTATATGAAAGAGATCACATCGCAGATTTATTTTTCCAGATCAGAATGTGTTAACATGTTCAAATATAAGAACTGATTGCAAAGAGCACTCTAGGCCTTAAACACCTATATGGAAGGAATGTGTGTGCTCATCCATGTAGTAGGTCAGATGATCAAGATCAGTCCTTTATTGGACATTTTTTTTATTTCTTAAATGATGCTTAAACTTTTTTAGAATCTTCCTGCAAGCATTTCAAATATACTGTTAGAAATCATAAAACATCGTTTTATGTTTTGCTGCAGCACAGGAATGAAAACGTTCAATCAAGTATAATAAATAAGTAAAAAATAAATACACACACATCAGTAAGTCCTTCAAGAAACATCATTTAAATTCATTGCCTTAGGATTGAATTATGTATCCCAGTTTATGTGCATTCCAAGCACGGAACTGAAGTTTTAAGATTTTAATATGAGAGCATGTTTATTTGATACTCAAATAAAGTAGCACAAGGCAACATTCAGAAGCAATGGAATATTGAGGAACTCAATATATTTACAGTCAGTGTATTTATAGTCTGTGTGAAGGATTCAGAAAAAAATCTAATAGTTTGTGCAATCAATGGAGAAGCTGAGAGAAATTAAATTTCTCATCACTGGAAAAGGACTGCATTGAAATACAAATCCCTAACCTTTTCCAGGGTAGGATTGTAGTTGTAATTGTAATTGAGCCCTAGACTTCTCATCATGAGCTGTAGTAACAGCCTTCACAGCAGCCCTACCCTTTACACCCTCAGCATATCCTTCTAAAGCTGCACAGATTTCCTAAGTATAGAGCATGCTCAGACCAGTGATGACAGATTATTGGGTCAGTACTCCGGCTGTGAAAAGACCATTTACCAGCTGTTAGTACTCCGGTGATGGAATTCTGTGCTCCAGTAATTGCTTTCCACAGCCAATAAACTCTAGTGTTAATATTCACCCTGATTTGCACTTTCCATTTTAATGAATACTCACTCCTACTTACATTTAAAAGTATTTTCCTTATTTTTGGAATGTCTCCTTATAAAGAGGAAGCTGTTCAATCTGATAAACATATATGTTGCATGAAATATATTTCTCTTGCCAAAAATAAAAAAACGTGCCTTTTTTCAAATACAAAGAAATTACTTATACACACTATCCATATACAAACATGGATATGAGAGATACCAAATAATCTGTATTCTATATAATACAGAGTTTAGAATACATTGAATGCAGTGTCTGCCTTTCCACTAATAAACCTAGAAGATCATTTTTCATTTTCCTAGTTAATCAAGAAAAAGAAAAATGGCACCTTTTGAATAAGAACTTGAAATTGTGTATGAGGGCAACTTGCCAAGTTTTTCTTATAAAATGGAAAGGTTTTTCACTTAATCTACTCTTGGCAACTATAGAAGGTTTCAGGAGAAGATGGTTGCCTACCATACCTCCTCTTCGATATATTTTTATATTGCCTTTTCTATTGCAGAAAACTTGCTATAATATCTTTTTAAAACAATTATTAAATGGTTTATTTTTATCTTCAGACAGGGAAAATGTTTTCTATGTCAAATACATTTCATTTAGGGATATTAGAGTACGAAACAAAGGTGTAAACAAAGAATTCAGGACATTGGAAAATATTCTATATCCACAACAGCTGTTGCAGCCCTAGAATTGTTGCTCTTTCCTTTCATTATCTAAATGGACAGGCTAAAATTCATTGCAGAGCAGGCTATATTTTATTGGGAAATATTTCAAAGTCAATAAACATATCTTATTAAGTCTGTGCTCTATAAACTGGAGGAGACGGTCATCTTAATAAGAAGCTGAAAGTTAATAAACCTTTTGGACCTTCTTTTCTTACCACATTTAGTTAGCTTTTTGATATTGAATTTGTAATTCTTTCATCAAGAAGTGACTCTTACCACATACAATAGGGACTTACCCATGTCACAGGTTCAGCTACAAAAGTATCTATATAAGGGAAGTATACAGATTACAATTAAATTGGTGGACTTATGAATGAATTTGAAATTTAAAAAACATATAAAGTAGCATATTCATTAATATTAATATTAAAATTTTGACTAATATATTGATGTGAAAGTAGTGAGACATACTGTGCACAAGTGGTTTTTGCAATAAAGAACTTGCATCTCAACTATTTTTGTACAAGGCTTTGCAAAAGCATTACCCTGCAGAGTTTTCTCATTTTGTTGTTTTCTGAGCTTGCAATCCTGATGCTTTAAAACAGCATTTATTTTAAGAAACTACAAAATCTACTCCAAACTGATCAAGCTAAACATGCACATAATATGTACATGCAATAATATGAAGAAAATTAGAAGATTCTCAATTCCATACATATTCAACCCCTTTGCTATGGCAACCCTAAATCAATTTAGGTGGAGAAGAACAGTTTGAATCAGTCTCCGTGTGTGTAATCACAGTTGTATTGCTTAACTTCACTTCATAAATGCATGCATGTCTCTAGTTCCAACAGACAGATACTGAATTTCAAGCCACAACTCACTTAGTAATATGACAAATGGGCCACCTTCTTGAAAACAAAGGAGCTTTCGAAACAAATCAGGGATAAAGTGGTAGAGAGGCACAGAGCAGCAAAAGGTTACTTATCCCTTTGAGTACAGTGAATTCCATTACTTAGACCAGACCACCCTTTCAGTTTGAGCATCTGGTGGGAGATGCCACTGTGAAGCCAACAGTGGCATTGAAAGATTTGCAAAGTTCAATGTCTGAGATGGAATTCACTGTTTAAACATAATATTGTGGTCCCTACACAAAGCTGGCTTGTATGGGTGTGGGTAATACATCTTTCCAGTCTTTACAGGAAAAATATTTATGTGCTCAGTAAATTTGAAATATATATATGACTTGGAATTCATATTTCATATTTCATGTATTGTACATTACTTGGAATTAATCAAAATGTGAATTGTTGGCTTGGTGTGCAAGATATTGTATCAGTTAATCCATTTACACACCGTCATAACACTTTTGTCCAGTTACAGCAAAGCATGCGACCTCGCCTCCACACTTTTATTTTATTTTAATGAAAAAATAATGATAATTATGATTAAATCAGTCATATGAAAATGCAAAGTGCTGGTGTAGTGTAATCCTTCAGTCCATTTCAGGGTCATCCTTGTTATCAATATGAGAGAAGTTAATGGGTCCTAATTATAAAAGCAGCAGTAAAGCAATTAAGTAAAACTGGTGGATTAATATAATTCCCTGTGTATGGCAGCATGTAAAGTAGTTTTTTTTTAGATAGCTGGCATACAGTTTTATTATTATAAACCAGATTACTCTTCTTTGAACTTGGTATGGCGATTCTTCAACACGTAAATCACTATTATCTTTATTCCTCCAAGTCTGATGCAACACTGACTCACATTTAATAGTCCAAATGACTTCATATTTTAATCATCCACCTACCCCTTGGTACCAATATACTGATAAACAGCTCAAAATTAAACTCATTCCTTATCTCTATGTTATCTGTGTGTTCTATGGATGCTTTCATTAATCTCCATTCCATCCCCTCTCCGTGGTTACAACTGTTTCTGTTTGAAACTGTAAATATTATTCCTGTATCTTCAAGCACAAGAAAATCTATTTCATAACCAAACATTCCCATACAGCTGCTTCCTCCTTGTCCTTGTATTGCTCAGGGACCTCTTGTTCCAGCATTATGGAACTACAGTCACACATTACTTTAATAAGATAGATAGGAAAATATTTCTCTTTCGAAAAAAGAAAAGTATCTCCAAGCACAAAATCTTAGTAAAACAGTGATGAAACAATTATTTTTAACAATGCAGTGTTGTAACCATGTAAGTTTTATATTCTATTGTCAAATGTACTGGAACACTTTTTCCTGATTCTTCCGACATGATTGTGGTGCTGTGACAACAAATAGGGAATTAAAGGTTTGATCATGAGGAAAGTCAATGTTCCTGCACACAGTGTACCCATTTAATATTTGATCCTCCTCAAACTAGGCATATAGTGAAGATGCTTTTCTTTAATATTTCATTTTCAGCCTGTATCGCTTTTTTGTTCGGTTGCCTTGTAGTAATTCTTAGTGTACTAAACTAAAAACAAATTAATGTTTAAATGATAAAAACCTAATATGTAGTTTTGGCTGAATTTGAGCATTTCTATTTGAATATAGAATATTTCTCCAAATCCCTGTCGTGCTTACCCTGCGAAGATGAAATTACCATGCATCTAAGTTGATAAATAACAATTTAATGATTAAAGTGATTTTGTTTTTAAGGAAAGGTGGGGGAGAAAAGTTGTCTTACTGTGTCCACTAATAATATCAGCAGCACTTCTAACCTGAAACTGTTCACAAAGGTTAACATGTCATTTTCCACATGTCATTAGCAATGAGTTACCTTCCTGTCAGGAGCAATGCCATTTTCTATCTATAGTTTATTTCAACAATTAAACAATGCAACAGGTCAAGATAATATCAATGATTACAGCAGATATTATTTTCTTGCATGTTGCCACACCCTATAAACCCAGCAACGAATTTCAAAATGTAAAAAAAAAAAAGCAAAACCAAAAAAACTAATTATGGAAAGCTAATAGTTTTGTTTTCTGGTGATAGCAAAACATTTCTGATATTGTTCTGACAGACTGTATTTGGGTACAACAGGCAAAACAAGATTTTAAGTAGAAGATTGTACAAGCAGTAAAACTAACAATGATTTAGAAGTTTCTGTGACAATCAAGATATACTGACGATAGGTTATTTCATTATTTAGAGGGAATTTGTTTTAAATTAATATTGCAACTAATTGAAGCTCATAGAACAAAGATGTTCTGGCATGTTAGTACAGTCCCTTACAAGAGATAACAGAAAACATTCTTGGGTCGACAATATCCTTCACTCACATGGGGTTTGCAGCTAAGCACCTAAGTGATACTGCAAACACGTGTGAAAAGGTTGAGTGCTTAGACAATGCTTGAACTTTGTGGACTAAGTGCAAAGTGTTAAATCTGATTCAAACTCACCATATGTTGCACTGCCAAGCATGGTGGAGGCAGCAATACACCATAGTTCTGTTATCATGAAAAGGGACTGGTAAGCTTGCCAAATCTGATGTGAAAATAGATGGGCCAAAGTAATGGCAAAACCTATAGGGAAACCTGCTTCTGACCTATAATAGGGACATGCATTCACCTGTCATAATGACAGGTCAGAATTTTAAGAAATGAAAGTAAATGTGGTTGAGTGGCCTATTCAAAGTCCCGATTTGAATTCTCTTGAAATTCTGTGGAAAGATTTGAAAACTGCAGTCTATAAGTGATCCCCAAGCAACTTGGAGAGCATGAGCACATTTGCCAAGAAGAATGGGCAAAAGTTGCACCAAGCCAGTGTGCAAAGTTGGTAGAGACTAAAAAAAGATTCATGGATATATTTTCTGAATGAGTTTTTCTGAATTTCACAACATTGGAATGCCATAGGAAGGGTTTGAATACTTCTGCAAGATATTGTACCTGAAACAGTATTTTGTATGGATGCTCTTAAATGCTTTGCTTCATATAACTAAAAACTTTTTTTAATGCAGCATATAAGAAATATTCTTTATTAAGAAATACATCTAAGTCCAAACAAAGACAATCATTCTAAAACAATTGTCAATGAGTGATTCAGCAGGTACAAGTTTTTGTGACTACATGCTTTGGCTGCTTTCCAAGACGAACACTGGCAAATGAAATAATGTCCCGAGGAACACATCAGACATGATGGATTGCACAATGTAAAGCTGGAGTTTCAAAGACAAAAAGCAGGCATTTTATTAAGATTTTTATTATTCTATAATGCAGCAGGTTTGGAAATTGCTTTCAGTGTAGGCAAAGGATTCTCTTGCTTGGAAATATAACTTCCCAGCCTTTAAATTTGAGGATTAAAGACATTCTGTTGGAATATTTGTCATAAAAGAAAGTTCAATGCTTTCTAGAAAGAGTACATTTACTTTATGCTATACATTTAATGCACCTCACAATGAACTGCCATTCTGTATAAAAGTTAGTGACCAATAATATTTGTATGTTAAGCTTAATGTTGAATCAGAATTATACTAAACATTCAAGTTAGTCACAGGATTTTTGTAATATGAAATGCATTCCAATTACATACTGTATATAACTGTTAAGGACTTTTGCCAATTTCTCTTTTGTCGAAATTGTCAGTGCTAACATCTTTTGGGGGTAACATTTTATATCAAAATGTTGCTTATAAATATATTTATATTAAAACATCAATAAAGCAAGTGGTTAAAAAACATCCATCAGCCAATGGGCACAAGGCAAGGACATGATGCCAGTCCATTGCAGGGCAGACAGACACAAACATGCACCCTCTCATGCCAAGCCAGTATGTTTTTGAACTGTCCAGAATTGAATCAGGGTCTCTGGGGCCCAAGTGCTGTGAGGCAACAATGCTAACAACTGTGCTACATAAACATACATTTCATTAAAATGTAGTCATATTTTCTCATTCTTCAACACTGCAAAGCATAATTGTTATGCCAAGTGTTCTACGTTATAATTATTTATCTGTATAGATTTATTTATATTTTATTTATCACATATTAAGTTTGTGTAAGTAGTTGTTTTTTTTATTTTATTGTTGAATTCAAATAAGTTTCTTACCTAGACATAGGAATATAGCATATTTTGGCAAATAGCAAATGGGAAAGAGCTAAAAATAACTGAAAAATCAAAATAACATTTTCAGTGAATTGGAAAGAAAATCACCAGAAAATTCAATAATTTTTTTCTGTGATTTGTTAGTATGGAACTGCTAACAAAATACTTGCTTTGTCCAATGCAAATGCATCTAGAGGTGACCTTGCAGCTTTATAATTTCATAATGAATGCAAAATAATAACCAGACACAGAGATAGCCAGTGATTCAATTCTTTAGAGGGTGATTCAAATTCATTTGTTCCTATACGAGGCAAAGAAAAGAGCCATTATTAATTTAGTCAATTAGACCACTTTGAAAGCAATATCCCATACATTAAAGAATCTGTCCCTGGTGTGCTGTCTCCTGTCTCCGAAAACTGAAATCTTAAAGCATTTCAAAAAGACAAAAGGTCATGCCTCAGACGTGACCTACAATAGACTGTGATATTAAGCCGGTAATTGCAATTAGAAGTAAGTCTTTAATGAATAAGAAGTAAATGGTTCTGAGAATTGAAAATGAATGCAAAAGTTTAAGAGGATTTTTTTCAGAACACTTGATTAATGGCAACAGGGACTTGTATATAAAATTAGAATAATTAGTAGGCAAGACGCAACGACACCTAAACATTTTTTCATGCCTGCACTGCAGCATGGGGTTCCATCTTTGATTTCTAAATAGGAATGAACAGCTAAAACAAGATTTGATACTAAATATAAATATAATTTTATGAGTCCTGAATACCAATGGGGCATATGTGAGTCATGATAAAGCAAAAGCAGTAACTAACATATAATTGAAAGTGTGGGTCATGAAAAGGTATTTTAAGAAAGTGTAGGAATCTCTTTTCCTATCATATATACAGTAGGTCTTGCAAAGAGCATATGTCTTTGTTCAGATCATTTTATAATGCAATAATTATGAAATTACAAAACTGGAAATAAGTAAGTGAAAATGTGGATTTTATATACTGACTACTTGTGTTTATAGCCACACATTTAAAGCACAATAGTCTTGGTCAGCTGTGCTTAACTACACAGCTGTAAGTCTGGTCATTCAACATTTTATATTAAAGAAGTTGAGCATTGATGCCTCACAACACTGGGGCCCTGGGATCAAATCTGGACTTGGAGTGCTGTCTGCATGTTTGTACTGTAGGTTCTCCCTCTGTGACACATGCTGGTAGGTAAATTGGCTTCTGGGAAAAGTGGCCCTGCTTTGAGTTTGTGTGTGTTTGTGTAGGGTGTTTCCTACCTTGTGCCGGTTTCTTGCTAGGATAGGTTACAGCTGTCCCATGATGCTTTCCATGACCCTGATTGGATAAATTACAGTACAACCATCTCTTGAAAATCTTTCTTCTCAGTTGCATTCCCTACAAACCCTACAATGTTCACCATGGCTTTCAGTTTGAGACATAAACCTTCATGCTATTGGAGATCGAATCTCTGGGAGACACCCCTAACAATAATCCATTTTGTATTTTGTTCTTTTCTCAACCGAGTAAAGCACTATTAGTTTAAACAAATAAGGGTTTTGTAGCACATTCACCTCATTTGGCTTATCAGTGAGTAGCTTTATGATCTACTAATCAAGGAAACAGAATGTTGCTTGGGACATTTGAAGAATTTAAGCCTCAATGGTAAAGTTTTGTTTTTCATTTTGTATTTGCTTCTGCTACTAGAGTAAAGACAGTCATGTTTGCTTGTTTAAGTGCAGTCCCTGAGAGATACTGTATCCTGTTTTCATAGGATTCTTTTTCTCAAATTTGTTCACTCTGTTAAAAATAATTCTAATGTTTAGAATTTTGAATACAACAGTAATTTACCTTTGTGCCTCACATATCCTTTTTTACTGTATGTCAAGTTAAGGGAGAAGTAGTCTGGTTTCATTTGTTTTAAGTTTCTTTGGGAGAGAGCTCTGATTCTTGTTTGGGATGGAGGAAGGGAAATTGTAGCAGTGATACTCTGTTCAAGAGCAAGATTAAGGACTTCACCTCTGTGATACTCTGTAAAAATATCTCTCCACTTGCATTTAGCAGCTGCTATGTACTCTATTTATTCAAGACATTAATTTTTCCTTGACATTGAATTGGGTTTTGATACATGACTTTGTATTCTCCTGGTACATATGTAGGCTAAATTCACCCACCAGATATAGTTGCTTTTCAGATTTGCCTGCAAAAGATAAACAGTGTGCGATGTTGCATTGGCAATACAGATTCCTATATGGATTATTGGATAGCATTGAGCATTCTGATCTCCATTCAATTAGGTACAATGAAACCTGTGATTCTAATTAGATAACATACTGTATGATGAACCTATTTCTCTGTGCTCAGGGGTACAAATAGAAGGACACTTGGGTAAAAGATAAAAAAAAGACTGCAAAACAGTAACAGTAATGAAATTAGAAGCCAAAAGGTGAGTTGCTGGTTTAGAACACTTCCTCAGTTTATCAGTGGTAAAGAGATTTAAAGAGTATTTCAATTTATTAAAGGGAATCATATTTCGTTTGAGAAAATACTTCCTTTTTGAAGTATCCACCAGTCAAAAGAAACCCATAATGTAGTGTATGCCTCTATCTTTGCAAAAGGTTAGAAGACAGGTTTGTTCTGCTTGTTCAATTTTGTTCTACTTTATAATATCAGCAGTTTTACCTTCCCTTTACTGAAAGTGTGCCTCTGTCAGACACTATTAGGTTCAATTTGTAACAGAGAGACCCAGGTGGAAAAGTATTGGTCAAGTAAACGTGTGGCCTAGGTACTTCACCCATGTGACAAGAGTGTTTTTTCCATACAAAATGTTAGAACATAAGTTAACAAGCAGTGTGAAAACATTCACTTCCATGAAGAAAACAAGGGATGTCCTAATTGGATTGCATAGGAGTCTTTGAATTTCTGTATTGGGATCAATATATCAATCAGGATATCAATAAGGATAATTGGCATATTTGAATAGTCACATATCAGGCAGTTTAAGTTTATACTCCTAAGACATGTGAACCAGATCTTCAACCTGTCCAAATTCTTGTTGGAACTTCATGACTTTTACATTCTTCAGGGCACAGACATGAATGCAATTATGAATCACATACTTGATATTAAAGTCAATGGAAGCAGATGTCCAGTCCCATTCATCAACTGAAACGTGTCCAAGAGACAAAAACAAGTATACCTAGCATAATTAAAATAAAAGTTGTAATGGTTTATGAAATGTGTTGGGTTAAAAAAATAGAACACAAATATATATAAAATTGTGAAATAAAATAGAACAATGAACATCCCTCAAAGGTTACACAAACATAACTAAAGGGGAGGAAATGGGTGTTGGGTCTTTAAGAAGCATTAAATTGACTTATTTTAGTACATAACTGCAACGGGAGTAAAAACAAAACAGTACCTATTAAAGTGATCCAGAAGTTTCAGGATCTCCCTGCTCTCCTTTATAATTGATAAGAACAACCCAATTTCAGACCATTAAAAAATTCAATTTTTGGTAAGATTATTTTCTTTTTTTACTTAGCTCACACAGACTGAAAATGAAATCTTTAGCATTATCCAAGCCATGACACTAGGAAGCTGACCATTTTTACTAAACTTTAGCATTATCCCAACCATGAAAGCTGATAATTGTGTATTAAACTTTGTTTGAAAGCCCTACAAAACCCCTGGCTAGCCCTTTTATTGGAGTGGATGCATTAACTCCCGGTGACTGTAATTAAGCAACAAATCACTTGTGACTATTTGAGCTAATTGTGGATTACTAATGTAAAGAAATATAAAGATAGAAGTGAGCACCTGGCCAGATTAACAGCAATTAAGATACTTAAGCAATTAAGTTGCTTAAGTACAGATGATAACACTAATAATAATAATAATAATAATAAACTTTATTTTATATAGCGCCTTTAAAGGTGGCTTCTCAAAGCGCTTTACAGGATGACAATAACAATAAATAAGAAGACTACAACAATAAATAAGAAAAATTTCACAAGACAGGACACAATTATAATTACAGCAATACAACAATAACAATAGAGGAGACCGTGGAAGATGGTATTAAGAAGAGCAGAGGGGTGAAGAATGGAACCAGTTAAGTAAAGGCTTTTCTGAAAAGGAGGGTTTTGAGTCTGGATTTGAAGGAGTTTAGAGAAGGTGACTCTCTAATATCCTTGGGCAAGGAGTTCCAGAGCTTGGGGGCATAGCAGGAGAAGGCCCTGTCGCCCATACAATGTAGACGGGCTTGGGGGACAGTAAGGAGGGCAGAATTTGAAGAGCGGAGGTTGCGAGGTGGGGAGTAGGGCGATAAAAGTTCAGACAGGTATTGAGGTGCCAAGCCATGTAAAGCCTTGTAGGTGAGCATGAGGATTTTAAAGTCTACGCGGAATTTGACCGGAAGCCAGTGCAAGGACTCCAGGATAGGAGTAATGTGAACACTTGCACTAGATCTGGTCAGGATTCTGGCTGCTGAATTTTGGACATACTGCAGCTTGTTCAGAGTAGATTTAGATACCCCAGGGAGCAGAGCATTGCAGTAGTCAATTCGAGAGAATACAAATATGTTGATCAGCTTTTCAGCCACAGTTAATGATAGCATAGGGCGTAGTCTTGCGATATTTCTAAGGTGAAAAAAAGATGTTTAATAGAGCTGATTGTGTGACTGTTGTTACAGTATGTGATATCTGGGTGTGGTAGGTTCTATTTTTGGTTGTATTTAACAGTTTAGCCAAAACATTTAATTTGTTTTTAACTCATCATAAACAATACTATTTTTGAAACTCAAACATTTATCTGTTGTACACAATGTAGAGATCCTACCATAGTAGTTATCGTACTACTACAAAATGAAGTATTTTTGAGATGCAGTTTGAAGTTAATCCAGAGAAAAGCCAAGTTGGCCAAGTAACAAAAGTGTCTTCACTAAAGAAAATGTACTATATTTACTTAACAACTGCATAAAAGATGTCTTAAGAAAATTACTCATTTTCAAGCACTGTGGGATCAGCTGACAAGTCTACAGCCTGAAAATACAAAGAACAATGTGTTTCCCAAGCTTTTATTCTGTGAGCCATTAAAAATGTTATTTGTTCTCAGATTTGATCTATTGTAATTGTAATGCCTCTCAGTATATATGAGAAATAAAGTCAGAAAGTATTTCAACAGCTACCTCAGTGTTAGACTTAATGTGGAGATAGATTTGAGTTTCATCTGTATAGATATAACAACTCAAATAATGTTGTTTTGCATTTGAATAATGGGAAACATACAGTATAAATATGCACAGGGGCAAAGGGACCAGTGTTAATCCCTCTGGAACACCTGATGTAGCCAACCTAACCTCACAACCGAAATCACAAAGAGGCACACAACAAGGTAAGATTTAAATTTACCTATTAGTATTAATTGGTTTTTAAGGGCAGTACCAGACATGCCAGATAAACAGTACAGAAGGCTAAATAGGATGTCATTTTTTATAGTATCAAAATCAGCATTAATATTTCACGGTAACAGAGAGTGCACCCACCTAAGCTGCCATGAAGAGATCATTAACAACTTTAACAATAGCAGTTCCATAGCAGTTACATGATTTTCTTAGGAAGCAACATCAGGCAAGATTTTACATAAGTAAGATGACCTAGATAACATGAGAGCGTTTTTAATCTTTAGCAACTGATCAGTGGTTGAAAACAGGTGTCTATGTTTATTATTGTTTTTAATAATGATGGAATAGCTGGATCTAGCCCTTGCCATAGCATTCCTATATTAAACCAAGTAATGCTTCTGTTACTGAAATTATGAACTCAAACCAGAAACACACAATGTATGACGCAGTTTATGTACAATTCTGGAACCTGTAACCTTCATAGAACACAGCTGCTGAAAACACCATGGAACACAGTGAGCAGATCAAGTTTCAACAGGGGACAAAACATCACGTGTTTGTATTAGGGAACTACTGGACAGCTGCACCTTATCTTTCAAAGTACCAGACAGAAAAGCAAGAAGTGGGAAAAAAAAGCAAAATCAGCAAAGCTAACATGGTCTATTAATTGCCAATTGCAAAAGCTTATAAACCGTAAAAGGGATAAAGAGAGAGGTCGGAAACTCCAGATCAAATAGAGCTGCCATGTGATCAGAAAGATGCAAATCAGAATTGGTCAGGAAGACAAAAGACTTATAGTACAGTATTAGTGATAACTAAATCCAAGTGTGTAATCAAAGATGCTAGAAATACCTGCCAGTTTGGTACTGGGCGAAAATAAGGATATTCATATCACCCAGGTATACTCCTGTTAGATTTAAAACAACAAGGATAGCAAATAAGCAAGTTCACCTACAAAGCCATGTTAGGAGAGGTTAGGATTCTTACACTTTAATTACAACCATAGGCTGGAAACCAGAGATTTCTAAAGACAAATAGCCAAATGATGAATGTGCACGTTTAGTAATACGCTAAAAGAAAATAAGATTCTAAAACACCTTCATGGTTAGTAGAGTGACATTTTTTAACCAATTCATATCAAGGTGGTATAATCTGATTAAACAGAAATCGATCATTTATTATTTACAGTCCATTTTTTATTGTGGGTAAACTTATTTAGCTATAAGACTATTCAACAAGTGAGTTCCAAAACTGGAAGTGTTAGGAGTCCACTACATATAAATATAAACATTGACAGATCTCAAAGAGTTTGGTATAAAATGTTGTCCAGAGCTCTAGTGAACACATCTGAGTTTCCACAACAGTGCAAGCTCACAGTGATTTTCATGGGCACATTGTACAAGGAAAACATTCTGTTTAGGTTCAATATTTCAAAATACCAAACCTTTTGCATTGAGCTCTCTCCTGTTGAGGTACATTTTGCTGCTGGGGGCACAGTGGAAGACTGGAGTGGTGTTGTTGCTGCCACTGCTGCAATCAAGGCCTTATTGCAGAAACTTCTGTCATAACCTTCTGATTTTATTTTATGATTCATTGATTGAAAGCTCTGGGCGAGTGGAAGTTGTACCACTGGGAGTAATGGGGGGTAGATGAGAGGGATTTTGTGAGGTGAGATAAATATTTTTTGTTCTTGTATTTCATTCTTTTTGTGATTTTGTTGGATGGGGGAGAAAATAAAAAATACATTTGAATTTGCTCACAAAAAAAGAGGGCTTTTTTCCTATCTTTAGGACTCCTCTACTAACATCCGAAAGGGAAGAAAAATTGCACTTACAATTTACCATTATAATTTTGGAAGAAATAATAAAAATCACCTAGGAGCATACTGTATAAGAAAGATTACTATTGAAAGGAGGCCATTTGGCTGATCTAACTCATTTGCTACTTAGTAACTAATTAATCTAAGGATGTTATGTTTCAGCTTCAACAACATGGCAAGATAGCTTGTTCCATACACCCACAACCTGGAATATTTTGAGCAAGCCAGATAAATCTAAAAAAAAATTTAAGTAACCTTACATTTTTTTAAATCTAAAAGCTTTTACTGGGCAGGAAGAAAATAACTTATTTACCTTTCATAGGCATGCATTTCTACCACCATCCAATGATCGTGACAACCATACAATGGCATATTTCAAAAGTAGTGACTTATAGTCATAATGATTTCATGGTATAAAAGAAAATGAAGTCAGAATAACTTTGAAATACACAAAGCCGGCTGAGATAAGGATAAATGGGCATCAATAACATACATTTACCTCCTCCCAGGGTTTTGCATGCAGTTAGCAAAAAACATACTATAAATACAAAATGACAATCACTGAAATAGAAAAGGCTACATATGAAAAAGACTTGCAGTCTTTAGAAGGCATTTATGTTGACATATGTCTTCTAGACAATGTGAGAAAGCAATTAAAATGGCAAACAGAATATAAATATAAATCAAGGGATGTTATGCTAAAGATGTATGAAGCACCAATAAGGCCTCATTTAGAATATTGTGTACAAATTTGGTAAGCACATTAGAAAAAGGAAATTGCTGTTCTGGAATCTGGAATCAGTCTAGAGACTAAAGGGAATGCCATACACTGATAGGCAGGAATAAAAAAAATGCTAATCTGCTAAAACCTTTTTCAGTCCTGAACAGAAAAGGTTATGAGAGGACCTGATAAGTATTCAAAATTGGCACTGATACAGTGAACCCAGCATACTGTTCACAAAGGAACAAGTTACAAAGCACAGCCGCTGAATTCTTAAAATGGCTGAAGAACACATGGATCAATTTAATACTAAATTCCAAATTGGGCCAAATGGCCTCGCATTGGTACTGTAGCTTTTATTATGTTTCCTTTGTATTTAGTTCAACTCTCTTTTTTACAGTGGGGGGCAACTGCATTTTTTTAGCAGAATGCCAAAAAATGGATGATTGACCCCATTAAAAACATTACTCAAAATTCACCCTATGAATAATGAATTACTTTAGCCTAAAACAGGGTTCCCAAACTGAAGGCCAGCTTTTAAGAATATGCTACTCTGCTATCTCTGCAAGCTTCCTTTCTTAACCCCTGCCTTGCGTTTGTTTTCTAAATTTGTGCTCTAAAATATGTACTGTCCTAAAGTACCAGATGCTTATTTGTGAATACTAATGCTACAATGTCGCATTATGTAAAAAGCAAATTGTAATCAGAAGTGAATCTCAATTTATGCAGTTAATCATGCAGCACTTAATCTTCACCCTTTCTCTTCCAGATCTCATTGGCTTTTCCTGTACCACTTCACTACCCTGGTCACTTTTTCACAGTTATATAACTAAAAGTAAACACCATGGCTTATTATTACTGCTGTTATTATAAGTCTCTCAGACCTATTGTCCGCTACACTTTAATTAAAAATAAATGAGCACCTTATGTCTTTATGTTGGACCCTGGCCAGCTTATCTCAAACAACAGAACATCAGAATTTTGTTTACTGGAATATCTTTGGCTAACAGAGCAGAGTGGGATTTCATCATTTAAATACAAAATGATTTTATACAGGATGCAGATGTGATGAGGGGATCACTGCACCTTTTAAAGAATGTTTCTGAGACAAGAATAAATAAAGACGCTCATTATGATAATTTTTGGGCCACTAATGAATTTTGTATTTCTTCTAAGTGTTTACAAGAGGAACTTTTTTTCTTTGTTTTATTTTATTTTCTTCACATCTGTGAACTTTCTAGAGGTCTCTGATGGTTCTTTTCAAATAAGACATGCATGATCTGAATTCTCTCCCAGGAAAATATCAACATCTGCTGATGGGGAGAATGTTTGTCTTTCTCTAAAGCTTTTTAACTGTTTATTAGCAGTGTCTTAAAGCACTCAGAAAACACCTCACCTCGATCTATATGTATATTATACAAATACATGTACATGTAATACTCACTCTACAGGATTCGTTTTAATTGTTGTGACTGGATAGTGAACTTTAATTACAGATGTATTTATTTTTATATATTAAGATTTATTAAATATATCTTAGAAATTGGTTAACTGGACACTTTTCATCATCATTATAAAGTTTAAGAAACTCAAACAGTTTTTCTTTAGATGTGGGGTTATGGGAAATAGAATGAAGCCGCTTCTCAGTAGTGTTATATTTCTTATTAAGCAGATTTATGAACATACATAGGCCTTTTTAGTCAAAACTTAGCACAGCAATACACTCCCATAATACAACCATCTACAAAACACTCCTGAAAGTTTATTTTATAATGTTTCATAAAACAGATAGTCTCTTAAAAGACTTTCTCTTTTCCACGGTTTTATGTATTTTCAGATTTAAAACTCTCCAGAGCTTCATTCAATAGATTTCATATATAGCTTCAGGGTAGCACTGTCACAAGGGAGGTGGCTGTAAGTGGCCATTGATCTGCATTGGATAACCCTACAAACAGCCTTTTAAACTGTTTTTAAAACTATAAAATGTGTTTTTATATCTAAAATCCTACTTATGATTAACAATTCCATGGAAAGGCTTGATACCAGCTCTTTGTCCTCCATTTTTTATTTTACTATTTGAGTTTTAGAGAGAATTCAATAACTCACTGCTGTACTGAAGTGCTGAGCTTTTGTCAGTACATTTCATGTTTTGTGTTTGTAGTGAGGGTCTGAATTCACATGGAGGATGCATATATGTTTAAAAGCAAATGTTTATTAAGAGAGTTTATCATCTTTAATACATCATTTTAAAAAAGGAGTGATTTTATGCCTAACATTTTCTATTCTGGTCATAATTAGCATTAAAAATATTCATAATGGCTAGTGGGTTCTGACGGGGCTTTCTGACTTAATACAAGTCAAGAAAAAAGTGACAAATGCTCTGGTACAGATTAGCTAATTTCTCAAATGTGAGTACACAATTGAAATGGAAAACTTATTAAATATGGATTGTCAATTAGACCAAACTAAAATGAATGACATATAAGAAAGAGAGAGCATGACTCTAAATGGCTTAAAACATCAACATGTCTGTGATGAGCACCTGAAAAGCAAGGTGTTGCTGAAGATACAGCATTGAAGCAGAGCAACAAAATAAAGAACCAATTAAAATAATTTTAAAGCTGGAGATAAAATAGAGAAAATGTGCTGTGGTCTCAAGAGAACACAAAGCACTGCACTGCAAAGAAAAGTTATTCTAGCATTTGCTTAAGGAGTCTACTTATTAGAAGATGGCTCCCCAGCAGTCATTCTCCTGTCCCTGTGGCAGATGCTTGAGCTGAATATGGGATTGTGATAGTTATATAATTTAGGGGGTCTTTCAGAAGTATTGGAGAATTTGTGTCTATTTAATCTTGCATTTGTACCACACATTTTTGTGACTGCATACATAATTGCTCTGTAACTGAAGTGAAATGTTTACATTGAAAAATATGTAAAAGCTTGACAAATTCAATTAACTGATTATATACCACGATATATAATGTCAGATCTGAATCAGTTTTTTGTGGGATATTCCATTAAACAAAACAGTATCTTTACTGATTGTTCCTTAAACAGGTTATAATCAATAAAATTACTGAACTTAATACATGAATATTTGTTTCCTTTGAACATATAATCCTTTGAGTACCTTTTGGTATGTTCCGAAAAGCTAGTCTGAAGTTTTCTGTACACAGTATTGCACTATCTTGATAACTATTTCAGTTGTAATTTACCTATTCATATTTCAACGATTTATCACAACGTTCATTGGTGCAACTCTCAGAGCTAGTCAGTTAGAGAGCAAGGATGATAGTGTATAGGGAAATAAATCAAAAAAGACATGGAAAGGCATTTTTCATTAGAGGAGTAGATTTTTGTAGCAAGCAATGATCATCCCATTTACTATAATAGCAGTCATCCATGGAAGTGAAGAGTCTGTGGCCTTTTGTTGCCTTGCTGCCTACTTTCATTAACTGGATATTATTATTATTTTTATTATTAATATTATTATTGTTGTTGTTGTTGTTGTTGTTGTTGTAATTATTATATACTGGATATATTATTAGATATTGTTATTCAATCTCATTTGGCATGCATTAATAAACAAAGAGACTGGACATTTCTCATTTTATAAGTCATGAGACATTTTGTTCATTTATCTTTCTGTAAGTCGGACATAAAGCAAGAAAGAGAATACTTGAATGAGCCCACAAAAAGATTTTACACACTGGGTAATGTTTTGTATTATAATAGTAACTGCTTTTTTAATTTCAGTGTCCACTGAGACACATAATCCAATGCAAATCCCACCAGGCATTAAAAATAGGTAGAACTGAGTAGTTGGGTAGCTGCGTCAGCATGCGTAGGCTGCAAAGGAACAAGTTGCTAACACCCGAAGAACGCTCTATAGCCAAAACGTTGTGTTTTCTTTCTTCTCTTTTCAGCATGTAATTAACCTATTACTTGTTCCTAGGTAGAACTAATGTGCTTAGATACATTGAAATACCATCATGAGGATCTGCACAAAACAATTGTAATACTTTATGTCCATTAATTTTAAATAAAATAAGCCTTTAAAAATGTATGAAAAAAAAGTCTTGTAGCTCATTTCTTGTAGCTCAATTCTGACCTGTAATATTAACACTGAGCTCACAAGTGGCTCTTTTAATGTTATTATAAGCTTATTATAATACGTTGTTAGTTCAAATAGGGTTTTATATTAACTGTAACCTTTCATTGATAATTGATAAACATTATAATAAGGCAACAAGGAGCACAATTCCATAAATTAATTAAATCTGTCCCATATTACATGAAATCTTTAAAACTACAAGTCCTGCACAATAAAGGCATGACAGGAGAAGACAGGAAAAGACAGCTGAAAAATCTCCTCACTTTCATACTCTTTAAGCCATATCTGGTAGATTTCTTCCATCGCATTAGGAGACGTATCATTTTATCACCAGAAGATCCCCTACAGCATCAGCAGGCTGCTGCAGTGTGTTTCCAAAGAAAAACTAATCTACATATGGCTTCTGGCCTTGCTCACTACTCTAGCTCAAGATGAAAAATCATAGTGTCAAATGGGGAGCTCATTAAACTTTTATATCAGATTGTTGTGTTACCCTTGGCTCCTTAGGTACTCATCCCTCTTGCTGCCTTTGGCCTAAAGCCCTTAAGGCTGAAAAAATCCAAAAGGTGTCAAGTTGAGCAATTATGGGAAGAAAAGAAGCTGGTTTATTATTATAATGTACCTATGTCTAATGCAAATTGACCATAGCCACGGGCCTGTGACACCTTCAGAGAGCTCCAACAGGGAATTATTAGACCATGAGTACCTTCTGTGAAATGTATCCTTTAGTGGCATTTGTGATAAATTTGAGGAATTCTTTAAACAAATATTTTGTGCTCTTCTTCCGAATTTGATTTAGTCCTCATATGGCTCCTATGCCATGATTCAAAAGCAAATCTGTGTATAGGAAAAAGAGTCATGGGAAACATTCAAGCGTCATTATTGTTTGAGGCCTGTCTGCCGACTATATCCCTGATTCACCAGCAGTGAGTACATCTCCACAGGTTTCTGCTCAGTAACACAAAAACTAACAATCACTTCTGTAGAAGAGACCTGAACTCCTGGGTAAGTTAGGAGGTATAATCTAAACTGCTGACAATACACTTCTGAATGGTGCAATATCTCGAGTTCATAAATTGTTTCACAAATTTTTGAGTGCAATTTAAACACCATCGAAGTCGGATTTTAGAGAAGTTAAAGCCACCAGGATTTGTGAGTTAATAAGAAGTAAAACACTTTTTAAAAAAATACCTCAACAATGTTTAATTAGAAAATCCACTGTGGCCAAATATTTTGGCCTCTAACATTAGCAGAACATATATATTTAAAAACATGTTGGGCAAATTTAATACTTTGTTCAATAAACCATAGCAGACTGCAGACTGCAGCAGTTTAGCCCTCAAATAGAGATCATTAGATCATGATACCTTAGAACAGAATTAAAGTCATTTTCAGAGCCTAAAAATATTTTAGATGTTTTCTACTACACTGTTCTGAAATTGCCAAATGTGAAGTGTACATTTCCAGAAATCAATTATATATGTTTTCTGATAGACTTCGGCTGTTCAAGACATGCATTTCAATGTATGATAACTGGCATGCAATAAAGTAATTTGTAATTTGTATACAGGCAGAAATCTGTATACAAGCAAAACAATAGGGAGAGTTACATAAATGGTCTATGGTCAATTTAAGAGTGCTTGACAGTAAACCTATTCTTTGAATGCAGTAAGTCTCAGTTATATAATAATGTGAATAGTGCAATCTGCAAATATGTAAGACATAAAGGTTATGGAATTTGGTATGTATTTGTTTTGAGATAAAGCAGTTCAGGCTTATTGGTTAATTTGTGTAGAGCATGACATGAAATGAAACTATAACTGTGGTCATTTTTATTATTTTCAATTATGAATTACATTTTTTCTAAGTAATATCTTTTGAAAATGTATTTTTTTTAGGGTTGGTTTTAACTGGAATTTCAATGTAATAAAATAAAAATTTATAAATAAAATTTTATTAAAATGTTCACAACAGCTAAACGCTGACTGTGTATGTGGACCAGTCAAGTGTTGTAACTTACTACTTTTGCAATAATTGTCTTTGAAGAGTAAACTTTTGAGCTAGCAGTGAGGATAATGGAGGAGAAGGCATGCAGGGAAAAGGACCCATAAAAAGGAGGCTTATGGGAGTTACAGAAACACCATCCAACCTCAGAACAGCACTGCTAAAACACCACACTTCAAAGTTAACAGAGCAAGCCAACATTACCTCAACCATTGGGACATATACAAACACAATGGAAGCTATAAAGCTACTGGAGCCTAAAAAGATAATACACACTGACCAGGTATCTGATCAGTGTGAGAGACTGAAAAGAGAAACAGACCCTGACAAAGTACAGGTTCTGTGACCACAGTCTGGCCATAGGTGATAGGCAACACAGGCAGACTCCACAACCCAGAGGTGACAGGCTTTGCTCCCACTGCCAGCATGGAGAAGCAGAGACATAGATCCACTTTCTGTTGCATTGCAAAAAATACTCAGAGATTAGACATACACACATTGCTAAAATAAATCTAAATCCAGAATTGCCACAACTGCCAGAATCAGAAGACCTTCCAATCCTACTGGGCAAAAGGAGAGGTAACACAGGTGAACTGGCAGCCCCATGCATGATCTGCTGTCGCAGCCTGAGAAAGATAGAAAATGTTTTGTTATGAATTTCTAATAATAATGTTTTTGGTAAATGTTTAGCTAATTGGTTTTGCTTAGGCCACACTGCAAATCCATCAATCACATCAACAGAGCTCTTTAAATTTGAATTTAAAGTGACAGAGGTTACAATACAACACAAGTACACAAAACCGCAAAACATTTACAATAAATGAGAAAGAGGCAGGAGGGATAACAATATTCAATAAATCATTTCTGGAAAAATGTCAGCTATATAGAATGCAAAAAATTGCATACATTGTACATGCATAGATTGTATATATGCATGTACTCTACAAACATTCAAACAGTGAATAATCACAATTAGTCTAAGTGATGAATGTTTCAAACTTCACTGACTGCATTTAGCATAGTGCTTTTATACTAAATATAGTACTGTGACTTAAGCAGCTGTGATTGCAAAATTGCTATGTGAGAAGCCAGTATGATACTTTTATATATTTTTTTGCATCTAAAAGGCATGTAGTGCTAATGTCCTGAGTGATCATATTGGTACTGATTTAAGGTTTTGTGTGGAAAGGACAGAAGTATTTTTTAAAAGCACATACCTGTTAGCAAATACATAATCAGTTGTACCTCTTGGCCTTCAATGGCTAAAACAGAATATCAGTTGACCAACCTAAGTCTTCCACAATGTTTGATCACATGATCAAAAAGCAAGCCTCCAGAGTGACATTATCTTCTTGTAGGGAGAAACCAATTTCTCTAAAAACTCAGCAATCCGGTGCAATTTGATGAAGTGAAGATTTGAACGTGTGTGCAGCAAATCATTTTCTTTCCTCAAATTACAGGTTTGTCATTCGAGAGATTTAATTCTCCTGTTTGGCTCGTGCTTTTCACTTTTTTCATTTTATCTGCCATATTTGACATCTTTAATAGATGGTAAGAGTTTGCTACTCTGAAACCACTTTCTGAAATGTCCATTCCATTACACTTCCTCATCTCCTATTTGATGTTGTTTTCCTTGAAGGTTGAACAATGGGACATCACTTGTGCACAGCACTTCATACATATCACTTGATATATTTGCTACAAAATATCAATTATTCCATTTTTAAGACCATCATTAATTTTCACTCACTATTCAGATTTTATCACCATCTCAGATCTCCTCTCAATACACACTCAAGTCAACAGGGCAAAAATGAATTTAAAGTAAAATAACTTTTGTAAATAGTACACAGCAACAAATACAAAATTCCGTGTTCCTGGATAATTAAAGGCTTGTTTTCAAAGTCTGATCAACTCCTGTGATTTTATTACATTTTATTAGCTGTAAATCAGCAGTTATACAGTATTTCTAATATGTCCAATGTTATAAACAATCTCTGCCACCTTCTTAAACTATTTGCAGGATTCTAGAAAATTAAATATGTGTTTCATAGTAAATCTCCATGTTATAACCACATCCACAAGCTGGATTAGACATCTACAAAAACCCTTGCTTTATCACAATTAAGGAATGTGAGAGCAACATTTTTGAACCATGGTCTGCAGAGGAATTATCAAATTTCTTTAAAAATACAAAATTCTCAACTTTGACAACCTTGGAAGTTTTTTAAAAGACTATTTGATTTGCATGGGATTCATGTTGGTTCCCCTGTAATATCTTGTTTTATGCTTCAGAATTAAGCTAAACATCTTTTAATAGATCAGACAAAGATATACAGTGCTTAGCCTTAGCTTTGGGGTTTGGTGATAACCCAAATTAAGTTTGAAGATATGCAGCTTTTGTTCCTAAGCTTCTATCGTCTTCTCTTGTGTGACATTACCATGTGTCTGCCAAATGCTATCAACTGATGCTTATTTTTTTTCTTGTTTGTTTTCATTTTCCATTGTAATTATGAGACCCAGATGGGAAAAATATGCCATCAACATCATAAATCCTAAATGATTTATAACAAATTCAACATGAATGCCAAGCATCATTTTTAAGAAGATTTAATTGGTTTTAATTTCTTTTCAATTTGCAGAAATATAAACAACAACATAGCATCATCCTACAGTCTAATTGAGTTTAATGAGTCATGTTCTTTGTCCTTTGCTGCAAATGAAATGCATGCACGCTTACCAGAACTCCATCAAAATATGAGAAACTAAAAAGCTTGAGTTTTTTCACTAAAAGAAACAGCTTCTCCCTTACATAATGACATGCTGCTAGGAGAAACTGGGTAACATGACTCGTTTTTAACAGTTTACATATAAACATGGCAAATTAATATTCTAATCTTTTGGCAGAATTACAGACTGTAATTCTGTTTACTGCAAAACTTGTCTTTCACAGAAAATGAGAACTATCAACAAAAAATAGTTTATGTCTGTCTACAAAAAGGAAGTAATATAAAATTAAGATGCAATAAATGCAAAACCAAAACACATAGTTTTAAATTATGGAAATAAAAAGTTAAGAAAACCAACCTTTGATTTTCTTATAAAAGTTCAGAAAGCTTCAAGAATGAAAAATCTCAACTGCAAATTTCTGCTTAATATTTTTTAGCAACAGATTTTAAGCAACTTGAAGTATGACTTTATCAGGCTCCAATTAATCCCATCCATCCATTTTCTGACCGCTTTATCTAATACAGGGTCATGAGGGACTCTGAGCCTATCCTGGCAAACAACGGGGGCGTTAGGCAGGATACACCCTGGATGGGTCCATCAGAAGGGCACACACAGACACAAACATGGTCACAGTCACATAAGGGACAATTCTTCCTGAAGCAATTAATCTATCAGTTTGTCTTTGGACTGTGGGAGGAAACACACACTAACACAGGGAGAGCACAAAGAATCAACACTGTTTGCAGCCCAAGTCCAGGCTTGAACCCATGGTCCCCAGTGCAGGCGGCAGAAATGCAAACCATTGCACCACCATGCTGAACCCAAATTAACCTCATGTTTCATAAAATGCTTACAACATTCTTATTGGTCAATCAGAAAAATAAGGCTGAAGTAAAAAAAAATGCAGGACAGCTTTATTTATCTTTTCTCTAAAGGGTACAAAAATAACCTTATATTAATCAGTAAAATAAATCCTTAACATTCTTCCAGTTGTACAGTAACTATTATTTTTCAGAGGTAAATGTATCACCTTATTCAAAATGAAGAGCGTGTTTTACAAGGTCAATGTGGAGATGAATTATTATAAGTAAATTCTAGCATACCATTTAAAGAAAGTGAAAACACATACCATAAATAGACCCAGAATGAGCGTTGTAATATTGAAGAAATCACGAGTTAGAGGCTCTGTACACTCCACTGGTAGTCAATTACTGTTCAGAAAGTACGTTTTCGATTGAAGTGATTCATATAAATTCAGCTTAGATCAGTGCAATGAAACTAATGCAGCATTTCTAAAGCATTAAATGTTGATTACTTACAAAGTAAATATGGACAGTGCTCCTCTGTTTATAGTTGGTAAGCAGTTATCTTTCTGGCACACACCTCACAGCTCTAGTATCCTGGGTTTGTGTAGCAGTTGCATATTTTACTCCAAGATATCACCTTGATCCCTGGTCCACATTAGCCACCTGATTAAGGAAGAATATGCAGGAAGGAAGACTAGTTAATATGTGAATATTAAAAAAAATTGACTATTGGTATGTTTGCCAGTTGCAGGTAATTATTGATCCAAAACATCACTAAGCCAATTGCAGATTCCTACAAGATCACCATCCGATAGAAAAATGATTGGTTTATCTATAGAATGCAAAAACTAAATAACAATCCCAAATGAAGTCTACACATTCAGTGGAATTATACTACTCACATGAAGCTCATATGATTACAGAAATGAACTAGAAAAATCATTCTTTTCTAATTCTTTATCAAATGATCATTCTAAAATCAAGCAGTTGTCAAATGTTGTTTAGCCTGACACCCAGGGTCTTAATAGCTGCTGGTGGTTTTTAACCACAGGTCCAACTGAATGGAAGAAGTCATGTCGTGATCTATTACCTTAGTGAAAAATTCATCCAGGGAAATAAAAAGGAAATAAGTCCACTTAGTGTCAGATCTCTTTGCAAATGGTGTCTTTGAACTCATGCTGCTTCGATGAGAGCAAGGCTTATTGCACTATTAAAGTCCACCATTTATCCTATCAAACAATCAACAGGAGGTCCATCACCTCACTGTATGGGGATAGCTAGCACAGTTAGAGCTCTTTTGATGAGGTGTTGATGAACAAAACATTGCTGGGGAGTTTAGCATAACCCAGCCAAAAAAAAGTGTTGTTTTGGTTCAATTAATTTCAGTCCCTGAATTCCAAATTCAGGCTTATCATAAATTAACAGACTGACCTTTCTTTGTACTCCCAAAAGCTTGTATATGGAGAATGCAAGGTCTTGTGCTAAAGTAACGTAGCAAAAAATAAAAGTTTATTTATCTTCTTTTCTTTGTGCCACTGATTGACGTAATGTAATATCTGGCAACAGTGGGAAATGTTTCAAAATATTAATATGACTAGTTTTACTTATTGGGGTATTTATATGTACAGTAACATGGTATCCATGGAAGTTATGTATATTATGGGATTTCTTTAACTTGATAATTAATAACTACATTAATTGTCACACCTGATTAGTAGTATTCATTCCAAAAGAGCAAAAAAGTATTGTTTTTTTTCCAACCAAACTTGAAACAAATGAGATGCATATTTAATTAAATAGACAAATTTAACATTTCACTCCAGGCCTCAAAATGCTTTACAGACGCTGCAATCTTAATTAGGTGCATCTTTCAAATCATCAACTGTAAAATATCTTGAAACAAATCTTAAGTACTTCCCACGGAAGCAATAATTAGATCAATTAAGTTAATTTAGTGGCTTACATCTGAGCAAAAACCAAATGACCCTGCAGCCCTTTAGTATTGGAGTCGGATATGCCTAGCTAGAAATGTCAGATTTTTTCTCCCAATCAGCATTATACGTTTAAAATCTGCACATCCACCAGTTCTGGTGGCGGCTTGAATTTTTCACTGTGCTATCTTTGCTTCAAAGCTTTCTTCGTTTCTCAAATCCCAGACGAGTACTTTAGATGATTCCTTTTTTCCGTCTTATCTAACAGGGTCATTCAATGTCACATGCAGCAGAAGTGAAAATGAGTTAACTACTGAAAAGGCAACTTATACTCTTTTTTCTTGCATTGTACATTCTTTAGGTACCTCTCAAATCATCCGTCAAAATCATTCTCTGATCAGATTATACTAAAAATACTCTTTATAATTAGCACCGATCTCCAGTCTTGCTCCTGAAGAGCCATTAGTTTTACTGGCCACCTGTTTCTAAAGAATAGGAACACCTTTAAATTATTGACAAATTTATCAAGCAATCTTTAGAATTAAGAGAACTCTGGTTGGTTATAGTTGAACTTGAAGTATATGTTTCTATTAAGATTTTGGCCTCATATGGTTCTTAATTACTTAATGTAACAAATTACCTACCTAATCAATAGCAATGAAATCGTTCCAAGTATTTAGAAATTAATGATTGAAAAGTGACACTGTAACAGTGGAATAGTGCTCCTCAGGAGTAAGGTGGAGATTCCTCTCCTATAAGATTAAAACAATCTGTGGAAGCAAGGTGTTTTATTCCATGTTAGACTGAGAGTACTTGTAACTAAATTTTGGCAAACAGATTACCTCACCACTCACTTGAATGGCATTTTTTTCTCTGTGCTGTTTCTGTTTAGCTGTTTGATTTTAAATTTAAGGAGGAAAACAAACATCTCTCATATTCCATGCACTTATGCAAATTCTGAAATGTAATTATATTATATATTATATCATGCGAGTGGCGAGTGCAAGGTTAAGGTGAAATAAATGTTGGTTTGTAAGGCACTTTCCAGCCAAAGTGACAGAAACCAATACAGATTTTTGAGAGTTAGGTCACAGTGATCAATAAAAAGTAAGCACTTTTTATTATTTAAAGTGCGCCATTTTTGGGACTGATATCAATGAATACTGAATTTTGTTTTATTGGAATTGTTATATATTTTAATGTTATAATGAGGTTTTATAGTGGACATATTATACTAAACTACCAAAAGCAGAAGAACACAACAGCCGTATACTGTATTTTTTAAATACATTATACCTTATCAGTATTGAGTGTATTTAAACAAATTTAATCATGTAACGGGGTCAACACTGGCTCCTCAATGTGTCACTGAAAAAGGCAAAGTGCTAGATGTGCAAAGCAATTTTCCCAACCTCGTTTAGCTTTCAGGACCACTGTTTCCAGTCTTAACTGTACAGACAAAGGCAATACTTCAATGACCAATACAATTGCGACCTTGTGATGATGCAGTGCTTTGAGCATGCATGATAGATCCTGAAAAGTTTGCAATTGAAAGTTTAGTACTGCAATTTAAGAAATAATCCGGGCTGGGTTGCCTACATAAGCCAATTTAATGCAGAGTATTAATGCCGTTCTAATGCTAACCTACACCGACATAATACATATATAATATATTGTAATACTATCTACACTGACAGGCTGAAGGAAGTGAACCATTTTAGTCTTTAACAGAGAATATTACAAGGAGACCTGAGTGGCATTGACAAGGTCAACCCATCAGACCTCTTCAAAATTAACAGTGAAACACAAACCAGAGGATATGAGTGGAGACTTTGCAGAAGTGCAGGAGGCACTTCTTTATTCATACAATAGTGGGAGTGTAGAACAAGCTACCCAGCCATACATTGAAGCCGATAACCTGGCTTCTTTCAAGAAATAGCTTGATAAGATCCTTGGATCAATTAGCTACTAACGAGCTAGGTGGGCCGAATGACCTCCTCTCATTTGTAACCTTTCTTATCTTCTTGTGCAGTTAACTACCACTTCTGTGCTGTTCAGTTTCTCTAGATATCCTGTTAGTTTAATGTTACTTCTTACAAATCCCAAACAATTGAACTGAGTGAGTCATTAATGCCTTTAATCTACTTTTCAATATGAAATCTACTGCAACAAGATTTCTCAGAGCAGATTGAACAATAATCACCTCTCACATCTGATGGATTATATCTGTTTGCTTTATCATTTTACAATAATGGACAATGACAGCTATTCAGAAGGAAACCTGACTTTCTATTTGATAGTTACAATCTCCTCAGCTTCCCAGTTAGTTCTTCGTGATTATGCTGTGTAACTTTATAGAGAGGGAGAAAGGTTCAATGAGATTACTTAACACTTACCCTTATGTCCTATATAGTCTTATACGATTCCAAAGAATTATTATATATGATATGGTTATATTTTATGAAACCATTGATTGTAGAATAAAGCTAATTAGAATCTCAATTATAAACGTATTTTTTATAGGAACAACCAGAAAGTAATTCTGTGCTAAGAAGTAAAAAAGAAAACTCTTTTGACACCTTTTTCTGGAAATGGCTCCAAAGTGTTTTGTTTTATTCTTCAATATACTGTTTAAATTGGAAATAACATCTTCCTGTTCCATCGCAAATTGAACACTGACGAGCTCCCCACTCCATTCTGTAAAGTTGTCAATCATATACATATTGCAACCTTAATGTAAAGTGCTACCATTAAAATTGTATTTTAAATGTGGTGGTATATTCTTTTAACTATTCATGAGAAAATGAAGAGTATTTGTATCTTACTTTTATCTGTACTGTCATACCTCAAAGGTCCTGGATCTCATAACTATGAACATTTACAAATCTGACCTTCAGTGGGTGATGCTCACATTCTATAAAACCTACAATGACACTGACTCAGTGTGAAAGCACGTATGATTATTTTTTTGACTAAAAGGTAAAAACCATTTTAGGAAATTGTAGTTATTTTGATATGTAAGTGTCTGTGTCTCCATTGTGTGAAGACCTGTAAAGATAACGTTTCATTCCTTTTGTCTCCTCGCGCTTTGGAAATTGAAAGCAGTAATGTCAGGAGCTCGGTGATTAAATAGCATATCATCAGAAGGTATAGAAAAATTGTTTCCAATGAGATATAATTATAATTCTAACTGAATCTAAAAATGCAGGCACATTTATCCTCCTGTATTCTTAATCTTAAACTGATTTTATTAGGGGGGGTTTAACACATCTTGGTATAGTAAAAAGGAAGAAGAGGTGGTACAATACAGTACATATTTTACTCATCCTTTTACATTAAAAAATATTCACATACCCTAATTATCATGTCTGCTATGCAAATATTAAGTTAGGTAACCAGGTTTAGGGTAATTATATTAAAATCTATGAGGAAGCATTTATTTTCTAAAAAATGTCTAATAACAGGAAATATTTTTAAAAGAATTATCCTTACCAAAACAGCAGACATACTATTATGATACTGCCAGCAGTGAATGTCAACCTGCAAAGTCTAGTGGAGATATAAACTAATGGCTTCCTTGAGAAATTACACAGACTTTTCTGACTCCAGGAAAGAGCTTCATTACACTGGCTCCAAGAAGATATAACACTCACCTTTTAACAACGCTTGTAAATGTCAGAGCTAAATTTGACAGTAACAAATTTGCAATGTAAGTACTTCTCAGAGGTATTTGCTAAATTATCTGCAATTTATTCCTTTAATATACTTCTTCTTAAGTACTGGAGGTATCCTTGAAAATACAAAGAGACTCATATTTCATTACTATCACTAAAGTTATGGAGTTCATAAATTTATCCTTTTAATATTTTTAAGCTTATAGGAATGTTGACCTTAAGGTTTTTTTTTTTACTAATCTAATAAAAAATTAAAGCCATCAATAAATTAAGTATGAAAATATTATATTCCAGATTAAAATGCTGTATCAGTTGAGTTGGGGCACTTCAACATGTCCTCTTCATCCTTTCATGTATTCCACAGCAAAGGCAGATTCATATTAGCACAACACACAGCAGATCATTCATGTCAACCATCAGTTTCAGAACCTGCAAGCCTTACCTCTTTTCACTGTTACACAATTTAATATAGTTTTTGTCTGCTCTTGGTGATCTACAATATTTTTTCTGACTTGTACTCAATCGTATTCTAAAAATGTATTTGCGTATTTAACCAAAGGGAGAGAAAGCTTTTGAAGTTAAAGTCCTTTTGGCACCTTTCTGTGACTTTTCTCTAGCAGGACATTTCCTTCATACGTTCTGCTATCCCCTTCTGAAATTGATTTTCTTTCTGCAAAGTCAGTGAAGCATGTGACCCTGCCTTGGTTTGAGCAGCTCTGTTGAGTTTAGACCACAAGAACACATTCTAGCCCAAGAACATCCAAGAAGTTCTGAAAAAAATCCCACCGGTCCTTCTCTTGCATCATGAACCTCAAATGACACTTACAATAGAAGTACATTCCAATTTGCTTTGCAAAGAAATCGCCATCATGGTGAATGTTTTCTGTAAGCTTTTTCAATGTTCTTTTTCAATATATTTTAATATACAGTATTACACAGGACAGTCAGGTGCTGTAACACGATAGAAATGTAAGTTTGTGATTTTTGTTCATGAAATTATAAAAGTTGTGCATGAACAGAAAAAAACAAAGATTTAACCTGCTGAGAAAAAAAAAACAGGAGATGAGGACTATCGATAATAAATTAAATAGCAATTATTTAATTCATTAAGAAATTACTTAAGTATTTGTGAGTACTTAGAAGGAGAACGTAAGATATTAATTTTCTACTTGGATATGAACTTGTTTGCCAGACAGTAGTTAATGCTGAATTATCTTTTGTTTTACCTGAAAATTGTAATAGGATGGTTTGTACAGTAGAAGTTAGTGTTACAGGGGGAAAAGATAAATACTGTAGACAGGAAGGCAGACAACATTTAGGCCACTGTAGAGAAAAAGCACAACTATTTCTAATCTCCCAAAAAACACCGTTCTCTGCTTCAAGTACAGTAAACTATACATTTAATCAATGCTCAATTTATAAATCACAAGGTTCTGGAGTTTAATGCACAATAAATGGGAGAGAGCAAATCTACATGGGACAATAGAGGTACACCTTAAGTTGATTCTTAAATGCAGTAGTTAAAAAACAACCCCCAATATGTTTAAGAACTCAAAACAATCAAACTCAGGCTTTTATTACAGTTGGTAAATTAAGGGTTGAATTGTGTAATCAAAACCTTGACTGAAACAAAATCAGCAGTTGAGTGGTCCTCCAGGACCAAGATTTGGGAATCACTGTCCTCAGAAATAATCAAAAGGTAGATTTTGCCTGATCACCTTTTTAGAGCTCTAACAACAATAAACAGAGAGTGTATCATTTGGTGTATTTTGATTTTCAGAAGGCTTTTGATTACGTGCCCGATAAAAAAGAATTCTCAAACTATAGAAAGTAGGCATTCTGGGAAATGTGTGACAGAGTTGAAAATTGATTAAGGAACAGAAAACAGAGTGTACAGGTAAAGAATGAACACTAAATTAAAAACTAACTGCATTAAAATCAAGGGCGTTTATGTTAAAATTGTACAATGCACAGGTAAGGTTTCATACAGAATATTACGTACAATACAGAAAAGATATTGCTTCACTGGAGACCAAATAGATCCATTCTGGGGCTTAGGAAAATAACATATATCAACAGAATGAAGTAACTAAACATTATTAGTCTTGAACAGAGACTGAACAGGGGATCCAATACAAATTTTAAAATTATTTTAATGTGTGATATATTAAAGGGTTAATGCTGTATGCCATGTTACTGGAAACATTCCTCTGAGTAATTATTTGTGTTCACTGTTTGTTACATTGTGGTTAATAGTTTCTCATTACACTAAAATTATTGTAATGCATCTTTCATTGTTTGAATATATTCAAACCTAAATATACACCCACTCAAAAGTTTTAAAAGTGGAATACCTGTAGATTGCATCAGACATTAGGTGGAGTTAACAACATACAGTATTATGCCACAATAATTTTCACCTTATGTGGAATAAATAGAACATTGGTTCTTTTTGCAATGTTTATAAGTCTCACGTTTCTCTTTTATTTTCTGTTGCTACATTATAACAGATGGCATGTTTCAACTTCCCTTAAATGGAAATTACTGCTGTACAGGAATATCATACTTTTCCTCCACTGGTCACAAGTATTGCCAGTGTCCTTACAACGTCATGGTTTAATTTAAAGGCTAGTTAAATTAGTGTAGTAAATGTAGATACAGGGTAAACCTTTTCTATTTCAATGTGGCTGAATCAGTTTAAAATAATTCAAATATCAATGAGACAACAGTTTTGTATGCAGGAGGACAACATCACTTTCTGTTCTTTGCAAAATGTATTTCTTACGATTCTTTGCAAATCCAGAAGGATGTCTGAACAAAGCAACATTCACTGATTTTTGTTCTCTTATTTCTATTTGAAATGGAGTTAGCAAATTCTACTTTATAGAGACGTTTTTCTTTAAACATTTTATTTTCTACAAAGCCATTTGTTATGAATAAAACAGTACATCATTTTTTCCTGTTTGAACAGCATGATGAAAAATTAACTTCAAATGTTTTAACTGTTATAATAGGAAGTCCAGTTTATGGGTAAAAAAGCTGTTGGAAAATTTGTATGCTGTTGGAAAAAAGTATGCTGCTGACATGTGATATTTTAGTGAGTTGCGATACATTTATCTGGGAATCACCTCCAACACTGACACTTAAATATGATTAAAAAATAGTCTTCTGAGGGGAAAAAACACTTGATTTGAATTTTGAACCTTCTCTGTTAGCTGCAAAGAGTTACTATAGCAACTTACCAGCGGACAAAACTTAAGCACATCTCCTGAAGTACATTTTCTCATAGGGTTAGGAAAGGCTTACTTTAACTCTATGACAAAAGAAAAACTAGCTGCATAAAACACCCAGGAGGCTCTGTGTAATCATTTATCACAGTAAGAAGACCAAAACTCAGCAATTCAGCAATAAATGTGTGCAAATACATTATGCATTTATACCATGAAAAGACACCAATAACAAAATTCAGGATAAAAATGCTTTGCTTTTAGAATAACAAGTTACTTATACGATAATGAAATATACATAACAGTGGCTTTCTCCCACATTCAGGAAATCCCAGGAGACCACACAGATACGAAAAATTAAATTTTCGGTTCAGCTTCAGAAATCAAATCCCTAGTTAAAGTGTGGAATCCTATCTAATTCCAATGTAATTTTATAATGAAACAATACTGTGAATCCAATGGAAATTATGAAGAACTGAGAATATACAGTGTATCTGAAGAATAAGAAGATGGATAAGCAGATTACAAAATGACAACCCAAAATTGCCAACAGGATAACGAGCTTGTAGTCTGATCTTTTCAGATCTCAGAAGTTAAGCAAGAATGGGCCTGGTAAGTACTGGGATGAGAGACCTCTAAGCAAAACCAGGTTGCTGCTGCAGTCAGTGGCTTTGGTGGACAAGTAAGAGGCATTCTTACCTCTGATCCAGACATTCTAATCCAATGCTTCAGTGTGTTGGTAACTGACATTGTGTTGTGGAAAATATTTTGAATAAATATTTTAAACCAAGGTCTTAACAACTTGGTCATTAAAGATATCGTGGCACTGCCATACCATTGACAGTGACAATGGCCTGGCTTAATTCAGTCCTGGGATCTCACAACTCCTGGCCTAAATACTCATTTTTAATTCGAACGGTTAAGCAATTTTTCACATCACTACATGATCTACAGGTGCTTAATGGCTGCACGTCAGCGATGAATGAAGTGCCCCCTTTCTAAAGTGCTTTGAGATAGAAGGAAATATTATTATTATGTAAATGTAGCTTGGGCTTTTTAAACACCTTTCTCTGCCAGAGACAATTGTCAACAGAAGGATATACAATATGCAAGAGGCATAATTCTTTTCATGATATTCTGAGTAAACTATAAAAGTATTTGGGAAATAAAATGTAAGAGGTTAGGAGTTATGTCTGGTTGGATTAAAGATTAAGGAATATTGTTTCTTGTTTCTCCTAAAAACAAGCCTCTATGACTATGGATGCACAGGGGTGCGTTTGTTGAGTCTCAAGGTCAAATGCAACCGATCAGTCAGCTGCAGGAGCCCAGATCGCCCTCCCTCTTACTAAGTTGGCACATCAATAATACATTTTCCTGAATCAGGGTTCATTATAAGGTAGCTTTTTAAAGAATTACTCATGTCAGCCCACGGAAACACAAGGGATCTGGCTTTTCTTTAAAAATCCAAACTTCAGCATTATAAGTATCAATGTCATTTGCTGCATAAAAGTGGAATAATCATGTTCTGGCATTATAATCAAGTTTGAAAATGAGAGAATGCAATATAATTATTTTTAATAACTTATCCTATTGAACACGGGCATGAAAAGGTCTAATAATCCCTGACGAGGAGAAATAAAAGCTGTGGTCCTGCTTCTGCAGCAGTGGAATGACAACATTTTTCTATAGTGACAGCCTTAGATCTCCCAAACTGTTGCATTATAAAATGCATGTATACAGGCTTTACTGTCTTACAGAGAAAAATAATTCATAGCACCCTGGACTCATGAATCTTCTTTAATTCCTTTGTGTATCTTGGAAACTGTGCTCTTTTGTCATCGCCACTCTTCTTTAAGGTTCTGCTTGGAGCCACAATCTGTCCTCATCTACTTAGCCATATATTCATTCTGCATATTATAAATAAAGGTGCTTTAAATCTTTCTGTGTCGGGAAATTTCTTAGACGTTTGACCTGCGTTTTTGCCTGTAAGCAATTCTTAATAGCATCACTCGAATTCCCTGTTACCCAAACCGTTTTGCAGGCTTCCCCTTTACGGAAATTCAGGCCCACCGTCAGCAGCTCTATACCTTTTCAGAAGTCATATTCAAGTATGTCTTGACCTATAGGTTGTGTAGTAGAACAGAACCTCTCTGTTCCCCGTATCAATCACTCTCAACTCAGACAGTCACCCTTTCAGACCGAGTACTCAGCAGGGAGCAGCTTGCCAAAGGTTCCTACATCACATCCTTGAAGCACCAATTAAGACAACTTCAGCACCAACCACTTTCCAGCCATTCCTTGGATTGGTGCAGCATCTTTCACTGGAATCCAGATACCACTGTTCCGTCCTTTGAACACCAGTTCTCTGAATTTCAAGACCTTACATTCAATTCACGTTAAGCACACTCACTATGTTCTGCAATTAAAGACTCTACTTAAGTGTAACAGGGTTCTTATTCATTTCTCTTCATATTGCCACAACAATATTCCCCAGAGCAGCGCGCCTTGAACACTCCTCTCTCTGGTTAATTTAGAAATTCTACTCCTCAAACTGTTTTCGGACCTTTCATATCCCTCTTTCTTATACTCATTTCTATTCTATCATCAGTCATTGTAACTTTTTTTGCATCCGAAATGATAGGGTGCATCTAGTTTCTTTTAGGGGCTCCAACAGCTCTGCCTTGAAGACAGATTGTCATTCTCCTTAGCTAGGCATATTATGCCAGTAATGCTCACTTATTTGAATCATGCCTCTTCCCCATCTGACTTAAGCCTTGACCAAGCTACTGAAGTGAAACTAGTGGTTTTGATGTACATTACTCTACTTTATTTAATCTAAATTAAAAGGTACTGGTTGAGAGAAATATAGCTGTGTGTTCAAGCTCCTTTGATAAAGTTATAATTTGGATTGATGATGTATTCACCCATCATGGTCACATTTTAAAACACTATTTTTTAAAGCAACAAAGACAAATAGAATTGGCTTTTAAAATATCTGGTAGGTAGAATAGCTGGTTTAAGCATTTGAGTGAGCTGTGATTTCATGAGGCATTTTAAAAAAAATTTGTAATTTCCTCAGTCTGTCTCACCGAGATTAATTCAGCCACTTTAGAAAATCTCTAACCCATCAGAATCATCCATTCTTAAACAAAGTACCTAAATAGTTCCCATTTCTTTTCATTGTTCACATTCTCTGCTGAATTGCTATCTTAAGAAAGAAAAAAGTGCTGCCATGCATGCCAGTAATAGTGGGAATATTTTTTTTTTTGCATGCCATTTTTATCATGTTCAAACTCTGTTTGCTGGAATAAACATCTGATGAGCCTGGTCCACAATAATTCACTGATCAATCATAATTACATGCTGTCATGATCTCTTTTCCCAGTTTTTAAACTATTACTCCTGTGCCAACTGGCCATGTAGCAAATAGGTCAAACACAAGCTGTATGGTACATAGAGGAACTGACAGAAGTTGTGCACTCATAACACATGCGTGTTTCTAAAATTGTGTACATTTCCATTTTATTTAGCATTTTTTGCATTGCTCCAACTCTATTAAATGAGAGTGGAAGTGTTCTTAAACAACTAGGAAACTGAGCTCTCAAAGGTACTGGTAAAGAAACTTCTGATATGCTTTGCTGTGAATAAAAGCATTAGGACAAACAGTTCTCATACAGAAAAAGTAATCAACTCGTCTATTTTGAAAATTGTATTTTTTTCAGGCTGCTAACAAGGACGTCGATTTAACCTGAAGGGTTTTTTTTTCATTTGTGTTCTGCATTCTAAGACTCAAAGTCTAATTTGGGTTATTGCTGATCTTTCACCCAAGTCGTTCACCTGTTTTCATGGGAACATTAAAAACAGAGATTTAGGTATGTATTTTTTTATTTGTATGTTTCCATAGCCAGTATGGTGGTCATAACTTATCTCCTGGGGAATGCAATTTCTATATTATGACACGGTGGTAAGCATTTCATTTTCTATAAGCTTTTGTACTCGTCCAGGTACTAAATCTTCTCCAACCTGAAACTGACGTGACAGCTAAAGCTGCGGGCCCTATAATTTCCCTTCTGCGCAGTTTGTTCAACCTCTACCTGACTTTAACACAAGGGATATTGAGGTAGAACATTAATTGCAGACGTTGCTAAGATTGATTAACTGGATCTAATGTTACTACTGGACATTTCTGCAGCACCTAACAGTTCCAAAATACCTTGGCCATATATCAAATGGACCATCTCTGATACGTTAAAGGGAATCTCAAATTCTATACGCCAATAACAATAACATAACGATAATGATTGATACAGTATGAAGGTCTTCTTGTGCTCCAGTAAGTCTCAGTGCTTTAAAGAGCTGTACTGCAATTCATCACAACCAACCCCCCCCCCCTCCCCCACAGAGACTTGTGATTATAATCTTCAGTAGGCCATGCATCTATAACACTTTGTCATAGCTCTCTTGGTGACAGCTTTCTCTGTTCTGCTCTGCACCTTTTGAACTCATGCCTTTTTTATATAATGACAGTGTAATGAGTATCAGTGCTGATATTCCATACCTTTAACAAAATGAAAAATATCACATTACAGTTACTTTTCTCCCATTGGAATCAGTTTTCTAATCAAACACAATTAATTTTACAATTTGGTGAAGAATTTCTATTGTGCATTCTTAATAAACCAGTGCTGTTTTTGTTTTTGTTGTTCTGGTTGTTCTACTCTAGTAGAATTTACACTACATTATACAGTAATCTTACTTCAGCGTTAAAAATTTAAACTTTTCAAATAATTCATTTACAGAGAATTACCTAGTAATTTTCCCCAAATAGATAATGGATAAGATGCAGGAAAGTATCTTATTAGGTGTGCGGTTGTAAATAAAAACACCAAATATAGATTATTTTAACTGTTTTCATAGTCCTTCAGTCTTTGTCACTCCAGATCAGTTTAATTCATTTTTAAACTGCCTCCGCAAAAGTGTATTCCCTTGTTTTCTGAAAGTTCTTGTTCAGACCTGACAACAGGTCAGAGGGAGGGCAGCAGGGGTTGGTTTCACTCAAACATTGACATCATACAAAAAAAACCACACTACAAGCCTTGCCTTAGGTTGGCAGGGCTGTCAGAAACACACAATGAGATATATGCTTTAGATACAAAAGACAAAACTGGCCAAAGGGGGCCATCTTAAAATGTACCGCATTTTATTTTGAGTTGCATGTTATTGACACATATCATTTTTTGTTGTAGCATGCCCTGTGGGAATATGTATATTAGATGTAATCATTCTAACAGTGGTTAGGTTCATGTTGGACCTCTTGCTCTTACAGTAGAACTGTCCATATAAAACACTTAAACAAAATCAGTAGAACATGAACATGATTTTAGCATTTTTCCAGTACTTGGGCAGAGAACACAGGGCAAGACAAAGTTATGAATTATCAGAACACTGTTATTTCTTTGTGCCAACAGAA
This sequence comes from Lepisosteus platostomus, assembly GCF_059453375.1. Taxonomy (NCBI): domain Eukaryota; kingdom Metazoa; phylum Chordata; class Actinopteri; order Semionotiformes; family Lepisosteidae; genus Lepisosteus; species Lepisosteus platostomus. The sequence goes on along the minus strand of NC_142630.1, from coordinate 11,553,588 downwards.
CTATTGACCTTTTTAAATACTCATTTTTTAGACTTCAATCCAGTTTAGTGCCTATGGTTTTGGGAGGATTTAAAGGTAATAAATAGCACTACTAGAACGAATATCCTGTTTATCAATCATCATCCTGTTTCTCTGGCTAAGTGGAAGGAATTTTTACAGAAAGTCAGAAAAAGAGCACCTCCTCAGTCACATTTGTACATTCAAGTTTTGGAATTGACAATTTATGGGAAAAATTTACTCAGCAGAACTTATTGGACAATATTGGATGCAGTATGTTTCCTATTTTAATAATTTTTACATGGATTTTAAATTGACGTGTAAATTATAATTAGATTTTTTCTTGAGTATGTGGATGTGTCTATTGATATTTGTAGAGAACAAGCTCTGGATACTTAAAGTCAACTTAAATAAATCCTTTTTTCTATTCAAAGCACCTCAAGATTACACCCAAGACAAATACTGTCTCTTTGGCAACAATCTATTTGTGCCATTTTCTTTAAAGCACATAAAGAATTAAATAATAAATAAGTATAATTGAAACAAAATCATAAAATGTTAATATTCTACTCTGTGGAGCAGGAGTCTAATGACCTGGCATCAAGTGGAAATAATTTTAAAATAGTAGCCAGCAGTAGCCAAGTATACTGTGAAGGGCCCATATGTTGTTGGGAGTGGAGTTAAGTGATATATTATTTACAATCAATGCAGCTGACCATTTCAGGATGAAAAGTGTTGCATATAAGCACTTTCCTTTCTTACCATCCCTAATGACGCCTTGATTAACACAGCAATCATTGATAGGGGAGCCAACCAGCCACACAGAGCAGTATGTGGTGACTTGGTGACTTATGGCTTTATATTTTTAAATTGGCCTTTCCAGCACATCTGATAAATCAACACACAGGTCATTAAATGGTTCATTATCCTCATAATATGATTCATTCTTGCCACCAGGAAACACAAGAGATGACGGGAGAGCCAGGAATTCTCCTTCTCAGACCACAACTGTCGATCAATGTAATGCATTAACTGCAAGAGCCAATGCAATTTTATGTGGAGGTCAAAGAGAATCCTGGGTTTGTGGCGATTCTTTTCCATGGGGTCTTGATCTCTTGTTAAGCAAAGCTGCCCTAGCTTATTTCTGCTGTCTACACTTGTTATCCTTGAAGTCGTTAATGCATTGTTGTTTGTCTTTTTTTAAAAAACACATTTTTATGCCCCTTTACCCCATGCAATGACACTCATACTTTTTAGGTTTTGCATAAACAAATACCACGAGGTCTGATTGACATTTTGTTCATTTAGTAGCTAAGACATCAAACCCATTGCTTCTTTTAAGATTCTCAATATTTTTCATTTGGATTAATAGCACCATTACAACACTTGGCACAAATCAAACTAATGATTATGGGGTCTTTTAACATGCAATCAAAACCATGGATCCCAAGAAGGACAATAAAATACTCTGCTTTATAGAAAGCAATCAATGGATATGCATGGTTGATGTCTTCCCATGTTGATAAGAATAATGAGAAGCAATCCAGTTGTTTTCTTTTTATGATCATTTTTCTTAATAAAGCAGTGAACATAAGACAATTATGTGTGAATATGAAAAATCAATTATGTTTATGAAAAAATCTTTTTAGGGACTCTGTGTTTTAGGAATTGCATCTGGATGATTAATTATCAGCACACAAGACACTGCATGACTTATCTATCACCTCGTAGTAGGTCATTCAATAGTAAACAATGATTACCGGTAGTTGCACTAAATCTCTTTTAGCACTATCTTTTTAATCTCACTCACACATACAAAACATATTACTAAATCACCTGGCTCACTATCTTAGCATGAGTTCAATATGTTTTGCTCCTTTGATAAAGTCAAGTACAGCATGGTGGGAGAGGTCTTCAGCAGAACTCTCACATACTGTAGCTTTGCTAACATAATTAAAATGAATGAACTTTCTCTTAAATGTTTTCTGCTTTGTAATGGCCTCCTGATTTCACCACTAGATGCTTTTCTAATTTTCACCCCGACAAAGTAAAGCTGTTTCTAGCTGTTTCTGTTTCTTATGGTGATGTAAATTAATCCCATTTTACACCATCCTTGTTAGTTTAGCAACATATGAAACATTTGTCATACTTTTGAAATGCATTCATACATTTCTTCATGTAAAACATTTTCCAAAATGTCACAGAAAGACACTTTATTACTAGTTAAAAACATAAAAGTCTTTACATTTTTAAGAAGTGAAAAAACACCAAATATCAATGCATTCACTACATTGCAGGGCAAACTAAATATTTGGAGCACATTTCCTTGGACTGACATTTTACATTAAAAAATAAAATCCATTACTTTTATTAGCTCAAAGTTGTTTGAGTGTGTGTGTTCTAAGACCATTAATTTGAATTCAATACATGGTTTGATTTGTCATTTATATGAGCTTTCCATTGTAAATGTCAGTTGACGGTCCTTCAGGATTCTAAACTTATGATATGGAATTGCACTGAACAGTCTGCTGAAAGCATACCCAGAAGAGAGTAGAAGTGACAGCTCTATTTTAGCTTAACACAAACATGGGCAGAGAGGACTTCTTTGTAAACTTGAGGGATATTAAATAATAAAGCACTGAATGGCATAGGCACACAATCAATAGACATTTTTAAAAATTAAATGTCCTGTGCCGTGTTTTTTGAATTAACATTGACAGTTCAAGCATAAAACAGAGAATTAAACATAACTTGCTGTGTTTAAATTGAGTGTTAGGTTTGGATGTATTTGACTTTAATTGTACACTAAAGAATGGTCATTGTTTGCCATATGTGGACTTTACAATTAAAAATAATGATCCAATATCAGATTTTATTAAAAGGAAAATAACAGAAGATAAACTAAAATGGGTTTCTGCTTTTATATTCATATTTAAAATTCATGAAATATTGAATCATTCTTTATACAATTTGCTTCTCATCTAGTATCCGTTCTGCTGACCCACTTATTCAATCGCTCTTTTAAAACAGCAGAAATCCCAGAGGGCAGAAAGTCTTATCAAAGTAGGGGGAGTTGATAAGTCAAACCTCAGTTTCTATAGACCTGTATCTATTTTGCTTTGCCAATCTAGGACTATGGAAAAATGCTTTCAAGATCCTTTTGAGGCAGGACCTATTTTATCTGATATGCAGTTTAGGTTTTGTTCTAGGCTTTGGGTGCATTTTTGCCTGCCTTAAAAGGTCTTTGATATTATAATTGGGATCAAGAAAAAGCACCCTTCTGCAGCTATCTTTGGGGATTAAGGTATGGTCTAACAGATTTTTTTTTTCACAACCTCTTTCAGATACTGAAGGAGTCCCACAAGGTTCTTTCCTGGGCCATGCTCCTTTTTCGATCTATATTAATGGTACTGATCAGACATCGGGCACCTCTCATGTCCACCTATACACCAATAACACCATTTTATCCTCACCTGAATCCACCTGTCACTGATAAACTGTAATGGGTCTACAGCTTTGTTATGGTAAAAATACAACAAGCTTGCTGTGCATTGCATTTTATGCTAATAAAACCAATATTTTCTAGGAAATATTTTTTTAGGAAAAATTATTTACTCTGCATTCTTACATCTCAGAATTTAATTTTGAATTGGAGTAAGGCACGGTTTCTAATATGCTAAGCATGTGGCTCAATAGTGCTTTAACTTTCAAATCTCATGTTGATAAATTCCAAGCTGAAGTCAAGTCGAGACTTGATTTCATTTGTCATAACAAATTGTATTTTACACATTCCCTTAGTTGTTAAACACTAGTTCAAATGTCCATATTCCACATCCTGGACAATGGTGATAGAATCTGCAGAATCAAACTGCTGTTGTATTACACCATTCTCCCATACATTTTGTCACTGGCACCCCTATCACGTCTCATCATTGTGACTTTTTTTCTTAAAATTGTTTGACGATCTGTCCACAATAGATGATTGCAACATTTACAGATCTTTAATTGGGGAAAAAAAAACCTTCCTATCTCATTCGTGAATTGCATTTTATTGTACTACCTTTTGACCTACAATATAGTACTTTTATCAAACTAAATCTCCCTTGTGAAGAATAAGTACCATTTTGTGCGCAAGTCATTTCAATTTGGTGCTGCCAGTTCTTGGAAAAATCTGCAGAGTGAGCTAAAACTATTCACCTTTGTGTCTCGGGGTGTTTTCAGTTGTATGATTAAAGCTTTTATGTCTGACACTTGCACTTGTTAACTCTGTCACATCCTGTTATGTTATGTCCTGTTGTGGTATTCATTTTTTTATCGATTGCTCCTTCGCCTGTGAAACATTGGTAGAAGTCTCTAACAAGTTGTCATTGCAGATGAGAATTTGTTATTAACTGACTAATCTGGTTAAATAAAGAATTACTGTTATCATCAATATTATCAATATCATCAGTACAAGATTGGATAAAAAAGGAACCAGACTACTCTGTAAAATACATACATAGTATACTTGCAGTGCATAGGTAATGTTGAAAGCAAACGTTCTCTAGGTTATGAAAATGTAAATACCAACCATGGGAGCAGACATTTCGGAAGAGTTTGAGGTAAAATATTTGTTGTCCTTTATATATGTTCAGTTATGCAGGACTTTTTCCAGAAACATGAGAACATTTTATTTCATGTTTCATATGTCTTGCAGAATATGGTTTCTGTTGTCCAATCAGAACTGCCGACTTTACCATATGTACTGTACAAAACATTAAAGTACATTGACTCATATACCGTAAGTGCTCAAGTCATGACTAGCAGCAGAATGTCCATTACAAGCCAATCTTGATCACTGCTATGCCAAGTCAAAAACATAAAAGAAAAAGCCAAATGAGAATAATCCAAGAACGACTACCTGAACGCAACACTGCACACCAGAAGACTCAAAGGACAGATTTATCAACACTTGGAAATGAGATCTTCTGTATCTCTCACTTGGGCCCTATACTGGTTAAAAGAATTGAATAATGCTGTACGAACTTGATTGTTTCCCTCTCATCAGCTCACCTACATTCTCTATTTTTAATGCACAAACTGGGAGGTGTCATGTTTTCTTAATTAATAGATTATAAACCTTTTTACTTTTTCATATTATTTTATAGATTACTGCAGATGTTGATATCACCTTGAGCTATTAATTACATGCTACAAATATGTAAATAAAGCGATTGCATCACAGTTATTAAAATAACACTGATCTGAATAACACTGATGGTTTATAGGTTTGGGTAATTGATTGTATTTCCAAAGTTCTATGATTCCTTTCCTAAAGTTTGTTTTCAACACTCGAAAGAAGGGAAAGGGTAACTCATTTTTTAGAGAAACTTCATTAGAATAAATACAACTGATAGCTTTATCACTGGTTGCTAATGTATGCCTCAACAAATGATAAGAACATTAACTGGGATTGACAAGGTGTTTTCCTTTAATCCTTCTTAGTTTTAGGTGTACTTTCTGTAATGTATTTGTATGGTGTTTCTTGTAGCTTTAGTATTTATTATTAAGGTTTCCAACCATTGCAATAAACTGAATATGGAAGAAAAATGGACCACAGCCTTTTTTAAATGTTACCTAAAGTTACAGAGCACTGTGAGATTGAATGGTACAAACAAAAGTATTGTTACATTATATTTACAGTAGGAATATAATTTGTTTACTGCTTCCAATCAGCAAGGTAACTTCATGTTTAAATTCACTTCTGTAGTGAGTACCATTCATTGGTTTTCAGGCAGTGCTGTGATTAAATGCATCAGTATTAAGAAGTGATCAAGCATGCCCTTATGATTTTAATGCACGTTACTGTATTAGCATGCATAAGTTTTCCCTGTTGGTGCCAGAACCTGTCAGTGTCTAATTTAAATTCTCTGTAGAAGTCTGTGGAAAGGTCTATATGAGAACATTGCTTTAATTTTCCATACAGTGAATACTGCATCATAAGTGATCAAAATTAAATAGCCAATGAACAAAAGAGCTGGGGTGCATGCTAAAAGGTTCATGAGGCTGATGACATGCTTTGATATGAACATTTAAGCAGGCATTCATTGGAAAATTCCACAGTCCCTTCCCTGATATCATTGGATACTGGTCTTTCTAGACATTATTTATATGGAGTTTGCTATTGTATGCATTCACAATGTGGGGGGAAGAGAGTGGAGGTGGAGGCGTTGAATCCTGCAGCTGCTCACGCTGTTAGGTCTTTATTATACTGTACGTCTATGACTTTCATTTCAGATTTCTCTTCTTCTGGGCACCTGTGGTTAGAAGACTCAGAGGGGAGGTTAGTAGGGAGTGTAAAGTGGGGACAATGTTAGTGATTGGCTGTGTTCAGAAAGTCTAAAAACTAGTAAACGTGCTCACAAAAACAAATAAGCAGGAAAAAGTTTTAGGATTAGTGATTTTGTTTCAATGATATCTGTTTTTCTATCACTGCTGTTGTTAATTTACTAATCGCCACAGTTTGAGTTTACTTGACATCTGACCTTATTTTTGAAATTGTAAAGGAACTCTTAACAACAAATAACAATTTAGTGATTTACCCAAGGTATGGTTATGGTTCACAAATTATTAAGGAAAACTGAATTTTAGATACAACCACATTGCCTCCTAGTGGTAATTTCCTCAGAGCCTGAATAATTTAATGAATTTTATTCTTGATTATTTTATAATTTCAATAGAATTGTCAGGTACATTTATGACTTATTTGTATGATAAAAACATATATATATATATATTAATTTATGGAGTTTTGATTTCTTAAATATTTACATTGTTATTAAATATGCTATTTAATCCGATTTAACATAATATTAATATTGCAGTTCCCTGAAATGATAGTCACCAGATGTCAGAAGTGTTGCAAAACAGTTGAAAACTATCAATAGGTGACAGTGAACTTCACAAACATAAATGTTATAAAGTTAATGATTAAAATATCTGTGTTACATGTACCCCTCTAGTTTTATATACAACTGTGCTGGATAATCCTTGTCTACTGGATGAATGATGGGAGGACTGGATAAAAAAGGATTTTGGAGTGATTTATTAGTATAGTGTGTAACGTGCCAGTTTTGAAATGATGCCACAGAGTGCCATAATCCCTACATTTGATACTTTAAATTACTCTCCTGGAACAGAAATGCAATCTTCTTTAGAGCATTCAGTGATAGCGGAGAAAACCTGTTAGTTTTCCAAAATTATAAAAGTATTAAATTGCCACAGCTTTCACAGAGATTCAGTGAATCAATTTTTATGAAAGCCTCAAGTGCCAGCAAAGAAACTATATTTTAGAAAAATGCTGATGAATTGTTTATTTATTGTTACACTACATATAAGCCATATTGAACACTGAAATCACAGGCCTTTATTAGTAGTAGTAGTAGTAGTATTAAAAGAGTAGGGAGTGAATGATCAGAATTAGATGTACAGAATTTCTGTTGTAAATTGGTGACCAATGGGTTTAGAAAAGACACAGGAAGAAGTGATTTTAATTTTGGGAAAGCTTAAGGAGATTACACAAACCCACTGTCCTAGCTAAACTCTGCTGACTCGGAGGTAAACACCTTACAATTTAAGATCATGCACTTAAGACAGGGTGGATCTGAGGTGAGAGGTTTGCACAACACCTATGCTTAACACTAAGATCGTAAAGCATTCCACCTTGCAATTGAATAATTACTGGAAAAAAAAAACAGATGGGCCAAAGGAATTTTGTGGAGTGAAACTAGAGGTTCAGGCTGGCATGAAGTTTGTATTATTGACTGCCTGGATGCCAAAGTATGGGATATGCCACTTTTTTTTAGCATTTCAACATTTTGACATCTATACTCTCTTTTAACCAACATACAATGTCTAGTATGCTTCATAATAAAAAAATAATATTAATTTGGAAAGTATCATTTTCATTGCATAAAAAAGTCATCTAATTAAGTGCTATGAAAATTACCTTTTGAAATTGTTTGCAAATACCAGCAACTTATCAAAGAAGTCAGTTATAATAGATGCAGTAATAATTTAACTACATGTATTATGTGAGAGAATGTAAAACTGAAATAAAACATGTGCTTCTAGCCATCTATCAACAAATATTATTTACCAAATGTGATGTTAACCAGAGTATTTTATTCAGCCAGGTCTGTGTCTCTCTAGCAATTGTCCTAGAGGGATTGCTTGTGGTTAAATACCTAGTTTAATCTCAATTTCCATCCTTAATTTAGCGGATTTTTGTGAGACCAGTGTATAGTATACAAAGAATACTATACTTTGTGTACTATGCACACAACAATCATTTCTCTTGCAGACAGAATTCCTTTCACTCAAAGTTTCCTATGCAAACAAGTATAATGATTAATCTACTTTCATCTTTAAAAAATATTTACAAAAGTCTCCAATTGTATGTATTTTTCTTGATAATTATTAACAAGTTAACCTGTATACTTAGAATTGTGTTAGAATTGTGTATCATTCTTATGCATTCTGATTGCAAAACAAGGAAAAAGGAATGCGACTTGAGTTTGTGAATATTGTAACTCATCTTCCAATGAAGTCATATTAAAATACACTGGATAGATTTATCGGTGAATCCCAATACTATATATATGGATTTAACAAGGTGTTTAGCTGTTTTAATCCTGTATTTTATTTGATTACCCTTTCTGCTTTTACCTACAGTTTGGAATTACCAAGTTTCCCAAGCTATTCAATAAATTGAATATAAGGGAAAATGGTCACTTGTATGTAGTACTAAATAGTATAAGCAACAGGTTTATACAGTTTAAAAGAGCACATCACTAGGTGGTGCATAAATAACGCACATTAATAAAAGCTCAAGACAAAAACGTCACTTTTAAAAGTTGAAATATTTGGGGGGGGGAAGAGAAACATATGTGGTCAAGGTGCCTTTGACAACTTGTGTTATGCTTCTTTTTGGGTTTGGCATGTAAACACTGTGTAACCAAACACCATTAATATAAATGGGATCCATGCAGATCAGAGTCTTAGATAAATGATCTTACACATTCTGTGCGTTCACAGCATCACAGTGATAAATAAACATAGACATAATGTCCAAACATTAGCGTAGCACGAACATCTTCAAATCCACTGAGAACAGTAGCTCATGAATAAACCATAAGCATCTAGTCTGGTTTCCACAGCCTGCTAAACAAACATGTTCATGAGAATGGAGAACACTGTACAGTAACTAAGAAAGTAGGCTTCCTTTGACATACTCGGTGTGTTGCCTAATAATGTCTCAGAAATACTTCTGCAGGAAGCAAGATAGGGGACTAGTACTACATCTCAGTTCACTGCACACATAGTGCAGGTTGTTTGTAGTGGCCTTATTTTCTTCAGCACAATATCATGAGGTCACCATTTTCATTTCAATCAGCTAGTATTTTAAAAGAGCTCTCCTTGGGCTTTATCTCTGCGGCATGTGTGGCGAAGATTACAATGTCAATTAGCACTTAAAGTTTATTTAATTTTAGAACATTTTACACACTCCAAAGGAGGCAAAAGATTAGAACAGCGATTCCAAATCAACTTCTGAAAAGACTGGAGTAAGTCAACAAAACAGAAATGGCCATTATGTTAAAATATTTTGAAATCCCTATGGAAGGATGAGCTTAATATTTTTTATCATGCTTAAAGAAAACAGCCAAATAAATCTCAAGTATACTGGTATCCCATGTCATAAAATGACAGTGTGGGACAGTTTTCTGTTTTAACAAATGCAAAGGAAAGTTAATTTTTATAGTTCAATATTTATTTGTATTATACATTAACTTCTCTATATGTTTAGATAAATTCTATCAAGTTATTTGTCTCTGTCACATTTAATCAATTCTGAATGTAACAATCTTCGAAGTTGTTTATCATTTCCTTCAGGTTTGGGGCTTTCCCCAGGGCAAGGCCAGTAACATATGAGTGGTGAGGATGGAAATATAATTTTGGAAACATGAATACAATTTCTTTATAACAAAAAACCCTGGGAAAGAACGGCAGTGGGAGAAAATGCTTTGGGGAATACAGTTTCCAATGCTTTGTATTTCCTTAAATAAATGTGCATAATTTTAAATGGATGTTCAAAACACATACCGTTGTGTTGTGATCTGGTGAAGTATACCCTTGTGTTGATCTGGTTGATTTGAATTTGTTTTTTATATTTTTAATATTCCATGCATGAAAAGTATCCCTAGGAATCTTGCTGAAAGGTAGTGTTTAATGTGCAGCAAATTGTTATGGCTCATGGAGAATTTTAGGTAGCCTTTCACATTGACTGTATATCATTTATACTGCTCCAGTGCCATACTCAGTGGATATGACATCACACAAGGGGAACGGGGGAGGAAAAAAGCTAGAGCTTGAAATTATTGAAACACAAATCACTGATCTGCATCGGGGTGGACTAAAGTGAATATAGAGCACCAGACCTCCCACTAGCGAGCAACATCAATGAGGCTAAAAGATATTTCAGATTTCTCAGTTAAACAGTATGCAGTCTGTGATCTTTTTTATTGATCCCGGCAGATTGCATTTGAAAATGCACATTAGTATTCAGGTCCTGGTTCAAGACACAGACAGACTGTGTGTTTGCTAGGCACTGCTCATTCTGAAGCACAATAACTTGATTTTAATGAAACTGGACTTGGGCTACGTACAAATACAAATACCAAGAAATATGCATATAGAACAGGCAGAAAGACAGATTGTTGCAGATAAGTATAAATAGCAACAGATAGTGACTGCTACATTTCCTTCCATTTAATCTTTAACCCAAATTCTGCAAGATGATTCCATTTTCATTTTTTCTCTTCACTCTAATCACAAAATCGCTTCTGTTATAGCTTATCTTATTCCATTTTATATGAAACATATTTTTTTCTGTCCTCTGTTGGGATAACCTTATGTTTAAAGAGGTTATATTTACACATTAGTACTAGTGAAGTGTGCTTTATTCATTGCTTCTTCCATTTACTTTCTTTTATACATTTTAAATGTTCAGACTTCTTTAGAACCCAATTTATTATTTTGCCATTCTTCATTTAAATTTGTTTGGGCACACTTTACCATTTCATTATATGTACATCAATCATAACAAAGAAAGGAAAATACATTTTAAAGACAAATTTAAACAATATATTCTCCCAATATCTAAGAAGCTATGCAAAGCACTGACTGGTTAGTACTTTAACAGGAGGTGTCTAAGGCAGGTGAGGAAGAATTTTAGCATTTACCATTTTTATAGTGACTAGTTGGCTTTGAAAAATGCTTTTTACCCAGCAACAGTATGAAAGAACAATTGTAAGCATATTATTTGACTTTTTGATATTAAAGGTACAACTGCAGAATGTCTAGCTCATTTCACACCTTTTATTTATATACTTCCTTTTGTCTGTATGCAAGGTAGAACTGCTTCTTAAGAAGAACGTGGTCAATAACAAAGAAATGTTTGTAGAGAGAAAAACAACTCCTAATATGGAAACTTAGAATGAGCTTTCCTGTGTGAATTTGCTGTATAAAACTCATTCCATTTATCATCTCGGTGGAGAGGTTACTCACAGATCTGTATGAGAGGCTGCTCTCAGGTCTGCATGATTATATCCTCCCCATGCGCATGTATAAAGGGGCTCTGGTTGATCACACCTAACCTGAGTGAAGACTTTTCTTCGACACAGGCAAATCAAATTGTTGCACAATGTTTTGTCCACACCGAAGAAGTGTCTAGAGATCTACTAGCTTAATTCAACTAGAAGTCTGCTCTGTCCTCTTGGTGTTGTTTTCTACTGTGCACCACTTATGAAGTGGTAGCTTTATTTTAGTGCACATCTAAGCAATTCAAGTACTGTATTACAAAATTCTGTGAAATGCTTACTTATGATTGAGGTCTCTACATAAATATACTGCTGTTTGTATCAATGTAATTGAATATTGTTGTTTGTTGCACCACACAAACTGTATACATATTTTTTTCTATTTAACAGTAAAGTCGACATAAAAAAATGGGACAAAACATTTCATAAATCGGGGGCGATTGTGTAACTCTCACTAATAATACAAACTAAGAAGAGAAAATTACTTACCAATTTATTTTTGGACTTGATGTATCAATATTTTATTTTCTCTTACAATTTTACAAAGTTTTTTTAGATCCTGACTTGAACATGTGGACATATTTGCCAAATTCTCATCAAGGTTGTGTCTCCATAATAAAAATGATCCAGATTCCTTACTTGATTTTTTTTTTCAGTTTCATGATTCTTAATATTAAACCTTGCCAAAATTGTATTTCTACATCTTTGTTTTACAAGCACTCTCTGTTTGGTTTAATCATGAATATCCTGTATGTTGACATCCTCGTGTAGAAAATGTGATCTCTCCATTTAGACTACAAGATGTAATTTATAGTGAGGCACCTCTTAGACATCACAGATTGTATTTTGGTCCCATTATTACACTATTAATTAAGATATGGCATTCAGCGGAAAGACTGAAAAAAATCACAGAAAACCTGCCCTTTCTCATTCTTCCAGAATAATGAACTCCTTACAAGTAATTCGCCTTTTTCTTTCACACTTTGGAGAAATAAAAGGATTAGCATTCTATCAGATATTTTAATAAGGGTGGTCTCCACTTATTCCAAGACTTGTTATATCAATATGAGCTTCACAGCTTGCCTATGATGTTCCCTGGAGGACAAGGTTACTTACCTAATGCATAATCTGTTTGATTTCAAGGACATGGAAAAGCGACTGGCTTCTTTTTCTTATGTTTTTTTTGTTTGTTATAGGCTTCATACACTACATACTTCTAGGTCATTATTATATGAATTACAGCTTTGAATACTACACATTACAAAAAATGTTGTCACAGATAATTGGGACAATATAAATTTGTCTTTTGAAAATCCTAATCCTCAAATGGTTCACCTGAATTACTTTCACAAAGCAAGGTTGGCCCCTTATGATACTCTTATATGAAGTTAATTCCTTGTGGTATTTGCATGCTTTGTCTAAGGGGCATTTTGGCATCATTTTTCATATCTTGAGTATGTCAAATTTTGTTATGTTGTGGAAACAGGTTTCATTCTTTTTTTCCAGTAAACAAAACAAGGATGTTCTTTGCTTTCCCCTGGTAAAATAAGTTTCATCATGGATTGAGAGCCTCTGCAACACCTTCAATCCCCTGGCATCACTGGAAACTCCCCTACCCCATACAGTATATATGGAACTTTCTACCACTTTGAGAAGAACCTGATCTACCAGTTGTTTTAACAGAAGCATTCAAATCCACACTGCACAGAGCCTCTGTCATAGCTGTCTAATCCTGTTTAATGATTCTTTGAGTAGAAGCTAGGAGTATTTTATTGTCTGCTCTTGTTTCATTCTGTTCTTGAGAACTAAAGTACTCAAACATCTTTCAGACTGGAACCTCATTTCTTCATACCATATGAGGAACACCACCCACTTGGCCAAAGGCCTCCTATAAAGAAAATTAGTCCAATAGAGAAATGTGTATCGTTAATTAACCCCAAACACAGCATGATGTGAATATTCAGTATTTGGGAACACTTACTATGATATTAGAATCTATAATTGTTTTTCATTACATGTTTTTTTAAATAGATAAAAGGAAACATTTTTCTATGCTGATCATGTTTAGAGACAATACTTTGGACTCCTTGTCCAGAAATGTGTAACAGGGGAATTCTGCAGTTGTTGTATAATAATTGGGGCTATAATAAAATCATTTTGAATAATTCATTATATTGTGAAGAGAAAAATTGTATCAACTAATTGCATGAGGTGGTTCACTTATGCTCAGAAACACAATAGCTATTATAGAAATAAAGGCATACTATACATATACTAAATATAAATATAAATGGTAGATAGTATGGGTATGAATATTAATAATCCTTTGCCATTTTGCAATGTAGAGGTGAGAAAAACCACCTAAAGAAGTTAGACTTTTAATTCCACTTTTTTCATATTTAAAGTTAAGGATAAGAATGAGGGATTGCTAATTTTCCTTGTTAGGGTTCTTCATCTTGGAAAACTAGTACCTTTGACCAGTGAAATGGACATAAAACGTGTATCTTACAAAGAACAACTTTCAGTGTTATGATATGTGTCCTAATAAAGACAAAACAGCAGCCCACAGCAGCCAACTTTGACGTCATATACACTAAATAAGGAATTCAAGGGAAAAGGTGGAAAATGAGAAGGACTTTTTTAATGGTTAGCACCCAGGAACACAAGAAACACAGTATAAACTCACATGGTGTAAGACAGATAATTCAACACATATTAGTTAATAGTTTGAATACGGGAACGATCACTTAGCATATTAACACCATTTTCTGTAACCCAATATATTGTATAATTAAAGCAATATGAGGAGCCATTTTCAAACTTTTTACAGCTGTATTATTTCCAGTTTATCAAGAGATTAGTTAATGCCCCAGCTATCAATTTGAAATACATTTAAAAATAAAAATCTTTAAAACACTTCAACATTCTTATAGTTTTATTGACACAAATCATACTACTTATACATGCAGAGCCAGCTAAACTTTAATCTATGCAGTCCTGCTTTTACTTTGCTTCAGAAAAAGATTAACACTTGTAAAATTAACAGGGCTTATGGTACTCCCTGCAGAGTGAGAGGAGCCCCAAGGATGCAGACCGCTGTTAAAATTAGTTTAATCTTGCCTCTTTAACAAGTTGCTTTATGCAACGCATGCTTCCTGGGTTTTAAGTTAATTTATTCATCTTATTATAACCTGTTCCTATTTCTTCATGCAGAAAATAGTTTCTAAGTGCTAACAGCATCTGAAATTTATTAATAAGCATTTTAAATATGGGATGCTCCCGATATTGTCGGCCTTCCGTTGTGGCAAAAAATTCACATTGTTCCCTGTAAAGGGAATAAAAATAAGACTTTCTCATTTAAAAGAGATCACATCCCAGGAAGCATACTGCTTTTTCATATCATGTGTGCTATCCTGAACTAATTTGTTTTCCTTGTTTTCTCTAACTTTACGCTTTAAATTTACTGGTTATGGTTTTCTCTGCATTTAAAATACAGGTGTAGGAAACTCTAAATCTGCCCCCCTGGTAAGTAATTTGTTGAGTTTAGGGGGAGTTTTTATAAAAGTGAATTTTAAATCATTTTTCAGATTTTCTTTTTGCCATTGAGGCTTACCTGGAGCTAGGATTCAAGGATAGATTATTGGAACAGTTGCAGAAAGTTATTAGTCTTAAATCCAGCTAAGAGGCTTTTGAACCTAAAAAAGTGTATTTTGTGAGAGATGTAGTGATGGATTGATAATGCAAGTGTATAGTGTTTTGGGATAAATCAGTGGGGTATCACAAAGGCAAACAAAAAAAAATATGATTTTTAAGTGTAGTCCTTGATCTTGAAACCTTGTGATAAAGAAAATTAAATCAGCTGTATTTAAACATACTTTTATGCAGATTTTTTTCAGATACATATTACCTTTAACTTTCTTACACAATGTATTATATGTATTATGTATATAACTTATTTTTTAATAAATTAAAGAAATATATATATAATAATAAAAGAAAGACAAGGTCTCCCTACACTATTTAAACCATTGCTGACCAGCAGTGTGACTTTACCTTCTAGGATTTAAGAGAGCTGAAAGCATTGTAAGTCTAATGATACATTTTTATTCTTTTCTGACTGCTAATTTATAGGTCTTAGCTAGGAGGGTTAACCTGAAAAACTAAAGATAAGATAATCAATTTAAAGTTTTCCATTTCTAAGCAAACCACATAGAACCAGTCATTTTACAGATTATTAATGAAATATGGATTAACCTTGACAACCCTAGGCTACAGTTTAAATATTGAGGAAGAACATTATATTGCTCAGAAGATATATGACTTTCTGCTGTTCTGGCTCTCCAAATAACTGTGAAGACATACAGGGGCAGGTTCTTAACATGTAACATCTGGTTGTGTTAGACTGTTTGGAACATTCAAGCAAGGAGTCAGAGTAAATATTAACAACAGAACATCTTTTCTTTCAAAAGTATGTGTCAAAAAAATCCAATTCAGTCTTTGATTTTCCCCTTCAACTCTTAACATTCAGGGCTTCTCAAAGTCACAGTCCTTAAAATTAGGTGTCAAAAACACTTTTGTGTGGTACCTGTAGTTTACTGTGCTCATGACAGGCTGCTTCAACTCATTTTAAAATAACCTGAAAGACTACAGGAATTCTTTGCTCCAATGCAAATGATTTTCTCTGGTTTAATTCATACATTTTAATTAAATCTCTGTTTTAGACTACAGACAAATCAAAGGAAGATGAGTGAGTGCCTGTTAACCGAGTAGTCCCTGTGATTATTATTGAAAATGGCTGTTCTTTCCAGAGAGCTACGCAATAGAAAGCAAAAGAAAAACCTTATAAGTATTAAAAATCTAGTAAATGGGTTTGGCAAGTACCCACCCCTCATTCACAGTACTGTCAGAGTCACTCAATAGAAAGGAAATTCTCTCTTACCCGGAGCATGGAAAAGCTCTATGTCTGAGGTACAACTAGATTAAATTCTTCTCTTTCAGCAGACCTAAAACTACCATACACACAAAAAAGCATAAAATATTATCATTTCACTCTAAATTCTGTTTTTATTTTTGGATTACTTTTTAAAACTTTGAATAGCATTTGTAATTTGATGTCTAATGTAGTGCTGTTCACCCTTTTTATTGAAAGCATAATAAGTCTTACATTCTGCCAACAGAGTGGAGATTCAAGTTGCAATAGCGATAGAGAGCACATTCTAAAAACAATGTTTGATGTAAGACATTTTAAAAAACATCATAATCTTTTATAAACATTCTTTGAAAAGACATAACAGTCAAATAAGTATTAATTAAGAATTTAATTTCAACTGTTATCTAACCCTAGAATATGCTATGACTTCTGCTGTGTAAGAAATGTTATGTATTAAAGTAAATGCCCATGTACTTTATATATCTTTTGGAACATAATAACAACCAATTACACATTTTGTTCTAGTACATAGTATAGATTTATTGATGGTAGTCCCATTAAGCTATCAGACTGTTTTTCTTTCATATAGCTTAGTGTTTAGCAATATATATTCAAAGCCCTAATCTTGGCATCTTAAAAGGTCATTTTTTTGCAAACAGCACCCATATTTTTTCATTTATACATCGGTACCCCTCTGTCATAACTGAGAAAAACAACCCTTCTTGCAAAATACCTACATTAGTAGCCACCCTCCTACATACAGTACAATTAAGTGGAGCCAAAACTATATTTGTGTGCTAATGTTGCCAAACTCTGCTTAAGACATGGCAATTCAAATGGGCCCATTAGTACATGTATTCTACTATTTTGAAGACACAATTTTATTTCAGTTGAGAAGTGGAGAATATGTTTAAAAATGTTTTCCTTCCCGTTACTTAATTTTTAATAAAGGCCAGGAAGAAAAAGACAAAAAAGGTAACTGTAATAATTATAGTGCAAGATAACATAGAATAATATATAAATTATTTGGATAGGGCACTCAAAATTAATTTTAACTTTGATACACTGATAACTTTGTCTAATGTATTCCTTATTTTGTTGACAACTCTTATAATAAATAAGAATCCAAATATTTTAATGGTAAAAATTTATATTCCCAACTTTAATTCATGAGTGCCTGTTGGTTAATAAATATTTTACGAAATCTTGGCTATTTATCTATTGGATGCTTATAGGTCACCAAAACCCGCTTTTGCTTAAATGTATTTTTAATGAAAGGCAAAACTATTCTCTTTGTATTAAGAGTAGTGTTTACATTTTTTATAGTTGTATAACATAACTTTTTTTAATGAGGTATTTACTTTCTTCTTCCACTACAGATCTGACCAACCTTCAAAGTTGTGCTAATATATATATACTGTATATATTAAATTAAACTTGTTGATAAGAGAAAACTTAAAGAGAAAACTTTAAAGTGATTGTTCAACAACATATATTGCCATAAAAAGCAACTTTTTTTTTTACTAAATAATGCAAAATCCTAGTTGCACATAACTAAGACCAACTTATCATGGTACCCTAAGGTTTAGCAACTTTATAAAGATACTTTCCACTCAAAGCTGAATATAAAGACTGACTAAAATGTTTTAAAACATCTTTTTACAGTCTGACGGTGTTGTAGCACTGGCAACATTTCATTTATTAAAAAGAAAAGGCTCTGAGATAAGTCAACACAAACATTGGTGTTGTAGTTGAAATAATGTTATAGGATTGGTCTAAGAGAGTACTACATACACCCTGCAATTTCTGTAATTTATAATGGGTTAGTCTTTAACAAAGTCAGAGTAATGTATCTATGTCTCTGTCTTAAAGGAGATGTCTGCAAAATTTGTTTACCACTTAGAACAAGCTAGAAGATTAAGACCACACCTGAAAGGCTGCCTGGGTTTAATTCAGTAAAATGAATGAAGCTGGAACACGGCCAGTTTAACCTACCTATCAGGGGCTACCATGCATTGTTTAGTGTTATTCAAATGTATAATGTTCTCAAATTAAACCTTTACTGAGCCTTTGTCTATGACAGTGTCAGCCAGCTGTTTCAGCCCATCTGTCAAATTAAATCTGGCTAAACCGAGATACAGATGTCTGACTGTTCATGGTTTTTGTGGTACTACATGGTGATTTAGGTATTCACACAATTCTCCACATCATTTGGTGATTCTTTCCTAATGATTTTCCACCTGTAATGTTTTGCCAGAGTAGCAAACGGTTTCTTGGACATTTTGATTTGAAACCTATTCTCATAATGGTCATAATGCAGAGTCCAAAATCATTCAAGAGCTACAGGATGAAGAAACTGAACCTTTCAGCCTTGATCAGAGAAGGTTATGAGTGGGCCTGATCCATGTGTTCAAAATCTTCAATGCCACTGACAAAGTCCACCCAGTGGATTTCTTCAGGATGAACAGGATGAACAGTGAAACACAAACCAGATTACACAAGAGGAAACAACATGTGCATTCAAAACTTTAAAACCTTGTTACTGAAATCAATAAACTAATTTATGTCAAGAAATGGTTGAATGAGATCTTTGGGTTAAGTACTAGCTACTACCAACCAAACAGGCTAGATGGGCTGAATGGGCTTGTCTCTGAACTTTCCTATATTCTTGTGCTACAGTATGAGCACATAAGGAGAGCCTTTCGGGTCCCCGTTCCTGGCCTTTATAGTCCTGCATGAGGCGAAAAGAAAAGAAAATCTGTCCCCCTAAAAACAAGATCATGCCTCTATCTGAGATCTGTAGCCTGAGTGTTTTACTTTGTCATCCTGAAGAATGCTTCTTCTTAGTTTCACATCATGCAGGATGACCTGTCCACAGGTGGAATATCACATACAATGATATCATGTCAAATTTTCAAAATGTCAAATTTCTTGTTCAAGAATTAAGGTATTCTGGATCAGTGTATAAACTTGGATATATAATCTCTCCAGTGACAATTTATATATTTGAATAAGTGTCTGCAGCACTCGGATTGATTTGATGACAGATGTAATCCTTCTTGCTGTAAAAGGGCCAGATGCAATATCTGTCTGTTCTGTGTTTGTACTGCATATGTGTTTTATTCATAAAGGAATGTGCTGGTACAAGAAAGTTAAATTGCTGTCTGAAGGGCTGCCTTGTTCAGCCTTCATTCGGTTGTCATACAGTATGTTTAGCAAATATAGTTTTATAATCAAGTTAAAAGAGTACCTGTGTTTTTTACTTTGTAAATAGCTTTAACTTCATTATCCTTTCCATATTATAAGTATTGCATAGTTCACTCAAGTGTAGCTAAACTAATGTTGTACCCAGACTTTTCTGCAATTTCCTTTACAGATTTATCAGCCTAATGGTGTTAGTGCTCTCCTTCATTTAAAGTACATTTGCAAAAGAAAAAGTATGATTCAGCTGATCTTAGTCAAAACCAACAATAATAAGGTTCTTCTAGGTTAATGATATAGACTTCAGTAATTTGATTCAGTAATGCAGATTAAAACTGCATTTTAAAAGTAAAACCATACAAAATGAATGATCATTTAGTAATTAACTCTTTATGTTTTGCATGTCTTCTGTTGTCAAGGAACCAATTTATTATTGGAAAATCTTGAATACAATATCACTTTTTTAAAATAAGAAACATAACATTACAAATATATTATAATATTCACATCTACCACACAAAGTTCCATTAGCAGTTAAAAAAATGTTGTATGTAGATTATTTAATTTCTTACGGTATAAAATAGATCTGTTGTTATAAAGACTTATATGCTTTTGCAAATTTGAATGTATAATACATGCTAGTATCTTACCTATTTACAATTTTATTTTCAAATAAAATAAAATTATATATTATGAACACCTGTAAAATTGAATTGTTGTAAGTGTTATATGTAACACATTCTATAGCTCAATTACATTTATAACATTGCAGGCAAATTACTTCTGGAAAGCCTTTATGAAAATATAAATGTTAATGTCTGTCACATACAGGATGTTCTATGCTGTTATCTTATGTTTCACGTGGGTTTGTTAAAATATGAAACAGGAATTAAACACTTTTTTAAATTTGTTTGATCATTTTCATTTAACCATAGTAAAATACTGTAAATCCTCTCTTTTGTTACAATTCACAATATACGTCTTAGTCTACACCTGTATGAAAGGGATAAACTATACTTACACTATATTTCGGAACTATATACATTGACATAAAAGCTTCATATTTAAGGAAATTTTGTTTGAATGTTAACCATTTTAATGGTATACAATAAACTAAACACTGGTTAGAGGATAGTTTATATGAAAAAAAAAGTTAATGTAATTTTAATATTGATGCATTGCGTGTCTTCATAAATCATCTTCCATGTCCCCTACTGAGTCTGTAAAAAGTGACTTTGCCATAAATAGACTGAAAAGAAAACAATTTGAATAGAGTGCAAATTTACTATCAACTGAGTCACAATCTATAAACGTGGCCTATTTGTCTCTTTTTTCCAAACTTACAAGCACAGTACTCCGTCTTTTCAGTTGAATGTCAAGATATTTCATTATTTACTTGCCCTGTAAAACTAGAGATCGTAAAAATTCTGTCTGGGTTTTTTTACAATCCTGGCATTTGTTTCATTTTATTGTCCACTACCTGTCTGATACACACAATCTTTATTTCCCTAACAAACCTATTTTGAAAAAAAAATACTTTTAGTATTCATTACTGTTCTTAGAAATGTAGCATAGATTTCTTTATTAGTATTAGTATTCAAAATTCATGGTGTTGTTTTCTATAGATAAACTTAGAAAACGTACTGTAGGAACATTGTTCAGTGACTATGTGTTTGAGGATTTTTACAAAAGGTGTGTTAAAAAGATGCCTCATATTTTGAAGGACTTGTTAAAGGAAATACTATTTAAAAATCTAAAACGTGGCATAATGAACATGTAAAACAAGTATAGATTTAAAAAATGTGATACCTTTAAAATGTCATCATGTATTCTGGTGTGTTTACCTCCACATTGTGACACATTAATTAAATCAACTTCATAACCCTTGATTAATGTAAAATACATTTCCAGAGCCTGGTGCCTCCCAGCACATACTCAGATATTTTTGTCATGACACCAGTTCCATTAACATATGCCAAGGTTTGGGAATTTAAAAACCATGACATGAATATAAGCATACATACAAAACAATACTTAATACAGTGCTGTAATTTCAGCTGAATAGCTCCTCATTTTTCAAGAAAAATTACAACGCATTTAGAGTCTGTTTTTCAATATGTTTAATTTAGAAGTTTGTTTGAACATGTGCCACCTTCAGGAAAAGCCTCAAAATACCTCAACCTACAAATGTTTCCTTTCAAGTTCCGATATCACATAACATTTTGGGACAAAAGGTTTCATGTCTTTTAATCTCCTTTTTTCATAGTTTCACAAGCTTTTTAATAACTGTGAAATGAAAGACCATTCGATCGGAGTATTTCTTAGGAGTTCTTGCATAATGTGAACCATTTGGACCACACCTAAACTACTGAGGGTCAGAAAGCAAACTTTGTGTTGGAGGGAGGGCATCACAAGGTAAAGTAGCCAAGCAAGTCTTACCTGCTTGTCTTTGAAAGTTGGAGGCTACCAGAGCACCCGGAGACAATCTATGCAAACTGCCCAGAGGAGGCCCGACCTGTAACTGTGTAAATGTGCTGGCCTTTCATTCAAAAAGCAGTTGACTGGTGCTAACAGTCCTTTTGAATAAAAAGCACAAAGGCTGTGAAATCTGCGATTAAGAGCCCTTGGAGTTTACATTTTCATACCATTGAAGGGAATTTCAAGTCTTTGTTTTGACGTGTTGGTAGGGGGTGTTGGCTACTAAACCTTTATTGAAATAATTTCATTTCAATCTGTAATATTAAAAATGTTCTGGTTAACAAGGTAACACAAGCATGCATAAGCAAGCTTCTTAAATAAAGTAACAGGAAATAATTCATATAAAGTCAAAGACAAAGCCAGTGATTTGACCATAGTACACATCACATTTCCTTATAGGCTTCAAAGTTATTCTGACGCAAGTCTTATCCTGCTGCAACACCAATGAATTGAATCTGACATAAAAGAAATCTTGACTCAATTTCTTGTTGCACTTCTTTGTTTTTTTGCAATACAGTAGTCAAGTAGCAATTTTCACATATCTTTCTTCCATAATTGTGATTTAAATGAGGCACACATTTTTACATTTATGGAGAAAATATTTGAGTATCCACATCTACTGTCCATTGTCCTGTTGTCCTACATGTCCATACTACTGTTATCAAAAACCTCGCACCACACTTACCACTGTTTGTACAGACCCTAGAAAAGAAAGATATGTTATCCCATGACTGAGAAAAGAATTACAGCCTGTACTTTGTATGCAGAAATAAAATAGCTTTGTATGTACTGTATAAAAGACCCAGAATCTCAGTCAGATAGACATGTTTAGAATTGTCTGTAAAATAAAGACCAAATAAAAGCAATTTTACTGTAATCACAGCAAGTAACATAACTATGAATTTAATCGTATGGATCTTCCCGTTGCACCTATAACAATTAAGACATTTTTCAGCTCTGAGTTAATGATTTCATAATATGTTCTAAATTTATGACCTGTGGTGGAAAATTAAAATTATCACCAATTTTTACAGTTACAAGTGTTATCTTTAATTGACTGTATATACAGCACTGACTATGACTTAATCCATGGCTTAATTCACTTAATTAGAGGGCAGGATACCCTTATAATGTCGTAATATAAACTTTAAACTCAGAGACAGTTTTCTTAACAAAAGTATGTGCTTCTTTAAATGAGAAGTGTAAAGAGAAATATGTACACATTCTAAGTTTCACAAAACCTACAAAATCCATCACATCTGTTTAAAGTCTTTTGCTGTCATTTGCGTTAATATTTAAAGGAGTAATGAGTTTTAAAAGATTAAAACATCTTTATCCCACTAGCACACTAAAGAGTAATTATCTGAGCTACAAATCAATACATTATCTCAAAAATTACTAGGAAATAAACACCTTGCACAGGTGGTTCTCTTTAGACTGTTCAGCACTGATTTCCCCTAAGTAATTAAAAGTATAAGCCAGGACAGGAAGAATTCAATAGCAAAGAAATTAACAAACACTGAGTAGGATTAAGGAGACACAGCAGTGTCTAAATATAGCATTAATAAGATAAATCTATCTAATTAAATGCACTATGAAATCGTGCCAGACCGATTTACATTACTAAGAAAATTTTTTATTCAAATGTCAGTAAACTTTTGGTATTGCTTTTTGTATGGTTTTCTTTCATTTTGCCTACAGGTTTAATTCAGGCCCTTTCAGTCATGTCTTGTGCCACCACGTACAGTGTTGTGCTAAAGAATTCATAACCTTCCAATAAAGTTTCAAGTTGTTGAATTACAAACTCTAACGTACAAAATATATACATGTATTGTTAAAGTTAATATTTTAATCAAAGAACAGAATACTTTAATGGTAAAAGAAGAGAATATAAAATATAATATAAGAATCAACTATAATATGCTATCTGAGTCAATACATGGTGGAAGTACCTTTGGTCATAATTACACGCCATGAAGGTGCAATTTATGTCCTATTCTTTGCAAACTTGCATGAACACTGTCAGATTTGTTGAGGATCATTGATGGATTTGCCTTCTTCAGAATTTGCATCCGATTCAAGTCAGGGTTCAGACTGGGCCACTCTTCAGTTTTAGGTCTCTGAAGCAGACTGAAGTAGGTTTTCATCCAAGATGTATTTGTACTTTGCTTCATTTGTTTTCCCATCAAGCTTTTCCAGGCCCTGCTGATGAGAAGCAGCCTCATATCATAATGCTGCCATGCCAATGCTTGACAGCAGTGATAATGGGACCGGGTGATGCACTGTTTAGGTTTGCATCAGGCTTAACATTTTGCATTTAGACCAAAAAGATCCAATTGTGCCTTGTCTGACCACAAAACGTTTTTGCCACATGTTTGCTGTATCAATTAAATGCTTTGTTGTAAACAGTTTGTAGGATTTGAGGTGGGTTTACCACTCCAATTTTGTGCAGTGACCAAAACATTGTTGCTTTTGATCTCAAGGTGACACCCCTAACCAGTTTCTTTGTCTCCTTCCTTCTCAGTTTGGAGGGCCGCCATAATCTAGGAATCGTCCCTGTGGTATGACTGACTTTACCATGTACAAAAGGATATTCACTTTCTTTGAAAATGGTTTACAACCTTCTGATTTTTGCCTTTCTACAACATTACCCCTGAATTGTTTTGAAAGCTCCTTGGCCTTTATGGTTGAATCTTTGCTTGAGATTCACTGCCTAACAGAAAGACCTTAAAGAGATGAGTGGATTTCTTCTGAAATCACATGAATCACACTGACTGACAGTATTCAACTAATTGTGTGACTTATCAAAGTAAGTTTATGCACCTGAACTATTTTGGGATTCCCATTGCAAAGATGATGATGATATCAATATATTTTAGATTTAGGTTTTTCTTTTTAGTTTTTGTTGACATTAAACTTCATTTATGAAAGTTTACTTCAGAAATTTACAATTCAACAAAATGTGTCATTTTGTATCAGTAACAGAACAAATGGTAACTCATGCTTCTAACCTTTTCAATAAAATTATTAACTAACCTAATTCTTGCTTTAACAGAGCCTTTCGAATCAAAACATGCAATGAACTGCAGACATACCCTGTCATTTTAGTGGACAAACTAATGTTCTGTAAGTTTCCATACAGAACGTTCGGTCATGTTTGCTGTTATTTCAGCTCAGGGAAACCTGGAGCTAAAGACAAACAGACAATTTACAACAAACAGTGGACACGGCAGAGACTATAAAAGGACTGAAGAGAGCCAGCTGTCGTGTCCTTTAATTTACCATGAGAACATATTAAAAAGATCACCTTTTCAAATATAGGCATATGCAAATCTATTCTGTTTAAATACATCGCCCTTTAAGATATTTTCAACATTGGATATTAAAGGTCCATCTACAGGTATTTTTAATGGCTTGTGTTAATGAAAAAAAGACATTTAAGACTTTTTAAGTTATTAGTGTTTCAAAGAGTAAGTCTTTAAAATTCATGATGCTCTTGAGAACTTTCAAAGGTTCAGCAAATCTGGTGATGGTGCTGTAACAAATAAGCAATTTATCAAAGCCATTTTGGTATCTTAGCTTACAATTTGGACTAATCTAACATAAATGGATGTAACTGAATGGATGACATATGCATAACAGTTAACTAAGTGGTGAGGTTAGGGCACAAATGCTTGTTGTCTTATGGTCTTCACCTTGAAGAAACCCAAAGTCACAGACAAAAGAGATTGAATTGGTTAGAAAATATTTCACTTGTGGGTCATTGTAAGTTGTTAATCAGCTGAGGAGAAATAAATGGAGAAGCACACAAAAGGATATTCGCTCTGCATAGATTTTGTCAAGATTAAAAATCTTATTAAAGTAAATATTCTAGTAGGTCATTTTTAATATGTAATATATCAAACCCCAATAAAACTTATGTTTTCATTTGTAATTAGTTGGACTCTTGGTTATTAGCATGTTATGCTCAGTATTTGCTGTGTTATAGGGCTATGTTTTCCAGTAAATACAGTAGTAAATTTTATAAAAGAAAACTAAAGCTAAATGTGGACTTGTAAAAAAGGACAATTAAATTGTTTTTCCGGCCCTTGACAACAGTGCTGGTTGTTAAGATGATGATTAAGATCACAATGACGATAATGATTATGATGATTAATGAGCATGCTACAGAAAATCCCTAAATACCATTTAAAATAATACTCAATACAATCAGAGGCTGCACAGAGTGTCTCCTTGACAATTAGCAATGTCTGCAATCTTTTAACTTATGAATAACAAAAAGGACCTTTAAAATGGCCACAGTAGCATTGCATTTACATATAAAAGAGAAAAGACATAGAAAGACCCCACCCCACTTACCTCCCTAAATAGTGAATTACAGCATTGTTAGGTACAATGGGCTAACGTCAGAAGTGTCGCTGTGAATTGTAAGTACCAGGAAAGGTCTTTTACAAAGTTACCTTTTGTTCTTCATACACTGCAATAATAGTTAAGTATTTTAAGAATGACATAATACCAGAGTTTCTACGATTCCTGGTATATAATTTACCACCTGCAGCCAGAGAATACATAAATCCATGCTTTGTCAACAGTAATGAGACAAGGAGGGAGGACACATGCTGGGCTTCTGAAAGTCTCTCTATGAAAAAAAACAACACATAATTATTAGAAAATAGTGAACACCTCCAATACATCCATCAAATTATTCAATGTGAGGTCTAATTGCTTACTTACATGGAGCAGCTGAGGAAAAATATTAAATACAGAATGTATAATGTTGTAGCATTAAAAGAAAATAAAAAAATTCTAGAGTAACTAGCTTTCAGAAACTAGATTTTCATTAATTCTAGGATTTTGCATTTTGTCATGTAGCTGTGGTTCTAATCATAAAAAAGGAAAACATTCAAAATCTCAGGGATGACATATTGGATAATTCTACTGCTTTTCTCAAATAAATGACACTCCCTACAAAAATCTGGAATTCAACAAACAGCACAAAGTGTGAAACAAAGGATTTGATGAGCACAAGGTACTAGACAAAGCTAATCTGCTTTTTATTACGCATTAAATCATTTTTCTAAAATAATTCTGCTGTTGGCATTTCAGCCACACCACAATAGATAGATGGGTGGATAAAATTAAATGTCATTTAAAATAAGGTCACCTTTTCTCAAAAAGTTTGAAACTTCAAAAGGAAAATTCACACCAAAACTTAGTTTAATGTGTTTTCTTGTTTCTTGTCAAAACATGCAGAGCTGATATTTTTTTGAGGGGAAAAAAAGTTGCATCCTTTGATTTCTGTTGCCTCTATTTGTTCAAGAATGAATCCAGTAGCCTGTTGGACATTTTATAAGAGCACTGTTGGAGACATTAAGCACACCATAAAGGTCCAATTTAACCGTGTTTTGTTCAAATTCAAGATGGCATCTCGTAGATTGCAGGGGACACCATTTTGTTTGAAAGCAAGTTGACTGGAGACATGAAGGGGAAGATTTGCCAGGAGTAACAGAGGTGATGTAAGGAAACACGAAAATAGCGAGAGAATGGTGTGAATGAAGCCACTTGCTGGGTGGCAACCTGTAAACAACAGAATTAAAAACCTATATGACATTTCTAACTATATCAGTCTTGCAATTTAATTCCTTTTTGTCACCTTTTGACAATGTCAGATTGCTTTAATTTCACTGAACATTAAGTATATACTGTAGATTCTTTAGAAAACAAGGTCCATACAGAATTTTTCTGTCAAAAGGATTTTATGAGAGAAACAAAAAATAATTACAAGTAATGGGCATCATATTAGCATAGCTACATACATGTGCTTTTTTAAATAAAGATTAACTCCATGAATGCTACATTTTGAAAACACAATTGAGCAAGAGTTTTAAGAATTTTACAAAAAGAGGCAATTCTATAGAGTTTATGCTCCACACCAAGAATCTGTCAAATTGTTATAATCTTCACAATCTCCCTCCATATGGAAACATCTTTTTAAAAGGAATTATTTTTTATACTTCTTATCTCACAGATTCCATATGGACAGACTGAAACTTTCCTAACAATGCAAATAGAAATATATCAAAAGATACAATGGTAAACTGCTGACAACATAACCTAAGGACATGGTGTGATCACAAGAAACCTTTGATGGCAAAGGCCTTCCATAACAGCCGGATTCTTTAAAATTCTCACGCTCACCTATAAAGCTCTGCATGGCTCGGCACCTCAGTACCTGTGTGAACTATTATCGCCCTACTCCCCACCTCACAACCTTCGCTCTTCTAATTCTGGTCTCCTAACTGTCCCCCAAGCCCGTCTACACTCTATGGGTTACAGGGCCTTCTCCTGTTATGCCCCAAAGCTCTGGGAATCTATCCCTAAGGATATCAGAGAGTCACCTTCTCTAAACTCTTTCAAATCCAGACCCAAAACCTTTTTCTTTAGAAGAGCCTTTACTTAACTGGTTCAGTTCTTTACCCCTCTGCTCCTACTGTATTCAGTACCCCCATCTATTGTATCCTCTCATTGTGTATTTTCATTGTGCAGCTGTTGTCATTCTGTAAAGCAGTTTGAGAAGCCACCCTTAATATAAAATAGTTTATTATTATTATTATTATTATTATTATTATTATTATTATTATTATTATTATTATTACTACTACTATTATAATAAGATGAATTACACCTGTGATTCCGTTCACAGATGTCAGCGACATAAGCACTTCCACTTCATTGCAAAATATCAATTGGCAGGAAAGTGTTGTTTACTTGAGAATAATTTTGATAAAAAGCAAGCAGTATCTTAGAGTGCAAAGCAACTCATTGCTCAAGGCCTTGCACTAAATGACTGCAACATTCCTATTTAATAAGCAGTTGACAATCTCTAAAAATAAATTTCTTACAAACTGCTTAAACGTTGGACAAATACTAATGAGGAATAAAACCTTGATGAAAAATTGCAAATTAGCAGAGATTCATGACAGGAATAATAAAAGTCAACTTTCATATTTTGTGGTTTCTTTGCATTACATACCTGTCTTTCGTTCTCTTCAATCAGTGGATGCCTATTAGCAGTTTAAATTACATGTCACACACCATCATTATCTGTTGTAACAAATGCTGCAAATTTGGTGGATTTTCTGCGCCTATGAATTCCCATCAGAGGAATAGGAACTGCCGTCACAGTTCAGCAGGCCTAACTGTAGAATGTAACAATTTGCTCTGACTTAAAACAGTTTTTTCTAGGCTGTTTAAAGGGAAACGTAAAACAGACAGGTGCACCTTAAGTTTCTACATATCAGACAAACCGACTCAAAACACTGGACTGATCGGAGAGCAAAGGAGTAATTTAAAATAGATGGGCACAGCAGTAATGAGCAAAGACGGAGCCAGAATCTCAAGGCACTTAAGCTACTGAGAAAATCATGTTTAATCAGATTTTGATACGAGATTCTTCATGACTTCAGAAGGCATTTCCAGAAAACAATAGAATATAATTAAGCTGTTACAAAATCTGCAAATAATTCATAATATAAAAATGATGTCAATGCCAGTATAGTGTTTGTACATATTAAGTAATTTTGTAAAAGACCTATAACAGCTGACAGCTGCTAGCACAGTAGTGTAGCAGTTATTACTGCTGCCTTACATGTCCTGGGTTTGATTCAGAGCTGGAGCACATTCTGTGTGGAGATTGCATGCTCTCCCCTTGATCATCTAAATTTCTTGTGTGAAGTTTCTTCAGGTGCTCCTGTTTCCTCTCAGCTCCCGAAGGCCCACTTTGTCAATTGGCTATGCAAAATTTCTCATGCCATGAAGAGAAGGAGTGGGGCTCCTTTCGCATTTATCCACCTGGAATAGCTCTGCAACAATACCGACCCCAAGTGAAGAACTTAACAGTTGGCACTTTTTACCTTGGGACTGGAGGAAAATTGCTTCTGCGTATTTCTATTTAAATACAGATGCAGCCCACAACAGCACATTGTAACACTTTGATTCCAACATCTGTATCACTGTACTCATATTTTGGATTATAATTAAGGTATATGTGTATATATATATATTGCTATTACCCCTTGAAATTGTGAATCCAAAAAGCATTCTATCAAAAGCAGAGGCAGCATGCCAAGAGCTGGGGAGTAGGAGCTGACAATTATAGTTTTTAATCCTGTACAATTGAAGAGGGTTCCTGCTGTGGCCCGAGAATATGACAGATGGTGTGAGATATTGCAGTCATTAAACAGGCAAACTGTGGTGAAAAACCTATGAAGAATTTTGAAGCTATTGATCTGTTACACAGCAGGAACAAGTTTAACATGAACTGGAGCGTGGCCTTTCTGACATCATTTCTGACATCACAGAAAATACTTTTTTTGTGCTGTTACTCCTGTTGCAATGTGTCAGACAGAGGCAGTCCGGAAATAAACATTTGATAAATTCTACTTTTTGTTTGACTTTCCAAATATTGCCTTGTGCATTCATTCTATAAAATGTAAACACAAATTGAACCACTTTTAAATACTATTTTAAAACAAGACAATAAGTTAAAATACGGTTTGATGTCCTGGATTTTATATTTCACAGTAAAATGCAAGGACAATCTTAAAATTGTTTTACCTGCATTATCTAATAGAAGACAATAAACTCTGTGGTGGTTTTCAGATTTCCAGAAACACTGACATATATTGTGTGTGATCAAGTTCATCTGCCTTAAATTGTTAAATAAATCGACCAACGTACACAAGAATCATGCATGTAATGTAAATGCAGCATATAATAACTAAAAAAAACAGTGATCGGTTAGAGCATAACAAAATCCAAGGAGAATGCAATTATAGTTCTCCTGTCATTGCCATTTTAAGTAGCAAATGATTTGGCAGTCAGACATCATGATTTGCATTTATGTCCAACATTGGTGTAATTGTAAAGGACATTTTATTTGAGTTAATTTGAGTCCAATAGGCACATTTGAGCACACACTCATACAAAAAGTGGATTTTATAATGTGGTTGTTTGCCATATTTGAAATTAAAGTCTTACATTACTCCCCAAAGAAGTGCATTTGCACAACAATAGAAGTATCAAAAAAGTGTTAACCATTGTTTTGCTGTAGTTTATGAAAACAATCAGCTCTAACATCCTCATTTTCTGAGAGTAAACTAAATAAAAAATGAACAAACAATACCCTATTTTCTGTGCTAGAAAATTACATGTAATGAAACCTTTCATTTACAGCACAGGCTTTACTGTTGAAATACACTTTTTTATAGTAATTGGCAGCTTTCTTTCAGTTCTTGATGTATCAATCTAATGTGTAAACTCTTTTTAGTGTCATACACTTTATTACATCTCTGACTGCTTTGCTCTTTCATCTCTAGGAGAGGTAACTGACAGGACAAACTAGGCCCCCAGAATTTCTTATTTGTTTGATTATTTTGGTTTAGATATACAGTACATGTCCCCTCATATTTCTTACAGGCCATCCCGTGTAGGAGTTTTGTGAAGTTACTGGGACAATTCATCAATTGCAACAGTAAATAATGTGGTGGTTCGTTTGGCTATTAGGAATCAACTGTCAGAATCATCAGCGATACACACACACTGGTTCAAATACACAAAATACATTTATTAAGGAACAAGTAACAGGTTTATTCCATGCTGAAAAGAGAAGAACGATAACACGTTGCGGTCGTGGAGCGCATACCTTTCGGCTACAATATCTCGTTTATCAGTCTCATTAACTCATATTCTACATTAGATACTCATAAGTAAATACTTTACTTATATGAATTAAATTGATATCAACCTGTGTTGAGATAACAGTTGTATTCTCGAGATCGGCAATGTCGAATATTGGATATATGCTCATCCACTATGGATTTGTATCTCCCGGCACGGACAGCGAAGGAACAGCTGACAGGCTCTGTCTTAGTAGTATCCAATCCGTGGTCTCCTGGCTTGATTCCCAACCAGTCCTGGAGGACAATATGGTTGGTGATTGGTCAGGAGGTTGCCGGGCAGTTGGGGTTTCCACACCCTGCAGGTTCCTGATTGGTCAGTCAACTTGAGGAATGATTGACCATGACCTCTGACTCTAGGACCATAATCCAGATGTGCTTAGAGTCTCACTACTACAACCAGGCTCCAAGAAATGACATATCATGATAGCTGGCTGCATCCCGATCCTGGGAATTATTCCTTATCAGGAAAAAAAACATCCCTAAATTAGTGCAACAACATGAATGGCTTCTCTATGGCTTGTACCACGGAGATGAGAGAGGGGGGCCTCACTGGGAAAAGCACAGCAACACCTAATTCTGTCCTATTCATAAGCATACCTGGATAACATTATAGAGAGCAGTCACTGGTCTTCATTTATTTCCATCAGAGCCAGTGTTTCTACATAGACATTTTGCGATCTTAAACGATGGATAGACTACCTGTAATAAAGTATACCAAAAACAACTCCCCTTAACTGGCATCAAAATGGGTTTTGTAAGAGCTTATGTTTGTTGAGATAAAGGAAGTTTCCAAACAATTGATTCTCCCACTGTTTAGGGTAAATCAACACCAAGCTAGATGCCAATTTCAAATACAATCTGATGAGATTCCGATATGGGGAAAATAATCAGTTCTATACAAATAGAGCCTAAACAGATCATCACAGACAATATGAAGCAAACACATGCAGTACTTGCTTGAACATGCCAGAATGTCCTTCTAATCACAATGCAATACATATTACAGGTATTTGGCCTAAGGTTCTGTATTAGTAGTATAAATATATAGATAAGTTGTTTTCTGCATTGGCTGCTACTTACTGTATATCCAATGATATTATTTTAATAAACTTTGACTTTAAAAACTTTTTTTGCATCAAAATGTACAGAGATACAGCAATATGATGTGTATTTACAGTATGCATGCACTTTTGATGAGTTTAGGAAGCTTTAACAGCAGAGCAAGACAAATTTCATAATTAATTCTGCCTGTGTGCCAAATAAATCTACTGTTATCAACATGGTTTTCTTAATCTTCCCATTATTTCTCATAAACTGAATTTTTCCTTAGTTGAATCATACCATAGACTTTGATTAGACACACCTCTCCTCTGGCTGCTTAAGAAGAGCATTTAGAGCCAGGAGACCCCTAATTCAATTTTCAGCTCAGACGATTCATTTTAATGTGACCCCCGATTAAACTCTATGATCTCCCCGCACAGATGCAAGAACAGACAATTACAGGCATATTGGTTACTTGAATGTTTTTTTTTAAGACTGGTGTAAAGCCCACCAGCTGTCAAACAGACACATCAGGCATTTCCTACTGTGTCTAGTGCAGAAACTCAGAGGAACAGTGAACCATAAAACGACTCTCTCTAGAAACTAGGTAATCAAATCAAGAATCTAACTCTGAGGAAAAAAAATCTATATAAACCTTCATACCTTAAACTAATTACAAATCAATTAAGGGGAGAACAGACTAATGTTTAGTACTGTACATGTAAACATGCATCTGAGTCTTGTTTAAACCCTTAGACAAGTCAGATCTAAGTCAACTGTGAACAAAATCTCAGAATAACCATTAATGCAACATTGCATTTACTGGAAGTAATTTAATTGTGAATAAAGTATACCACTCAAGTGTACAACAGCAGTGCCCCACCAAGGGTATGAGAAAAGATCCCTAACCACTACAACTCACTAGGATCCATCTCATTGTTGTTCCTCTTTATGGCTAGCACCCCAATACTTATTACACGTAGAGGCCCAATATTTGATAAGAGATCAATTGCAATCAATAGGTAGAAAACCTGATCTTCCATTTCTCAAATAACATTTTAATTTTAAGCAAAAAGACTAACATAAGGAAGGATTAAAAGCTGTGGGCCTCCATTTAGTCTTCCCTATTAGGAAGAAGGGCATGGACCCTCTTACCAACATTAAACATGTTGGTAACTGAATTTTTTAAACTCTGCATTTCACATAACTGTATAGGCCATTGGATCTATCAGATTACTGCACAGTGTTAAAATGACTTGGTAAACTAATTTAACTGTTTCCGCTTGCCCACAACATACAAGTAACTAAATATTAAATTCCAAACCCTCTGCAGACTCTGCATTACATTTCAATAACAGGTCCAGCTTTTCAATAAATCTTAATAAAAGGCAAGCACATTGCTCAAATTAATCACCCTCTAACAGTAAGCTTGCTTGCTGAGCATGGTTAGTAGAATCCATGGCTCAGATCATTTCAGGGTGACGAAAGTCATAGCAACCATAGAAGCCACAAATGAGGTATTTCAGCTTTGTAACAGGTAAGAGTATATCACTGGAATTTGAAGCCACAAGACTTATTTCAGCCGTATCTTTCTCCACAAAATTCGACTTGAGAACTGGAGAAATTCAAAGACACCCCTGAGGCATCTTCAACACCCCCCAGCTTTCACTTTGGTCTTCTTAGAAATAGAAGCAGGTACTAAAGATAAAACTATCACAAAAGGCTTCCAGATGCTTTCATTCTTTTGCTAGATCTCCATCATTCTGTTGCATTAAAGTAAATCAATAATTTTCATCACTTTAAAGAATGGGACTTTGTAGACCATCTTATTTGAAGCCCGCAATGATAGATTTGTCTTAAAAAACCTGACATTTCAATGATCTTTGACAAAAAGAACAAACATTTTGCCTGAATTTCTGACACCAAAATACCTACAATAGTACTTATCAAAAGGCTAGAAGCATAGACAAATTTCGATTTTAAAAAATGACAATCAACCTTAAACAATTGTCTCTTGAAACACTGCCAGTGTGTTCAGTTCCAATTAAGGTGAAAATATTTCAAAGTAAAAAAATAAATCCTAGGAATTGTGAACATAAAATCAATACGCTGCACTATGCATTACCTAAATCTAGAAAAGGCATTGTAAAATGAAGTGAAAAATGAACTTTTCAAGTTCCTAAGGAACTCTTTCTTAAAAACCAATGAGTGATAAATATAAATGATCTTTAAATACAAAATCACTAGTCAGCACCACTACCAGAATATTTTTTAAATGAGCCTAATGTCCATGTAAAACACATCTTGAATTTCCCATATCTGCAATATAAGTGCTGCCAAAAACGTCCTTTTCCCACAAAGACCTGATCTGTGAAAAAAGCATTTATTAAACGAGACCTTTAAGTAGGACACATCAGTATCCTTCTCAAGTCTTTTTAGGTTTTACAAATCTGGTTACACTCAGATTAGTTAATGCTACAGCATTGTTAAAAGCTGGACTAATCATTCAGGGCAGCAAAAAGTTTTTAAATTTATATTCCTCACGAAATGGTTTTACAGCTTAGCAGTCAGCAATGAAAGAACCCTAAATGCAGAAGGAATGATTTATCTCCCCTTTTACAATTATCGTTTCAATGACCATTTCTACAGCACTGAAAGACACCAAAGGCTGCTTATAAAAGGATGAGTGCTGTTAATGTAAGGGTTTTTTTAAACCAGCAAATATAATATACTTAGTAATCAAGAGGACATGCAATATGCTAAACAAGTGGCAAAGCAATATTTACTTGGTGCTGGTCTTAATAGGCTTTTAATTAATCTACAGTAAACTAATGCAAAGACTAAATGATCAAGTTATAACACATCAGAGATAATTGAAAAAACAAACTAAAGGCTTCACATACTAGACAGTGACTGTCAATGATCAGAAGCATCATCAACCACATTAGAGGTTTAGGATGTTTGCTGTTATTCTATGCTAGTACTGATTTAGGTTTTTCTGTAAAAACTACAATAGTAACAGCAGACAAACATTGTCCCCAAATTAGACAAAAATCTTCTTCTCTGTAGCATGAACATATCTCAATGATCTAGAGCAGTTCAAGCAAACAACCTACAAGAACCGTTCGACATAGCAACTGTAAGAGCTGATCAAAAAGTACTGGTTCACTAATGCTATTCGTAACCTGGGACCCAAGAAAAAAAGACAAACATCAATTTTGGGTTCGCAAGTTACAGTAACTTCTGATCTGGAAACTCGCATCCATGTTGAAGTAGGAAGCGATGACCACAGTCATCAGTCTTTTGTTTAGCACTGCGGCTATTTTTCTGTTCAGATTGGCGCAGGTCAAGGTGAAGTTCCTTTAAAGCAAGCCGTTTATGCCACTTTCACAAACAGGTAATGGACCTTAATAAAAGTGGGCTTATGATGTGGTTTGTCACTGCCTCAAAATAAACACCAACATAAATGGGCATTTCATAATCGGCAGGTGAACGATAATTTCTGAACTCTATAGGCTACATCATTAGCACTTATCAATCCCATACCAATTATTCTGTAATGTACAAAATACCCATACAAACAAACTGCATTCAATTTATCAGATGTCCTACTGGTCTGTGAACAAAAAAAATCAAGCTTTTGCAACAAAAGAATTACATGCAGCAAAATGCCACAAAAGGCAGTTTAGCAATTACAGGCTTTTCACAATGTTTTTTTTTTAAAAACTGCCCTCCGACTGCAGCAACTTACACCCACACAGCAAGGATCATTGAAATAGTGGTGAAGCAAATCCCAAAATAGAAGCCATCAATTTGATTTTGTCAGTATGCTTCCCCCATAGTGCTTTGAAGCCAATAGATAAAAGCCATTTGCATTTAAATAATTACCATTTTTACTATTAAACACCACCTCAGTTTTAGTGGAGAGTAGAACTACTCCAGGCAAGATTTATGGCTTCAAAAGAAGCTACAAAATGTATACTGGTTGGTGGGACAGTCAATTATATATTTAATTAAACTGACAGCAGTGTAATGAGGTTTTGGTGGGCATTTAATCCCCAGCAATGTAATCAATTGGAATTAAACTTTAATTGCAACCGTCTAAAGTAAGGATGCATACAAAAGGTAGAGCCTTAAGCCAGTAAACCCAATAGCTTTTCTTATGTCCTGTTGACACTGCAATTAATGAAGAAAGCCACAGAAAGCTCTATTCATTATAACGTAGAATATTGATGGAACAAAGATACAAGCCTGTTAATTTTTATTTGAAACTTCTCAATTCAAACCCTCAATAACACAAATTCAATAACACATTGGTGATCGAGTACAAAAATGACAACTTTTCCCCAAGAACAGATGAAATCAAAACGATGCCCTAATTTGTGAATAATTATATTCCCATCCCCATAGACGAAATGCTAGTGAAGTTTAAGAAAATTAAACCATGTGCATGCAGTAATTACTGTTCATCATTCATATATAAACGTTTACAGCATTTAGTGCATGAAAATAAAAGGAAATACTAGTACTACTTAAAAGGCTCTTTACAGTAAACGTAATTGCATTACTGCACAGCAGAATATTCAACTCCTGCTTGAAGCAGTCTTACCAAGTTAAAAGGACCAGATAAAAATGTAAAAGTTCTTTGAGCAGTCTGGTTTCTTTCAGTGAAAGTGTTTTGCTGTCAAGTTCTTTAAATAAAAGAATAAATATACTGTATATGTGCAATATTTAGTGTTTTGTATCTGCGCTTTCACCCTACAACAGGGTTGCTGAAAACTCAGTACAAAAAAGTGCCAAAACTTCCTTTGCCATTCCGCCTGAACTGATTTCCCTCAATTGAGACAAACATTTCCTGCGACATCAAACTGTCATCTGGCTGCGTTATTCCCAGCTCCATCATCTTCTTCTTCTGCAACTGCTTTTTCTTGGCAGATGTGGCCACCAGTTCATTTTTAATGACATCGTTGCCCTCTGTGAACTCTGGAGGACCTGGCTTGTCTTCCTGTGCTTTTCCTTCCATCAAACATCGCTCTGTCTGAGCACTGGCCATTTCTGCCTCCAGGCTGGCTTCCTCTTTCTGACCTATTCCATTCTCCTGCAACTCACCTGGAAAGCAAATGTGAGGCAACAGCCGACAACCAATGTTTATTATATAGATATAATCCATGATACAAAAGAACTGGTCTTTTTTCAGTTGCAATACATCACTTCCAAATAGTACATTCTGTAAAGTACCCTTTTCTAAACATGCGTCTCTTTTTCTTTCCAACAATTAACCGAGGAATAAATGGCAATGGATTTTGCAATCTAGCATTTTGTTGCGAAGCAGGCATACCAAAAAATAAAGCAACAATGTTGTTGGCCTTAGGGCAGTTATACTGTAAATTCCTTGAGAATGTATCGCAGACAAATGGGAACACTCTGTCAATTTATTTTCTGAATAAAGAAAAAAAGTTGCTGTGCACAGAGAAGAGTAAATGGACCAAGCAGAGCTGAACTGAGGCCACAGTCTGTGTGACAATGAAACTCAATTTGTGTAAGAAAGTGTCAAGGGTGCCCATGCACAGTTACATCTCACTATGCCATTCATCCAGGTTTAGAATCTGAAAGTGATCAGACTGAAATTTGCCATTTGATTAATAGTGCATTTAAAGTTCTCAGGTTTAGCATGTATAACTACACCAGAAGCAAACTGTCAGTTCTACTAACCAATAATGTGTGTTCTGCATTCATCCTTAATACTAAAACTCAATCAGGACATCAATCCACAGCATAGTAATGCCCTCACCAGCTTTTAAAATACCAGCTAGAATAATCTGAGTAATCAGTCAGGAGATTTCATTCTCAAATGTTTAACTATAATCTTGTGAATTTTAAATCTCAAAAGAACATGCTTTTTAAAAAAATTTTTTTGTAAAAAACTACAAATATCCATTAACAACCTAATGAAACATACATTAGTTAAAATGGCATTTTTTACCAAATGAAGCTTAAAATTTAAAATTATAGGCATTTTCTCACATTCACCTGCTATGCACTGCAACAATTGTACTCATAGAAATTCAAATGGCATCCTACTGAATATTCCATTAAATTCTGTGAGGCAGCTGAAAACGGTCTTTTGTTATTTAAAGCCATGCATCCTCCCAACCTCATTTAGAAATTAAGCATTTTCATTCGTGGATGCCCTTGACTGAAGGTCAGGCCTATATTAGTTAAATATACTTTCTTCACAAACTGGCGCAGAGTTATGAAAAAATGTTAATTCTACTGAACAAAAGGGGGAAAAGAATCATTGTGGACAGGACTTTTTCCCCTCTGGGTTTTAATAAAATTGTATTCACATGAATACATTTTCATGGATATTATATTCTGAAAAACTGAGCACTTTCTTTTTAGTATTGCAGGGTGATTAACTTGAATTTATGCTTTTAAAATGGAAAAAATTAAAAGTGGCAAAAATTAGAAATGGGTACCTTGAAAAACTGCTTCAGTACACTTCCTCACTCGAGTCAGATCAGTTGGTTTAACGAGGATGACCCCATAGCCTTCATTGTTGTGGATCACATTGTTCGTCATAGTAATTTTAGGCAGAGTATATAATTCATCAGTGAAGTCCTGAAGCAAAGCACAAAAAGACAGCTGCCAAACAGTTCTAACAGTGAATAATAACTTACAGACAGTAAAAGATAAGGACAAAATGAGTAGAGAACCTCAGGGCCTAAGATAAGAGCATAAGACGCAACTTAAGGTAATTAAAATGTATGATCTTTGTTTTTGTAACTAGTTTTAAATCTTTTTTACAGAATCCAATTTTATCTTGGGAAGCAGATAATGCAGTGTTTGCTACTGGAACTAGATTGAAAGAAAAACGCTTTAATGGAATAAAATAGTTATTAATGGAATAACCAAACAGACAAAAATGAATTAACAAGGAGCAGGGAATTCAAAGAGAGTTAATAGATGCTCACAAGTCATCTGATATAATTCAGGCATAGATAATGTACTCTCACCTTGATAAGTATTCCCTCTTTGCAATGGTGAATTCCATTTCCAACCAGACTGCAGGTACTGCCTGGATATATTTCTATACCAGCACCCTACAAACAAGCCAATTCTCAATCAAAACTCAGAAGAATAACACAGAATGTTACTTTAAACAGAATTCTAAACGTGACAGGAATTTCAGAACATGTCAGGGAAATTCACTTTTACCTTTGCTCCATATAAGTCACACAAGTTCATTGTCAATTCTGCCGATGTCCGCACAATAACTCCTGTTGTTTCACATTGGAACACGCAGTTTTCCAAGAGCATTTTTCCTTGACGAACACCTTAAAAGACCAATCATAAGTGTTGACAAAAATACACCAGCACCCCAATGGAAAACTGTCAGTTTACATCCAGTCACCGTCAATTAAAATACAAAAAAATAAAAGATTAAAGCAACTTATATAACATTATTTTGATGTATGATGTGAATTTAATTTACTTTTAATTCATTATGGGACAGTTTAAGAAGTCAATGTAATAGAGGTATCACTAATATATTGGGGGAAAAAAATACTTCTGGATTTTAAAAAGCTGGAGTTTTAATTTTAACCAATACAAATAGTTTACAATTCTTTATAAATGAAAAGGCCAACAGGCCAGGACAAGTTAATATACAGAGCATAATGTGAAACATCACTATATATTTGCATGTTATACAGATATAACCATACAGATTTTAATTGATAAACTGATCATTCGAGACTGGCCTTGGATATACTACTGTGACGTTAATGTTTTCATAAGCACTGAATCTCTTCATTAGTACAAGATGTTTTGACTACAATAGAGGCAATTTATGCAACTGAATGTCATATATGGCAAAAATCAAGAAAGAAATTTAGAAGGATTTTCCCCACTTATCTGCAGAACAACTCCTTTGCACTAGCAATATGACTCAAACTTCCAGTAACAGAGTCCTAGAAATCTATGCTTTGTGCACACCACACCTGTCGGTTTCAGGGAGTGCAGTGCAGACCAATTGGTAGGGTTGTTAAACTGTAATTGTCTGGACAGGAGTTTTTAATCCCTGTAGAAATCCACAAATGATTTAATAGCAACTCGACTGCCCAATGCTACAACGATCAAGTTCTGAGACCTAACTTTCTGCCCTACCCTCATGTATTAAAAAAATATAACTTCCAATGATAACCTGCACAAGCTACTGCCCCATTGCTTTCAATATCAACCCTATTGATTATAAATCAGCTTAATTTACTCATGTCATGTTTGTACAATAAAATGTCAGTGCACCTATTACAAAAAGGATGGTCATTTTCCTGACAAATTCAGTTTCTTTTTTGATTGGTTTCTTTTGATGTCAAGTATATATTCATTGGCCATAAAATAATTTATGTGGCGTTTTGAAGGCCAAATAAAATCAAATATTACATACATAAGATGCCCTCAATTGCATCATGCTGGATAAACTTCAAGTTGGAAATCTTGACATTGGCACCTGTTGAATCCACAAAGTTATCCCCCTTGCCTTTCTTTTCAATGACAACATCATCAGGTAAACCAAACCCTGAGAAGAAAAAAAACAGTCAACATAGGTCCTGGAAAAATAACCCAGATTTTCAGGAGCAGAACAAACCTGATCTCTGAATGTTAGAAGAATGCAACTGCTTGCTCAGACATATTTTAAAAACCATGACAGGTACACATACTGCCAACAGCTTAAGATAACCACGATGCTGTTTTAAATTGCACAAATGCATAAGAGAAGAACAAAAATCTAATTTGCCTTTAATGAGTTTTTAATAAGGGTGCAAACATACATAACTGATAGTTTATTTAAATAAAACAAGAATCCCAAAACACATATGAGAAACTTTAAATGAAGAAATATGAGGACGAAATGTACTTTTCAGGTTTTGTGAAAGACCTTTGTTCAATATTGCAAAAAGCTTTGCTAAGCAAAGGAAATATTAGTCATTAAGATTGTACAAAGCTGCTCTTGCGGAGAAATTCAAACTATTGAGTTACTGGGATATGCAAGTGTAAAACATGAATGTAGACCATGAGAAAACCACATTCACCACAATTAAAGCCACCAAATTGCTACCAATGCTCCTTGAAAATCATGACAATCTTTCAAACCAATTCATTAAAAAAAATGGTCAAAATACATACAAAATCTCAACTACACTATTTTCTCCCATATCAACTAATTCAAGACCAATACATTACATTTAATATGCCATCTACCTATCAATAAATTAATCTCCATGAGCATACACATACCCAAGTACAGCGCTGTGAACTATGCCAAATATAAAAGATCTTGCCATTTCCTGAGCATCTAGCAGCAGTTTTATTTTCATAGTCTTTACTTGTGCTTT
Organism: Lepisosteus platostomus; assembly: GCF_059453375.1. Taxonomy (NCBI): domain Eukaryota; kingdom Metazoa; phylum Chordata; class Actinopteri; order Semionotiformes; family Lepisosteidae; genus Lepisosteus; species Lepisosteus platostomus. Next base: position 11,511,167 of record NC_142630.1, on the reverse strand, counting down.
CAGGGATTCCCTGCACTGTGGGGAGGCTAAAAAGGAATGCCAGTTAAAAGCCTTTCCAATCTTTGGAGTTCTTACTATCTGACTTTCCAGGTCTTCAATTTGCATAACATGACTGACAGAGCACTTACATCTTTTACTCCTCTGCACTCCATTTTATACATTATCCCCATTCATTATTAAATAGTTATTGCACCATCAAGCTCAATTTACTTACGAAGTACACTCATCCTCTATTTTACAAGTTTATGTTAATTTTATGAGCATTTAGAATTACTTTACCTTAAAAGAATATACTTATATTAAGTATACTTTTACTGTACGCACTGACTGACCTTTCATCAGTGCCTGAGACTATAACTAGTAAATCCTACGAAAAAAAAGGTTAAAAGGCAATATTTAAGATAAAAATATCCAAATCCCCAGGGCAAACTGGATTTTATTTTCACAAGGAAGCATCCTGCTCTTAATGTATTGATTTAATTTTTCTGCAATAATACAAATACAAAGCTTTTGTAATTTGCTCAGCAGCTAAAAGTTCAAATTAAATTCATTCTTAGGGAAAGAATGAACTGAACTCAAACTCCAGGCAGAAAAGCTGCACATTTTTGAGTCCCCAGAATAACAATTCTTGTCAGACCTTACAGAAAACAGAACTAATAATTAGATCTTGTATTTCCTTTGGAAAAAAGCCAAATCAAATTAAAAGAAAATAGAGAACTGCTTTATTTTTCCCACCAATAGATATACCATCACCCAGGGTTGTAAGTGGTTTACCTTCCACCTCAATGGAGTCTGGAATACTAAATGAGCCATTCACAGCATACTGGCCTGGGCAGACGAGAACCACATCACCATCATGACAGACATTCACTGCTGCAAAAGGATCACTGTGAAACTGAAAAGGATATGAAACATCACTGCAAAAAATAAAGCACTTCACTTTCAAGAACTGAAATTTGAATAACATTTAGTAAAATCCTTCAACGGCAATCAAAGGGGTTTCATAAACATATTAGCTAGTACTATTCGCATTTCTGTAACTGCAAGGAAGATTCCTTTTAGTCAAAAACCAAACTGTCACTGCAAAAGTAACTTAACATTCCACTTTTGTGTAAATGAAAATTAGAAGACCTGACATACAGTACCTCACCTAAGATTTAGGCTATCCCTGCTGCCAAGTTAAAATTAGTAAGTCGCAAGGATTTATAAAATAGCCATTTATAAGAGAAAAACATTTCCCTGGTCATCCTTGTTGTCACTAGATTTTATCAGCCAAAAACCCTGCCGTTACCTGTAAACATCATCTCAAGAAACATTTAAATTTAGTTTGGACAAGGATTAATTAAAAGATACCTGTAGCTCAAACTCCTCACTGGAAAAATCTGGACACAGTTTATTTTTCATCAGATTCTGCAGCTGGCTAACATTCATGGAAGCAGACACAACATGTACGATCCTCTCTCCTCCGGGGCGACGACCCTTTGCTCTGCTAGACTGCAGGCCGGAGTTCACCTTGTATCCCAGCACGTACCTGGAAAGAAGTGATGTAGATACAAAGATTAATACTGTACCTGTCACAGGACTGTTGAACAACTGTCTGATTAAAACTGTAGCAAGAACCAGAAAGAAAGACTTGGGATGTTTTTATATGTTACTTGTTGGTAAAAGATTTTTTCACCTCTGTATGTGCTCCCTTATTCGTGCCACTGATTCAAAGTTTCGGTGGATACCTGAGAAGTGGATTTTCTATAATCTTCAGCTTGCGTTTCAAAGACTCCATCTCCTCGTACATTTTCAAGCCTTCCACCATAGAAACATTATCCAGTTCAGACTCCGAGTCACTGTTGATGGTGTTTCTGAGGCTTGTAAATTCTTGGTACTTCTCTTCACATTTCAAGAGAAAACTGTGATACTCTGCAACCAAGCCAGTGGGCACCCGGTCTTCCAGGATATCATAGTACCTGAAACCACAAAAGGGGAGGAAAACTTTGTATTCACTCATTCTCCACAATTTCCATATCTATATTTTCTGTTTCATTGCGCATACCACATTTATGACTGCTTTGCAGTGTGGAATCGGGCAGAAAATGCATCTTTCTTTGCACATACATTAAATACTAAAAGGTAACCTCGTATGAAGATACCTTTTATTCTATATTTCCAATGTGTGTGCAAGGATGATATTGTATATGTCAGCACACCAGTACTCAATGACCTTATCAAAAGTGCCTAAGGAAGTCTTGCACCAAAAACCCTCGTATTCGTATTACAAGGTCAAACACATAAGAAATCCTTGAAGTAAGTAGGAATACGAGTAGAATGCTTCAACAACCTGGTCTTGTGATGTCTCTCATCTTGTGATGCATCTTGTGCTGCTGCTTTTCTTCATGCATAAATAATGTGAGCAATCACAACAACGTGGGACTAATTTTTCACAGTGCATTACATTTAATCAGGGATTCACAGCACTTAAATTCAAAGTAAATGTCTTGCATTGGAAATTGCAGAATGCACAGAAACTGCATTTCACAGAATAAAAAGGTGGATAGGTGAAAATGTTCTGTAAGGGGGAATGTAGCATCTCACATGCTACATAAACATAGCTACATTTAAAAGGACAAATCTAAATTATAGAGAACCTTGATCTTTAAGGTTTATGTCAAGAAATAAACAGAGTGCTATATATTTTGAAACTGGGAAAAAATTATGAACGTTCTTTCTGCGGTTATAAAACTATGGAGATATACTGCCCTTTCTCCCCCAGCCTTTTTATAAACCCCAGCAACTGGTGTGGATTCACCATTTTAAATGGTCCATGTCCTTCCTACAGTAAACAAAAAGCAGTAAAAATGTTACAGTAGTGCCAAAAAAAAAAGACTGCAGTAGAATCAATCATATTGAAGACACTGCCATCTTGTGGAATGTCGTATAACCACACTATCCATGCTCAGAACACCAGAAACATTCAAATGTATTTCCACTACTAACTTACAGTCTTAGTCTTGGCTCCACACATCTGACAAAGTAATCGAAATCATCATCTTCATCCTCTTCATCCCACTTTCTCCAGATATGTTTGTAGAAAAACCTACCAATTGGAAAAATATATATACACCTTGTTTCTGTTGGCAGCAGTTAAATATTGCTATTCGTTTTAGCAAGTGTATCATTTAAGGGCGTTATATGTCATTAGAGAAAAGCACCATCATTGAGAGACCCAGCAAAGGAGTCCAATGAAACACTACCACTTACTGATCTACAAAAAACAAAAGCAAACTACAGAATAATAAGGATCACTGGTTACAAAAAGGGGTAACAGTTTGTAGATACAACAAAAGTTTTCATGGAAATTCACAAGGCTTTCATTAACTTTCACTTTTCAAGAACCACATTCATCATTCTCCACTTCAAACCTCAGTACAGAACAACAAAGTCAGGACTGTCTGGATTTTCTCCAGCTAAGTAAAACAAGTTCTAAATATGCATAAATAATTTACCTTAAGTGCTCTAAAGCAAGTGCTGTTTGATCGAATTCCCCTGATTCATCAAACACAACACTGAGTTCCTGCAAAGGCACTTGATGTTCTTTTGCCTCCAGCAGGTCCCTCATGGACTCCTCTGTGAGCTCACAGCCTTTTCTCTCACACAGGAGAGGCTGAACCAGCTCCACCCTGGCTTTCAGACTGGAACACTCCACATCCACCACCTGCAATGACAGTTAGAAAGGACTTCTGAGTCACCCATCTCAGAATTAAATTAAAAAGCTTTTAGCAACATTGCATAACACCTCCCAATTGTTCCCCGGACTTTTTTAAAATATAGAGCTAACTGAATGCATAAAAAGAACTAAAAACAGAACAAACCAGTGCACTGATTTAAGAAAAGCATCTTGTGACAAGGAAGGCATGATTAAAGTAAAAATGAAATTATAAAATGAAGATCAAGATAAGGTTGAGTGATTTTTTTGGGAATGGGAGAAACATTACCATTTTCTTCTTTTAAAAAAAGCATTACTGATCTCATAAAACCATAGATCTGTAGCACATTCCAAACAACTATTTTTGAATTGCATTCCAATTGTGAGTGGCAAACAATGCAGCTAAGTGTATCAAAAACAAGACAAATTAGAATTACCTTACTTTAACTGCAAGTAAATTTAGTTGTGCCCCAAATGGTCAATAGTATTGAAAGATTCTAACCCTTCTAAGAGACACCTAAAATGCCTGAATTTGTTTTCCTGTCAGTGCTTTGTACAAGATGTTACAAGAGTTGACTTTCAGTTCTATTGCCTCAAGCTCTCTGTACTTTTGCAATAAACAAAGGTGAAGAAGGTGCCCACGATGGTGCATTCAGACATACCTCAACCAGTACATCAAACACTTCTGTGCTCCACACAGCACGCCAGCCACAGGGCTCCAGAACCTTCTCCAAGTAGTCTGCAGTAAAATCTCTAACTTCTGAGGTTTTACAGTCACCTTCAGGGAAACCAAAACACACATTGTTAGGACTAATTTCTGCAATCTGTCTATCCATTATCAGACATCCGAGTATTACTGGTGAGGGTCACAGCAAACCAGAACATCCTGTAAGCACAAGACAGGGCTACATCCCACACAGCACCACAGTGCATCATGGGACACATATGCGCAAGTATGTGGAGCAATTTACAAATGCCAATTCAGCATGTCTTTGGAAGACAGGAGGAAACTCCTTTGAAACAAAGAACAGTCAGCACACCACTCCAGAACCAAATATCTGTGAAAACGCAGCAACACTGTGTGCCATATCACTGTGCCACACAACTCTGTATTCATAAAGATTAAATATTTTTAAACCAATGTGAGTATCTGCTGACCAAAACTGTGCCGTTTTGACCTTTAAGAACAAAGAGACCTTTTCATGGTTTTCATAAAGGATGGATTGTAAGCAATCCTGAAATAAAATATCAACATCTGTCAGTGCATCCCTCAATTTTATGAAAAGGTTTCTGAAGAAATATGCTTAGTACCTTACACTTATATAGCATTTATCTGGCCACTCCACTCAAAGAGCTTTACAGATAGTGGGGACTCCCCTCCACCACCACCAATGTGTAGCACCCATCCAGATGATGCGACAGCAGCCAAAGTGCACACAATATACTCACCCCACATCAGCTCTCAGTGGGGAGAACAGAGTAATGAAGCCAATTCTAAGATGGGGATTAGGAGGCCATGATTGGTAAAGACCAAAGGGAAATTTGGAACAATAGTGCGAAGTGAGAACAATCAATATAGAAAGCAATTACCTAGCATGTAATCTTGATAAGCTTTAAACCTCTCATAAAACAGAAGCTGGTTAGTCTGGAAGATGTCAGGGAAAGCAACATTTCCTGTGCATTCTGCCCTCTGTAAAACTGTGCCTGGCTTGTCACTGCTGCCATAATCACTACAACTGTCATCATCTTCCTCAGTATCTTCATCATTTTCCTGAAAAAGAACTAAGAAAACACAAAACAATCAAAATTAATACTTGAAAGATTTAAGTGAATCTTTTGGTTAAACAGCGTCAAGGCAACATCACTTTGTCGTATTTGAATGCCCACTATGTAATTCAGAGTTTTTATCTAGACCAAATTAACGGTGCTTCTCCCTTCAATCAAAACAACGAGGTTCACCAAAAAACTCTAAACAAAGGGAGATCTGTTTCTGGACAAATCCTCAAGTTTGAAAGTTTAACTTAGACCGACAGTAATATACAAAATCGCCTTTAAGCTCGTTGCTAACAACGAAAGATATTCAAATACAGAGCTGAAAAAAAAATCGGAATTTGATTGCATTAGTAACTGCAATAGCTTCGGTAATACCTCTTTACCCGTTTAAATATGATCGATTTAAACTCTGGAATGTTGCAATTACTACTAAGGTAACCTCAACGAAAAACAGGAGACGCTCCTCTCGCTGTATAAATTATTTTAGGCTGTACATTTTATATCTGAACAACAAACAACGGCCTACCTTGCTTTATGTACAGAATTTCACCAGGCATCTGATCGATTCCGGCAGGTTCCATTTCAACTTCTGTTTCCAAATCGATCTTTTCTTGTATTTCATTTTGTATTAGAGACGTAGCCGCTCCCTCGTCACATTTTGCTACAGGCTTAATTTGCAACTCTGGAATGTCAGCGGTTCTTTCAGGCTGCATTGTACTTGCAGAGGCGATATCTTCAGCCATTGTACTTGTTAAGGTTAAAGCGAGTCTAAGTTACTTTTAAAAAGTGTGCAACCGTCTAACAGACTTTACTGAAAGAAACCATTAAAACACATCCTATACTTTGCTCCTCCTGCAAACAAATTCAAAATTCCCCCGGTTAAGAGAAGACTGACCAATGAGGAAACAACATGAAAACGCAATTTCCTTTTCTGGTTAGGCTCATGACGTCATTGACTAAAAAAAAACAAGAGCACGGCTCTAAAGAGCCAAAATGGCGTACAAGAACTGCAGTTACACAGGGCTGTAATACATTACAAAACAGGAGATGAGGTGTTAACAGAATTATTATAGCAGGCAAAAGCGAATTACTAATGAATGACCAAAAATTAAATAAGTATTAATTAGATCTAAGAAATTAATTAATATAACATATGTCAACAACATAAAAGTAAAAGATATTTATGAACCCTTATTTGAAATAAAAACATTATATATTTAATTGTATTCAACAAAAATGTTTTATGTGTTGTGGTTGGATATATGTAATTCATGCAAAGTCTTTTTTACCTTTAATTCTGCACTAACAGAAGCAACTTTCTTTATATGAACCATGCAGGGGCAGTGCTATTAAAATACCCCCCCCCCCCAAAAAAAATACAAGGGAAATGGTCAAACCGAATTATCAGTACTCTGTCAGGCCAGTAATTGTGAACTGCTGCATGAGAGCTATCTATATCATATTGAAATCTCCGCATTTCATTTAGTGCTAAAGGGCTGCTGTCACAGATGTCAGAAGGGATGAACCGTGGAGAGGCAGGAGAACAGAAAAAGACCCATATGCGTAGCAGCAGAATGGGAGATTACCCCAGGCTCAGCAGTTCAGGAGTCATATAGAAACCAATGCCCTCAGGCAGCGGATGTGGGGCAACCTGGATGCTAGGCGGGTCTCAGGACATCCGAACATCAATGCTGAGCGAAGGTGAATGAGAAACCCGGAAATATATAGCCCAAGAGAGAGAGACACAGGAAGGACAGCAAAGCACAGGAAACTAGGGACAACACAGAGTAGGAGCGCCCTCTGGCTGCAGAGGGCGTGACAGCTGCAGATGTAAAAGTATTGGCTTTTGGGTTATGGCAGTTCAATAAACTCAAGATTTTTCCATTACTTCTGACACTGAGAGGCTGTAGTGGAGGGTATTGTTGCCTTTAAGTGTATCTTGATCTTTAATAATCTTTCATGCAGACTGTAGTTGAAAAATCAATGCAAAACACATTTTTCTAAAGAAACCTTTCAGTCAGGGAAAGAAGATTCATAATGAACCCATCGGTAGAAACCCTGAGGATGCCCTTCTTCATGTTCACACGTGAGTTACATTACTGCTGCTGCAGGGGGAGAGCTGAACTTGTGGTTTTTTTCTAGCCAAGCTCCAATGGTAGAAGGCAGCTGCTGAGAGATGCCTGAAGATGAATGGTGTTGCTGGTGCTTTTCAGAAAAAGAAGAGCTTTTCTGGAGAAGAAACCTGGAGCTGTACAATTTTGTGGCCTCAACACAACCAAAAACAGTTGTGCCACATGATACATAAGAACATAAGCAAGAGGAGGCCATTCTGCTCATCTAGTGTGTTACAAGAATTTCAAGTGGATAGCAGAATCAAAAAAAAAGAAAAGAGACACAACACAGAGCAATCATTGTGGAACCTTCTTCAGGTGCATCATTTCTTTCCCTTTCAGCATGGAATAAACCTTTATCTGTTCCTTTGTTACACAGATGTCATAGAGCTGGTTTTTTGGAAGGAAGCCAAGATATCGGCTTCAACAAGATAACAGGTAGCTTATTTGATAACACCACAACCTTTTGTGTGGAGCACTACCTCCTATTGTCTGTTTTAAATGCACTTTCACATATTTTCCACTTGTCGTCTCTGGGTAGTGTTGGAATATTGTTGATTCAGATTTGACATAGACTTTGGCGAAGACCTTGAAGATTTTTAATACTTGTATCAGGTCCATTCGTTATCGTCTCTGTTCAGAACTTAAAATGTTCAGATATTCAGCTTTAACTGCGCAGAGGATAGCAGAAATACTGTAGCTGTTTTACTTCTCCAATCCATTTTACTTCTCTCAGTTTAGAATGTCAGCAAGAACATTCTTTTTACTGGTGGTGGAGCTGTAGTAGGACAAGTAAACGTATCTATTGAATTAAGTTTAATTTAATATAGTACCTCAAAAAAGCAATCATTGGTCTGATATTACCAATGTAAAATCATTTGTAATATCAATTTGAATCCCTAGCCAATTTTGTAACATGAATAATAATCCTAACCCTTGAAACTAACTTTTAAAACAAAACAAAAGTCATCCTCGCTCCTGCCTAATCTTTATTTCTATCCCACAAAACCTAGTTTAATGGAAAACTAAATATAACTGTAATATAACAAAAACCCGAACACACACCAAAGTGTTAAACTTTGTACTGATCCTTACTCAGATCTATCCCCAGTCCCTTCCCAACTAGCCAAGCTCTTACTACCAGCCTACTGTAGTTCTAGGCTTATCCTAAATATTAACCCAAAAGGAAGCTGATACAAGAACCAGTGTGATGACAGAAAGTACCACAATAAATCTATAAAATTATTTTCCGTGGCTAAATAAATGATTCATGTGCTTATTATGGGTGAATTTCATTCAGTGTAACAACTCAGTCTGCACACTGTCATTTCAGAGATGTTTTGATTGCAATTAGGAATCAGTAATTTATTAATCAGCATGAAGCGGACCCCACAGACTCTGCAACATTTTACTTCTAATTTGATTGTCTGGAGCAGCAGAGTGGAACTATTCTGGATGTGTGGCAGTGGGTCTTCATATGGCCAGCCAAGAACAGAACGATGAATTTTTTTGCCATTCCCAGAGACAGCAGAGTGGCAGCTTTGTATCCTCTGGTCCAAAGAATCCTGTGTTAAAAACTATTGGAAATGGTCCCTGCTGAACTTCTCTCATTTCTCAGGCAGATGGCAATAGAGAGACGTTTTTAAAACCAGCAAACAGTAAAAACACAATTTTACCATATAAGATCAACGTTAATAAAAGATTATGCTAATCTGTATGAAGATTATTTTTACAATGCTTACAACATTAACAAGTGTTATATGTTTGCAGATTGCTGTAACAATACCGGATAAGCAGCCTGAAAAACAATATGAAAGGCAATTTATAAAATAGGACATTATTGATTTTGTCAGCTTTAGTGTGATGTAAAAATTACAATGAAATAGTAATAAAAGTAGTAGTAAGAACAATATTTGCTAATTATTTTGCTCATAAGCAGAACAGCTGAGTGGTAGATATTTATATTACTGCTTTACAGCTCTTGGCTGCTGGGTTGGATTCCTGACTCATTACTTTTACTAGAGTTTGCATGTTCTCTCAATTTCCTCCCACCTTCTAAGGGTATGTTGACTAGGCTCTAGGTGGCCAACTCTGGTACTGAAGAGCCACAATCCAGCAGGTCTACAGAACAGATTGACAGGTATTAATTTAAATATTGCAATATTTCATTAACATTAAAATATTTGAAGTATAATAAATGACTTAAATTAGAAAAATATAAATTCTTTAAAAATAGAAACATGTGGCTAGGGTGGCAAGTGGCACAGTGGTTAGCATTGGTACCTTGCAGTGCTGGGGCCCTTGGTTCAATTTCTAGGGTGTTTTCTGAATGGAGTTTGTCTAATGGAAACCTATGTTTTTAATACGTTTTGTCTAGGTACTCTGGTTTCCTTCCACAGTCTATAGGGTAAATTAACTGGCGTTCCATCCAGGGTGTACCCTGGCTTGTGCCTATTGCTTAAAGGATAGGTTCCAACTCCACTGCGATCCTGTGTTATGTAAAGTGGCTTTAGAAAATGGATGAATGGATGAAAATGGGTCTAAAAAGGTTTTTGGAATAAACTACAGTACTTTGTGAATTTATCTCAGTAAGTTCTGACCTCGCAAAAAGCATGCTCATCATTGTCACACCTTTCACATACATTTCAGCCTTGTGATGGGATTTGGCGTTAACACACACCATTAGAAATTCCCCTCCACAGTGTCCATTTGAAGACTAGGTCAACCCTTTTATCCACAATATTGGCTGCATGTTAGTCCGGAGACTCAGAAAAAGCATCAGGGAGCCAGCAGGTGTCCTGCACAATGGTTTTGTGGAATGACACTTGTAACACAGGAAGAAGACAGCTGCAGGGAGTGAGTCACAGAATACCACTCCCACTGCACTACTGATCAGGCTCATGTCATCCTATTTCTAGCCAAGGATTAATTTTACTTCAACAACAACAACAAAAGGTGTACAATAAAGAAAAGTAATAATAATAATAATAATAATAATAATAATAATAATAATAATAATAATAATAATAATAATAATAATCATAATCATAATAATCATAATAATTGTTGTTGTTATTATTATTATTATTATTATTATTATTATTCTAACAATGTCTGATTTTAAAATCTGACATTTGTGGCTGATGGCAGAGTTCTGTCTGTTTGCGTTTGTTCTGTCTTTCTGTCTCGTTCAGTTGTTAACATGACAATTCAATAATGCCTGTATATCAACAGAACAACTAGCGTCCTGTCCAGGGAGTATCCCGCCTTGCACCCATTGCTTGCCAGGATAGGCTCCAGCTCCCCCATGACCCTTTATTGGATAAAGGGGTTAAATATTGAGAGAAAGATAGGATAAAGTCTTATTTTGTGTCTTTCAGTGATTTAAAACTTTAGTAATGTATTTTGACTTTTAGACTGGTAATTCTTTGCCAATCTTTAGCAGGTGATGACAACCCAATTAGGTGTCAGTAGCAATAAAGGAAACCTGACCATAATGTATTCTAGTGCCCAATGTAGCCATAGCAACCACAATGTTCAAAGCCATTCTGCCTTTCAAGAGGGGGATATATCCCATCCCTAATGACAAGCCTGAGCTCTGAAAAACAAACCTTCTCCTTTCAGAGCTTTTTATCTAATTGAATAACAAATCGAGTCTCGTTCAATATCAAAATTAAAAAAGAACTCAGAGGCAAAAAAAAAAATCAATGGAAAACACGTACATGGTCAAGTTCGTTCTCCTTCGCTGTTTTACTTTTGAGTGCCCTACTGGAATACATGTCAAACAAAAATGTCAAACCCAAAGGAGCAGTCTCACAATGTTCCAAAGCTCAAAACTCTCCTTTGAAACAATGTGTAATAACATTGAACTCTTCTTTTTCATAAATACATTTCAGTGTTTTAGTGCATGTTTAAATGTCCAGGAAACAAAATGGACTTTTTGTCAACAGGGATGTTTTTCACACTGTCCTGCTGGAGTGACTGAATCCTGTAATAGTTACTTACAAGGAAAGTGAGGGCAATCTTTAGAACTATGCTTTCCCAGCCCCTGTCCTGTCTTCCTTCGATTTCTCCAGAAGGATTCCAATCAATCGAAATAAAGAAGTGTTCTGACCTGGGCTACTGTCTTTTCAACTCATGGACATGACCAATATTTGTGCCTTTGAGGTGGAAGATTGTAATAGCAAAGATAAAGAAAAAAATCTGTACTACATTTCCTCTGCGTTCAATGCTTGGCATCTGAAATTATCTTCATGAAATACAGGCAGCCTGAAGGCATCAGCAGCTGTGGTGGAAATGCCCTTTTATTGGAGATATTTCTTAGCTTTTGCCATTTTCGTTTACAATGCAGACTTTGTTAAATAACTGACACTTACAGTAAAATGTCCTATACATCACTACATCTTATACATGATGCAAATGCAACATCCCTTTAAGGATACATTTTATACACCCTAGTGAACTTCTCCAGGCTAAAACTAATTTTAGTTTCTTTCCGATCATCCCTGCTGTGATTCACTCTAACATAATTATGTGCATTAAAGCCTCTCAAAACTGGAGAAAAGAGTGCTACTTTCTTATGTATCTTCATTTTCTGTGCCTTGTGATTATTGGAAAATCTGAAAGACCAATAAATAACCAAAATCTATCTATAATAAGATATACAAAATAATGTTCAAAGATAAATTTATTAATTATGATAATTGTCATTTGATCATTGCATATTTGATTTTCTAATAGAATCATGCACAGTAGATTGTAAATATTTTGCCTTAAAAGCCTACGCACTCTAATTATTTTTCAGAAGAAGGACTACAAAGGAACTACCTAATGTAAGTGTTTCAAGTATCATTCAAAGGGCAAGATTCTTCCTTTCATGTTTACCCACATGTCTATTCATGAGGTAAAAATACATACAAGTTAAGTAAAAAATTACTTTCTGTGTGCAGACCATACAAAGCTTTCCTCTCCAAATTGTCATTAGCACCCAAATTTTCCCAAAAGAACAAATACAGCTTTTATTATAAAAAATGAAATTTACATCTGTACATTTAATTTGAATAGTTGTTAGTAATAAAATACGATAGGGAGTATCTCTTCTTATCCTTAAAAAAATAATTTGAAATCAGTAAGAGGTAAGATGTTGAATTTGAAATGTAAGATGTTGGCATGTGTGATATGTAATGGCAATGACACACAATGGAACAGTGTTAAGAAATATTCAGGCCTACATTTAAAGCAACACAATTCATCAAGTATTAGGGTTGTGAAAAGTAATCTGGACATTTCTTATTTCTTGAAGTGTTAAGCCAAGGTCCTGACTACTTGGTCATTAAAGAACCCATAGTACAGTCTTTGTACAAAACTATGTGATCTTTAACCATGTACAGCCTAAAGAACCCCTTCAGTTCAATTCAATTAATCAAGCAATTTTCCATTTTTCTAAAAGATCAGGTGTGTGTTAGTAGTGAGGCAAGTGGTATATAATGGCTGCCACACGTCATTGAGGTACATGTTGTGCCTTAATGGTGGATTGATTGTATTAGTAAGTATAACCAAGAATGTTATTTATCTAAGTCCTGATGTGAAAAAATGTATATTTTGAATTGGTTCGTGTGATGTACTGTACTATGCTATTTTAGTACGATATTTCCATTTTTTTTTGGCCCTCGAGTTTTGCAATACTGTAGACTAAATTATGAAACTGACAGTAAGAGGAAAAGCAGTTTCCAGCAATTCAGAGATGAGTCATTTTCTGTCTTTGAATCCACCGTATCACCACCTAGAAAGCTTGTAGTCAATGTTGGGGAATCCATGTTTAGATATAATATTAATAAAAGTGGGATCTCTTTATAATCAGTGATCTGTTACTCCTCATGCTAAAAGAAAAAGGATTGAGCTCCCATCTTATCCAGAAAAATAGAAGGCAGCACGTTGCTGATGGAAGACTACGTCTTCTCGATCAATGATCTACCTGTTCTTAAATTCTTAACTTAATCTCAGTAGCAAGCTTAGCAATAGGGTTCAAAGTAACCCATTAAAACACGCCTAATTACTTACATCAGACACCACGTACTCTCAACACCCCAGGAACTCCAGGATAAACTCTATATGGCTAGGCCTTTCAGAGAGGAAGCAGTTAGGCTCTGGTAATTGTTTTGTCTTTATTCAGTCTTGTTCTCATAATAAAAACCTGAGCTCTGAATTAATGACTATATTCATCTACAGTAGCTGCTGAGTAAGGAACTCAGGCAGCTCAACCCACGTCCCTGTCCATTCATCGTACAATATGTAAGAAAGCTGTCTGAATTAGTTTAACTAAAAGGTTAAAAACGGATGAAAAAAACAATAAGTGGTGCTTCTTTACTGTGTTGGAAAATGCTGTTCTTATTTTATGACAAGAAAAAGAAAAAAGATGTGAATTGAATTCCCACTGATTAATGGTTAGTTAAGAGGGAGGATCAGGCTCTTCAGAGAACTACGCTCATGATACAGAACAGCTGCATCATGTTTTTTATTATTTATTTATCTTGTATTTTTTGAAACATTCAGAATCAGGAAGCATTTTGAATATGAATTAAAATCTCTTGAGATTTTCTAGGCATTTTAAATGAGCAGTTGGAGAAGACATACTACACTTTGAAATACTACAGTTTAAAAGACTAATTATTACAATACTAGGAAGGAGCCACAGCAGTTCTTTATTACATTAAAGGTTTCCATCATTGGACTAGGTCCAAGATTCATTGGGTTTATGTATTATTTTATAATCCTATATCGTAGTTGTCTTTATAGGAAGCAGAAAAGGCTACAGTATACTTTCTTTACTGATCTAATTTTGAAACTGCAAATTCTTGACACATGACCAAATGCATTCACAGTTGGATTCCATTCACATTGATCTTCACATTTCAGAAATGCTTGGCATTTGTTTTTCATTGGTGTTTCTGCAGAGGCTGCTTGTACACTTCAGTGTAGAGGCACAGTAACTGAGGAAGTTTTTCCTACATGAAACTGTGGTTGTATCATTCATATTGCTCTATAATTAATTAAATACCATTCTTATACATTTGGATTTGGAAATAGTTTCCCTTTCTATGGTGTAAACCCTCATAATGAGCCATAATAAGAGGTCACCCTTACTTTATGTCATAATTATTCATCCAGAAGTATTTGGTTTAAAGTGTCTTTTGATACTTGAATAAATGAATAAACTTAATGTAACTTATTGATGAAACACAGCTTGCTGAGTGCTAGAAAATGACCAATACATAGCAGATCTTAGCTGTGAAACATGCAGGGTATACAGTATGTTAGTGATCTATTACTGAAAACAGAGTGTGCTCATAATTTGTAAAAATGTAGTATATCATTCATAAAGAATTAGCATTAATACCCCTTAAGCTTTTATAGGATAAAAGTATTTCAAGCCTTTCAATTTAGGTGCATAGAATATGGAGTTATTCAGAATTCACTGAATGGCAATTTCAATCTAAACATCTAATTTCATAGTCTTACATAAGGAAGACATACTTTTAAATGTGTTATAACAAAATATAATAAGAATTTTTTAAGAGAGGCATATTCATTGGTCTTAATATCTACATAAGAAGGCTTTTTTAACCTTTACTATTTATGTCAATATATGTAAAGAGCCCCATTAGAGGGAAATATTCATCATTTTAATTCTAATGCTTATTAAACTAACACCCATTTCTTCAGTACATTGTTCATTGGACCTTTGAATCATCCTCTGCACAATACATTTAAAGTTTACTTCACAGAATAATTGCTAATTATCACATCATCTGCTTGTTCCTCTTTTAAGGAGAAATGTTTTCTTCAGCTCAGAATCAAAGAGTGGAAATGTTTGAACGTAGAACACAATTATTCAATGAAATAATTTGTTAATAGCTTATTAATGTTAGCTATGCAAAAAAATAAACACTCACAATCAATTAGAAAATTAAATTAAAGCATTAAGGCTGTTCATTTTGCAAAGGGAAAGGTGTTTAAACCTCAGTGAAAGAATACACTTAGAATCTGTCCAGGTCTTCATGGAACTGAATGCACTGTATAATTTGCTTTGAATTTAGCATACAAATGACCATTCAAAAACATTTTATATTAGTTCATGGAATCTTTTGAGGAATGATATAAAAGGAGACCTAAAACATAAATGTAAAAATGCAGGGGCTCGGAGCAAATCTGAAATGATACTTTGGACCCTTCAAAAAGCAAGGGCTCATCGTAGTTTAAATATTGGGGGATAAAGCCTTGATACCCCTTCCGAAATGAATGAAATCTGCTCTAAAAAAGTTGAAGAGGAGGAAGCTATAACATACAGTGTATATATATATAAACCTCTATTTCTCTTTTAAATACTTTCTTCAGGTCACCCAGGCCCCACTATTACAAATGGTCCAGAAGAATCTAAAAAAAGAATTCAATTTCTCTCTTATTTTTACATTTTAAAAAATTACTTTAAAGTAACATTCTTCTTGATGTTTTAATACCTGTGGAATTCCATTTAAGTTTGAGTATTTATCTGAAGATCCGTCTTCAAAAAATATGCAGAAGGGACTTAGAACTTAATATTCAATTTAACAAAAGCATTTGTAAGCCTTTTATGTTGGAATGTGTCCATTTACATTTCTAATGACTTATTAAGTCCACATTTGGACTGTAAGTACAAGTGGATAATTATTTATGTAATGTTTTCATTAAAATACCTTTTTTTTAAAAAACAAAGTCCTTTCTAGGTAGGGCAAGTAGATGAGACAGTTCAAATGTCACCTCCCTCAAGCAACTAAACAGACATTCTCCCTTCCTGCATCACAGATAAAAATTAGTCTGAAATAGTGAAGAACATTTTGGCCTCCTCAAATCCCCTGCCTCCTATCGCTCACAGCTTGTCATGAGCACTAAAATAGTACCATGTTCCTGAACTGTGATGAGCTCTATTGATATAGCTTTGTAAAGAAAGCTTATGTTTTAGCTAGGCTGCTGCATATATCGATAGCTTTCCCCAAAACAGTGTTGAACAGCATCTCTGGATTCATATAAAAATGAAATCTTCACCCAGCATATTCTATTGACCTTCATTTATACAGTTTCAATGCAAAAATAGGAGCTCAGAGCTCAAACATTTTTGTCACACAAGGCTTCAGTAAGCATTTGGCTTTTACTGCAGTGCAGTAGGTGTGACTGTCCTTTTTGATACAGCCTCTCAAGAGCTTAAAGGGAGGCAGCATGTTGTTAAAAAAGCTTTTCTAAGTACCTCTTCTTTCAAAACAAAAGTAAAAGGTTTACTTAATAAGGGATAATTAATCATTGGTAATATGATAATGAATAAAGTTGACTTGTTCAATATCATTATCAGACTTGAAACTGGGCTGACATGTTGACAGCAGTGTTTGTGTTAAATACACCAAAGTATAGATGATTTCCCAGTCAACTTTATTCCCTTTTACATTTTTAAAATGTAAAAGATCAACAATTACAGTACTAAGAGCAGTACGGTAAACCTCTATGGTAAATATGATGGGGATTTCCAGATCCACTAATTATGCTATAGTAGTAAAAAATATAGTTAAAAACATAAAATCAGACTTCTAAGCTAGACTCATTAACTTAGCTATATGCATTCATCAAGGTTATGCTGAAAAAAACAATGCCATATTTGCATATGTAATAAATGTATGCCTAATTAAAAAATTAATGTAACTCATTTTGTGACATCTTGTGACAGTTGTTTCAATAAAATGAAGGGAATTACATTTTATTCTTTGGTGTTTACATTAGAGAATAGTGCATTGCCCTAATTAAAAATAATAAGTACCCATCAATTTAAGCAAAAATAAATGCATAACATTAAAAAATGAGAGGACCCACAGAAAAGCTTTTCACACACAATTTTTTTATTATAGCCTATTATTTTGGCAGTATACTAGTGTAAAATCTTTCTTTTTTAGATATGTTTACAACCTGGTGATTTAACCAGTTGTAGGCTATATTTTGTTTTCCGATGATCAGAATATGTCCTTTTTGTTGCCAAATAACAAAGTGTTTGTGATATAAATACTGTTTAACCCCTCTGCAAAATGGACTGTAAGTAACTAGTAATAAGTCACTATACGTTTGTGTCTAAATATTCTGTCTTGGATGTAGAAGAAGTAAGAGCATGAGGTCTGAATAATTTACAATTACATATATCTTCAATTTGAAAAATTTGACTCTGCACTATCAGTATAGAGGATCGCATGGAGGAATTTGAGCAAAACATTCCCACAGCACATTTTTTATTTCCAAAACATTTTTTGAGTATCTACTTATGTTATCTGCTTAGGTTTGTTGCATGCATTATATAATGTTCTGTTTTAATCAGAAGAGTTTCATGTTTTGAGTGAAAAAAGGTACTAGAAAATTTCATTTTCATACCAGGCTGGGGTGAGGCAGGCAGCTCTCAGGAAATTAACTGAATCTTTCACCATGCCCTGTATTGTTAAGGAGCACAGCATCTGGAACTGCTGTACAGGGCACAAGCTGTTAAAAATATTTCTGCCAGGGTATATGCAAAAATAAAACTTTTTTTGCCCCTCCTCCCTCTTACCCCTTTGCTAAAAGTAACTCTGTGCTGCAAATACAGGCTACATGCCAGAGTATCCCTGATTATACTTATTTCAGTCAGGAGAACCTTTTTCTAAATAAACCCATTCAGTGAATGTAACACCTATCACATACTGTACCACATCTGTGTACCTGCAGTGATACCATTATTAAATGGTGAGAGCAAGTTATATCCTTTAACAAGAAAACACAGGTGCACATGCAGTGATGCTGCTGTGTTGGGGGAGGAAGGGACACTTGACAGGACATTTCACGTGTCCCATCCTTTTACAAGACCTGTGATTCACAATGATGAGATATGACATGTCATTCCCCTGTTTTGTTTCTTATAATTAGCATGTATTTACTCACCTAATTAGAATATGTCATGATCAATCAGATTGCCCGAACAGCTCAGATGTCACAAAAATAGTAATTTCTGCTGAGTTGTTATTGTCAGTGGTGTTCGTGTTAAACAAAGACATTGATGTCTCTGCCTGTGTAACGTTTTTCCACATTTTTCATGCAACTGGTTTGGGCAGTGACCTCCCATTTGTGAAATTCAAGATAAGCACAATGAGACACATCCAAATACGATACATCTTTTCTTTTTTTTTTAATCGGGCAACCATGAGGGAACATTTGAATAACCTACAAATCCTTAAAATACCTTAGTCCTGGCATACTTAATATGTTAAAATGGGAAATAATAGGAAAAAGGCCAGACCTCCAAATGCTTCTGCTCATAGAGATGGTGGACTGAAAAATCAACCTTTTAAAAGATGCTAATCCTGTTGTTTCATAAACTTTACTAGTGAAAGACCCACAATAACATCACATAAGCTCACTGCTTTCTCATGATCCATCTTTTTGGTACTGGGGCGTTTCTGGAGGTGGGGTCTCCCCCATACTGGATTGCATATAAGCACATAAATGAATAGCAAAATAAGACACTTGGGCAAGCAGTGGAGATTCACACCTGTCTGTGCCCAGTGCAGTGATTCCCCAGAACGACAATCATGATCAGTTTTGGGTCCCAACCCACAATTCAAGATTCCATGACTAAATAACATCAACAGATCACCTTTAAGGCTGCAGGCTGTGCAGATCATTGGCAGAGATTAAATTAACAGAAACAGAGTGATTGGCAGGTAATTAGACAAGCAAGAAGTAAAAAAGCCTTTCCCAGGACAGGAAAATTGGATTCTTCAATTTATAACATAGATTGTACTTCTTCTGCAAAGTTTTGGTGATTGCCTGCCTTTAACACCTTCTCATATACTGAATCGGATTGTATTTCAATAGATTCTTGTGAGTACATTTTGCTATTGCTAAGAGTTATTTAATCTTTATGAACTGTGTGGGTGCTTTATTCAACAAGCTTTTTTATCCCTACAGTACCCTGCTGAATAAGCATGCAGACAAAAACAATATCAAAAAGAACTCACTGATTGGAGCAATACAAGAGCAATGATTGTGGGCAAATCTTGAAAACAGCATCTTTTGCATATAGCCATGGGAACTTTTTATTCAAGATTTTTTCTGACATTTATGACATTTATGACAAACAGTGCTTGAGGAAAGCTCTAAGCATCATCTAAGACTCCACACATCCCAGCTACAGACTGTATGACCCTCTACCATCTGGAAAACGGTACCAGAGCATTCGGGCCCAGACTACCAGACTCAGAGACAGTTTTTACCCCCGCACTATCAAACTATTAAACTCCCAGCCTCTCTCACTCTCACCTCACCTCTCACCTATGATCTGAACCTCACAGTGCCTTCTTTCTTTCTTACCAAAAACTCTTTTGTTGTTTTGCACACTGCCTGTTGTCTCTGTCTTTCTTTTATTATAGAATTGTATTGTCGTTGTTGTTGTTGTTGTTGTTGTTGTTGTTGTTGTATTAGGTATCGTCTGAGAGCTAGCTAAATAGCATTTTGTTATACCATATACCTGTATATGAGTATAATGACAATAAACCTGAACTTGAACTTGAACTTTCTCCTGTACAAATTAACAAAGCACCCATCAATTGTGATTTGATGATTTTAAAATTACTAAAATAGTTTGGTGAATTAGGTTATACCCTTAGGGTTCCAAAATGATTGCACCTTGACACAGAAAAGAAATACCACTCTTTAAAGGACAAATAAGAATACATTGATAGACTTTTTTACAGGAAACCTAAAAGAGGTTGTCATAACCTCTAAAAAAGAATAAAAAGCAAATTCACCCAGCAAGAGCCTGGGATTTCAAAATCCTCAAATGAGTGTTTTTGATGGAGTGTAACATTAACCTTATGTTTTACATACAAAAAAGCAGAAAGGCACACATACAGAAAAAAGAAATTTTCTGTCATTTCCACAGCCTGCGTTTATTTTTATGATTCATTATCAAGATGCCATTCCATGAATTTCAGAAAATAATTTACAAAGCCCTCATATCTTCCTGGACTGAAATCATTTTAATACAGACAGTCTTAAACATTTTCCTCCATTTTTTCTTTCTCAAACAGAAATAGTAAAAGAAAGAAAAACTTCAGAAAGAATTCCATTTTCGATCACTTTTATTAAACACAGCATCAACTCGAAGATGAGTCCTTGTTAATATATGTGACTCAAAACAGGATAATAACTTATGATTGTGGCTTTAGTGAACTACTTTGATCTCAGTCTTTTCACAATTTCTCTAACACCTGCCAGTATAACTGTCTCTGGCACAGCTTGTCATGGTTTATAAATGCAGCTGGAACATTCAACCTTTAGGTCTAAGATCACAGAGAAGCATCACATTTATAAGATCAGAGGATTTTTTCTCCAGAGTTTTGCTCTTATTATCTGGTAACTAGGAGGTGGTCATTTCCTTGCAAGATATTTTGTATGGGTTTTGAATATGTTTTATTAATAATAAAGTAAATGATGGCATAATAAATGTTCAACAGAAGGCACTTAGCTTTCCAAAACGGATTGCACAGAATTTTAAGGTTTGGTATGTATCTAAAAAATATACCAAGACTATTACTTGGAGTTAATAATGGTAGGTCAAAACACAAAATATTATGCAGAGCCAAGAGACAGCCTTCATACTGTATTAAATGGCAAAGGAAACAAGTGCATCTGCCATGGCATTTAATTAGAAGAATCAGAAGCTGTGATAATAAAAATCTTTTTTTTTTTCAGTTTATAAGTCATCCCCTGCTAAGGATTTGAAAGGTATTCACAAACAACACACCAGAGTCAATTTATGTATCAGAAAACTAATAGACATGCTCTGAATTGTTAATGTAAGGATTTGGCAGAGAAGCATATTGTAATGGGTTAAGATCGTTAGGAAGCAATAAACGTTTATAAACTGATCAAAACTATATAGTTTAAATCTTGTTCGTTGTCCTCTTTTTACATTTCAGTTCTTCAGACGTGCTGTTGATTGATGTAAAATGCTTGTTGTTACAACCCGTGTTCAGGGACTGCACCTCTCAGAGAAAGCTTATTTCTATAAGCGTAGAACTCACCCACTCACTCTGAAAGCCTCAAAATCAACCCACAATACGCAGGCGTCCTTGCCTGTATAAAAGATGCTCGGTTTCTACAAGGTCTCAGACTTCCACTGTTACCCCACAGCGTCCGACAAACCCCTTTTACGCATTGCCATTTACGCGCTGGTGTTGTCCCTTACTATAGATTTAATACCGGCTTCTATTTCTTGCTTAAGAATGAAATTTTGCCAACGACCGCAACAATGCAATCCGCGTTTTATTCTACATCTTTAAACTACGAAACAACGACACCTGCTAAACTAAGTATGGAATCGGACGTTTTGCTGATGAATGACACCCTCGTTCCCCTGGGAAATGTCTCTGCAAAGGATTTGGAGAACACACGGGCTCTCTACCATGGACAGTTCTCTCCATCCGTCTCTGTGTTTTTGGCAGTACTGATGACTCTTCTCGTCTTCGCCACAGTCCTTGGCAATGCACTCGTAATCCTCGCATTTGCTGTGGAGAAAAGTTTGCGAACTCAAGGCAACTTTTTCTTCCTAAATTTAGCTATAGCTGACTTTCTCGTGGGTGAGTATTGCAATTTGCAATATTATCGAAATGTTTTTTTTTTTCATTCTAAGAATTTTTCACTGACGTGTCAACCTGCACGAAAACGCACATTTCTATAAAAAATAAGCGTGTACCATTTTAATATTCGTCATTCATCAACGCATTGTTGTTGTCAAGGAATATCAAGCGATAGAGTTTCTTTTGTGAATTGTCTCTTCAGGTGGCTTTTGCATTCCAGTCTATATTCCGTATGTTCTGACTGGTGAATGGAAACTTGGACGAGGTCTTTGTAAACTGTGGCTCGTGGTGGACTACATGCTCTGCTCGGCGTCTGTGTTCAACATTGTCCTCATCAGCTTCGACCGATTTATTTCAGTCACCAGAGCGGTAAGAAAACCGCAAAAGCTCAAGACTTAGCATTGCTAGTGTGTTCCTCCATTTCAGAGTAAAAACTTAGAACATATGTATGTATAATAATATTGTACTCTTCCTAATATATGGACTATACAAGATGCAATGCTCCTTTCTATACATATATATATAAACACATACTGGCACTGAAGCATAAGAAGCTTCAAAAATGTTGTATTTCAGTGCTAAAGTTTATATCTGTAAGATTGCTACTATACTGCTCAAGAAGCTATATTATTTTGAATGCTATGATGGTCATTTTTAGTGTGGTATTATTATTTACTACCTGTTTGTTCTCCTGTTATGTTCAAAACAGATATTTTAACAGTTTGTTCTGGACGTGATCTGCATTGGTATTCTACAATACAAATGCAGGAAACACAAAACTTTGATTTTAATGGCTTTCACTCAGTTCTGTTAAATTATACAATCATTTCTTTAATGACTTTTGGTTGATGTTACCTGTTTGCATTCCCTTTCCTATCAGGTGAGCTACAGGTGCCAGAAAGGGATCACGCGAGACATAGTGCTGAAGATGGCCAGTGTGTGGCTGGCTGCCTTTTTGCTTTATGGCCCGGCCATTATCAGCTGGGAGCACATTGCTGGGAAGAGCATTGTACCAGAGGGCGAGTGCTACGCTGAATTTTATTTCAACTGGTATTTTCTTATGACAGCCTCAACAGTGGAGTTTTTCACACCCTTCATAAGTGTAACATACTTCAACCTCAGCATCTACATCAATATCAGGAAGCGCAACCTCATGAGGAACGATCACCTGACAGCAGGGCCAGGAGACTGTGAAATGGAATTTCAAGGCAGTAGCAAGAATCGGCAGGTGTTTTTTGTCAGGCCTGCAGCTGGAAGGAGTGAGGGGAGGAAAACCAAGAGCTGTCAGGTTGCCAGTGCCAAAGTGTCAGTGGGAGAGAGCAGTGCTAAGAAAATCGATTGTCAGTCCATAGACTTGCCACCTTTACAAATGGAAGACCTAATTCAACAACATGGTGACAGCTGTTACAAACCTGTAGAACAGTTTTATGGAACACAGCGCAGGTCTGATGTGGCCACTAGCATTGCAAGTCGCTTTAGGCTTTCCAGGGATAAAAAGGTGGCCAAGTCTTTAGCAGTGATCGTCTGTGTGTTCGGTTTATGCTGGGCTCCTTATACCCTGCTTATGATCATCCGGGCTGCCTGTCATGGCCAGTGTGTGCAACACTATCTCTATGAGATCTCGTTCTGGCTTTTGTGGATTAACTCCTCCATCAATCCTGTTCTGTACCCCCTGTGTCACATGAGTTTCAGAAAAGCATTTATGAAATTGCTCTGTCCCAGAAAAATAAAAATACAGCCTCACTATTTTGAGCAGAAGTGCTAAAAAGACCCTTATTTTTTTACTGTGATTGTTTTCTTCGGCACAATGGTAAAGTGTTAGAGGGAATCAAATCAAAATCCTGCTGTTTGTATTTATAAATGTGCACTGAGTTATGTAAGATGTGTATCCTGAATGGTAGTTTTTCTATGTTTGAAAAAAAATAACTTGGATTGTGTATAAGCATAGCAGTTACATACAGTACATACATGTTTAAATTAAATTTATGTAGTTTTGTGCAATTAAAATGTTTGTATTTTTCATTGTCATGTGACATCTGTTTAATTTTCCTAACGTTGGTATTTGCATAGATACTGCCTTGTTGCAAGATGTAAGGTGGAATCATACTGTAGTTCCATTGTGAGACTGAAAATTTACAGTGGTGTGAAAAAGTAAGTACACCCCATGAAAAGGTTTGTCTTTTTTTACATTTCTGGACAAAATGATATTCGATCGTCATTAAAACAATACCGTTAGATAAAGGTGATCTAATTTTAAAGAAAAATTTTAAATTTTACATTTTGCACTCATTTGTACTATGTAAATCAACAGAAATGCAATTTCCTTGTGGGGGAAAAGTTAGTACACCCCTACCTTTATCATTGCATCAAATGCCTAAAATTAGAATCAGGTGCATCAAAACAGGTGCAAATGTTTAGAACATCTTTAGAGAGTAACGTAAGGGCACTGCCTTATATAAACATCAGAAAGGTTTGGTCTTAGCAATTGAGGTGTGTGGCTACATCATGCCAAGATCAAAAGACCTCTCTGAGGCCCTCAGAAGAAAATTGTTGATGCCAGTGTGTCTGGGAAGGGTTTTAAAGCCATTTCTAAGCAATGTGTAGCCAATCACTCCACTGTCCGAAAGATCATCTACAAATGGAGAAAATTTCAAGCCACTGGCAATCTATCCAGGCCAGGTTGTCTCACCAAATGCAGACCAAGAGCTGATCGAAAGATGCTGCAGGAAGTCTCCAAGAACCCCACGAGAACATCAAGGGATTTACAGGCAAGTCTTGCCTCAGTCAGTGGCAAAGTACATGAGTCAACCATCCGAAAGAGACTGCACAACTTTGCCCTACTGTACATGCGAGGTTAGGAAGGAAGATGCCTCTGCTCTAAAAAAAAAAATATAGATGCACAACTGATGTTTGCCAGACAACACCTTGATGAAGATCAGGACTATTGGAACAATGTTCTCTGGACGGATGAGACAAAGTTAGAGCCGTTTGGCCACAATGCCAGACGTCATATTTGGCGAAAACCAAAAACTGCCTTTGACCAAAAGAACCTCATACCAACTGTAAAGCGTGGTGGTGGAAGCATTATGGTTTGGGGCTGCTTTTCTGCCTCAAGGCCTGGCCACCTTGCCATCATAGTCAACCATGAATCCCACATTGTACCAGAGAGTACTAGAGGAGCACGTGAGGCCATCTGTCAAAAAGCTGAAGCTGAACTGTAAGTGGACCTTACAACAAGACAATGACCCAAAACACTCAAGCAAATCCACAAAAGAATGGCTCAAAAAAGAAGAAATGTAGGGCTATGGAATGGCCAAGTCAAACCCCATGGAAATGCTGTGGGGGGCTTGAAGCGAGCAGTACATACAAGAAAGCCCTCAAACATCACACAGTTGAAGGAGTTCTGTTAGGAGAAGTGGGCAAAAATTTCTCCAAGTCGATGTGGAGACTGATGGACAATTACAAGAAACGCCCACAAGAAGTGATTTCTGCCAAAGGGGGCAACACCAGCTATTGAAGCTAGGGGGTTTTCTTATTTTATCCACAGCAGACAACTGCATTTCAATTTTTTTGTTGAATAAATGATTGCAAAGAATCATTTAAATTGTTGTTTGTTAAATTAGATCACCTTTATCTATCAATATTGTTGAAATGAAGATCAAATATCCATACATGCAAATATGTTGAAAAACACATACCTTTTCATGGGGTGTACTTACTTTTTCACAGCACTGTATTCATAGTTGAGACAGCTCAACTGTGTTTCATGTTTCTTCAATCTTCTAATAACACTCTGTTATCTGCGAGGAGTTTTCCTGGTCTTTTTAAAATCCCTTTGGCTAATCCTCATGCTGTGGCATCATCTGCAAAACTGAATTGTTTAATAAATGTACCAGATTACAGATTACCAATCCAAATTAGGAGTGGTTCCACAATAGATCCCTGTGGAATCCCATTAATTTCATCACAGAATCTGACCATTCACCACCCCGTTTTGATATATATGTATAGTATAATTTAGGATGATTACTAACGTTTTTGGAGATGTTCACCTGTTTTTTTTCCGTTTTAGAAGCCCTAGCTCATGTTATGTTTACAATTTGACAATAAAAAGCATTACATTGAGAGAGTTGTTAAAAGAAACGTCTCAGAATTATGTGAGAGGATGTATTATACTTTAGTCCTTAAATTTGTGGAAGTATATTGACTTGAGCCATGTAATCAAACCAATCGAACCCCCCCCAACAAGTGCTGCAAACAAAATCAGTTTCTAGGCAACTGGTGGTCAGCATCTGACTACATAACATGTTCCTTTACAGAAGATGAAGAGTCATGCTGTTACCAAATGCTATCTTATTAAACATCACTGTAAAAAAAAATCTTTCTACCCAGATTATTGTAATTAAGATTTGCTTATAACTGCAATTTTAAAAAATGTCAAAATTGTGTCATTTATAGGAGAAAATTTTAGAAGACTTTTGTTAAAACCAGATATTAAATATATTTAATATTAGATATTTTGAAAAAAAAAATTCTCATTTTATCAGTATGGACAGAATAAATGTGTTTTGTATGATTTAAGAACAAAGAAATTAAACTATAGACATCCACTGAATTGATATACATTTTAGGGCTTAAAATCTGTTTCTTTGCAGCTTTGCAATTTTTGGCTTCTGAACAAATTTAGCATTATTGTTGGGTAATTTAGTGTTGTGCCATTGTAGTTTGGTAGGGTAAATGTGGCCAGGGTATCCTTAGTGAATACGCACAAGCATATCGCATCACATATCAGGGACTTAAAGGCCACGCAGCTTACCCAGTAAGGACTTATTAATCCTCCACCCTCCAAAAAAGCCTTCCATTTAGTATTCCTGTTCATACCATTGAACAGAAATAGGTGGCTCAATGCTCACTGCAAAGGATTACAAAGTTGTCTTAATTTTTCCAGAAACCATTGAAAAAAATTGTATATTACAAATTCATGGAAATAAAAAAAGTATTGTGTTCACAATTTTGTTCTAATGTTTATGTACTGTATGTGAATATTATTTTATATATTGTCATTTTTTGTAAATTAACTGCCTGGAAGAATAAAGTTAGTCATTTGATATTTTTTCCCACAAACAAGTGAATATGGATAAGATTTTACTTCAACATTTCTACCTTGGTTTACAATGTTTTGTTAACCTGAAATACTAATCTTTCCAAAAATAAAGAGACTACATGAATTGAAAACTGGTTTTGTCTCTGAAATACATACTAAGCATCAAAAGAAACATTTAAGCATATACAGTATACCTTTTGCAGAATAAAGAGTTTGTTACTTTATCACTAAATCACAGAATTAGTGGAGGGATGTATTGAGCATAGGTGATGAAATGAATTCAGCTCTGTCAAGCCTGGTGAAAATAAAGATTGAAAAACACAGGGAAAAAACAATATCCCCCAAGAGAAAAACAGCTTTTTGCTACTGGCTTGTTGGAGGCTGGACTCTTAATCTCTAACTAGGGTGTTCACAGCCATCAATTTCTAACATGACATTACATCCAAACACAGTCCAACAATGAACCATGAATCACAACACCGCGCCATGTAATACAGTATAGGAAGATCCAGAGTGATGCTCAGTGGGTTTTGTAGCTAGCAACTTCTAAGATAGTAGGACACTACAGACATCATTAACATACCTCAATCTGGGACAGTGTGAGTCACAACATGTCACTAAGATTGACATATTACCATGCACCATCTTTGGGATTGTTTTCACACTGCCAGTTCCACTGTATCACAAACACCACATTGCAACAACCCACACATCACTTTAAAGGCAACTAAACAGTCATCTTTCGCAGACCAGATGACCACACGGGGGCTCAGTGCTCTCCAGTGTTCACTGACACAACAGAATGAGGTGGTGTGAGTAACACTTCAGGTGAATTCTAGCCAGCAGTTGCTCAAAGTCCTCTCGTTTGTGAGGAATCAAGAATGGGTACAGATCACCTGTGGTGTGCTTGCTGCTGTCCATCAGGATGTGCTGAAAGATATGTTACATTGTATGACAAATCAGTCAACAGGTAGATGTCTAATTGCTACAGATCTTCACTTGTAATGATTGATGACTACCTGTCTGTTAGGAACTACAATAATCAAGTTCTAGTACCTTCTTGCTCAATCTCTTGATGGCTCATTCAAGCATACAACATTCTAGTAGGAAAACAGACGTCCTACTAGAACATCTACTGTGCATCTAGTACAATGAATAGGTACTGTACATTTTTGTCCAGGCTCTGTAAAATAAATGGGACAGACTTTCACGAGACTGTATTTGCAAAGTGTTGCAAAGCTTTACAGCTTGCAATACAACTTGTGTTGCTTCCATTAGCAACCACACATGCTAATAGCCTGTGACAGCACTGCAGATTCCCTGTTGGTGACAAATGTTTATATACAAAATTAATTTATCCATTGATGTCTATTTAATAAGATGTCTATTTAATAAAATGTCAAGAAAAACATCATTCATTTACTATCATCTTCCTGATAGTAGTTATTTGTTAGTTTTAAATTACTTAGAATTTGTTGTGAGACATGTTTCTTTTGATACTCAGTATAATCCTGGGAGATTACCTGACTGTACCAGATCGGTGATGAATATCTGAAGAGGTGCCCACAACCTTGAAACACCAAGATGTCACATGAGGAAGCTAAACGTGAGCACAGAAGTGCACTCAACATGACTGGACTGTATAGTAAACAATCTATCTCCACAGCCAAAGAATATGGAATGCCATTTTGGCCTTATTAGTCACCTTTGGCTTCATCCTTGACTGTATGGGATAGTTAGTGAATGAATCTAGTGAATCACTTAAAAGAATAGTTATGCAGAGAACCATCGTAGTCCAACTTAAAATTGGACTTAATTTCTTATTAACGTTGTAGATTTTATACACATTAAATCTCTTCATATATCATTATGTAATCATAAAACATTATGACTGAATTAGTACTTCAGCAAAATTAGTCAGGATAACAGTTAACTGAAAATACTGTGAGTCCTTTGTAACCCTGGAAGTATAAAACTTTTAGCAATAATTGGTTCTAAATAATACAAAGTGAGAAATAAAATTCAGCAGGATGCCTTGCTGTTCAATAATATGGTTAATTGTAATTTATTGTTTAATTGTGCAAATAATGTGATATCGATGATGTATTTTTACTGATTTACAACAAGGTTATACATACATTATAGAAGAAAAATCCAGATTGAAAATAAACTCAAACAAAAACATTCATATTTTGTTTCTTGGATCAAAGT
This sequence comes from Lepisosteus platostomus, assembly GCF_059453375.1. NCBI lineage: Eukaryota > Metazoa > Chordata > Actinopteri > Semionotiformes > Lepisosteidae > Lepisosteus > Lepisosteus platostomus. The sequence goes on along the minus strand of NC_142630.1, from coordinate 11,481,593 downwards.
TGACCATAACATGTTGTGACCAATGTCTAGCTTGTATATTCACTCATATGTACCATACATAGGTCTTATAGCACAAATCTGTTTTTCTTTTTTTTACGTTTCCATACATACATGCATTAATGTACTTTAACCTGGACAACATACTTGTCTGCTTTAAGTGAAGAATGCAATGAGAATCCCAAGAAAAAGTTGTCCCAAGAACATTTATATTCTGCAGTTGTCGCTGTTCCACAAAGTAACACTAAAATGTGCATCTGCTGCCACTTTGGAACACAACAATACAGGACAAATAAGACATACAGAAGCAAGAATACATAACACAAATGAAGTCATTAGATTAGAATGTTATCCTTCCACAAACTGGGGTGAACATCACAGGCAAACCTGTGAATCTGTGAATCTCGCTAAATACATGAAACCAGAATATTCTGCAATTAGTTTGCCTTAATGAGGATTGGGGTGGGGAGCAGCAGGGGGGCACTGGTTTCAACCTGCAGTTTTAACAGTAAATGGAGAAATGCGAGAGAAGTGCTAGGCCAAAGGACAATGGAAGCCTTGTGTTCCTTACACCTTTTAAAGGCACTCTCTACAAAAATCTAACACTAAAATGTAGTAGGTCAAAATAAAGAAAACCAAACCAAAAAAAATGGGGCAGATAAGGGGAGGAATTTAGCCACTGGATGGAATAGTTAGTGCACTGTGCCCTCTACAGAACAAGACCTTCATAATTTGGTCCATCAGCTTCAGGAGACTCTTTCCGCAGGCGCAAATGCTCCAGTGTGTTGTGAAAGTGTTTGTTAATTTGCTCTGTTTCCTCGCTTGCCTCTAGGTTTGGAAGATCTTCTCTTATCTTCTGGATGAGTTGGTTGAGGACTTGCACGGTGACCTGAAAAATCAGTGTCAGATAACATATATTTGCACTATTTTTGTTGACCACATTTTCTTAAGTTCCTTATTCAAAGATGACTGCATATAGACCATTATTTAATAAGACTCAACGCAAAACCACCGATCTTTGTATGATTTATTTTCTATAAAATGGAACAAACCTACGATAATTTTATTTAATAGAACTTGTTGACACACCATGGATGACAACAAAATACTCCACTGCATGTGTTTTACAATGCACTTTATTTTATTTGAGCACATGGTTAAGATCAACTGCTACTTTCCTAATGACATTCATAGGTGCCAGTAGGGGTTTCTGTTGGGTAAAGATCAATCAGTCTAAGATCTATTATCAACATTCCCTGACTATTACAAAACAAAAAGATCAAGACCAAACTCCATATTACATACCAAGATGCACAGAACAAAAAACTCTGTACAACAGCTTTGCTCCAATTAAATGTTTCTCCCTGTTCCTTAAAGAGTAAGTTATCAAAGCGGCAGAATCACACAACTGCGGAAAAAAACTAATATTTTTAATATCCCATAAGAAAATAGTAAATAAAATATGTAAGTCTTACCGCATCATTTTCTTTTTCGAAGAAAAAGATGTATCTGTTTAGGATTTCGATAAAGAGCTGGACCTGCAATGATGGGTCCATGCACTGATTGGCTATCTTTAGGGCTTTCTTCAAGCACTCCATTACTCTCTTCCCATCATGAATCTGAAAACCAATGATGTTTAATATATATAAACACACATAAACATGGTTACTTTATTTAAATAATTGGCATGAAATCTTTCTTAAGAACCACTGAAATGTTATTTGTTGGTTCTTGTTAGCTGGTGAGACTGAAAAATATACTAAAGGATACATCAGACCAATATCTATCCAAATAATTAAACATATATTTCAAGGGATGGAATCAAGTGGAAAGTCCAGCAACTATGCCCTCTTTGCCTTTATAGTATTGAAATGTCTCCATGCTTTTGTTTAGACACCTTTTTACACTTTTTCCTGTCCTTCAGTACTCTGAATTTCACGAGCCATGAGAATTCGAACAGCACTCAAATCATTCAAAGCAGTGCTAGTCAAATTAAAAACTTTTCTAAGTATTATTCCTTATTATTTATAATTAGCATTTTTCACAGCTTTAAGAAATGTTACTGAAAAACATTTTGAAAGAATCCTAAGTTGTGTACTTCAAAAACTAAAAGCGAGAACTCTTTGCTTTTACTAAAATATGACACTATATTAAAGATCACATAATGTGCTACACATCGCAGAGAAGCTAAAAATAAAAAGGCACGAATGCCAAACAAAACCATTGTGTATTCTATACCCATCAGCTTGACTTTCAGCCACCGAAGGCTGTGTTTACGAAGTACTAATGTATCACATACTCTTTAATTTTGCTTGTTTCCACATAAAACTAAATAATATTCATATGGTGCATAAAAGCAAACAATTAATCGCATACCTCTTCTCCATTCTTATCTGTGTTTCTGCCAGACCAGAAGAGATGTGCACAGATGCTGACAGCGCGACATTGATCTGGTTTCTTCAGGAGTTTGGAAGCTGCCAGTGCACACTGTGTCCTCAAAGGTTCATGATTCTCTTCACTGAAACATTTCATCCTTTCAAATGTTCCAATTATTAAAGTGATTGCTGCTAGCTGTGCCTTAGAATCACTGATTTCATCCTCGTAAAGGGAAAAGGCCTGAAAAACATTAATATGTTCCAATATTACATCTCTGCTTTCTTGGATTAATTCACACTAATCTAACATTTTCCACACTTTTCCGATTTCTGATGATTCCCGATTCAGTGCAATTAGCATTTACAATTATGCAAAAAAAGGTAATACTAATACAAAATAAAATTATTTTATATATACATTATATCCAGATGGGTAAAAGCATTTACCCATCTTAATGTATTTTGAGAGCACCCATACTGATCTGAAACTTTTAGCATAGATGGTGCGGAAGACTTCTTTACTGGGAAGGTTAAACGTAGCCTGGCTCAGTGCTGAATTCCGTATCACCGCCAGAAATAACATGAATTAAGCATGTCGTGCTTGCCCTCCAGGTTTACCTGTGACATGAACTCGTATGCCACAGTTTCATGGTTCTCAAAGCCAATTTCCCCGGCTGCTAGCGCCCCCTGTAAGAACAGCCGAAGGGGCAGTTCAGCCAGCTCAGCCTTGATCAGTGCACTGATGGTCTGGTGGGCGAAGGAAAAAATCTTCTGACACTTCTTCTCCCACTTGTCATCCTGAGTGGAACAAATAACAAAAATGAACAGACAACCCATCTACTCCCTCTTCACTCTATCTTATTTCATAGGGAGGGGGGGGTCAAAATTACATTACTTAAAAATTACATTGTTCATGTATTTTTATATCTGCATATCAAGGTATTTGAAAGCATTTATCAATGGTGATGGTGATAGCATCCTACACAAAAAAGTTAAACCTTCTAATAGAGAGAGAATGAAAAAAAACATTAATACAAATGGGGAGCAGTGTTTTTTTCTATCAGAGAGAATGTGTTTACATCCATTATGAACAACTGAAGATAATGGATTATCATACTGAAAAAGACAGGCACCCTGCACACATGCACACATTCCTATTTGAAATTAAACTAAAAACCTCACAAGGACTACACATATTTTTCCCTCAACCCTTAATTTCTGAACAGCATTGGCTTTTATCTGCTGCCTATGCACTTATTTATATTGAGTCTGATTTATTATGACCTTATTAACTATTGTTATTATTATAATTATATTGCATGTATTAGTATCACCGCAAAGAAATGATACAGAGAAGAAGAAAAATATAGAATAGGCTGGGACTAAAATGCACTCAAAGACCTTTCTAAAAGTGATTATAGAAATATTGAAAAAAAAACTGAGTACTAGAACAGTAACATACTCCAAAAACACAAAGATCAAAAGGAATTTCTCCAAAAGAAACCAAATAATAAAAATGTACATTCCGTGCAGAGTGTAACAAGACAGTCAAATGTTGAACCTCAAGTGCTACAGACCCATTGAGAACTTATAAAAAAAACAAAGCCTGTAACACCCACCACTTTGGAGTTCTCTTTGTAACGGAAAGCCAACTGATAAGCTGCAAATACCAAAGGGGGTAGTGTGAAGCGAATCCTCTGATTCCCTCCAGCACCAAAGTGTTTCCTGGCTGTGTTTAAAATCTGAACGAGATGAAAACAACAACCTCATGAGAACTGCCCACATTTAAATTAAAAACATTCTAACAAAGTTAAAATGACTTATTTGGGAAATCATAGATTGTGCACACTCTTAGATGACTCGAGCTTATAAATCTGTAAAATAAAAAAATCCTGAACATAAAAGTGTTTGTGTATAGAAATCCAGGTCTTTTCTGATACCTTATAATTCATTATGCCATGTAAACATTCTCCGAGTTTGCTGAAATGTCTCCTACATTAAATAATGCTTCAAGACAGTTTCTTATTTTATTTGAGGATGAAATATCAAAGGCAACAGGCCAGCCATGTTTGCTGTAACAAGTTCAAATATGATGGTCCAATTTAATTATAACAGCAGTCAATTTAAAACCTGCTATCCATAAACATTGCATTACCCTCCTTTACATAGGTCTATCTACTCATAATTTAATTAAGGAAAAGCTTCTCGTGGTGTACACAAAAAACAAGTCAATTCAGCTTCTATTAAATAGATTGATAAAAAAGGGACTGAAGGAAATGTGGAAATTTCTCTGATTACAGTGGGGCGACAAACAAAACAAAAATCGTTACTCAGCATGAAGTGATTGTCCTTCAGCAATCACAAACTAGATTCTTAGCTCACTGGAAACGTGAGATACCAAGTACTTCTGTCACCTATTTCAGTAATATTTAACTGTCAGAGCAGACAATTTAAGACTGAATACCAAATATTGCTGGTCTGGGTCCTCAGAGTGCAGAAGATGAATAAACCTTCCCACAAGGCTCTGCTCCTCGCCAAAATCCTCAGGATCAGGGTCCTCAGCAGGCTGGTCAGGCTGATCCTGGATCAGTGTCGAGACCAGGTTCAGGATGTCATCCACCTACCATGTTAAAAATGAAAACAGAAATATTCAACTCAAGTTTGTGATATTATGCTGTGGTTAGAAACCTATAAGATAGCAGCTCCAAAAACAAGTATATTTCAATCGATTATATATTTATACAACATTATACACCAGACAATGAATACATAACTTCAATTAACATACTCCAACTGTTCTGGAAGATTAGCTTCAAGTTTAAGCTGAATTACCGCAAACATCTCAAAATGCGGTTAAGTGTTATGTCCAATGAATTTTAAACGTCCTAATACTGTCCAGGAATAATAAATCAACAGAAAAGCAGAAGGCAGCTCGCCTGACTTGCACAAACAGATCATCATATACCAGCACTAAAAGCACTTGAAGGTCATCACCTGCCATCAAGTTGATTTTCACAGCATGGCTAACTGTAGGTTACTCATCTTCCAATGGCACTAATAGGACTGTGAATCAATAACTAGGTCTATGCAGAAAATCTTCTAAATCCCTTCCCAGGAATAAATCAGAAAATACCCTTTTATTCCCAAAACAATTTGCTTACCTAAGGCTCCACCTGTATGACAAAATTTTGGAAAATTGAGCACATTTTTCATAAAATGGAACAGGGTTCACATGATGTGAATATGAAACCTATTTGTAAAAATAGCTTTATTTTGGCAGAAAATTGTTCTATTTACTTTATACTAAAACCTATGTTGGTTTAGTTAATGGTATAAGCGTGTAAAAAGTTTCTATAATAACTACCTAGTTTACCATGATTACCTAGAAGCAGGGACAAACTGAAACTGTTTCAGACCTTGGCCTATAGCTAGTCTGGAAACATTCCCATGACACAGCTGGGCCTGGCAAAAACTTAAATGTAGAGCTAGAAGACAGACGTGGTTTCAGGTTTCTATTTCATTTGCAACCAATGCAAAGCATGAGCTGGAAACACTCACAAAGGTGGCCACATCTGCTACTGTCCCCCAACTTTCATGGCACCTCCCTTCTGATCAACCTTGCTGATCACAAATGATAATCAGCACATTTAAACTGTCATGTCTGTTCAATAAAATGTAATCAATCTGCCACAACTGCCATTTTTCTGATGATAACTACACTGAGTTTTTGCCACTAAAACTGATTAGCGTCTTGTTATATTTACCTCTTAATATTAAAAAATCTTTGATGAATGCTATGATCACAAAAATGCTCATCATACTCAATTTCATAATAGCTCAGAGGACTTCAATGAAAACCAGGCATGTTAGTCAAGCACCCAAAAAGGCAGTAATTATGCAAAACATAGAAATATTCCGCTCGTAAGAATGATACACAAAGAAACATCAGCAGAGCCATCTCAGCACAAGCTAGACGCACTGTTTTAAAAATGTAACTGTACCAAAAACAAACCCTACCTGTTCCTGCAAGACAATCTCAGTGCTGTAATCCAGGGTATTACTAAGGACGTAGCAACTCATGCTCTTCCTCGACTCGTAATCAAAGTACTCAAACACTGGATGGAAGTGTTTTAGCTTTAGTACTGTCAGAATGTTGTTGTAGGTGTCAACTGGAATCTTCAAAAGCCTTGTCAGTTCTTTTGATACTGCACTGCTGGTGGCGATACTTTAACAGAGAGGAAAAAAAAATCTGTTTAGACCATTATAATTCCTTGGGACCATAAAATGCCATATATTATTTGTGGATGATGCAGTGCTCCACAGCTGGTCAATGTCCAGAATCGTGCTGAAGAGTAAATATTCCATCAGCACATTTTAAAGCAGTAAATTGCACAGCCTGGACCTTTTAGAAGCTTTTGTGCACCAAAAACAAAATACCCCAGTTTTTTTTCCATCTCCAACTAAAAACCTAACAATCTAAAACTGATTTCCTGAAAAATCACAGAAACAAATATCACCAGTAATATTTTTAAATAAATTATCATTCTGACTACATATTTTTGCCAGTAGGTGAAAACTGGAAACATAACTATTGCGTCATGCCTGTCTACTGTTTTGAAACCCTAACACACCACCCCATGTATTTTGTCTATCTGAGCTTAGAGAATCCAATTTACCAAAAAAAGACATTCAAACAAAAGTAGGAAAAACAGCAAAATAAGAAAAAAAAGCAATGCCAGATTCCAGCCTGTAAAACCTCTGTTTATAAATTCAGACTTATACAGGAATTTAAAAATATCAGCAGACTACAGGCATAAAGGATGTGAATATTATAAATATTTTAAATAATAATGTCTACTAATATATCAAAACACTAAAGCATTAAAATATAAAACACAATTAGCAGTTTTATCACCCAAATATAGCCTATGTCTTCTTACTAGGAATTTCTTCAATTGATCTAGCATTTGCACAAACATTTAACTATTCTCTGCCCCAGATCTAAAGATTCAGTGAGAAATAACATGGGTGATGAAGCATCCATCTTGCAAGGATGTTATAGCAGATTACCAGCAATGTGAATACAGAACAGAATAGCACCTATTAAAAGATGTTACTTGTTTTCTATTTTGAGGAAAGAAATCCATGTTGGGAAATGAATGAGATGATTTTTTTTAGGTCAGCACATCAGTGCTTTCTTGTAATAATCCAACTCAGGTTGCCTGCATATTCTGTTATGACATGTCTACTGTAAAAATAAAAACCATGCTTTCAAAAAAACAGTTTGAATGAAGAAGTGTTGCTATTTTTTTACATTTTTTTCAGTCTCTAGAAACCACTTAAGAGCAAATTGTGCTTTAAAGTGACCTCACCGCAGAAGGAAGTGCATCAATAAACATATTCATGAAGGGTATTCAGCCAGACACTACATGAGGCTAATATTGTAGATGTATATAAGAACTGGGAAACATCTAGTTTGATAATTGTGGGTGTTAATTCATGAAATAATGTGTACATTGTACATTATTGTAAACTAAAAGATCACTAAACGACCAGTTTGGTTTTTGCTCCCCAAAACTGAGCTGTTAACAACAGTAGATAAACTAGTAGATAAAAGCTTTAAATAATATGTTGATGCTCATAACATAAAAATGAGTCTAAAATCTGTAAGACTTTTAAAAAGCAGTGTACTATTAAGGAGCTCATCATTACCTCATCATCAATTAATTCATAAATATTATGGCCTTTTACTCACTGTTCAAGGTTCAATTTGTTAAATATTTCAACAGTTGTCTCCAAAACTTTGTCAACATAGTCCACTCGGTCAGGATAACATTTCATTGCCAAGTTAATGAGGGACACTTGCAATGAAACCACATCCTCAGATGGCATGTCCTGTCGTGACTGGAAAAAGGAAAGGTCAAAACTGAATGAAAGTTCAAATCAATGGACAAAAAAGAAGAGAAAAAAAAGAGGATAAAAAGAGAAAGTCTAATATGCATTCATATACTTCAGATACCCGGAGAGCTAAATAAGCCTTCTTACCTGTATAACTGTAGCTACTTGCTGTGAGAAAATATCAAACAATTTAATATCTGCCGGAATACCGGGGCCATCCTCTCTGTGAGCAAATAAAGCAAGTCTGAAAAACAAACCAAAAAACAGAGATTTACTTGTTTTTCAAGGCTGTAACAGAAATTGAACTTGGACATTTTCTTAAACAATGATCAGCTTTGCATAACTGACATAAATCATTTGTCTTACCTGTCAATCAATGCAATAATGATGTTTTTGACATTAACATGCTGGTGTAGCTCAGCACAGGCACGCAGGAATGGGTTGAGAGTCTGCAAATGAAACTCATCAGGAAAAACCTGAAACAAAGGAGAGATATCACAGCCATAAAAAGTGCAGCTGAAGAGCTGATGACCGTGTTCAGTAGATTATTTCCAGGAGGTCAACAACACACTCTGGACAGCTTTCCGAGGTACTGTATTGAAATGCAAGGCCTCTGGACACAAAAGCTCTAAAGCACCATAATTTACGTATACCAACACTTGTAGCTTTAGTGACTATGCATCAGTAATTTAGGAAAAAAACACTACAAGTGTGATGTGGTTTAGACATAAAGCAGAATTACAGGTAAAGGTCAAATAAAAAAAAACATCTCAAGTTCAAGAGCTTCAAATGCACAAATGCCCATCTTGGCACTCTGTTATGTGAATCAGGTTGTGGAATTATGAGAAGGCCTATGTTTAGGTTCAATGTTAATAATTACCTGAATAATACATTCCATGAGGTATTCCTGAGCCAGGGCGTCTCTGCAATTGACTACCTGCTCCAAGATCCCAGGCAGCACAATCTGAAAAAAAAACCAGCAATTGACATAAGCTGAGACAGATGTTTCATAATGCGATACATTAAAATGAGTAGAACACTTGGATTACTCATTTTCCAATACAAGGTGTGAATAACGGATGTTTTATAAAACAAGTACTTAAAGCCTGATTGGTTCCAGGGAAAACTGTTAAAAAAGGAAAAACATTAGTAATATTTGATTTCCATGTTCATCATCTCTCTTTGAGCGTCATACAATATCTTGATCTATTAATTCATCATTAAGCTACATTTTTAAAAACAGTTTTTTAGAAGGTGGTAAAAGTTCTCCAAAGAGTCAACACATTTTTTCAGCAATTTCACCCACTTTGCTATTTAATTAACAATGTAACTTAAGTGCATTTTTTTCTTTTTAGAATTGCAACCCCAGCATAAAAATACAAATTTTAAACTAAGATGTTAATAGTCATTGAATCCCTTAGAAGACATTCAATAACCAAGAAGCTGGGACGTGTGTTTAACGGTCAAATGTAACTGATAATTAAAAAGGGCAGAAGAGTAAAGCTCATTCATCTCAATACTTTTTCCTTTCAATAGCACCTGAATTATTTGCATGTTCCCCTGAATATTAACTGTCCTTGATCAGGCTGACAATTAAGTTTAAAAAATGTAATCAAGGATGAAAACCACCCAGCCAAAGCACAGTTTGCATATCAAAGTAGACATTTCTTGTTTTTTCCCCTCTAAATAACTCTGAAGTAAAGTGTTTCCATACTAAACCTCAAGAGGCTTACCCTCTTGATATAGCCTCATCTCTGGAGCGTGAGTCCCAGTAATGCTCTGCTTCCATTCAGAATCATTGTACACACTCCTTAATTAATGGCAATATTGAATGTCTCTCTAATTTGTTTTTTGTATTTTTAATAAAACATAATTTATATCCCCATTGCTTAGCATTACTATTAATTTTAATTACCTTCTCCTAAGCTTTGCTTAAGAGTACCATGTTTGCTTTTTAAAGAAGCCATTAAGGCTAATAATTACAAAAATAATAGAATCCTGGTGAACTCCTAAAAGACTGCAAATGTAAACCAAAGACTTAATATAAAATACAGTTTTAAAATTAAACGAAGGCATACATTTAGAAATTGTTTCCTTGTCTCATTACATTCAATAAAACTTAAATCAATAAAACACTGCTTATTACAGCACATGCATTCCTAAAGTAATTGAATCAAATGATACATTTAATCACCTGTACAAGGAACAGATCAATAGGGATGAAGTCAGAGGTAAAAGGTCAAGTCAAGGAAACCATACTGATAAACATACTGATAAAAAAACTAAAAACAACATGGTTTAAAAAATATGAGTAAATCCACTGAAAAGGTTCAAATGTCTTTATTAATTTTAAACCCTGATCTTTCCATGGTACCTGTTTGTATTTTTCCACATTGACACCCTCTAGCTGGCTCAGCCGAACCAGGTTGGTTCCAACAAGGATTCTCAACTCCTGCCGCTCCCTCTCCCTCTTCTCACGGTCCCGGCTGTGGCCCTGGTGCTGCATTCGCACCCACAGTTTGTTCATCTCCGCAAAGTTCAGGAGTACAAAGTCCATCGAGTCATTTATATCTCCAGTCGTCTCCTCTCTGGGGAGGGAAAAAAAACAACTGAAATTGGAACAAGCCAAGACTTCCAAATACACATCTGTGTTTAACTAACATTCAATTTAAGCAATAAGGAGTGCTCGCACTGTAATCAATACAGACATATGTTTTTGGACAATTTGGAAACTTTCCATTACACTATCTAATAAGCTTCAGAACCCATATAAGGGGGTTTGTAGACCATACCCAAAATAAAATTAATTCTCATACTGCAAATTAAATAAAGCATATACCCTACTGCAATCATAAATGAAACTAAAATTAATTTTCTCTAAAAAAAGGAGTGAGCCGGTCATTCAGAAAGTTCTCTTTTAAAATGAGGATGCATCACAATTTCTCCTTCCAACATAGCATGGTAATAATTACAACTGACTTTACTTCTTTGAACACACTGATATTATCAACTGAAAAGGGGATGAGAAATTAGGGATAGTACTCCTGGCTTCACTCTCTAATGGCAAAGTTAATGTTACAAGGCTGATGTAGGGGTCTGAATATGACAAAATGAAATATGCCACTTGAAAGAGAAGGATGAAACAGCCTTACTCAGGCTGTTCCCCATCATCCGGCAAAATGTTTCTTGTGCACTGGAGTAGGTAGTTTCGAAGGAAAAGACCTCGGAGGGGATGTTGTACTCCTCTGCACATTTCCACCAAGTCTTTCAGGATATCCTTGCGAGACTGAGGAAATGATCTCACATACACCACACCCACAGTGATCAGCAAGTAACTGGAAGTCAGCAGGAAAAAGAAGGCAACATCAAACAGGGTGATACAGCCTGGACACATGCATGGGAATACAAACAAAAATAAAAGCAGACGGGCAGTATTTTGTTACTAATAAACATGACTAGCACTGCATTCAAATCTTATTCTCAAGGGTTTTTATAACGAAATGCAATCTTAATCCCCTGAGGACTTACAGTTGAATTAATTTGATTTAATTATTTCTTGGATCTTTCAAATATTCTGCAAGATATGTTCTAATGTATTCAAAATTATCAGTGTATGTGATACTGAGACCAAAAATGCATAATACTGTCACATTTTCAGATACATTTTCCTAACACGTGCTACAGAAATGAAGTTGTTTGAAAGAGCCATTTGGAATGGCTAAACCAGAGGTAAACCAGAAACACTTGAGACTTTCTTTTAGAAAGGGTAAACTTCATCATCTCACTTGCTGTCAAGAAAACACACTGCTGGGATTGGAAACTCACAGGCGGGGGATAATATTTCCTGCATATTGGACAAGCTCATATAGATCTGCCACCTTTCTGCCCTTAGCAAACTCATCAGTCAAGTAAACCTCCAGGTAATGCAGTTCATCAGAGATTGCCATGTCTACACACTGAGTTAAGGTACAGTATTCTGGATGAATAATGTCAGTTTATTAAAATTGTTAACATCACATTTACTGTGTCATCAAAATGAAGCTTTTACAGATGACCTGGCAGCTAACACACCATCAAGACAGAATGTATACAATTATAGCTGTTAACTTCTCTAAATTTCCCTTATTATTGCTGATTACAAAACAAATGTTTAAACATATCTACCTGATCTGCTATTTAAGGCATTTTGGCAAATCTAATAAATAATAATAACTTATCAAATGGTCAACACCACAAACAATTCAAAGGCACTATAACATTTAGTTGTGAATATCGGTTTCTAGGATGAATGTTAAATGTAATACAATTAGATTACAGATTAATAGAAAACCTTAAAATATCACTGTGAATACCACAAATTTGAAATAATTTCCTTGGGAAAATACATGTGTTAAAATTTTAAGTAATTTTGTTGAATTTCAGAACCACAAAATATTTCCCATTATGTTTAAATCAAACACAGATTCCTTTTTAATGCACAGTGGTATTCAGATACAAAGACATAGATCTGTTAGAAGGTTAGGAAGAACAGCTATTTCTAGCTCAAGAGACTGTTTAACATGCTTCCTGATGGTTTTGTGAATAATATGCAAAAGCAGTGTTCTGATTAATTCAAACACTTCAAACATTAAGATGTAGACTGTTTTACAAAAATCATATAACTTATGGGAACTCCAAAAGTTAAAAAAGTATTTTTAATCAATGCAAGTAATTCAGTCATGATCGGTGCATTTTGAAGATGAAAAACATAAATCAGGTTGCTGATGAAAGGATACAGAGTTCATAGTAACTCTTAGGAGACAGCATGGAGGTTCGTAACTCGCCAAGCATGTTGGATGCATGTTTCAGAGCATCCATGAGCTTGTTCTTGTCCTATAAAACGCAATATTAGTTATCAAAAATAAAAAAAAACAATCTTTTTGTACATGAAAATACATAATGGCACCACATCTTACCAGGCAGCGTTTCATCTGAAAAGACTGAACCTTGACAGCCTGAATAGCTTCATCAAGAAGCTTTTCCTGCTCATCTTGTGGAGACTGCTGTGTGGTAGGCTGAAATCATAAACAAACAACCTCTGGCTGAAAAATTACTTTGGACACATGCGATCAATCGCAACAAAGCAAGCTGCAGCTTTCAAAGTTAATTATCTTCGCCAGGCCTCCGTTAACACTTCTTCAGATTGGCTTCTGAAAACCCATCTAATTTCTTAAACCAGGGAAGAAGTTCACAAGGGTTTTCACGAAAATAAGCATTTCATTTCTGGACTTGATTCATGATGTATTTCAGTTAACCAACCCATTACACAACCCCCAGTATTTATCTTCAAATAATGGAACCGCTATATACAAATAATACATAACAAAATGTTAAGACATGAGGGAAAAGGTTAGAAATAAAATGCAGCTGTCAAGCAAAATCATCAGGTTCTTCTGTGTTCCTCTATCCGTTATGAAACCCAGATTACTACAGACTTCCTGCATTTCTAGTTCAGGAACTCTGTATTTGGAAGTCTCAAGAGGGCATGTTTCACAATGTAACTATTGAATACCGATATGTACTGCGGAGAAGAGGGTACATATGTTGAGGTAAAAAGTTCCATCTTCATTTTTCCCCAACCAAATATGTTTTTTTTTTGTTCTGACATATTGATTGTTTATGGGATGGCATTAATTACACCTACTACTCATTCTTGGTGCAATAAAAGTAAAGCTTTAACATTTCACTGTAAAATGTTCTGCATATTTTACACATTGGTATTACTTTCTAAAGGTGCTTTAACATTTCACTGTAAAGTATTCTGCATATTTAACACATTGGTATTGCTTTCAAAAGCCATTCGACACCCAAGTACTATTATTCAGCTAGCTCACTGGGATAACACTACACCAATAAGGATATACACAGGAAAAGTGACAGATCATCTGACAGCTATCAACCAGCACTGACAGAAGCAAACGTTTGAAGATACAAATTAAAATGCATTTTTGTAGTGATAATTCGATTAAACTATTTATTATCAGCAACACAACTCTTAACACATTTAATGGGGAATGTGCTTTTATTTAAGAAAGGACATTCTTTAATCCTGTGGCTGCTTTAATACCATCTGTGATATCCTCTCTAAATACGAATGCTGTAGCCTTTAATTCCAGCTGAAAACTAGTTAACTGTTTCAGCAACACTTCGATGTATGGAATTGGGACTTCGTTAAAAACAGAAATTGGGACAAACATAAAATAAAACAGGTTAGCTACATATGAAGTCTGCAACCGACAATGATGAATAACTTGCAAATCAAGGTATGCAAATAATGAGCAAGTGTGAATGTGAACACAGTGATGGTCTTAATGTTTGATATCCCAAAAATACAGAACATTACAGAATTGCTGGAGTAAGTACCTGAAATATCAGGTATCTGCTTGCGTTCAGAGCCCTTTGGAGCCGAGATCGTTTATTTTACATGGAAAGTCTAATGCATGTCGAAACATATTTCAAATAAAAATAAAATACTGAAATGAATACTGCAACGAATACTGAAACGAATAAAAAACTAGAATGCGTTTGTTTCCTATATACCACGTGTTCAATCCACGTCTTAAAGAGAAATGTCTTTATTTATGAACATATAAAGTTCGCAGATACACCGCAGTACTGTAAATTACAAATGCAAATACTTTCTCCCTCCTCCCCCTTTTCCATAGCCTGGAACTGCAGTTCTTCATTTTCAAAACTTGTCATGAAATGTAAACATAAACCCCTTTGCAAAACATCACATGAGCTTTCAGCAATTTAGTTTCTGTTGTAATTTAATTAAAACCTTACATTTTAAAGGCAGCGGAGGTGAGTGTGCTTAATGTACTTCATTCCTGACAGCAAACGAAAAACAACAGGCCTGCCTGAGACGAGGCCTTTACAACACCCATCCGTACATGCAAGGGATTTTTTAAAATACTTTTATTTTAAATGCATTGCAGAAAAGGACGCTGGGTTTATGCAATGATTCGGATGCGATAAAACCTTAACCCGTGACTTCAAAAGACGTTAAAACGAGATTTTCAACAATATCTACACTTACCATGATTACCAGGATGTTTCAGGAAACTCAACCCCCCTTTCAGTGTTCCTAATCATGTGACTTCTGCCAGCTAACCCCGTGACCCCCGCACTCCCTCCCACACACCTGTCTTCATTGGCTAAACCAGAAACTCTGTGAGAAAGGCTCGCTGATTGGTTATCGAGAACCGATTGACGTGTTAGGTAAACCAATCGTAGGATGACAGAATTACAGACGCTCTGCAGATGTAAAGGAAATATTGCAAAACTGAGATTATTCATGACACTGCTGTTTTTACAAAAATACATATTTCTTTAAGCAGTGCCCTCAGCTATTCCCATTATATTCTCCTATATATACATCTGTGTTTTTTCCTTTATGTGGGTTAATATCGTGTGAAAAACAGACATTATTAAACTTGATTACGCTGTACATACTCATTATACCGCTTTAGTGTTTAAATCCGCTGCACGTAATTGCTAATTTACAAACAAGTCTATAAATGTAACAAACGTACATCGATTGACAAAACATTAAGTTTTATTCAGGACATTTCCACTTCAACATGAATACTCCCTTTGCGGTCGTCATACTACCCCCACTCCAGACAGGGCGGGTCACTATCTGTCTTTCTGTTTGAGTGGCTTTTAGTCTAACCAATCGGAAGACTGGTTGCGCCGCCAAAGGCGATTACGTCATATACACGCCAACCAGAAGTTACAGGGGGCGGAGCGTTGTAAAAATTCCCCGCGAAACAGCTGTTGATCAGTTGTGCTTACAGGCTCATATGTAAACTTTAAAACGGGGTGATTTTTTTTTAACTGGTTGTGTTTCAATCTAGTACATCAATAAGAGAAAATGGAGCAAGAAGTATTTGGAAGGTTGGCATCAAAAATGGGTATAACATCTGATAAAATATTGACGTAAGTACACTGTTAGTCGGTGCGATTTCGTGGTTTTACTACAGACGTTGTTTAAGCACGTGTTTAATCGGCTAGTCAGCGAGCCTTGGATAACCGTGGTATGTACAAAGTATCACAAATGAATAAAGAGTAGAAATTACTTAAAGAGCGATCTTTTTGTGGCTTCTCATAAAAACTTTTCATTGTTGAATTGACAGTAAAGCTCAAGAATACCTTCGGCTGTCCCAGATAAAATGTGCAGGTCTTTCCTCACACACGACTGCAACAAGCAAGGCAGTTGTGTGTTTAGAGCTGGCTGCGACTGCAACGAAACACCCACTGGATAAAGTAAGATTCTTTGTGGTTGTTTGCTCTTTGTTAATCCTGGCGGCATTACTATGCATGTTTTACTGATTTCGTAGGCAAAACATAATTAGTAGGTTTCCTGATAAGTAGGTTACAGTAGTTTCAGCTTTAATTTTCTAAAATGTAAGTCCCTCCCTTTGTACTCTACATGTTTTGAAATGTAAGCACCCGCTTCTGGAAAGAGGCTCTTAATTTATTTAATCAGAGTGATGTTTAAATTCGTGCTTTGCATGAGGATGTCAGTCCGCCTGGTATTGTATAAACGCTTTTTTCGTGGGGACACAATGCAAATAAGCGATACCTATAGATAACAGAATATCATAAACAGTGTGTAGGTTCAAAGAGAATTAAATCCTTAAGGTCAGATGATCACCTGTGTTGTGTGACGGCATTTTCTTTTCGTTTCGAATAGGAGTACGTCATCAAATTGTCTGGATTAAATAAGAAGATGTATCAGAGCCTTTTGAAGTCCATGGAGTGCTTGCTTGGTTTGGAATCTCAGATAGGCCTTAGAGACTTAGCTGTGCAGTATGGGTGTATAGATGCTGTTACTACCGCTGCAAAAATATTGGAAAGGTGAGAGAATGGATTATATATTATTAATTCCTTCACATAGTGTAGCCAGTTTTGGCCTTTTACTAAGCCTTTGATGGGGTTAGGTACACTCTATTTTTCTCTAAATGTATCTACATTACTGTTTTCTGTTTACACCATTGTATTGCTACATAGTTGAACTGAATGTTTTTTAAGCTTGCCTTTGTTCTGCAGATATGAAGCCAGCCTACCTGAAGCACAGCAGAAAGACATTGATTTATCAAAGCCACTCTTCACAACAGCAGCTTTGCATACAGCTTGCCGGTAAGACTGTGTTGTTTTTTTTCTCAAACAAAATGGTTGCTGTTCTTAATCCACTCCACCAATATTCCCAACTCAAGGGCTGGTGTAAATGAATTTACAAGGACAAATAAATTGCCTGTAACCTTTGAGCTTAGAATTGAAAGAGTGAATCACAGTGCATAACATTCTATCAAGAAAATAGCCATTGCCTATTCAGCCAGCATGATTATAGCCTGAGATTTTAGTTACTAATAACATGCTTTAAGTGGGAGAGGATATTTTAAAATAATTACAACATGCTATTATTACTTAATCACTGCCAAAGGATAATTTTTAGTGGAAATCTATTTTAACATCTTGTCCAGTACTGTATTCAGAATGACAAGAGTATTCAGGATGGCACAATAATATTTGAGATATTTCAGTATTTCTTATGCAGTCTTGGTAATTTTTCATACAGATGCATGAAGATCAAAGTTGATAAGAAGCTGGTTGCCATGTCTGGTGCAGGGAAGCGTATCTTTGACCGACTTTGTGCTCAACTGGAGAAATTTGGACAACAGATCTGCAGTAAGTAAAAAAAAATCTGTGAGGTTCATTTTCAGATTTTCTTAAATCCTAAGCTTATGTCACATTTAAGACTGTTGTGTCTGATAAAACATGAAGTCCATTTAGTAGTTAGAAGCAAATTGATGCAAGGATCTCATCCAGCTATTTCTTGAAAGAAGGCAGAGTATTGGCTTCACCGACATGGGTGGATAGCTTGTTCCATATTCCCACAACCCTTTGCGTAAAGGACTGCCATCTGTTCTTAATTATAAGTGCACTTCCATGTAGTACTCACTTGTGTCCTCTGGATGTAAAGTAACTAATGCCCCAGAACTAAGAAGTTGTAAATTGGGGTTTTGCCATCTGAAGTACTGAGATGAAAACATTTCACTTCATAACTTCAAATATGTTTTATTAATCCCCTGCTTATGGGGCATGTATTTTCACACTTAAATTGATGCTAGTGCTGCTGAATCATAACTAAATTCACACCAATTTATGCTTTGACACCAATGCTATCAAGCTTGGATTGTTTTAAGAAGGTCTAAAGGGAATTCTTTTTTTGTGAGGTGTGTGTGTGTGGAGGGTTGTTTCACTAAAAGTATACAGACTTATCTGTTGTTGACTAATGATGTTGCCCTATTCCTTTTCCAGAAACAAATTCTGTATGGTCTTCTTGCTGAATCTCAACCAGTTTGTGATTATAAAATATTCATGAAAGCACTATATCTGTTGTAATATGTCCATTGTCCATCTAAATCTTGTATCTTTTGCAAAATATACAAGTATCCAATGAATAATAAAGGATTTTGTTGGGTTAAGAAGTATATTTTTGATTTGTAGCTTTATTGATAGACTTTAATTAGCAACATGCTGTTTGGTATTTCAAGGCAGAAGGTCATTTCTAGTCTTGATTTCAGAACCGCAAGGAATATCCAGGATTGTTTGCACTGCTTGTCTATCCTCAAGAAGAATTGGTACTTTTCACTCGAAGTGTTGATCAGCTAAAATGTGAGAATTTAATAAGTTAAATAGTTAATTAAGCACAGATTCATCAAGTTTTTTTAAAGGATGAGAGTGGAAGAATATTTGCATTCCAAATTAGAAGTGGTTTCTGCCTTTAGATTAAATTTGATGCATAAGAAATAGAATAAAAAGAAATAGAATATTTAAATAAAATTGGGTTACTTTGACCATCAGATTCCGATGTTTGCTCATAATTATTCAGGGTGAGAACATTTTCATATTTCCTCTTAAATCAGAACATTAACAGCCTTTATTTTCTCCACAAAGGTGAGTGCATTCAACAGAATGAACAAACAAAAACAGCGAGGAAAAGACAGAAAACATTGTTGGAGTGCATAAAAGAAAAAGAAGGTAAACAAATTAATAAAAGGAAATTTCAAAGAGCATGTTAAGAGCCCCTTTTATGTTGACCTGATATCGCATATAGTATGTAATGTGGTTGACCATACACTGGCAACTATCCACTGAAAGTCAATTTTATTTTTATATTTACAGAAGAGGAGACATTAACTTCTCATAAGCAGCAAAAGAGTAATTCTGAGGAATGTGTGCAGCAGGATTATGAAGAATGGAAGAGAAGGATTCTTGAAAATGCACTGAAAGCCAAGAAAGTTGATACGTAATCTGCAGAAGTCTTACTTGCAATTGAATTTTAATTTGATGTTTTAGTTGAGGCTGTAAAAATTGCATTCATTTAGTGATTTAATAGGATTATCTTTTATCTGTTATACGTTGCTTTTAATTTGCTTTTCACATGGAGCTTTTGAGATTACTGACAGTGGGCAGAACAATTACATGCGTACCATATGGCATGATTTAAAAAAAAAGTAATTGTGTTCTGCTGGTGGCATCTCTACAACTGTTTTTTATACTTTAGTTTTATTAAGTGACACTTCCAGGAAGTGTTCTGAATTATCATTTTTTACTTATTTGCCTTTTCGGTCTTTAATGTGCTTGGTTGTTTTAGCTTTGAACCATTGCAGTTTTAGTTAAAATCTTTTTGTTGGAATTTTGCACCTCCTAGTGGTTAATGGAGGAGGGGTGTCAAAAGACCATAGCGATGGATTGTGAAGGTTGGGGTGTCAGATTTGGTTAATCCAGAGCCTGAGGTCTTTTGGTCTTTATTGCCTCTAAATCTGTTTCATTGGTGGTCTAAATAATAGCATGATTGTAATACATCTTACTTCTAATACTTTCATGACTGCTCACTTCTATACATAACTGTTCCTTTAGGGCAGTGATAGTTTTGGGTCAACCATAAGAATCATCTCCATATATGCCTAAAATAACCATCTAAATTGTTTGGTCTGCACAAAAACCAGAAGACTAGGCTCTCCAGAAACTAATTCTGACACACCTGGGTTCATCAGTATACAAACAGTACAGCATTGCTTGCCTTTGTATTTGGTCTGAAGGTGGGCAACTGAATAACACGCAATATTTCAAATCTTCATTAGTAATTTGTATTTACATACTCTGAGACCTTATTTGACAGATTTCATAGCTATGAATTGAAAACGGGGATAATCTTTGTATTGAGCATTTACTTAAAGTATACAACTGTAAGAAAGTAGCAGGTGTGTGGTGTGGGTCACTCAATCATTATAACAAGATTTTTGAGTTGCCACCCAGCTCTTGCTCATAATAATTCCATATATTAAAAATAATTATTTTTACTGTAGTTTGGTTAGACACTACATAAGATGCTTTTAATTTATACTTTATTTAAAATGCATGCTCTATTTCAGCTGGACAGGACCAATTTAAAAAAGCAAAAATACTTTTTTCACTTCAATTTACATACTGAAGTGACTTCAACATTTATTTTCTACAAACAGCTTTTACTTTCAACTAGAACACCCCACATAAAAGGAACTCAAAGACTGTGCATTTTTTTTAATTCTGTGCTTTAAATATTAATAAAATTATATGCAAATTATTTTCTTTTTAAAACTAATTTTGTGTCTTCTCAAGCAAGGAAGATATTCTTATTGACATTTAAGAGTTCAGTATTTAACACCTTTCTTATTTACATAGTGCTCTGCCTCAAAGATGTGCTGCTCTGTTGGATTTACTGTAGGTTTATAAAGTGTGTGACAAGGTATAATAGCTTTATCCTAACAACCTTTATGTAACATTTTTAATGAAAACATTTATAATGGGCGAAATTCAATTAACTGCATATTTATAGACTACTTAAATATTTATTAATACCCCTACTAATTTAAGTAGACAAGATAGAACATGCTGACTGTCTGAATAACAGAATACAGACTAAACAGCTCTTTACAGCTGCATGTAAAAAGGACATTATGTTAATCATAAAAACTAAATATAACTATTTCCTTTTTCATGAAGGTGAGTAACCAATGTGTTCAAAAAGTGTCGTCATCTTTCTGTTGTCACTACAAACCACTGACGTACTTAAAAGAACTGTAATTAAAATTCCCATACTTTAATGTTTTTTTATGTTCCTCTCACAGATAAGAGCTGTATAAACCTGTGTTGGCATAATGCAAAATATTCTAAATGCACTTAAGTTCACTAATGTACAACGATAATTGTAGTGTAGTCTTTTCTAGTACTTACCATGCACACACTAGCAAGTCATAACTGCCTTCACAGAAGGAAAAATATGTATATCATATCTTGCAAGTACAATATTTACAACAATCTTAATAGACTCCCAAATGCAGTTCTAACAATTAATAGCAAGTGTTTAATGCATATATTTTGTATTTTGCTTGCATATCAAAATAAAGCATTCTGTAAATAAGTGTATGACATAGGGCTAAAACAGTACATTTTGGTAATGGCAAATTTAAAAAGGTAATATGTCACTTAAACAAGCTAGATTTAGGTGAATTAGCATGAATAGAAAAGTGCATGCACACCTGTAATGAACATATAATCTACATCAAAAGAAGCATCAATCCAAAATAACATATTAAATGGTTTTTATGTTCTTTTTAATTGATCATTCATGACTGACCCTGATACACTCAAATAACTTTGAATGTTGCATAAGCACTAAATCTCTTCATTACTGAGACATGATTGGGCACAGGTAAATTAACCTGTTCACTATCAAGCCTGTTTTTTTTAGAAAAAAAAACCCAAGCTGATACATTAATCAAGAGAATGTCTGTGTGTTATAGGTATGTTGGAGGCTGAACTAAGTCCATTATCACTCAATATCTCAGAGCCAGCAGAATCTAACCTGGCAAGGTGTTACAGCCGAATACAGTCCATCAATACGAGGCTATGACCTAGGAGACCACAAATCTTGCACTTTGCTAAAATTGATGATGAGGTATAAGTGTGATTGTCTAGACAGAAATGTTCTACGTCTCTTGTAGTGATTTATGGAAACCTAACTGCATGGCTACATTGATCAAACTCTTGGACACTCAATTGCTGCCCTTCCTGCAAGCACATCCTGAATTGTCAACATTCCAGTAGGACAACGCATGTCCTTAATGCTGCTCATATAACATTTACACCATCGATGTCCAGCTTGCCAGATAGGAGTCACAGTGTGTGTTGTGACATGCCAATATTGCTCAGACACAAGTAAACAGGCACATTTGTCCAGGTTTTAAAAAAAGAACAAGACAGAATCCGACAAAGAGAGTATCTATAAATTGTTGAAAACCATGTATTGCATCCAGCTGTAGCTACAAAAGCTACTAGGCCTGTGACAGTAGTCTCCCTGTTGATGACACGCTAATTATCAGAATAAAATGTACCTATTTCATGTTTGTTCATTAAAATACAAGTGCACCTGTTATAAAACCATTTCCAATAAACTGAGGATTCTTTGCAGTTATACATTAGTTTCTTTTGATGCTCAGAATATATCAGTGTCAGAAACAAATTAGGGTAGGAAGGTGAACGGGGTTATATGAACATAAGGCTATTCAGATCTGGTTGGAGTTTATCAATAGTACAAACTCTAGCAATAGTTTTGATGTTTTAAGTGTGTGCATGCTGCTGTGAAGAAACATTCAGTCCTATTTTCTCTAAAAACATCACATCAAAGTGAGTTTGCAGACTCATTCTAGTTTTGTCCTTGTAGGATTCAGCGCCTATGCTGGGTTCACAGATCGGCCCTGGCGAAACTTCTTCAGTCTGTTTGCTGCGGCAACTACATAGAAATGTTTCTGCAAAGAGAGCAATTGAGAAACAGCAGTCAATTGGGTTCGTGAGCTGTTTCCTCGCAAATGCAACAATATTTATCATCCGTTGTCAAAAACCACTTAGTCCAATAAAGCACTAGAGTGAGCCAGAACATAGCCCAGCAGATAACTGGTGCAAGGCAAGATAACCCTGGGTGGGATGCCAGTCCATTTCAGGATATGCAGACATACTACTTAACAATGGCAGCATGTCTTCAGACTATAAGGACACTGGAGTACCTGGAGTAAACCTTCCACCTTGGAAAAGCATGCAAAATCCCAACACTCCAGTTTGAATTAGAACCCAGCACCCAGGAGCTGTGAGGCTTCGCCTCTAACTTACACGCTTCTTCGTAAATATTATAAGCTTCTTTAAAAATACATCATACATCCTCTGAGCATTATATTTCAGACAGCTAGTTATTCAAGCACATCACTTCAGAGATAGGAAAACGTTTGCGTTTTAAACAAACATCTAGGTTGTTTAACAACATCAAAATATATATTTACAAAGTCTTGTTAAATCTCTGCATTCTATCAATATCCCTGTGGAAAAATGTGCACTTTGTCCTCAAAACATTATAAACTGCTCTTCATTATGTTTTCAGTTCCAACCTACAACAGCTTGTTACCTTCCACTGTCGATGCGCTAGGTATCTTTGCAAGCGCAGCTGGGATTTCAGACGAACCCTTCGTATCTTGGCTTTGTCTGCCAAATTGTTCAGCCACTCATGTTTCATGCAGCCAGAAGCACTTAAACGGCTACTGTTAAAATAAGAAAAAGGCAACTGAAGATTGGAGAAAAGAGTACAACACAGCATCGTTTTGTCATGTAATTCTAATTGTAGTCAATATTTTAGAGGTAGGGGTATAAAAAGGTACATTCTGATTAGCATTCATTCACATCCATTGTTATCCACTGTTTATCTTGTCATTTTAAAAGGTTTATTCTAATTTCTAGAATACACAGTAAAAATAGCTTGTTTTGTTAATACCATTAAGCATTTCAATAGATTACGTCTGACAAATTTTGTGTGACAAAAAAGCAATAGTCATATCTAAAATGCTTTTTTCATCAACTAATTATAGGGTTTTAAAATAATATAGAGTGCACAATCATCTGAGACTGACATCTGTTCTAAATACAGCCTGTTATTCAAAATAGTACAGTGTACAGTACATTCTAAACAGCAAATGCAGTTTCAATATATGCTCATCTTTTAATTTTTTAAATGATCACACTGATTGTTAAAGAGTATAGTCTGAATGTACCCTCTGCGTTATTCACACAATGGATCAAACAGGATCAAACAATGTGTTTTTAATTTCAAAACTCATAATCACTACCTATTTATTTCACATTTATAGGTGTTAAAGTCAGACTATTTGATCACTTAAATTATACTTTATCCGAAAACTTGCTCTGTATGTTTTAGTGAGCTATGTAGACGACTCAAGGCCAAATGCAGATCCGACAAATGATAGTGTGACTCACTCTTCTATACAAAGGACTACTTTTTTTCCCCACTGTAAGCAACATTCCTGTGCAGCCTCCATCTCAGTTTTGTACGTCACAGAACCCAAAGTCATGAATGAAAATGATAATTAATGGTGAATTATAGCATGTCCAGAGAAAGCCCCTTTCATTTGTGTCAATAATGCTATCACCTGCTTAGACAGTTTAGCTTTGCTTCCTGCCAGCTGGGCCTGTGAAATACCACATTGTATGAGGCAAAAACCCCCCAGTGTGCCCTTCTGTTTAGGCCATCACATATAATTAAAATATAAATAACCCCCAACTGTAGAGTTTCACATCCTTATAAATAGTTTACTAATGTTAGAGCATTTCAGTTGTGAAATGTAATGAAAGGTCAGTTAATATTTACATGCTTAAACTAAAGAACACGTTCGTATAAAAAAATTAGAAATATCACCCGAGCAATTGTTCCTAAGACCAGATAAACTGAATCGTATGTGTTTTAACCTGATTATATTCTGAATGCTTTTCTGTGATTCCAATTAACTGACATGTAGCATCTAAAATGAGTGAGAAAAAAGCAATCAGAAGTGTAAAAACAGTAATCCAGTGTGTCAGAATTAATTTTATTCTGTATTTTAAAACAGAGATTTAATTGCAGCTAAGTCCATCTGTCCATGTGTTTATGATTGGCACAATGTATGTAAAATGTATAGATTCAATAATGTACCATTTATTTGGTGGGGGGGGGTGTATTAAAAGCATTACGGTTCCAGTACAGAGAATTGAGGTGAAGAAGCCTACTGTATATTATTACAGAAGGAAAGACAATAAGCATGGTAAGCATGATACCTTCTCTCTAAGACGAGCAGCCTTGAAATGAAGTCTTTTGCCTCAGAGGAGACATTTTCAAAGGCCTCAGCGTCAAAGTCCCAGTTGCCATGAAGGATGTTGTTCATCGTCTCTGTGTCATTATCTCCCAGGAAAGGAGACAACCCACTGAGCCTGAATCATAACATTTGTTTATCAGAAAACGGAATAGAGCACTCAAACAACGTATATTTTAACAACTAAAAGACTTTAATATCATCCAGTTGTCTTGTATAAGGAAGAAAAAAATATTTGCTTAATCATTTTAACATTGAACATTTCACAGATCTGTTTAACATACATACATAGAAACAGGGATTATCTCCAGATCTAACAAGGCAGTATGATCATGATCATGATGGATACACACACGGATAGATATAATATATATATTATATATATTATTTTTAAAAGTTCTGAAATCCATATTTTTGTCAGTGCATCACACAATATTTGCTTATTTTTGTGCTCTCTTCATTTTTCAAAGTCTTACTATTTTTGTGCTGTATTCTAAATGATTAAATTATAGTCCTTTTGTTACAATAAGGCACATTAAAAGCCTTTGTTTCTTGGTGAGCTCTTTCTACCTCAAGTAGCAGTTGTCAGAAATCTTAGGTTCGTTCATGTTAACAAGGACCACCTTTCAGTAACGGAAATACAATGACAATGTAACAGCAGGTAATTTAGGGCCATAGCTTGTCTGAAAAATCTAAAAATATGAGAGACCCTCTTTAAACAGTCAGGGAATAACCTAGAATTAGCACAAGAAACATGTTTTATTAAACTAAAGCAAAAAAGTGACACTTAGAGTAAATAGCCAGAAAAGGCAGAAGCCTTTATTTGCTGAGCAGGAAATGGTAGAGACATAATGTCTTGTGTGGACAGAAAAAGAAAACAGGAATGCAAGATGGTGATGTTTTCAAGGACTTCTTCCTTGCTGACAGGTTTTTTACATCACTTGTTTTAAGCCTAAGCATAAGAGTTAATTATTTTAATGGCTTAACACTTGTCAATTCATATGTGAGACATGATGTTTTCCCCCAACCTTTTGTTTTAAACATTCCAGCAACTTGTACAATTGCGTAAACATGTTGCTCCAGGCAACGAAAGCTTTGGACATACAGTATACGACAGCAGCACTTACAGCATATATGTGATGACTCCGACACTCCACATATCGGTGGGGAATGACACGTAATCATAATTCACCACTTCTGGTGCTAAGAACTCAGGTGTGCCGAAGTTGACTTTCAGCTTCTCACGAGGTTTGTACCTGATACAGACACACAAATAGAAGATGTCATTTCCCACTGTGATGTACAAGAAGACAACTATGGTTACAACTTTTATATCTAGTAAGTGGTAAGTAGACCCTATCTGTGAAAAGCAGCTCACTCTCACAGCATTGGTATTCTATAATTAATTTACTTTAAATATACAAGACTCCTGTATTTGTAATCAATTTTATAAAGACAGCGAGACACGTGTATAATTATTTGATGTTTTAGATTTCTAAATTCATTTTACATTTATTAGGCAATGACAAGTGAAAATGTCTTTTTACAGTCTTGGAAATGTGAAGTAAACTGCCACACATTTCAGATGTGGATCATGACATTAAGGAACATTTATTTCATGACTCTCCAAATTTTCAGGTGTAGTCTTTGATACAGAAAATGATCTCAGAGAAAAAAAAACAGCTTCAAATGAACCTCCGGAGCCACCTACGCAAACAGAGGCTGAATGCTCTTTGTTGCTATGAAACCTTCAACAGCTTGTGTTTGTATGGAGTTTTCTTCATGGGGATGAAGGAGTTAATCCAAATGGAAGGTTAAAATTAACACTGTAGTGTTACTACTGTTTATTCTTCACACACCGGAATGGATTCGGTTTGCTCAAAAACTGACTCTTGTTTTACTGAAAGGACTTCTGGGTCCTGTAGCCTCTTAAACTCATATCCCAGTGAGCAAACACACAAAACAGTTATTCATTAAGTGTCAGGCACTTACTTTCTCGCCAGCCCAAAGTCAATTATTTTTATCTGATTTCCTGTGTTGTTTACACATAAGATATTCTCTGGCTGAAAAAAAAAAAGAGAAAAAAGGAACTCATATCAAAGTCAGCAGTGAAGACGTCCAAGGTAACATTTAAAACCATACTGAAATGAAGCACGAATTGGGAACATTTTAAACCCAAATGTGATAGTACCTTGAGGTCTAAATGGAGAATGTACTGCTGGTGGAGATACTGCACACCTTCACAGATCTGACGTGTAAACACAATGGCATCCAGTTCTGTCAGGTGATAATTGTCATCCACAATTCTGTCAAATAATTCTCCACCATCCACACTGCAAAAACATGACATTAAATAAATAGACTGGAAGCAAAAATTGTAACACTTCTTTCAGGGCAAGGGGAAATAAAAGGGAGAGCAGACATTCTAAATGTAAGGATGCAAAGAAAATGTCACAGGTTCAGTGGAGAAAATTGAATACATTAAGAACATAGACAGGTATTGAAATCTGAAGTGCACAAATACTACTGCGAGAACATTTACAAACTGGATGGAAGCCAGCGGAGGCATGGATAACACACATAAAGCACAAAGGTCAAGTGGATATTGATATATGACTTCTAAATGGGTGGTGTATTTAGAATATATATATAAAAACACTAACAGATACTTGAACCTGGTGTTCATTTACTTATTGAAGTTACCATATTTAGAGCCATTACAGAATGAAGTATGAAGTAACAGAAATCTAAGTATCGTCTATATGGTACATCCTATTATTCTGCTTAGGGCAGACTTTGAAATGTAATGGTAAAAGCAATGCGTTGATATTATGTAAACCTTAATTAAATCAACTCAGTGCAACATTTGATTTGACCTCAGACTGTTCTAAAGTTTGCATAAAAGGCTGAGGGAGTACAGCTTAAAACATGACTTTTGTCTTTAAGAAATATGAATAATTTATGATAAATTAAACATTAAAAGAAAATGCTCCAAATGTGGCATGCTCCCCAGGTTTTCAAATTGTTCATGAATACCCTTCAACAGCTATTCATTTTGACAGACTACACAAGTAATCAAATTCTGTGAGCATAATATCCTTTAACTAAACCTAAAGTGTAAAAGTCGTCATACAGATTAGAACTTACTACTCCATAATTAATGTAAGGTTGTTCTTGGATTCAAAGGCATCATAGAGCTGGATCAAATTGACGTGGTTTAATTGGTTCATGACACCAATTTCATTCTTGACTTCTTCCTTAATTAGAAAAATAATAAATCAAAAAAGCATAAATCAGTACAAATTTGTTTAAAGTCACTCACTAAAAAGCTGCTATATAATTGCTCACTCTAAATCTGAAATAAAAGACATCACATGCAACATGCCAAATCTTTTAATAAGGCATTTGATAACAGTAGTGTATTGTATCATGCTTTAGGGTACAGAAGTCCAATAAATATTATAAAGTGTTTACCTTTTGATTATAATAATATCTATAATTTAAACAAAAAAATAAAACAGAAATTCTGTTTTTCTGGCAGAGTTTACAATTTCACTCCAGTCAACATTTTGCTTATACAAGCTCACACAGAATGGCCAGTACAGTATACCACAACAGTTTACTGAGCAATGCAAATCCATCTCTGTTTCTGTGCTAACAGCAGGTGGTGCTAACAGCATCTATATCAAGAGTGCTGCGGATTAATATTAACTGTGCTTTACTGTTCGGATGTATTCTCCTGGATTCAACATGAATAGTGTTTTTTTCTTTTTTTCTTTTGCTCCACAACGTGTTAGCTGGATTAACTATAAAGCCAAATGGTCATACAACTTTCCAGGGATACATTTAGTTAGGAAGCCTATGAGAGAGGATATTAACGGAAGAATGTGTCTGGCAAGAGGGGTGGAATTTGGCAGGATTGTAATGGTATATTTCAATTGTTTTTGTACTCCAGTTTACTCCCATCTCCAAAAGATATACAGGTTAGGTCTGATTGGCTGCTCTACATTGTGCCCAGATGGTTTACTTCCTGGGCTCTATGAGCTAACTGATCACAACACTAAATGCTATCAGCTATTTTCTTAAAGTGTGTTCAACCATACATACTTTTCCCAGCTTTGCTTTTGGAAGAAGGCCCAATTATGTAGATGATACGTCATATGCTTGTGTAAGATTATGTTTTGTTCAAATGTCAGGATAAAAACAGTTACAAAACAGTTACATTTCCACATAATAAAAATGTGTTCAAAAGATCATGAAGTACTGCCAGGAACTACAGTAGCTTTAATGAGAGAAGAAAAAAGTGCATAAACAAAGCCTGCTAAGTGATGTAATAAGACAGCTGTAATTCTTGTGATCTCTCATGCAATGATGAGAAAGAATTAGCAGTTGTATTTTCCTTACAAAACTGCATTTTACCATAGAGATAAAAATAAGTTTAAGTGGCTAAGTTAGCAAGTTCCAAGAGAAACCTGACCATCAATTCATGTCAGTATGAACAAGAACTATAAACAAAATGCACACACTGACCTCATATATCCGTTTTACAGGAACTGTTAATACAGCAAAACTATCCAGATATCTGTGATATAGTCCTTACCCTGTCTTTTGCGCCTTTAACTTTTATTATCTTTGCTGCTAATGTGAGTCCAGAGGAGAGTTCTGCACACTTGACAACCTGGCCAAAGCGTCCCCTGACACAGAAAAGAAAATTTGCAGGTACTGTGATTCAAGACAGAGGGAGGCACATTTTGAAATTCTTCCAAGGACTTCACAAATATCAAGCCCCAAAACAGCATCTCTAAAACACAAAGCCCTTCACCCTGAGAATGTGATCTCTGAAAATAAAATGCTGATTTTAGGCATCTGCATTTCCTGAAAAGAGAATGGTAATGCTTATCATTACACTCACAAAACGTATCCATTTTAAAATTAAGTACTGTATAAATTAAATGTAAGCAACTCACTAAAGAAAGATCTGCAAAACAGCTGTGCTTATCACTTACAAAAATAACTCTGTACATGACAATCAAACAGCAAGCCAGTACATTTATTTGAAGACCTCAAACAGGATTAACTTTGTCTTCCTTGCCAGTTGTTCACCCCTTTTATGATGTGTCCAAGTGAATATAGAATGTCACGGAGTTGTGTGTGCCTGCCAATGTTTGGTTGCTTATTTGATAATGCTGGAAAGGAACACTGTAAGTGCCCTTTTAATGTTACTTAGATCAACAAAGTCAGCAGAGGTAATTGAGCAGGTGTAGGCAAAGTATTTTTAACGCTAAATGGACAGAAAAAAATAACCTACCCCTTACTATTATGGCTCTGTTTGGGAAACAAATGCTACACTTGCCTGAGGCACAACACTCATCAAATCCTGAGCCATTTTTCATTAAGCATACTTTGTCTTTCCTGCTGTGAACTACTTTCATGTTTTTCTTCCAGAAAATGAACATAATTTGTAATGCAAGCCTTACACATTTTAAATGAAGAATGACTAAACAAAATGAAGTGATAATAATAATCTAACACTAAATGTTGTTAATATAATGATTAAAAGAAATGATTACTTTGCTAGAGGGCATTAGAGACAGAGAAATAAGGACGTAGACAACAAATGTATAATAATTTCCCAACATAGGGGGAACTTCCCCAGGCTTACACACCATGTAGTGTTTAGTATCTTTACTTTGCATCCAAATATGTAATGCATTATTAAATAATATATTTACTTTATTAACAAAACCTCTAATACCTGCTATACATTTTTAATAAACAGGCACGTCTACAACGTTTCTCAATTTCCTGTTCAGTTCAGTCAATACTGCTGTATCTGTGCTTTGTACACTTTCTTAAAAAAAACTAGATTAGCCCAAGACAAAACAAATAGAACACTGTAAATTGTTTTAATTTCAACTCACCCTCCCAGCACTTCCTTATAACTGACAGTGTAATAAGAGCTAACTGGAAGTTGCTTTGTGCTCACAATGCGATGTTCAAAGGGTGCAGGCAAAGGAGGACTGTCATCTATAAAAATAATAAGGATAAAACTATTAGTCTTTGTAGTCATTCTTTTCCTAAGTGTGGGCACTAAAAGCATTTAATATATGAGACTAACCAATGACAATTAGTTCCTCCTCCTGGGAATTCTCAAGGGCAACAGCTAATGGATTAGCCTCTGAGGGCTCCTTATTGACTTGGTTCCCATTGGCTTCAGCTGCCTCAGGCTCTGCTGTTCCAGCAGACAACAGCTGGAATGGTTCACTTTGGGGATGACTAGGCAGCTGTTCAGCTTTATTTTCTGTGGCAGTGTTGCTGTCCATTTGTGGTCCATTATCCTTGGAGACCGGCTGGGCATTTGGCTTAGGCTGCTGTTTGACTGGAGAAACAGTTATATGTGACATTAAGGCACTTTTAAGATCTTTCTTACAGTACGAGTCATAATTTTTTGGTAATGATACAGCAGGTTTTGAGGATTTGTGTTGCTCCATCTCCTTGTGTTCCAAAGCAGCTCTTGATGGAAGTGTTGGAGGCTTTTCTTCAGATGACGATTTTTTGCTTTGTAACCCAGTCGCAGGAATGTTCTTTGTTGTGTCAGGTATTCTAAATAAAAGATGTTATAATTAGTGTACTCACCCGCCAAACCATACCAATTTATTTGTGACAGTTAGAAACTCTTTAAGGTTAGATACATTATTTTAAAGTACTAAAAGGCAAATATTTATTTTTCCCTTTAAAATGTAGTTTTTAAGCAAACATTTTTCAGAGAGTAGATACATTAAAGAGCCAGATAGAATGAAGCTTTTGTATATATGGTAACAATTTCAATGAAAACGTTTCTTTGAAAACTTTCAAACTCAATAACTTTTCAAAGAAAAATAGACTTGTGTGTTCTTTTTAGCTGAAACATGAAAAAACAAACTGCTCATTTTAGCTATAACAAAAATAACTTTTCTATTTACACTGTGCTGTGTCAGTTGATGCTAACCGATTTTCTTTTGTTATTCCTAAATATGAAGTACCTAAAGTCTACATATATACAGGTGAATAGACTGTTAGAAAATATTGTTACTACAGTGTCTTGTTGATTCATCAAACAACACCTCAATATCATGCACTGGTCAGTAAGATTCATACTCCAAACTACTAATGAGGAATAAAGTTACTTAGTACAGGTAAATAGAAAAGGTGTGGTTTTCTATTTTGAAATGTAGAAAAATGTTTTAAAAAATGTAGAAAGAATCTACGTCTGTACCTCTCCAGAGTCTCTGCAGCTTCCTTGTGGAGATCTTGTCCAGTACATGCTGTGACATCACTCTCAGGTTTGCAGGCTACAATAGTGATGTTAATATTTTCAACCTCTTCTGGCTGATTAACAGTCCCCTGTTCCTCTGTATTTACTCCAACGTTATGCGTCTCTTCAGTAAAAGTCTGAGTTTGAGTATGTTCCCTGCTCCTGATAGACGCTTTCTCGGGTAAGTGGGAAACTTTGGTTTTAGAGTCGCTGCTGGAAAGCTTCTCCGCAGCAGGGAGAATCTGTGCATTCTCATCGTACTGTGGGCGCTGTTTTTCATTTGGGGCCTGGGGGAGGGCAATGACGCTGTGTGCTTTTGTCTCCGCGGGGCTGTGGACTGGAGCTTCAGTAGTAGAAACTGCATCTGCATTTTCCACCTTAGGGATTTTCTCCACTCCTTTGTCATCTAGATGAATCAAAAAAGAAAGGTTTTAAATCTGAAGGCAGTTGGAAGGTTGTTTCTTATGAAGCATAGTGAGTATGTCCTTAGACTCATAACTGAGAGGTTGTGGGTTCAAGTACCCAGTGCAGACACTGCTGTTGTACCTTGAGTTGTGGCTGTCCACACAGATGTGTAAGTGGAGACCAGCAGTGCTAGGAGTAATCCCTGTGATATGCTGATGTCTAATCCACAGTGGAGTCACATGCCTCTCTAGTCTACCTCATACTAGAGAAACCACAACAGGCTCTAGTCCAATGTGCTATTGAGGCTTTGTTTGATACTTTTCCTTCTTCGTACTATGGCGTTTGGCAAATGAATAATATTTTAAGAAAGACAAATACAATATGATGATATACTGTAATATAGCTGTTAAATTGTTTTCATGGTATTTTAAATGCAAAACTTGTATATTTCTCTTTTTTTCTGTTCTATTGCCAATGATAATGCCATCAAACTGGAAGACATTCAAGAAGAATAAGAAATGTATCTGCAGCATACCTTGAAAAGATCTCCTGATCTCAGCTTGAACAGCTCTATTGCTACATGCAGCTCTAGGTTTTGCACTTCTTTCTTCTGATTTGTCCTTTTTCTGCTCAGAAAATAAAAGGTTTAAGACGGATTTAACATCTAATAATTATTTCAGACATGGGAAGCAATTGATTATGATAGCCTTAGTATCCCCACATCATGTATCTGTAATAACATTTTTTGGTAATAAAAGATTATATAATGTCATTATTTTTAAGAACATTAAACAATATTTTTATAAACTTTTATTCGTACGTAATATTCATGAGTACTATTTTATTTAGAATAAATTATTATGTCATGATTGATTTTATGACTCATTTTGATGCAAGGAATTATCTCACTGGCTTTTATAAAATGTTCTATTCTACTGAGTACTACTCAGTACTGTGGCCTGCATTTGCTTTTCTTCACTTCTTCCTAGTAAATGTGCTTTTCAGAGTGATTTGAATATAAAATTATTCATACTTAATATTGTAAGTAGACATCCTGTTATTTTATTAAATTGAAAAATAAAATTAAAGAAGAATCTACATAACATATACTAATTCTCCAAAATCAAACATTTCCATCCACCCATCTTCATCATCAGAGACTTTTCTGACAAGCAACAGATGCAAGGCAGACTCTACCCTGGACTTGACACCATCGCTGGGCAGACACACGGACAGACTCACACCAAGGGGCAGTTTTTCCAGAAAATAATTTACCTACCGGTACGTCTTTGGACTGTGGGAGAAAGCCAGATCACCCAGGGAATGGATGATTTCAGTAACAGTAATTTAAACTACTGGATTTATACCGACATTTGTTTCCTGTATCACAAGAATGCAACTTACATTGTGATTGTGATTTGTGAGTTCATTGTTATTTGGTATTTACTACAAAATAGTCAGGCCTTCCATAGAAAAAAATATATCTGAATTGCTGATGGCCCTGTGACAAATCCAGAGATCAGATAATCCAATAAGAAACCACTGTACAGGACTTTATTTTACAGCAAGCCATTATTACTGGGCATTACACTACATTCATTTGGTGGTTATTACTATCACGTTTGTCAATTTTTGCAGATTGTCCTGTTGAAATATTTGTCAATGCATAGATCTTCTGTTTTAACATGGAGGGTCACCAACTTTCATTAAATATTACTCACAATGGTCTCAACAGTAACTTCCAACTTATTCCTTTTTATAGTAGCAAAAAATATGTAATTATTTCTTGTTACAAAGAACTTTCATGGTTTAATGTTATATTTAAATACATCATTATCAACATCATATATTATCTTATTGAGATTATCCCCTTTATTAACAATCCCCTTTAATTTCCTAATTTCATTTTGTGCTATAGAAAAAGTTTATTAACAAGAGTAAATAACATTTCACTAAAGTACTAAAGCATGGTCTATGATCTTTGAGTTACTTGATTGCCTTGAAAAGATAAAAGATCATATACTAATAGTAACTTTTTAATACTGTTTTCAAATGAGATTTTTTTAACACAAAGGCATGATCTCAAAATATGACTCATAAAATGGATTCAACTGTATGTTCATACCATATATCTACTCAGATATGTCTCAGTGTAAAGCTGTCATCTTATTCTAATTTGAATGTGCATGTATTAAAATGAAAAATTTAATTATATCAGAGAATGGTAGTCATACCACTTCATTAGATTGATTTCATTTATGAAAAAAAGACAATTCTGTCTATTTGGAGTCATTTGTTTTGAAATTTCATGACATATTATAACTTGCATTTAACAGAATTAAGCAATAACATTAGCAAAAGTATAATCACAGGTAGGTGGTCCTAAAAATAAAAATTGTGAATCACTAAGAATTTTCATTCAAGAGAATAACATCACTAACATACTATGGTTATGATAGTGATGTAATATTGTCTTATTTAAACTACATATTTTTCATACCTCTGCCCTGGCTGTTATGACTTTTTATTTATTTCATGAAAAGGAAGTACAAACAATTTAATTATCTGGAACAGTGGACAATAATGGGATCACTGATTAAGAAACTTCTTAATTCCCAGCAAATTGCTGGCAATGTTTTTAGAGTACAGTACAGGAGAAACTAAAAGGGCCACCATCAAACTGAAGTTAATTTAACAAAAGCCATAATGTTAAACATCCTCTCATTGGCTTATGAATTGAATTTTTTATTTAGACTGTGAATAATATAAAATGTTTAGCTACGAACGGTGTGCTTTTTACACCTCACTGACCTCTTCGTTACTCTCAAGAAGACTGCCTTTTCTCCAGGGAACAGTGCCTTTGAGAATATACTCCACTATTTTTGAGCTTCTGAAGGTCTCACCAACAAATTTTATGACTTTGTTGATTGCGGAAACAGAGTGTTCAATCCCATCAATTTTCTCCCTTTGCTTTTTGCCGTCCTGTTGAAGACATTTCAACAGTTTCACGGTTTCGGTGTTCAGACTTCTAATGTCGCTGAAAAGAGTGGAGTCGCACTTTTGAAAACTCTCGGCGGTAACAGTAGGGTCCTTCATCAGCTGCAGTTTTGCCATGTCCTTTTCCAGGTTTCCAATTCCCTGATAAACCATATCTAGTTTCTTCAGGACGTCTCCTTGGCTACTCACTATCTTCTCCACCTTTGCATCCAAGACATTAAGTTTATTGTCCATGACGTTCAAGTTACTTATAACTTGACTGCTATTGGGCTTTTTGACAGCAGACCCAGCTCCAGAGTCCCCTGTGTTATCCCGTGTACCCCCGTCATACATTTTAGCAATACAGGCAGCTAAAGACACTTGTTTACTCATTTTTTTCTAACAAAGCAAAGGAAACTGAAAAAAAAAAACAGAAGATTGGCACCTGTTTCACACTGTACCATGAATTGTTTCAGTTAATTTCTTTTTAGAGTTCCAGGTATAAAACTGTCTTCATGCCTCAATTCAGTTCAGTGTGGATTTGTTGTTTCTTAATGCCAGTGGCATGACACCACTTAAATAAACACCTCAGCTTTGATATGTTATCTGAAACTCTGTCCTTTTTTTTCTCCCAGGCTTTTTTAAACAACCTACCAGGCTCCACCAGAGCCAAGTTTTTTCTCCCCCTTTGACGTCATCAAATCATTTAAATCTGTTTCAGAAGAATCTGTTGATTGGTAGACATGTGAAGAATGACCTTTTCCAAAGCGCAGCCATCTGCCTGGGCAAAGAAAGATGTTTTATGCAACGCAAAGGTTGTTTCTTTTTTTTTCCCCCTCAGCTGCAGTAGGGTTACTGCAGTGTCTTTTTCATTTGGCAGGATCATTTTGACACTATGGTAACTGAATCAGTGGCCACTACAGTTGTTTTATGTAGCAGTCATGTAAATGGCATGTTCTAAAAGGGTATGAACGCAACTTTACAGTGGCTGACATCCTAGAATAAAAATAGACAAACGGGATAATGACATGAACATTTATAGGGGCACATTGCTAGATTGTGGAAAGCCCAAGCTGAAATCTTGGTAAGGACGTTTACTGAGGGGAGAATATTTTGTAGAAATTTTCAATGTAGCTTTTAATTACAGTCAATGCCTTGTCTTTTCCTCCAGTACCTGCTAAATGTCTGTAACGGAGTTAAGCAACTAGACACTATATTTTCTTCTCAAGGCCAAAGATGACAACTAAAGGTATCCTCAAAGTTATTTTTGTCGAAGCTATTTTTTAATCGCTTTGCATCTGATGGTGTAAGTTGTGCCAAAGAGGCCAGTGTAAAGTGTTTTAACCCTCAGATTTACTCATAAAGTGTGTAGTGAGAAAATGACATACAGATACAGGAACACTAGGACAAGTTTTTCAACTAATAATTATATTTTTATTAGTAGTAGAACTACTGTTACAAGTAATGTCTTTTTTTTAGAATTGTACTGTTTCATGAAGGCACGCTTGAATAAATACTTTAAAAATATTTTTTATTGTTTCTTCTGGCCATATTTTTTTCAATGTTTCAAAATCATTTTTAAAATTCTCTTCAGACACTGAACATGACTGGGTCAACATCACGTGTAAAATGGAGTGTCAGGGATGGATTCCCTATCATTGTTATTCAAAGGAAAAAGTGAGACTGTTCGGAACATAAAATTGGGAAGTTGTTAAGTATTGTATTCCACTGAAAAATAAAAGGAACATCACTACTTTTTGCATTTGCTGTCTCCACAGAGTGTACTTCTTACTAGGTTTGTTTTGGGGCATAGATCAAATGGACAGAACCTGGAGGAATATATGTGTTCCAGAATTAATATCCCCCAGGTTAGCTAGTCAGCAATATTGTAAGAAAGTGTACATTAAATGCAGGAAAGACTGCATGTAAAACATAATAAGTATTAAACCAGTATTAAACTATCACAGGTTGTCCATTTTTTAAAGTGGATATAAAAACAGTCATTGTGAATTATTCCTTTCCCAATATAAATGGGCAGCATTTAATCTTGGCAAATTGCAGTTACTGTGCTTGGAGTCCAATCTGTTTATATTTGGGCTGCTTAGAGAAGCAAAACATACCTCATGAATACATTTTATTACCTTTAAAATGTCCATGAATGACCCCTGGCATTAAAGTGAAATGTCAATCACAGACACCAAGCATTGGCTGCATTGCTTTAGAGCAGGGGCTTTTAACCCTGGTCCTGGAGGACTGCTGTGCTTTCTGCTTCTCATTCCAGCTGAGCTCTCAGTTACATAATTAATTCCATAATTGCATGCTTAACCAGACCTTTGTCCCTGTAAGACTCAAATATGAAAAGGCCAGGCTGTGCAAATTAATGTGTCAATATAGGAAACGGAAAACCTCCTTTGTCATCCTAAAAATCATAAATTTATCTCTGATACTTGTGAAAGAAAAAAATCAATTCAATCATCTCAAAATATTACAGATCTACATTTACAAATAGGTTGTAGAGACTGTATACAGCTGGGCAGTTGGGAAAATAATAACTGAAAACAGGATTCAAGATAATGTTAGTAAGGAGCTAAAGCTTTTTGGACTGTTCACAGGAACAAATTGATTGGAACAAAGGCTAGGTCTGAGAAAAGCAATGTTCCTTGACTGTTTTCATGACTTGTCCTTGTACATATTTAACATGGCTCACTATTTGTCCAAAGGCCTTAGTGGAAATGTAATTCATTCCTTCATTGAGCATCCAAAGGGGACACAGCCAAATTTGAAACATTTATTATAATCATCTAGCAGGTTGCATTTTGTATTCTGGAATCGTGACAGTGATATTTCTCTCATAAACCATAAAATACATTGAACTTTCTGTTCTCCTTTCTTCTGAAATGATAGTCTTGTGAATAATTACACAAACTATTTTGTAGAAGATGACAATGGCTTCCTACATTTAAGAAACACTTACAGTAACTGCCTACAAAATGCCGCCTGACGGAACTGATATTGTCCCACACTACAATATGAATAACATATTAACTTAAGAAATGGTTTTAAATGCCATTTTTTAAAAGGTAAAGAATATCTGAACTGAAATGCACAGTACACAAAAAACACAAACATTCTTAACAATATGCTCCCTTACCCAGTCTCAGGCCATAAAGAGATGCCTTTTAGCCACGGAGGCTAACAGAATATTTACTTGATTTTCATTTGACAGAATGACTCAGAAAAGAAAATCATTTGTTTAGATTCCTACACCACAATAACCTCACCTCTTATCATAAATATTTTTTTTCCTTTAAGACTACATTCATGTAGAATAATTCATAGCATATTTAGCAGAAATGAAGGTTACCAGAAGAAATTTTATTAATAAATTTCAGCAAATGGCTACTTGTGAGCTATTATATTAATTAAACACTCACTGTGGTATTAACCTACAAATGATTTCTAACACTGTGAACAATTCAGACATAGTTTAATATACTTCAGTAAGACCTCTCTATTTGTAGTTATAATTGGAACTATGTTACCATGTTTAAATGATAGTCATCAATACCCCTAATGAGCCTTTCTTGTATTTAGAAAGACTACAAAAATACTATGGTAAAGGCACAGAGTAGACACAATGAATTAATAACACATGGTTCATGTTATAAAAATGGCAAAATTGAGGGAGGTATAATAAATCATGGTAAAACCCATGACAAAGCAGTGTAAATATACAGCAGAGGAAACAACTAAAAATAATATAAACTTTTTAACATGGTAAACTTTAATAATACATATATTTCAGTCTGGATGGCAAATTGAGCTTCCTTAAACTGTACTTCAATAAAAAAATAGGATTATAGGTCAAATCATCTACAGAAAGACAAAACTAGATGGGAGGGGTGAAATAGAAATAAATGTTTGCACTAAATTTAAAAACCACTGATACATTTTAATATGTATGCACTTGCAAAATTATTCTCAGTCTTCTGATCAATACAAATTCCGAACAAGATCCTAAACTAAGATGAACTTATTTGGCAATTTGGCAATTAACAATCTAGAATTTTGAGCTTCGATTATATTTTACATGGTAAAAACCGTTATTTGTTTACATTAAAGACTGGAAAATAAACTGGAATTTAACATCACTAGCACTGGTAATGCTATTACAATAGACAAATGAACAGTCATGTATACATTTACGGATGCCAACTGCTATAACAAGAATGGGGCAGTGTTAAGGCAATGTTTCTGTTTATTTGTACTTCATACTACACATTCCTCAGATTCTGACCACTGTATCTTGAACACAGATTTCTTGTTTGATCTTTCCTTCCTTTAAATTTAAGTATCAGTCAAGTTAAAATGTAATTAAGATTGTAG
This sequence comes from Lepisosteus platostomus, assembly GCF_059453375.1. Taxonomy (NCBI): domain Eukaryota; kingdom Metazoa; phylum Chordata; class Actinopteri; order Semionotiformes; family Lepisosteidae; genus Lepisosteus; species Lepisosteus platostomus. The sequence continues at coordinate 11,440,983 of NC_142630.1, read as the reverse complement.
TGTAGCACTGATAACTATAAAAAATGTAACAATACAATGAATCTGATAACTCAGTCACATGGGATTTATGGTTCAATAATCAGAATAAACCCTTCTTACCAAAGATGTTATTTTACTATGCCTGCATGGAGATGGCTCTTAACTAAAATCTTAAATCAATTTAAGTTCATACTTGTTTGTTTTGTTTTTCTGCTTTATTCTACATTTCTGTAAATGGAAGATAAAAATGAAAAGTGCATACAGTACAAGTCAAAAAAGTTATCTTTTACTGATCCATTCTAAATCACTCCAACAATTGTCTTCAGTAATAGGTACACACAAATATAAACCAGTTTTACTGTCAGCAGAAATAAAACAGCAGTAAAGTGTTGGGATATTATTACAATTAATCACATCACAAAATATGCAAATAGCAGTAAAAAAAAATTTCTTACCGTAAATCTTTGTATATAGTCCGAAACACTAAATCCTGCAGTGCTCAGTAAGAGAGATCTGTAGAGAGAGGTCCCCATTACTTTTTTCAATGCATTATTTCAGGTCTGTCAGTCACTGTCTGCATTCTAAGTAGGAAACAAAATTAGGCCCAGGGTGCAATTAAACATTCTGAACTAACTGCATGATGCTAGACAGACACTTTATCTTATCAAACACTTCACGAAGTATTCATAACATCCCATTCTGATAACAATGGAGCTCCACCACAGCAACACACATATCTTAGCTACTTCCTGCAAAAGATAACAGCTGTTTCAGATTAAAACAAGTATTTAGGAAATATGAGAGTCCATCTATTAATAGGTCCAGATTTCGTATTGTTTGGATAATTTTTAGGCAGGGCTTTCCTTTATTACTGAGAACATAAGCGTTTTAATCACCTATCATGATCTAATAAACAGTGGGATATGTATACTATTCAAAACAGCAAGTCTGTCCTGATGTGTTGTTTTCTATCTCAATGATACAAAGAATTCTGTGAATGAACACCAACAATTAACATCATCTAATCTGAGGATTCAAGGGGTTCAAGGGGTTTAATACAGGGATTAATCAATGTTACTTTTCATGGTTAATATTATGTGACTACTGACTTTCAATGTTTTGCATTAAAATAACACAGTCACTGTGTTAAATAAAGAAATCCCTGACAAGACATTATTACATTTTGTTACTGTTTTGGTTTTCTGTTACAGTTTGAAATTTCTGAAATAATTTGAAATATACAAATACATAATGTATCATGCTGTATATCCACAGGGGTGGCTTTAAATCTTTATTACCTGTTTTGGAATGTGTCATTTTCCATTATTCCCAGCCAAGGACACATGGAAACTGATATTCCGGACTTTTAACTACGTTTTAATATAACAAACAAAAACATGTCAATCACCCTAGTAAAGATCTGGAAAGTCCTCACACCATTTTCAGCATATCAGTATTTTTAGAGCATTATCTACAGGGCTTGGTGTCCATTAGGATAAGTGGAAGCTTTCTGTGGAACCACTTTTGCAGTACATACTTATACATTGACATCATATAGTAGATATATCTATCTGTGTGTCTGAATTTTGAAAATCTCACTTACAGCTGACTCAGTTCAAACTGTTGAAAAATTCTGAAAAGAAAAGATTCAGGGTATCAGAGGTGCTGCTTTTGAAAATGATGAAAGGTTTTATAAAGACAAGAGAAGTTAATCTCCTTTTCAAGACTGTATTACTTATTTATAATGCCTGCACTTATACTTCAGATGTCCAGGACACAGTCTGCTTGGTTTCCTGTATTTATTCCCTTATGCAAACAGAAACTTTCAGCTCACCTTGTTCTTCTCACCACACAAAACATCCACTCTAGCTCTGCCTACAATAAAAGCCATTCACTCCCTGGATACACCTTCAGAGACGTATTGAATATTTCAAGCAATGCCTTGAAGCTTAGCAGTTGTAAATCTGCCATTTTAGATTTGTCCTTGCTTTTAATTTGCATTATTTAAGCCCCAGTTACAGAGATCAAAGATTTGTGAGAAGCTCTTTTTCTTCTTGTTTTTGAGGCAGACGTTAAGGCACAATTTATACTGATTTACCATACTACTCCAGAAGCCCTCTTAATGACACTTTGCACTTTTCATGTTTTTTAAACAAGCAGGGCTTTTCACATTATCTCAGCTACTGCAGGTCTTCAATACGCTTGAATGCAAATCTCCAGCAATGGGTTAAGCCATTTTTTATTAATTTACAGAATTGAAAGCTTCAAAAGGGGATCTTTTTTGGAGTTAATTTGTTGGTTCCATAACCTCAAATATAAGATATGTTTACTTTAACAGTACTGTACTCCAGAAGTAAGTTTACTCAAAGCAAATTAGTTGATAAGTAAAAAAAAACTGAAGGAACTGAAACTTTATTCAAGACTTAAATATTTAAGTTAGAGACCAATAGGTCTTCAAAATGCATTAAATGTAGTGAACAAGAACCACATATCCTAATCCCCTCATTTAACTCACTTAATATTTTTTTCATCAACACAGACTAAATATATCAGGCCTATTTCAGCAGAATAATCTCTTAAAATGAAATCAAGCTTATATATTGAAGGCATAATAGAAAACAGACCAAATCTGATCAAATCTCCTTCTGAATATTCAGCAAATTTTTATGCAAAAAGTTTCTTTAAAAAATATTTTAATGCTGAAGATAAGGGTCTATTAATTGAAAGGCTGAATTCACTAATTTTGAGTTGCAGCGAGGTCATGTTTGTGAATTACATGACACAGACCACGACAGAAGCCCATAGGAAAAAGTTACACAGGGACAAAGGGAGAAGCAGGTGAGCTGATCTATGTCATGCCTGTGCTACAAACAGCGCTGGCGCTGGAGTGTTTTTTTTGTACATACACACTGTATACACAGAACTGCGTGTCTGGAAATAGACATCACTATCGCATGCTCATGGGAAGCTTTGTTTCCAAAATACTACTCCTCTGACCTTGGTCTACATGCAAACAACCTCAGTAGTGATATTTCACAGGTGGTGGGATTTTACAAGTTTAAACAACAGCTAAATACCAGTGATAAAACTGCAGGAACACATAGGTCACAAATTGATCAAAAACTTCCCAGCAGGCATGAAGCTGGTAATCCCATGCGACAGACAAAAACGAATAACAATACATTCCCACGGACAGCCCCGTTGTGTAGACAAAGGTAACAAGCAAATACGAACCGCAATCCGACACCGACTGAAGGATTTGACCCTGACTGCTATGGTCAATGGAGCAGGGGACATACAGTACTGTAGTTTTTCCATGTTCCAGTTACTGAAGGGGGAAGAGAATACTTACAATAGGTGGTACTTGTAGTAGCAAGACGGATATTTCTTCAAAGAGTAATCCTGGGGTTTTCAGGACACCAGTGCAGATCTCCACATTCAGTGAAAAAACAATTCAATCCTTTGTTTTCTCTGTGATATTATGTGCCATTTGTCTTGAGAAAACACATACAAGGCATAAATCACCCACTTACACTTAACAGTAACATGAAAAGTGTTTCAAGCTATATATTGCTGGTACTCATAGAAAGTTTGGAGTAAATACTATATTTCTTGGCTTTTTTTTGCTTAATGTTTACTGTCCTTTTATTGTTTGGGTGTCAACTACAGACTCTTTGGTCCTCAGGCTGACAACATTGTGTTACTTGATCGCCCTCTTGTGGTACATAAAGAGACAACTCTTTGAAAGCGCCAATGTTCCTAATTCAACCTCCATATTTTCAGACAACAAACATACACACATAAGCATGTATAGAAGAAAATAGCTTTTGAAATGGAAAAAGTAATTGTTAAAACTGTAATACTAAATTCTGGGAATTGTTTTTCAACTTGGAGCCAAAATTGTTATTCAGAATTTAAGCTGTTTTCTTTTCTAAGTGTTCTCAAAAACTGCCAAATTTACGAACTTTTGGCATTTGCTGAGGTTTCTCAAAGGTGTTTAAAAAAATCTTTTGTTCTTTAAGACAAAACATTTGACGCAAAACTGTCCTCAAATACCACCGAACACTGGGCTATGAGCTTTCACTTACCCAGCAATAGCAAATAAAGCAATATTTGTGTTGAGAAACTGTCAGACTGAACTCATCTTTGTTGCTAAGCAACAGAAATAGAGAACACATGGCAAACACTATAAGTGTTGTTCAATGTCGCTGAATATTTGGCTGAACAAAGGATTTATAGAAGAGATTACTTAGACCATGTATAAAAAATGTAGAACTGAATTTTATTTCAGTTAAATGTTTTAGATATATATTCATAGCCATAACAGATAACAGAGAATTATTAAGTTATCTTGTTTATAGTATTCTATATATTCTTGGTCGACCTCTGATTACTCAGTGCAAAATGGGCTACGGAAATCTGCATGAAAGAAGCAGCAGCTCACTGAAGAAAAGAAAATCAATCAAATGCAATGTAAATCAAGCCTAAACAAACTCCTGGGAGTTACTGTCATTTCCTCTCCCTCCCAAAGCATGGGAAACCATTTGTGCACTCAATAGCTTGATCAGAGCAACTTCTGAAGAATGGAAAAAAAGATCTCCATTCTTACAGCTTTTTTCTTATATTCTTCAATTCAAGGTCTTAAAAAAGGCTATGACCATCCAGCTGGGATTAACATACCTCAAACTGCAGTATTTCCTACAGTTGTGAATTCAGCCATTTAAAAGTTCGTTTTAGAGGTGGTATCTTGAAATGGCCTTTAAAACATTTCTTTTTGTTGGTGTTCTGAAAACCTTCAAGATTTTTAACATTGTGAGAATCTCTCTCGATATTTTCTAAAGCCTTGTTCTACTTTTAAGCAATATTTAACAAAGGGTTTGTTCAGATTTCTTGTATGTAAGCTTCATCAATCCAAATTTTGAAATGTTTATATATAAATGAATATAGTTTGTGATTTTATTTAATGAAAACATACTTCAACGGGTTTATTTTTATTATGGAGTTCATTCTCAAAATGGTAAATAAGTCAAAGCACTTGTGTGCCTCAATTGTCTGATTTAAGACTATTTTGTGAACAAGCGGATTTAGGAAACATTTCAGCTTGTTGAACAATATGTGAACATGGACTATTAGTGGGTCGAAGAGAGAGAGAGGACTGCAGCTGTTCTTAGTTTGCTGACAATGACAACAAAAAAGTCCTAAATAGCTGGTTAATGGTGGAGGTAACAATGGTAAATACTTTAGAAGCACATGAGATAGAGTGGTTAATGAATGACAACTTGATAAATTGCAAGACGTTAAGCCTGTATACAGAAGAATTATAATAAGGAATATTTACATTCAGCTTGTACTTTTAAAAATTTTATCCAGAAACGATCTTACTCCTTTCCCCATTTATCATGCTAAAAACAGCCATGAATAAATAAAGAGCACTTACAAAAATACACTCAAATGTATTTCTTGCTGACATACTTTCATATTCATTTTTATAATGAGCAAATTAGATATTTGCATTCCTAAATTTGCAAAGGTATGTCGTCAGGAGTACATTACTACACCAACTGGAAACTGTAAAAACAAACAAGGCCCTATGTCAAACAGTAGAATAGAGACATCCCTTAAAATAAAAGCAAAGTATGGCATTACATTTCTACAATTCTAAATTTAAGCAGTGACTAATACTTCCCGGAACAGTCATTTGGTAGTTTGCATTTTATGTTTAAATGGACTGTATAAGAAATGTATTTATTCACCACAAATTTATTATTTTAAGAAAACGTCTTCAGGTGCGTCATCATTACATCATTACCACCTTTTCAAAGTCTTTGATTTACTCCATCTTTGTGAAAATAAAGATGAGATTAAGACTAGCAGAGACATGCTTCTGAATAAGAAATGAATTTACTAAAGCCTAGGAGTTTCCTGCCCTGGCAGGCAAAAAAGAGGCTTCATGTTACCACAGTCTCTCTTAACTTTTTAAAGCTATTAGTAAGGATGGTTAAATCCAGTCATTCCACTCATTTACACTAAATACCTGTAGAGAATACATTTCACACACCTATGCTTCACCAAACTGACATTTTATTACATTTAATAATAATCCTGGCTATTTATGTCAGATTATCCAATGATTTCACATTAAAATGAAATCTATGTCAGAAAAAGTGTACAAACAGCTGTGTTCAACTGCTTGTGTAAACACACAGAACAAAGTATTCTTCAAAACTCCTACTCTGCAGTAACTGAATAGCAACAGCACTGCAAAATAACCACAATGTTTTTACTTTATTTAACAACCAATTCCAGATTTATCCTCTGCCAAAGGACAAAACTTTACGGTTTGAGAAAACTGTAAACATTATCCAACAATTACAAAACTCACAGAATATGGTTTTGATTTAATTACATGTAGATACAGGTTAAAACCTGCAAAATGTTGTGTGGTAAAGGAAAAATGCATTAGAAATGCTATAATGTTTTACACTGTTTTAAAAAATACACAACTTAACTGGAAAAAATTTCCTTTCACGTGTTAGGAGAGAATTAATGGTTCTCCAAAACATTTTTCTACAATGAACAGCTCACTCCATTTCTTTGCAAACTAGATCTTCTGTCTGTTAATTGTTTTTTTTTTTTAAAGCTGGAAATCAAAATAACTGGAACATGCGGAAAAACCAATAATTCATGTTGCATGCAAAAGCTTGTAAGTAAATCATCCATCCAACACAATCACCACATGCACAGCAGTTAAAAGCAAAAAAAGAACATTCTTTTCAAGTCGGTATGTACTGTAACTATTAAAAGGAACTTAAGCAGTTATCCTTTTAAACATTCAATTTATTAAAGAACAGAGCAAATATTTTAAAAACAATCTGTGAGATTATATATTTGTGAAAACAGAATAAAACCCAAATTAAGAAGGTGTAGGTGTAATAAATAGAATGGTCTTCCCAAAATCTACACATAATACATAAGCATCTATCAAATCTCATGGTTCAACTGCACCTAAACTTTATGATAATCAGAAAGCCGTACAGAGGAGTAAACCTTTAAGAATTGCCTTTTCTGCACTAAATTTGGTACAGTACCGAAATTCTCTTCAAGTGTTTCCCCCAAGTACAAAATTAAATATACAGAAAAAAAGATTTCCATTTGATAAATCTTAGACTTTTTAAGCACAACAAATACACAATATTTTTAAAAATCTGATTTAAAAGTAAAAAAATGTATTTCCTAATACATTGTTAGGAAACTATTCAAAATAGCAGTAATTTATGCATACAAATGCATACCCAGTACCCACATTCCTAGTGTGCAAGCTGAGCAAGTCCTTCATAAAACGACAGAACTTCTGGGTCAAAATTCACCCAACTAGGTCCTCTGTGGTCATTCACAATTTTCTGCAGCTCAAGTCCTGAGTAGCTTCATTTCGTGGTCAATCTGTTACAAACTGGTATTACAAAATCAGTCTCTGACCAATAATTTTTCTGTTGATTTCAGCCAAAGCCACCGAAAAAACAAAGGCTTTTTCATCTGAAAGATTGGCATAAATATCAATCTCTTTTTCTTGTTTTTCTGAAAAGAACAAAACAAAAGGAAAAAAGTGAAATTCACAAATAATGCCAAGGTAACAGTATACAGCAGAAGCAGATTAATAAAGTTGCATCATCAAATTAAAATTAATTATAGCAAATAACTGTAAAAGAAAGTCTCATGTTATGCTCAAAGCAAGCTGGTAAAATAAAACTTCTCCTAGGGATATCATGATTAATTCACCAGCCATGCAGCAGCAGAGAGACTACTTTGTAAATCATTAATCTGAACAAACTGTCCAAGCCAAGCTGTACTGAATCACAAAGACTCGCTTCTTACACAACATTAAAGCAACAACATTGTAAAATGGTACTGAACAAATAGGCTTAACGGCTAAATTGATCAAAAACTCCAAACGTAACTAGAATCATCTTTCTTTACACTGAATAATCCAAAAGCTTTCATTTTGAAAAACACAACCAAAAGATGTTTTTTTAAGCCGAGTGAGTGATCACAACGCTAACATTAGTGTGTGTGAACATGTCAGCTAATCAGGGGAAAAAAACAACCTTCTGTACTGAGAACTGAGGAAACCACAAAGTTGCGTATTTTGCATTATCAGTGTATATACTCACCCATATTGCTAAACGAAGGGTTGGTACAATAACTGACTTTAAACAATATTCAATTAAGTCAAATGAGTAAAACATTTCTGTTCACCATCATTAATCATTTGCATTAAGAACATTTTGGCTCCACATCTATGACTCTTGATTTAGGAATTCATTTAACTATGATAATATGATTAATGCACACAGTTTAAATGTAAACGGGTCATAGTATATTGCTGCTAAATTTCAAAGACGGTTATAAAGTACCAAAACCATATTAGCACTATGTCCATACAGACATTTAAGATCATTCTATTATCTATGAACTATCCGTTGACCAACATACCTAAATTAATTCAACAATTTGTTCTGGTTTTTGTTTTTTGCCTAATGATGGAATATTTTTTTCAAACTACTGAAAGTTTGGGCATCAAAAATCACTTGACTATTCATTGATAAGCGTGTTGTCAAAATGAAAACAGCCTAAAGTACATGCTATCGACAGTGAACGTAAAATTGTTGTTCTACTTCAGGATTTTGACAGACATGAATGTTACCTTTTTCATCCTCGTGTTTTTTATGGGTTGTTGTTTTTGGCCTGCCCCTTCCTCTGCGGATGTGCTCCGATTGGCTGTTGGAACGAGAGCGCTTTCTGTTTTCCATGTCTTTGTTTGTAGCCGAGTTTATTTTCTCTCTGCGTATCCTCTCTGTTCTTCTCCTCTTCGCATCTGATTTATCTGAAAATATGCCACATTACAAATAATGAAGCTTTCTTAATTATTTAACAAGATCAAGAGAGTAAAGCATTTATAAACCACAAAATATAACTGATTCACCTCTCCTTACTTAAAACTTAAATTAAGGACTGAAAGCCCTCCCCACGGACATTTTCAAAAACCACCAGAGAAAAAGTGCAGGAACATAGTTCATTCTGGGATTTCATTATTACTTCAATTGTAAAGGTTTTTAATACTACAATTTGTAATAAAGAACTTCTGTGGTTTTGTAGATTCCCTTGCTTTTCCTATGACTCATGAGCCACAGTCTACTGGTCCTTAACATTCTTTTCATTAAGAAAATAAAACCATTATAACTTGACTAAGAAATGGTTCCAATTCTATGGAAAAAAACATTTTTCAACATTATAAATGTTAATGTTCATAAAGAGGTTTAACAACATTCAGAATGATTTTACTCAAAGAGGTGCTACATACTGAACAAGATGCACATTTATAGGGATACTTTTAAAATTTAACATTGTTGAGCGATACAAACAGTTTGGGGAAAAAAACAACTTCAATATTTATGGAGGCTTGTTTTGTATATCACTTAGTCTTTACTCGGCTCTACACATTAAGATTACTACTGCATGTAAAGCAGGAACAAAGGCCTTTTTGAAGAGATCATAGATATGACTAATGTGTTTGCTTAAGGTTGTCTCTCAACCTTAAGACTGCATCACCTCACATCAAGCAAACAGTTGTATCTCAAACAAAGAATATTTAAGAATATGAAAGACACTTCCATCATTGTTCCTTATTTTCTGCCTGTTTTGCTGTTCCTTATTTGACGTCTAACAATATCACATTGTAACAATAAAGCTGAAGAAAACATACTTTCCTTTCAGCATAAGTCATAATAGAGCCCATGGCCTTGTTCACACAAGATACTATATCCAACCTGGTTAAATTCCATTTTGGGTTTGCACACCCTAACCTCCCTGAGATGTCAATTTAATTCAATTGGAGATGTTATACCTCATTTCTCCACCTGACCTGCTGTATTGTGGGGTTACTGTGTTTCAGCAATGTAGGTGCTGCAATTCAGTGGTGGGCAGGGTGGCCCCCTCCTACAGTATATATGTGGCTATTCAGAACCCACTGGGATAGAAAGCAGTATACAAATGCAAACATTCTATCCAATTTTCCGAGAAACACTGACACACAAGCTTATTTACTGCTGCTTCCGTTACACAGATTTAGGACAAACGGCGCACACAAGAAAAAAGAAACATCCCCAGAAGCCTGTTCCATCAAAAAATGTTTCTGTAAACTTTCAAGTTTCAAGAAACCTTCAGGTGGCACATAACCAATCCTGTCCTACGTCTTCTAGCTTTTTGAAGGCTTTTTTTTCTTTTTAAAGCTAAATTTTGTTGAAGTTTCCAATGAGGTTCTAATTATTTCCACGTAAAACAGACTTGGTTTAGCAGGGCAGACAACACTAAAAATTCCACAAAATAAATCAAACTCCTCTTCTGCTCAAGGAACAGCAAAAAGAAAAAAAAGGCAAAGTACACAACGTTTTGGCTGTGGATAATTTATGTATTTCACACTTTTGCTTTTGACGTTCCAGTGTGGAATTAACCTCTACTTATTCCTCTTCCAGCACAGAGTGCTGATTCAGCTCTCTGCTCTAATCTCTCCTGTCTGCCACTGGACAAGCTGTGTGACTGAGGAGCTTGTACTCAGAATTGTCTCCTTACTGGCCATAGGTAAGATGTTACCTGAATCAGAAGGCAGGTCTACTGTTAGAAACATTTACTTCTGGAAGCACAGAAACCGACAGCATACACAAGAAAACATTGTGTCTGGAAATGTGTTTCCTTAAGTATATTAGCCTTTTACCTTCTCAGTGTTGCCAGATTGAGATGTTGCACAGTTATATTATACTACTGTAAACCATCAATTATTTTTCAGGTTGTAGTACATACTTGAGGTTTCAATCTGGTGCATTTTCAAAATACCAGGCTTAGAATATGAGTCTGTTAAACTTTTAAAAGAGGTTTTCTTAGTTGATTTCTTATGGAGCACTATGATAAAGGCCATTTTCAACCTAGAGGAAAGTAAACTAGCATTGAAATTTAACCCCCAAAACAGAACACTGTCAGAAAAGAGAAGTGAGTTTAACTCCTCCTTTGAAAAAAAGACAACATGTTACATTAAATGGTTTGACTGTAATCTGAGCTACCTTTACTACTGGAAAAAAACAGCATTCCAGCCTTCATCAACACAGGAAGCTACTTAATTATCAAAGGAAAACTTTTTATTCTGCATAATGACAGAAATAATACAAGACATTAGAACTGAAAAAACCTTCTTCCAGTACTTTGAATACAAACTTACACAGATTAAGCAACAAATCATGTTAAAAATAACATTTTAAATATTGTAACCAAACATTTCAAAGGAGAAGCAGTCATAACCTAATTAAAATATCCTGAAAATCTGACACTGATTATTTGAAAACAGCGGTAATAACCTTAGTAATCTGATTGCTACATTTACCAGCTCATTAAAAAAAAGTTATTTTAATTTAATTTTAAAAGATATTTAAAGCTGTACTTTAAAGAACACCATATTAAAGATCTTAAACATTCTTCATAAATGAAGTAAGAAAAATAAGTGAAAGGTGAAAAGTATAAAATGAATAGTTCTCAAATGTTAATATTGCTAAATAAAACTACAGTGAATGAATGAGCTCTCTTGATGGGATTCAAATTGTAACTTTAAGACAGGAGAATGGAAAGAATTAGGGTACATGCAGAGTGAGAGCATTAGCCTGGAATTAAAAATGAAAGTCCCATCCCCCACCTCTCCCTGTATTCACTCATGAAAAGTGTTGTCAGCCTTTAAGCCACTGCAAATTGCACACTAATTTGAAAACTTGAGAGACAGCCGTTACTTACTTTTAAATATTTATGATTGCTTCACAAAAGATGCCAAGACAGATAAAACTAGCCTGTGCAAAAGCACACAAAAATCTTCAACAGGACCCTGCATTTACAAACCTGACAAGTCTAAAATCTTACAATAGTCATTTGTATTTCAAGTTTAATACAAATGCTTAAAAAAATAAACTAACATTTTCATTATCAGATGTGCTTAGTACAAGCAGCAAATATGTACTCAATTTAAAAACCAAGAACTGTGTTAGGTCTACACCCTAACTGAATAATTAAATCAGTAGAAGGCTTTTTCTGTTTTAAACTTTAAGAACATTTTTGTGGCCTATTGTCACCATCATCTCTATTACTAGCTCTCACACAGAAATACACACACACTGATGTAACTACCACGTGGTTAGGACAATGGTTCATACCAGTCATATTTGATTAATCTAAACAAGGGAAGTTCGTTGACAATAACTATACACTGTGAATTGTATTAACAACTCTATGAATCGTAACCATATCTAAGTGCAGAAGTACAGTCACATACCTTGTTCAAAATAGCAATTAAAAGACAGAATAGCTTTGATATTACAATAAAACGTCTCATTTTCAATCGTCTTCGTTTAGTGATGCTTGTTAATCATGGAGAAAACTTGTAATTACCTATTGCTGGTGGCGATTTCTCAGATTGTTTGGCGTTCAGAAGTTTTCGGCTAATGAACACATAGCCACAGGGACATGACTTGCATGCTACAGGAATCTGATAAAAATTGAAAAGAATAACTTTAAGCACTGGCGCCCTTTGTTTATGCCATCGGTTAAATTTAAATGCACTACATCTTTATCACTCAAGATTAAAAATGCTGGAGGATTATACACCTATTTTACACTGAAACTGTTGGCTGTAAACTCTGAAAATCAGTTTAACTGCATAAAGTACAGACAGGTTACACGTAATATCGTTTAAGCAGTAAATTACATTTCTCTGCGCTTTCATTTTGGCGTCATGTGCGAGTTCGTATTAGTACAAAACCACCGCTAGAAATCTGGACTGTCGCCAATTTACAAAAGTAATGATTGCTATATAAAAAGTGAAGATGACGTAAATATCATTATAATCTAGCAAATAAGAATGTAAGTAACGCAGTAGTTCAACGATATTAACCACTGCAGACGAAAGGTTCAATTTCAAGCCGTATAGATTTACTACCCGAGACATACAGGAAAGCAATTTAGCTATTTTTTTTTATTCTTCCGAAATTAAAACTTCCATATTTTTAAGCATGTTATTGTATTGTTTACTAGAACAACTCATTATGCGAGCAATGCGACCTTCCGATGAAAAAAAATTGATGACGTATTGTAAGATTAATATTATCTACCCGACAGTATATTCATAAGAATCTATTTTATATTGCAAGGCAGGAAATGGCAAGACCATAGCACCGACTGGTTCCTAAACTGTAATAACTATGCATTCATTCAAAATTAAACATTTCCACGAAGGCTGTTATTAAATATACATACCACACGTATCAGTGTATCTGAATGCAAAATGTCATTTAATGTAAAAATAACCATTGTGATATCCTTGAAAACTATCCTCCTCACACCCAACCATTATAAGTCCAACTTCTGTTTACATGCATAGTTTCCTTTCGTACTAGCCGAGCAACCTCGGTATAGCCCAGCTAGACTGATAAATTAAAAAGTAAAATAATAAATGTAGGCATAATTTCTCACCTGTTGATCGCATTCAGGACACGATTTGGTAGCCATTTTAACTTTCTTGGCTTTATTTACCGACATTCTCTGTCTCTTTGTTGGGTGCTTATATTTAACGCGTACTTCAATCCCAGCAATATTGCACTGAAATTTCAGCCCGCTGCTCTCCCAGCAACGATGAAGTGCAGCTGATCCGACCCGAGAGCTCCAACACTCACCAACTCGACATCAATCACACCGAAACACTGGCCATGCGCACTGCGAGCGCGGAGACCTTCATTCGCTTTTTTTCCCCCAATACTGTAGCAGCAGGCATGCGCAAGACTTCAATAGGGGGGGAAAAAAAACTTACAAAATACATTTTGTGTTTTTAGCGTTGAAACTCCGTGCTCTCCACAGAGCATGCGTTTAGGTTCTGACCTTGTCTCATTGCCAAGGAGCAACGACTGCTGAACACAAGGAAATAAACACTAAGTACCCCTTGTATCGTTGTTGCTGTCATATTTGTTTTTTGAATGCGGTCAATTAAAAAAAAAAACTGCTGTGCCAAATGTCTGTTGAAGACAACGCTGAAGTGCCGATTATTAAATATTAAATGCAATGCCAATATTAAAATTATTTCAACTTTAAACATACAAAAATGTGGACTTTCTTAAACGCCACTATTTTAGTAATTTGCCTTATAAATTCAATTTACCTTAAAACTAAAAAGTGAATTAAATTCTTAAAATATTGATTTTAGACGTTTCTCGGGCTGAAAAATGCTTATCTTTCAAACCAAGAACAGTTAAACTAGATTAGCAGAGTAGCCCATCCCCCATACATTATATACTGGAAACATGCTGTAGCCATAGGCAACTCAGCTGTTTTTACTACGAACAGAGCTTCCTGCAGCTATTTTTATTACTAACCATAATAATTATACATTTCGAACTGAATTAAATCATTTCTTCATTTAAAATTATTAATAAATTATGTTTTTTTTAAAAACAAGCAAATATATAAATTGTGATTCTTTCACATTCTTTCCCAGAGTTGCTGAGGAAGGTAGAGTCTATATTTGCTTGTGTGTGAGGTTCGGCAGCTCAGACATACTGAAGAAAAGATCTACCATCATCCTATTGTTGTTAAGACCCACTTGTTTTAAAAGCAAAAATAATCATTCACACGTGCCTATCTGTTGGTTTGTAAAGTTAAAGAATAACTCCAAGAAAATTACTGAAACGAGCAGATTTAAAGGTATAATGTATGAAATTGAGAGGGTTAATCTGTTTTTTTTTGTTCTTTAAAATAAAACAACTTAAAATGGCCAACTAATTTAGATTCCTGACATTCTATTTGATTCTATAGTACATATTTTCTACAGTATTTATTTTAATAGGATGTGGCCAATCTGTCTGGGGTTTTATCATAAAAGCAAAACCATGGAGATTTTACTGATTACTGGTAGAATGCATCTTCTGAAGCTTCTGAAGATCCTGAATCTATATATTGTACATGCAATACACATATGGAAACATAAATACATCCACTACCACACTGACTAAATCCCAGATCATTTAATTTGAATGTAAGACTCAAATTACAACTATTTATTCAACATAAATCTGCAAAACTTACATCAATTTGTTCTGAAATATTTTGAACTATCTTTCTAAAACAGTTAAAACCATATATTTATATTATGTCCTTTACTTCTGGTTTAATCAACAATTATTTGTTATTAACTACATAATATATTTTTATTGCAAAACCTTTGCACAATTCACTCCCTGTCAACTAGTTCAACATGATAAAAGTCACAGTTCTGTCTGTTAACACTGATCTGTATCTCTGGTTCTTCCACATAACTGCCACACAGTCCTGATATTTCCTTGTTCTCCGTGCCTGTGTTGCAATTTTATAGTGATCAAACAGAAAACAGCCTCATAATTGCTTGCATTTGTTGCACAATAATACAGAACAATTTTATAATTTAAAAATTAAATAGGCTAATATGCCTTCAAATTTACTTATTTTTTCATTTGAAAACCTTTTATTTTGTATATTGCAAATAAACAAGTCTTTTTTAATTGAATAAATGAAAGCATACTTGCATAGCTGATCCTAAGACAATATTTAAGGTATTGTATATTTAATTCCAAACTGTATTTTTAAAAAAGTAATTAAATTAAAACTTTAATGTATATTGTTCAAGCCTGTTTATTAAAGCACATTGAGAAATAATGATAAAATACACTGAATGCTATAGACTAAGTCAGCTGTAGCTGTAGGCCTACTAATTTACTACTCTTAAGAGGCCAGAAAGCATTCTTGAAAATTAGGTCAGGCATCTTGATAATGCTCTATACAGCAACCATATCTGTGGTTGTAAAAGCAAATTTATAGCACCCTCTACTGTGTAACCCTTTTTTTCTACAGAAGCAGTTTCATTTCAAAGAATACCATAAATGGAACCAGTGAGGTTAACAGATCACAATTTCAGTTAACGTAAACCATGTGATATACACAAAGTAAACTGAAGCTCATTTAATTTTTACATATATAGAATATAACACTTCATTACAACTTCAAATAACATTATTTATTCTTTCAGAATAATTCTAAGGTGCATTTTTTTCTAAAGCAAAATTTGTTTATTTAGCTTTTAGTTATATAGTTTAGTTAAATATGTATATTTATATTACGTATATATAGCTAAATTTTATTATTATACATAAAGTATTCCTAAACAATATTAGTTACTATTCAAACTTAATACAGAACTATAATTGGTAAAAACAAAGAGTTTACATTAAATCTTTGCTTATTGAGATTGTCTAACATCATTTGAAGCATTATCCTATACAGTGCTTGAGTTATTTACTATCACGTTTTCTTAAACATATTCTGAATGAATTTTGAAGAGACACCATTTCTATTCAAATTACCACCCACATCAGAGTAAATATTCAAGCATGCAGTTAGATGTGTTGAGTCAACAAATATCTGTTAAATATGACATGAGTAGGTGTCAGGGAAGCTGGCTAATTCACATGCAAAATGTAGGATTGTTGTGCAAAGTATCTTTAGTACAAAGCAACAAATTGTACATTCTAAAAACACTCAGTTAAAGAGAAGTGTCAAGCGTGACAAATGACGAAACCTATTTATTATATTACTTTGTGAAAGAACTAGATAATGAATAACTCAATACAGTGTAACACTTTGCTACAGCTTTATGGGAGTATGGAACAAGCTACCCAATCATGTTATTGAAGCTGATAGCCTGGCATCTTTCAGGAAACAGTCAGATGACAATTCTTGGATAAATTAATTACTATTAATTACTAACTACTCCCATTTACAATATTACCCGAGTTCTTATTTTTTAACAAGCAGACACAAATTTTCATGGTGAGATACAGAAGGCCCACACAGTGATAGATGTTTCACCAAAACTGATATGAGTAAAATTAATTTTTCCCTTTGTATGGCAAAATTAAATTGAATTTTTCGGCACTTTTTTAGGGCTCTTCTTTTCTTCTCTGTAAGAGCACTGATCTCTTGTTTTTTTTTATTGGCCGATCTTGGCATTGTCACAGAGCTCATCTTCCTAATTTCTACAGGCATCATGAAGTTTGAGAAACTCTTTTCTTTTTTTTAGAAATGAAGCTCTCATCTTGCTAGTGGTGACCTGCTTGTTCCTGAATTAGCGTAGTGCTCTCCTGTGAATTGATCATCTGGATCCTGCCCAGTTGTTCTTTAACTCCCAGGTCACTAGTCCACTATCTTCACACACTTCTCATGCTTCAGTCTGGCATCTGAGTAAGGGCCAGGCTATCCCTCCTCTGCACTTCTTACAAACCCAACGTGCTAGGTATAGCAATGATTCTGCCACATTCCTGCAACTTTTCTTTGCTTTTGTTTTATAACTTGTATAATTAGGCCATGACCAATATAAGAATTTCACATGCAGGGATATCCAGAGTTTATATTTACAGGAATAGTTTTTCCTCAGCCTGGAAAGGCATAAATCAATAAATATATGACAATAAAGAAATCAATATGATCATTACAGCCGTTATCTAAGGATTATATACAAAAGAAATTAAAATATAATGCATGGACAGCACAGATGGATAATGAACCAGTGAAAGCTGGTTCCTTTCTAAGTCAGAATATAATGTTCTGTGTGGAATTATATATGATGGGTTTTATATATACTGTATGTTCATATGTGTCTGTATGAAAAAGTGCCCTTAATTATTTTGTATAAAAAAAGAGCCCACATTTTCCGGATTAACCAGGACAGATTGCCATGTATTTATGCTTGTGGGTTATTTTCCTAAACAAATAAAATATATTGTCTTCAGAAACTTGTTTACAAAAAATGGTTAGATGTTTAAATAAATTATTTTTAGGAATGTAGGGTTTTAGGGCAGGAAAAACAGACATTGCAATGCCCAAGCACAATCTTTCCATATGTCTGTTGTCTCAGAGTGTCATTGCCTTCTGATTTAGTAGTGTATTTTGGAACATTAGTATTTAAATTAAGACACAAAATGCTAAATAAACATTTTGAAGAATGTTTGAACACAGAAGGGAACATTAAACCTGACAGAATATGAATCACAAGCAAGAAGGGTAGTTAGAAAATTGATACCCTTAAAAAGGGGATTTCAGTTTTGCATCTGGTAAAAAAAAAACTTTCCTACAATATGCAAAGCGTAGTTCTTAAAGTGGGTTTAGAACATTGTACAAATGGTGTAATACACCAAGCTATCCAGTAGATGGCCTTCTACGAATTTTTGATTGACTCCAGAGAGATGGAAAAAAAGTTACAAAAATATAAAATACAGAACAAGTCTTTAAACATGTTTTTCACTTATTGTTAAGATGTTTTCATTGTAAGCCATTAAGTGGCATTTATTATTGTCTGTGGATTATTCTATTAAATAGTGTTTTCAATACTCCAAGTTTTCTACTCAGACTGGTTGCAAACATGCAGGGCAAACAAACCAGTATGTCACAAATTTACAAACAAATTTCAAAAATTTTGAAAGGAAATATTACTGTTAGTGAACTGATTGGTTCAGCTGCCTCACTGCTCTTAGGTTTTGGGCCAGGTCACTTCTTGCATCCAGTTTGCATATCGTTCCATTATATAAAAATAGAAAAAATACACTGCAAGATACACTGACTGGTATTGCTAAATCGTTAACTTTTGCACAGGCACAAAAAGCAACCTGCACTGAATACTATACTGTATGCCAAACGTCACTGCCCTTACCAGTGAAGTTACAAGAATGCTATCCTACACATATGAGCAAAACATGTATTCCCCTCTTTGTTGAGACTTCTCATAGATTTCCATTCTATTAATAATTATTCATACTCTGGGTGGCAGCATGGTATAGGGGGTAAGTCTATGGACTCATGGGTTTGGGGTTAAATGTCTTGTTGCTGCAGAGGTGCATTATCACTTGATGCACCTCAAGTGATAATCTTTACGCCGATTGCTCTTGTCCACACAGCTGTTGACTGGGGTCATATCAAGAGAGGGGGGGAAGTCATTCGCTCTCAGTTGCACCTAACAGGATGAAACTCTGGAGAAGCTCTAGACTTAAGGATGGTTGTAGTTTAAATATTAAACTATCCAAGTATTTATGCTCTGCCAAACTAAAACTCTATATGGTGTGACAATAGACCTGAAACATGCTTTGGGCACTTTTATATTTGAGCATTTGGTTTCTAAAAAAGTCCATTTACATTTCTACACATGGTGTGCTTGTTAGTAGTTACTATCTTGATGTAGACATTCTCCAAGTGCACAATCACACATTTCTATTCCCACATTTGCATGCATCTCCCATTAACATTCTTCGTGTGCAATTTATATTTTTATTTAAACATACTATATATCAAACAGAGAACAAAAAACAACAGTTTCCCCAACCCGTGAAATCCGCCCTCCAAGATTTCCAGACTGAAATCTTTTAGATGATTTTGTATTAATGGAAGTAAAGAGTAATTAAAACCTAACCATATCAACAGCAGCATGCCACGCCTCCAGCAGAACTATGAATCTCGTCAACAGATGCTCCATATAAACAATATTTAGAACTAAAGGCACCAGGAGAGGAAACGTGAAGATTCCTTATCTAGCATCAACAACTATATACAGTAGCTTATAGCTACAACTATATATATAACCTATTACTTGTTCCTTTGCAACTATATAGCTGTGCGCAAGACAAGCCAGTCAGCAGTTTTTCCCATTAGGCACTGTAGGCACAGTATCTAGAGCCTACAACATTTTTAGGGCCTATGAAGGAGGGAAACACTAGTGACTAACAAAAAATGAGCTGAAACAACATGCTTGCGATCGACTTTAGGTGCTGCAAATCAATAATCATACGCAATCTAGCAGCTTTTCTAGAAACAAGAAGGATCGAAGTAATGGTCGCTGGATTCGCTCCTTCAATCATATGGTTTAGCATTAGAATAGTTTAAAGTGCATTTAATTGGCATTTACCTCTCTTTTAGCACACTTCGAAGTGAAAGTGCCTAGGGCCTACAAACACCCAAATCCGGCCCTGCCAGCTAGGTCAGTTTGTGGCTCTGTGAAAGTCTCAGTCACAAGATGAAAAGGCTACAAACAAGAGCCGGCCATTAGTTAAGTGATTCAAAGAGCTCATCCACTCAGTCCTTGAAAGAAGCTGTCAAAGAAAGAATAGTATAAGCCTTGTCAACATGGCTGAGTAACATGGGTAACATGCTCCAGACTCCCACAACGTTCGGGAAAGCTTGCAGTTAGTGTCCACCTGTGCTCCCTTGTTCATATTAAACTATTGTGTTCAAAAGTAGTCCACTAAATTGATTTTAACAATGCTTTTGAGGATTAAAAGAAGGATCAGGATACTTAAATCAGGTCCATTCACGATCAAGTCTAAAAGATGTAATTCTCTTATCATCTATTACAAAACTAATCTCGAATTAGGGAGACCCGAAGAAGGCTCCACAGCCAAAACATTGTTTTTCTTTCTTCTCTTTTCAGCATGGAAAATAACCTTTTTATCTTAACCTAAGATTAGAACCTTATAATGTAGTGACCAGAATTGTTGACAATGTCTTAAAGGGACTTCACACAATTGCATTTTAACTTTCTATAAATTCCCTTTTTTTTACATTATAACTATATTTAAATACTGTATATTGAAATGTTATGATATATCCAATGTTCCAATGGCCCTTTTTCTTTCTTCCCCAAATTGTCTAGAAAATGAAACTTACTGTGTTATTATGAACATCTGTCGTTTCATAGATAACTGCAGTGTTTTCCCATATATTTTAGCATTTTGCTATCTGAATGTAACACTCTGCTCCTATCTAAATTAGATAGGAGTCCCAATTTCTCCGACCAGTTATTAAATCTCAGTAACAAAATAAATTCATGGAAAACATAGAAAAAATTACAAATTTTGAATTAAGCACAAAATTGAAAGTACTATAAGTCGCCATATTGTCGCAAACCCCTGGTCTCGCCACGGGCGAGGTGTGATGTGATGAGTGCGTTCCTGCTTGCTAATGATTTAATGATTAATGTAATACGATGTACGAGCGAATGAGCACGGGTTGTGCAGCAGATATTTCGCTGCAGAAAGTTTCCCACGTGATCTGCAGGCGCAGTTAACAAGTAAGTTCTATTTATCGGCAAAACCTTTGAAGTTGAAAGCAGTATTTCTATTGGATTGAAAGAGATGTATCCACAAGCCTCGTTCTTTACAATGTAATAAGGTCACTTCATTCTGGGTAAATTTCACATCAATAAATCAAAATGGTCTAATACTACTCCCCCTTTTAGTTATTTTGAGATGGAGCTGAAACAATATTTAAATTCTATAAAAAACATGGAAAACATGATATATGTAAAAAATACAATTTAATCACATAATTTACTTCATTACCTCTGGCAGTTAAATGTTTTTTTTTTTCTGTTTGTGTTTTTTCTCTTGTACCTGTTTCTGATCCTCTGGTTGTAGTTGTATTTGTAAATTCTAAATACGTTTAATATGAATAAAAAAAAAGAAAAGAAGGCCACTTCACGTCACCGGAAGTTTTGATGTCTCTGAATCGCACAATATGGCGCTGTCCATACCTGGAAATTTTGTCTATTTTGTGATGTAAATTGGAGGCTTTACATGTTACTGTGTACATTTGACTTTTACTGTGGTTTGAAATGCACTCATTAATGCTGATTCTTTCTATCCCAGACAAATAAATATTGTGTTGACGTTCCTATTTAAACATCTCCTTGCCAGGTGCCTTGAATTTAATTATTCTTGAATTTCATTGGCCGTCCCTACAGTGTGAACGAATCCTCCTGTTTGGTATAATCTGCATAGTTGCCTAGTTTAGCTTAACTAATCTTTTAATTTAGGAGGATCAATGGTTCCAGTACAGATCCCTGTGGAACTTCATTTATTCACTCATTGAGCAATCATAGCTTATCAGTAAACTTTCTTTCCCCCATATCGCCTGCAATTTATATTTAATCATTTATAAGAAACTTGATTAAAACCTTTCTGGAAAAATACACCATATCATACATACCATATATAACATTGATATATCAATATTATATATACCAAATCATATGCTTTGCATCAATATTGTTGCTTGTCTTGTTATTGTCTTCATAAGCTAACTTCATAAGTGTAACTGAAGTAAGACATATTTGTCTATAAGTACGTTCAGTTTAGTTCTCTGTTTATTAAATATGTACTACATTAGCAATTTTCCAATCTATGGGATTTTTCCAGTATGACACATATCTGAGCGGACTGTTAGTAGTTTGTTAACAGTCTATGAATATCACCTCTCGTGTCCTTAAGTACAATGTACAGGACACAATCATGCCCAGGAGATTTCTCCCTTATGTGTTAAAATGTATCCTATACGTTTAACAACATCACCTCTTCTTCACTTTGTCCTCGCTGATCCTGAGGCATGTTGCCACACTACCTTGGTAAACGCCTGAGTAAAACATTCATTTAATATCCGGAGCTTCAAAAGAAACGTATCACTTTATGTATACGTGCATGTTTTAGGGAGAAAAAAAAACAAGTTTACTGTTTGTATTGCTGTTCCGGCTTTTAAGGCATCCCTTAAGCTCATGTGTAATTCAAAGACATGCATACGTCTTGGTTGGTCACTGGATGTACAATTTTCAACCTGAAGTGAATGTTTTTTTAAGCCGGACGTACCTTCAAATCAGGCATACGTCTTGTTTGTGCACTCCAGCAGGATTCTGGGCGAAATAAATCCGTCCTGGAGAGGGACGACGAAGACTGGGGTCTCCTTTACCGACAGCCCTTTTACGACTTGGGTTTTGTAGTTCACTGACCCTAAACACTTTTTGGTATGTCATATTGACACACACCTACCATGACTACAACACCCAGCATTCATTAGCTCACCCGTCTGCCATAATACATCCAGCCGCTTAAAAAACGAGCGAGTTTCAATCGCGTATTTGGATAGGGCTGCAGACATACTGTACCAAGTTGCTAGCGGGGCTGTTTGTGGATTAGGGCTCTAGTGCAAGAAAATGATATGATCTGATTAAACGTGTTAGGGTTGTGGCAACATTTGGTATACTAACGACCGGTTAAAACGAATGACTTGTGGCTTTTGAGACTTCATTTTGTTGTTTTTTTTCCAGCGTGGGCATTTATATGTACCGAGAAATCGTATCATTCTGCGAAGTTACCGGTTTCTTTTAAATATTTGCCGTTTGAAAAGTGGTACAGACGTTTTGGATTAATTCTCCAACCGAATAACAAAATGCATCGTTTTCAGGTCATGGCAAATAGGTCTTTGATCGCAGGTGTTTTCGACCACTGCTCGTGTATTGTACGAATGAATGCTGTGAAAACACATTGCAGTATACAGCCCTTGAAACTCAAAAGACACGTTATTGAGCTGCAAGGAGTTAGGAGGCTGAGCACGGCGGAGGCATCTGTAGCAGCCAGAGAAAATGGCAAAATTCGCGAGAAAACCTTGACGATGGAGACTATGAACCCTCAGATAAAGACAGTGGAATATGCGGTGAGGGGACCTATTGTCATCAAAGCTGGGGAAATTGAAAGAGAGCTACAAGAGGTAAGTGGATCGTGCTTTCTGTAGTATATCCAACGTAACTGTTGCCCTCATTGTGTGGTTGGAAATAAACAATATTATAGCTACGTTAAATATATAGTTGTGCGCCGTGATGATTTAAAGGCTAATGAATTAAACGTTAAAATAAATTAAACTTAAATGACGTTTAGTAGGTACTGGTCTATGAATTAAAATAACTAAGGTGTGGTTTATCGTAACGCCGTTAAGTGAGACGGAAATGAAACTTTTATTTAATTATTTTCCTTAAGAGTGTATTTACCGGTATGTGGTTGCATCATCTGAAATGATGCCCTTGCGCTACAGGAGCTCAGTGCCGAGACGACACACCCACCGCTCTGATTGGTGCAGTCGAAGGAGTTGTCTCCTCTGAAGCTGCCCACTGCACTGTTTGGTGTTGATGACAGGCCGGATTTGACCGATTAATAAAGGCGCCCATAATCATGGATCGCCTTGTGAAGTCTAAAACTACCAAAACTACCTTCAGCGTGGCCCAGTTCTGGCACCTGCCAAGGCCCGCTTCGCTTAAAATACCGAAGCCTTTTCATCTTCAGATTGGACTGTACGTAAGCCGCTGGCAAGCGATGGTTCTGACCACGGTGCCAAAAGGTTTCTGAAGTAATCCGATTTTGCTAATAAAAGCACGCAGTGTGCTTTTCATATCCATCCCCCGATACTGAGTAATAGATGCTTATAAACAGGCACGCGGTTTAGGCAGCGGAATAAGACAATATTGGTTTTAATGAAATATTCCGCTAGCATTTGCCACAAGGCAGTTTTATTGATTTGAAGGACGAAGAACTGCCTTTCATATTCATAACATTTTTATGGTCTACAACTTGTAACACAACTGCAGGAGAACCTGCTTAATGAGGTGCTAGCTAACGAGCTAGAAGGGACTGATTACCGTCTTCTTGTGTGTGACCTTTCATATGTCCTAATTAGGCTTATTGAGCAGTGAAATAGAAGGAAAAAGGCTTTCGATGAGCCTCTTTCATTAATTTGCTAGTTATGCGTGATGAAATAGTTTAGCACTCTAGTGAACAAGACACAATATGTCTCTGCCATTCACCTAAACTGAAAAGCGTGAAGCGAGTGTATTTTGGAAGGGAATGTATTTTGAAGACGATTGTGCTGACTTGATCCAGCGAGATGTCAAGTTTGGATTAGCCTGCGGTGGAATTTACCCGGGAAGTTACCCAAGCTCTCTGAAATATGCTCTTGTCCTCACATCACTACTTTAATATGGAGGGAAAAAAACATTTCCCTCCCCTTGAGTCTGATTTTTTACACATATGGGTTTCAATAGAATTGATTTGGGCATGGTTAGAGAACAAGGGACTGTATTTCCTAATAATCGATTTTGATGTATGAAGCAGTTTTGTTTTGTAGTGTATTACCCTACTATGGTGTAATGTTGACCAGTAACAGTAAACCAAGATGGCCTTGTTTGGGTTTTCTTCATTCATTTATGATTTGTGCTAGTATCCTAATGCACTTTTCTTGAGTATGCTAACAAAGCCTGGATCCCATAAAATGGCACCAAAATATAACATTCATATAACAAAGTAACAAGTCATAAGTTTATTCCATGCTGAAAATAGAAGAAAGAAAACACAATGTTCTTCAGGTGTCAGCCTTCTTTAGCCCACCTGAACTATATAACAAAGTATACTTTTTCTACCATTAAAATTAGTTGAGTTAGCTTTAATACTTCTCAGTGAATGCTTTTGTATATGAGTATGTAAACCTATATCATATCAGTTTTTACTTTTTCATAATAGATTTTGTAAACCCTGACATTGATTGTGACATGTACATCTAGCTTGTGATCCGTAAGATGTTTTTCCTTTCCTTCCACAAGGATGAATTACTTTAACATGCATTTTGTAAAATAAAATTTTCTTTCTAAAAAGAAAATATGAAGTGGTCTAGTACAGCTCATGCCAAATGAGGCAGTTAGCATTTCAAAGGGGAAGCTAAAAATAATTTAACATTTGAGTTCCCTGCTTGGCAGGATCCTGGTTAACTTAGGATTTAAATTTTGCACTGAAGAAGCTGAGCAGAGCAGCAAGGGTTTAAATATCTGATCCTTGTAAAACCTTTTTCAAATGAGAAATTCTCTTACAGGGTGTGAAGAAGCCTTTTACAGAAGTAATCAAAGCTAATATTGGTGATGCCCATGCCATGGGACAGAAACCTATAACATTCCTACGCCAGGTAAGAATTATATGTAGTCTCTGAAGCATTTAGAAAAGAAAACTTCTATTTATCAAGGGTACTTCTCACAGAGTTTACAAAAGTCTAAGATGCACAGTAACCCTATCAAAAGCAGTCACAAGCCAATCCAGCACTAATCAGTTGTACTCATTCAGCAGCTCTCTTCAGCATGTAGTGATGTAGTCCCTTTCTGGAATTAATTGGCTATTTTTAGCAGGTGTTCCATCTTCATATGTATTAATGACTTGGATTATTTTTCATTCTGGCTTGTGTTGTTAGATTAAAAAATACTGACACAAACAAAACAGGATATTGGGTGGAAAGAAAGAGTGCAGCAAAGATCAAATGAAAATGTTTTTTAGCCAGTGAATATTGAGTGTGTCATGTCCGAGAACTAGGTTTTGACGGTACAAAAATTCAGTGTATTTTTTCTGTTTTGCTTTGAAAAAAGTTTCAAAATTGTCCCTCACTTTAATAAACCTAGCCTTTTTTAGTCAAGATACTTCTATTTTTAAAGGCATCCCCTAGAATATGAAATTGCAACTTGAGCCTTTGTCTTTTGCCTTTAAACATAATTAGTTATACATTTTATTCACTGTGCTGAAATTCCAGATTTGGAGGAAAGCCATTTTTTTAAAGCCCCTTTTCAAATTCTGCCCGTCGGCATAAAGCTACGGAATAAGACTATTGGATGAAATTTCCAGGATGAAATAAGAGATCCCTGGGATGGGTCTGTTCATTGTGAGGGGATGTGTGATTGTTTAATTCTTGCCATTGAATGATGGGAATGTCAGGTTACCATGGAGGTTCCAACACAATGGTGTCCTGTGCTTTAGCAGTAGAACAAAAGCCTCATGTAATGTACTGTATTCAGGTCAGCCTCAGAATGGGGTTCTTTATAAATAGCTTCCAGAGAATATCACAATGAAGTAACCTGGAACTTGGAAGTGCAGTGAAATAAATATTGTTCCAGTTAAGGCAGTCATATTATGATGATATTCATACAGATGTTAGTAATGTACACCGTATTATTCAGTGTCTGGTCTCTTCTTTCTGTCCTTTAGCAGTAGGCAAACAGCAATGGTGCTGTTGTGTTGTTGCAAAGAGCACAAAGCATTAATTTAATGCTGCAGTAGGTGTTCCTGCTGCCTCACCACAGAGCAGAGCCTTGATTTCAGTCCAGGCTCCCTCCCCCAGCACTCCCCTGCCAGCTTCCAACTCAGGGCTAATACAGAACACCAGTAAGAATGTCCAGGGCTGTTTTGTTGTGAGTGAAAAGCTTTTAAAATAGCGATATTGTCTTTTTTTTTTCATTTTCATTTTACCCTAGTCTTTTAATTTACTTCTAATGGAAATACCTTATTTATTACAGATGGTGTCCTTTTGAGAAGTTAGCCTAATAAAAGGCTTTCATGAGTGCTTCAAAGAATCATACAGGCCAAAATTAGATGGGCAGCACAGTATAATTATTCTTTCTGTTTCAGAGGATAACGGTACTTAAATGATGCAATGTCCCTTATTTCTGTTCAGGTCGTTGCTCTGTGCACATGCCCAGAGCTGCTAGACAGCCCTGCTTTCCCAGAAGATGCCAAGAAAAGAGCTCGTCGCATTCTCCAGAGCTGCGGGGGAAACAGCTTAGGTGTTTGTTCATGTCTTATCCATTTCTAGAGCTGTAAATTAATACACACCCAAAATAGTTTTGTTGCCGATATCTAAACAAGTTCTGGATTAAGTAAAACCATGTCTTCTTGCTTTTGAGTTACCCCCATTCTCCCCTGTTTTGCACGTGTTTATGGAGAAGCTAGAATTCTCAGGAAGATGAGAGGTTTTGCAAGTAACTGCAAAAAGTCCACTTATGTATCATGAGAAAAAGTAACAGAATACCTTTAGATAACATACATTAGAAGTAGTTTTTGGTTTTGTTAGATTGAGGTTTGTTTCCCAGAGATGTGTAGTGCTGAGAGAACATTTTTTTTAATAGATGGTTTGTTTCAGGGTCATACAGTGCAAGTCAGGGTCTAGACTGTATCCGAGAGAATATTGCACTGTATATGGAGCAGAGAGACCGAGGTGTTCCCGCCAACCCTGACAATATTTACCTCACCACTGGCGCCAGTGATGGCATTGTGGTAGGTCTTTTTTCATTGTTGTGTGAGTCGCCTTTATAATGAAGTGTTCCAATATGAAAGGGTGATTTATAGTATGTAATGCAATAACGTTAAGCTACATTGATCTAATGTTAGGCTCTTACATTGATCATGTGCTTGATTATTAGTTGAATTATTTAGTAGCCAGTAAGTCAGGAAAGAGAAAAAACATACAATTATCACATGCAATATGACATTTAAATACTATTTGCATTGTTTCCTTTCTATATTAAATATAATTTCACTTATAGTTTTAATTACACTTCTGTTTTTCTTCCTATAACTGTATGTATCTGGAACAGTCTTTTTATACATGCAGGCCGGCTTTAATTACACACTTTGAAATATTTAAATATCCAAAATCCGGTTGTAATTTATTGTTATGGGTTTTTCTCGGGCTTTGTATGAAAAATCCTAGTTCTAAAGTTGTATTGGTCAGGGGATGTTTCTAATGTGTCAAAGGAGATAAAAGCTATACATAATGTGTAACGTTTTGTGTTTAAATAACCAAACTGCAGCCTCTTATATGTTCTTTACTTATTTGGATTTATTGTAGAGCATTTTGAAGCTGTTGGTTGCCGGAGAAGGGCTCTCTCGCACTGGGGTGATGATTCCAATTCCACAGTATCCTCTTTACTCTGCCGCCATTTCTGAGCTGGGGGCAGTGCAAGTGAACTATTACCTGGATGAAGAGCACTGCTGGGCCCTGGATGTGAATGAGCTTCACAAAGCTTTAAGCGCGGCTAGAAAGTATTGCAATCCTAAAGTGCTTTGCATTATAAATCCAGGAAACCCGACAGGTGTGTGCTTTTAATTGCTTTAAACTAGGTCTTCCCCTCCTGCTTTATCAGTGACTGAGACTGATAGAATGCCTTCATTTTTTTTTGGCCATCTTTGAAAATTGTCATAATGAGTCTTCGGTATGAAATTCCAGAGGGAGTGGCGTCTCCTAGTTTCGTGTTCCCACCTGGCTAGTTAATGGAACAGTTCTTAGACATAAACAGGACTTTTCTTAAGATCTTTTATAGCCGATTTCTCAAAGCATTCATTTTATTCAGGATACTGGATTCCGAAGCCTGATTAGAAGTATGATAATTCGACACTTCCCTAAAATAATTAGGTCATTGTATGTAATTGAGCTCAGGTGCAACAAAAAACAGAAGATACCAGGCTCTTCAGGGTGAATGTTTAATGTGTAATGTTGTCCATTTATACCTTTGTAAAACTGTGTATTTTTCACTTCACTTCTTTCTCCTTGCTTACTGCATTTCGTTCCCATCGGCAGTACTTTTCTGATTAATATAACCTATTGTTCTGTTGATTTTTCTAGGTCAAGTTCAAAGCAAGAAGTGCATTGAGGACGTTATTCATTTTGCTTACGAGGAGAAACTTTTCATACTGTCAGATGAGGTAACTGACCATCACATTAGAATGATCTAGTAAATACAAGAATAGGGTGTGTAGAGGGTCCAGTCTAATCTTTCTCTTATAGTTGAAGCCAAGGCATTTCAAATGAGGATAAAAACATAAAGACCCTAGTCACAGAAGGAATGTGGTCACATGACATGCTTCTGTCATGTCTCCACATGAAATTCAAGAGTCCTAATACTAACAGGTGCTGTTAGATTTCAAAAGGGACACATGCTTCAGCTGTCTTTATTTTTACAGATATTTAAAAATTCCTTTCATGCTTGAATTGACAGGTTTATCAGGACAATATCTATTCTCCAGAGTGCCAGTTCCATTCCTTTAAGAAGGTCCTGTATGAGATGGGGCCAGAATACTTCAACACAGTTGAATTGGCTTCTTTCCACTCCACCTCAAAAGGTTATATGGGCGAGTGAGTATTTGCATTCCTATTCTTTCCTTGTGTCAGCATTTCCTATGTAAACAAGCAGAGATTCTGTACTCATGACATTTAAAAGGGATCATGTTTCATGCACAACATTTGCAGAAAACCACAGCTTTCCTAAATCTAGGTGATGCTGGGGCCAAAGACTTGACAAACACAAAATCACCACATCGGTTTGTTTTTAACAGCCGCGTTCTTTCTCCCTGTTTCCCAGGTGTGGCTTCAGGGGAGGTTACATGGAGGTGATTAATCTGGACCCTGAGGTGAAAGCCCAGATGGTCAAACTGCTTTCAGTCCGCCTCTGTCCTCCAGTGTCTGGCCAGGCAGCCATGGACGTCATCGTTAACCCCCCACGACCTGGTGAACCTTCGTTTGAGCAGTTTATCCAGGTCAGCCTTGAAAGCATCATATTCTTTTGGGGGTGATTTTGTGAATGTAATTCAGATTTTTCATCCCTCAAATTCTACACCAGCTTTTTTGCAAACTGAGGCAGAGAGAAGCAGAATTGCGTTGAATGACGATTGTGACAACACTGAGTTCTGATTCAAAACGTTTCGAGCAGCAACAAAACGTTTCAACTAAATACTTCAATGTACCAAATATAGCAGTCATCTGTCTTAAATTTTATCTGTCTTAAAATTCTGACTCGTATTTCTTTTAATAATAACCACAGCTGTAACCGTGACAAGTGATGCACAGCTAAAATTTATGTGGGTGATTTGCTTTTGATTGTTCAGGAGAAAAACGCAGTGCTGAATACTCTTGCTGAGAAGGCCAAGTTGACGGAGAAGATCCTGAACACACTTCCTGGGATCAAGTGTAACCCTCTGCAGGGAGCCATGTATGCTTTTCCCAGGATCTTCATTCCTCCCAGAGCAGTGGAAGAGGCCAAGGTTTGCTGTGCCTTCTAAATCTCCCCTTTGCACATGACATAAAAATTCACTTCAGCAGTCTGAAAAATGCGTCAAAGGAAAGGGAGTAAGATCAGTGTAATCTTGGCTGCCGCGCCATGTTTTTGATGCATTATCCCTCAAAGTGAATGCTGCAGTGTTTTTGTGTCAAGTGTATAGCTTCTAAATCTGTTCTGGTTTAGAATTTTGAACAATGCTGAAGTGTTTGGAAGTTATTAATGCAATGCCAATTAAATCCAACTGTGTCTTGCAGGCATTAGGTATGCCCCCAGACATGCTGTACTGTCTAAAGCTACTTGAGGAGACTGGTATATGTATTGTGCCTGGCAGTGGCTTTGGACAAAAGGAAGGAACCTACCATTTCAGGTAATTGTGTAGGTGATTGAGGCTTGTCCTCACAATATAACTGGCTTTTTGTTCACTATGTACAATAAGTATTATTCATTCTGTTAAAATATAAACAGATATTGTAAATATTTGTTTCCACATCTCAGTGTTTTTAAAAGATTTCCACTGCTTAAAACAAGAAAAGATTCAAAGTGTTTTATATTATGGTATGAGTACTCAAACATTCAGAATTTAATGCAGCTTCAGAACTTATGCTTTGCGTTTCATTTCTCCCCAGAATGACAATCTTGCCACCAACTGAAAAGCTTAAATTGCTACTTGAGAAAGTCCGAGATTTCCACATAAAATTTCTACAGGAGTATTCGACCCTGGACAGCACTCCAAGATGAACTGTCACAGGAGAAGAGAGCTGCTTTAGTATTAATTATCTGGATAGTCCAAGTCTGAGAACACTAAGACTACTAACAATAGAAAAACATTTTAATAGACTCCATGTTAAACGTTTTTTCCCTTACGCTCCAAAGAATGCCTGACATACTGTAATATTGAAGGACATCTGTGCCTGGGTCAGACATTGGAGTATGCTGTAAGTGGATGATAAGGTCCTTAAGGAAAAGCATACATTTAATAGTTAGTATTTGGACAATTCGAACACTACATTTTAACTCTTATCACCTGCGCTTGATTGAGCTGTATGTTAAAACATCTAAGGAAAATTACACAAATAATTTCTCTAACTTGGTTCCACATTTTTAATCACTCTGAAGATATTTTTTAATCTGTTATCTGTTAATTTGTTTGCTGTACTGCCTCAGACTCCTAAAATATGAATCAACGTTTACCAAGCAAAGTACTGTCAGTAGTTTTTTTATTTTATTTTACTGGATCTATTTATACAAATATTTTTATAGAGTTTAAAAAGTGCTGTACCTCTCAGAATGGTGCCAAAACCTTTTCTAAAACCTTACAATGTACAGTACGTTCTGATACAGCGAGCATCAGCTACAACTTTTAAATAAATTGAACAAATATTGAATGTTAATGAAAACTTACAGTCTTAAAATATAAACGATAATCTTTACCGGAATAGTCATTTATATTTTAATATTTGTTTACAATATTTGAATCGCTTCTTTTTTTAGCATGCCTATTAAAAGTGCTTTATATGAAATTCTTGAGGCATGTAAAACTTCTTTACTGCATACCAAGATATCCAAAGTTTTCAGCTATGATCCAATTTATTCTTTCAGGAAGTCAGATGTGTTATAAAGGATAGGTATTACTACAGAAATATGTACATATACAGAGAGGCATTAAAAACGCAAATAAGTACTGGAAACAACAGAATTTGTTGAGTTTTAGTAGTTTTTGGTTTACAAAACTGCTGAAAAATTTGTGTGAACGATTGCCCCTCAATTTTTTATTGTTTTTTTTTTCTGTTTTGCATGCATGACATAAATACATTAACTGTGAAAGGTTTTTTAGGGGACTAGAGTCCTTTTTAATGTCTATGACTGGAAAAAGCTTGCAAATGGATGCAAAAATGCATTTGCAAATTTGTACTTGATTCCAAACGTGTACATAAAAATTCTGCACGTGGAAAAGGATATAAAAAAGTCTTCTGTAACAGTATGTTTGTCTATTCCTGTTAATACGTTCTTTAAAAGCAGTCTTCCCAACCACAAAGCCCCATTCTCCCTAGTTACTAATGCTGCAGACAGCATAATTAAAAGGTACATTCTTTTAAATATAGGTTTAATGTAATGAAATGCTTGCACAGTTATGACTGCACACCTGGATATGAGAAGAAATGGTTTCAAATCCAAATATCTCACCTTTAGGATGTGTACAGATAAGGCAATTGTAAAGTACTCTTCACTCAGTTCTCACACACCATTTTTATAAAAAGAATGCTGGTCAGGACATAGTGGGAGGATACAATTTCCTGAACTGCTTTTTGTCACTTTATAGAGCAATGTTTACAAGAACTAATAACAAGCTAAGATGTGCTTCAAATTGACCTGGTTTTCAGATTGACTCAAAGGTTTTCAAAGAACCAATTGTGTTTTATCCTGGTTTTCTACATAAAACATTGTACAGTCATACAATGTTTCACGGACCTGACACAAATGAAAGGCAATTCAATGCAAAGAAATCGGGATATGCTACAATGATTGCCCCGTTCCATTCAATTTCAGGAATTCTGTATTTCTTCCTGTTATTCAGTGTATTCTAAAAATTAAGGTGCCTTTATGTTCAGTGTAGAAGCATTATATTGATTGGTTGAGACATACAGCATTAATTTTGGTTCTTTTAATTCACAGCAATTGTTACTGCAAAGGCTACAGATAGTTACTCTAGGATAAAAGTAATATTTTTACAACTTTATCTGTAAACCTCTCACTACTTTTCTACATTGTCGCAATTTGTTATGGAGGAGTGGCAGTCTGAGTTTGTGTTCTTGAACAGGAAAATTAAAAGTAAAACTTATCACAGATCAGAAAATGGACAACATTAGATATTTGGATAACTGTGGATTAAATTGAACAAAAACCTACAGAAAAACGATGAATAAAAACTTAATTTCCGTGGGCTTAGAAAAATCAGCAGGCAAATGTCTTAGATTAGTATGCCCCAATACTATTTCCTTGTTCATGGGTTGCTTTTTTAGATTGACTGTTATACTGCTGGAGAAGCTTAACCTTGCTTTCTGTTTACGTATTTGTCTGTACATGTTTAGATAATTGTATCTTAAAATTATTATTTTTTACTTAATATTTGTAATGGGGTTTTTGCATTGCTTCTATCAGTTGTTTTGTAAAATAAAGTTTTTGCTGATCATTTGCTTTCTAAATCATTCTGAAATGTTGTTCTTTTTTCCTTTGAACTCTGTTTACTCCTCGGACTGTTGAGTAAAAACAATGAAGATTTATTAAACAAAACTGTTGTCCATTTTTTGTGTTGTGACTCATTCAGTATAAGCTCCCATAGGAAAAAGCCTCTCTACTCCTGGCTGGAGACAATTGGTATTGAACACACCTGGTGTAACCCTGGCATCTCCGTTCCATGCCATACTGGACATTGACCCTTCCAATGATTTTAATGATTGACTGTAATTTCTTAATTTATCCAGATGCGAAGATCACTTAGATAATTAAGGAGTAGCTGGAGTAAACCCTCTTTCTCACTACACAGATGACTGAATCAGCTATCTTATTGAATTGATATCGTACATAAAACCTACCTCCTAAATTGATTGATACCATTTTCTTTAATTTCCTCCCATTTCTTCATTTAGTGCCGCTTAATACCATAAATAGCTCTCTCCTCTTGGTTTTACTTCTGAGGCTGTGTTGTTTTATATGGCATTTCACAAGGTTCAGTACTGGGCTTTCAGCTATTCAGCGTTTGTTTCCCCTTAGTCCAATATTAAAATATTAAAAATATAAAATATAAAAAATGTTTAAATTACTTCATTCAAGTGTCAGTATTTTCAAATTGTGTTGAATAATTTTCATTATAAGAAGACGATTTGTTGCACATATTAATTAAAACCAATACTGTAACTGTCAATTGACACAGTTCCTGAATTTGAGTTCAAAATGAAGATTTTGGGGATGATCTTCAGTTCTGTATTAATTGTTTGACGCTCATTTGCAGAATATTGCCACACTACATGCCATGTTGTGACTGTAGTGGAACACTGATCTATGCCTTTGCTTTTTCAGGACTGATTATGGTAATGCCTTAGTCTCAGGAATCTCTAAAATTCCACATAAATTTCAGTATGTTCAGAATTCAGCAGCTGGGATCCTGACAATGTCACACACAGATGATAATGTACTTGATAACATCAGTATCTGGCTGTTGTGCTATCTGTGTACTCAACTGAATGTGACCTTCAGACTGCTGATTCTGCTTTACAATATGTTCCCACTCCTAGGAAACGTACAGTAGGAGGCAAGTCTTTTTGTTGATGTACCCCAACAGAGCACCATCCCAAAAGATACAGTATCAGGCTGTAAGTGCATTATGTGCTTAAGTCTAACCGGAAAAGGTTTATTTTTCAAAAAGGTTGCATACAACTGTTTTATCATTTATGTCTGCTTTTTCTTGGCATTGCATTTTGAGGTATTGTAAAAAACGTTTTGTTTCTTTTAAAGGTGATGTACAGAAAATAGCATTATTATTATTTCTTCACTACTTTACTAGTTGGGTTTCTTTTTATTTTGCGCAGTATTGGATCTGTTACAGAGATTACTGGGAGATTGTGCTTACTTTTCTGTTGCTCCAGGAGTGTGGAATGATCTCCCAGCTCAGGTTAGTAGTATATTCTGTCCAATTTACCTCTTTGTATCGCAAAGACATTTGATGTGAGATATCAGAAAACGAGTTATACAGTGTTTCTTGCAACAGGATTTTTATAGATATATTTTGAAGAAATTGGTCAGAACTACTGTTTTTTTTGTTCTCATTTTCCCACCCAATCAAGGCAAAACACTTTTTGTTAGTATTAAATGTTTTTTTAATCGAATTCCTAATTACGTAGGACACTTTATGTTGCATGTTCTGTTTGGTTAAGTCTTTACGAAATGCAGTACCTTGACCCCCTCTTCTGGAAAAAAAATGAAAATGCTTTACTATATCAAATAATTAGCTAGCAATATATTTCACTTAACGTCCCTACTTGAATTCCTGCAGTAAAATATATTGGTTGGTTCTGCTTCCTAGACGTTATTTAGCTAAAGGCAAAATCATACCCACTCACGCCCGTAATCATCGACTCAAATCAAAACAATTGACAAAGCGAGTTTGACCATTAACGATTTCACGTGTAGCCTACCGGCTTAAGGTATAAGATAAAACAATGTTGTAAGGAGAACTTAGAGGTATACTAAATTTATGAGAGACGAAGTTATGGCCCCTAGGAAATGGAAAAAAAACTTTTCAGCAACTGAAGTTGAAGGCGTTAGCCAATTGAACAACGAGCAAAGGGAACAGAAAACTAAACTATTCATGCAGCAATTCCAGAAAGAAGGTAGGAGCACGGAATTGCGCTGTCGTTCTTTACAAAGTTTCTAGAATGTTACACCAGTATCTCTCAAACCAGTTCTTATGCTCATGTAACGATTTAAGAACGGTGCATTCTCAGCGTAGGACTGCTTTAACTTTCAAAATTGCACCTTTTTTGGCCCCTTGAAGTGAAATCGTGTTGTTGAAAGACGCACCTCTTCTCTAAGCCATTCTCCATCCAAATGCGAAGTGATCTAAAAGCCCTTCGTGACTCGTTCCTCACCAGCACAGGAAAGAACAAAAGAAATGGAAGAAAAATTAGAGCAGACTGTGGCGACGGTGGAAAAAGCTTTCAAAGTACAAATATTGAAAATGCCCCCGTCACTGCAGCGCAAAAGCGTGAAGGAACTGACGAGTGGTAAGGGAAAACTATTGAAGAAAATGAACATTTTTCTTGGTGGCATTATGAAATCGGAGCAGTGTTGAGCCTTTTGTTTATCCTTTTGTCTGAAATCCATGTATTTATTCGCTGCAGAAGACGAATCCCAAGCTGGGGAAGTTACAATTGCAATGCAGGTAAATGTTTTACGTTGCACTTGTGCTTGGACTTGAGAGGGGGAAAATAAACATTTATTTACTGGCAAGCTGTAGCTGGGTATAATAGTGCCCCCATCTCAGCCCTCCGATTTTTCTTGCATTATGTTCTTGCACTGTAAAATATATTGTGCTTTACAAAGGAATTGTAAAGATCACTGCCCCCTATTTGTCTAGGAAAAATGAGATTTATTAGAGTTCGTAAGTCAGTGGCTGAGCTTTGTGGCACTGAATTATTTCTGAAGGATCAATGATAATTAAGAGAACATAGTATTTTAACAAATCAAGTGACGCCTTTATGCCTACGGTTATATACAAGTAACTATAGCAGCAGCATACATCGAGGCGGCTATTGCCAAGCAAGCATGAAACAAAACCACTATGAAGTGCTAGTTCTTGCAATGCATAAACGTCCACTCACGAAGAATTACGCTGTATAAATAGCAAATATACATTCATTAAATCATATTGGCTGTATGTTAAAGGAAAATGCTGCCACCTGTTGTCAAGAAAGGATAACCGCATTGAATGTTCATTTTAGGCAGACTCTTCAGTGATTGAACCGGTGAAAAAGAAAATCGGTAAAAAAGGTAACGCCCTTTTAAAGACACAAGACTACTTGCCTATCTGTGAGCAATTCTCTTATGGCGCTTCAGTGTTGGCGGTGTGATCTAAATACAGAATCTTCAGTGATTTAACTTTTTTTTTTTTAGCCCAGATTGCTAATAAATCTGAAGCCTCTCGCCCAAAACAACTGAGGAGAATACTATCAGTGCAAAGCAACAAGACTGTAGAGACGGTAGGAAAGGTAAACTATGCAGTGACTGGCCTTTCTGAGTAGGGTATAGTTAATATTGGCAAAATTCTCTTAACCCCTAACCCGCAGAAATTTAAGATGTTAATTGATACTGTAAGTACAAAACTTCTTGTATATATATTTTTTGCAATATAGACTGGTATAAAGTTTCAATGTCTTAAAAACCTGATTAACGCTATTTCCCCAAGACTGCTTTTCAGTGTTTGTGTTTACAGACGGTGACAAAATCCCGATCTTTGGATTTCTCAAATTCAACATGTGCGAGACCAACACCTCCCAGGTAAAAATTTAGAGAAGGCTGTTTGATACCATACTATTTTTGAGGGGTGGAGGGAGTGTAGGAATATATCTTATGCCTCTTTATTTCTGTACAATTTTGAAGCTCTTCAAAGATTTTAACTAGAATTGCTTTGTAATTTGCTTTCCCAGCTAATGCTGAATAACCAACTCTTTGAAAACAAATGCCGGGACACTATACAGAGCTGCCCACACTTAATGCATGGGATCAACCTCCAAAAAGTACCATTTAAGGCCATTATTCAAGCTTGCAGGAAAAGCTGCTTTGTCAGTCCCTTTTCTGAAGGCATGTTGTCTTTTCCAGGGCTAGTCCAGCTGCTCCAGCCTCCACTCTGAGAACAAGAAGGACTCATAGTCGGATTGCTAAAGCCACAAACTTGACTGCATTGCCCAGTGAAAGTCAGCTGAGGTTCCCCCTCCCCCCTTTTCTTCTCAAATTGCTTCTTGAAAATCTGGTTGTACATTTTTTTTCCTTACTTAATGTGCACTTTTGTACTGTCCTTCTTAAGCTCCTGCAGTCTGTGGCTGGTCCGTTACGTGTGTTGACTTTGTATGCATGTTTTCCTTTCTAACAGAACCACCAGGCTGGCGAGTGATGGGGAGATAGTTGGTAACTCCCAGTTAGGAATTGCCATTGCCACTATTTCTACGTCTCATGGACGGGTAAGACCACAATCGCATAAGTCTCATTGAGATCTCATGATGTGTCCCATAAGTCCCACTAAGCCCCAAGCCCTTCCTCCAGGATCACAGTTTTGTGACGTGGAGCAGATGTGGACTTAAGGTACACAAGCATTGGAGGTTGTGCCATTATAAAAAGGGTATTGGGACACCCTTGCATGATGTCTCTTGTGGGTTATGATACAAGGTAAACTTGTCAATACCTCTGTTTCTTTGTACTATTAAATACTTTGTCATTCCATGTACAGAATACTCCATAGTTAAATGAATGTTCATCAGTTGAAATTGGGTAGTCCATGAATAAAATAGCTTTGTCAACACTTCATACCTACAATACACAGCCTGCTTTTACAGTAGGTACATAATTATTTTTTTACATAAAGCTTTACAACCATAAGATAAATTTAACTTGCACTTGAATATTTCCTTCCTCATGGCAGGTTCACTTGGCTTTGAGAGGTTAGAATATGGTTGGCAAGGGGTTTTGGGTAGTACCCTTCAGTGAAGTCTGGTCTAATGCGGACATGTGAGAAGGGCTCACTGGGGAATTTGTGAACACCCTTGTGAAACGCAGACTAGAAATTGGGGGGGGGGGGGGGCATGCATATGGAGGCCATGAGACCGCAAGTGTGAATATTGGAATGAGACCTTGGAGACCCAAACCTTTCTGTGTAGGGAGAATTGTAACCCTTAAGTTATAAGTCAAAACTTGTACTGAAATGTGTACGTATTCTTGTGTTTTAGCTTGATGTTCATGCTAGACCTCTAAATGATTCATAATGTCCATCTTTAAAAGGGCTTGCATTAAAACTCATTCTTTTTTCTGTGAGACTTTCACCTTGTCTGATGAGGGAAAAGATGAAATTGACCTGGAGATGCTTGATGACACTGCTTTAACGCAGATGCAGAAATTAATGGTTAGTGCTGTTTACACTTTGGGATTCCAACAAATAGCATAACATGGGAGACTGACATTATTTTACAGAGAAAAGTTATGTAGTTCACATTACTATTTTTTCAGACTAATAGGAACAAGTATAAGCATTCTGATGTAACTTTTTTCTTTCTCCCAGAGTTTGATGGATTACCTGTGCAGTAAAGCCAAAGTGAATTCAAGTTGAGGTGCTACCAGGAAAAAAAACAACTTAATGCTGTGATTTTTAAAGCCCATTTGACAGACTTTAAGCGTTTCTTAGGATGGAAAAAGACTTTATTGAAAGTTTTATCTTCAGATGAATGTTATGTAATGGTCTATTTAAATAAAAGTATGTTTTCTAATGTATAAATTGACTTGTATTTGTAATCCATTACTGTGCTGATTTGACGCCCTCTGCTTTAAATGTGGCAGAAAAGCCCTTGCCTTCCAGAGTGATGTGCTAGCTTATTTGTATATTAAGAGACCTGTAACCAAAATGGAATCAAGTTATGACCATTAAAAATGCCTTTTGATTTTGACTGGGAGAACCTGTAGACTACAGATTTTGTGGATAAAAGGTGACTCGTTTTGAATGAATGGAATACTTGAGTTTCAATTTTGATATGATCTCAGGAGGCCAGGTGAAAAAGCTTTAAGGCTCTAGAAACCCTAGATGAAATGCCGGTGGTTTGCATCTCATTTATCCCTTCTTAATTGTAGAATTCCTAGCTTCATTCATCAAATGCTTCCCAGTATATTGGACTTTTTTTTTTCTTTTCTTGTGTGGTTCACAGCAGACTCTTGTAGTCCTATCATGATCTTCCTGACACCAATCAAGCGGTGTGATGTTATTCAACATCTTCTCCCTGCTCAGCAAGTGTCAGAGGATGTCTTCCTATTTGCTGTAGTGACTTCATTAAATGCAGAAATCATTCTCAGAGATGATTACCAACCCTCCTCTGGAAGAGCTTCAGTCTAATTATAGGTCAGCCTAACTCCAAGAAATTAAAGATTAGGATCACTTATGACTTTAGGATGTGCCAGTTCTCATGGGCAAGGGTATGTGGAGTTTGCTTCCAAGAAATCTTAAGCACTTGTATAATTGATCATAAATCCTTCCAAGTCTTTACAAATTGATTTTAAGGGTGAGCAATAAAACCTGCAGAACTGGGGATTCTTAGAACCATGAGCAAAATGCTTGTGTTGTGAAATCTGATTTCATGGATGAAGAAGAAAATTGTGTGATTTAATGGCAGTATTCAAAAGGGGAATTTCATGAACTGCTCAATTATCCAGAGTCTCCATATTTTGAAACTAGGCAATAACTTTACATGCTTTTCTTCTGAACAGCTTTGCATTTTGAAGACGCCATCATTAAATGCCATGGCATTTTTTTTTTTCACGTTTTTAGAACTGGAACCAGGGAAGACTACTTATATGTAAGTTGATGGATCTCAGTAACCACTATGTACACAGAGAAAGAATTGTAAATAGCAAAAACAAGTTAAATACCTAAAGCTGACATAACACATTTTATTGTACAAGTAAACATGTGCATCAAGACTGAATATTTTAATTACAAGATTTTCTAAACAGGCTTCTACAGTTTGGATAAATGCAAAATATGTTCTGCAGTTTTTTAGGTTAATATCTTTCATCATGAGTGATTCAGTAACTCTGCCACAAAGTTATGTTACCATGGGGGAAGGAAATTCCATGTAATGATAAAGCTTTAAAACTGCCTTGGAAGTCAATGGTTGACTCTTGTCCTGAAAAGCCACAATCTAGCATGATTACCCTTAAATTATCACTTTAGGAATGCATGGAAAATATTTATTTGGCCACTTAAGCAGGTCTAGTTATTAATGGTAAATTAAAATAGCAGCAGGCTGTAGCATTTGAACAACAGTGTCATTCTGTTGAACAGTGTCTGATTTACCCATTATGGATCATTACAAATTGAGCTGAGGATCACCTGTAATCTGTTAGGTTGTGGATCTACAGGACCAGGCCAGGCTACAGTTGATTTACATGACAGCCTCTGTACTAAACAGAAGGCAAGCTATCACAGTACACAGAGGATTCTTTGTATGAAGGCTACACTTTGTTAAACAATGTACACCTTTTATCCATCCAGTCTATTTTACAGCAATACAATGTGCACACTAACTTCTTATAGGGGTGCAAGAGAAATCAAAGTTCTAGAGCAGTGGTACCAATCCTGGGTGCAGTACTGTGGTCTCTTGGTTCCTGCTCGAGTCACACTCTTGTCAGCTTCATTAATTTTTCTACAATATGGGGCATATTATAAAATTTGGCTTCTGCTCTCAAGACTGAATTTATAATTACCAACCCTGTATCAGTTTGACATTTAAGACTTAGTCTGGCATTACCTATTGTCATTCCCTATGTTTGGTTCATCATAGTTATAATTTACCACCTGTTTAGGAATAAAAAGCAAGCAAGTTCAGTATCTTTAAAAATACAGGATTTAAGTGCAGGGTAAACCAGAACTCTAAACAAGCAAATTAGGGAAAAGCTTCATAAACAGTGCTATAGTAGAGCTCAGTTTGAACAAAAACCAGACTGAGAATCTCTAAAAAATTTTTTAAATCTCAAGAAGAGCAGTTCTTATTCCTGGTCTTCATGGAACAGTTGTCTGGCTTTCATTCCAACTGGGCTATTAATCACCTCTGGTAATTGATGCATATAACTGATAAATTTGCTTGATTAGACAGTAAGCTGTCCTTAGAGTCAAAAATACCACATAGTACATTACTTCCAACTACATACAGTAGTGTCAACTAACTTGCTATTTAAATTTGTCATCTTGCAAAAATGTCCTTAACTTATCACTTATGATGACTGGTATGATAATTCCCTACCAAGCATCCATGTTTTTTACTTAGACACTTATTTCAGTTAACAGGTAAAGTAGGGAAGTTCTGAAACTCCAGCATGGGTAGCAGGTTCATACCACTTAAAAACCCCATAAAGTGCAGAAGCAGAAATAAAATTACAATCATTCCAAAAATAAAGACCACAATTTTCCCATAACCAAGACTGACAAACACTGTGAGTGACTTAACTATGTAAAGCTATGACAAGACTCTAGACTTTTTACTCTTGTTCTTCTGTCAAGCAATTTTCCATCCCAATCAAAAATCAGCTTCATCAAAACTCATTTCTTGTAGAGATTTTGCCTAACACCAGTTTCAATTAAAACCCTCTTAGTCACTTGCTGGGCAAGTCTGCTTGACTAATATTCAGGAAAGCAATTTGGCCCTGCCTAGGTTTTCCATCAGCACCATTTAAACATA
Organism: Lepisosteus platostomus; assembly: GCF_059453375.1. Classification (NCBI taxonomy): domain Eukaryota; kingdom Metazoa; phylum Chordata; class Actinopteri; order Semionotiformes; family Lepisosteidae; genus Lepisosteus; species Lepisosteus platostomus. Next base: position 11,398,188 of record NC_142630.1, on the reverse strand, counting down.
TAGATTTGCAGACAACATTTTTAAACAAAATTGGGATTCATTTCACTAATAGCTGGTGGAGCAATGTTCCATAATGTTATGCAGTTATATAGCCTACACAAACAGACTTGAGACTTCAGTATCCTGTTCAATGAAGACTTAATTGACTTCTCAAATGACGTGCTCTGCTACTCAGAAGATTTTGAAGAATATTTTATTTATCAACTTCAGAAACTTTTCTTTCACAGAAGTAAAACACCGACAACTGGTATCCCCTATTTTTACATCTTAAGGGCTTTTCTATCTTGCTCATCAGTGCAGAAAACCAATGCTTTCTAACATGCACCTGGGTTAAAGACCGATACAGGCTATGGAATTGTTTATTCTATTTTAGAATAGCAGCTTGTGTGACTGCAGCCAATACAAAGCTTAATGACACTTTTGTACACAAGGTTTTTCAATTTTAAAATACACAGAAAGAAAAGAAAATAAAAATCTACAAAGAAACTCATAAAAATCAAGCACAGATACAAATACAGACAGAAACCTAAAATTGTGGTAATGAACATTTGTTTCTTTTTAAAGGATTTCTCTCCCCTTCTCAAATCTCTGTGACAAAGTTCTGAGTTTGAGGCAAAACATCTGCATTTATGGTTAGTTTATATTAACTCTGTAAATACTATGACAAAATGTAAGTTACACATAGAGCAGAAAGAAATGACCTTAGATCCAATCTGGATTGTTCACAGGAAAACATGGCAAATCCAACCCAGAAAAAATCTGAAACCACACCCTTCTGTGCAACTTAGTTTTCTCATGTGTTTACTGATGGGCACACTGTACCCCTGGGCCATGATGCCCACTTTCTTCATCAGAGCTGTCGTTGTAAGCTTCACGCCTGTGCCCTCCTGCTGATCCATGTTTCACATCATAATCCTGAAGATCGACTTCTTCTATTTCTCCACAAACACTGGGGGCTTCAGCTCTAGCAGGGAGTAAATCCTCCAGTTCCTAAAAGAATGTAAAAAAAATGACCTACTGTAATGTTTTACAAAAAGCCTCAAATTTGAGCTTGACACACGAAGAACACATTCATATTCATCATTTTGTATTTCTGAACAGAAATAATCAGAAGCTTACGTATCCATTTTAATACACATTCCCTTTAAACATATTGAAAACTACAAGTTATTTGGAAAAGTTTACCGTCATTTTTTCTGGACTGATCCAGTTGTTGTCAGGAAACTGCACATCAAATTTAATATACAGATCACCCTTCTCAAAAGGGTTACGGTACTGTGGCATGCCTTCACCTCGCACCACACGGATTGAGCCTAAAACAAATCAATACGGAATTTTAGAAAAACTTTTGTGCATAAGCACATTTAAACAAAAGCAAAAAATATACTATGTTACAATTTAAAGTGAAGTATCTTGAAATTATACATTAAAACTTAAACTGAAGTTGACAAGCAGGCTACTCAAATATATACCTGGCTCAATAACTTTTCCAGCAGGGTATTTGACGACAATCTGCCTTCCATCTAAGTGTTTCAATGTGAACTGGAATCCACAAAGTGCTTCAACAAGACCAATCTTATGGGTCATGTGCAAGTCATTGCCTTCTCTCCTAAATATCTGAAGAAAGAAAAAACGTTTTAGTAATGATTCCTAAAATATTTAAGGTTTAGGTACCTATGTTTTTTTCTGAAGTGTCAGGAAATACATTTAATAAGGTGATTAATTTTATACACTATTAATCACAGCATCATGCAATACCTGTAGACACTACACAATTGATCACACTTGAAGTCAATACAAAATGCCCAAAACGTGCTTTTAAAGAGTTATTTAAAGAACACTGTGACAAGTATTTGCAAAGGGTGTGCTGAAACCTGCCACATTTTAAAAAATGCAGTAATGGAGTGCATCTAGGCCAAACATGTGAAATAGTTACTGGATTACATCTAAAAGTGTATTAACACATAATGCTGCTCTAGCGATAGAAGCTGTCTATTTCCAAGGGGATTTCATGCAAAAAGGGGGCAGATGGCCTTATAATTACAAATCTAAATGGGAAGAATCAAACAGCACTATTGTGATTGACCTTACTTAGCCTTTTGAAATGGGAAAAATATTAAAAAACAGTGGATTTGAAATTTAACACTTTAATACAAAGACTGCACAGTTACTTGATAATGCCTGAAGTACAAAAATAGTGGAAAGCTTATAAGGTAAAGCAACTAAAGACTGAACTTTATATTTGATTATATCTGGATTAACCAATGATGCTAATCAGACTGTACTAAAATATAAACCAACAAACTATAATTAGCACAAAGAACTGACCTTTGGGTAAGCCTGTAACTGTGGCCTTTCGTATAAATATTTGCTTACCATTACAAGTATAATTCCTAAAATTTAATTTCACAAAATTCATATGTAGGGCACTTGAAATCACAATTCTCAAACTCAACTTATATCTCACTTTATTTGATGTACGCATTCCAAACTCTATTGAACTAATCCATCAGCCTTACGTCATGCTCCTTCTCCTGTAGTATAAGGACAATGTCTCCAGGTTCCACACCAGGTGCCTGGTCAGCTTCTCCACCGAAAGTAATCTTCTGTCCATGTTTCATGCCTTTGTCTACATGAACTTCCAGGATTTTTACTTCCTTGACGACTTTCTTACCCTCACATTTTTTACAGCGATCCTTTTCATTAATAACCTCACCTGAACAAAAAATAGGATGTAAAAATGCTTTTAGACATTTAAAAATAACACAGGATTCACAAATGTGTAAATATAAATACATTTCAGTATACCATCCTTAGGATCACAACAAAGGATGGGTTAGAGAATGTTGTCTTTTCCATATGTGGTTATAATTCTGTCAAACAAAACTTACCTTCTCCATTACAATCAGAACAAACTGACTGCATCTGTTGGACCATGCCTGGAGCTAACTGTCTGATCATGACACGCATACCACGGCCCCTGCAAGCCACACACTTCTGGACAGCTCCCGTTTTTCCACCCTGGCTGTATGAAAAAACAAGACGGACAATTGTAGAGTTCTTTTAAATGACTTCTCTACAATCTACAACAGTTTCCTTAATTTCCAGCAATTTCCTTAAGTCTGAAACCTAAGAGGTACACAACTATGTTAAATAGATTGAGGGTTAGGAAAGTTGCTAATAGCGTGAAAATTAGTGCACTGATAAACTCGTTCAGAAGAATTTCTCAACATATACAACAAACCCATTTAATGTTTTTAAGTCAGCCCTGCTTTAGTTAGTGTAAATGCATGATCCAATTTACTCATGTCCAAAAATTCACCTATTAAACGCTCACATCTTATATAAGAAGCCACAGATGGAAGAAAAAATGCAGCAAATTTTGTTGCACTTACCCGTTGCAGGCACTACAAAGAACATTCTTGCTTAGTTGTAATTTTGTCGTCTTCCCATTGTAGAGATCTTCCAAGGAAACTCTTGAAAACGGAAGCAAAAAAATAATTTTGCCACTAGAAAAATGCTTAAGAGCATGGTTCTACAGAATGACATCTTGTGGCAACAAACATCTTTTGACTAACTTGCAGGATTATATTTTCATTAAGAGAGTGTATCAACCATCTTAGAATATTGGGGTGCCCATCAGTGAAAAATACAAGCTACAGGTTCTCTCATTCTGGAGGAAGCACAGAACCTTTTCATGAAATTTCTATATCATCTCTTAATACAGAGGAACATAGATGTTAAACAAAAGGTGGAGCATTAAAATGGCTCTTTGTAATTATAAAAGGCACCAACTTACTTGAGTGGATGAACCATATCTTCACCTCTTCGTCTTCCATTTCGGTTCCTGCTTTGACCACCCATAAACCCAAAGAGACCACCTCCAAAAATGTGAGAGAAGATGTCATCCATTCCACCACCTCCTCCACCACCTTCCCGCAGCCCCTGTTCTCCATATCTGTCATACAGTTCTCTCTTCTCTGGGTTGGACAGTACTTCATAGGCAAAGCTTATTTCTTTAAACTGCATAAAACAAAAGCATGGACGGGCTGTCAAAATAACAGGTCACTGCACAATGCTTGCTAACATTAAAAATAAGCAGTCGAATACCCTAAGGTCTTATGAAGCCTTATTTATATTCGTCCACAAAATGACTGGTATTATAAAGATTTTTTAAAATTCATTAGTAATATTACAACTTCAAAACTTGCCCTGACTTTCTCTTAACTTTTTGTAACTATGACAAACTAACCTAAAACCACCAATATGCACAAGGGTTAATATGTAGCCAGTTACGCTCACTTTGCTTTCAACTCAATGTGATTGTCTGAAATTTGTAGGATCATACCACCAACAAGAAAGTCTTGATAATGCCTATATTCAAGATGCATTTAAAATCTACAACACAGGACCACTCCATATTAGAAGACATTAGCCATTATCATGATTACAATCTGAGATCTGTGGGATGAAGGAGGCAATTGGTGCAACTTGATGTTAATAAAAAACAAGCACCCCCAAAAGAACTGCTGGTACCGACAAAAAGCCATTTAAAAATGAAAAATATTATACGTCTTAAAGACCTTATGCACAAAAAATTGACTTAGTACAGCTTTGCAACACCCTGTTAACGTTCTTTAGATTTTACAAAATCATACTTTTAGGGAAGTTCCAAATAGTTTCCATCAAGCAGTTCGCATGTAAAAACTCTTCTCCTTACCTTATCTCCAGCATTTGGATTCTTATCAGGATGGTATTCTTTTGCTAACTTGCGGTATGCCTAAAGGAAGAATATAATAAACAATTTTAGTTTGCGAGGCACTATACTTGGATTAAACCACACAAATCTAATAAACGTGGGCTGATATGCTCAGATAAACATAAGCAATAATGTTAACCCTGTGACCCAACACAAATAATATGCTATGTTTTCGCAGGAGTTAGTCTTACTGTACTCATGACATTGTCTGAGATAACACTGCAAATATTTTTATACATCTGCAAACAGATGTTCCAAAAATAAAACATTGTCAGTATGCTTGGTTAGATCATACTGCATATATTGCTTAAGGCCTTTAAAGCACAAAAGGTATTCTTGACTGGTACAGACCCCTTATCTACAACATGAATAACAAAATCCATTTCTCAAGGGTTTTAGGCGTTTTCAGCATTTTTCTACATCTGAAGAAATACCAACTTAATCTAATTACTTGCTCAATTAGACATTTAAGACTTTCCAACCTACTGAGCAACCAAGAGATCAGGGAAATCAAAGTTGGTAAGACTACTGTCACTGAATACCGGAAACCAGAAATACACAATATACATTGTCTTAAGTAAAATTCAAAAACTAATTCAACTGGCACGACTTTAGCTCAATGTACTCACTAGGGACCAATTGAGCTGATTTCATAGCTAGAAATAAGATAAAGTATTCACACATGAATTAACAAAAGAAAGTACATTAAGAATTTTAAACTTGAATTACTGAATTCGTTTCTTAAAAACCCAAAATCAAATGTACTGATATATCGATAATGTTTCAGTCATCTAATAGCTACCTTAAGCCTCGAGGTTTATAGATGCTTCTGAAAGTTATGCTAATTGCCACCAGGTGTTAAAGAACACAATGAGCACAGAACCACTAAATACCACATCATGGAGAAATTAATAATTTTCTTAAGACTTAAGTGATTTACCTTAACTTTATAAAAATATCTAGAAGAGACCACACTTTTAATTTGTCTCCATCAAGAATTTATGGTTGGTCAGGAAGAAGATAGTTATACCTGAAAGTGTGTTCAGAAAATTGGTTTGGTGACCGTGTTTGTCAATTCACAGCCAAAGGCAACAATTGTGTATCATACAAAAAACCCTCAACGATGACCAGGACAAAACTCCTTTAAAGCTTGACCCCCTTAATCTGGAGTCTGTGGCAGAATTCCATGGCATCATAAACACTTGCCAAATGGCAACCTCCCAAATCAAATGGCGCTAAACAATGCGATTCCATGGAAACAGATTTTAGATAATCATAATATAGTGATATGATTAATACAAAAATAATTTCATGTTGATGATGAAGGGGATGCCATTCCTTATCAAGAACAGAATTACATTCAGTGTCAATGCAGTTTTGCATCCTCTTGTAGCATAGTAGTGCTACAAGAGAGCTGGTAGAGTGATTCTCTAGGTAGAGCTGGTAGAGTGATTCCCAAGATATTCCAAACACAAATTGGTGCCTAGAAGATTAAGCTTGGCCGCAAGTGGATTTTACAATAGCCTGTGTCATGTTAAAATAAAGCACAAAGCTCTTAAATGTTCTGCTAGAGACTGATGACAAATTGTGGCACCAACTGAAGAAAGCAGAGTTTAAATACAGACTATGCAAAATACTACAGTAGTCAAATATCCCTGGAAAGGTTATGAATACAGAGGCTACCATATTTTAAAAAGAAAATAAGGACCAATAGGTACAATATAAACCCTCACTCAAAGTACTGCGATCTTCAACCAATGTCAAATGCAACTTTGTAAAACTAAAGTAAAATCTAGCTAGCTCAGAATATAGCCATCAGTTGTATCACCCTGCAACTCACAATTGACAATCCACTGTAGCCAAGCAGGTGTGATGCTGGCCAGTACCTGGATGCGAGACCTTCCAGGAAAGCGAAGGTTGCTACTGGAAGAGATGTTAGCGGGACCACTAGGGAGCACTCATCCTGCAGTCTGTGAGGATCCTAATGCCAGTTAAGGGATGGGTACACTATATTGTAAAACTGTCCTGACCTTTGGATGAGAAGTAAAACCGAGGTAATTAAAAATCACATTTCTCAAAAAGAGTAGGGGGTGTTGACCGTGGTGTCCTTGCCAAATAATACCCCCAGGCTTTACCAATCATAGCCTCCCTATGATAATCCCCATCTATGAACTGGCCACATTAATCTGCTCTCTTCCCTAGTGATATCTGATGTGTGGTGAGCATAGTGGCACACTCTGGCTGCCATTGCATCATCCAGGTGGGGGCTACACTTTGGTGATGGTGGAGGGGAGTCCCCATTACCTGTAAAGTGCTTGCGTGAAAAGTCCAGAAAAATTCTATAAGGATCCACCTAGATAATTTGCACATTCCTACAACTTCCCCCTTCGTGGGATTCACAGGAAGTAAAACCAGAATACTAAGGTAGCCTTCCATGGGCAGGAGAACACCACTTCGAAAAATGGGGTAGAATTTAAACGACCGTTTCACAGCTCTTATAACGACGTAATTTTAACCGGCTTTTTTTCCTGGAGTTTGATTTGTGATTTCTCACGCCCTTCGTATAGAAATAAGCGGCTCTCTGAATATGTGTGGCCCAAAAACGTATATAAAAGAGAGATAAGCAGACGGCCGCACGATATCAACCGAATATTTTCATGTCAAAATAGCAAAAAATGAAACAACGAAAACGATTTTAATCACCAACTCACAGCGGCTTACCAGCCATTAACGAGTTTTATAAATGTAAAAAAAAGAGTCCAGCATTTGTTTACGTCTACTTAAAAATCATTCCCCTCCTCCGAGAAGACCTGTCGTTCTCAGCAGTTTTGGTTCAACAGTTTTACCTAAAATGAAAACCAACCTTAAAAAAAAAAATCGAGCCTCGTTTCGATTAACTTATTGTGACCACCTTTCCTCTTCAAAGGCAACAACCTTACACGGAATTCAAATAAAGCGATGTGAAACCACAACTCACTGAAAGGTAACGCCGGGTTGAATGACAAAGCAGTGTTGCACATAAATAAAGAAGATGATCACAAAATAGCCCGGCAGTGAGTTTGTTTCTTTTTTCAGTTGGGCCCGGTAGTGTCTTACAATGGATATGGATAATGCTGCTAGGCCACATTTATCAACCCCCCGCTTCCTTCTTCCTAAAGACTTCCCCGCAGTTTGCGACGCTAAGGTAACCGACACCAGCGAACACACTTAATGCTCCCGTTCCCTTGTACCTTTTTCAGCTCGTTTTCAGAAGCACTGGGGGGCACACCGAGGATGTCGTAGAGTTTAGTATCAACGGCATTCGCCATGATGGAGCACAGAGAAGGACCTTCTGCAGGGGAAGCGGAGGAGAGAAAGAGGAGCCGGCCGGAAACGTCACGCGCAACGAGTCAACTTTAACCTACCGGTTCCTGCGTCACTTGTGTGCAGTTGACTCACGTGATCGATGACGGAGCCTGGAGAGGCACAGAAGTGCGGGACGAGTTGGGAGCTGGGCATTGCTTCGGTCCTTAGAAATTCATGTTCATGGCATACTGTAGGTGGAAGCGCTTGCTAATCGTGTGAATAAAGCAGCGCAAGATACACGCTGTCTTTTTCCAGCGTATTCCTTGTCGACAAAAGTCCTTAAAAGGCTGCTGTATTTGTCATGATATATGTTTATGATTTTCTGACATAAAATAGAAAGATGTTTAAAAAATATTGATTATTATCATTGTAAACGAAGCAACGCAGCACGTCAATCCCAACGGGGTACTATTTATTATTTCCATGCATACAGTTTTGATCTTTAAGGAGGTCTAACGTTTTGAATAGTGAAATATAATTGACTATAAAACACAAAAGCTCCTTTTACTGTTGTTGCTCTAGAATTGGAATGTGGTGGAATATATCTCCATGCTTGTAGATACGTATGCCCCAGGAAAATACTCTGGCACTGACTCAGGACTGTGTATTTAGTCTAAATGTTATATAAAAACGACTGAGAATGTTACACAATCCTCACCCTCTTGCTCAACATAGTGATCATGACTAAAGAGCATGAATTGAAATGATGTGCACCTATTACAAAGACTTGGAGCAAGAAACACTTTTCCACAAAGGAACAAACTAAATTCATATTGTGGATGTTGAGTCTCTGAGAACATGAAGAAAATTGTGATGGATTTCTGAGGTCATTAAACTTCTACAGCCTGATGAACGAGATGACTTAAATGGTGTTCTGCTCTCATCTGTAACGTTTATAATATTCATATTTTAAGGATCGTGCCAATTAGTCCAAATGAAAAGTGGTTTTGTTGCCTGTAATAAATTAACAATTAGCAGGCTCTGCCTCATTTAGTCATAAAGACTAAAATGATCATCAATATAAAATGTTCTTAGTACTCTCCAAGCTGGTCAGTGATTAGTGATAGTACAATGTGGGCAAGCAGTATTTAATTTGTCTTACCCATTGGTAAAATGTCTCACATTAAAACATCTATTGACTTAAAAATAAATTGTTGGTTGTACTAGTTATTTTCACATTTTAGGCAGGATAAGTACAAAACTGTGATCATTTTCCAGGAACTTTAACTTTGTTCTAATGCTATCCTTATTTTCATTACTTGATTGAATTTCCACTTGAGAAATTAGTTTAACTGTACAGTACATGCACCTGTCAAACTGTGAGATATTGTAGTTATAAATCCACCTGCACATCTAAAGAAAGCATAAATCCACTCTTGAAAGTAAATCTAGGATAAATACTCAGTATAATGTAAAACAATATTTTTTATTAAGTTTACTAAGCTGTGCCTACACACTGATTTAATAGTCAAAGTATATAACCCTGCAGATATGAAAAGTGTATAAGCAAACACATTATCAGTACTGGTAAATTACATTAGAAGTGCAATTCTGGAAGCACTTCTTCAAGTGAAATGAGAACCTGTTTGATTTACTGAGAAATGCTTTACATGACTGACAAAGTCCTGATTCTGTCAATGGTTTTTTTAAAGCAATTTACATTAGGGGACAAATCATATTAGAATCTCCCTGAAACGAATGTTGACAAAAGAGCTTTTTGTATACACAGATATAAACATACACAGGTGTATGTGTATAATGAAATGGCTTATTTCTGAATGTATTGTTGATTTGGAAGAAATCATTCTTTACCTTTCCATAATATTAAGATAAAATAGTTTTCTTTCTTTCATAATGCTGTTTGTGACACAAAAGACAAACTAAGTACTCCAAACTTTAATCTTCGATGTAGTCAAAGGTGACTTAAAGTAACAGATCTCATCACAGCTGAAAGTAATTGTACTAAAAGGTGACAGTAAATGATTCAGTTTGCTGCAGCTTAATGTGATCTCTTAATATAGAAATAAGTTAAAACAATTTATGCTAATTAAGGAATAAGTCACTAGTCAGTGCATGCTTTGTTAGATTAAGCAAGAAAATAAAATTCAATAATAAATTGCACTTAAATTAGAGTGTTTGTGTACAGAGAGACAGGATTTCTAGAACAATAAAATATTTTTTCAGTAGTGCTATGTCAATTTTAAGATTTTTTTAGCTTGTAAGACAATTTCTGTCATACCCTTCTTAATGTTACATGCACCATTTACTGAATTTGAGAGTACTGTACCAGTTTATTTACATTCCCTATCCTTATTGTGTACAGTATCAGTTACATTTTAATTAGCAGTTTTTGAAAAAATAAATTAGCTTCTGTCTTTCCCATGAGGTTTGACTGTGATATATATTTTGAGCACCAAAAGAAACATGTCACTGTTATTAGCAAAAATAAAGTACAGGGATTTGGACTACTGATCGGAAAAACCACAGAAACCAATATGCCCATCAATTACATTTTCTACAGTCAGTTTTTTAGAGGAATGGACTCCTCCAGAAAAATAGTCAGCGCACTTTTGCTTGCAACTTATACTTATTACTTAAAGAGCAGAGTAAAATGTTTGATGTACTGTAATAAAAAGTGAAAGTGCAGGTTCCATTCATTAGGTGTCAGGCATTACAGCTGAAAGCTCACTTAAAAAATCTGTAACCTCAAAGGATTCATTCATAATTAAACTTGGAGATTAAATTAGAACTCCTTAAAAAGGTATGCTTTTTAATAAACCCCTCTGAAAACTAGAAAATACATTCACACTCAGCAGTATTTTTGTAGGGCTTTTATCCAGTATCACATCGAGCCTGTTCTGTCAAGCTTTGGGCTGAGGGGTTCATTCTGTTGCTCAGTTTAGTAGCCTAATCATGCAGTGCATCGTGAGTTCTTGAAGGTTAAACAGGCAGGCACACTTTTTCTATCAGCAGAGCTCCAGATGTACAATAAAAAAAAGTGATAAGGGAATGATGTATTGTTGCTCTCCTGGCCTAGGATCAATAGATTTTGTTGAGATAATGTTTATAGGAAAAAAGCTACATGTAATTTCTGCGTACTATTTATTGTCAAACTCATCAGAAACAATAATTGACATAAATAAAATGAAAATACAAATCATTCAACTTCACTGTGAAGTCATTTTTACATTTTTCTCTTTAATGCATTTTTTTTTCTGGTATAGGAAATACAGAATCCAGTAACTGAGTACAGTAGTACATTTTTCATGTGCAGTTCTGTATGAAATTGTTCTAAAGGACTGAAGGGTGAAGAAGATAAAAGTTACAGAATGTAATATTTGAAATTGTATTATTAAAAAGACAGGTAATTGTATATTAAAGCAATATGGAGGTAAAGACGTTGTAGATGAGCCATGTCAATCATGTCAGTGTGGATGGCACTGAATTAAGAGTTTAAAAGAAAGAGCACCTGCAACATAACCTGGGCAAGCACTCGATACGTTCTTAACCATAAACCGAATTTTTGGGATGTGATCCTCTCTGATTCCCTGTTGTTCCCTGATTTCCTGTTGTTATTTTCAGGCTACATGAAGTCAAAATGTGTAGAAATGACATAGAAATGATTGTCACCTCCATTCTGTGGAGCCATGCCATATTTTGTTTAGTTGAATATATTATTAAAGGAAATCACATTTTGGAAAAATGAACCTAACTCTGCAGTTACATAGAGCAGCAGCTGCAAACCACTGAAGCAACGCTTTGACATTTCAATAGAACAATTTTCTAGGCTGCTGGAGGATCTAATAGCTGGTAGAGAAAACTCTAAATACAATTAATTAACACTCCATGTAGTATAGATACAACTGTGAAAATGTTGGTTAAAATAAACAGAGAAGTTAGAAATTTGTTATGATAACTGAGAGTAGAATGTTTACTTTTAATCATTGTGTCAATGTAGATAAGCTCTATATGTGCGCTTATCAAACACCTGTGCTTAAAGCAGGCAATCAAGACAAATACCTAATACCACGATGATTTAGTTTAGTCCACAGGCTTAGTCTCAACACCTCCACACATTTTCTTTCTCAATAAGGACAGAATTAAATAGGAATTAAAATTATCTCCTTTTTGTCACAATAGAACCAAAAAATGTTATTACAGAGTGGAGACCTTCAGACTAGTCCATTGGTAATCACAATCTGGGAACATTAAAGGACCGTTTTTATTGCCACATGAAGACCTCTAAAATTATGTACTTATTTTCTTACATTAAGGCATTTCTGGGCATTAAAGTGGAATGGTAGTCAGCACTGCCATTTCACAACCCCTGGGTGCTGGGTTTCATTCTGGCCTGGGTTGTCTTCTTGTGCGGAGATTGAATGTTGTGCCCATGCTGTTCAGTATGTTGAATTTAATGTTTCCTGGGTTCTCCAGTTAAAGGTCCAAAGGCATGCTCTCCAGGATAATTGTCATTTCTAAATTGTCCCACTGTACGTGTGTGTGTATACCCTGGCATAGACTAGAAAGCTTTAAAAAGTCAAATGTGCTATGAAACTCTTTGAATGAGGAGTAAAATTAAGAGCCTGCTCTTCTCTGCCTTTTCTGTGAGTGCACCGCTTCACTCACAGGACTGATAGCTGACTGCTTTTAAACAGTCAGAATGGGTGCTAGTTTCATCAAGTAAGTCTCTACTTTAAACTTTTTGGATTGGGCTTTTTTTAGATTCAAATAGAATGCAATATCAAAGACTTTGTTATGATGTTCAAAGACATCTCAACAGGATCACTGAAAGCAAATCAAGCATGGGGGATGAAATGGACAAATCAACGACTGTACTGAAATACAGCTCACTCTTAAATGACACTCAGTTCCTGAAAATCCTTATATCTCTTAGAACTACTTTTTTAGCTCTTTTATAAGTTTATAGAATTGTATTTTAAAACATGTTATATATTAGAATATATTAGAAATCATTTAAATGCAGTACTAATCCTCTGTTAAAAAACAAATATCAGGTTTGCTGATTTCATAATAAAATGTGGTCATCTGTAGTATGATAATGGCATATGACATGTCTAAAATAAAATACAAAATAGAGGAAGCTAATAAATAAAATGCCTAATATTTTATGTCAAAACTCCCACTGCAGACAATAATGCTATATACTAACATCTAATTCAAATAGAGTATACCTGAAAGGAAGTAAGTGCATTCCATTAAATTATATTTTTTAATTCTCTGTTTTTCGTATTAGGATATAACTTCCTAGAAATTGACACACTTTAAAAGGAACTTTTGAAATGTATGTGCAGTACATTTTTATGTATCTACGTATTTGCAAAACATTACAGGAGCAATACCAGCATGTACCCTGATCTGTTCAGATTTCAGAAGCTAAGCAAGGTTGAGTCTAAAACTGTGATGCAATTGACCTGAGATCAGATTTCTAAAGAAAACCAGGTTGCTGTTGAAAGTCATGCTGGTGATCAGTAGGTGGCACTCTTTCCTCTGAACCAGAAATTCCAGATGGTTTTATGTGGTGATAAGGACCTTAAACTGAGATCCTGAGTACATAGTTATTCAAGATCCCATGGCACTGTTCAGTAGAGAAGAGGTATTACCATGGGCTTTCAAAACTCCTGCCTATTTAAAATTGTCCATCTGAATTTCTTACTGCTCAACCTGATCTGCTGTCTACACGCTGCTGGTCATAATGACTACCACAAGTTACCCATGTGTATGCTGCATTTCAGTGGTAGATGAAGTGGGACCCCTCCTACAGTAGATGTGAAGTGCTTTGCGATGAAAAGCTCTATAGAAATGTCAACAGTTATTAATGGACACTGGGAGAAGTTGGGTGTTATGAGTGGATAGGTGCATCCATGACATCTCAGAAATAAAAGACACATTCAAAATCTTCTATCAAGAATACTGGATTATTAATGAAACTATGTCTATGACTAGTCTGTGCAGTCTTATAAAAAACAGTTACTCATTAGAGCATGATTTAACAACTTACCAGGTTTAAAATAGTTAAATATTCAATTAACAATTTACCAAAAATAGAAGGAAAATCAGAATGTTATATTCCCTAATCTACATTTAATAAACGTACAAAGACAGACTGTCAGGTAAGTTAGGATATTTTTTATTCAAAACAAAACACCGCACTTAAAAAAAAAATATTTCCATAATGTCTAATGGGCTCCTTTTAATGTAGTTCAAGCAAGTATCCGAAGGAAGTGACTTCGACATATAGATTAATAATGGCAGTAGCCTTATTTACATTATCATTACACATGGCTATTAAGTTCTTCATTAAATTATCCAACACAAAAATCATCAATTAAAAGCCAAGCAACGACATGAGACAAAACGTTTTCTTTCCTTTTAGAGAAGAAAATTATAAACCCATACAAATAAATTAAAATGATTACAATTCCACTGCCATTGATTTCAAAACGATGCTTTCAAATTCGAAAGCCAGTCTGATCAATCAGGTTTTGCGAACAGTGCAGTTTGTGGTTCTGGCTGGAGATTAGGCTGGTTCAGCACATGAGAATTCATTCATGTGAGTGAAAAAAAAAGAAATAAATAGGCAGAGGTATTGATCTCCTTGAGAGATTTCTCCTTTTTTAAAAGTCAATAGACATTGATCGCTGTACTGCATCATTATTTCTGCTGCCTCGCACATAGATTTCACAGGGAATCTCTTCCATCACCCTGTCTTCTATGACTTGTTCAGCACAGTCGTGAGTCTGTTTGTAGCCATAGCAGCTTTTCTTGAAGGTGCTGTTGAAGGTCTTCATGGGTTGGGGTTGGGAGAAGTCATTGCGGTAAGGGAGCTCCATGGAGCTGAGATTGGTACGACTCTGCTTGATGCTGGAGGGCTGGGATCCACAGTGGTGATCGTGGATGCATCGCGAGGCAGTGGAAGACCTTCTCATCTTGTGGTAGTTCTCGAGCTCCTCAGACAGATCGGCCAGATCAGAAGAGATCTCTTTGTCCCTCAGGGAAAAGAGTTCGTAATGAGGTGGGTCGAACACCTCTTGGAATCCCGCCTTGTTGAACATCGGCTTCCGAGCGACCACCTTTTTGCGAGGCTGCTTCAGCTGAACCAAGATGGAAACGATCAGCAGCACCAGGACAATACCAGATGACACACCGATGATGGTGCCGTGTGTTTTTGTGATCTGGTGAAACAGGCTGCTGGACTTTTTCTCTAGAAAAAAAACGTCAAGGAAGAAAACAAGAAATTCATACAATGCATGACCAATTCGAATCATGATGTTATTATGAACGAAATGAGGGTTGCCAAAAGCAATGCTTCAACAAATGGCTTCCTCATTGGGAAATAAATAAAATAAATAAATAGAATATGTCTCTGACCCGCTTGACTAAAATTGTATCTGTGATCCAAAGAGACTGTGTATTATAACTCACATAATCTTAATGGCTGTTTTGGAATTCTAATACTAGAGTGTTTTACAGCAGCCAATGCTGTCACATTGTGTTTTGGGAGTGTATAACAGTTTTACTAGAAAACTAACCCTTGCAGTAGTTTTCATCCCACGGATAAACACAGTTTTGAATTCCATTGCAAACTAGAGAATTATTGATGCACATGTTGCTGTGGCAGAAAAACATATTGCTGGAACAAGGAGCTGAAAGAGAGCACAAAGACATACAAATTAGCACTGGCTCAAAAGCGTTTTTTGGCACATCATTTTTTTTCACACAGCCAGCAGACGTTCACAGTCGATTTATAAAAAGGTAAATAATACCACAATTGAGCGGAGTGCAGTGCAGTGAGTCGGCAGCAACATTCTGGTTAGCTGCAAACTAGGATACATGGATGACAAGGTTCAAAGGTTGTCAAACAACCTTCTTAGAATGAAGGTCATGAGGCTGGATAGGGGAAGGTAATTGAATGTGGCTGAAGTCAGGAAATAAAATGAATTTAAGAAGTCTGAACTAAGGCCTCAACAGACATTTTCATGCATCACAAAATTCCTTATAAGTGGAACATCTAACCTACATGCTACCCATCAGATCCTAACTACACATGGCTGAGCAGGACATCAGTCCGTCATGTAGATTGTATTAAGGTGCAGACTGACAACACGTCCTGCACTGAAGTCCTAAACTGTTCTGACAGTTGAATGAAGGCTCACAATGTAGCTTCTGAGCCTGCTTAACAGCAGGCTACGACATGTTGATTGCAGCTCCTAGATTTTACACTCTTTCCAGACATATATTGAACTTTATTAATCTTTAGAACATTTGGAAGTATCTCATTGTCTTTTTGGCTGCATAGAAATGATTTCTAATGGGTATTTTAAGATAACGTATTTCACAAATGTCTAATGTAGTGAATTGTAAAAAAAAGAAAACAATGTTTTATTATTTTAGGGAGAAAGAACAGCAAAAATGACCAGAAAGGCAAAAACAGACAGAAATATCCAAGAAAAGCAAAGAAAGTGCAAGCATTATTTATTATCTTGTAATAATTGAAGGATGAATGTGGAAATTCATAATAATAATAACCCACAAATCAGAAAGGTAAAAAATCAATACACACAATATCTTCCAACATATAAAGTAGATTGATCTATTCTTTAGGCCTTAACATGGTTAAAGTGACAATGGATAAGACAGAACAGATTATTTTTTCACTGTGTAAAGGCAGGTTTTCAATATCACATAAGAAGACAAAACAGTCTGGAGATTTTAAGTAAATAAATTACCACAGCAGACGCCAACTTTTTCAAGGCAACACTAAACCATTATTTTGTGAGCAAAGACTGACCGTGAATACTTTGCAGTTTAAAGATGCCCTGTCTGAAGATGTTATTATCAAGGGATTTAAGGCAAGCAAGGATAAGGATTGTGGATAGGCAGGTACTTCAAATTAAGCAATGGGAAGACAGCAGTGCAGCAGGAGGCCCTGTTCTCTGAGTGTAAGAATGGCCTTCATTTTACCATGTAGTCTGCTTTCTTGTATCTTTATAGACTAATATGTTTTACTCATTACTCAGAATAAAGTACCATTGTGAAATAACTTTATGTATTCTGTGGGTAGAAGAATACTGAAGGACAGTGATTATTTTTTCAAGTCAGCACATTTGTGGCAATGGCTATGTATTTTTGGGATTGCTCTGTACCTGGTTCCTTGAAAATACTATATAATGTTGTACAATGTTGTCTCACATAATTGTTGTTTCTATTACATCTTTATGACAGTTGTTAATATTCCTTTCCTTTCATACTGCAGTTCTTTGAGCCAGTGGAATACTTCAAGACCACACGTTTTATTATGTATTCTGTAACAAGGTATTTAAACCAAACACCACAGATTAAATATCTGTGAGTAGAGATTATACAAAAACTGTTATCTTATACCTTGAAGAAGTCTAATTATGCATACAGTATAACTACAGTATATTGTAACGCTTTGGGGTTCACGTGGGCGCCCTCGCCGCTGCTGCATCAGGTCGGCCCCCCACCGTTGGGGACCCGGGCCTCCAAAGTCACTCAACAGGGACCCAGCCTCTTGAGCCAAAGGGAAATCTCCCGTCAGCCCAGCGGCTGCAGTCCCTGCTATTCACAGGGAAGGGCGGTGACTTTACCGCTCTGGTAAGCCAGCTCTCGCAAGCAATGGAGGCCGTATGCGTTACACTATATAAAAAATATTTCCATATAAAATCCTTTAGTAGGTGGTTTGTGCTATAGGTGGACTATTCCCAAATAACCTACAATGAGCCAGAAGGAAGGAGAAAGTTTTTTATTTAATTTAACCTCTCCTTTAAGTCAAATGATTCATGTTCAGTTCTTGTAATGATATATTTAAATTGATTCTGAGTATTACTGGGAGCCTTTAGAATCAGTCGCATATACTGTATTTCTACCTGTATATACTGTATTTCATCAGTAATATTCCTATTAAATGTTACGTGGGGTACCAGGAGACCTAAAATTAGTTTCCTGTCTTCAACAAGTAACTCTACAGCTTTCATTAGAAACCCCATGTTATTAGGAAAAAGGTATTATTCACCAACACCCATAATGAGCACTTGTTATCATTTTACTCAGTAATTCAAGTCAGGGAGAGAAATAATTGGCTTTTCAATGCCAGGCGCATGTAAGCAACTGCTGTAATTAACTTTTTATTTTCTAAGAGAAGTGGATGGTAGTATAACATCAGGGATTCCAAGTCCAATGAAATAAAAATAAATCCAAACAAAACAAGGAAAAAAATTAATATATTGCCTTTTGTTATGCGGCAGTATTAACCTGTATATAAATACACCATGAGGGTGTCCTTGGCAGCTTGCAGAGCTACAAATTAACATTTTAATCATAAATCCTAAAATTACATTACAAATCCCATAAAGGTATTGACTCAACCAACGAAACAGAATGAAGTATGAAGGCTAAACAACACATCATCATATTTCAGTCTGAAAGAAAAGAAGAAGGAGGCTACAGATTCCAATATTTGTAATTTACAGCCAGCACGCTGTATTCCAATTGCTATTTTTTTATTTTATTGGGTTCAGCTCTCCCTAGTGTATGCAACCTAGTTCCCAAAGATATGCAGCATGTGATTTAGATTTCAATCTTAGGAGCTATTTCAAATAAAACTGTCCTACTTTCTTCAATACTGCATAGGAAAAGCATGTATTAACCCTTAACGATAGTGCACATCTGTTTCCATTGAACCTTCGTGGTTTCACCCATCTTTACGTCATCAATCTTAACTGAACATTGTTCATTTTTCTCACCAAATGAATCGGTAGTGTAGACGTTTCTAGAAAAAACGGGTGTTGTGCTGTCAAAGACAAAAAGGATGGAAAACACGGAAGATGGCCGCTGCTTACGGTCGATGAAGGAAGTGAAGAGCATTCGGAAGCGGCTGAGGCGACTGGTCTCATCGGCCCACATGCGCACCACCCCGACCCCCGTCTCCAGCATGATGTCGTTGGCAACCGTGCTGCAGAACTTGGCCTTCAGGTTTTCTATGGCACTGCTTCCATCGTAAACAGCCACAAAATTCTTCTTGCACTCGTTGGAGTTCTCCATTTGGTAATCAAGAAACCTCAGGTAAATCTGTGAAGGTTATGACATGACTTCAAATGGCTGCTCTGGAATGACACACTGCCATCGCGTCAGATTCAAGTCAAGAACTCTACTGCTAACTGTGGCATTTAAAACAGGCTACTTGATGATTATATTTTTAGTGTACAAACACAAGTATGTAAGTCTGAAAGGGTGGTATGAAACCAAAGCAGTTTCATCATTTAGAAGGAACTGAAATCCCTGAGCACTGCACAATTGCAAGATTCAGAACATCAGGACAGCACAAACTGTTTGGAGAGAACCCTTTGCCAAAAGAATTATTTTAAAAAACACACAATGGAAGAAGAAAGAAAATAAAGTACAGTATTTAATTTGAGACTACAGTGTCCCTTTTTTGATTGATTAAGGTTGGCTATCATTTCACTTTTGTCTTTAGTAAATATTTAATAGGAAAGTAAATCTAAATAGGTTCCTACAACTGCTTACTTATTGTAACAATTCAATATTCATTGGAAATGTATTTCTCCTCCCCTGCTGAACTGGTGAGTTACAAATCTAAACATTCCTGTTGTGTCGGTAGCCAAAGCTTTCTCATTAAAACAACCTCAAGATATACAGAAGTAAATGTTTAATGCTGTTTAAGAAATTAAGTTTCCTCTGAGACAAAACGATTCAAAAGAAAAAATCAAGCAAACGATAACATCTTCATATGTCCCTTAGATAGGATTACTGAAATCCCACACTGAGCCTGCTACTACATTTCAAATGCATTTTGCAGTAACACACAAAAATATCTCTTTGGTGAAGACCGAGTGTACTCTTTATAACCTTTGGCTCCATACACACCTTTGATTTGGGGGGGGCTCGTACTGTCCAAATGCAGTCGACAGCTTGGCCTGGCTTTATTTTCTCATCCTGCTCGACTTGACTGGAGCGAATGAGTCCATCAGCGCCAGTGAGCTCGAACTGGCAATCTGGAGAAACAGACAGCCTGTAGCCAGTGCCAGAACAAAGAATGGCTTAAAGTTTAATGACAGAAAGTACTAAAATATTGAAGACCCAACCTGGAATTGGATTTAAGATTCCTCCCACATAATGGAAATCTGGATCTACAGTGAAAGAAGGAGAGAAAAAGTTAATATAGAAAAAAGAAATAAACACAAAGCAAAGCCACTGTGATTTTTGCTTTAGTAGCACAAGTACAGTAGATAGGGTATCCTGATCTTGAACAGGGTTTGCATATTCAGTATTGTGAAAAAACAAACAAACATGAGGGCCATCAAACATGCATGCTGGCAGTTTAAATAAAATACATTATATTTTATATAAATGCAAGATCAGAATGGCAAAAATCAATCCATATAAGTGTCTCTTAAGGTCTATGCATCTATGTATTTTGTGTATCTTATCTTAAAAAGTCTTATGTCATTGGCACAATACTTAAAGACACACTGGATAAAACTGATTTAAAAAATCTGAAACCATCAGAAACATCATCATTAAGAAAAAGTAAACCAAACTATATTTCAAGGAGAATTTCTTTCACAGTAATTTCAGAAAATCTTCAATAATATTGGTATTAAAAGTACGCTAAGATCCATTGGTGCTTACTTCCATTAAGGTATTCGCATTGCTGCACACTGTGACACCACCGGTCTCAAAGCCTTACAGCTAAGGGTTAAAAATATTACAATGCCCAAAACAAGGAAAATGGTGAAGACTCCAGCCCTGAAGATGACCGTGTACCTGGTATAAATGCATATTTGATCCGAAAGCCCAGGCCTTCCAACTCCTCGTCAGTAGTGAATTTTATCCACATGAACCTGCCCGTTGACGTAATCACATCAGGACTTTTGGAGCCACAGTATCGGTCAATGAGGGGAGAGAAACCAAAAGGACCATCCCGAACTTCCAGATGGTCAAAGCGGCACTCAAAAGAAGGCTCAATATAATAGGGTTCATCAAAGGTCAACTCAATTCTTTGACGTGGATCAGCTGCCCAATGGAACAAAAAACAAAACAAAACAATGATATACAAATTGGTGTCACACCTTAGTAACCTTCTACCTTAAAATCCAAAGGACTTGGAGTCCCGCTGAGCTAGTTTCTGGACATGCATACAACGATATCCTTCATAGCTGGATTCTTGTAAAATTTAAATGATTTTAATTAAATTGAATCCAAATGTGTCAATCCATCTTACTCTATATTATACTTACAGTTCTCAGTCTTTTTATTGATGCAACATTTTAATTTTTTTTCTCCTCCACAGAGTTTAAATAGCATGAGGTAGGTTGAGGCGACAACGACATATTAGTACCAGATATTATAAGCAGCAAGATCTATTAGTCATTATAAATACAGCTTCTTCAAAATCAAAGAAAATGTAGAAAGAAAGACAATATCATGGCGTTCTCTTTCTTCAGACAAATGGATTACATGGATTTAGGAAAATGCCTCACAAGCATCAAGCCCAGAGAATATTTTAATGAGAGGCCAAGACAGGAACAAAGGTCAAATCTGGCCTTCAGCTTTGAACTTCGAAAAGCTTTGAGCTGTTTCCTTTCTACAGAACTGGTGAAAGAAAAAAAAACTATCCTTTCCTTAACATTACTGTCCTTGTTAAGTTGTGAAAATCATTGCAAAGCAAATTCATAAAAATTGGAAAAGTGTTTCCTTGGCAAGAGGGTTGATTAGTTTATTCAAATGGCTCACGGACATTACAAAAATAAAAAGATGAAAGCAAGAGTCTTGATGAAGTTATACTTTTTTGCTTCTGCAGGGGAAAATAAATGTAGTCTTTTCCCTGCTATACCTAAGGTAAACATGCTGAAGACAGTATGGCCTGACAGAAACATCTGCAGATCTGCTACAACCGGACAGCATTATAAACTACAAAACAAAGAGAATGATTGCCATGTTCTATCATCAATGCTGTCGTTGCATGTCAGACTTTTCTCAGTTTTACATATGATAGTTCTCATCTGAACTGACAACTATTGAGTGAGGAGAATTCTCAAAGATGTATGATCCGCCTTTAATAGCATAACCCATGGATCACACTGCATGAGACAACCTAAGACCCTTTATATTAAAATCATCTTATTTATTGAATTAATCTTATTTACAGTACAGTGAATGATGAATCATGCGAATGGCACTGAGGCTAGTATTATGTTACTGTTGTCCCTTCCTGTGGCAAATCTATTAAGTGGTGAAATAAATATTTGAAATGCTGCATTTGCATTTCTATATACTGTAGCTTGTGTTACATGTGGTGCTCTCGATAGTACGCCTAACAAAGTAAGAGTTAGAGAAAGCATTAAACATCTTTATGTTAAAAACTAGGTCTTCCTGGACACTTGTGAAACAAATTTAGGACTTAAAAAAGTTAAAGACTCTAAGCTTGTCTTATATAATTTGGCAGAACAATAGCTATCTGATGTACCTTCCAAAATGTAAACACATTCCTTGTTCGGTGGGTAGGTGCTAGGGTAGTTAGGAGAGGTAAAGAATCCTCCATTGTGATTTCGAATCCATAGTCCACACTGAGCTGAAGTCTTAGGCTTTGCACCGACATTTTGGACCTCTGAAGAAGTCAGAATAAAAAAATACTTGAATGCATAAATATAATATTTATATGCAAATAACATGGTAAATATAAGCTTAGAATAATGTTTCTTCACATATCACATACTGTGCTTATTCACATTTTCCTTTAGAATAAAAGCTGTGTACATGTCATAAGCCTTAAAGACAAGCAATGAAAATATTGCCCACGTGAGATTCTGAAAACATATTCATCATTAGACACATACTGTACTGTATTAATGTAACAAGTTTCTACACCAGCAAAAATAATAAAAAAAAACTTGATAAAAAGTATTTGTATAGATGTTTCATGGCTGTAAATGATTTTTAAATTGCCTGTACATGCTTGCAGACAGATATACTGTAATCTCATATTGTCTGATATGCACAAGCATTGAATTCTACGGTGATTTATTCAGGCACCCTTCTGAAACACCATCTCCCTCCAAAATGTGCAAAATAAATAAAGTACCAAATAAATTCTAACAAAGCAAGTAATGTTAATAACAAAATGAAAACTACCTTTTGTTTTCTGTGCCAAAGCAAATCCTTCTTCAATCAGAACGAGTAGAACCAAGGCTGTCACAAATGATAAGAAAAAGATTTACATATTTTACCTTCACAAATTTAGTTCGCTGTTGTTAAACACTTGGAATGTACTCATATGAAAAAAATCACTAGTCATACTACAGAAGATTCCACAGTGTTACAGGAAAACATTCTCCTGAATAGCAATGGCCACTTTCTGTATGTACAAAGTTTAAAAGATATGGCGATTGTCCGTTCTATAATATATTAATGAAAAATCAACATAAGGTAGTAAGGTAAAATCTGTATTCAAACTCATAATCTAAAATACTTTCTGTCTTCTAAAAATGTTTCAGCTAATACAAACAATTCCATATTTTGAAATTGTGTACTAAATTATATAAACTGTGTAATTTTCCAGCTGCTTTTCCTTTATCACGAGAACAGCATACTCACTCCGGTAAAAAAGGTGGAACCTCTACCAAATTAACACTTTGAATCTTCTAAGGACTTCAACATGGAAAACTGGACTTTTCCCCTTATAAAATATGATTTCAATTAAATGTCTTACAATGAAAAGCTTAATAAACAAAGGGGCAAACAAATTTACCATGGCGTGCTATGTTTGAACCAAAGTAAAATGAAATGAAGCACCATTAAATACTGGTAGATAAGGATGGAGAGATATGCTAGCATCATTCAGATCACGGCAAATCATAGTAAAGTCAATTGTAAAGAACCAGCGGTAAAATGGAGAACACTGCGATTTTGCTACAGTAAACCCTCATAAGGGTTTGTATGTAAATCCGAAGGCATTCACTGACTGTGACAAATAATGAACCCATTTTGGTCATTTCTGAAATTCCCCCTTTCAGGTAACATTGCTAACCTTTGAGAACCTGATAATTATCTATACTTTTAGTACTAGTAATAGTCGCAATACGTTACAAAGCTGTAATATCTTGTGCGACAAAAGCATTCAACTGAATGAAAAAAGGCAAACTTCATTTTTATGTTCGCGACAACAGATAACTCTGAAAAAAATGTTTCTATGTTAATTTAATCTTCAATTGGAAAAATATAGAACGCAAACGTTTTAAGAAATGTTTCTAGACCTGCAAACAGAAGAACTATGCGATATATTTTCAATTGGCTACTTCAATTTCGGCTTCACACGTTCGAAGTGTAATAACGGGACACGTCGGGCAGCAGGTGGCAGCACAATCTGAAATTGAAAACTGAACATCCTCAGCCTTTTAACAAGGAAAATATGGTGAAGGAATGAAACTGCTCTTGGATTTTACCGGTTATCAAGGAGCAGCTATGCATCTAATCCATTGACTTGATAAAGATGACACTGGAACAGATCAGATTTATCTTGTAGGCTTGTAGTAGCCCAATTACAACCGGGCAAGAGAAATACAGCATCACTATTAACACCATGCTAACTCTAACTTCAATTTTTAACACTGTTTTTTATCCCATAACCTGACTCATCCAAAAGGGATTTATATAGACAGTATTGTATACATCACTCAACTCAAAACTGAGTGAGATTCCGTGAATATGACAAAACGCAAATACTCCACCAAACATTATGGAAGGAAATGAGCATGAGATTTGAATATGCAACTGTTCTACAGAAAAGAAATATCAAAATTTACCTTCATTCAGACATTGTAAGAAATACGTGAAGGAATGTTAGAATATGGAATAACTATGGTAGTTGGGTAGTCAATAACTACGAGCTATAACCTTTCTTACGTTATGATGTAAAATTCTGTTGCAAAAAGGTTCTGAGGGGGTGTCTCTCTGCAAATGTACTACGATCTCTGCAGCCGTTCTGCATCAGTATTGTATCCACTACACTTAGGAGACAGTTTAAGATAGAATTATGATTTTAGATAATAATTTATGGGTACAATTAACTACTGCTGTATATTAGAATGAGCACGATTGACAGTATGCGCTGAAAATAATTAATCTTATACTTGTCTAAAAGCATGATATATGTACATACGCTGTCACTACACTAGTAATACCATTATGTACAGGTGTTGATTAAGACCCTGTTCACTTTATTAATAAAAGTAGAATATCTTTTTTAAATAAAAAAAATACCTATAGAGACATTACAGTTTTGGTTTTCGTATTAGGAAACATCTAACGTTTCTAAGGAAAGTAGCACAACATATTGTATTTTCTTTGAGTTAGAAAAAACTTAAAAATTATGGGGTTCATCATCTTCTTTCCGAGCTTCTAAAACAAGAAACGTCTTTAATTAAAAAGGATTAAAAACGTTATTTGCACAATTCATACAGTAAGTATATCTTCATATTTTTCCCAAAAATGTACTGATTGCTGAAAATCGACATATTAAAGACATCATATTAAGTATCATTATGTCATTGACGAAATTTCCTGGTATTTGGGGATACCAAACTCATTTTCTTCTCTGCGGTGTTAATGTTCATGTAATAAATCATTCGGTTGCAATATGCAACAATATATCAGCTTGAAGAACTGCATCAGCACTATTGTCAAAGAACGCATTTCTTTCAAAACTATTACTAATAGTGTCATTGTGTTCAAACACAATGAATTCATACCTAACACAAGCCTAAAAAGAGAAAACCCGCGACTGTGAATAATAATACCATTGCAACAAATAAAGCATGTGATCTTGCAGTCAACGAGGGAAAAAAAACTCAAGTAAAAAATTAGAATATTCAAAACATAAATAGCATTGGATGACATGTTACAACTCTTCTTGGTGGAGCAGTATTAAATAAAAAGTGAAAGCTTTTCTAATATTAAAAAAGTGAAATATATTTCTGCTTGAAGGGATGCTAACTACTTTTGATTAATTTATTTTAAATAAAAAAGCTAGATGAACACAGAGTTTAAGTGCTTTTTGTAGAAAGCCAACTAGCAAAACACTGTAATCCGCAGATTTAGTGCAGTCAATTGATCTCTTTTGGATCAATGTCATGATTTACACAGGCCCACATTAGCAACCTTTCCTGAAAAAATAATTGCAGAATCCCAACTGTACTCCTTCACTCTGGAGGTTATTCAAAAAAATGTTTATAGGGGCGGTGTGATAGTACTACTATCAGATAGTCCTTGCAAATGAAGAATGGTATACTATAAAATAGTTTTTATACCACCTTCCCTTTCCTTGTAATGCAACCACCCGCAACGTATTTGAAATGATGAAAGATCTTTAAGCAAAAATACATAAAAATAGATAAACATTGAACCCAACACCCACAACGTACAGTACTTGAAAAATAACAACATGAACGTAAAAAATGAATAGAAATAGAAACCAATTTACAAAAATTTCGAAAACGTTTACTTTCATTAGAAAACAGCAATACAGTTTTAGTCGTGTTAAATCTGGGCGACGCTTAAGTTCGACCTTATAACTACATTTCTGCCGTAGGTTAAAGGGTAATTATCGAACTGTGATTCCAAATCTGTATCCAACAGAGATTACTTAGAAGTACTGTATTTTTCTAGCGTCACCGAGTAGGTGTGTCTTTCGTTAACAAGGTAACAAATGACCTTTTCATGTTTTTCTGACAGCAGTCAAAATAGTGCTCATACAGTGCTATGCTGATCTTGTCGGTTGCACAAACCAACACTTTTAAATTAGTGGTACAATTTTCAGTTATTTGATGACGGATTTGAATTTGTGTAAAATTAATTACAGTGTAGACGCAGGTTAAATCTTAATTCTCGTGATTTTTGACAACTGGAATTTAGTACTGTAGGTAGAAACAATAAATATATCTAACAAACAAGGCGCTCCGCGGCTGGAAGGAGTCGTAAGATGGGGATTCCTTTTCCAGATGTGACACTACAAATCGGGAGCTGTCACTTCAGCACCTTCTATGAATAGCGGCAGGTTTTAAGAAGTGTGAATAATCTACACTTTTTACTTTGCCTTTTGAATCATCTGGAAACAAATAGTTTTGCATGTTATAGGATATATTCTTTCGTAAAACAATACAACCACATAAACCAAATTGTATTCAGGAGATTAAATACTGAAACGGGCTACGAAACGACCGCTTCTACCTGGAAATCGTTTTACTTGATTGATATTGAATAATTTAGATTTCGACGCAGTCTTTTGAAAGTCATGAAATTCTTTAATTAAAAAACTGTATAGTTGAAATTCGAAATGCCACCTTGTGTCTGTCCTGAAGATGGCGATGTTATTCTGAGTTTGAAGAACAAAAAGCGGTTTCTAAGTGCAGACTAACTTAACCATTTAGTAATTAAAATTATACTTTCAGTTAAATACTATCTTCATCAATTAGTGTAATTCATGTTTTGTTTTGTTAAAACAATAACATTTTGATTTATATTAAACTATACAACACAAAAACAGGCAAAATTTGTATTTTATCGTACTATTATATACGAGGCGCCTGGTCGTCAATAAACCCTTTGTATTCAACAGAGAACAGAGCCATTGAAATTCTCTGTTCTTTCACCAAACTTACCTCCGTGCATTTCCCCTCTTTGATTAATTCTGTATGTTCTCTTTTTCTTTAGTTTTCGGAGTAGCCTTGCTTTTCCATTTTGTGAAACCAAAGCGTAGAGTCACTCGTACACAATCCAAACTTCTTCAATCGCTTTAATCCCATCGCCCCATGCAAGGAGAGACTAATAGGAATTCCCTCCGGAAACCACCCCAAGAGCTTCAACACCCTCCCAAAATGCGTGGTGCCCAGTCCTTAATCCCATTAAGATAGGTATTGGATATTTCCAAAGGCATTCAATACTCCAGTTGAAAAGAAAGCGAAAAGTCTGTCAAAGACAGAGAGAAGACGGACAAACAATAGCGAGTGCGCTTGGTTCTCCCGGCAGAAATGAAATGTTGGAAATAAATGAAGCTCATTTAAGATCTGGGCGCTGTTTGCCTGAATGAGCAGCTTGTACGCATGCACCCCCTCACCGAGTGAACAATCCAACTGCAGGCACACTCCCCCTGTACTATGGGATTGTGCTATGAGGAAAAAAAGGCAAATAAGTAGCAGAGTCTCCACGTCAGTATGTTCTTCTGTGTGGAAGACACTGATTTTCAGTTCCTGGACTGTTTTGCATTCACACGTGTGTTGAACGTTTGAGCAGTCTGCCCAAAGCGTACTCATGTACATGTGTCCGGGAAATGTTTTATAACGTTGCATATGGTGTTTCATTTATCGCAGCTAAACAGATGCATAGCTACTGTAGCATAGCCGTTTTTAAAAATGTAGTTTAAAGACAAAAAAGGAAAAATATACTAACGGTTCTGCGGTTTGAAAGACATCACTTCTCAAACCATGCCCAGGCAAAACTGCTTAAGATGCACTGAAATATTTTTCTCAATCACTATAAAAAGCTATGAACTGTGAAACACCAAATTCTACAATATATAAAAAGCTTTTGTATACATTTTGGTGTACCTAACAAGATTTTGACATCTCAAGGTACATTGTATAGTAAATTGTACAACATGTACAATGTATATTATATCCAAAAATGCTTCATAATAACTAAAACAATGTTAACTCATTTATTTGAATAAATAAATGTATGCTAGCTTAATTTCTTATATTTTGCCTTCAATAATTTTGTTTAAAATGAAAATAGATGTCATACACCAGTTTTGAAACATTTTAATGATTAATTTCACTAACAATTACCTTTAACACAAACATTTCTGAATTAACCATTTTTACATTGTATTTCACAGAAAACTGACCATGTCAGGTGCAAATTAAAGTGGAACAAAAACTAGCAAAACTTTCAAATCCGTAATTTAATGTAGTGATTTTACTAACACATATGGTGTAGACAGCTGAGAGTTCTGACACAATCTCAATGAATTATGCAGTTTGTGAAATGATTCAGTGTGAAGTATTTCATGAGCTCTTTCCAGTTGATGGTAAGTAGATTAAACATTACAAAAGTGCACAAAACAGCTATTAAACATAGCATTTATATGTAAACATTTAGTAACAGAATGAATCAAGATTGTTAAATAAAATACCAATAAATGCAATACTAATTTAAGGAGTGTTCAAGTAAATTCAAGGTTAGAATTAAAACATGAATTAATATTTTTGGGCTCCACTGAAAATAATTCAGATGTTCTTTCCTCTGTTTCAAACGTGATGCAAAAGCTTCTCAAATGTGATCATTTCTAATCAATTGTTAAATCTAACAATATTTTATTTGGAAAACCAACATCTCTGGCTCTTGTTTGAAATGGAAAATTCTAACAACAGTTTTTCTTAATTTACAGCACCCACTTTAAATTTCACTAAACAAGAAGCGAGTGAGAGGTGTTAATGATGACAAGTACCTTCCAATAACACTGCCTAAGCAGGTCCTCTTTCTCATATTTGAGATCAGCATTTCCAGATGATCCTAGCTGTGCTTCAGCCCACGCCAGTTGAAAAGATTTATAGCTGGTATGCTGAATTAAAATCGCTTTTGCTATTTTGTTCCCTGTTCCATGGTATAGGAATGTGCAGGCAACTGTTCTGAAACATCTTGGCTCCTTATCAAGATCATCAGACTAGTCTGTCTTTGGATGTACAGGTTACAATATATGCTATGGGTTGCATCTCTAAAATCCATCAAACTGTTTTCGACAGAATATACTTATTGCATAAAATCTCAGCTTTTAACAAAAATTTTGAAAAGTAAGTTTAAACATACAGTGTGTGCCACTTTATAAAGAAGTTACTTCTACTGCTCTAATAAGCTTAAAACATTTCCACACATTTGAGACTTTCATTACAACACTCAAAGGGTAAGATAAAAAAAAGTACACAGTTTTGGCACCCAAGAAAATATCACCATAAAATCAAACAGGAGTTTGCAGTACCGCTAAATTACTAGAAATTTTAGTTGGCTGTCCTTCTCCTTTCATTGTACAGTTCAATTACAGTAGTTGAAAAACCTGCTGCTGAAAATCAGCTTGGCAAACAAAGATTGAGACATGCTAGCAAAAGTCAAAAGTAGTTACCTTACAAATGAAGTGATCGACACCAATATAGCATGGATGAGTGCAACACAATCACATTCACAATATCTCAGGCAACCTGCTATGCTGACTGTCCAGTTAAACAGGGTAAGCACTGGAGTATATAAAGTTCTAATTAAATCAATATTCAATTAAACAAACAAATTACAGTATATACAAACACTGGTAATGCCATAATCTTATTTACAAGAATGATACAAAATGTAATTAAAAAGCACATATTAACCTTGCAATGACAGATCATAAATAATTTCAGATTAATTTTGCCAGTTACCTGATTTTTAAGTAAACATTTTTTAGTATCACCTGACTGACAAAACTCAGCAAATTCTAAATAGTCATGAGTAGAATTATGGAATAAGAACAGCACAGCAATTCAAAATATATCGCTGAAAAGCACAGAGCAAGACTTTCAAATGCTTTTAACTGCAGTGCAAAATGTATCCCATTTTCCTAACTTAGAACAAAGTCAACCCAAATCAAATAAAAAATATAATAATACCCACAATAATACTACAAGCATAAATTCTGAGTTAATCCCAAGAATTCTCAAACCCAAAATTACATTCTGCCCTACTTAAAGGTTTGTGTTAATTCTAAATTGTTTATGCTAGGAATGGAAAGAATGACTTAACAAAACCTCCCATCTTTAGTCAGAAAAACAAACAAATAAATCAAGTATAAAACTGCACAGTGTGCTCTGTCCTGCCGATTTAACCATCCATATTAAAGGTTCAGATACACCTCAATTCCCTTTAATTGTAATGTTTAAAGCAGCCAGCAAACAAATTAAATACTTTGGGTTAACAAATAGCAATAGATGATCGTACTCTTGAAATTGCTCATTTCAAAGTCAACCTCCCAGACTGCATCTGAGCTTATCAAACAGCAAGACGTTTTTAGCAGTATCTTCCCTTTTGATTTTTTCACATGGCATCAAAATGGAACCTGTGAGCTTCCTGTCGTTTCTCCCTATCATCTGCCTTCTGCAAATAGAAAAAGACAGAATTAGTGGAAGTCTTCATACAAGTCTGAAAGTTTCTTAATTTACCTATTTGGAGTGATCAGTTTATTTAATTTAGTTTTCCTCAGGAAAAATGTTCAGATTGATTTGTATTTACATTTGTGACCTTGAAATGTAATTTCACAGTCACATCAAAAAGGAATAATTATTGAAGAACAAAGGCACCTATATAAGTTTTGAAATTAAATGGAACACAATGTGAAAAAAATCATCACACTCCGTTTGCAAAAGCCATCTTGATCAGAGGGCCGAACAAACAGGCAAAGAATGGCAAGCTCAACATCACTCTTATTTTATCTTCTCGGTTCAACTGCCTACCCCTGTAATGCAAGAACTGCCTATTAATCATTACCTCTTGCATGACAAGCTGAAAATAATTGTCCTGATAAAATGACTTGAATGCATTTTGTGGCTAAATGGTTGTGTCACAAAGATTTCACTAGATTCAAGAAAATCCTTGAAAGGTCTCCTTGTCTAGGGGATCTCAGCTTTTAAAATGGACTGCAACCTTCATAGCTGGGTGTGCCTAAAACTAGCTGAGAGGATTCATCTGATTTCTTCTGTTAGACTCATACATACTGAAGTCTAAATAATGCCAAGCAAGTTAAGACTGACACTTAGGGGGTAAGTCCTATAACCTGTGCTAATTTACCCTTCTGGCAGATGGGAGTGAGGAGCAGGTGTTGTATGATTACCCTCTTACACATGGAGAAAGGATGTGGAAAGCAAAGTCTGTCCACAGGCAGGGAAGCTTTTCTGAAACCCAGCTCAAATGTTAAGATGTGCCGAATGTGGGATGAATTTTTTATTAAATCAGTGAGAGCAATGCTGAATTGACTGTACCATTGTAGCAGTACACCTTTTATGTAAAATGAATACTGTACCTTTTTTCTGATTTCTGTTAGCCTATTGTTATTCATTTAAAATTTTATGTTCAGAATTTTTTATTTTATTTTCTGTCCCTTCTCTTTTTTGGGTACAAAATAAAAGATGATCAGAAAAAAAATATTCACAATGAGAAGCAATGAACATGACACATCAGAGCACTATTTCAACTTCCCAGATAAATGACCCTTTCAGAGAGTGCCTGTCCTTGAGCTTTTTTCAAAGCTCTAAAGCTATTTTCTCTTTAGAATGTTGATGCAAGGTTCCTTTCCATCTTTTTCAAGTACAGAATTAGCTCTGTGCACCTGGTTTTAATTGTCAGAAGACGGACCATAAACTCAGGGCTGTGCTGGGTCTGCCAGCTCTCTCCTGCTTTTCTTGATAAATCTTGCATTCCTATTTTTCTGTCTTGGTAAGCTGCTGTAATGCATTTACCGCCATTGCAAGTGCAGCCGGCAGTCCTTTATTGCTACGAAACATTTCTCACAGGGGATTCTTCTGTTTGTGTGTCTTATGGCTCTTCTCTCTTTGTTGGGAAGGTGCTGGTTAACTGTATTTGTGTTTTCTTTTTCATTTGTCTAGGGAGAGGAATTTGTAAATAGGAGTGGGGGAATTAAATTATATTAAAATATTTTGTTTGCTGTGATAATCAATAGACAATAAAGTCTAGTTAAAACAACTGTTTTTTTAAGTTAATAATGTCACATTTTAATCCTTCTTTGATATTATAAATTTGGAACAATCTAAACTCTACAATTAAGTTAGTTTGGAGATTGATAAACTAACTTGAATCTTGAACACCAGAGAAAAACAACAACTTTTTTTGTTTTTATTCTGGACCTGTCTAATATATTTTCCAAAACATGCAGAAACCTCAAGAGGTATGTTATATGAGATATACACAGCAAAACAAATTTATAATGGAGCTTCCTATTCTTAAGCATGTTTCCTATTTTTAGAAAGACCTTATGTCCTCTCCAAAATGACAAAAAATAGTTTATCCATTCCACTTCTTCTAATTCAGGGTCACAGGGGATCCCATGTTTATCCCATTAAACAAAGGGTGCAAAACAGGGTACAGCCTGTACAGGACAGCAGTCCATCACAAGGCACATACAGACACAAACACAGACGCTCACACTTAGGGCCAGTGTTCCCAGAAGCCAACTAACCTACCAGTATGTTTCTTGGAGAAAACTGGAGCACCCAGAGGAAATGAACACAGAGAGAAATACTGACAGTATCATGGGTCAGGAATTTAAATCAGGAACCCAGCACTGCGATACTAATCCCTTTGCGACTGTGTCTCCTAAACATCAGTTTATGAAAAATTAAGAAATGTGCTGCCCTGAAACCAGATTCAATTATAATGCAGTCAATAAAATTATTTCATTTTAAGAATTTAAAAACCTAAAAAAATATTTAAGTATTTGGGGAATATATCTTTAGTAGGATTTGTGTTTAACAATGATTCTTCCTGGTGGTGTAGTTTATGATCTCTAACTTTCTGTGGCTACTTCAATTACTGAACATTATAGGGCACAATGAGTTATGTAACAAGGGTGACAGCAATATGAAAGCAACAGCACACAAAACAACAGGCTAAAGCAGGAGAAACATAATCTGAGGGAGCCTGGCAAATTCAATAGCATGAAAATGAACAATGCCTATTTATTACTTAAACCCATACATCAAGAAAACAGTTATTTAATCAATTACTATGAAGAGTTGGCAAGGAGATATTATTTAAAAACATAATTATGATCTGCAGGTCCTTAGATATGGTGCCAGCAAGTTAGCTAAATGCCGAGTCTACTGCAATAAACGCACTACCCCAAATTATTTCCCTTAACAGACAGCAATTATGCCTCCCTGTACGCATAATAAGATATCAATTTTAAACTGCTTTGAAAAGGTGCCAGTGCAGCCTCTTTTTCGTCGTGGTATTTCAAATCTAGGCTTATGGAGGCTGGTTAAAGCCACAGAAACAGCACACCTCTGTAGCAAACCCTTCATGGTAAGATCAACTGCACAGGCTGTGTTGAAAAAAAAAGGCAATTAAACAGGAAACAATAAAAATAACTGGAAAACAATGTACTCTGTATGTTTTCTTTTAAATGGACCACAACTCTTTTAGTGCCTTCAAAGGATGAAATAGGAATCACAGTGAAAGCATCATTAGTACTTCACTACACTTACCTTTTCCTGCCAGTGCAATATGCCAATTATAGCAAGGATGAAAACACAGACACCAATTAGGGCAATGGCTGTTAGCAACACAATGTTACTGGGGGTCAGATAAAGTTTGGCACTCCACCTGAGAACAAAAATGAGAGAGAAAATAATTACTTTTTATAACTGACAACAATAGCTTAAAAAAAACAGAGTGAGTATCTATTCAATCTTAAATCTTTCACTTTTTGTTACTCCACTGTCATAATGAATAAGAATTAAAATGATCAAAATACTGAAGATTGACAAATATATCTAATTCAAGTCATGGACAAAGGTTCGGTTTGTTAATTGTGGTGCATTCTTACCTCACGTCTACCATTAATTGCTAAATATAAGAGAAAAACACTCAGGAGATTCCATTCCACTGCTAATGCAACAATTAATTAAAGGAAATGTACTTACTCCTGGGTTACTGGCAAATCACTCTTCCTTTGAAATAAAAGTACTGTTCAAGTATTTTAAAAATGGAAAAAACAGTTTCAGAATCCTATGTCCTGAGTTAACGGAGATATACTCTCTGATATTTCTATTACCATTATGTCATTATACGAAACAAACATCTTCAATATAAAATAAATTACACTAAAGTAAAATTGGCTTTCAGTGAAATAAACAACTGATCTCTGCTCTCTTGTTACAGGTTTACCTAGATTTATGAATGTGATGTTCATTAAATTTGGCATAAACACAATTGACACAAATTCCGGAAACTTTGAAACTGAATTTTCTATGTTAATGAACTTTCACATGACCCACCAAAAGATCTGGTATCCGTAAAAAGTAAAAAAACAGAACCACCCAAGTATTCGTACAGATTCATGATGTTTATTGAACATTTATTATGCTGCTTAATCCTGTAAGTTTATGGGAATTAAAAAATGCATAGTTAACTATAATTTAAAAAAATATAATGTAAACAGTGACCATATACGAGAGCCAAAGAGTCTACATAAAGCTATTATATTAAATATGAAGATGGCTAACCAATAATGGGAATCTGAAAGGTAAACATTTAGCCCATATTTTGTGTTTTCTTCTTTAATAATTGATAATAATAACAAGAATGTTGAATAATGCAGACAAAATACTACAAAACAAAGCACTGAAAGTTCTCTCCCAGCAAAACTGACTAAACTATCTGTTTTAAATTATTGTCCGTTCACTATTTGATGTATATTCTTCATATTTATTTTTGCATTGTGAAAGACGTATCGGTGTATTTTTTAGCTTAGGAATAGAGCTGCAACAACAGTCCAAAATATATTGCTAATTTTAAGATTTTCAAATTAATGTGAAAAGCAATTCTGATTTAAGAAATTTCATTTATTTTTTGAAGATGAATGATTGCATTGCTTTTTTAAAGCAAGAGTTATCTGTAATAATAATTTACTGCTTTTAGACCACAATTGTTTATCTGAAACAATTCCAAACAACTTGAACATCTGCCAGTGAAGTTCAGCACCACCTGGATGATGCCCAATGGCCATTATGTGCCAGTAGCACTACTACACAGCAGATCAGGCAAAGAACTGAGAAACTCCTTGAATTAAAAAGGAACATTAGGTAGACCTTGTACCAACTGAGACTGGAATTTATCCCAATGTTAATTCCTACTCTTACGAACAATGTCATGGGATCTTAATAATGAAATTAGCAAGATTTTCAAATCTCCTCTGAAGGAAGCCACCTTACCTAAAGTCTCCTTGATCACCACTCTTGGCCATTAGTTAGGACATTCTGGTCCACACAGAGGAGTGCTACCTACTGGTCCACTAATCCCATTTAAAGCAGCAGTCTGATTTCTTTACAAGTCTACTATCCTAGTACTAAGAAGGCCTTGTGAGATTCCCCATTTCCCAAATTCATCTGTTCTTTTTTCTTTCAATCATTTTTGCTGTTGTAACTATTATAGTTTTGTTTGAAGTACTTTGAATCTTGTGGCATGAAAGGCACTGTGAATATGGTGGTCATTCCACTGAGACTCGTTATCTGCTTAGGAGAGATATTTAACAAGGGCAATTTATAAGTTAAAATTTATATTAGGTGTAAGTAAGCAAGCAAATGAAGTAAAAAGTGGAAATTGCCTTGCAGTAAACAAATAAGCCTTGGTTTTATCAGTTAACAAGAAGGAGTCTTTGGTTACGAATAAATAATATAAAAATGTTCAAAGCGCAGAAGTACAAGATATTCTGTTTGTGTGCACCTCAGATATGCTATGGAGTTGAGCCACTAAGTTACATCAAGTTCTTTTTTAGAATCTTAAGTGACATCTGCGAGCCAGGGGAATACTTCCAAGAGATGAGCACCTGACCTCAAAAAACCGCAGAAAACCTTTAGACTTAGTCAAAGCTCCACAGAGTATGGATTTAAAACTCTGGGGCAATCCAGCTTTCATAGAGAGTGGGGCAGCATGGTGGTTTTGCTGTCTTGCAGAAAGTCTTAATATGCTCTGGCTTTAGGCATTCTGCTCTGTGTAGAGTTTCCTTACACCTCTCTAAGGTAAATGGATTGGATCTGGTATTAGCCACGAATACACTTTCATTGTTCATTCTGAGTCAAATTCACCTTGTCGCTTGTCAGAAATGTTAAAATCTGTACATGCCAACATTAAATAAACGTTTATTTAGTACGTAACTAGCAAAAATGCAGATCCTAACCGTAATAGTTTCTTCCAAAGTTATATTGCATATTTATGTAATTACAGCAAGAAGAGTTTATACATGGGTGGCTTGAAAGACTGGATCGCAAAGTCAAACTTTCTGTATTACAATATTCTGCAGTCATCCTCTATATTTTGGTGGACCATAATCAGCCATTGTAATTACTGACACAAGAGAATACCGAAATGAATGCAATTTCAAAACACATTTAAACAATACACTGTAAATACATTGATGGCAGCCCAATGTTTTATTATAGTAACTGTCAAGATTTAACTATGAGATAAATTACATACAAAAATGTCATAAAATAGTATATTGTGAATACATTCATCACAGGCTATAAATAGCTATAACAATAATGAGCTCTGGAGTATTCTTTTATTTTAAAGTAAGTATCTCTGAAGTAATGCCATATTATACATCCTGTATACATGCATACTTGTACTTGCTAGGTGGCTGAGTGGGGGAGTAAACCTGCTCATAGCTAAATAATTTAAGATAGCTATTCTATCTCTAAATGCTTCCTTGCTGATGGTGAGGAAAGTCACTCCACATCTATTCTTATGAGATAGATGACTAAGAGAGAATACTTCAGGAGATAAAAATCAGTGAATTATGGACAATTTCACCATTTTTACATTCTGTAAAAAACTGCCTATAAAAGCCACCAGAGTGACATGATTTATTGTTGTTTAAGCACCTATATAGCAACTCCATAAATCAAGTGCATGCAGCTTGCATACATTAGGACTGAAAGGCACTGGCTTCCATTCTGTTAGGTAGGAACGAAAAGACACATGATATTCATGTCTATGAATATCATGGGTCACAGCAACCTGGAATCCTTCCTAAAAACACAGGATATAAAGTGGGGTTTTTACTCTGGATGGGACACCAGCCCACCACTGAGCACACATACACAGAAACACAGGGACTATTTCCCTGGAAGGTAGGAGGAAAGATTGGCAGCAATGTAATGTGTACAAGTTAATTTTTATTTAATTGTTACTACCTGCGAGGGTTGTTGTGGGGATATGGAATGACAATCAGCTGGGAGTTTGGAATAATTGCAGTCCACTCTTGTTTGCGAATCTCCTGGAGGGAGAGAAAAAACAAAGTTCTCATTAAGATTCCACAGCAAGCTCAGAAACAGAACAAGCTCAACAACAGAAGCTTTGGAGTTCTTTCTTTTTTCCTAAGTGTCAGGATGGGAGCTCACTGACTGTTTAATCAATACCAATTCCAAAACCTATACTTGTGGAAATAGCTTTGCATGTCATAAAACTAGCAAGTTGCTTTGAATTTTTACAAGTGCCTTCCATTTTTTTCCCTGTCATCTTTAGTTTTCCAGAGTACCCAAGTAGAAAACAGTTTGGTTTCTGTTCTAACAAAACATTCATCATTTAACAACATAAACTACCAGTGATATTCAAGTAATGTAATTTGGTATCTTTCACTTGTCAACTTTTCAGTAACACTCCAGAGTCTGGAAAACCACCTAAAGCTTTAAAATAAAAAAAATACGTGTCGAAGAATTAAAAATAAAATAAAGTTACGGCACGCAGTACATTACAAAACAACAGAAATCCCCACTTATGTCACAACTGTGGCTTGGCTGAAATGTGCACTTGTGTTAATGCTATCAGCTGAACAGTTAAAGGTTACAGGTTACAGAAGTGGAAGCGCTACTCCTATGTATTTAACCTTTAGTTCCTCTTCAAAAATTATTGCTGCAGAATGTGCATGTCGACAACAAGAAGGATGAGGAGACCATTTTATTGGCAGTAACTCAGATTGGGGTTCATTTATGTAAAATTTTATTTTAATGTGAAACTGGCAATAGAAGAAATAAACCCTATAGCGATATGTTTTAATTTAAGTCCCCAAAAATCAGATTTCTCATATCAGAAGTCAAAGTATTGATATAAGATATTAAGATTTAAGATAAGATATTTAAAAGATAAGATTTTTTATATCCATTTACCAAATACCAAAAATCAATTTTTGATATTTTTGTTGTATCTTTGATATATGGAAAGAACACTAATTAGATACAATGTATACTAAATTGATGAAGACACCAGAGAGTAGTCTCTATTTCCTGCACAATGCATGTTACGTTAGTAAAACATGAATAAACAGTTTCTACATAATGCTGCTAGGAAATAAATTGGAAAAAAACAAATGTCATGATTACATACTATATGTTGAGAAAAAGTTTAAGGTTTTTATAGCCACAGATGTCAAGAGAGTGAAAGCGCATCTTAGAGCAACCAGTACACAAAACCATAGTTCATAGTTCTAGGATTAGAATCCAAAAACAGGTGTTTAAATGGGGCATTACTCGCCAATAGCTCCCTATAATTATATACTTATGATTAAATTCCTTTATATTTATAGAAGCAGTAATACTACTGATTATCCAGTGTAACAATATGAAAATATTTTTGTGCTTAATATTATTTTCTACATTGACTCTGCAAATAATCTGTCCTAGTATTGATTTTACTGCCCTTTTTGCCCGCCTTACATAATTTTCAATTTATCTTAATGATAAGGATTATGTGCCTTGTACATACTGCTATGTTTAATAATAAACTAATGTATTAGAAGAGTTTATTTAATCACACAATGGTATTATCAGTGGCATCATAGCCCTAGTTCATAACACAACTGTACACTCTCTCTACTCTAAAACAATTTATTAATTAACACTTGTCACTGTCTCATTTGTCCTGATGAACGCTTGTGATTTTCTCTCTTCTGGGTGTGTGTTCTTTTTTCACTTTCTTCTAAAGTATTAAACACAAAATACAATGCAAATCGATTCCAACAGTATATATTTAAATAACATACCTATTTTGGTGCATGGAA
Organism: Lepisosteus platostomus; assembly: GCF_059453375.1. NCBI lineage: Eukaryota > Metazoa > Chordata > Actinopteri > Semionotiformes > Lepisosteidae > Lepisosteus > Lepisosteus platostomus. The sequence goes on along the minus strand of NC_142630.1, from coordinate 11,358,154 downwards.
TATATTTCAGATACAGCAGTTTTCATTTTCTGACACATAATCCCCCCTTTATTGGATACGAAATATGGAAAAATTAACTGGTGTTCAATTCCCTACTGACACGGCTTTAATGGCAAAAAAAATGGAATTCCTTGCTATCATTAAAAAGAGAAAAAAAAACATTCAATGTTTTTTAAAGTATGAAGTGAGGACCAGAAGTCATAACTTAAATGTTATGCTTTTTAAAATAATAAGAAACATGCTGTTATCAAAAACATGAATTGCTTATACCTGAAATTCAACTGTTGATATTAGAAACTCACTTACTGATATCAACAAATAAATTGCATATTTCAGGCATTCTTTTTTATATTTCCTTGTGGATACTAGTTGTGGATACTTGTCTTTTTGATATCAGTTACTATGGCTTAAAAATTAATACATTTTGTCATAAAACACCATCATGACATCAGGTTAAGGGCAAGTGTAATAAAAGAAGAGAGGTGAAATATAAGTGACAATCACTCATAAATTCGAGAAATAGATTCTCTATCCTGCTCCTGGGATACTGCTTGTTTTTGTTACACCTGAGCACTCAAATAAACATAATGAGTGCCTTAGTAGATATAATAATAGGTTTAATTTGAAATCTCGAATAGTTCTCTTGAACATGTATGAGATATTCTTGAACATGTACGAGATTTCCCTTTAACTAACATACTTTCAGAGGTACTAATCAAGCACCTTGTTGGTTCATTTAAGGAATCTATCGCAAAGAGCTCAGCTACTATAAAAAAATAGCAGGTGTGTGGGTCCCCAAGACTAGGATTGGGAATCCTTGCTCTAAAATATGGTGCTTTTGACCTTGCATTGCAAGGTCATTGTATCACGGTTTTCTGACCTTTATTCTTTCCTTTAAGTGTACAGCAAACATGTTCCACAGTAATGTGTGCAACCTGACTCGCTGTTTTGTCATTGATTTGAAACCTCTTGCTATTTATATAGCCCTGCCCAGTTAAACTGCTGTTTTACAGCAGTGGCATCATTCTGAGTTCGTAATGGCCAGCATATTTATGACATGGTTTCTTCTTTGCTATAAGGTTGGACAGCCATGATTACAGACTACACTTTATTAGTTACGTTGAAGAATCTCGTTATCCAGGACAGCTTTCTGTTTTCATTGAGGCTACCTTTTTAGCAAGAAGCTCCCTGGAGGCACCAACACACACAGTCAAGCCACACATCAAGCATTCATGCGGTGTGCTTTGAATATTTAATCCTATGAATATTACAAAGCTTAAATCAAGGCACAAACCTGATTTTAAAAAACATTTAAATAAAAGATCTTTTTCACATGAATAACTCAGGTAAAATAGTATGAGAGCATGAAAATATTGCTACATTTTTACCAATGTTTACATAAAACAAGTAAACAAAAAAAATATCTGTTTTTAACTGTTTAATCATGACTAATATGCATTAATGTGCTATTCTAAGAATTCCTCCTCTGATTATGATGCAAAAACATGTAATTTAAATGTCTCTAGAAACAGTTTAATGAAAACAGGAGGAAAGAAACTCTTGGCATTTCTAATCCATTTTAGTAAAGCCTCTCAGTGCCAGAAGAAAATGGTTCTTAAATTTAAATTAGTCACTGGAGGGAGTTCTCAAGAAATTAGGATATTTTAAACTTTGTGATAATCTGGGTTTCAAAGGTAATGCTGTTTGAAAGGTGGTACAGTATATGTGGGAATGAGGAATTGCATGAAAAATGCACTTGATATAAACAAACTGTGGAATACTCTACATATTGCAGACAAACCATTGGAATTAGCTGCCATTACCTTCTCTCCCAGTGGACGGGGGATCCCAACATAGAGATGATCCAGGAAGTTGGCACTGCGGCCTAGTCCCAGCACTGTGTAGGGAAGCTGTAAAGCGAGATGGGCCGACTGACTGAGCTGTCCAGCTGGAAGTCAAACAAAACCACCATTGAAGCCCATTTGCCACATAAAAGCTGTACATAATACCCACACAAAACTGCAATCATATTTTTCAGTGCTGAATTTTGAACAGTTCTGTGGCGTGTTGGAACGTCCAATGAACATTACATAAATTGCTTTCTGAGAAACAGGCACTTTGAATTTTGGATATTTTGATTTCTGTATTAGTTGTTTAAATTGGCAATTAAATGTTATTATTGACATCATAAAAGTACATCAAGTATATAAATATCTCTCTATTCAACTTCTTTATGCAAAAATGCCTTCTGTTAACCGAACAGCGAGTTCTTAGTTTGTTTTCATTATTTTGATGTGATTTTGAATTTAGGCTTCAAAGATTTTCAAAACATTTCAGATGGAAAAATACTACAGAAAATTAAATTATTGCGTTATCTTTCCAGCACACGCCATTTGTTTTTTGGGGGATAAAGTTGTTTACCTAAGATAGACTACCTGTGGCTTGAATATAAAAAAAAAAACATACTAGAAAGAAATTATTCAGAGGCACTTAAGGAAGTTGGAAGACCACATTTCTTTTTAATTGAAGACGCAGGGGGAAGCTATGGCAATCCATAATACCAGCAACCTTATTTCAGACAGAGACACTCTACAGCTCATAGCCCTAAAACCTTTCCAGAGCAGAAAAACAGAAAGCCACTTCAGAAAGAAATGGAAAAATAACCTGTGTATAATATGACTTGAAACGAGATTGTACTGGCAGAAAGCGAGTTCTTTGTAGACTGGCATCTGTGATCAGCTTGCTTTTTTTTTTTAAGTCTGTGTGCCAGACAACATGCTGGTGAGCAAGGTTTTATTTTGTTTCTCTATTAATATTTTTACTTTGGAACCCTCTGTCAGAGAAAGAGAAGAAAGAAACAGCTTTCATGTATTTAAAAATAGTGTGCCTAAAGGCTTGTCTAAGACGTTTCTTAAGATATATGTTTATGTGTAAGCAATTACCTATTTATTGTTCCCTACCAAGACAACAACTCTTATGAGGCTGTGGTTAAAAATCTGCTTATAGCAACTCAGGTACAATACAGATAAAAAGCATTGTTGTTTTCATGAAATACGTATGTCATTTAAATCATGCCATTAAAGGCAATGTTATACTTAAATGTCTTGAAGTTGGCAGGCTGAGTCATGTAGAGAAATTACAAAAAATTGATCAGTGACAAATCTTTGACAGTCTTAACAACCAGTGTAAGGTAATTGTAATAGAAATAGAAAGAAATAGATCCAGGGTTTGCTACTGGTTATCTAAAATAGACTATCTTGTACACGAGTTCCAAGCTACATTGTGCAAAAGCCACTCATACTCAATCAATCATAAAAATCATTAATTTTTGTACTAAAGGCTTACGTTTAATTTACTCTCTCTCCAAAGATCAATCAATGATATAGGAGTGCAGTACTCTAAAATCAGTACATTCTTTAATGCATTGAAACTGAATAACTTATTCTTTTTAGTTTTTTTACAGAATTGATTTAAGCTGTTCAACCCTTATGTCAAAACATAATAACCACCTGCTGTATTGATTTACTTTGATTGCCTGGCTTATCTTTTCCATTATGTATCCTACAAATCCCCTCCTAAGTATGTCTCTTAAGTAACACACACACATTCTCTCTCTCAAACAAGACCCCGTCCCACTTTACAACATGCTCAAAACAGAACACAACTTGGCATCTGTGTATCACTGAGTTCTTACTTCTGCTGAGAGATGAAAATTACTAACATAGCCTTAATGATGTGATTTTATCACTCAAGTCTCAGAAACGTAACCATTCCTTACATGTAACTTGACATGTACTGTATGGAGCTGGTAAAGAATTGAAAACACCAATTGTTTCCATAACCAAAATAATAACAGTCAGAACTATGGCTGCAAAGAACTCTTTTTGGATTTCAGATATGCAATCAACACTTGCAAATCAGAATATAATTCATAATATTTTCATAATATATTCATAATGATTTATAATGCTGTAGTATTATATTATTGAGACGTAACTAGAAACAGGAACATTTATAAATGCCTGTATAAGGCCTGCTGTTGCCAACAGAAAGCCTGTGTAGCTGAGAGCATTGTGCCTGAGCATTTTAATTTGAACAGATAACTTATAGATGGCTAACATCAGGCACAAAGGCTTTTAAACAGGAGTCACATACAGCTGAGATTGCATGCAGTTTTTATCCATCTATTCATTAATTTTCAAAACTTTTTACCCAATACAGGGCTGTAGGGGAGCCTATCCCAGCAAGCAAAGGTGGAATGTGCCCTGGCCAAGACTCCAGCTAATCTCAGGGCACAGACAGACATAATAATGTACACACTCATGCCAGGGCCAGCTTTTTCAGAAACTAATTAACCTACCAGTATGTCTTAGGACTTTGGAAAGAAAGTGTAAGACCCAGTGAAAAACCATGTGAACATGGAGAGAATATACAAACTTCATGCAGACAGTACCCTTACTGCACGTCTGAAATTGAACCCAGGTCCCTAGTCCTGCGAGGCAGCAATGTTAACCTTTTAAATAAAAAGGCAGGGCATTATGACCAGATAATTTTGGAGAGGAAACAGTTGCATTAGCAGCTTTCTTAAGCTGCTACAATGCATCTGGTTATGAATGGTTAGGAGTTTCACAAATAATAAAACCCAATGTAAACCTTTTTTATTTTGCTATTATTGTGTCCTATGCTTCTCACCACACTTTGCTTTATTAAGGACATATAACATAAGACATTGACATAAGACACTGAAAAGTCTGAAAACAAAAAGTGAAAGAATAACTGGCACACTCCACCTGCGCGTGTGTGCATCTTAGTTTATATCATTGTAAGCATGGAATTTTGTGTGGGACTAATTCCCTACTGCCACACAGTTAGACAGCCTAATTGGATAAAAAGAAAACATTAAAGAAATCTAAGCCTGGCACCACTGATAATTGATTTATAATGTATTAGTAGAGGGCGGATCTTTTTACTCACAAAATCCTCCTAACAGACGCAGCATTATTCCCTTATGAATGCTCAACTCAGCAGCTTCAGTAACACACAAAATATGCAATGGATAAGAACTCTGCTGCCCAAGAAAAAAAACAAAACTTAAAAGGTCAGGGAAATGCTTATCTGACTAAGACAGACAAGATTTCTCTTAATGATGTAATTTAAAAACTAAAACTATTAACCCTAAGTAAGATGTGTTTGAATGAAGAACTTTAATTTGATTATTTAGAATATTTCTTAGGAAGAATCAGAGTTGCTTGCTTACAACTTCCCTCTGAAATATTTTAAATTTGTAAATGCACTCATATGATTTACTACTACCACTAACACCTCTTCCAGCAGCAACCTTAGCTTTCCCAGGAGGTCTCTCATCCAGTTACTGGCCAGGCTCTCAGCTGCTGAGCTTCAGTGGGCTGCCAGCTGTGAGTTGCAGGGTGATATCGCTGATGGTTATCACTTGTTAAAATTGTTATTTGCTTTCACTGTCCTCTGTTTTCTTTTAATTGACCCATCAAATTTTTAATCTTAATTTAACATCTAATCTTAACTCTTAACATCTAATCTTAACTCATAAGATCAAAAGCATCCATATAAAGGCTGTGAATGACAAAATAATAGGGATTTTATTTCTTCTTTTTTATCAAAGTAAAAATATAAGGTAGAAAACCATACATAAAACATGAACAAATTTAAACACAAAAACAAGAAAATGAAAGAACAGCAATGACATAACCTAAAGATAAAGAGACAATTAAATGTGTAAGAAAAACAAAAACTGTTACAAAAAACACAAATAAACACACTGGTCTACCTTTACACCTCCTGAGATTGATTATGTCCTGAAGACATTAGGACAGCCAAATTTCCCTGTGCCAGATGTTTATATTTTGTTTTCATTTGAAACAATACAAACTCATTCAAGTGCTAAATTAATTGTATCATTCATGTGGCCCATTTCCAGTGGAAAATGGTACTCCACAGCATGGTACTGAGCTCCCCTGATTTGGCGTTAAATGTTTTCTGAACATTTAGAAACAGTAACATAGCCAATACTCAGTAATAGTGTTCCTTTTCCATGTCCTTGCTTGAACCAACATTAAAATGCCCTTTCAGGCAGGTAAAACAATGTGATCTTCCTGAAGGAATACAGTAGCAGGCTCCAGGTTTCTCTGAAAATGCACACCCCTCCTGTAATATAACGTATGAAACAAAAACAGACCTCTTTTCCATTATGTACCTTCACATTATAGCAAAACTTTCTTCTCAGCGCTGTAAAAAAATTACCTACAATTATGATTTCATTTTTTCCCATAGTAACCAGATAATGTCAGATTCTTGGCACACAGCTTGATGATGCTCCACAGAGGTTGGCACATACATCGCAATAAGCCATAAATTATTTACAAAGAGAAGTGTGTTGCCCTTTCTAAATGGAACTTCTGATTACACAGTCATTATATAACCCCAATCTGATATATAATGCAGTGTGTTGCACAGCTCATTATCACATATTCACAGTGAGAATAGTTATTTGCCAGGCTGCAGCAGCAATGGTATCTTCAAAATGAAGATGTTCCAAGTCCAACGTAGCATGGTTTGATTAAACAGCTCATAGCCCAAATGTTGTAAATGTGGGTACCGACATTACAGGGCTCTTTTCCAGTGTGTCTTCAGCAAACATTTAAACACACAGCTCTTAAAATATGAATAAGCTTTCAAAACTATCTAAATGATACACACACATTACAACACACACATTCCAAGTGAGGAACATGATCAAGTGGCAGTCACACTTCAAAACTTAGAGGTAACCAAAAACGAGTACAGTAAAACCTAGGTCAACCGTCGTTGGATTATCTGATAAACTAAAAGATGGTGAACGTGGGTTGAATATGTGCAACAACACATGGTGAATGAGCAGTGAAGAGATTTTTCCAATGAACAGATGTAACTACAAATTTCATTGATCAAACCCCTGATCCTGTCTTTTCAGAATGTTAAGGATAATTCAGGACTTTCGTGGCAGCCGTGTGGAGCAGTGGTTAGGGTTCTGGACTCATAACGTGAAGGGTGTGGTTCGAAATCCCCGGTCAGGCCCTGCAGTTGTACCCTCAAGCAAGGTATTTCACTGGAATTATTCTGGTAACACAAACAGATATATAAATGGGTACAGACTACAGTCACTTGAACGATTTTAAGCGACATTCAAATAAATTAATATGGATGCTGCACATTGGTGGTGGTGGAGGGGAGTCCCCATTACCTGTAAAGTGCTTTGAGTGGAGTGTCCAGAAAAGTGCTATATAAGTGAAAGCAATTATTATTATTATTAATAATAGCAAGTGCACTGGCTTCTCTGTCAAGAGGTAGCCTATGTCTTAGAAATCCTCTGCCTTCAAAATGTGTGATCAGGATTGCCAGTACAGATGCCAGAAAGAGCCTCGGAATAACAGGTAAGTACATTTATTTACCAGTTTTTATAATTGTATACATTTACATGTTTTTTCATGCATGACTTTGTTATGTATTTCCCCCTCAACTATCTGACATGGCAGCTGATCAAGCCCATCCTTGCCCTCTCACCTAAGACAGGTTTTACACAGTTATATAAAGAAATGCTTACATTTTCACTAATATAATCACCAGACTACACAACTCAAGGTTTTTGGGAAAAATATGCTTTTCCTCTATCGTTACAAACTATCTTCCTCCTGCACTACAGAAACTCAGGAACCAGCATTCAGTGCTGCTGAAGCTACTCATCTTTCAATCAGATACTTCATGGTGATTAATAATAAATCCCAGATAGGATTTTGGGTCTTAAGGATAATGGGTGTTATACAGATGAAGTTGTACATTGATGCAGGATTGTCCCAAGGGCTTTGAAGTTCGTTTTATAGCTCACATAATGACAGGAAATTTAAACATTGATTTGCCGGAAAGCAGAGATCTGTGGCTGTTGTAAATAGATGTGGTACCCATAGTGCACCATTCAATCCATCGTATTATTGACCCCTTACACAAATTCTAATATAATTAAGTCCAGTTTTTAAAGATGGGGAACATGAGGTTGAGCTCCTTGATTAAAACACAAAGATCAATGAACAGCTCTTGTACTGTAGCTAAGCATATGCTCATGTGGAAAATGTACTCACAATTACAGGAAGAAAACTATTTGTTCAAGAAATATATGAAAGAAAAGCCATATAGAGTGTACAAAAAACCCCTCAAAGCAGTAGGATTTATATCACATGATATAAATGAAACCAATTGCTGGCTTGTCACAGTTCTGTAACAGCCAGCATACAAAAATAGCCAAATCATCACTTATTTATTGTACAAAAACAAAAACAGAACAAACGCACAAGTCCATAATTACAATGCAAATGTATAATTATGGATTTGTGCACTGCTTTGCGATTAACAGCGTAATTATGGACTTGTGCATTGTTTTTTGATTGTTTTAGACAGGAAAAAAAAAACACAGGAGGAAACAAGGGATCTGCAAAAAGGCCAAAGTTTTTTAAACAAGAAAGCCTGAAATAGCTTGAAACGAGAGCAACCAACCGAGCTTAGAACATAGAGGCAGGAAAAAGGGCAAAATGGACAAAGAGTCAGGTCAAGATCTCTCAGAATGGCTTCAGTGTTTTCAACATTAAGGCATCTTGCATTGCTCATGCATTGAAGAATTCTGGCTTAAGGCATTAAATCGTAAGTCGAATGTGAGAAGAAATACAATAATATTATTTGTTAAACACAAAAAATTATTTAGTGGCTTTTTATAATGAATGCTTTACATTTGTAGACTAAAAATGTATTCTCTGCAGTTTTGATTTGTATGCCATACATCATGCATATACACAGTATATCTGCTGGTAGATGCAATGTTTCAGGAATACTACAGATTGCAACATTAGTATATTACTGTGATTAGCTCATTAAATGTTCTTGCAATTTTTTAAGTTGTGCTTAACATAGAATTTATAACAAACTATCGAAATATTCACTTATGAAAAAACAAGGCAGTTCACCAAAATGTCAAAATCGTTTCAAAATACAATCTTCAATTAACCATATCTTTATTCAGTTAATTGTTCCAGAATTAACTTCAAGCTATGTTCCTTTACATGAGTTTAAATAATTATCAAATTACTATTATTTAAAAAAAGTAATATACCTTATATAATAAGAAACATATAAAGCAATGGAAGATAATAGCATCTAAAGAGAGCATTTATGAACTGAATAATATTATCTTTTTGTGCGGCTGCTGCTTCCACCATACATGAGTCTCTGTGATTAATCAACCCAAGTGCTGGAGTAGCATGTGTAGGTGTATGTGTATGTGAGAGGGTGTCTTGTGCATTCTGTGTGTATGTGAGATAAAGGGCCAGTGTGTGTTTTTGTGTAGGAGTTCTCCAAGTCCAGGCTAATCCAGCACATTGTGCCAGCTTCCTTGTAGCACTGCTTCCTTCGCCTCCACACAATTTCTTTTCAGACAAGCAAGAACTTAATGGTCTGACTGCAGAAACCGAAATCACTCAGCGTGCAAAGCCCTGATCAATAATAATCCCTCTTCCCGCTACAGCTGGTTAGCTTGGCTGAATCCAAGCGGTTTTAACAATTTCAATTCAGTTCAACTTGGGTAGCACAAACTTGGAGAGGGGCAGTCTACATGTTAGCAAGTGTATGTGTGTTTTTGAGTGTGTGTGGGGGTTTCGTGAATTGGAACTTGTTATTGCATAGATAATTGTTTTTTCCTTAATTCCCCTAATTAAAAGTATCTACTCAGTGCAGTAGCAGAGGTAGGCTATCGATCGTGATTGCCTCTTTTCTTTCGTCCTTCAGAATGCCATGCTTGTAGGAAGCCAGGCAGAAGGTGAGTGAGACTGGGGATTCCTCAGACCTACAGCAGAGAAGTCCCATTCATCAGCCTGACAGCCACAGTCTCTGAAGGACAAGGAAGTTTTTATACAGCCTTGTTCCATGCTTTTTTTCCTTTCCATCTATCTGGCCAAAGCCTTGTTATAAAGTGAGCAGCAAACCGATTCCTTTTCATAATGCTCATTTATCATATCCATAGCAAGAGCTTATACAATCAATCCTAACTGAAAGTGTTTTCTATGCGATTGAGCAACTAGAAATAAGGCTGATTAAGGAAATGACTAAACATTATTAAAATATTATTTACAAACTTCAGATTATTTTGCTGTCTAAAGAGCATCATGTTGCTTGTAGCACAGGCAACAGACCGAAAGATCAGGCAGGGTAGAAAGATCCATCTTCTTTAATGTAAAAAATAAATGGATTGTTTCATCTCATTTCACACAATCTAGCGGAAGATGACACCAACGTTCTGCTAATAAAACCCAGGAGAAAAATAAGTAAAGAAGATGGGTTTAGAAGTTCATAAAGGACACTTGGTCATTTACGTCACACATAATGAGAAAATCATTACGTTTGTTCACTCTGATTCACTAAAAAAATATGGATTTTTTTATGGGTTTCTGGATTATGTTAACAGCAATGTCCAGGGACGAGATTTCATTCACTCGTTTGCTTGTCTTTACAGGGTGCCAGGGACAGGTTAGCAGGGTTACAGGTACCCTATTTCATTTAATTTACATCCAGTGACTAATATAGGCAAATATGATATGTTAAAATAATAAGAATAAGTAACTACACTGATCTAAAAACCCAAATTCAAAATTAAAATATGCAGTGTTTTTTATGTTCAGTTTATTTTACAATAACACATCTTCCTTTAGGCCCTGGTGTGAGTGTGTGAGTGTTGGTGCTTGTCTGCACGATGAAGGACTGGCATGCCGTCCAGTGTGTACCCTGCCTTGAGCCCATTACTTGCCAGGATAGGTTCTAACTCCCCTGCGATGTTGAATTGGAGGAAGAGGACAGAAATTGGATGGATGGATATCTCCCTTTAAATTTGCAATGAGCAGTCATTATGTTATCCCCAATTTGGGCTCTGGGTATAAGGATGTCTTTTACCTAACCCTAATTATTGTAAGTACTGCAGTTGTTTTTATTGTACATTACCCAAATCTGTGTTTTGTTGAAAAGAATGTTGCTGGTGTAGAAAATGAAATGCTGTTTATATTTACCTGTTTAATAAGACATAAATATCAACTACAAAAATATAAAATATCAACTGGTAAAATGTAGACCTGAAAATTGAGGTTGACAGGCTCTAGGACGAGTGATCGGTATCACTTGCAAACATCATGTGCCAAAGAGATTATCGAGGTGGAAATCATGGACAAATGTTATTTAAGAGAATCAGAATTAGCCAAAGTAAAGTTTAAAGTGATGCAAGATGACAAAACAAATCTACCACCAAAAACACTACACACCCAGAACACATAATTAAATAAAGCTTCTTGATCAGAGAAATACAGGTTTCAAATTAAAATGTTTCTTGGTTTTCAGTTCATTTCCAAGCAAAACTCCTGTTTGGAGGGAGTGATGTAGGTGGAGACACATCACAGCAGCACTAGGAGTCCAGAGCTATTTCACCCCTCACTTGAACCATTGATTATTAAAAAATGACTGCAGTTCTAGGGACACAGATTACTTGTTGACCTCATTTTCCAGACCATTTCAGAGCTTCAACAGTGGAGCTACAGCACCACAGACCCCCACAAAAGACTGCCAGACATGTAAACCTAAGAAATGTGCAGCACTTAGTCTTCTCTGTACAATAAGCATGGAATACCAAACTGAAGACAATAAGATGGAGCTTAGAATTACCATAACATGATAGCATTTAGTATATTCTGACAGAAACACCACAAAAACACCACATATTCATGAAATACCTGAAACATCTTTAATTTTCTTTTCATTCATATAGTCCACTGTCATCTATTGTAATGAGCAAGTCATAATTAACATGTTTTTTCACAAAGATTTCTAAAATTTCTTTGCTTTCAATATTACTGTGTTGTAAAACCAGACATTGCACATTATAGCACCATGTTCCATGTTTTACAATGATGCAGAACACTGTGACTTACAGTCAGGATACAGTAAATTGGCACAGTAGATATATTTGTCCTGCATAAGCAGGTGTAGGAAAATAAGAAGCATTGCACTTCCAGCTCAGACTTTCATGACAAAGTATTTAAAATACCTCCAGCAGACATGGAATAAATAGCAAATACAAAAAATATTACAGACTCACAAACTCGGTCATTTCACAGGTTTAGGTCTGTGACTGCAGATCTGTGCAAATGCAAATGCCCAATTATTTTTCTTTGACTTAATTCTGTGGCACTGAACTTGTTGTACACTCAGAACCAGAGACAGGCGTGCATACTGTCAACCCCCAGGGACATCTGAGCCCAAGGCTACATGTGGCAGAAACATGACAAGACTGACAACTGGGAGTGAGCGGAGTCCTTCACTATTAAGACAGAAAAATCACACAAGTTCAACACTGCTGGCAAAGCTAGAGCATTCCTCTCAATTAACCATCAGATTCACCAAAGCCATCTGACAGATAAATCGAACACGCTGGCTGGATCCACATTATTTACAGTATCTCTACCTGAAACTGCGGACAAATGTGCCTATCCTACCCCTTTACTTACAAGACAATTTGCTTATTAAACAGTTCACTGTCATCTACATATGCACAATACACACAAAATATGAATAATCAGAGAAATGCTATCATTCTATTATCACTTCTTCTTTAGGCTTAACACTGTAATAAAATGTGTTTTTTTTATGAACACCTATTAAGGTAAGGATGCAATGTGCTCAACTTCCTTCATCTGATCAAATTTATAGAAAACAAAACTTTGCTTTGTTCTTTTTTTGCATGTATTTTTTGTTTTGTTAGAAATTTGTTTCATTATTAGTGTTATTACCAGTTATGATTTGCATTTAATTACCTGTTTATATTCTGTAACTGTAAATATAGAATTGTATTTCTTTATATGTAATGGGATCAATTACTTCATTACATACAGCAATTTATAATACTAAGTAACTAGTAAAGGAAATCACTCTAACATGTTTCTTTTGATGTTTTCTCTTATTTTGCACACATTTCCAGAAGCAAGATTCATTTGCCAGGATGAATAAAGAACACAGACACACCCAAAAGAATAAACAGATCCGGGGGTGCCATTAATCTTAAAACTTTATCTCTGTTGCCAGTGCTTTTGGCAGTTACAAAGTATAGGATTTAAACTAATCACTTTGGTGATGTTGAAGACTTGCTTTAGTTAGCAATCAACTTTCACACTGTAATCCTACTTAAGCAATTAATGAATTCTTCTAGTCTCTGGATCTGTTCCTTCAGCTCCATGAAAGCTTAGACTCCCACCAGTCTAGGTTCCCAGTTTCCCTCTTAAAAAAATCTTAAAATGAAATTTCCTTTGGCATTTATGCCTAAACTTGCTTAGCTGAACTCAGTGCTACTTGCTTATTGGATTAGTAGACTCTGCTATTTACTCAGGTTTTAGATTTAATTTGATATGCCTTTCCCCTTGTACTAACATAAGGAAGGTTAGGGTTAGAACATGCACAAAAATGGTTATAAAAAGTGATGCCATATGCCCAGATTACCATAATTGTGAATGTCTCAATTTACCACAACAAACATGAGTCTCTGAGTCTTACGAAAATTTGGTATGAGGGCAAAAGCTTTATTTCACACCAAGCATTGAGAGAAACATGATGCCCTTTTATTTTAAAATCAAATAACAGGTGTAGAAGGCCCAAAGATCAAGATTCAGGAGATAGTGGTCACAGTTGTGAATCCTATCAATGTTACGTCTCCATGGTGTAATTGGTGCAGGCTGTCAGTATGCAGAGGCAAACTATGTATGAATACTAATGCTCTTCTGGGGCTTCAACTTAAGCAATGAGTGGAATGGGCTTTTCTAAGAATAGCTTTTCAATCCAGAATTCTCCAGGGTGTGCATTTGTTTTCTTGTTAATATACCATCTTGCCTGATGCTCAGATATGCCTAGAAGAACAGTGCTATGATCACAGCAGATGATGTCTTACCAGAACATTTAGGAGACCTTAAGCTTTTAACCTTAGAAACATCCTGGATTAAAAAAAAATCCAATACAAAAGCTCTCACTCTATTTGCTTTACTACCTCCCCTAATTATTACAGCCTAGTTGTTGTTACTTTACAATGGCAAATTTACAATGTCATTGCCTCAAGAGGATGAGGTACACAATTAAAGAGAAAAGAAGTGGGTCAATCCTTAGCAATGTAAAGGTTTTATAGAATGAGACTATCAGCAGTTTAAAGCAAAACAGTTGATCCTTTTTGAAGTGCAAAATCTTTTATATACCAAAAAAAACATTTAAGCTTTTTTGACAAGGTTTTAAGTGAAATGACTCTCTCCTTTATCCACAAATCTCAACACTTGCTGCCATTACAAGACTTTCCTGCTTCCCTGCCCTTTTGATTCCTGTGTGCTTACAGCCAAGGGATCACTGCAAGCATCTATCTGAATTGTTTCTGAACTCGCAAGACACTCCACGTCATATCGTGCAGGAGAAGTGAATTGAAGACATGCTCCTGAGCCGAAGTAACTAGCGATGCAGAGAGCCCTTTACTGCATTCCAAGTATTAAACCTTCAAAACCCACTGTGTCCCTTGGTGGGAATTCACAGAATAATGCTGCCAATCTTCTGCCCAGCAAAGCAGAAAGATCTTCATGACATTCAAGACTTCATACAGGCCTTGGAAGAACAGTTATGTATCAGTTTAAGTAGAAATATTCATCACTTGAGATACAAGCAGTCATGCTTGAGCTAATTTAACACAGACAAGCTGTATTTAAAAGGATCTTGCTGCGATAAATATAAAAAGCAAAATGATGTATAACACTTACAGGTCATGCAGATGGAAATTAATTTTTAATTCTAGAAACGGCACCTTATTTCCACTTAAGCAACTCTAGAAACCCTTGTGAATTATGAAAATATAATTAAACAATTAATCAAATACAATGAAACCTCTAATGCATAAAGCAGGTTACCTCATTACAAAGCTAAAAGAGGGCATCTACCAAGACAGAGTTTTTGGTTAAGGTTTCTTGAGATATAATTTATGACAGTACATTACTTTCAGAAATAAAACAAGAATGAAACAAAGGAGAAGGTATCCAGAACAGCAGGTGCTCAGTCTACTTCATCTCCTTGCAATGTACACCATTTTTATTATTGTTTTCTTCACTGTGGAAAAAAAGGAATGTGACAAGTTTTCCTTGGATTAAACCTGGCACAAAATGGTGCCAAGACTACAAATTAAGTGAAGAAAGCAAATTAGATATTTTTACAAAAATATAAGATTTGCATGATTATGTACATTCATTATTTTTGGCGTCATACTGCATGGCTTTGCAGAACAACTGTAGCAAAAAGGAAATTGTGATAAAGAACTTAGTCAATGCCAAGCATAAGTAAATACTTAATATTATATACTTTTTAATAAAAGTCAGTATTTAAGAGGCATGTAGAAGCATGTATTGACATTTAGACTACACATTGTTTATTCTGTATTGTGGAAAAGGAATGATTAGATGAGGAGCTTAAAGATTAAAGGTGAGGTCCTATAACAATCCGCAGGTTCTATAAGAATGGTCCAGAAAATAATAACAGCTTCTACTGGATGCAAACTGTTCAGGAAAGATTCTTAAATGCAGATTTCCCTGACATCAGAATACTTTTATGACAGTCAAAGTATTAAAAAATCCATCATTTTAATATAGTTAAAAATAATGTGGCTTCTTAATCTATTTAATAATGTATCTCTCAAATGATTCTGTCATCTCTGAAAGCAACAGAGTGAGTTGCATTAAACATATTAACTGCTCTGACCTGTGAACAGCACTGTTCTGCCACTTCAAACAGTTTTGAACATCTCTTAAAAGCCATGCACTCAGTACTGTTCAAATTATATTTAACAAAGAGGTTATGCAGTATGGTGTGTTTTATGTGGGGTTTGACAGTGTGACTGCCTCTCTTGGATCTGTAAATGTGTGATTGTTTCTGTCACCAGTACACATTTCAGTCCAAAGGCTCATTATCTGTGAGTCATTACCATAAATGATTTGAATCACATAACAAAAAAGTAGAAAAAAACATAACGTAGATGACCTACACCCTTGAAGTGGAACATGCAGAATTTGGGCTCATACAGGCATTGAAATACTTGAATGGAATAAGGGGAATGACCAGCTCTTGAACTGGACTGATAGGCAGCGACTCCAGAATCATCACCTCCCTAAAAATGTGTGTTTTGAAATTGTGTTTGTTC
The DNA here is from genome assembly GCF_059453375.1 of Lepisosteus platostomus. NCBI lineage: Eukaryota > Metazoa > Chordata > Actinopteri > Semionotiformes > Lepisosteidae > Lepisosteus > Lepisosteus platostomus. The sequence goes on along the minus strand of NC_142630.1, from coordinate 11,341,854 downwards.
CTCATTTATAATGTAAAATCATTCTCATTGCAATTGTTTTGTTTTTGGCCGCTGCTGAGGCTAATATGTAGGTGGGAATTAAACAATCATCCTCTTTTTGTCCTCTTTTTAAAAACGCTCTAGCCACGCTGTTGGTTTCCAATGATAACCTCGGAGTGGGTGGCAACATAATTATCAGAAAAATAGGATAAAAGAAAGTGTCAATTAATCCCCGCACACTGCATTCCTGATAGGGGTTTTTCCCTTCTAAACAGAGAGATGATTCACCTGTGAAAACCTCATTGCAGACACTGTATGCTCTCAATATTTGTTTACTGTAGCACTTCAGTCAGAATGCCTCATCTCCTGTACATTGGAAATCTTAGCACTGCTCTAATAACAAGCATTGAACAACTCTTTTCTTACCTGATGCATTCTTGAGGTATCCATTTGCATCTACGGATGTGTACATGACATACGGACCAGGCTGATTGACACCAAAGGGCTGTGATAAAAACACAAGCAACAGGCAATATAATCAGCCATGTCAGAACAAGGTACTTTTTTAAAGGAGATCTTTCATTCTACAGTATTTGGACTATGACTGACCTTAACTTTTTTCTGCAGAGTTTCCTTGAATATATTTTGTACTGGAAAAGTAGGGACTAGGTAGACTTTATTGTATTATACTGAAAAGACAAACAACTGCACTTGTAATAATCAGCTAAGAATCACATCTGTACTTTTCCCTTCAGATATGTTACAAGTTCTACATTATTCTTTGAGATCTGCCCTTGAACGTGTTATTGGAATTTTTTGTGAGCTCTGTGAACTAAACTTGTATTGTTCCACTTAGTTGATATTATTACCCATTTTTGCTATCGACTTTGCAGTCTTTGTATTCTAAGTTGCTTTTTAACAAATGTCCTTGGAAACTATCTGAATCTCTGCTGAACTGGAACATTCTCTGATGCTGCCTTGAGACAGAAAACATGAAAAGAATGAGCATGGTTTCCTAAGTGACTGCATATATGCAAACCTACATTCAGGGTGCCAAGTCTATGGACTCTATAAAGTATATAAACTTAATATGTTGCTTTTATATACTGAGAATTTCTGAGTACATAACTGAGTTGTAATCTCTGCAGGCTGAGCTGGTGGAGTGAAAACCAGTATATCACTGATTCTCCCAGTGATCAAGAAATAAAGAAGCAAAGTTAACTTTAGGGTCATGAGTGGTAACTTCCCTGAGCAAATTTGCGTCAAAAACAGGATGCAGGGACAGGACACAGGGCAGGAAGCGAATTTCCTATGATTTCAGACATCAGAGACAAGACATTTAGTTTTACCACTCTTATACAGATGGGCCTGGTGTTGAACAAGTTACCGGGACTGCAGGGGTAAAAGAACAAGGGAGGGCACAGTGAACAGCATGCAGCTGATAGAAGGGTAACCTGTCGCCTGTGAGATTGAACGAGATTCAATACAAACATACCATGTTGCCTCTGAGACTGAATGTGATGTTGACAACTAAAAGCTCAATACAAATGATAAGCAGCCACTGGGATTGAGCAGTATGTTAAGTATGCATAAGTGTGTCTTTCCAGTGGGACTGTCTTATTATCAGGATGAACAAAACCAGGGAGCTGCAGTAATAAGGAGGTGTAGAAACATTTTAAGTTATAGCAAAAAATACATATTACTACAGTTATAGAAGACAACAGACAAGTTGCTGATTTTCTTATTACAGAAAAATAGTAAGACTAAAGAGAAGATGATGAAAGCTGGATGAAATCCAGACTGGGACCCTCGCCAGCAAAAAGATTGGTGAGAGAAAGAAACAAAGATAAAAAGGAAAAAGGAATAACTGCTGTGCTATGCTCACAAACATCTGTGCAGTTCAGCTAATAAACAAGTTAAAGCGCTGAAAGAGGGCAACAAACAGCTTGAACTGATGCTGAGGGAGAAAACAAGCAGAGAAAATGAGAAAACAGAGAAAAACTAGAAAGCTTAAAGAAGGACCTCTGCAGATTAATGAAGAAAACTGAGAAGACTAGTCAAGCTTTTGTGAGAATTACAGGTACAATGGAACCCTAACATAGCAAGTAGCGAGAAAGAGACTGTGATGATTTAGATGAGAAGGTCTGGCAGCGCAACTGTAAACAATACTGGAATCTTTCACCTCCATGTAGCTCTGACAGAAGCGATACCAAAGGCAGGGGGAATAAGGCAGAGAGAGGTTCAGGGGAAAGGAGGGAAAATGCAGATGACACTTTCAAATACACCCAGAATTAAATTAACATACAGAGTTAGGGGATAAGATGGAAGATATGATTAAAGTACTGTAAATGCAAGGCATTCAAAGGATCTGCATGAGCTTGTGCAAGTCTCGTTTCCAAAAATAGCTGGGGAAGTGCAGTAGTATATCAGAGATTGGGGACTGGACCAGCGGCCTACTATTTAACATCCCCCAGACAATGGAAGAAATAAAAGTGTCTGAGTGTATATCCTTAGGAGCAGTACAAGGCAACCAGGGAACCATTATCAGTATAGTGAAAAGCCAGGGAAAACCCATTAAACCACTACCTATAAGTAGCAATCAGGTCTATATTACACAGGCAGAAAGAATCAGTTCTTTCTTGAAATGCTGAAAGAATCACACAACATCAAGAAATATTGGAGATAGGAATTCCAGTTAACAAAATCTATGGAAAAGTAATATGATGCACTACAAAAATAAATCATCAAAGTAGGTAGCCATTAGATAGGCAGCCATTATATATACAGAGGGAGCAAAGGGACAAACATGTTTCAGGTGTGATCAGCCAGGCCACACTATCCTTAGATGTAACAAAGGATCTGGCTCAAGAAAACCCGCTCTGATTGTGGGAGACTGGGGAGAGGTGTATGATCCAGAGAAGGCAGAACGCCAGGGGATAAAGAAAAAGGCCACCGCATGCGACCACCCTCTGGGTTGACTATGGCCAAGCTGCTTCAGTTGGTCAATGATCTTTCAAAAACAGACAAAGAGGAAGCATCAATCTCCTTCCTTGGTTCACATGACCCTTAAATGTACTAGAGACAGCAATATTAGGAGGCCAGCAATGCAAAACATTAACTGACAGAGAAATGTCTTTTAACTAACTTCCCCCTACGCATGACAAAAAAGGATATCAATATCATAGGTGTGGGCAGCAGTACGAAGCTAGAACATTCTTTAATCCCTAAAAACAACAACAGAATGGACGTGGTCCTGGTCCTAACTCGTCTTAAACTTACTCATAGACTATGCCGTAAGTACAGAAATATCTTCCTTCTTTTAACTTATTTGATTAACATGCTTCCTAAACAACAAAAAAGGTGCACAGTCTATGAACAGTGAATGTTACATGCAAACATACAAGCAAAGGTTTACCGAACACAAACCTAGGATGCAAAACGTATTTATTCGTATAACTACACCCTGTACTGAAAAAAGCTCCTACGGTACTCAAGATAAACTCATTAATAGTGATATAAATTTGCATTCATGTATAACCTTGCGGAATATTATTCAGACTTACTGTCCTTTCAACTGCAATAAATAATGAAGAGTTTAATAAACAGTCTATAGAAAGTCAGTGTTTACAATGACTATCTGCCATCATTTATGTGCAATTTTTGAGAAACTATAAAATATATATAATTATTACGAGATATAAAAATACATCATAGTTATGGATTAAAATAAAATTATTACTATAATGGTAAGCAGAGTTCTACAGTCAAACAAAATTTCAGCAGCTATTCAAAGCCAGTCAGGTCTTGTAATTTTAACCTACATAAAGCTGTGCGCTAAAACTTGCTTTCCTCACTGTTCACAAATGTTATCGTAGGGAAATTGCCTTGTTTTATTCTTTTTTCATCAAAATGTATAAGAGCTAGTTTAATTTTCATATCTATACAAAAATCTACAGGCTACAGGACCTAAAATTAAAAACATTTAACACTTTTTAATTCTTCCACAGAAGTTGTGTGGATAAATGCAGTCTTGCCAGAAGGGCTGGTTCAACACTTAAAAGTACCAGAAGTTGCCCAAAGTAACCAAGCTGATACATCTGAAAAACTAGCAGAAGCACTGGGAGAAAAAAACTAAACTGTTCTTGAAGCAGAAAAATTCTATTGCAGCTGAACCAAAGATTTAGCCTATATATATACAGTATATTATTTCCTGGCATTTGTGTCAATATAAAGTGAGGTTGAATTTCCTGTAGGAACCAAGTCATTTCAATTCAGAGTAGTCTCTGAGTTACAGCATGTGTTTTAGAGCTGTTTAAAGATTGCAGTAATGCCTCTGACAGACTGTGATACCTTTTCATTAAAGCTGCAAAAACAGTGGCTTTCAAGACAAATACCTCTCTTTATTATGTGTCAGCACTAATGAAGAGACATTCTGCCCTTCATGACTAGTCTATAATTCTATTGCTTGAGTGTCTTTTCCGGAGGATACTGTGGAGATCTCAGAAAGATGCTGGCAAAGGCAAAATTAAGACACTTGTTTGTAGGATAATGAAGAAAAAGATTTTGATAGATTGTAGAAAAAAAAGAACTACGCATATAATGTAACAAATGCAATTAAAGAATATGGTAGGATTTGTCCAGTAGAACACTACTGAAATTGGTTCAATGTAAGAATTATGCATTGTTTATTAAAAAAAAAACATTCCTGCTGGCAAGCATTTATGCAGTCTCTAAAAACAAGACTCTTAAATGTGTTAATTGTAGTTTATTTTGGGCTATCCTATCTATTAGTAGGTATACTATCCTATGTGAATTATAAAACCTAATTTCCAGGAGGTGCTTGATGTCTGAATTGTAACAAGTCTGTAAAATCATCGGACAAGAGACAATACAACAGCAGAGGAAACTAAGAGATCAAGTTGAATGCCCAGCAAAGAATTGTGTTAGTGCCACTTAGCTGGGTGTGTAGCTCAGCAACAAACAGAAACCTAAACCGACGTGTGAGGATTGTAATAAAAGAAAAGAAAGAGCACTGCACAAAAAAGACAAATTATGTTTTTGAAAAAGGACACTGGGATGTTGGATGTCACACGAATGAATCATTTTGCATGCCACAGTTTGATGCTTGAGGAGAATGTGAACAGATATTGTGGAAACAAGTAAATATGTTTTTGATCCCATTAGCTATGGGCAAAAGGTGAAAAGTGAATTGACTTTATTATTCGGACAACTGTATTCTAAACAGAATACAGTATACAAGTCAGATTCAGTAAACTATCTTTCTGTTAATCTGTTGAACTCTGGCAATCTGGGGTATTCTGATATTTTTTAATATCTTTTGATTTAATGTGTTCAAAAGCAATCACAATAGTTCCTTTCTAACTTCAAAGTTGCTAACTGAAATGATACATTTTTACGACATTTTCACAGGCACAAATCAGACAAATTGGGCAGCCAGTTGAACACAATTCCATTTAAAAACACATATGATAATGAACTCCATTACTGCCAGTCACAGCTAGCTGCCTAGCACTCACCTGACTGTTTAATCAGATCTAAAAATCTTCTCATGATTCTATGAGTGTACTAGGTACTGCAGATACCTTGATGGTTTACTTTTCTACCAGCGTGACAAAGCCATATGCAGTTTCCTGGTTTCTGTTAACAGATGGACAACTCTATGAGAAAATATGTAAGTGAGACTTACTGTGACTTTCCTTGGGCAGTCACTGGAACAAAGTCCACTGAGCACTGAAACAAGAAAAAGTAAAAATGATCATTTGTTTTACTATCAATTAGAATAAATACATAAAAACCTTTTTATTACACAGTATGAGCCTAATAATGTCTTGCAAAATCTAATTCTCATGCTTTTAGTCCGTCTGAGATGGAGAATCAAAAAGGCTAATTTAAAATTATGTAATACATAACAGATACTTGAGAAAAAAAGTAAAGCACTTGCATTAATAACCCATGAAACGTAATATAAAAAAAAAAAAACTTGGTTGCTTTACAGCAACAAAAACAGCTAAATATCTTTCCTGCTAAGAATGCTTCAGGTTAAAGGAAAGTACAGTCAAGAACATTTAAGGATATATTATGTTCATTAAATGTATAAAAATATCATTCTAAATAATGATTTTATTATATAGTATAACAACTATAACTATAGTTTTGCGATACATTCGTCAGGAATTAACAATGCCATATTGTCGTTTAACCAGACTCCAGCGATCAACGGGGTATTTTATTGTATTAACCATTTTAACTATATTAATGAGTGCTAAATAATGGGAACATGAGAAATCATATCACAAATTTGACAACCTTATCAACAATATTACTCAGGAAAGAAAGCTTCTTAAAAATAAAATCCTACAAGCCTCCACACCTTTGCAAAAAAACTGTTATCTTACCAAGTCAAGTGAAACCCCATCAGAGATTACAAATTACTGAAGTAAAGGAATATTTTTCACATGGTATTAAACTAGTCATGTCCTTGCTTTCATAATATCACAGAATTTTTTGACTAAAGTCTAAATTTGTTGCTGACCCATAGGCTACTCCTGGTGAGAGTCAGAGAGGCCAGCTGCTCATGATGGGAGCTCTCTGCAGAGATGTGACCTGTCAGTGCCACATTGTGGATAGCTGTTCCAATTAATCCTTCACCTTCCAACTACACCTCCTATGACCAGCACTCTGGAGAAAGCAAACCAGCACCAACACAGCTCAATCAATCTGTGATGTCTTCAGTATTTTCACTCTACAATACACTAAAGTGAATTTAGCAGAAATAAGAACTGTCAGCACCAAAAGCACTGAGATACTCAGTTTGTATTTTTGCTGTTGAATTTTTGCTGTTGAATTTCTGTTTTCATGAGAAAGTTTATTTCAAAAAAGGCTTCCAGCCAGAGGGGCAGTGAAAAGACAAAAAAAAAATAGAGAATGAGGTGAATGAGGTGACATCATAATCAAAATTGATTTTTGACCAAACAGCAGATTAAGAAAGATAACTGAACGCACATCTTTCAAATTTGTATATACTGCATGTAATGACATTTTAGGAGTTTATAGGTTTAAAATGTAAATTGAATTCTAGTGATATTCACGTATGTAACAGTCGAAGCAAACTAAAACCTAACTCAATTTCCTTCTGCATTATGCATATCCAAGAGCATGCGAATTGAAGAAATCATACATCTTTAATCAGTAATAAGAGGAATTAGTATTAGCATACTGATTGGCTTCTGTGGACCTGACTATTGATGTTTCACTGATGAATAAAACTTTAATTAGGATTTCAAAAGCATATGTGTATGTTCTGATAATATCTGTAATAAAAACAACCACACATTCCAAAGCAAGCGAAAATCTCCAGTTACCAAAGTTTTGCGGCTAATCAACAAACAACGTATTTTGGCAAAGAAACTACAAGACAGACAGAAAGACAGAAACTAAAAAAACAGGTACAGTAAACAAACACATAGGGATTGACTGGCATATACACAGTGAGACAGACACATAAAGTGAAGCTTAAAGGTTGATGAACCTTATTCTACACGGAATTCTATACTCAATATTTGCCATGCTTCACATAAACCACCCTCCTAAATTTACTCTTTTAAGATACTTCAAGGAAATTAATGTGAATGCTGCTAATGAAAATGGAGCCACTAATGGAGAAGGGAAACCAGCAGATGTTACAGTGATAGAATCGTTAGCTAAAAATTGAAGTCAGTTAATAAATCTTTGAAACAGTCCTAGAACATTAGTCTTGACAAAGTACTATGTGAAAAAAAGCCACCAAATATGAGAATCTGTTCTTGGTTCATGAAAAAGTACTTCACAAAAGGTTTACCAGACTATGACCTGAATGACATTACCCACTTATGATTCAGTCTGCGACAGTTATATTTATGTTGTGGATTTTGTATGGACAGTATAATATCATTTAAACCAATTTTATTTTAAAATGGTTGTTAATAAAATACATTTAAACAATCACCATGCTATAATTAAAAAACACAGCCAAAAGATCACTAGTACTAGTTCCAGTGAAATACCACACTTTGTTATTCAGGTGTAACTCAATGCTATCAACACAAAGTGAACAGTGGCTTTTTTTAAAAACATGGTGCATCATTATTTAAGTGAATGACTGAAAGACTTTGAGGTGAAGAAACATTAATACAATATTTATGACAGCTGTTCAGTGTGGAATTCATATTCTTTAAGTATAAACCAAAACCTTTTCTGTTTTTTATTAATTGACTGAGAGACAATCTGACTGAGCTAATGATGGATCAAGAATTCAAATGAACCTTTTACAGTTACCTATTTACATGAGGTATACACAACTTCATTCGGTCAAATGGAGATACAGATACGAATCACCTTTAATGAAAATATGTGGCTGTGGCTAAATATTAAAATACCAAAGCCTGGACTTCATAAGGCTGATCTCACTGAACCTTATAACAGATCAGAATGCAGCTACATTTCTAAAGCCAAATGATCAGCAGTAATCAAATGCAGAACCAGACATATAAATGAGATAAATTACGTTGATACAGTCATATTAGTCATACAGAAATCCAGGTTTCCTATGAGACCAGCAGAACCCCATTGTGGTCATATCCAGTGTTTTAATATCTATACTCTGACAATGTCTGTTTTGATTCTTTCTTTTTAGTTTAAACTATTATCTATTTCAACAAAGCTCAAATAGAGAGTTCTGAATTCCATCAATGTTTCATTGCTGTGCTTGCAGCAAACTTAGCCCCTGAGCTCTCCTACAAGTATGTACTGTAAAAGCTTTTGGAGCCATAACATAGCATTATCAGTCATTACATTTTCTCTGCAGTCATACAATTGCACATCTGAATTCTGCCTAGCTGAGAGGCAGCTGAAGCGAGCCGTTTTTCATTTTGCGTACCAAGATAAGGGAAAATGTTAAAACTGATGGCAATTTCAGAAAGTAGAATATGCTAAATGAGCCAATGTATCAAACAGACGTTTGGAGTGTATTGTTGCCAAAACAAGAATTAAAAGAAAATAATTTCACAAGTTCCTGAATGCATCTCTCAGTTTCTCAAAAAAGACTATTAGATCTGTAGGAGGGGTGCACAAATATGCACAGTCTTTAATAATCTCTACACAGAGATTAAAAATGTAATTTAATGGATGATTCTTTTTTTCCAGCTCAACTACTCATGAAGGACTGCTCAATCTTTGATTCACGTAAATGACAGATGACAAATAATTTAGATAGCATGTTAGCTCTACGATTACCGTTATTAAAAAATGTCATGCCAATGTTTTAAGATCGCTATACACTTGTAAACCAGACCACGGTGCATTCCAAGTACTAAGTCACTCTCTTGAAGGCAGTGAACTGAGACCTCACATTGAGTTATAGACAGTGGAAAGTTAAGACTGCCTGCCAAGCCATTTCTCAAAATATGTCAACAGAGTAGTGCGAATGCATTTGTGGTCCATTCCATACTACAGATATTATGATAAAAACCCTGGCTTAGTAAAGAGGAGTCAATGATCATAACATATCTACCATATTTACCTTGCAATTCACTACAAACTTAAATGTATTTGTGTGTTTTTCTAGGGTAACTGTTTCATTAATCCATATGCAGAATGAAATGCATGTTGTGAGACCAACTTCAAGCTGAGGTGGGGGGTCATGGCTGAATTCTAGAAAATAAGTATTCTTCAGGCCAGATGTCACAAAGATAACATCTTCATACCGCACTGGACCAGCCTCTATAAATCAATGAAGTAAAAAGGCAGCTTATGGTGGATTGATACTGTCACTGCTTACTGCTTTCTAGAATGTGTTCATCTAAAGGATTCATGGTGTTATGCACACACACATATCATTCTATAAGTACAATAGACTCTCTTCAACAAAACATATTTCCAAGTCCTTCTGAACTGTTATTTTGTTTTAGTTGTTTCCTTCTCAACAATTCAAAGAAAATTCAAATATTGATTTGTCTTGCATGTAGTGTAGAAATGCTCACTATTCCTGCAAAAACGTCCTGTTTGAATAATTTCAAACACCTAACAAGAAGATATTTACTCACCCACAAGTGATTGTTTGATGTTCAAACAAAATAATTGAAAAAATTAACAGTACACAGGCTGCTGTGTGAAGGTGAAGAAGATTGTGTACTTTGAAATCCTTAAACAATTACACAGTAGAAAAACTGACTTTGTTTATAACTTACATATTAACCTAATCTACAACTGAGAGGGAAGCTATATATGCAATTTTCACATTAACTTGATGTAACTTATAAGAAACACAAAAGTCTGATTAATCGAATTATTAGTTTATAATAGGACTCAAACATTTGCAAGAGGAGCTGGATTTAAAATCAGTAGACTACGGGCCAACCTGGTTGAGAACTGGAAAGCCATGTTTTCGATATATAAAAGGTTCAGTTTATTAAGACTACCTCAGGATTTAAGGAAAGAAGTTCTGAAGATGGCAATACAATTAAATAAAGAGTTTATTTTAAAGATACCTACATCCCACAAGGGAAAGTCCAAGACCGGAAAGAGTGGCGAGAGATGGCCTATAGAATCGCAGAGAGTCGGATCCGACTGACTGGATAACATCATCATCACACCCCACAAGAGCCTTAAACATCTTGCTTTTATTCTTTCCCTTTACTGAAGCCAGTTCCTGTGCTTCAAAATATTAAAATAGGTGAAAGAATTGGCAAGAACAACTGTAAAGTATCTGGATTTGTATTTAATCCCTAACTCAAGCATGGCCTGCATTAGTGCTAACTGTGAGTCAGACCTTATCACAGAATCCCTGAAATATAACAATTTCTATATTTAAAAAGGCATCCCTTTGAACACATTCCATATTCTCACTGCTGGGATTACAAAAACACCAAAAAAACTAAATAAAACCAACAAAATCTTCTTATGAGAGATTAAATGAATAAATGGATAGATGAGCGAATGAACAAGTAGCGAAAGGAGAAACTACCGTGATTTCAGATGTAGAGAATATAAATCTGATAAAGAAAACAATAGCAAGAACAACACCAGATATCAAAACAGGCAAGGTCACAAATTCCAATCTCACACTTTAAGAACTCAAAGTCTTAGGAATTAATTTTCCTTACCCTTAATCTGGAACTGAGGTCCTAACCTCAGAACAAAGTGGAATTATGTAAAGCCGAAGAGCATACATAGACATAAGGGGGAGGTTAAATATTGTTAATTTCCGTAGTCTTTATAAAAGTCTTATTTGTCTAGCTTTATTCTTATATATTAAAGCTCTTAAAGATAAGAAACCACCTGCTAAGGTTCTGGAGTAACTGTCATACTAGAAGTCCTATAGAGAAGAAATAAAGATTTTCCTAAGGTCTATGCAAAAAACAATTATGTATATTATGACAATAGTGACTGATATATTATTTTAGTTTATTCCATCAAATTAATATACTTTAGATCAAGGTTTTTTTTAACTTGAAGACCTTCCCTTCAAAATGTCCATTTCTAAGACATCCTATTTTGCATGCAATATCAAATTAAACAACTACAATAATAATAATAATAATAATAATAATAATAATAATAATAATAATAATAATAATAATAATTACACTGAGAAACAAAAGCAGTACTGCAGCTCAACAGGTCCAGACTTAAGAACTGTCAGAGCACATTCACAAAAAGTGTACGGATTTCGTACGTTGTTAGACTACTACATATGGGGAAAAGTTTCTTTTTTTGGGGGGGTCCCCTTGGTAGTCTCTGAGGATGTTCAGTGGTTTCTAAGACACTGCTTTTGAGAGTCAACATCAAGGGGGCTCCTGAGTGGTCAACCTGTAAAGGAAATCGCCTCAGTTGTCTGACTCAGCTCTATGAACCTAGGTCACGTGTCACAAACTGACACTGTGACCCTTGCCTCTTCCCAGGGGCTGCACCTCTTCTCAGAAGTTCTACTTCTGGTACAGAGTCGTAGTGTCTGTGACGTGTTAAAAGATGAGTGGGCCAAAAGTGGGTGTGTTGGACGCTTCTGCCTGCACCCCCACTGTCCAATGTGGGGGTTTGAAGCCCCAAACCAAGACTTGAGAAGTGCAGGAATGGTTATTCTAAATGAGTTCAGTATGTATAAAAGTTCAGTATAAAAAACAGTAACCACTGAGAATTCGCCCACGTTCATTTCACTGTCACTCAGGTTCAGGTGGTCCCTTGTTTTGCCTCTTATAGGCATTATATTATGCTTCTCTGTATATAAATTTCAACTCTGTTCCATAACAAATTGTGCTGTACTCAAAACCAAATTTAATTTCACCATGACAACAGCTGGAACCATACCAACTGTACTTTGCTAGCTGGAAACTCAAAGCCCAGTTTTATAGCCCTGTTCTGCCTATAACTCTTATCAATTACTTTGCAGGGCAGGAGGTAAATATAAACCTAATCCTATTTTAAGCAAGTATGAAACTGGTTTAGGCAAGTAAAATTGATTTTTGAAGAGAAATAAACTTAAACATAATTGAACACAAAAAATACATTTTAAAAGTTCAATAATTTATATAGCAGTTAAATGAATTTATGAGAGGCAGCAGAGTTCTGATTCTTATAATTTAAGAACCAAATTTTGAAGAAAACTGGTTGAGAAACCTATAGCATTTATAAAAAAAAATGTTTTTACAACAAAATCTGTTTACAACAAAAGTAGCTTTCTTTCAACACTGGAATAAACATGACAATACTGTTAGAGATATGGACAATAATTGTAAAAGGAAATAAGTTCACTTGGATAAAAGAACTCTTAATCTTTCTTTTATAGGAAAAATATGCTTTAAAACTGTCAATTTTCTTTTGTAGTACATGGTACATAATCATTTAGTACTGCTCTAAAAGACCACTATTTGCTTAGAGAAACCATCATGGATGAACATTCTGACACTAAATGTATACTAGAAGGAAAAGGCGTATTGTGTGCTCAATGATTTTTGTTGAAGGAGTTCTTTACTTACAATAACTACTTTTATGGACGTGTTAGATTTCAATTTTATTAGTGACAGATGGCTACACAGTTCCAATTCAAGAGGTTTCATTCCTGACGGGATAAAGGCTGCAGATGTATTTGAATTATGTGCAATTTGCATACCAATATGAGAGAAGTGCAATCACCTCCTTTGGTTTATTTTTTTGACAGGATGTTCTTCTGCAAAATGAGACTGATTTTTTTTGTCCCCTTTCAATTTCTCAATAAATCACTATTGATTCACTGTTGTTTAATTAAACACTGTGATATGTTGGTTCTTTACAAATAGTTGAACTTGAAACCATCAAAAATCTGGTTGGAAATGAGTGTCTTAGTTCTTAAAGAGTGAAATATTACGTTAATCATGTGTCTACTGGGAAGATGTGAATAGTGTTATCTTTAAAATGTACTTCCAATTTTAATATAACATGGCTGTGCCATAGTATCATACTACAGTATCTCAGCACCTGATAACTATACAGCAACCACAGTGGGCTGTATTAAAAAAACCAATATAACGAGAATGAGCCAGTGGTTAGTCTGTAAATCATGTGATGCTGCAGCTCAATGTGAAAGGACAGAATGGATGTAAGAGGGCATTAGATGTACCAGAGAGCTTTATCCTGACGTGCATAACATCAATGTAACACACTTTCAACACATTTGCAAGCCACTGTTGTTGGTAACATGTGAACAAGGCAACATAAAGAAAAACAATTTTAATTTGTAGTTTCATATACCATAATTTCAGAATACCATAAGGGTTTCAGAATCTGACCATATAATCTCCCAAAGGAGGAGGGAGGGCATTAATTCACTGAGTGGTATTTAGCTTTGCTGCAAGAAATCGATAAGATCACACGAAGATTTTCTTTCAAAATCATTGAATCTCTGTCATTCAGCTACTTTTTAGAGTTTAAAAAGAAACACACCTTACCAACAGGCTTTTTAAAATGACACATCATGTGTCATACAAAAAAAAACAGTGCTGATTTCTTTAAATACTTTACATTTTCTTTTCATGACTTATTCCTTAATAATTAAACTTGGATTCACAAAGAACATTTTTAAAAGGAATTTCAAATTGCCCATTAACTTGTATGTAGCGCTAGGACCAGCAGGACAGGGATGGGGCTTCTGCGTGTTTTCCTGTGGCACAGGCTATCGTCGGCGAAGCTGTGAATTTTCACACTGCAAGACCTGGAGTGCCTAGACAGGTGCTAGTCATGCAGCTGTCACTGACAACACCGCAACCTCAACATTAATACCACATTCTCCCTTTATATATAAAAATATAGATGCACATATAACATATAATGGAATGGGTGACATTTTCTATGTACATATGAATATATAATTGTGAAATGAACATCAGAGACACCTGGGCCAATGCTCAGGTTTAAAATTTTTCTTGGAAGAGAACAATTAACACATTTAAATAAAAGGCAGTTTACTGGAAAATGCTTAAAAAGAAAAATAACCTGGACAAAAAATAAAACCAATTAAACCTTGATCAACATATTATGCATGACAGATTAACATTCTTTCAATTAGCATACAATCACACTGCAAGTCTACAAATACAATAGCCATAGGTTCTGTAATAGCTTGAGACCCACATGCTGAGTTAATGGTCTGTCTCTTACCCTCATAGCAATGGGTAGCTTCTTAATAAGGTTTTTGTGACATATTGCCCCTAATCAATTTACAGTTTATTAACTCCTCTAAATTAAATGTCAATTTGGATCAACAAAAATCTAAAAGAGGGAGTGATTAGAATACATTTTACAGCTCAATAAAGGGTGCCAGTAGCACAGTAAAACAAAGAATTTAGCTACAGTAAAAGACAAAAATAAGAGGAGCTATTTTAATTAATTGCCACAAGATACTGATTTCTCAGATTAATTGCTATAAAACGCCAACATGACGCCAGCACAGCAGGCAAATGAGTGTGTATTTCAAATGATGAAGCCATGACTTGAATTAGTGCTGAATGCTGCAATTAGTTCAATCTTTCTGACATCCCGAAACCTATCTTTTATAATGTCATCCTCTAAAAAACCTAGACGTAAAGTCAATATTAAAGCTGATTGGTCGATAACAGTTTGGGAACTAATGCTGGCGGAAATCGCCTGCTGTCCTTGAAGAAAAGAAGTCAAGTGAGAGCTGTCAAAGACTAGCAATTACATTCTCATTTCAGTCTCTTCAACCCCTGTAATACCCCTAGAAACATCTGTTTCTTTTATCCTTTCAGCAAAATCTTTAAGATGCTTCAAGCATGTAAAACCTTGTGATTAAATAAAGTTGTAGACACAGTTAAAGAAAGTTTCTTGCTATCATAAGTATTCTCATCTAAGTTATCCAGATATCTATGGCAGTTTCTGATTGTACTAAGGCTTAACCTCCACTTAATATTTTTAGAAAATATTAAGTTTGATTATTTATTAATCATATAAAATAATAAAATATAAAATCATTTATTCAATAACTTGATTGTTGATATACTATTTTTGATAAAAATAGCTGATCTTCACGTGAAAACAGAACTTTACAAAACTTACAGAGTATAAGTTACAGCATTTATAGGTAAAAAACTAAATTTAACTTGGGTAGCTTTTTAGAGTTTTTTTTTCAGGACATACAAGTTTCGCTTTTTAAGAAAATTTAATTTAGTCAATAACATGCTCCAGCAGGGTTATTTTAGTGTAACTTAATCTACAGATCTACAGGGGCTCAAGTGGTATCTTAAAAAACAATAACATGCCTAAGCCTGATGACATTTTTCCATTCTTCATACTTAAAGTAATGAGGATGTAATGATAGGCAAGTCCATCTTAGTTCTCTTAATGGTGAAGTTATGGAAACCACAGTTAAAGCTATATTAGAAGAGTACTTAAAAAACCAAAAACATTTTAAGAACTAACAAGGATTTAGAAAGGAAGGATCATACAAATTTTCAAAGAAGCAACAAGGACCCCCCCACAAAAAACATATTACATGACACATTTAGATTTCCAGAAAACATTGGATAAGGTCCCTTATAAAAGCTTCATTCTTAGAAGACATAGGTATCTAAGATAAGACTTGGTTAAATGAACACTAGACAACTGTGTTATCTTAAGGGTACTACCACTAATTGGGCAGATTTAAAGCAGCCCGGAGAGACCCATTTTAGGCCCTTTGCTCTTCCTGATCTACAGGTCAAAAATCAATTATTTTGATTTGGATAACTAGTTAAATTTGCAGATGTTCTAAAAAAATAAGGGAAGCAGCAAACACAGAAATAGAAATTACAAGATGACAGCATCATGAAGTGGACAGACTCTTGACAAATGAAATTTAATATAAGTACCAACGGATTTTTGAAGCTTCACAGCTAGTAGGGACGTACTGTATTGCAGGATGATATGCATGAAAAGGATCTGGGTGTTTAAGAAGAGATTCAACTACAGTAGTCTTAATGAGGACATATTGTGCGGAGCAAAAAGAATATTTGCTTATATGACAGAAAGAGTAAACAAAGAGTAAAACCAAGGCAAATTGCACCCCCGTTTTATACTATACTAGTAAATAGTCGCCATTTAGAATATTGTGCTCAGTTTTAGTGAGCATACCACAAACAAGGATATTATATCCTTAAAAAGAGCTCAAATAAGAATATGAGTCGATCCTGGTGTCTGAAAACTAGAACGAAAGAGGCTGAGAGGATTAGACAGAGAGAAGTACCATAGTTAGTCAATAAAGGAACTATGTCACACTCAGTTTTAAAAGGGGGACATGAGGTTACAATTGGCAAATAAAAGTGAATTAATGTAGGCTGAAGTATAAATAACCTTGATTTACACATTGTGTTGTGGATATCTAAATGAGGCTTCCCAGCTAAAGGGTTGAGTCCCAAACTCTCTTAAGAAATGGCTGGATAATATTTTATACTGATGAAGCGAATCAGCTACCAAATAAACTGGGCTAGATTATCTCTTGTCATTTGCAACATTTCCCATGTTTTTATGAATTCTTATTGGTGAGTCAGAAATACTGATTCAAGTGCCTACCTTGTTAAACAGTCATTAGGTAAAGTGTTGCACAAGAAAGCTCAGACCTTTTTGAAAGCTGAACTCAACTGTCCAAATGTAAATTTCCAAAGCATTATCCCTAGAGCCCAAACAGGGTTTGGTATCAACTCAGTTTTCCCTTTGCACTTACAAATGCTATCATATACATTTTTGCTCTGCAGGCATTAGAAGCACTGAAGCATTTTTTTTCTAACACAATGAGCTTCAGGGAAGTGTATTTTTTTCTCTACTGATGCTTGACAACTTCATCATATAATGTAGCAATCAGCATAGTCCTCCTGGCAGGGGAGCAGATGCAAATCTGCCATAAATTTTGCTGTTCCTCCTTTTCACTCGAGAGTAGCTAGTGATTTGCACACATAATCATTCGGAAACCCACTACTTGTATTTGCACTAAAAACAGAAAAGAAAAATCAAGGAAAAATGTACTATTTAATTTTAAAAAACTGCTGCATTATTTATGTAATCTTTTGAATAAAAAAAAACATTTAACACAACAAAAAAGAATTAATTGTAGACCTGTAGACATGGCTAATCTGTAGTTTGAAGCAATTGTCTACATTCACTGAACCTGACAGGATCCCAGGTCTGATTACAGCATGGACAAAAACCAAGCAGCAAAGCAAGACTCCTGTCACTGTGAAAATACATGTTGGTTCATCTTTAATTAAAACCTTGGAGCCACAGATTAAAGGGCACTAAAGCTATTTGTTGACAATTTGCTATTTCTAAATGTCAGCATTATCAATTTTAACATCTTCTATATATATCTTCACACTCCATTTCTTTCCTTAAAACAAAGAAACAACCACCACAAGATTCAGCAGAGCTTCCATGCTCAGAATTTATATAAAGTTAATACACATTTTAATTAATATTTTGAATAAGAAAATCAATCAAGCCTTTAAAACATAATTTCAAATAATACAGATGAGGTTCACAATAACAACTGTATGTCAATATCTGACAGCTGCATGGCAACTTCGTATTATTCAAGTGAATAAAGAAATAAAACACTACATGCTTATAGTCAATGGTCGATGGATAATTTCTCACTAAAAGTTTAGAGTGGTTAACTTGAAAAAGACAATAACAGATCGGAGGAAAAAAACATCATATTAAATACACAGCAATATTGACTGTTTTTTTGTACACCTCACCTGGTTTAATCAAAAGTATGATTTTTAATCTAAATCCTAAAAAAAAGCATATTGCTTCAAAGTGCAGTCTAATAATATCCGACTTTTCCTTCAAATTCAGTTTTCTTCAGCATTTAAAGAGGCTTTAAACTAGTGATTCTCTAGTGATCCTGGTACTGTGGGGCTCTTGTGTCTGCCGATTTTTGTTCCAGCTAGGCCCATAATCATCAGTGCTAACTGGTGCCTGTAAAAGATCTTGCTATTTTAAACATTTTTCTACACTCAGGCCCTGATTTCAAAATTAGACTTTCCTATTTCTAACATCTTCAGTTAAAATTCAATTTCATTTGAAACTAGTAAAATAAAATAACTTACCAATCACTTTTACAAAATAGGCATCAGCCTCAAAGTTGTTTTTCAAAGCATGGATTGCTAGTTCATTTTTTGCTCCTCCTTTGCTGAGCACGATCATATCTAATATTCCCTGTAATGATAAATTTGATTAAATCTGTTACAAAACGAGGATAAGCAGCTTTTTATTGCTGAATTTTACCTTCTTCAAGTGCTATAAAAAGACCTACAGTGATTGGTATATTACCTTCTTCAAGTGCTATAAAAAGACCTAGTGTGATTGTTTTTCTTATTGTGCAAGACTTTCACAACACCGTTAGATGTTTTATAAAACAGAAAAAAAGCAGTGAACTCTGACATTTTAATGATGTAAATGCCCAGACAAATTTTATTACACCAAACCTGCCACCACCACACATATACATACAAGATATATACACCCACAGATCATTATCCTCACATCAGCACATTACCTTGTAAATATTTATGTCACTTGACATTCCTGAGGCTGAGCTGGTTAACTTTCCAAGCTTGGCTATGGTTACAAACCAAAGGGAATCTAGGCTTATTACTATGACACAGTGAAGGAAAAGCCATAAGATTAATTGATCTTTGTGACACAGTGACCTCTACTGGCAGATGAAGACTGAAACAGATTTCCCTTGATCCTCCTGTTTAGATCTGCAGAAGTTATTTATTGGGTTCTATGTCTATGTGTACTGTGGTGGCAGGACAAAATAGCTACTTGTTTCACATTTGGGATCACTTGAAGTCTAATTTAGAGAGCATGGCACAACATTATATAATACTATTGTGCCTTTGTTATTTCTCTGGTGGTCTACTGGCCACTGACCACTTCTGCTTCCCCACCTCCAACATACTGTCAAAACGCCTTTAAACATGAAAAAGTATTAAGAGGGAGAGAAGCTATGAGATTACACCATCCCTCTGGGGACCCAAGGTTCTGCTTTTCCTCTAATGCACTGTCACTTAATTATAAGACAGTCATGGACCATCTTGAACTAATTGTGTCCTGCAGCGCATCAGATGTCTTAGGCAAGGGGTATTATGAGAAAATATTGCAAGTATAATTTGCTGCAAACTGCATTTGTGCTTATAGAGCATTTATACTTTATTTTTATTTCCCCCTGATAAGACAATAATATTAAAAGGTTTCAGCAATGTTAATTTAAAAAAAACCCAAAGAATTCTATATGGAAGGACATTCCTCTAGGCGACCAGCCTCTTACATCTAATCATATATGTTTACAGAGTTAATCCACAATAATTACCTTTCTAACAACATAACACCCTTTATTCTTTATAATACAATGATTACTAGTTTGCATTAAATGTACTCTTAATAACCCCCTTAGGTACAGGTTCCTTATAATCAATTCCTGTAGTTTTTTTAATCTTAAAGTATTTGAATGCGATAGCTCTACTTATTTGCCACTGCTTGATCAACTACCATCCACGAAATTAATTAATTGCAAAGCTTAAACCAGGATTCATACATGGATTTCCACATTTTTAACAATGATTTGCTGTTAGGCTTTAAATAACGAAAGATAAAAACAATCAGAAAAACAAGGCACAGCAAAAAGAGTGGCACTCACGTCTTCATAAATGTCAAAGAAGGTTGCCACCACAGCACTGGTAATGTGACTCAGGTCGGAGAGGTCCCAAAAGACCCTGAACATTCGTCCCACGTCCTTACAGCTGGCGTTGTTGCATGGAACATTCTCCAAAAGAAAGGCTTGCTGATTACTGACACACAGAATAAAACAGAGACAGAAAAAAAGATGTTAGCATCTGTAGAAGAACAAGAGACTGAATAGCAAAAAAAAAAACACACATTAAAAAACACCAAAACTGAAAATAAACACATTGACTCTCTTAACTGTTTTATTTTTAGCACGTTTCAGTCTTCTACATAGAAGAGGCTGATTGTGATATAAACTTTTTCCATCTGAAAATTGTGCAGCAGCATCAGAAGTTTTGTAATGCAGGTCTTTCATGGAATTCGGAATTGAAGCACGATTTGACCACTACCCATGCAGCTTCCTGCCCATTAGAACAATGCACAGGGTGACAGTCTTTATGTTGAGTGAAAATACACTTAAAAGGATCCTGACAAGGAAAGGAAAGAAACCTGACTGTCGGGGATAAAAATAGAGCTGCCTGAATGCACCTCAGACTAACCTGTAAAAGCACAAGGCTGCAGTGCATCAAAAAAAAAAAGATATAGAGAAAAGCTTCAAATTTAGATAGGATTACAGAGGTACAGAAAGAAAATATTTTGAACACTACAGCAATTATTGTGTTTATTTTTCTTTGGGTGATTCTCTTTTGTGCCTTTATGAATTTGACAGCACGAGACGGCAAAATGAAAAATCTCTTATCTCTAGTTGTTGTTCTGTTATACCTTAGGTTATTTATTTTTGTGTGCTTTATCCTAGTTGAAGTGGTCTTCAAAGTCAGAGGAAAATGCTTTTAACTAACTTGAATTGGCCTTTACAGTTAAAACACACTAGGTTGTGTATATTTAGCACTGCAGGATAGCATGTTAGAACAGAGACTGAGGCACTTTTTGTTCTAAGTAATGCTTGTCACCTTTGACAATACTTAAAGCTTTTTACGGTGTTTTCAAGTAAACACCAAGATTTCAGAAGGTTATGTTTTGTACCGCTGAAGAATGAAACTGAGTACACAAAATTGCTTTGTAACCTTAATTGTTCCATTGAATAATTTAGTGATACTTTATGTAGACTCAATTTTAATGTATTACTTTATTTACCTGTACTGAGCACAGCTGTGGTTAACTAAATACAATGGATATAGCATGACAGAGTTTTGGTGTAATAAAAAAAACACTAATTTAAAAATAAAGACAAGGACATCAAATTTCAAATTAGGCAAGTGAAAAAAAACAGTCATTTGCAGGACAGTAGAGTGGGACTCCATCTTTCTATTTATTATCACAATTGACTGAGGTGTGTATGGTACTGAACCAGAAACCAGATAAAATGCTTACCATCATTTTTTATTTAAAAGACCTAACACTTTCCTTTTCGTGGTTTTGACCATTAATAATGTACCATTGCATTTCAAGATAGTACTCTGTCATGTTACATCTCAGATTCTAGGCTATTTGTTGTCTGTGTGCTCTGAATACATGACGAAAAATGTGTAAGGAAAGAACCCTTTGAAGTTCTGCAAATTTTCACTACAAAAAAAAGACATTATAGGTAATCATTGTTATTCATAACCTGTAGACTTTGTAGTACCTTTCTGTTGTTTCTTTTCCAAAGATATTTGAAAGACAGAAATCACAAGGTTATGATTATGTGGTTTGTGCATTAAAACTGGACTGATAAAACACCCACGAGCTGTCTTGACAATGTCCTCTTCAGCAGTACAGCTGGTGTTTAAAACCTCTTTAATATGTATTACAATGCCTGTAGCTTTTTTCCTGCGTTTTCTTTCTCTTTACTTTAATTACATCTCTTTACCTGCTACTACTGATGGCAGAACACACATTAATCACATAAAATGAGGTGAAATGGGAGCTTCCAACATTGAGCTGTCATTGAATAGCTCTTTTGCTATTATATCTGAAATGTTCTACTGGCTACTGAAATGGCTACTGAGTTCTAACACGCAGGGTGCCCACTGTAATGCTGTTCTTCACTACTCTACTTCAGAAGAATACATAAACAATCTTGAATATAGAAGGGATAATAATGAATTTGTCTGAGTAACTGAGAGGTAGGACTTCTAGGAAGTATAAAGAAATGTTTTTTTTGCCTATGTATGATTTTTAATAACACCTTAATGCTCAACTGAAAACGACCTAAAACTAGTCCTAGACTTCAGCAGCATGCATTTTTTTCATTAAAAAAATATTTTAAATCAATTATCATCAAATGACAAGGATCTAGAAGGGTTCACTATAGACCTGCAGTAAGAACTGGATAGATATTCAGTATAGACTTGTGGTAAACGAGACCATGATTCTGGGACCATCTCAAACATGTACTGAATTCACATAATACAATGATGTTTCCTCTGGTTATGTTTACTTTATGGAAAGAAGTAGAGAAAACAAACATTTGTTTGAATGCATGTACTGTAATTGTATTCTAGACCAGCAAGATTTGGTTTTCAAACTAGCAGTAGAAGACTCTCCCTGCCAAGCACTGTCATGTCTAAGGGCCACGCTGACAAAACACATTTCAGCTCTACATTAATTGGTCACTTTGGACCCTTGTTTCAGCAGCTGTTTTTTCCTGAACAAAAAGACAGGTAATTCGCAGTTGCACTTGTGCTCAAGTTATCCTGTGCCTCATTCTCACGCAATAATGTCACTGCCATCTTAACAGAGCTCACTGCCAATGTGTTACTAGGAACGTTAGACTTATGAATGTATTCTCCTGAGCACAGAGAACCAGTGAGATAGGGCTATGAAAAGAAATTTATGCTACAAGTAACAATTGTTTTCTAAGAGATTTTCCTTTGTGAACCAGTGTTTAAAGGAGACCTAATCCTTCAGCAAGAAAAAAGATGGATCAGACACTCGCTGTACACAGTGTAGGACTGCTAGGCTTGTGCTTCTTTCACCTTGTGATGCAGCTGTACAAACTATTTTAAAAAACACAACATGCAACACAAGCTTCTTTATTTCATAGTAAACTTAGTAGACGAAACTTCCTTCTGACAGATTTAAAAAGGATTCCTTCTACCAAGAAAACAGTGAGCTTGTTTCTGGTATCGATTTAAAAATCACATTAGAACCTGCTTTTCAAGTCTACTCTCTCATCAAATCAAGGACTTCCCTCTGTCTGCAATTTACCAGAATCCTTTCACCTGACAAGAAGCAATTTGGTCTCGACCTGTTAATTTACCTTTAGCTGATTGCAGTTTCTAGCATTTGTATTTCTTCCAATTTTTCAGTGTCTTCTGAGCTACCCCTTGGAAGCTGGGAAAGCAAATGTTCATCATAGTTTGCCAGAAGAGCAGCAGAAACACTGGCCTTTTAATTATTTCTTAAAATTGTTTGGGAGAAGTTGATGGTAATGACATACCATTTGCTGTTCCTTACCTCCTAACACTTTTAGCTACATGAAACATCGTCACAGGGTTCTAATAATTAAGTTTGCAGGCTATAATTACTTCCACAATTCCTTCCACTTGAAGAGGAGGTGGAAGGTCTAAAATCCGTTTCTGTGAATGATCAACATCTGCAAAAATTTCAAACTCTTCTCAATTCACCAGGAAATTGGTATTAAGGGTGAGCTACTTGCCACAAAACAAAAAAAACGTCCCGGAAGGGCACAGAGCAGAGGTTGTTCAAGGTCTTCCAAAGAGGGGAAGAGCAATAATATTGACAATTATCATCTTAGATGTGAACATAACATTACTTCCTAGGACACAGGGCCAATTCTTCCAGCTTCATGGTCTTATAAAATTCAATACTCATCTTAGCACCCAGTTATAACTAGAATGACACCTAAACATGCCATATGCATACTTCAACCTTAGCTTTTAACAAGATATTATAACCTCTTCTATAGATCACTATATCATAAAGTAGCAGTCCATTTTTTTCTAACCATATATATTTTCCACAGCAAGCTCCACTATGATAGCATCAACCTTAGACCTTAACAGCACATAGATATCAAGAATTGGTATTGCCTAGCAACACTAAACAATTGTGATTACATCCAGGACAATCTCACTGTTGAACTGGTGCTTGAAGAAGGAGAAGCAGTAGTATAGAGATACATATTTAATAACAGTTTAATTTATTCATTTTTATTATTGTAATTACTGAATTTTAAAACTTCGCTTTTTTCAGCACTATACCATCAAAAAAGCCACTGTATTCTTGAATTATTTCAGGTTCTTTACAGGCATGCTGGTTTGAATCATTTCTGGAATAGAAGGTGAAAATTATGCTATAAAGTACAGTAAATGATTATGAAAATTGGCACTGCCTTCCACGGTTTTCTCTCAGGCTTTAACACAGTGCATTAGTAGTTCGTCTTCAGCTGAGTGATACTGGAGTTTACCCAATTAAAAGTACATTGCCTTAATAAATGTGGAACATTCAGCAAGTAATCTTCAAGCGCAAAGGTTTAATTAGAATGCATACATAATTTGTCTGATGTCTTCAGACTTGTTATACAAGGGGAGCGCCACAAGAATGCTCATGAAGTTCTGTTTTGAAGAAAGAAGCCCAATCCTAATTTTCCTATTTGTTACTTCACAGTTTTCGTCAAGAAAGATAAGTAAAGCAAGCATGTGGACAGCTCAACAGTTTTCTTGATTGGAATGTTTAGTTACTGCACTCCCAGCCAGGAGCCTGTTTATATTCCTTTCAGAATTGCAGTTTAAGGCTTCCCTGCCCTCTCTTATATATATGTAACTTTAATAACTATTTAAAGAATAATTATAGAGGTACACATCAAAGGAGACACAGGATAAAACATACCTACTACTTTATCTGTCTACACTCACAAGATAACCCTATTCTTAAAAAGCTGAGATGCTTCCCCACAAAAATATTCTTCATAATCTTACAGCCAGGAAGATATTTAATATAATTAGAAACTACTCAAATACATCCTAAAAAACAGTTCTAAAAAATTAAGATATTAAGCTGCAGATTTCTGGAAAATAAATACTACTCGTTTACTTACTGAAGTTTTAACTTTTCATTTTGTTTCTATTCTTCTGTTCCAACAACTTCCAACAACTATCCTTGCAGCATATTAAGGATACCTTATTCAGCTACCACTATCCAACACTTTACATGGATAATTTTTCATGTTGATCAGTCAATTAAAGAGCGACACACAGAAAGCACAGAGAATGCATTGCATTCCTTTCCAATTCTTACCTTTTGGGCATTCTCTAAATGGCTACAGTTGATCCCTCAACATTTCTTATTGTAAACTTTGTAGAAAAATTGTGTTCATAACAATATATCCTAGCAGAAATACCCATACTGCTTCATAAAATTGCACGAACAATCCTACTTTACAGATTTCAAACCTTGCTTTGGGAGTGCAAAGATGCAGTTTATGTAAATTTCTTCAATGATGAAAAGGAAAATGGTAAGTTTAAATTAATGCAGTGAGTGCAATTCTATTAAGCTTCATATGAACTGCACCCTCCACCTTGAAGTACTGACAAATAAAACCTTTTTGAAAACTATCTTACGTGCTTGGAACTGCCTATCAAGAATTTTATCTTTCAGTTTAAATTTTGTAGCACAACATCCATTTTAATTTCATTTTGTAATCACATATTACCAAAAGATCCAAAGATCACATATTTACTAAATCTATATTTAAAAATCACAATGCAAAGCAGAACTCTCAGATGTATGTGTTTACCTAAACCTATGGTTTTATGTTTTTCAGTAAATCTTTCGACTTGTTGGACTGACAATATTATGGTGTTCCTTTGACACTTTTCATAGTCCTCTTATAAACAAACAGTGCTTTTCCATTAGTCTTGCAAGCTACTCTCAAGACACATTGGAATGCTGATGGCAAATTTCTTTCTGTGATAGGCTTGCATACTGCTGTTTCTAATATGTATCACTATCCTAAGAAAAGCCTTCCAGAGACAGATAAAATTCTCGGTTAGGTGGCCAGAATCTATAATAAACACTCTCCTACACAGAATTCAAATACTGTATTGCAAGTAAAACAAAATACACTTAGATTCATACAGAATACTATTTTCAGTATAGCATGAAATGTGAATTGGTATTTCACTTAATATCAGGAAATATTTGCTCAAATATGGTTTCAAATAATTTATAGTGGAGAAAAGCTGTTTTCAGATAGCAGGCATGAAAAATAATACAGCCAATGACTGCAAAGAAACAATGACTGCTAAATCATAAAGTGTTCCCATTAAATCACAGATGTTCTGGAAGTGCTTCTCTAAAAACAAAGTTCTGATTAGTGGCATAACCAATTCTGTACATCTAAAATGAAACCAATTTTAAAAAGTGCTAACCTAAAGCAGAGAACATGAGAGATCCCTTGCATAGTAAGTACAATTTACTCATCACAGTTAAGTACTGCAGTTAACCAATGTGGTGTGTGGGGAGGCTTGGCCATTTAAATAAGCAATGGAATAGGTTACTGAGAAAGTTTCACAGAATATCCTATACATCGCAAAGGGGCAATTTTAAATCCTTTATCTATTCAATTCAAATTTCATTATTTCCTAAGGGAAATTTGTTTTGCTTCAGAATTCAACACAACAATATAGCAAAAACAACCCTCCCCAAGAAAGAGGTCAGGACACACAATATCTATAAATTAATTATATTATATTGTTTAACAATGAAACTGCAAGGGGATAAACAATTTTCTTAGTCTATTTCCATTGCGCCTTAGGGCACAGAGGCATAATGCAAATTCACGGTGGTAAGGGTGTGCCACACACTACATTATGCTCTTAGTTTTCTTAAGAACCCTATTCCAGAAGACAGCATTTAGGACATTCCCTTAGGTTGATATGATGAATAAATCTAAATGATTTATAGAAAAGTATTAAATGAATTAATTCCACCTTAAAAAATCAAATATACCTTAGAAAAAAGTATCTGTGAGCCTGTTTTAAATAGTTTTTACAACATAGAGTATACCCTATCTTAGTATCCCAAATACTTGTAATCATCGTTAAACTCTACAGTTTGACCATTAATTACAGTGGGGTTTAGAAAAACATTTTTTTTTCAAAATCCACGTTGAGTTTTGAAAACAAAAGAATACAAAATACAAATACACATCAGACTCTTCAATACAATTATTTAGAACAGGCACATAATAATGTGTGTTCCTTAATAAACTGATAGGCTGTGTCATCAGAAAACTTTATAATACATATGTTTTCTTTCACAATCAATACATTACAAAAATGTACAGCAAGAAGGTCAAGACACAGCCTTATGATGATCTATATAGAAGTACAACACACATCAGAATATTTTCCCACTAAAAATGAAAAAATCCTCCAATCAAGTTACCATTTAATTTGAACTTCTTTGAGAGCTTCTGTGCCAATACGAGTGGCTGAATGAAAAGTAGAGGAAAATAAAAGAATTACTTTGCTGAGTATAGATTTTAATAAAGCATGTTTAAGAAGGTAAATATTGCATCATCATTTCCTTTCCTTTTTCCATTCGCAAACTGCAGGGTATCAGTAAGGTCCTGCGGGTCTTTCATAAAGAGTTGTTTTATTATTCTCTTCAGAATTTTTATAGGGGTGAGTGGTGGCCAGGCCTGTAGTTGTTAAGCTCAATTGGCCTGGTATTTTGGGGAATTGGAATAATCAATTATTCTTATTCTTATTATTTCGAAGAGAGGAGATGATTTATAAATATAAAGCAGAAAAAGTCAACTAAAAATATCACACACCTAAAATGTCCAAAAGAACTGCACACAGAGTTTGGCCTGTACACTTACTTATATGTATGCTCCTAAACTGCCTACAAACCTCTACTGTGTCAATCTTAAAATTTTCAGATTCAGGGAAGTCGGCATTTGTATCTGTGGTAATTGTAGCTTTTAATTCAAAATGGGTATAAAACATGTTTAGATAATTTGACTGATGTTGGCCTTCCGGGACATTCAACACAAGTAAAATATTCACATTGCTCTTTCTAGTAGTCCTGGACATAGATTTAAACCCCTGCCATGGAACCCTAGTATCACCTGATATGCACCATCAGTTCTATGTACGTAATGACTTTTAGCTTTACTGATTTTTCTATTCACTTCTTTCTGCACTCCTAAGCTCTGCATCTCCCTGAGAAAAAAACTTGTTTTTAATAATTCCACATTTAGCACTTAAATGTTTAGGAGTTGACACACAAATACTATATACTCAGACACCACATCAACAAGTTCATGGATATCCTCCTTGGGATACATTTCATTGCACTGTTAAAACAACCCTCTAACTGTTCAGTATTTTATTTTTCCAAGTCTTGTACTGATCTCATCTCTCATTCATAAACAAGCCTGAGCAGCTCGGTATTGTGAACAGACCTACCTAAAGAAGGGTTTGTAAGAGATGAGCAGACATCAATCAATAATTCTGTACACCTACCTGGGAAAATCACATACTGATAAGTCGAAAGCATATTTTAGAGTGTAATGATTAAAATCTCCCAGAATTAATTCAGGAATATCTAGGGATGTAGTTCCTAGCAATGCAATTTTTAAGCAACATCAAAAATTATTTCAGACACCTCTTCCACAGTGGCTTCAGGGTGAATGGAATTGTTATAAAAAGCTGGGCAAACACTAAAGGGAGATAGAAGAGATGCAGAGACAATCAGGAGGCGTACATACACTATCTCTGACAATAATATGTAGTCACCAAAGGTTATTTACCATTAGATAGACCCCTGCTACATGTTTACCTGTGGCTTACTATTGTCTATTCAGCCAGTGCAATGAAAACCCATCACTTTAAGTTTTCATTGTCACATCAAACCATGTCTCAGTAAATGCAAGTACAGTATACAGACATCAAAAAATTAATAACACAACAGTACATTAGTATGCAGTTAGTCCATGCTACCCTTCGATGATCAAACATTATACAGAATCATAGTTGGCAGGAGGAGTTTATTTCTCCTCCCAGTCTCAATCTGCCCCTCTCACTGTGCTTTTGCTTTGGTTGGTAATTAAAAGTGGTTTTCTGTGTAGGATTCCAAATATCTCGGGGACATTTGGCAGATTGTGCCTTTATGATAAGAGGAATTCACGACTACATTTCAAACCATGTGGCCAACATCAAGAACTCTCCAATTATTAAAGATGAGAACTAGGTAGCTCTTAAGAAACTAAAGTAGCAAAGCAAACACATTATAGGTTTTCTAATAATAAATACATTTTATTTTACTGTATATAGCACCTTTAAAGGTGGCTTCTCAAAGCACTTTACAAAATGATAAAAACAACTATGGAAAAAAAATATGCACAATGAGAGGATACTGTCTATCCTGTATTTTCTCTGAAAAACAAATAAATCTAAAGCTATACATTCTGCTATGCAGGCAAAAAACCAAAAAAATAAGCAACACAAAATAAGCAAATAAAATGTGGATAAATATGCACCATTGGTTGCTACACTTTAAAAATGCCCTTTTGAGATACATTGCATTATCATGCTGATAAACACAGCAATGTTTCAAAAGGGCATGTCTGTAGCGTGAAACTCCATATTAAAAGGCAGCCTTGAATTGCTTCAAAATTTATTTTTTTAATTATACATGCATTTTGGAAAAAATGACAGATATCAAAACAGATAAAAATCTACATTAGGAAAAAAATATATAATTTCATAATACCTATAGGGACAAAGAGCATTTTTGATACAAATTGTTGCTAGTTAACATTATTTTGAACAAGAAGCCTGGCATGTAGCTGAAAATGTCAGAGGATGAGAAACATGGAGAAGTGCTGTCATTGCTGAAGCTGCAAATATGCACCTGCTGTTTTGAGAAATGCGTATTCTCTGTGAAGCTGAACAGCTTTTTATGACAAGGTCTATTAGCAGCCACTAATAGCAATCTGGAGAGCCTATTCTGCATCAAAGGGAGGAGTTTTACAATGGCAAGTGTGCAATCTCAACACTGTGAGCTGCATATTTCCAAAGATGACATTAGATACATTTTTAACCCACAAACTGTATATTTGACCTATTTTCTAGCTACTTATCTAGTTTATTTTTTATTTATTCATTCATTCATTCTGGAAGGGTATTCCAAACAACAAACTAAAACAAACATGCCTTGCACTTAAGTCAGTTTATTAAATAGGCTTATTCCCAAACTTGAGATTGTCACATTAAAGAATGAAAACAAGTAGGTATAAAAACAATTGAGGAGACATATCAGGAACCTGCAGTCAGCTGGTATAAAGCAGCAGTACCTTTGAAACTCCCGTAGGCTCAAGTAACACTTCTTTTAGCTGGGATTCATGTGGAGTGTTATAGCTCATAGACCATTGTGTTTATTTGCAAAGGACTTCCTTTTCACACTGTTTCAATAAAGGATTCATTTACAACTCAGCTTTCTTATGGGGAGTCTCTTGGTTGGAGCTGAAATAAAGGTTGAAATTGCTTCATCAAATGGATAGGCTATCTGCAGTTGGGACCGTGTTTAATCTGTACATCACAAGATGCCTGGTTCTCAATGTGAGAGAGAGGAGATGCACATGGGACAGTGAAGGTACCAGATTGTTTACTTGTGACATACAAATAACATCAATGTAACATAGTTTTAACTCATTTGAAGGCACAACTTTCAATAACACATTTACACACAGTTTTTTAAATAGTAGTTTCAAATACCATAATCATATGCTATTAGGTCTATTCTAATTTTGAAACATTTCCACTCTGATGGTTGTGTCATCGATAAGGTTTCAGAATCTGACAGTATGAACTTCCAATAACCTTACTCTACATGTAACAGGTTTGAGTGCAGTGAATGTTATGGAAATGCTAGCATGCCCCTCAAAATCTAGATGGTAAAGAATTCTGACCCAATCTTTGGGCTGAGCTGAAGTAGCTGCTGTCTACAGGGCCGCTGTCACAGGGTCACCTGTGGGAGATCAACAGCGATTGAACCCCAGGAGGGGCAGAGCTCAATATACAGTATAGCTAATGGGAAGCCATATGCATAAAATGCATAAAATATGACTATTTTTGTCTTAATTTAATAAAACTAAGATAATGCATTTGGTTTAAATGCATTTTGGTTTAATAAAAAGGTACAAGCAGGTACCTATGAAACTTATGATTTCAGTTATTTTGTTCATTTATCCACTGTATAATGTGCCATTAATAGAATGGCTGTTACAGAGGTTTAACTAAACCATTTTTATAGTTACTATATTGTATAATGTAGGTTTATAATGAGGTAAAGGAGAGATTTGCAAGTTAAGTAAACCTCAGAAGAGTGGCACGGTGGTGCAGTAGTTAGCATTGCTGTCTCGCAGAGATGGGGTACTGTTTTCAACTCCTGGGGTGCCATCTGCTTGACTGAATGTTCTCCCGATGTTGGTATGGGTTTCCTCCCACAGTCCAAAGACATGTTGGTAGGTTAATTGGCTTCTTTGAAAACTGGCCCTTGTGTGAGTGTGTCCGTGATTTTGTCTGTGCACGACTTTTAATGGACTGGTGTCCCACCTTGCGCCCAGTGCCTCCTGGGACAGGCCACCGTGACGCTGAATTAGTTATTGAAAGTGATACGATGGTGACGTGATGTAATCCTCGGTATAAGGCATGAATTAGAACCTGTTTATGTTACCCATGTTCTTTATAAATGTTTGCTAGCAAAACATTTTCTGTCTTCATATGTGTCAAGTTTGTTCTTGATGAACATAATGAGCTTTTTCCCCATCTAATAGTTGCAGCTGTAAGACTACAGTGTCTCTCATCTGATGGATTGGTAGTCTGTGACAACATAATGACTTCTTTAGTGAATCAATAAATACAATTCAATCAACTTTGTCTTATAAGTTTTCCACTTCAGGAAATGCTTACAGGCTAAAACCCAATGCAGTATGAATCACAATGTCACCTCATAGAACACTGTTGAGACTAACTGTGTCCTGTTTTCACAGTGACAAAAAACCTTGCCAATGCATAACATTAATTAACCTCAAAGCACTAAATAGGTGGATTGTGGAAGACAATTCACTGTGGTTGCTATTTCTATTTCTGTTAAGTGCATTACTCTGGTGACAAAGATGATTTTGATTTACCTATGTAGACTTTTAAGTGTCATCTTGCAAACATTGCAACAAATTTAAATGTAAACACAGTATATGAAAAGACACTATTTCCTCAGAGTGTGGTAAGGAAATCAGTAATCAAGAGCACAGAGTGTGTCTGATTTCTTAAATCAAATCTACTCATAAGTAGCTAATTTTGTTATCACACATAACAATATACTTTTGGACATGTCATGGATAATTAGAATAGCTGGCACACTGTATATAAAACCTTAAATATGTTGTTTAGTTCTGTAGTACCTGGAAGAATTAAATTACCTGTACATTAAAGAAACTTAACAATGGAAAAAATCTGAAAACAAGTACATTTTTTCCATATATAGGGCCAACACTAATAGGTTGTTTATTTTTCCATCACAAAAATGGATAGATAGAATGGTAAAATATCAGGAAGAAAACAGTTTTGGGAAATTCATGCACATGCTGATGACCACTGTCATAACAGAACAGATGCTTTCTGAAGTGTACTGACAGAATCTGGTTAAATTCCCCATGAGATTTATCACAGAAACAGATTAAAGGGCAAGTTATTTGATTTAAAATGAAGCGGGGACACCCATGTTTACAAGTAATCTGGGTGTATAATCAAGCTGATAGTGCAGATGGAGCTTACACTGAAACAGAAATCTATGGTAGCACTTGTACATGACCTGTATGTTATTGTAGAAACTACTTTCATAGCACTGGATGCCATTTCTGTGCAATAATGCTGCCTGAGAATAGACACTCAGGATTTCCAGTATATTGCACCTTACAACATAATAATGTGCTACACACACTTAGGAAGAGGCAAGTACACATAATTAAATCTAATAATTGAAATACATTTTGGAGAATAACAAAAGGAGCTCATTTTTTTGCATTAAACACTTTAACTGCATGCAAGTCTCTAAAATTCACACTTAAGACTGGTATAATATCAAAAAAGTATATTTTGTTCTGTGCCATCTCTGCGTCCAGCACAGAATTCCCTGTTCCATTGTTGCTGTGCCATACTGAGGTACAATTATGATATAATTTTGACATTTTTCCAATGTCAAAGCTGCCTTCTATATACATCCACTGTTGATCACTATATTTTTATCTCAACTTCTGCATCCCTGAAGAAATACTGTTGAGAAACTACAACCTGTTATACATTTGAAAGAGCATGAGGGGAAAAGGAAAGCAGTCACAAAGCACTGCAACTGATCATAATGCCTCATAACACTTCTTCAATACAATACATTTGTTATTTAGGTTCTATTCCATTCCAACATGATGAAATGTCATAATAACGTGCTTGCCTTTAAACATTTAACTGTTAGATTCAATCTCTGTTTGACTCTGAGACGTAAATATTACTTGACAGCTACAATGCGTGATTTTCACAACTGTGCACTCTACAAATAAGTGAAATGTTGAGTCATGTGCTTGAAAGTGGCATTCATTTACAGGTACTGAGGAATCCACGATAAGCTCTAAGCAAAGGCAGATAGCAACAGCAATATGTGATATTTGGAGCCTAGAAATGAGTAATAAAACTTACTAGTTTTCTAGGAACCTCTTAGGAAATATAATTTAACTTGACAACAGTCTTTCTTCAGAGGTAATTTGCTCGGAATTCGACAACCCTGCATTGTAAAAACCTCAGGT
Source organism: Lepisosteus platostomus (assembly GCF_059453375.1). Lineage (NCBI taxonomy): Eukaryota > Metazoa > Chordata > Actinopteri > Semionotiformes > Lepisosteidae > Lepisosteus > Lepisosteus platostomus. The sequence continues at coordinate 11,307,794 of NC_142630.1, read as the reverse complement.
TCCATCTTAGACGGCTTTCCTGCTAGTGGTCTTTGGAACCAGATTTTTGGTATTCCGAGACCCAGCTAAAAACAATCAACTTTCTATCGTCACAAATGTTCTAATCTCATCTAATTTTCTAACCACTTACTCCCGGTTAGGGTCATGGTGGAAACAGGCTGAGCAGAGCAGACCAGACTTTCTTTCCCCCAGCAACAGTCTAGCAGCTACTTCTGAGGGACTCCCAGGTGCTCCCAGGTCAGCCAAGAGATATAGTCCCTCTAGTGTGTCCTGGATTCGCCCCAGAGTCTCGTCCCAGTGGGCCACTGCCTGGTACACCTACAGTGGCAGGCATGAAGGCATCCTTACCAGTTGCCCAAGCCACCTCAATTGGATCTTCTCAAGCAGTGACTCTATTCCAGGGTCCTTATGGTTGGCCAAGCTCCTCACCCTGTCACACAGAGTAGGTCCAGCAGCCCTACAGAGAAACCTCCTGGGATCGTGACCTTGTCACGATGGAGGGGGTTGAGTGCCAGAAAGAGTTTTAGAGCTATGCTGTCAGGAGCTTTGTGCTCCTGGTAATGTTATCCTTGGCAAATTGGTCTTTGTTGTGGATAGATAAACAATGATCCAAACATATTCCCATGATGGTTACATTGGCAGCATTCCATGATGGCAGAGAACCCTGTCCGGATCAGGGACACTTCAATCCACACCTGGACCAGGCCTGGAGGGTGGTAGTCACTGGCTTTGCCCAAAATGGTGACATGGAGCCATTGTGTGGTCTCACCACCCACAAGGCAAAGGATGGAGGTCAGGTGTGATGTCAGCTGGGCATCTGGCACGAGTGGGGTGGATCTGGATTCTCAATTTTTTTCCCCCAGAAAATACAACTTTTACGTGGAGAAAAACAAAATATTCCTCTAAATTTCTTCCTAAGAATTGACTCTTTCCTGTGACTGTTACGTTACTAAAGATTTTCATTGCACAGCACCATTGAAGTCAAAAGGTTGTATACATAAATATAACAGGGGGTTAATTGAGAGTAATTAATCGAATGGAGAAGAAGAAAATAATAATCAGAAAAGAATAGGGAGGAAGATTAAAAACATGGAAACAGCAATTACTGTACAAAGCACAGCTATGGTGGCATAATAACTCTTCATTTAATATTGGGAAAGGTCTCTAAACAACCTGTGTGAAAACTGAAATCAAATTAGGTTTATTTGGTAATTAAATGTATTTCAGTTCCTTTCTCTTTCATAAATCGCAGTATGAGGCAAACTCTCCCAATTGGGAGATTAAATAAATCAAGATTAAACAATCAAGTGCCAATATGACACTCAAGATGCAAGCAGACACTAAATAAAAGTGGGAAGCCCAGTAGAATTAAATCAGAAGGTTTCTGCTAGCAACACTGTTTTGCAGACTACAAAGCATGAAGTAGGAAAGATGCTTAAAATTCAGAAAATAAATAAGGGCATATAGTTCCCATTATTTAATGATATTATTCTGAAAATACTATAAAAGACAACAAGAAAACAACAAAAAAACACCTAAAATGAATCCCCTAATCTCTGAAGCTGTTAAAAAAAGATAACATTTCCTGGCTGTCAATGGCTTTGATGACAAGAAAATGCAAGCTTGAAAACCTCCATGCTGGCTCTTATGATATTAATACATTTAAAACTTAATTACATGTTTTAATTTAGGCTGCTGTCACTTTTCCCAGTATAGAATGGACAGAAACAGCAGCTTTGAAGCACCCTTTCAAAATACTGCAGTAATAGCCCATACTTAAAAAAAAGGAAAATTGTATTTTGAAACTAAATTGACTTCCAATACTATTTTTCCATTATCATTATTTTTATTAAGGAAAGAAAGAGAGAGAACTAAAGTGTAATCATCACCCAGAAAACCTAAACTACAAAGTGCTCCAGTATTTGGTTTTGAATGAATGACACAAGCTTGAGATAATACTTTTAGTGAGCAAAGGAATAACATTTATCGATGAGACATTATGATTACTAATACTGTATTTTGTAAGCACTTAAATAAGAACACACTGACTTGCAAAAGTATTCACTTTCAATGGTGCCCCATTTTGAAATTACAAAAACGATGTTTTATGAATTAATTTTATTCAAATCTGAATTCTCAAACTGAAGACTTATTGTATAAATGTAAGACACATTACAGTAAATATCGGCTTTAAATAAAGTGGGCTGTGACAGATATATGCTGTATAAAATATTTAGACCTATGAACTCAAAATATGGTGGAAGCACCTCTGGCAGCAAAAACAGCCACAGGTCTTGTCTGGTAAGTCTATTAACTTTGCACATCTTGGTGCAATTTTTCCCATTCTTCCATGCAGATTTGTCCAAGTTCTCTCATGTTGCTTGGGACCCTTATGGAAATTTTTTTTAAGTCCCTCCACAGATTCTCAATAGGAATCAAGTCAGATTCAAAGTCAAGACTTTGGGCCACTGAAGGCTATTCACTTTCTTATTCTTAACCTACTCCAGTGTAAAGCTGCTTTGGATCACTGACCTGCTCAAAGTTAAATTTTCAACATGGTTTTCAACCAAGTCTTACGTAGACTGAAACAGGAATTTTAAGACTTGCCTGTACTTTGCTCCATCCATTTTTCCTCGAGTCTGAACAGTTTTTCTAGTCCCTGCTGAGCAGAAGCATCTCTGTAGGTTAATACTTCTACCATCATGCATATGACATGGGTTTTCCACTGTGCTATATAAGCCAGGTTTGTGTAGGGACTGGTTGACTGATACACATTTTTTCCCATTTCACTGAACCCTGTATATCTTTCAAAACTGTCATGGGCCTTGCAGTGACACCAGTTTTCAATTTTGCCTGATCTAGGCACTGTTGGGGTACTATGATGTACCTTCCATTTCTTTATGATTGAACAGGCTGTGCTCACAGGGATACTTTGATTTCTTGTGCCCCTCTGAACTGTGTTTTTCAATATTGATCTTAGTTTTAAATTTAATATCTGACCAAGAAGCCTCAGAGAGACATGTTTTTATTTAGAAATTATTAAAGAACCATCATTATTGCGCTCAGACAGTGCATGCTTAACTTAATGTGTAGCTTATTAAGGTATTCTTGTGCACCTAAATTAATTTAGGTTTTCCACAGCAAAGGGTTTGTGCAGAGAAGGGTGCACATATAACAACATGATTCAGTACAAGCTGAGTGTTTATGAAATTGATATTCCAAAGTGTCAAAGCGGCAAGGATTAAACAAACAAAAAGTGGAAACTGTGGGTAAGTGTCTGGATACTTTATGGAGACTGTATAATCTGACAGATCAGACGTGTAATACTACTACTATTAATAATAAATTATTTTTGAGTTCTTTTTATTTTGTCTTTATTTAGCAATAAGCACTATAAATACTCCTCACATACTAGATCTTCTCATAAGTTCTTCACTCTGTCTTCATTCATCACCATGCACTGGAGTATTCAACCATATGAAGAATACAATATGCATTTGAGAGCCTGAAAATACTCTGCTACAGGCTTTGTTTTCAGAACTGAGCGCTTCAATGCATGTGCTCATCTCGTGCTCCACTCAGTCACATACTACCATTACTCTTGCTTTCGTACATCCACCCAGACAAGTGATTAAAAAGAGCTTGTGGAGGATAAGAATTACATGATTAAATCAACAGAGGAAGCACATAGCCACGTGTCTGATTAAACTGACCAAAGAAGACAGTAGAGTTAAGCTTCTGGCACCTCAGGGATTAAACTTTCCTTAGCTATATAAGACTTCCTTAATACCGTTCTCTTCAGATACATTTATTAATTCCTACCATGTAGTCTTGAGTAGCAGTAAGATAGGTGTAAGTATTTTTTACAGCCTACCCAAGGCCATTCATAAAAAGTTGCATGATATTAAAAACAGATTCCACATTTGCAAAAGACAACTAAAAACTCTGTATGCCTCCAGCTATTACTTTAATTAGATTCTTTTTACCTCATTATCTTAAATCTTTTCCAATTACCAGTGCAACTTTACTAGCTACAGGGCAGCTGCTGATATAAGTGGGCTGTAACAGCGCACTCACCTCCCAGTTGTGTTCTTCAGTATTGCCAGTGCGTCTGGAAAACCATCCATGTTGTAGTCCCCGAGGTGCAAGGTAATAGGGTTGTAAAGGTTAAACTGAGATTCTGTTTTAGGCGGAACAAAGCCCCAAAGCGTGTCCTTTTTCTGAAAGTCTGTTAAAATGGGAATCCACCGGATCTAGAAAAAACAGAGCGACAAACACAATTTATACCCGTACAACAACATAGTCCTAGCTTGTTCTGACAAACAAAAATTAGGTGATGCGTAACAAATATCAGTCAGACATATTTTTTTGACCTGAAGGAAGCTAAACGTTAAGGACCAGTCCCTGCATCTGTGGGCGTGAAATACAGATCTGACTTTATTTTACTCTCATGTGAAAGGTATTCATAAATATTGCAATAAATATCCAGCTTAAGGAAATTATGAGAGAAAGAAACTGCCCTGTTTTCTCCCACTCTTCCCAGATGTGATATTTTGGTAACAAAAACACAATCAGAATAATAAAAAATGGAACAGGGATTTTCGCTTTCTCCAGGGAGGCCATCTACATACAATCAGGCCTCAAAATTTATGAGACGTGTTAAGACACACCGTTTCCACTTTAAAAACATGCGTGCCTTTCCTTGGTGATGGACTTGTCTTCTCTCACTCATAGTTGGATCAATCGGGATGGAATGTACATTAAACCTGAATGACCACTAGAGAGCCAAAAAAATGGAAATTGCAGCATTGTGCATATCTTTTTAAGATAGGCATTCAGACAGAACACTCATAAAAAACCATAATAAATAAAACATTGTCATCCACCCAGTGAGAAATCATTTGAGAGCCACAGTTGAACCACAAAACAAATCCTATTGACAGTACCTTTACTTGAATTTGAAAAGATTACCCGGAAATTTTGTTCAAAAGTCTTCCTCACTTAGAGGCCACATGCTTTGCATGTAAGTATGCTGTACATGGCTTTTGCTTGGGTTAAAGCAGAAATAAGAATTACAAAGGAAAGATTCTTTAAAGCTTTAAATTGCCGAATACATAAAGGATAGAATTAATCTTTATTTGTGCAGCACATATTTTATTTATTGCCCAAGACATAAACACTAGCTTTTGAATAAAGAACGAAGATGGATGTTATAGTTCAAAGGATTCACAAATGTTAAAATTGTTTGCCTGGGGTATTCATATTTTTTCCTGATTTCTTTTAAATCTGTTACAAAATACTGTAAATGCAATTTGTCTAGTTAAACCGGTTAAGAAAGTAAAATTAGTTAAGATTTCCATTACAGTTGTATACAGCATCAAGAGATGCTACAGGCTTTGTTTGAAAATAATGAATACATTTAGAAACAGGTGTATGATTGTGAGAGTAAGTGCTTTGCTATGAGGGCCTATCTCATGATCATTATTACCAGGTATTGAAACATATTTTCTATAGATCATATCAATTTATTATGGCTGTAACACATTTCAATGCTGTAATGAGATGCTTGAAAATGATCTTTCTAGGGAAATGACTGACTAGCAATGCACCATGTGTTTAGTCAAAGAATATGTGGAGGTGTTTGAGTCAAAGCTGTTGAAATTTCAGGATGGCAGCCAACAATTCATCTTCAGGACTCTTGAGTTCTCCCTAGCATCTGCTCCTATTTAAAAAGTAGGATATAATTTGCAGGAAACAATTCCTGCATTTAATGAGCAAAGCCATTGGTGGCATTTACAAGAACAAGTCTAAACCTATTTTGTTATGGTGATTTGGTGGTACTTTTCAGGAAATGTGCGGCTGTGTGACGTTTTAGAAAGAGGAACTACATTAATATTGGTAATAGTAATAGACGATTCCCATTAGTAGAAGCAGCACTACTAAGCATTCATTCACATTGAAGAAGCAGCCCCGTTTAATTAAAGACGTGTTTTTTTCTTAAGATATTTGCGGTGATACTGCTGGATTAAAAAAATATATAGACTATGATAAGATCAGGAATTACTTCAGCCACCTTCCAGAACAGTCAAGGTCTTAAACACATTCCTATCCCTAGCACCAGTGGTAACTTCACACGATATCAACCTTCACCACCATTGCCTGCCATCTAAATTAGAAAAGAATGATTCTGAACATCACGTTGAGACTCACATGCACTGTTATGAAGACTACACAACTAAATTACAAGTTGTCTCCCTACATTATAAAATACTGTGTGGTACTTGTTTTATTTTCGTACCCCTTTAGGCACAGTTTTCTTCTGTGCAACACACAACACATACATTCACATATATGTAATATGTTATATATAATATAACACATAAGTTATGTATAATATAACTTTAATACAGTTGTTTAGATAAATGTATTACAAACAAACATACTGTTGATAGTAAAATGATCACTCTTCTGTTACATTCTGTACATTGAAGCAAGCTTTCTTTGCCTTCTTAGATTTTCCTGTTCGGGTATGGCTTCAATAATGGGTTGTGACTTAAGTGCTTTGAGTGCAGTGTTCAGAAAAGCATTATATAAGTATAAGTGTTATTTATTAATTATTTATTTATGACATTACACCAGACAAATGGGATCTTGACTGTTGGAATATGGAATATGGAATAGAGTAAGACTGTTCTTCCATTTCACATTGCATTTTGTGAGAAAATGGTTGCCCCTTCTCTTTAAAGTCATACCACTTTTGTTTTTTCACAATGTGCCTGGTTCGTGGATACTATGTTACTAAACTATGCTAGAAAACTCAGCCATTTTGGGTTATTTAGTTCTAGCACACATTTACTTACTTTAAAGTTAAGAGTTAAGCATAAATTTGAATACTGACATCATGCGATGCATGCTCCTCCCAGTGTATAATCTGAAGCCTTTAAATGATGATGCAAGGGTAAGAAAATTCAACCTAAGATTAGGCTCTCTCTCAGATATATACAAATTCATGAACATACTCTGAATTGCACAACTAATCAGTAGAAATGGACTGATTTGGAATTCAGCAACGATGTCACAAGGCATCTACATAATTCAGCATAGGAGTGTTTATGTACCACACTGCGGTTCATCCTGTATCTCTAGAGATGTGCAGGTATGGAAAAAAGTTTTCAAAAATAAATATTTTAGCTAGTAAGAGATCTGCCTACAGAACATGCATTCATCTTAAACCAAATCAAGTTTGTCTTTGAGACATTCCCTAAGTGCTCCCAACAGAGACATAACTGGAGGGTTTGGAGCCAGAGTACAGTATAATATAAAATAAAACTTCAAATGCAGTATCAAAACAAATTACTACCACACGCTAAAGGTGAATATATTAGAGATGAGATTAATAGGGCCAACACATACACTGTACACAATTAACTTTGACACTGACTAAGCTGCTCTTTAAAATAAAGTATAATGATGTTGAGAACAATAAAATATTTTTTTATCAAACATTTTTTAAACTCCTCACAAAAAGCTGTTGTCATATCTCTTTAACATTGAGGTAGTGGACAAGAAAATTGAAATACCAATGTAAAGTTACTTAATAGGGAGCTGGGCACAACAGGCTGACGTTTGTAGCCATTTGATCTGTAGTGGTATGCCAATTTTGCCTTACGTTTCAACTTAATGCATGGATATTACGATCCTGAAATACGTGCTACCATGCATTGTTAAGCTGTTTTACTTACTTAAAGCTCCCGCCAAATGAGCCCCCCAGATGAACCGTTTTTCAAAATCACTTAAGTCTGCAGCCATGACAGCCATAATTGTAGGCTTCCAGGCCTGTCTAGCATTTTTCTGCATAACCATAATTAATGGACATGTCACTCTTTTACCCAGGTGTTTTCTATTTTTTTTTCCACTAACTTTTGCTGAGGTTTTCCTTATGCTGTAAAGGAACGCATTTTACTGTTGCTTTTATCATGCTTTGTCATACTTCCCTGAGTACAATGATGTCCAGAAGTCAAATATCTCTTAGTAATGGTTTATTAAAGGTTTGGTCACTATACTATTGCTATCCAAAAAACAGACATCAATGTCGGCTGGTTTGGACTTCCAGAATGGATCCATGATAAGCCATATGGATAAAACGTGAAAACTGAGATATATAGCAATAAACCTATATGTTCAGGTGGGTAGCTGCGTCAGCATGCGTAGGCTGCAAAGGAACAAGTAATAGGTTTATTCCATGCTGAAAAAAAGAAGAAGGCTCACACCTGAAGAAGGCTCCACGGCCAAAATGTTGTGTTCTCTTTCTTCTTTTTTTCACCATGGAATAAACCTATTACTTGTTCCAAATAAACCTATAATACCAGTTTTAAAAAATGTACTCTGCCAGTGAGAGTGCCTTTGGTGTCTTCACTGCATACTAACTGGTGAGTCAGACCGATATTGGTGTGCTTATTTTGTGCAAAAGATAATTTAACTCAATTTTCCATCAACAAAATTATTAAAAAGAACAATATTTTTTAAATTAGTTTAAAGAATATCAGAAGAAACCATCAAGTTCAGCATTTTAACAGAATCAAACCACAAAATTCCAATTTGAAGAAATAGACCTTCTGACATCAATCTCATGACCAAGCTATGCCAGATTGTTAGCAACATATATTGCAATTTGCTCCAAAGACCAAACTTGAACAGCTCTGACTGATGCAAAGGAAGGATAATTAAAACTGTTCTCTTTCTACAATATACCAAATGCAAATAATCTTTGCCAGGTTACAAATGAAGATAAATTAATAGAAAAAGAGTACTGTGTGGATGCCCGTAGTGAACAAATTGGGAGTTACTTAAAGGGCTTTGAACATGTAACCTATATATCAAGATTCTGGATGTGACCACATTTCCCCAGTAAAAACATTCAGAAAGACGAATACCACGATTGACTATGGAAATACAACAAAAGAGCAGTCCTCTTCTTACAATGTGACTAAGAAGCCATGATCTGTGATTTTGGCACATAGCCTTGCAGCATATTTTTGGAGAAGAGGGGGAGCACTTTATAAGTCATTTACCACAGAAGCTTCAACAAGCTTACAAAATACATCTCAATTTAAAAATGGAAATAAAATATTGTGGGTATGTAAATCAAATTGTGAAATATTTGCAAGCACGGGGGTGGATGTGCATTTTTATGCTCGTTTAAAATACAAGGTTGAACACATTCAGAATATTAATGCTGGCCAAATTATGTAAGCACCATTATTGATGCACAGTGGTCTATCTTAGAAATCCAAGCTGGGAGCATCTCTGGCATAGTGGCTTAATATGAATGCAGGCTGGCTCTGTGGCTGCAGCTTGAAACGGCACAGTTTCACACTCACTGTGCCAGACGACTTTGAATCAATTCACAAAGGGTCAGCCTTCTTTTGAGGCCAGTGCTTTCCTTTAAAGGCAGAAACTGGTTTATGGAAAGGGGTTATTCTAGAAGATTCTTTTTTAGGAAGGCAATACATGTCACTGGTTCACATACTTTTTCAGACAAAGACATTTAATGTTGGATCATTCTGATCAATAAATGAATGAAAAAGTATATCCTTTTGCGTGTTATTTGTTTCATTGGGTTCTCTTGATCTATTTTTATGACTTAGATGAAGATCTGATCACATTTTAGGTCAAATTTATGCAGTAATTAAAAAATTTCTAAAGGGATCACAAACTTTCTAGCACCACTGTATCTATAAATTTACTGGGAAAAATTAAGACGAATCCTTAATTTAATGTAAGAAACACCATTTCTTGAAGGCAACTATCTTATTAACAATTAAATGCCTAGAATTACATTTACTGTATTTTGCTATGCCAATCCTGAATCTACAGGTAACACAGATTCCACATATACTACACAGGTAGATCACTTGAATAATCTTAAACAGAAGTAATCCAAGGTACTAGCAACAGAATATGAAACATCATGATCAATACCGTTTAAGGCAATGATACATTGAGTAACAAATTAGCATAGTCAAAACAATGAAGATTATTTACTTGAAAATAAATACCCATGAAAAATTAAACTCTTTTTCAAAAATGCCAGTCACTGTAATGTCACTGTATAATATCATAATATTGTTCACTTTAGATGAACACCAAAAATGTAATATTTGTAAACCATTAAGCAAAGTGCTTGAATTAAATTATGACATGCATTAGTGATGGGTAAAATAGTTTAATACACTGTCGACATGTTTTGGTTTTGCTTGAAAATAAGAGGAATAACAAGGTTTTAACACAAAGAGATCTGTACATATGGCACCTTTTTTGCCCAATTAAAAACTGAAACAAAGGGACTAGTTAACCCATGTCATAGTGAAAGTTTATATTATAATTTTTCTTTGGCAAAAGCTGATCATTCCAGTGACACCATATAATATATTAATGTACAGCACCAAATCAATCATTTTTTCCCTGAGTGTAAACTGAAAAATATACTATAAAGTTCCTTTATATAAATGATAAGAAAAGAAACATATTAATAGTAAAAACACATTGAAAAACATATTAGGATGAAGATGATGCAGACTGTATTGCCCACTCATATTTAGTGATGTTTTCTGTCAGCAGCAACAGTATAGTATTTAAGTGACAGTACCTACAGTATGTATTTTTTAAATGGCTATTCAGTGAAACGCATTCAACCTCCAACTTGCACAGTACTGCTTTTGTGATAAAAAAATACAATAACCTTGAGATGTTCTATGTAGTCTGTGAGGGTAAATTTTTATGGCTAGACTAAAAGACTCCAGTATAAGACTAGCACAACTAACCATTACAAGCTACTGCAATTAAAATTATTCACTTTGGGTATGAACCATCACGTTAAGTGTATTATGCAACACACTTGAATATTTCACAGATCAGAACTATATCTCTGAAGTTGTGTAAAATTAAAAAAACATCAAATTTAAACAAGGAGTTGCATTAATTTCCTCTGAAAACACAATAAATCAGATTGTGAACATTAAAACATCTCATTCTAAACACACACCTGCTAAACAAGTTGGCAAATGCAAGCTAACAGTGTCTCAGTTGATCAGCAGGAGTTCTTTAATTTATATACATATAAACATTTTTCATTGGCATCCAAATAGATGTTTACAATCTCTAATAAAGTGTTTTACTTTCAACTTTTTTCATTCAATTGTTTATTAAACCGAAACATAATAATGCAAGCAAATCTAAATTTTATTGATTCTACGCAAAATAAAACATGCTTCATTAGTCTGAGAAATTAAATTTTTAGAACACAGAAATGCAACGGTACAAAGAATTACATTATATCAATAAATTTAGGTCTGCACACTCAGGGAGATCATTTATGAATGCACTGATAAGTAAGAAAACTGCTAATTTCCAAGTTGATTTCTGCCTTTATAGTCTTTTGGCTAATTTTGCTTCTCATTTTATTATGATTATATACCAAGCATCAGAAGAAACACTGGTTCTAAATGTAAAAAAAAAAACTCATATAAGGTTTTCAGGAGAATAACAATTATATATATTTTTGGTACCATGTTTTCTAACATTTTATCGAAGAGACATGACCAAATTAAATTCATTATGTTGATTAACGGCATTCACACTGTGTGTCTACTGTTAAAGTCACAGCCTATCAGGGTATGTGGCCATGAAGAGGAGGAGGAAGAAGAAGGAAAAATGAAGAAGCCACTTAAGCTGTTTATCTGCAACCCATGCTTTGCAGCAGGATGCTCATGTTATTTTATGGTATTCTGTCCTGTTCCCTCATATAGCCACATAGTTAGATGCCAAATCTTCCAAACTCATCCCACAAATGTTCAGTGGAGCTCAATTCTGGCAAGTAGGGTATCCACGGCATAACTATCTGCTGCCACACAACCATTATCCTGCTGAAATACTGTCAAATCAGAATCAGCCCGGAGAAAAGGCTTGTAATTCTGTGCACTCAGGTTGTCATCAATAGTTACAGATTGACATCTGCAGCAATTAGACATTCCTACCCAAAATATCACATTTTGACCTCTCCTTCTTTTTTGCTGAGATATTATCATTCACAGTCTCCTAAATCATGGTTTGTCATTCAGCCATGTCTGGCTGCAGCATTTTCCCAGGTTATAAATTACTGGCTGTGAACACCCCAGAGAGTCAGTAAATGTGCACTGACTTAGTCCTGCCTCCTTCATACCAATGGCAGAAAGGTATTGTATATACTTTTGAATCCAGTTTGAACCAACAGTGCAGGAGTTTAGCACAAAAACAGTCATAACTAGAGTGTTTGTGAACAAAAGATTAATTTAAATGCCATTATTCAACCTCCTTTCAGTATGACATGAAAACCACACTAAAGGTGTAGTCTACCTTAGTTTGCATGAACAATCAACACTGGAATTATCCTTTTTTCTTTGCTGGTATTTTGTTGCAAATAAACAATAATAAATTAAGTAGAATAATATGGAAACCTAATGAACTCTGAATAACCCTCACGTGTACTAGATGGTACAGATTATGTCTTGAAGAGAACTGCTGAATGGATATAATGAGATATATTCCTTTGAGGGGCTTGGATTTGAGGATACTGCTCCAGCGCATTTTACATCTCTTCTACTTTAAAATTAACAACTAAATGATAAATTATGTTTAATAAATTAATAAAGTATCTTCCCTATTATATATACTTATTGGAGGTATTTACAGTAAAAAAGAAGAGTTGAAACATTCTGCAAAAATATTTTTGAAAATTGAAGAACCTTGTATAGTTAAGAAGCCAAAGCTTTTTCTGTTTTTATTCTCTATGCATTCAACATTGAGATAAAGGGCTGAACCAGTGATTGAGAGCAGTACACACTGCACACATTAACTGTAATGCTGCATCTGGCACTGATAAGTTTTGTTTGTTAGTGGGGTGGTGAAAGAGGGGGGACAGAGGCATAAATTCAAACACAAAATGGATGCAGTGTTTGTGCACATAAAGATTTAGTGGCTGGGTCAGACTTTGTGCTTTCTTGGGACATAATTGAGTTAAACAATGTCTGCAATTTACACTCTCTGACTTGTTAACGGGATCCACTGTTGTGGTTTCAGGACAGACTCGTCATACTGTGACTGACAGTTGTCAGAAGGGCTACCTCTATCAGTGAAGCATTGTGTTCAACCTGTTCACTTTAATGCGACTTATTTATTTATTTATCAGTGACACCCAACAGCACACAATGTTTCACTGACAGAGGCAGCTTTACTGACAACTGAATAAAACTGAGTGTGATATTCTTGGTGAATTCATGGATCGAAAAATGCTCTGTGAAACTTGGCAGCTGTTGTTTTCACAAAACAGAAAAAAAGTGGATTAGGACAAACTCCAAGACTACTCAAAGATTTTGCATGTCAACCTTTGACACTTGGCTAATGTTCAGCTGAATCATTCCGCAAAATGAATGAAGGTGCTGTCAGCTCATTCAGCACTAACATGGCAATTCTTTTGCTCTACAGATGCTCCTGAACTCAGAATGTAAATAACGCAAATGCCTCATTAAAAGTAGCAGGGGGTGCAGGTGACACTGTTGAGACAGTGAAAATGCATGAAGATCATCACCTATCACTGTGACAAACCTCTCTCAACCTTGAAGGCACCTGTAAGTGTCAGAACTCATGAATACGTCCTTTCCTTACTGCCTGGTCTCTTTTCCTGGCTGAAACCAACGTTTAAAATGTAAATGGAAGGTTTGTACAGAAGATTTTCCCCCTGAAAAGAAGACATTGAGCTCTCCATATAAAGAACTGAATCAACCATAACTGATCCCACTGTGAATGATGCTTTGAGAAGTCAGTTACTGAGATGATAATGGCCATTTCGAAAGCTTCAGTGCTCATATGATCATTCGTCTTCTACATATGCACTTATCAAAACAACACTGCCTGTGATTATTTCAGTTTGGGTATGCCATTTGTACTTGATTTTATGCAGTAGCGTGTTTTACTCAGTATACATGTGCAGGCAGGGAACAATGCATAGGTCTAGTTCTGGTGGTTTAGTCTTAGTCTGACTATTAATAACAATTTAACGCAATAACTGGCCTTTATGAAACCAATTTAACCCTTACCTGTGGTGTCAACCTGCTACAGACCTAAGAGACCTAAGAAATTGCTTGGATTGTGGAACACCATGGAAGGAGACAGATATGTTTCACTGTTTTAAGACATCGTGACTAAAAATGGAAAGCACACATGTGTAAGTATGAGACCACTAGTTATTTACTGCATAGACTAGCATTTTTTCATTGATCCAATACTAAACAAATTAAGTACTAAAAAAGACAGATAGCAATTATTGTCAAGTGTGTGAAAATTAACATCTCATACTGTACACTACATTAAAATTGAACAAATTTCTACATGTTGGATGAGGAATTCCAGAAATGCAAAACAATATCACATGTTCTTCCTTCTCCATGTACACTATGTAGCATTCAAGCCTTCCCATGCAATTTTTAGCAATTGCATAAAGTCTATGGCTCAACAAAGAATTATGGGTGGACTTTCCTCCAGATATATTACAGCAAGCAAACCATATGCTTCTGCTGTATGTGCATTTCCCTTATGGGCTGTTCTGTGCATAACAGGCACCTTAACATATCTGCTTTCAGCCCAAATCCTGGCAGATATATATTACTAATATTGCAACTGGTTACCTAAACAGAACTCCTTTGAACACGGGTTGTAAAGAGTATTGTTCAAAGCTTATCCATATAAATGGGATTTACATTTAATGAAAACATTATACTTGTAAAATACAAATATGATCACACATATTCTTCTAAAACAGGATATACTGTATCTAAGGCTTTCTCTAATCTTCACAATTGCAGCTGGAGATGCTTCTCATTTATTGGACATTTAACCATCACATGACAAATATTCACTGTAATATCTGAATTTTGTTTTATGCGATACCGCATAAATATATAAAAAGTAAAACAGAACGGCGTTAAATTCTAGTGTCAAAAGTATAGAGTTTCTACAGTTTGTTTCAAAAAGTGGCTATGCAGTCACAAGTTGTAAGACCTGTCTGATTTGTAAACCCCTTCAGGATAATGTTGGAAACAAGCCAGCAATTTTTCCCTAAAAAAGTCTTACTTTGTTTATCTCCTGCAAAATATGCTTCTTTTCTATCCGTTTTACCTTCTGCACAAAATGTGACTATGACACGGTTTGTGTAAAGACCTGCCAATTACAATTGTGTGCAAAAATTCGCCTTGGAAACCAAGTATAAAAAAATAATAATGACTCAACACAAATAGTCTACTTAAAAAAAGAATACCAATTTGAGGGTCACCGAGTACCCCCCAAAAAAACACGAAACCCTCTTTGCAGTGATGAGGCACTTCAGTAAATAAACAACACCTCCCATCAGCAACATTTATGCACAAGAGCACTTACAGACAGGTAGTTTTACAAAACAACATCACGATGTCAAATAGAAGATGTCGCAAGCCAATAAAGGATTTTGTCCTTGTATGTCATATATGACAAATTGTTTCCTTCCACGTTTCTGCTAAAAGCAGAGCTTTTGCATACAGTACCTCCTTATTCCCTGGGCTGCTGACGTATATTGCACTTTTCTGACAGCCATCATCCATACAGACAGGCAGCAGGTGGTCTTGAAACCCATCACCATCTGCAAAAACGGAAACAAAAAGTGAGGCTGCTTCAGACACCTAATGACTTTCATAGAATAAAGTATACATGATAACAATGTGAATTACAGACAACAGATAATCGGGTGAATATACATCAGTACAACAAATTACAACCCACTGCCTTTTACATGTGACTTCTGCCTCTGGTATTAAGGCACTCTGAACTAAAATTATATGCATTTGTATTTTTGTCACATTAAAAAAAAAAAATCTGATGTAATGTTAAGGAAAATGCAATTGTTGTACCTGTGCAATACCTAGAGGCATATAGGTAAAATGTGTGAGGATGTAGGCATTTATCGAACATGTATTTGTTTGCTGATCAAAAAACACATCCTGGAACCTTTTGCTTTTTGCCATGTCAATTTCAATTAATAATACAATTGTGAAAGTCATCATTGATTTAAACATGATTTCTCATGAAACATCATCTCCATATGCTGCTCGAAGATTAGATCACCAAGGAGGTGATGAATGATGGCCCATCTACTCGTGTCAAAAACATTGTAATAAGATCAAATTATTAAGAACAAATAATGCTGATTTATAACAAGCTGTGTCCAATGGCACTATTGGACAATATTGAGTACAGTTAGGTATTTCAACAAAATAATAGTAAAAATATTAATAAGCAAGTTGTTTCATTCCTAATATTGTGCTAGTCATTGTGATTCTTGATTATAGTAAATCCAATTAATGAATTATGCAACAGGGCACTGTCACTTCAAAAAGCAATTACTGGTATAATAAAGCAGATGGAATGTTTTGTCTAGCATATGTTCTGTATCCATTAAGTCTTCAGATTCATTATAATAAAACAAAGGCTGCAACTGAATGAAGCCGATCAGTGTCCCTACTTACAGAACAGAACTTTGGCAAAAACGTAACCTTCTAGTGTATTTATAGACATTTATCAAATAAAAACATGGACTGACACTTTTGAATTATAGGTTTAAAACCATTAACAGACTAATTATCTCAGTTATTTGCTTTGGTAGTTTTCTAAGATGGTTTTCACTACATCTGCAGGAAGTAACTTGGAAACTGTATCACATGAATGAAAAAAGAGCACTGCCTTCTAATATCTCGGACAGAAAATTCTCACCTAATTTTCACAAATAAGCAAGTCTGGTACCCATGAATGTTAAAAAAAAATCAATAAAACACAAAAAAACTCCAGTAATGCTTTATTTGAATGAGGCTGTAGAATGGCTTCATAATTCCCTGTAAAGTGTTGTACATGTGATTATAACGTTTCACTTAGCAGTTACAAAGGGATTATGAAACCATTATACAGCACATTTCAAATAAAGCATTTCCTTTGGTGAACTATTTACATTTTGCAATACATTTTTTGGATACAAAATTATACTGTTATACTGTTTAATGAAGACCCTTTCATGCAATCATTTGCTGTCCTTCAGATTGTAGGATGTTTTCTTCATATATTATTTTAATGTACCTCTGAAATTCTTCTTCTGGTGTGACTGCCATGGCTACGATCAAAAGAAGAGAACCTTCTTTGGGAGCCCAAAGTCTGACATCCAAATGACATTACAAACCCAACAGAGCTGATAGTGAATGGTCATATTTCAATGCTTGTTAGTGCCGGCGCAGGTGAGAGCACTGATGCTCATGAGTCTCTCCTCTCATTTAATACATAAAATCTTTATGTATCTACAATCAACAAGTCTAATTATTTTATGAGTCTCCTTAATGTTGTTCATTATTCAGCTCCCTACGATAAAGTAAGAATGGTGACTGCATGGTAGACAATAAGTTTGCTTTCAGTTTTCTCAAAAACTCAAGAGCTGAAGGCTGCATTTGCAGATTTCAGGTGATGCTGGGTGTTTTTTTTATCAATATCAGTCATCTGTGAAACTTAAATCACAAGGTATAAGAAATGCTCTAATTCTTCAGAGACTCATGGTGAATCAAAATCAATGTCACTGAGGTGTGTGAATTTTGCACTTGCTGAGAATTTTGGTCTTCTTAATTTTAAGTCTCCTCATATACCTTAATGAATATTGCTGACATTTGTCTGGAGATCCATTTATGTCAAAGCACATACTATAGCATCATCACCATACTGGAGTTTGACTGAAGTTACTCCATGCTCTTTGCTTTATGCTCTATATTAGAATCAGAAATAATGAAAACAGAGTCACATCAGAGTCGACGATGACACACCAAAGTTTGACTATTGTCTGGAATTCAAATGGTTCAGTGATGGATCTGCTCCATGTGTGCTGTCTTGACATCTTCCCAAGTAGTGTTTATACCTTTCCTCTGTTCTTGATTGAGGATGAAGAGTTTTTCCTTAATGCATTCTCCTCTCTTTTGGTTGGTTCCTAGAGAGCTTTCATTTTCTTTTCAGGTCGTGTTTGAGATCTAATTTGATAAACATATTTGAACAGATAAGATGGGGTCCAGCAGTCATGAACTCCTGTTTTAAGCATGATATTAAATATGGGCAATGTCAAATTCAATCATATTCTAGTGTATTGATGCCTACCATGGCTCCTTGTTAATTTGAGACAAAGAGTCAAGGGAAGCGCTTTGAGAAGCCACCTTTAAATGCGCATATAAAATAACGTTTATTATTATTATTAAGGGGCATTCACTGATTCCAACAGGTAACTCATGAATGTGGTTGATGATTCATGCTTGATGACAAACTGAGCTCCATGAATCTGACATTCTTCCTCTGATTTTCACTTGTAGAAGAAAATATTGTCACTTCTGTATACCTTGGGCTTCTGTATGCTTTGGGAAATGTAAACATTTCCATTTAATCAGTTTTCACTTAGGGTGATATTGATATCATGTCTCTGGAGTCCTTGGGCCACAAATGAAGTACAGCACTCTGTGTAAATTTGTCTAGACTATCTTTTGTGATTTTCAATGGCAAGAAGGTGATTTCTCCGTATGGGACTATTTAATCATACGTGATGAGGCAGACTATTTTTTCAGGAACCTTTTCTAGCCTCGCCCCCAGAATGGTTGAGCATGGTGGATCCTCAGAAGGGCTGCACAGTCACAGTTGTAGTTGCCAAAATGCACTTCAACCTCAACTCAAGGCCTTGACAATCCTCTTGTAACAGTTCCCAGATCATGACTATGAGCTTCTAGACATGACTGACCTTCTTCGGTCACCATTAGCTGGTCACCAAAGGGCTTGGACCATGTGCTAGGGATGGAACAAGTCTCTGTATGACATCTGCTATTTGTGGAGAAACCACTGAACACTTTCTTCCACACATCTTGACAGAATACAATTGTGATTCAAAATGATGCAGACCAAGATGCTTGAGGTCTCTCTGCTGCAGCCTTTGTCTGTCAGAAGATCCACTGAGATATTTAAGGTGGAACATGTTCTGCCTGTTCTGCTGTTGTGGACTTGGTTATGAGAGCCCCATTTGCTGAGTTTGGAGGATGCAAGACTCCTAACAATCCTTCATGTTAATAGAAGCAGCAGTCTTTAGGAGTACATCAACCTTTTTGATTCTGGGCAATAAAAAATAAAATTTAAGGTTGAGTATACTTCTGTTTTTTCAGGTAGTAGAAATGGTTCAAAAAGTTTTGGTCTTTCTCTAAATTGCAGCACTCTTTCTGCCTGCAATAAGAGAAGGGTGTGCATCCTCAGAGGAAGGTCATTTTAGAATAGGTTTTGAAAGCATTCTTTACAGTGGCATAAAAAGAAGTAAAAAAACACAGGAATTTGTGAAAGTGTGCCTGGAATAATTTTAAATGGACATCAAACATCACATTGTCTAAAGGACTCATCACTTTGTTCACACTTTGTATGAATATAGTATTTCATTTTGTATGAAGTTTAAGTTCTTTTACATTTAAAAGGAAAGAATCTGCTTTTGTGTGATCCCTTGAGATCAAATCCATGTTTTTCAAAAGAAGAGGTTCTCTGTATTAATAGTAATTAGTCTGGAAATTTAGTTTGATTGGTATTTAAAGAACATACCATAAAGAGGGGTCTCACAAATGGCCTACATACAGAACTAAACAAATTGTTAATTAATAAAAAAGTAACATTTTAAAGAGTGGTTCAAGACCATGAACAGATGAATAATTTCAGTCTTCAGTCTTACGATCACATAGGTTAATGAAATTTAGTTAATGGATAAATGAAGAATGGTACGTTAATTACAACCTACAAAACTCAACAATGATGGATTGTTCATAAAACATTTCAAGTGTAGACTAAAATTTTATCTGGAAAACAAATGCTACTTCAAAATTCATCATTGTATACATATTAATCAACCTCAACTAATACTAATTAATTCAGGTCTGTTTCCTGTGTACGTATGTATAAGTCAATATGCACTGTATTTCTCTGTTGTTTATGAACTGAGAACAAAATGCATGTATACTACAACCCTCTCAAATAAATGTAGGTTGGCAGTGATATTTCTTCTTGCTAGAAACTATGCACAGTTAGAGTTCAAAAAGAGGTAAGAATATATTCTAAAATGTTAGTTTATATTCAAGAAAATAATCATCTTGAACAACAAACTGCTGTCCAGAGGGTTTATAACTGTTTTTTTATTATTAAACAAAGTTACTGTTCCTATTATTTTGATTTACATATCTGTTTAAGGGTTTTAAAATAGTTTTAAAAAGTTTAAATTGTATTTTCAAGCTTTCATTAAAGCAGTGCTATTCATATGAAATAACCGTTTTGAATATTATTAAGCATGATGTTTTTCTGCCTTTCAAAGTAAATATTCAGTAATATTTTATTATTATAATCAAGGGCTGACAAAATTAATAGTCCAATATTTTTCATGCATTTACATTTTGCATTCACGCCTTATTTATGAAATATTAAAGAACTAAGTTAGAGTTTTAGAATCACTCAGGACAAGAAGAAGGCATGGTCACTCAGTGACCTGGAATGGCAGCTAAGAACACTCTGCCTTTTGGTAAATATTTTTCTTTGGGCTCTAGCTTTTTTGGATAGCTAGACACGTTGGTCTTAAATAAAGAAGTTCTACATACTTTAAATTTTTAGTGCAACAATCATCTTAAAATGCCCAATGTACTATTACTTCATATTTATTATAATTAAATCAAGATATCAAAATAAGATGTTATAATTGTTCTTTTCAAACCATAAATAGGAACTGAGTTAAACATGAAATCTTTTAGAAAACCTTAACTGCATGTCTGAAAGTGGCTTAAAAAATAGAGGTGGATTGTATCTGCTGTCCTTCTGCTAATGCCAATTCTCTTATATCTATGATTTCACTACAGAGATTGAGCTCATAATCCCAATTTAGACCTGAGCTGATTTTTCTATTTTCTTTTACTAAGACAATTTAACGAAAAAACAATTGTTTTGTTCTGTATTTTGGTTAAGTTTAGCAAAACACATCATCTGCAACTGTGCCCCAGAATAAGGTATTATAATTATACTGGATGAAGTGATGCAGAGAAAGAACCACTAGGGGATACAAGGCAATGATCCACTGCAAGTAGTGCAAGAAATAAAAGGTCTAGGAAAACAAATAAGATTTTCTTTCATTTAGCCAACAAAGCTTCAGTAAAGGTTCAAATGTCACATGGCTCTCTACCACTTGGACATTTGTTTTTCATTTATTTTTTTCATCTTAATTACAAGACAGTATTCCAACAATTTTTTATATCCCTGTCACAATCCATACATTTCACGCAGAGCCCCATAAATCATTAAGCATGCAGCACAGTGCACTGCATTCCCTTCAGCCCCTAGATCTTTCTGTCTCGGCTTTCACATGACCCAAGGAGTTGGTTTTTTGAATACCAGGAAATCAATAACAACCATTTTAAATGCAAAGCCTGTCTGAGGAACCCTACCCTCCTGCCACACCGAAAGTGCCTATAAACAAATACGGTTTCACAAACTCAGCAGTTTTCCAAAAATACCTATACCCTTTTTATGTACCATAGTCTTAACTTCTTTCGAAGAGTACGAAGCTTTACTACATCACTGAGAGCAGTCCATTGACTTGAATGATTTACACTGATTAGCTATTTTGCTGCAAAGGCCCATAAACCAACTTCAGGTGAGTTATAACTTGACTTGAGTGAGACCTATGGATTGGACAGATCCCTAAGGAAATGTAAGAAGCCCCTGCTGTGATCTTCAGTAAAGGTGCATCGCTCCTGATACAGATGATTAATAGTGTTGCATGGCAGCAGACATCCAAAGGTACAAAAATACATTCGCGAGATACATCACAACATATGCTTCACTTAATATCTGTTAATCACTTTCATGACATTCACAAAAATAAAATGATCACTTCGGCTCATCAGGTAAAAACAGGAAAATCTGAACAGAGTAAGCCACGGGTTTATATAAAAGGAAGTCTTTCTTGTTTTACAATTCTAAATAAAGAGAAATACCAGGTGACAATGCATACTATTTTGAAATGCTATTGAAAATACAAGGAGACCATTGTGTCCTTCAGAACATAATCTGGTCACCTAGGTTCTCAAATCACTTACCAACCAAAGACCTAGATTTAAGATCAAAATCAAAGGAAAATTAAAGAAAAATGCATTATGAGATTAATACTCTGATTAGTGCTGGAATATCACAAATTCAGAAAAATGCTGTCTACAGCTAGAAGCATAGACTATGTGGTTATTTAAAACAAGAGGAAATTTACTTCCACAGGCAAAAAAAAAAAACAGTTTAAAATTGACTAACAAAGTTTGTTGTTTTTATCTCAGAATAATTGTGTAAACTAATACATTAATTATACTGATGTTAAAATGTGTATTTGGTCATCTCTTATGTCATACTTTTGGCCAGCACTGCATTTATTAATCTAGGAACTGTCTTAAAAGCAATGTAGAAAATCAGCAGTAATTTAAGATACCTATACCCATTCCTGGTTCCATAATTGAGCAAAGACGTCCCCTGCATGATTACATAGGATGTACGGACTAAAATCAACTAACTTCATTTTACACCTATATCCTACTGTTTCACACTATGCCCTTAAAACATAAATGATGTACAGCTAATCAATCTTCCAACACATAAATAGCAGGCAACAGAAATATTTTACATATTTCAGGAAAGAAAAATAATAAATATAGATGAAAACATTACAATGTTACAGCCTTCTTTACAACTGATTTACATGAAAAGAGGTTGCTTGAAAAGAGATTCTGTTTTATTAATCTAACCGAACAGTAAAACAGCAATGAAGACCTCGACATTATTATTACATGAATATGGGACTCCCTGACAGAAGTGTTAACATACAAGTGATAGGAAGTTTTTATCATAAAATTGTCATGAGGTGTCCTAAATTACAAGTTCAACCGTCAGTCTTTAACATGGAATAAATGCCACAGTGCATAAATGTCAAACTGACTGAATGGCTTCCTTCTATTTAACTATGCCCATAGGCCCATATAATTAACTGCATTTTTATAACAAGGGAATGATTATGTAAGTTAAGAAAATTAGACTCCTAAACAAAAGTGCTTGGTTCAGAAACAAGACAAAAAGCAATTAAGCTCTATCTCTTATCTTGCATTGTTGCTTATGAACACTGCCATTGTTTAACTTAAAAGCTATACCAAGAATGAGATTTCGCTAAATGAAATCCAAAACCTTGGCCCACAGCCTTTGTTTAGCTCCTCTTCAGAAACACCTCTCTTAAAAATACACAGCCTCCTGAGGATTGATCATCCTAACCATGGTAACCGATGAAATGAAATTTCCATAGTGACACAGAAAATAATAGATTATAATAATGAAGAGTCCTTGTTTGCTTAGATAACCAAGTGCTTTGAACAAAAGGCCAAAATCCAAACAGGGAAAAGCTTTTTTTTACTTACCATTTCACCTTTCTAATCAATTATTTAAATTACAGTAATTATACGCTTCCAAAGTGCTGTTAAATACCAACCTTTCAGTATTTCCCAAGACATTATGTATTCAGATTAGTTGAATTTGCATTGTTAATTCTGAAAGTACACTTGTGTCCACCACAAGAAACATAGCTCATGATTTGCAGTAGTAAAGAATTAGCTTCTGGTAACAAATTAACCACTGGAAAATACAAAGCATGTTCGTTAATGTGAAAGGTATAGAGATTGGGTGGCTGAAGCTGAAGATGTTTCATATGCGCTAAATCTTCATCTCAGACATGCAAAAAAATCAAAGGAGACAAAACAAGCTTTTTGAAATTGGGATTTTTTTAAGGAGGTTATGACAAAAATGGTTGCTACACAGACCAAAAAAGTAGACTAATATTCTTTAAAGAAAAATATCAAGATGATTTCTGGCCCGTATGTGCTGAATTAAATTTCTTCAATAAAATCTATTAGAAATGGGAAAGAGAACTGATGTGAAAATGAAGTAAAATTAATACTGTACAACAAAGAAAGAACAATCTTACCAAAGTCCGCAAAAGCTGATTGTCCAGTGATAGCCACTTTATCTGGAGTTTTCAATATGGTGGTTTTGGAGAAGTTCCCATCCTAGTTTAAAACAATAATATTTTAATGAGTAGCATCCGTAATACACAATCAATAGTCACACCCTTTATCTTACTAAAGATTAATTAACATATTTGGTTTTTGATATTTCATTGAAAATATTTAAATAATTTTGTTTACTAGTTCAGGCTGAGAATAATATTGTAACAGAATAAACTTTTTTTTAAGACATCACAATTGTTGTTTCTTGAATCTTCAGAAATCTCTTCAGATGTAATTAGAAATGTATTTGAAACAGACACACTCGGGTTCAAAGGAGTTAAGTGCTTTATAAAACTAAACAAGCAGTGCAGGTTAGATATCTCTGTAAGCTGAAGAGTGCTGCCACACAGTGCGTCTTGCTTCAAGGACAACAAGTTAGTTAACCTATAAGAAGAACTCCCTTGCTGTTAGGATATGTCATGGGCCCTATCTTTCAGAGGGAGGATTTCACAGTTCAGCTGTCACACAGTCAGACTTGTGCAGCGTTTCTTTAGTGAACTACAGCTTGACTTTAAACATCAAGACTCCTGCCTTATGGCGTGCAGAATCTTGAAAGTCCCTTCAAAATAAAGTTCCACCACTGAATGTATAAAACCATGTGATACATTTCATTCTTGACAGCAAAGGCTGCTTGTGCCATACATAGCGCTCCAAATGTGTGCTTTTGTCACAATTTACCCTTCACCCTATTACATCTTGATAAACATTCTTTCTTATGCTCCAATCAGAGCTTTTGGTTAATCCCATGTTCCACATCCTTTCTCTTAAATCATCTGAAGAGTCATGTAAGTCAACCAATGTAAACGTCTACTAAATTCTGAACCACAACCATTTAACTTAACGCTGATTCATAATTTCATGAAAAATACAAGAGAACATAGACCATTTCAGAACAACAGGGCACTGTTATACTGAAAATAGCTACTGTATAAAGATTCTTCAGAACATTACTCTTCTGCCTAACATTAAAGATAAATGACAATTAGTCCTCATTATGTTTCTTGTGGTAGCTTTTATTTAACAGTGATACAGTACTTGACCTTCAGTTAGTTGTATCTACACACTTAACTTAGTTCCACTATAGATAGGATTTACAGATGCTGTACCATACACTAAAGTTAATTAAACTGAATGTATAAGATGAAAACAAATCACATTCTTTTCACTCAAATAGCATTAATGTTAAACATTTAATCATGGATTTACTATTAGACCAAAACTAAATCTTAAAACAAATGATGATTTAAACATTTAATTAACCAAATCAAACACCCTTTGGCTGTCTTATCAAAAGGCACAGAAGAAAAAATCAGGTAAGAAGTTGAACTGTTTTCTTTTAATGTCTGCATCACTAGAAGATGTGACTGCCATCAATGTGCACTGTCATATCAATAGATTATGACAAAGTATTTTAAAGATTTCAAATGTGCTGTGACTTTATTCCAGCAAATTAATTTCATATTGCTAGTATTCAACCGAACAATTAGCACTTTTGGGGTGCACTGTTCAGTGCTTAAGAATTCCTGCGGGGGAATACTTAGTACTTGAATCATTATGAATTTAGCATACACTAGAAGACAAAGGGATTTTGTTAGAAACACTTCCCTGCTAACGTTATTTGGGTACAAGTGCTACATGAAGACTGGAAACCTGTAAGTATGCGTATAAATAAAATGTTGAAAAAAATCTCATTTACAATGGAAGCTGAACTTAAAATCATTCTTTGTTATATTCCAAATGTTACCGAAATGGCTTTGGCATGAAACAGTAGCTCCTGAAGCTAAAAAAATAACCAACAGAATCACCCGCAGTGATGAAGAATGGATGAGCGGCAGCTGATTGTGATGGAAGGCATGTGCTCAGTGTGCTGGTTGTTCTCACTGATTGCAGAGATCGAGCAGCTTGATATCAGAGGGGAAGATAACCGCGGGTAACTACCTATGATGGACCAAATGTTTCAATCAATTATCCAACCGATGTACTGCTGGGAACTGTGAGGCACAGTTAGCAGAGCAGCCCCTGCTGAAGAACAGAGGACTGAACATTTATTCTGTAATACTGCCTACTATAAAATAGTCAGTAACATAATGATGGCACAGTCTTGGATGGTTTCTTTAGGCAACACAATAAAAAGCAGTGATTGCTAATTGATTTTTACACAAGAAGATAGGTGCTGAGAAACCATTGTTTGTCATTACGAATACTGAATTGGAACCTAGACAATCAATAACTATTTCAGATTGAGATTTCCTTTTTATTTACATAGAAACACATTTATCTCTGATGGAATATACAGTTTTGGTGTAACATAAGTCTGAAAGACAGATAATGTACACAAAATTGTCTACAATTATGTCAATCCACATATTATAATATACAGTAAAGACTCACGCTATATATAGTGCCTTGCAAAAGTAATCAGACCCTTGCACAGCTGTCACTTTCTGTTGCTTTAAAACTTGCAGCCAAATCATTCTGAACAAGAAATTAATGTAACATACTGTATACAAATTCACTTTCAAAGGATAAAGGAGTAAACAGAAAATATGAAAGAAAAATGGAAAAGTCACAATTTCACACATATTCAAACCACAAAATGAATTTAGGAGCTCAAAATTACCTTTAAATCTGTTCAACAATTAGTTGATTTTGTGCCACACACCCTGCGTGTAATTATTGCGTTTCAGAATAAAACACCTGTCTCTGTGAGGTTCCTTGGTCAGGTCATTGAATATCGAGTAAAAGATGCAATCATGAACACTAAGGAGATTTCAGAGCAAGTAAGGGATAAAGTCACTGATTTTATAACTATATAAATGTTGAAGTCTCTGAATATCCCTGTGAGCACAAACTACTCAATCGTCAAGAAATGTAACGTGCATTTTACTAACCACAACACTGTCTAGACCAGGCTGTCTCTGAAATGATCAAACAAGTAGGGACACCACCAGATAAATAACGTATCTTAAACTTATAAGTCTTCAGTTTGAGCATGTTTGACCATGCAGGTTGTGAATATAATATTAAATAATAAAAATAGTATGCATCATTAAAAAAATGGGAAACTCTAGGAAGGATCTGAATTATTTTGCAAGGCACAGTTTGCATATATAAAATTATGTCTAATCTCATTTGCATTTGCATGCAATATACGTGTACATTACATAATATACATTAAGCAATGGACACCCATACATAATTTTAAATCCCTAAGCTGTATCGTTTTAATTGGCCTAATTCAATTTGTTGAGCATTAATGGGTGTCCATTTAAAAGAGAACCAATTAGCAGTGGAACATTACTAAAATCCAATTTTATTATTTTTAATTAATATCACAAATTGCGTAATACAATAATGAATGTTGCTTTTTAAAGTACAAAATACAGAAACAATACATCTGTTCATGTGGAGGATATAATTTTAAAATATTTCTGAAAAAAAGAAAATACATCCTAAGTTTGGTGGGCAAGATCATATGAAAATGGCTCAGCTCTGTCTGGAGGTTCATACTGTATGTATAACCTAATGAAGTATATAATCATTTCCATTAAGATTCACATAGTTAAACAATATAGAACATTTGCGTTATTATTTTATTTCAAATATATAATTTTACAAATAATTTTATTTTACAAAAGTTGTAAACAATTTCATATTTTTGTGATGGACATTCACATAACATGTTTTCATGTTCAAAAAGTAAATATAAATTAAATGGCTTAATCTTATTTAAAGAATATTTTATTTAAAGCAAGGAAATAAACTAATTAAATCTTTTTGAACAATTTAATAGTATTATATTTTAGACAGTGATGATCTTTAGTCTCTTTATGAAAAACATTTCACTTTCCTGCTAAAATATATATTTTTTTGTTCATATTTTTATTCCATCCTCCTCAGCAGCATCCAGTCTCATTTAAACCTTTCTTATTATTCCTCACTCCAAGTCATTTTAGTATATTGAAAGCATTCATGTGGGTTCCTGTTCATTTAAATTAGCTCCCAACACATGTAAGCTATCAAAAGAAGTAATACTGCTGTTCAGTAACATATGGAAAAATGGGGTAAATAAAATTATGAAACAACTGAAACAGTTTTGCCTTTCAACATCTAATAAACGGGTTATATTCCTAAATAACATACACTTGTGTGTAGACAAACTGAGACTGCTTTGAGCTGAGTTCTCAGTTCATGTTTTCAGTATTCAATAGCTGCAATGCCCAGTTCAACACTGATTAAATGCTAAAAAAGAATCAAAGATATGTAGAACTACCAGCAGTACTGACTCTGCACTGATCTGTAATGCATTTCACAGTGCCAGCAGCAGGAATGCTATTTACTCTGAGCTTAGCAATCAGAACTACAAAAACAGGTAGATAATGAAGGCTGCCTTTTATTCAGAATATAAGCCAACTAATTTCTATGACACAGGTATTTAACTGATGTTAAAAGTTTAAAAGCAAGGGATTATTTTGAGTTATTAATGAATATATTTGCTTTAACTGATTTGACCTTATTTCTGTTTTCACAGGAAATGGTCCCCGAGTAGAAAAGGTGAACATTTACCGATTCCTACTGTAAGTTACCACACCAGCCAATACCTTTTCTTTGAAATATTTCATATCAAATAGTCTGTGCATTCTTGAAATGAAATTTGGGTGCCTTTATTAACACACCGTGGATCGTGAGTGTAAATGAAATTTATCTGTGCATACACTGAGCATGCACTGGAGCATTAAGGCCCTGAAGCACTGCAGGGGACAGCAACACTGACTTCCATGGCTTGGTACCAGCAAACCAAGTTCTGATCTCTATCCAAGTCACAGGGAAAGGCAGCACTGAAAAGCAATACACATAAACCTGCCTTTTGAGATTATATGACATGGTGATCTAAATCTGAGCTATTGATGTCATATATAGAATACATGTAATAAACATGCCAGTAATGTTGGGATTGAAAGAGGACAAGACCATCGCAGACACTCAGCATATTACTAGCTTGGCACATACAATATTTTCTCTTAATCTTGGTGACTCACTACCAAACAACAGAATGCATCAGAATTGAATAAAGATAAAAAATCCAAACTGTTTGTAAGAAACAATATTAAAAGTGACCTTTAGATTTTTTTCCTAATTCCTAATGCATTGTTTTTTCTAAACCAAGGGGGAATTTCTATGCAAAACAGATCTTTTCCATGTTTTTCATCAGTTTCAATTTTTCTTTTTTGTGTGAATGAACTGTTTCTGTAAGTATTGTTTACAACAGATATTTTCTTTTATTTTCAGTGTTTTCTGATGCATTATGCATTTCCCTGCGATTTTTCAAGACCATTTCTGCAATATGATTCTATATTATAATGCAAATGGATTAACAGATGCTCAAGGATAGTTGCACAAGAGACAAAATTTCAGTACTTCAGATATTCCTTTCTAAAAGAAAGCAGATTCCATATTACTTTTATTAAAAAGTGCATCACACAAATACATTTGCATAAATTATACTACACATTATTGACCTTTTTTGCAAATATAAATCTATTATGCCTGTGCAAACCTAACTGATCAATGTGTTATGGTAGCAGCATTTAGAATCCAAATGTTATATGTATCCTTTTTATCAAGGGGGGGGGGGGAACAAATGAAAGAAATAAAGTAGTTTCTTTAGATAAGTGAATTCTTCTTGGATTAAGTAAAGACCCATGCAAATCCAGTTAAAACCCTGACTGACAAAAGAAAAACAAAACAAAAAAACTCACATACATAAATAAACAACTCTGGGAATGTGAGAAAGCTAAAATTAAAATACATTAAAATGACAGACTCTTTTATAGCTACAACAACAGAAAAAATACTTGTAAAAAAGTTCAGAAAGTCCAAATTTCCCTTTAGAAACTGGCAACAGAGCAGGTTTTTGAAATGCAACGTAAGGCCACATAATTAACTAAAGCAGATGCCAGTTGATGCTGGTTATTTATTACTCATCCCAAAAGCTGTCTAAAATAAAAGGTCACTCAGGCTAAATTATCTGTAAGCCCTTGATACCCTTTAATTACACACCCAATTATATACCCAGAGATCAGAATCAAAAATATTGCTCCAGAGATGTGGAAAAGCTAGTTTCACCTTGAGGACATCACAAACAAGATTACCAGTTTCATAATGAAGCTACAGATATTTTATTTTCCATCAACATCAAAGGCATGTAACTTGCTGAGAAATGAAATGACCAAAAGAGTTTTAATAAAGATCCTGACATGTCTGAAAACAAATTACAGGGCCTTTAGCTGTTTCTTAATTTATGTCTTACTCTTTCCAGAGTTTTCTTTAGTTTTATTCCACAGTTCTTGCCTTTCTGAATGTCACAGCATTCAAGTGCAACCAAATGACAGACATCTGGCATAGCATTCCAGATATGAGTTAGAATGAAAATAAGTTTGCAGAATGTCAGCAATGTATGGAAAATGCATGTTTTAATCATGTATTAATTTCGATTTGCTAACACTGTTGAAAGAAGAAACATCTAACTGCATACTAGCCCATGAAAGCCATGCACAGAACCCAGTCCTTGGCAAGTCCTACTGCAAAATCCTGTCATCAAAGTTGTAGCATAAGTAGAAAATAAAGGAAATGTACAAGTACCTTGTTCAACCATGTCTCAAAATAGTTAATGTCAGAGGTGTCAGAGCTTGTGGATGTTAGGAACAAGTCTGCAAAAAAAAACACAAAACATGATTTCGTACAACATTTTAAAGCTTTTCATCAATTACTGCTTAAAAATTGAGAAACAATAATAATGTTACTATATATAGATCTTGGTTTATCATGTTAATACAACAAAAATCAGTATATGCCAAGTGATCATACAGTAATGATTATTATTAGAACTACACTGATGTCACACAGGGGCAGCTATGCCTGCATATACTAAAAGTGTATTTTGTCTGGAAACACATTTGAGTAATAAAAACCAATATACACAATAAATATGTATATTTAAAATGAAACAAAAGTCAGGAACATTACTAGTGTTACTATTAAAGATCCCACTGAATAAGGTGCCCAGGTGTAAAAACTGGGACAGTAAATTTAATATCCAATTCAACAGTTGTAATCCAAAGGACAGCAACTAAATAGAAACATCATATAACCAAGGACCACAGAACAATGCGAGGAAAAACAGTGCACATTAGAACACCATCCAATATCTAGCTATGTGAAAAAAACCATTCAGAAACAAAATATAAAAGCACAAACACTAAAAACAGCAAATTTATATTGCCATGTAATCAAAACTTGTTTACTGCTGAAGACTAAAAACAAGAATCTGTTGTCAGATTAGGTAGATTTGCTTTCCTGGCTTATTTCATTTATAGCTGAATGCTTGAAGTAACATTTCTATTACCTCTAGACGAAAACAAGCACTCACACTACCCAGTGGATAACTTTCAGAAAACCAAATTTCTCAGAGAAAACTTGGTAGATCTGTGAGAACAAGGGAACTTTCCCCATAACTAATGGAATCACACTTAACCTGAACAAATGTTTTTGAAACCAACCAGCAAGACACTGATGTAAACTGAACCAAACCTGAGCTCCTCAAGCTTCCCAGAATATTATAGAAAAGGACTGAAGGAAAAATGAACCTAAACCTGACATGTTCACAGCTGCAGTTAAGGGTAAATTAGAGATCATTCTATTTTACAGAACTTGTTTTATCAGGAAGGGTTTTGGGGTTGAGAACTTCTCATTTAATATAAACCTTTATTGTCTAAATGAAATAATAGCCTATATTAACTAGCAAGTACAAAAAGCTACTCTGTGGGACCATTCAGTACCAAAAAATAACTGGCAGAGATGGGCCATGAGAACTGCTCGCCTTTATTAATCAAACTGACAATGACATTGCTCAAGAGGCTCACTGTGGGGACAATGGTACTGCATACACAAGTCAGACTAAAGGCAATTGAGAGATTTTGGTAGCTGCTGTGAAGGGGTGCTGTAAAGACCACAGCAGACACACAGGGATAGAAGGAATGCACTGAACAGAAGGCAACTGCAGGCTAGGCTAATTTGTCCAGCAAAATAGGTACCTTAGCAGGAAACGAAAACATTTTATACAGATGTTAAACTTAAAACAACTCAATTCCATAATTAAATTCCTGAAATCAAAAGGCTCATTTCCTTAACCTTTTAAAATTATTGTGCAGCAATATGCAATTTAAACTCTATTGACTAATAACAATTATTTTAACAAAATTATAATAATAATTACAAGAACTAATCATTAAGTTACAGGTGTTTTTTTATTTTATATTTATGTGTAGTGCTTTGTATGCAAGTCCGTGAAAAAAATTGGAGGTTTTGTTCAAGAATCTTGCATTTTACCTTCATTAAAAATGGAAATCAAAGTCTTTCATTTGTTATCCAAGGCAAATCGCATCCACTTGTCTGGGAACTAAGCTTGGGACTAAACTAGGTCAATCATCCCTTTTCTAAGCTGCTGCTATTTCGAATAAATTGTCTCAAGATATTGCCTCCACAGGTACCGTTTACCATCTCAAGCTTACTGATGGAAACTCACTTGAGAATAAATATATGTGCTAATCAAGGACTGGGGAGCACTGTGGAATATTGATTGCGAAGAAGCAACTGATGAGCTGAATGACATTTAATGCCATTTTAAACTAATTTTAATTATCTCTGCCTTGTTGGATACACCTATCAAAAATTAAACAGTGCAGGATTTCAAACTAAGTTGAAAGTAAATGGCAATTCTGTTTATTACTGCATATGAAACATTCAATAGAGTAGGAAATAAAAAAAAAAACTTTGCCCAACAAAATTAACAGAGTATGTTAATGACAAATTTCATATTCTCAATTATTCACAATAAACAAGTCATTTCAATTTGTTTGAGTTGAGGGTTTACTAATATATTGCCAGCAGCTTAAGCAAGAAAACAAAGATTTTTCAATTCAGTTTATGAGGGTGAAATGCAATTTTACTTTATTTCTATTTCCCAAATTGTTGTTTCCCAAATTGTAGAAATACTTGATTAAAACAGATCTCATAAAGATATCTGTAATGAAAATATTGCATTATCTTAAAAAGATAAGCCTTTTTACACATTCCATAAATTATTTATGTAAGACTTCTCATCTCTATGTAATTCTTAATGTCACTAAATAATTGCAAAACTGCAATGTTGATTTCCATTAGAAACAACAAGCTAATTAATGAAGCATCTTAATAATGTAAAAAGTGAGGCAGCTTCTTTTACATAATAATTCCCATAGAAACTTCCATGGGAGTACATACTTACCTAAATTAAAGGCATATTAATTTCACCTTCTCATTTTCTCATCTTGGTATATTAAACTCAGCTAAATGACTTCCTGTATGACACTACCAGGTTATTATAATGATGTAATGAATATGGGCAGGGCAAGATGTGTATAAGTATTATTGTATGGCTAGAACTATTGTTTGTTTTTAATGTGTATTTATTTTGAGTATGTAGTTTTTTATGGTAATGCCATAAAGTTAAATAATAATTTTAAAAGGTGTGTGAAAAATTGTTTAGAGCTTAAACACACATCTTACCACAATGTAATTTCATGTTTCCCCACAAAGCCATTTTTAAAAACATAAACTGGTTTGTAAGTCACATACACACACACAAGTCCAGTCTAAACGTATGAAAAAAACATTACCTTAAATGGCATTTTTTATTGTTTCATGTTTTTTTTCTTTGCTTACCAAATACAATTAAAAGAGGCATTGTTACATTCACATACACATCTACTGCAATTAATTTCATGTCATGCCAGTTTCAAGTTTGCTTAGATTTATACTGTACTGTATATTATACTGTCAGTTTATAAAATAAGATGATTAAATATTTACATTATTGTATATATGATAAGAAGAGTACAAAATACGATTTAAGCAGAAAAGCTCCATGAAACACCAAAGAAATCTTACTATTTACATTTTTTAAACCAATCCAAAATCTGCATGCCAAGATTTTTCTTCAGGCTAAGCTTTGATTAAGTAGCTATGATCTGCACTTCACTTAAGATAGGGGAGAAACAGTCTTGGATAACGTAATCATGTGCTTCAGCATTTGAAGACCCAGTGTTTTGGATTTCACTGCAATTCATCAAAATCATTATGTTTAAATTATTAAAATAGAAAGCTTCTCATCATGGGAAAATGTGTAACTTAAAATAATTCACTTCCATCATGTAGTTATAGACTACCTTTTTAGTCTTTAATGCATTTTTAGTCCTTTTCTTCCCCACAATTATTTCAACTAAATTTGCATTATTTAAAATTGTAAGATTTTGCTGTGACAATTCATTACTTAGTCTGCTTTTTAGCTATACTACGCAATTAATACTTCAAATGAAACTCTAACACTAAAAATGAGAAGACGTAGATTATCAGCAGACACTGAATTTATAATACAGCAGAAAACAAATGACACTAAAACCTCTTATATACTGTATAAAAGCTAGAACCAATTATTTACCTGACACATCCTGTAACAAAAAATAAATCGGAGCATAGAAACACGTAGAAATCAGTTATATACTATGGTATGTACAGGTATATACTAGATATATGTACAGTATAAAATATAAAATACAAGCAGGCACATTTGAATCTTCATTTGCTTGCTTATGATGTATTTTGTTCCCATTAGGATACTCAATAAAGCACAATGAATGCCTTTAAATAGGAACAACTGCACTGAACCCTCTTAATGGGTATGTTAAATACTTAGATATGGTCACCTGCACTGCAGCAAACCTGTTTGTCCTCGGGATAGCTGCGGAACAGCAGAAAAAAGGATTGAGGGGGGGAAAGTCACATCTTAAGAATATTAAACTTCCACAACAATACATCTGCTTTGAGTTCTCTCTACAAAGTACTGACAGTGACAAGTGATTTTTTTAGTCTGTATAAATTAAGGTTTGTGGCACAAAGCAACGTGTGAAAAACGACAGTCCTTGAACACAGCAAACAAAGTTTTAAAGGAGTTGTGCAGTCCAAATGCTGCTTAGTCTTGAATGACTAATATATTCACATGAGTGAGTCTTCATCAATCCAAAGACTAGACAGTTTTTCTTCGGGGCTCAACAAACCCATCTGTTTTTGAATCTTTCTTCGACCAGCACATCTTACACTTCTCTGGGAAAAAAAAGTATTTACACCCTTTCAGATTTTGAAACACTGAAACATATTTTAAAACAGAATGCTTTAACAGTGATTTTCTTATATATTCATAACCCTGTGTCTAACTACCACACTTCTCCCTTTTTGCAGGATATTTCAATTGTTGCTAGTGTCAAGTCTTTTGAAATGTCCAGCTTCATGAACTGCTTGGTGTATTATAAAAATACAATTATTATTTAATTCTTTATCAAACTGAATTTTTAATGTAATTCATTATTAAAGTGAATGAATTCAATGTACATAAAATACTTCAATTTTAAATACGTTTTGGTATTGTTTTGTCTATGAACTGATGGATCAAAAATAAGTATTTTTATTGTTAATTATCAACTGCATTTATATTGCCATTTCTTTGTTGTACTATCTCAGAATCTTAACTTACTCTGACCTATCTAAAATGCTTGACTGGAACTTAGAATGGTGAAAAAGCTAAAGGCAAATCCATTTCACACTCTTAATAATGCTGCCCTCAATAAGGTCAGTCTTTCTTCTTGAATGTTTCCCATTTTGGATGTGTTATTGTCCCACTATATAGTTATCTTTAAAAACCACAGCAGCCTAATACCACTGTCAATGTCCGTCCCAGGGTTTGTGGGATACTGAAAAACAGTGTTGTTTATTATAATATCATGGAAATTGATGTTTTGCAAATATTCTTACCCCTAAGACAAGTAATAAAAATGTGATGTCAAACACTCTTTGCAATAATACAAATGTATGAAAATAAACCATGATACGAGATCAACAAATAATTTGTATATTTTGTAACATCTAAAATATTGTGATATGTTTTATATATATATAGCCTAATAGAGCCAAATTAATATTTTTTACTACCCAATTAGCCTGTATTTCATAGTTGGAGGTAATACTAAATATCATACAGTGATAGAACATGTCAAATAGTTTCCATACAAGTAAAAAATTAAGAAAGTAAACAAATTGCCTTTTTTGTTTACTGTTTATAACTTACTGCTGTCCTAAATCCATTATCAACTTCATGCTGTCAGCATTTATAGGAACCAGAATATATACCTTGTATTACACCAAGTCATTTCTTTGGATTATGATGCTTGGATCTGCTGTCATCCTTGACTGGTCTGAAGAGGCACAATGGAATTTGATCTAGCTGCCATGGCCTCCACATTCCCTTCATCTCCCTTTGAAATACTTCTACTGGCTAGCATAACGGAAATTCCACTTTTTTAGGTTTATCTCCGATGAAGGCCACTTGTTCGAAAATGTTGTTGACTTCCATTTTCTAACTTGTGAGGGGTACTGTTTCTTAATCATCCATGAAGAAGCAAGGCACAAAAACAGTGGCTTTCATAACCTTAACACCAGCTAACCTTTTACACTAAATAGCACAGAGCTTATAGATAAAGGGGATACATTTTCAATTTGGTGTGTATTTACCTTTCCTACAGAAACAAACTGCCATGATAAACACTGGAAAAAAAATAACCTTCAAAGGACAAATCGATATCTAACACTGTTGCTCCGTAACAATAAAAAGGGTATTTTTCTTAGCTGAAGCCACGCTACTTCAGTACATCTCTGGAGACTTCCAAACTCTTTTTACTGTCTGCTCGGTTTTTCTGAAATGTAGACAAACCCAGGGCATTTCAAAACTTGACATCAATTTGCACTGAAACACATCTAATAATAAATGCATTTTAATTAAGATTGGGCTAAAAGCCAACCTTGCAAGCAAAATGTAAGCTTCTTAAAGTCCTTAAATTTTATTCATTTATTTTTATTGTAACATTATATCAATTGAGAACAAATTCTCATCTACAATAACAATCTCAGGACTATTTTATATACAGAAGCAGGATATCGACTGGAGCGCTATCTTGTTCAAAATATACAACAGCACTATACCCGAGATTGTGACCCACCACCCTCCATTTTGGAGTCCAGAGCCCTAGCCACTATTCCACATTACTGTCTTAACTTCATAAAGCTTTATAAAAAGTTTTTTTTTGCCACTTTTACACTTTATAACAGCTGTGACTCTGTAAGACACACATGAAAGACACTGATCTTATAATCTTTTTTCCCTCTCAGTTGTAAGCTCTTTGTTGCCATAATAACAAAACTCTGTTTCCCTGGACTATAATCATTACAATGATTAGATTTTCATGTTGCCACATAGACAGGGTTATGTCAGAGACAGTGATACAAGAACTAGACTTGACATTCCTCCTTATTGTTCAGCATTAGTGTGTATTGAACCACAAGTCTCCAGAATTCTGCTTGTCTGTGTATCTTACGGATCTCATCTACAACGATCCTCCTTTTTTGCAATGAATGAGAGGTTTGTATTGTTTTATCTCTGAATTTAATAGGTCAAAGCAGACTATCTGTTAGGCATTTACTGTGCCGTCAACCCAGAATACCTATTCTCTTGCAGTGACACTTAAAGAAATAAAAGCAATAGGTTCCCCATTGATATAATGATAAGGCTTAACAAAAGAACATTTGTGTTTCATTATAAAATGTTACGATAAAAAAAGGTATTTATTTTCATAGGTCCAGCAAACTCTAGATGGAGAATAAGAGAAACATGGACCTCAGAGACTAATGAGACAGGTGTGAAGCTATAGAGAGCCAAGAAAATGGGTCAACCCAGAATAAAATCAGCAGCAAAGACAGTTTCAGATGAGCTATTACACTCTCTTCAAATTCTATTGATTGCACTTTCTCTGTTCAACCCTCTTTAACCTCCACATTTAACACCACGTTTCTGTTGTCAGAAAAATTCCTTTGACATTAACAAGAAAATGTCGTGTCAGTCAGCATTGAAATGAATACCCTAACCACAAGCCATTAAATGCATTCATATGGTACAGTTCAAATTAAAACAAAAGAAACTCTGAGATGGTACAGTGTGGCAGATACAAATGCTTCTGTACAGCACAGCAATAGAAACCAGGGGTATGTTTATAAATGGCAAAAACACCATGCAACAACTAATATGTATTACACAATATTTTTGGAATGCAACAGCTAGAGCTGATAAACACAAATTCACATATGTATATTAGTGAACATCTCAAAAGGAAATTTATTTGCACAAATGATTCACATTAATTATAAGAGTGCTTATATAAATACAATATTGTACTAAAACTGCAATTTGAGGTTGAAAAAGGACATTTTGGTTTCATTTTGGTTTCTCTGAATAACACCATCAAAACCCACTGAATCTGCATACCCTGCCTTATAGGAGATTTAGTATATGCCAAAGAATCGTGGTTGACCTAGATCTTGATAGCTATGAGGCCATATGTGTAGATGTGGTCATTAAAATAGGAAACAGTATCAGCAGCTCAGCATCCAATGAGTCATCCTAATTCAGAGTTCTAGCCATGAACAGCAAAAACGTAATGCCTCATCAGTTTCTGTGGCAGGAAAAAAAACCAATAACAGCAAAGGAGTTCAAACACTATAGTTTCTTAGGACCTTTGAGATCAATATGATGATGCTGAAGGAACAAAAGTAAATTTAAACACAATCATGAACAATCTAGCAATGTGAGTCTCCTGTTTACATCACAGACTTAATAACATCATGGTGAACTTTACAGGGAGCAATGACCTAAGAGTATGTTAAATGACTACAATAATTGTGGTCCAATACAATTGTTCTGCTTTGTTTTGCTCTCTCAGTTCTAAAAAAAAACATGAAATTTAGCAGATGACCTTATACTGTGCCCATGAGTAATGAATTACTTCTTTCCAGATTTGAAATGTGCAAGCAATAGTCGACGTATTTCTTATACCTGGGGCCATACCACTGCTTAGATGGATCCTTTTTCTGGGATCTACCCCTGAGCATGCATATCCTGACGGCTTGTGACATCAGAACCTGTAGCATTGGAATTAAGATGACAGACTTGAAGTACTCTACCTCACTCAGATAACCATGACAACAGGCCCAGGAGGGCAGGACATCAGCTTTGAACTTTGCAGAAACTGGTCTCGATCTATCATTAATGCTCCACAATCGAGGGGGGCAACCATTGTGTGTGTGGCTGCAGAAGTTTATTTTCTCCCATGTGGACCTTGTGTTTTCTTCTACTCCATGCCCAGTGGTTAACTGTTATTATAGTACAAACTGCTACCGAAATGTGTAAAGCATTCTGTGGCAAAGTGTTGTTAAGAGCACTAAAGCAAATATTGATCGACAACCTCGAGTATCATTTGTCATATTTCAGAAGCTAATAATTTTAAGAGCTTCTTTAATTTAAAAGACAATCACTCTTTCCAAACAAGACTAACACATTTGAGACATCAAAAAATCTCCCAGGTAAACACTGAACCGAGTGCATTTTTTTATGCAGATTTCTACATTGTTATGTACTTGGGCTTTCTAAACCACATAAGGCATACAATGTGAGATATAGACAGACTGATAAGTTTATAGGTAATTTTGGTGAATAGCAAATAACCGAGGGACTTGGTTATAAAATCCTTCTCAGAAGTACAAATCAAAACCTAGATAAAGGTTACTCAGACATTTCAGGATATTAAGAACACCTTTTAGGTTGTTCACTAGTTGCTTTGTAACTTTTTCCTGTAAGACAGCAAGTGAAACTTTACTTAAATTATTTTATAATACAAGTGCGGTATTTTGATATCTGTAAAATCAAGTGATTAGAAGAGTAGCCATAGCTTTACCTCAATTATACAAAGAGATAAACAGAACAGGATGTAAATGAAAACATATGGGCAGAGGCAACTTCGGACAAGGATGAGATACCTTAAACTTGTACCATGAAAGGATATCTTGATCTTTGATGTCCTCTAGATCACCACAGAAGTCATTAAAAGTTTCATCAAATGTTAAGTTTATCTTAGCATTCTTGGCTAATTAACATGGGACTACAGTAGTAAAAAAATTACTTTACTTGAAGCAGAATTAATATACAGGTTTCAATTAGTTCTCTTTAAATAAATTGTTTCTTATTATGCAGATTTCTTGAATTGGACCCAGAGGGAGTGTTAAGATATTGTCTGCAGTAGCTTTCACTAGAAATTTTACTTATTGGCTGAGCTTTAAATAGCTTTGTAGCCAGAAGCCAGGATTTTCTGTCAGTAAAAAGAAAACATGTTGGAATAACTAACAATTATCATTTCTTCTCACTGCCAATATTTATAATTTGAACTGCCTCAAATGTCTGTTTTACTTGAAGCCATCTACAAAGTTCTCACTAAAATACCATCAACCATTTCCTGAACAATGTGGGTTTTATAAATTGCGTATATAAGACAAACAGCAAGCCAACAAACATACCACACATACACATATCAACATCTAAGGTCTTCCTAAAACAGCAGATATAAAAATCAAAAGTAAGATTAATGACCATTCAAGCACCTCCCATATATTAAACACCAACAATTTAATTGAAGTCCTTAAATCTAAGGCAGTTGTTTCTAGGATATACATTTTATAAAGAAATATAATTGTACCTCAACCAACCAATTAATCAGTCAAAGAATCAGACAATAATTACGTAAAATTTCAAATTTGCGATATTTTAGTGTCACTGCATAAAATTTAAAGACTAGGTATAAATAATTTCATTATAGTCTAGGTTACGGCTGTAGGCTAAATAAAATCATAATAACAATGTAATGGAGAATCAACATCTTCATGCACCAGTTTATTTTATTTTTTTCCATTTTTTCCCCACTATTGCCTCCAGGCATTCAACAGTGCAATCTCTGAAGAACAGCTGAAAAGCACCAGAACAATAATGAGGACAGCCCTTTCTGTTTTCTACAATTTAAGACAATTAAATAAAAATCAAATACAATTCTTAAATAAATTACTATTTTCAAGGTACCACTAAATAATATTAAACTTTTTAAATTACATGTTAATATTGATACAATTAAATACTATGTATTTAAAATAAAAAATACTAATATGCAATGTTAATAACTCCATAGTGCTATTTAGTGCTATAGACAATATATATATATGAAATATTAAATTTGTCTTTTCTGAAGTTGTATACTTGAAAATAGCCACACATTGTGAATTTGTGTGTGCTATAATGTTTAGAATTCAAAATACATTTACATTGACATTTGTTTATGTGTAAAAACACATTTTACATATTTGAGTGCTATAGAATTATCTGCAATAGTCAATGTATCATATATCACTTGATTTCAAATTCAGCCATTATTCATTTAATTGATTAGTTTCAGAGGGACATTAAATTAGGAACATTTTTAAGCAAACAGTTCTGGAAGACAAAACTATTTTTGAACAGCATTTATATAAATTCACCATGCAGAAGGCTTCAAAAGTCAAGGAAAATCACCATAATAAGCATGCCATAAAAATCAATGATTCCTCCTCATACACATTTGTTTTTTCTTATCAACTCCTACAATAACTTTAAAGTAGAGTTAATCGTTTAATTAACTCCAACTGCAGTAACCTCTTAATAAGCTAAATCTGGTTTCTTCACATTACTCTAACAATTAACTATTCATTCTCATGGAAAAAGTTGGCTAATTGGTTGCTGCAGTGAACATTATAATGTAGAGTTGCTAAGCAACCAGTCATACTGCGGTGTCAGTATCTATGTGACTACATAATATAATGGCTTTTATAATTATTTGGTTATTACCAGCTTTTAAACAAATTACTTTGGCCTACAGTCCCATATGAAGGTTTAACAGAACTGTTATCAAATTGGAAATCTGCTAAAAACCAGGCAATACAGTTCTACGCTGCCGAAAGTATGCTATCCCACTAAGTATTTTACTTGCGTGAAGCTTATCCAAGCTCATTTGCAGTTAAAATATTGATTGCTCTTTTAGAGAACGTTACAGTGACTCAAATTTAGCGTGGCTCCCTACAGCAATAAAGCTACTCATCTCAGACTGGATTAGCCTATTAGAAATACTTAAAAGTATTTATCCAAGGGCCTGTGCTGAAGATGATTTAATGCAGCATGTCTTAATAAATGATGTGGACAGACAGCATGCTTGGTCTTAAGTAAAATAAACTGTAAAATGGTTAAAAGAAACCACCCTGAAAACATAGAGTTAAAAGAAAACTTATAGAAGTGAACTGCCAGATCTTAGAAGTAACAAGGCTTCGTACTTTGGAACATGAAAATTAAAATCCTGCTTCGGTTCACATTCACTGGCTTTGCTTAAGCAATTTGATCGTTTTAAGCTATTTCACCTTATTGAACATAAGCAAAAAACAATTATATGCAACATATTTTTTTGATAGTCATAAAGTAAAGAGCAATAAACATATGTGCAGGTCAAGGGCTGGGTATCTATGTCATTACATTGAGGTAACAGATACCGTTAACTGCAGCTATATTAGCACATTTATTTTAGTGTCTAATCTATCACTGAAGGCTAAATAATAAAAAAAACTCTTCTCACAGCAACCTACCATGGGTTATGAGCAGAATTATTTCCAACTGTTGACAGAAGAGCACAGAAGTGTAGAAAAGGAAGGAACACGAAAACGAGATGGTAGAAAGGCACGCCACTTCATCTTTCCCCATCACACTGAATGAGCCTTGACAACTCAGCTCATCTG
Organism: Lepisosteus platostomus; assembly: GCF_059453375.1. Taxonomy (NCBI): domain Eukaryota; kingdom Metazoa; phylum Chordata; class Actinopteri; order Semionotiformes; family Lepisosteidae; genus Lepisosteus; species Lepisosteus platostomus. Next base: position 11,264,727 of record NC_142630.1, on the reverse strand, counting down.
CCATTACGGGAACCTAATACATTTCTCATCTGTAATGCGAGATCGCCCAGTTGAGACGAAAGAATTGGATAAAGAAACTGTTCACTCGACACCATTATTTGCTTCATAGCTGCAATATTCTGTAATAAATGTATATGCATGGGGCATTTATGCCATCTCAAAAACAGAGCAAATTATCATGCTAAATTCTGAAGTGGCTTAACCCAAACTGTACACGATGAACAGAGAACATGTATATGATTATTTGCTGGAATGTCTTTTTGCTCATCTACGTTTAATAGCTTTATTCTAAAGAAACCAAAAGGTGTTGGAGCCCAACTTGTATAATTGCAATGCAACATTTGGTTTTGGTAATCTATAGCAATTTCTCTACAGCTGCAGAGATTTAGAAAGCTCTTTTCTTTATTACTGCAAATCAGTGGGCAGCAGGCTGGATTCAGCTACTTTGGGACGCATCCAAGATAATTCTGGAGTTCGGTTTGGAAATAAATTACTACTAAAACTAACATTTATATATGAAAACCTTGCCATCTCCTAAGAATGTTTTCTAGTGAACATTAGTATGTCAAGAGTCTATTAAAACATTAGTATTCCAACACATTGGTTTCACATACGTCCGGTATATGTTGATAAAAGCTCTTATGGATTCCCCCTACTTGATTCCTAATCAAGAGTCAGTGCAAAAATAATTTGCTTTTATCCACCAGATTAAACATTAATGTTTCAGTCAAACATCACAGCACCGTAAGCAAATACCACTGTGATATACAAAGTGTCATTAGCCAGTGTGTCTGCCTCATGTTGAAAAAATCCAGGAAAATATGAATACACAGCACCAGGTAGCTGGATGACATTTTGCAAAGCAACATGAATAAAATCCAAGGAGGAAGCGGATTTAGTTATTCAGTGGCTAAGAAAATAGGAAAACCTCTCATTCGACTAGAAAATTGTATGACCGAAAAGTATTCTAATCAAATTGTGCGCACTTTAAAGAAGATTTTAAAAACCATTTATGAAAAATGAGAGTTACCGTTGTAAGGACAGTAAGTAAAGAAGCTCATTTTTAGGAATTGATTTTATAACCTGTATATTATTTAAAGAGATATGGAAGAGATTTAATGTCAACAGCTCCTGTGTATATGAAAATCCTATATAAACATGCCAAATGTTTAACGCAATTTTACCAACTCATTAAATAGACGGCCATATTACCTTATACTAAATTTCTCATTCCTTATACACTCACATTTAATCTTTTACCTGAATATGCCAAAAAAAGATAAAATAGTTACATATTAAACGGGTGTGACTGTGCCGTAAAGCAAGGTTGATTCACCTTTTGTGTCAAGTCTCTAAAACAATGCTGAGGGAAGGGTTATTCCAGCTGTGTAAAGAAAATCTAAATTTGTAAATCATCCACAGGAACCTTGTTGAACAGCTGTCTAAAGTCACTGGTCCCCAGCATATAAAAGCTGTTAATCCTGACCCATACCTCCCTGCACTCTGTTACCATATTGATGGAAACAACAGATTACCGAATATCTTCCATCTGTGTTGAACAGACAGGGTGTTTAACTCTAGGAAACCTGGATTACGGATAATAATCCACCAAATGAAATCACTAATACCATCTAATACGCATTCATGAATTTGATTTCCACAAGGCATCTTCAGACTTTATACACCCAATACATCTAATAATCCTCCTTTCCCTTCATACTTAATATGCTTGTCAATATTAAGAAGAAAAAAAAAATAGACCCATTTGAACAATACAGAAAACAGGGGTTAAAAGTTTTAAAATCCATAAAAGAATCCACTGCCTTCCATAATGGGCTCAATTAATATACAGTACGTGACTTTCTATTTTTATTCCTCGGTTACACAGCAGTAATTAGTCTGACATTTCCATTCCAATGCAGCCATGTCCTTCAGGGAATACATTTAAAGATTTTTAAGATGCACTTTAAATGTTAAACATACATACCGTGTGACAACTTTAAGTGTTAAAATATGTACATGCATATGTATATTATCTTATTTATTTGAAGGTTCCTAATTAAGTGTAAAGCATCCTGGCTATATATTTCTCTTCAGTGGCTAAATTTCTAAACAGTACCAAGACATATTTTTATTGAACATTAAGGTTGCACAAAAAACACTATACAATAAAAAATGAAGTAATAGAAATCAATCACCTAGATCAATCAAATAGAAATCACCTTTATGCTGATTGACTGTGATACACAAATGCATATACAGTCTAGTACATAGACAGTCTAGTAAAAAAGACAAAGAAGAATAACTTCCATTAACCACATAGAACTCACTACACACAGAGTCTGTAATCTTTTTATTCTTCAGTAATTGACCCTACCCATTTGCTTTGACTTGGAAAACAAATGAAAGAAACCTCACAGAGTGCGGATCAGTGCTTCTTATTTTACAACTCTTGTCATTATAAACCATCATTGCTGAGCAGTGACTTGATAATGGAGAAAATCTTTGGTCAGGTTTTACTTGGGGAAAAAAAAAATCACGAAACCTGAATATCTGATGTTTAAAGAAAACAGTGAGAATTTCCTAAACTTATTTTACTTAACTTTTTTGTATATTCCCCATTTAAGTCTATCTTACCTGCAGTGAAATCCTTGTTCAGATCAATGAAGGCATTAGAGTGTGGCACACGCATCTTTATGGAAGAATTAAGAGCACTCCGACAAGACACCGTTCTAGGGACAATAAATAAAATTGTTAATGCAAAGTATTAAAACAATCGAGTGTCAAAGACTATGTATTTATTCACTGGAAATATTTTTTCATATTTTAAATAAATATTTTTTGAATCCTTTTGAATGGTATTTTGTACCAGTTCCCCAATGAAAAATGCATGTTAAGAACCATATCATTCAGGATTCAGATTGCTTGGCATCTTTCAGGAGGAAGATGTTAAATTATAACTGGGCAGCTTAAAGGAAATCAACAATTCTCTTTATTTCCTCTTTGAAACCTGCTACACCTATAAAGAAATCCCTGTTTACAGTTTCAAACCAAAAAGCACAAAATAATAACGGGCGTACATACTTTTATATATAACATCAACTAAGCAACATAGTTTTCTGAAAATACTGTAACTGGAAAGAATGTTTAATTGCCTTATGTTACCGATAGCGTCAATATCCAAATCCAGTAACATCAATATATGTTAGAAACAAAGTTACTGTTTAAATTATTATGAGTTCAAATGTATTATTACTGATGCCAAGAGATGTTCAATTAAGATATTACTTCAGTACTATATATCCAATAACACTAAAAGTGTGTAAAAATGTGTTGATATCAAAGAATAGTTTGATAATTATGCAAACAAACCAACAAAATGTTATTATGGTGGGGGGATTGAAAGCATTGCAATAAAGACATGATCCATATTTCAGATATAGTTTGATGAGCAGTTGCTATTGGAAACATCAGGTTTCTGTTTTCCATGGTCTTAATTACATATTAAAGCTACCTCCTACGGCACAGGGAAAGGGGAATACATGCCTTGTGAAAAATGCATAGATAAACCAGAATGGATCACATGGCTTTAGATGCTATATGAAAAATTCTGGGATTGACTTACTTTGATAAATTATCATATGTTGGCAGTGAGAAATAAAGAGGCACACATCTTTAAAACAGTTCTGATTCCAACATGTATTTTTGTAAAGGATGGAAAGGCTACAAATGAGGGGAAGCCGTTCAAACCCATCTTGCATAAGAATTAGTAGAAGATGGTTTTGATCCATCAACCTCTGGGCAACAGGCCCAGCATGATTCTGCTGTACTGCTCTGCTGACCTGCTTAGTGTCTTTGAATGCTAAATTCATACAAAACATAATTTTCCAACACTGAGTGCACAAATTAAAGACTTCAGATTACCAGTGCAAGAACAGGGCAGTATCCCTCCTTAAGCACTTACAAAACTGACATATTTACAAATAAATGCTCTGGTACTGCAGCAAGTGGGGAGCAAGGCTACAGACTACTGCATTCACCAGAAGCCTGTGTACAAATGACCTGCTGCGTGCCATCACCTGAATAGTCAATTTCAACAGCTCAGTGTGATAAGAAAAAAATCGCACTAATCTTGGGAGAGTGTGATACACTGTCATTCTCACCTGTTTTTGTCTAATATATTAAGTGTTATTAACCTATTAATTGCTTTTTGGTCAGGAGCAAATTCTTATTTATCAGTAAGAAATAACTGAATTTATGGAATTTTTGAAACCAGAAAAGAAGGGAAACCTTTTTTTCTAAACAAGCAAAAAGGCAAATCATACATGTCATCTGGGACTGGTGACTATGCAGTCCTTCATACAGCGGTTGAGATACAACTGATCTAGATTCATGGTTAAAAATTAGAAATAGCAGTGGTTGTACTACCGACCCCTGTGGCACACCACTAATTTGGAGTACTATATCAACCCCGTTAGATAATGGGTAATTGTCTGTTATTGCTCATCTCTGTTATCTATCCATTAACGTGCCACTTTGTCTTGAGCTTGGAGGAGGACAAGTGGTCACTATAGTGCCAAGAACATGGTCAAATAACTGCGGGATGGGGATTGCAATCACCACTAAACAGGGAAAGGGAGGGACATGTTGCCGTGATGTTCCGCACTGGATAAGGGGAATGATTTTATCTGAGACCTATTTGACAGAACACACTATTGTGTTCACATACAGGGTGTTGACATGATCCTGGTCTGTCCCACCTGCTCTCTGCCTTTTACTGTGGGGGAGCTTTAGACTTGGAATGCCTGTTTCTAAGGTGTCTGACAGTGGATCTTGCTTGCTCTACATTACCTAGAAACCTGTGGGGATAACCTGCAACATTCCATCAACAGACTGAGTGAGAGACTGAAGGAATGAAAAAAAAAATGTTTTTGTTGTTTAAGCTGGTAAGCAGCTTAGCCATCCAACAGTTTAGTCAAGGACTGATAGGAATCAAGTTAATGCTCTAAACAAAGAAATAGGCTTTTGTTTCTGTTTTTGTTTTGGGTTTTGTCAAGGAATGTAAATAAATGCACTGCTGCACCTGGGTTTAAAAAAAAAATGCCTTTGTGTCAGAGCCTATTTTCTATGTTTCTTATAAAGTGGCCTTAAAGAGCCTAGGTGCACCCGTGAGCTACACCTTAATTGGTCACAATGCAAATCAGTTATAATATTGTCTTATATCTTGATAATATTTTCTCAGCACAAAGAAGACTATAAGCAATTTGAAAAAGGAACACTTCAAAAATGGATATGACTAAAAACTGGTAGACAGTTGTCAATATTGATGCCAATTTTAAAGGCGATGCAATGAGATATACTGCTAATACTAAATAAACATAACATTTCAATGATAGTTATGATATTTATGCAATTTTCATTTAAGAGTTTTATCCCCCAGTACATTTAACATCACTTTTGGATGTGCCAGTGACATGGAACCTAATTAAATAATTTGCCAAGAGTTTATTCTTACTGCAAATTAGTTCAACATATTTGCCTCCTAAAGCCTGTGTTTCTTTGGCTCTATTCAATTACTCTATTAAATGAACAGTTCTATACACACTAATATTTCCCATAACAAAGCAATAAAATTATTTTCAGCCATGTGGAAAGTGACATACCTTCCATTTAGATAGCACACCTGCGGCAGATTTTCTCCTTTGACTTGACCAAAAATATCAGGCACCAGATCAGCATTAAAACTATTGAGAAAACAGAATTATTTTTTGGCATAAACAGAAAAAATGTAAAAAATGTCTAAATTAAAAATGCTATTTTTAATATTTCAATTTAACCCACTTTACTGTCTTTATCCTATAAGAGACAGTATGATTGGATTGATATGAAAATTGCTTTATTAGCTTCCTTTCTCTTAGTTTTTTATTGATGAATGATCGAACGGGAAAAATGAAAATTAAAAATGTAAACCACCAAGCTTGAAATACAGACAATATTAAAATAAAGACTAAATACTACAAAACAGAATGCTAATATATTTTATATCTGAAGAAAAGAAATCTATAACCTTGTCCTTATGAAAAAAAACAAAACTTTAAAAATGGAGAGAAAAGATATCAATATATCAAATATTATACAGCATTTCATTATACTTACTCCATAACCAAAGGTTGATCCAAAAAGGTTTGGTTTAGCTGGGTCTTATTATACTGATCTGTCAAAAAATAGATATTTGTTATTACCTGGAATCCATCTAATTTATTAAGTAAAGGCCATGACCCTTTAATGTGTATTGTGTAAGGCTACAAACAAAATTACAAAATATTCAAAAATTCTAATTCAGCGTATGTTTATGTTACCATGATTCCAAAATACATTTTAAATGACCAAATTTCCATCATACAACAGGAAATTTCATTGAATGGCAGACATTAAAGCCTAGCCCCAGTTTCTCCTTTAGGCAAAGTGTAAGCAGAATGCCCACTTCACTTGACTTTTGATAAAGGAAGAAAATAAAGAGAAACCTGAATTCTTCCTACTGTTATATCTATTGTCTGAAATAAAGCTTTTCCTGGTAAGGATCGTGGCAACCTGGAGCATAAGGAGGGACTACACCCGACCAGTTCCAATTTCTGTCTTCCAAAGACACGCTGGCAAATGATACCACACACATCATTCGTGGGCATGAAGTAATTTAGCCAGCAGTCTGTGAAAGGTGGAAGGAAATCAGAGTACCTTAAGAAAACCCGTGCGGATGCAGAAGATAAAAACTCCACACAAGACTAGGTGCCCTAGTCTTGAATCAAATCCAGAATTCAAGGGCAGCGAGACAGCAGTGTTTAAGTGCCACAGAATGTAAAATCCTTCTCATATCAAACCCACTAAATTCCTTCAAATGTAAATGTATATACAGCAATTTATTGCATTTTTTTTCTGTGATAAATGTTTCTGTGACCCATTTTTAAAGATAATTTAGGTATTGATGTTAAAAAGCATTACTTAGAGTTTGATTATTTCCCCAGTAGATAATAACAAATGTTTCTGGATTGTTGACATTCTTGTTCTGATTGGTGGTGAGGAGGACATCCATCTGTGAGTCTCCATCATAGTCTCCAGGAACCACACTACTGATGACATCACTGAAACAATAAACCCACAATGTTTTTGAACATTAAATCTTCCTGTGTGAACTAGGTAAGACATAAGGAACTTTTAAAACAGCATACTCACTTTAAGGACAGCTTTATTTTTGGCTTGAAGTAAGGGGCTTTTAAGTCTGCTAGGAACACAACCAAATCCTTTTCTGAAACACAAAATTTATAGGTATGTCAATGACAACTGACTGTCTACAAGAGGTGTTTCTTTCGTCACGTACACGACTGCAAAGCTAGACTCTCCCACAATCCCACATAATTATAAAGGCTTCAGCAATCACCTCCCTAAGAAACTACAACATATTCAGTAGTTATCCTCACAATTCAAAACTGTTTAATATTCGACTTACATGTTACCGATTAAACAGATAAACATAACATTTTGTAGCTACTTTTGTAGATTTCAGTGAGTTAAAAGGTGGTTGTTAGTAACATGAACGTGATGTTGACCACACCTCTTTGATCAAACAAGTTTATTTAGCTAATGCATTAATAGGTTACAATGCAATTCTAGCTTTCAGCTCAACATATTTATACTGAAAAACTATAGTTACAATAAATGGAAACGTAAACACGATGTATTGGAATGTAGCTAGCAATTATTTAAGTACGAATACAAACGAGCTCTGATGACGAAGAGATCCGTTTGCTTGTCTGAATTGAGATCTCCGAAGGCAGCGATAGTGCCATAATATTCAGATCCAAATAAGTCGGCTGTCACGTCCTGTAGAGCCAGGACAGCACGATGGCCGGCAAATGATACCATAAGGCAAAATAAAAACTGACATGATATCCACATCCTCATTGCTCAACTACTTCCAACAACACAACCCAGCTTACAGCAGCACACATTTTACGGCAGTGTGGCTGCCTATCAAAAAAGAGTTGGAACGACCTTAATACTTAAAAGAAAAATATTTTTATCCGTTGCCATTAAAACGCATAATACGTTTACTTGATTCGTCTTTAACCTATTAAGGATACAAGTTTTTAAAAAAGAGTTATGTTGACACCAGTGAGATAACGTAACTAACGCCTCTCTTCCGACTTTACGACGGTGTCGCAACGTTGTTTCTTCAGTAAATATGGCTAGTTTGGCAGAAGTCAGCTGGAAGGTGTTGGAGTTCAGAGCAAGATCAAAACGTTCAGGTTTGACTTATTCACTTGCATGATCTTTTATAAATTTTAACCAGTGAGCTGCCTTTGTGCTAGTATGCGCTCTTGGAGTAGATTGTGTGTGTGTGTTTTCTAGCTAAAAAGACTAAGCTCCCCAGCTGATTACAACAGTACTGGTTTCCAACCATGGAAAGGTCAGGCTCATAAGTTTACACTGGTAGCTATTTTAAGTACACTGCACTACGTATCGCCTGCCTTCATTTTCGTGCAATTGCAATGGAGCTTTACTGTATTCCTTTAAATCTTCAGATAATTAAATCTTCGCATTGAAAAGTAAAAATAAATAAAGTACCTATCTGCTGGACGTCTTGCTCCAAATGTTTTTTGAGTAGTAATGGACGTCTTGTAAACTTTTCGGTTCACATTAAAGAAAAGACGCTCTGTAGTTTTTATCCAGTTTTCTATTTTGAAATGTATTTAGCACGTTGGACCGATTAAATCTGTTTAGAAATACGCGTATGTCGTGCTCCATCTCCAATTAATAATTAAGCACCTACCCCAGATCAAGTCTTGATACTGTATGCCGCATGGAAGTGAATCACGATCAATATGTAACTTGAAACTTTTCACACGAAACAGCTGAGAAAAATAAAATATATAAAAAAACGTCAACATGCCTAACCTGATATCAATATACCTAATTGTACTTGTGATTTTCAGCTTGCATTAATTTTAACATTGCTAACTTTGTGCTTGCTGTGTAATTCCGACAATTTCCCTTTAACCCATTACTAACCGTTTTTATAAATTGATGTAGTTTAGCTGAAAGACGGTTATCATAAACTACACCTATTGAAAATGGCCAGCTTCGGAGATGAGTGTCCCAGCTCTGATCATATTCTTCAGAGATACAGTAAGTATTCCATCACAGGGACATTCCATTGGTACCCAGCACACAGTCTTGTAAGTGAAAGTGTAAGAAACTTTAGGGTGGTTGTATACCTCTTTTTTTGTCACCCCTGTTGTTGCTTAATGCAGTTAATAGGTGAACATTATTCTTTATGGTTTAAAATAGAAATAAATTCTATGTTGCTGTTTCCAAATAGCATGTATACCTCTGTGACACATTCTAAAATACTGATACTGTACTGAAGCATTGTCACAAATGCTTTATATTTTCAATTTCCATTACTCATTGATGGTGTCACGTACAGTACAGTAATAGCTAACTCTTTTATATGTATGGATGTATTAGCATTGAATGCTTTTTCAGCTGAATTGAAGTGTTACTTTTCTAATTAAGAATTATGCTCCAATAGCTACCAATGTGTGTTTCAGCTTACAGCAGAATATCAGAACAAGACTAGATTCAATTGTTCAGTACGTCAGCCTTTCGTAAGACAAAGGTAACCCTTTGAGCACATTATTTGAGCTGCTTGTACGTGTGCCCTAAGGAGTGTATTTGACGTAACAAGTTTACGGTGATGAGTTGAAGTTAAAAGCCGTTAGCTTTGTATTCTGAAAGTTATCCTCTGATTACAGTTTGAAGAATCAGTCATCAAGACTGTAGTGAAAACAATGACAGTGTATGGGTTCATACAGGGTTTTTATGTGCACACTAAATGTACAAACATATCTTAAATCACAGGTATCTTGCATTATTTAGTATATTCAATGAACTGCTCCCTAGTAGCTTGTAGGTTGTCACCAGCTTGTAGAACTTTGACGGAAAAAAAGATGTTGGTTTGACTGCAGAACATATATTCCTGATACAGAAGCAGTTGAAAAGGAATAGTTTTGTCCATGTTACTTACAAGCTAATGGAAATTGTTAATTTCCATATCCTTACATGAATTTTTCAGTACCTGAAGTATTGACCCATGGTTGATCCCATTAAAATGCAAATCACACTGAACTTCTTATAAATGTGGTCCAACAAATACAGGGAGTACTAAAATTAGGTCTTCTAAAAGTGAGCATGAATTCACTGGTGACAAGATAGATTATATTGTGAATTTCTACTGCCATCCTATATTTGTGCTATTCCTACACACTGTAGCTCCTTTTAAATAGTTTGATGTCCACAAGAGAGAATCAATTGTCATTGCATGCTTTGTTGCTTTTGTTAGCACTGATATGAGCCTTGGTTTTTTTTTTTGTCGTCTGAGCAACAGCAGAATATTTTCTCAATTTCCCTTGTGCACATGTGAGTTCCCAATACTAAACAGCAAAAGGCAAGTTAAATGAGAATTCTTACTTTGTCAGCAGTACACAGTGCTTTGACAGTGAATTCAAATTTATCTGTCCTAAGATATTTCATGCCCTGTTCACTCATTGTTTTGCCCTGTTTAATGTTTCATCATATAAAATTAATCCCAAATTAAATTCTTCACGGCACTGATGTGGTCTCTGCATCCAATTTCTTTACCATCCTGCATTTTGTCTCCTAGAATGTTTCTTCTGTCTTCTGTCTTGGTATTGTAAATCTCATCATCTGAAGTGTAACTTATATACTACTTCATTATTTAAAAAAAAAACATGTTTCTCTTCTACACCTGAGTGTATTTATGAATAGGTAAGAATTTATCATTTGAATTAGTATTTGTTTCTGTAGCCTTTATGCTATTATTATGAAGCCTTATCCTCATATTTTGTTTAAAAGTACCGTCTAGTACATAGTTATATAACTCCAGTCTTGCAGGGCCACAGTTAATCAGGTTTTCCAGGTTTCTTTTTATTTCCTGAAGTCTGAAAGAACTTGAGAAAGGTGTTATACTGGCGTGGTTAAACCAATAACTATGTATATAGAAGTTTGGAGTAAATTACAACATGCAGACGCTGTGGCCTTCCAGAACTGGAATTGTATAGCTCTGCACTAAGGACTGCCTACAAGTGCTTCAGTTTCAGTACAGATATAAGCAGGTGTCACATTGGTGACTCTTTTTAGTAGTCTGCTTGTAGTTGCAGTAAAATAGTTATCACATTTTAGTAGTCAAATTTAAACTTCACATGATGGAATTAAAATGTCTACTTTTCAGGCTCTGTCTATGAACCTTTGAAGAGTGTTAATCTTCCTCGACTAGATGATGAGTCTCTATGGGATAAATTGGACAGATACTACAGTGCAGGTAAGAACCTGAATCGGACTCATTCTGACCTTTTTTAGCATCTTGTGCATGCGTTGTTACAGTACCTGTAGAACCTAGTTTGTGCTGACCTCTGATAACATTTGCATGTTTAGCAAAAATGCATGACCCATTTTAAAATGGCATGACTGTAAGGTAGGCACAACAGGAATGTAAAAATAGTTTTTTTAGCCTTAGTTTTTTCCTTGCATGCATGAAGAATCCAGGATCTTTTTTTGGAAACTGAAAATGATGGCAAATGGTGAAAATTAATTGAGATAATACCTCTCCATATATATTTTGGTTTAAAAAGTTATGTGCTTCAGTGAAATGTTATTTTGTTACCATTTAGTAGTGTGTAGATGAAAGAAATGTAGTCGTATTTAGTGTCCGATTCATTCTGATGGAATCTTTAATTATTCGCTATTAGCTTTGCTTTAATGTTCACAGGCAGTTTGTTTTAAAATGGGCATTATCAATCAGCTTTCATTTTTAAACCTAACTATGAAGTATAAAACATCAAAGCTACATCAAAAACATAGTATGTTAAAGCCAATTTCTGTAGACACAATTACTACAGCAGTAACTATTAAAAATACAATTACACAGACTGCAACTATAATTGTATGAACTTTTAAAGCTCTTTTTAAGTCTTGTACATAATGGTACATGTGTACAGGAAGAGTAATTTGAATACAAGAGTTTTAGAGTTACAGTTTACTAGCCCAGAAAATGTTTTTCTGAAGCAGTATAATTTATACTGCATGTATAGCATCGATGGATTATTTTACAAAGAGTAGAATTTCCCCTAATGTCGAAACTAACAGAATAAAATGGCTGTATGCAGCTGAAATTACCTTCTTTTTCTGCAGCTCATCTTAAACTCGAGTTAAAAATAATGTCAACTGTGTCATTCAAAGTGTTTCTGGGGATGTCTTTGATATTATACAGAATTTTTAAATGCACAGGTATCAAAAAACAACCAAGTTGGATATGCTTGGGTTTATGACCAGGGTAAATATAAAAGATAATTTAAAACATAGATTATGATATGGAAAGCTAAATTATGCATGCAAATCTAAATAAGTCCACGTTGGGCTTTATCATTTCTTACTTTGTAGTGTGTTGATTGGTTCTTTAATAAACTGCTTTCGAGATTCTAAACCAAATGTAAACAATGCATTTAATTTTTTTCTGAGCAAGTTTGCTACCTTTATCGGAACACATTATTAAAAAGGAAATTAGACAACAATTCCCATCATCTGAGCTACATCTTTCCAAGTTTCATATGAATTAGTACAATATCTACTAATTGGAAGTTTAATCTAGATCATCTATTTTCAAAAGTAGTTTGTGTGATGAATTAAGGTTCTAATACAGTCCATGCTCTGAGAGCTTTCATGCAGCTTAGTAATGTTTAACAACTCCAGGAAACCTGTACTGGAATCAGTCTATTCCCAGTATGAGAACTTCACACGATACTGATGGCAAGGAGCAAAGAGCATTTCAGCAATGATTTGAGTTTAAAGAGTCTTTGAAGTCTGGTTTCTTTTCTCCAGCTTTCTTCAAATAGCTGTCTTACCTTTGCTGGAAAGTAAATATCTCTTTATTCTGCAGAATAATTTTGAGTTGAAAAGCTTGAAACTTATTGTAGCAGTAGTTAAAAATTGATGTCAAATAATGGTATTTGAAATAAGTTAATCATAATTTATAATACATTAGTGATTACATCGAAACCGTTAAAGTTGCAAACACTGTTGTTGATAAGAAGCTGGCTGGTTGTTTGGATTTGGATTGGGTTAATATCGGATCTGGTTCTGAAATGGCTCTTTAAAATCCGATCCGCTCAAGGTGCCTTGAAGACCTTTCATGCTATAAAATGGAGAATTAAATATTCAATTAATTCCCCTTCCCTTATGTATGTTAAAGGGCAGGTGAAGATTAAATGAAAATAAATCTAACAAGGCATCCATTGATTTGACAGCTCATCTCTTGAATGTTGATTCCTTTTGTGGGCACAAACATATCGTAAATTTTCCTGCGCAACAGCATGAAAACTGTGAGCTAGTTTGCATCCGCCCCCACCTTTTCCTGTCTATTTCATGATGTCAGTTAGAAAGTTCATCGGAACCCACATGGTACGTGGTTAATTTCTTGAGCAACATCTCTGGAGGAATAGTAAAATACACATGCGTGTTCTTCCCATATCCATTTGGATTTTATTTGGGTGTTCTAGTTTTCTTCAACTCTTCTTAGACATGCTGGCTATGTTAATTGGACAAATGTTAATCTTAATTGGGCCTGTGTGTGAGAGTGCCCTGTGATGCCTTGGCATTCCCCTTTACACCCTATGCTTTTGTGTTAGTCTACAGTTGCCACAACCTATATCAGGAATAAGGGGTCTCTTATGTACGGATGGAAAATGTAAGCACCCCCACTTCTGTGGCTGGTATTTTCTTTGTATACAAATCCACTACCAACTTAATTTAAAACTAATTGGATGGATCCACTAAACCTGTTTTCCTTTTCAGAAAAACATGGAGGCCATTGGTGCAAAATCATAAGCCTGTGCTATAGAAATTGATATTAGCTTTGTTAGCTTCTTGGTGGCTACACACTATTTATTTGTGACTTCTGACTGCATAGAATAAATATTTTTGATTATACTGTATGTGATATAACACCATAATAATTTTTTTCTCTTCATGAGAAACCAATATTTTTCACTTTTAGTGTCTTATTTGAATTCTTGGATATCTACATATATAGGTGGCGTGGAAGCTTTCACCTCATGATACTCTATTTTTTCAAGATATACGCTGTACATCTTCAGCCAATATGATGGCTGACCGAGTATAAAAAATTACCTTGAAAGACTTCCCAGAAATTCTAATTATGAGACTGGGGATTACAGATGAAAGTTTTCAAATCAGATTAATTAAACTCTTGAAGAAAAAAGACATTCTAAATGAAAGACAATTTTTTACATGAAAGATAATTTTTAAAGTTGTTTTAGAAAGTGAGATTCTACTTTTATTTTATTCCTTTGAGCTTGCATGTTACGATATTAAACCTAATAAAAATGGTCACTCAGTAATGTACAGGCTTATTCAAATTGTAATAGCTTTTTTTCCAAAAGGACTAAGTATATAGGAAAATCATGTTTTGTACTCATATTAAATCTCTTTGATAAAATCTCTTTGAGTCATATTAAATGAAAATATGTATATAAATCTTCATATATGAATTAGGAATGGAAAAACATTATAACAAAAACATAAGATTTAAAGACCAGAAGATTATAATTTAGTAACGGTTAGTAATTAGTAACTGGTAGTAAGTTGTAAATCCTCTTCTGGCATACATTACACTGACAAGATACCTCCTGTAGTTGGTCCTTCTGAAGGAGGAGTTTCAACTGTTACTTCAAGCAGAATTTCTTTGGGGTCTTGAGACCATTTGATTTCCATTTGTGAACTGCCTTCAAGACTTTGATTCGCAAATTTAAAATTTGATTAAGCTTTATTGATGTAGGGGGTACTTAACTATGCCTTTGTCGATTTGGATGTATGTATTTGATTATTGTCATACTGGAATGCCCATTTTTGGCCATGCTTGAACATCTTAGCCAAGGCATCCAGGTCTTTGCCAAAATGTCCTGGTTCATGTTGGAGTTAATGATTCCCCCTATGTTAATAAGGGCTTCAGGACCCATAGATACAAAACAACCTCAATCCACTTTAAATACCACACCGAATTACATCATTTGTATTTTGTTCTGCTTCTTTACACCAACATAATGCTGATATGCATGTCAGAAGAGGCTTTTTCCATGTCATACGGTCATGATTGCCACATTCATGCAGGCAGTTTTGAGTCGCAGTGGTAGTGTTCCACACTTTGTACACTGGAAATGCCAGTTTGTGTTGGAAATCTTCAATTATTGCATTTGGATGTACAGTTTCCTCTTAAACTATTTGCAGAATAGTTTATGGTGGCAGATACACTTAAGCTTCTCTTTCTGGGTGGGTTTACCACTATACCAGTAAACTTAAAATTCTTAATATTGGACACTCCAATGGAAAGTTAAAAATTATTTTTTTGGTTATTTTATCTTTCGCCAACTTCAGTCAGTGTCAATGACCATGATGATGGGCATTACTACTGAATGTCTTTAGTGTGTTGCATCCTTTTATACCCAAGGGAAACAGGAAATCATTGGAGACTTTTTTTTTAAATTTAATTCAATTTTATCTGTATAGTGCCTTTTAAAATGGACATTGTCACAAAGCAGCTTTACAGAATTTTGGGCCTGAACCCCCAGTGAGCAAGCCTAAGGCAACAGTGGCAAGGAAACTCCCTTAGACTAAAGTAGGAAGAAACCTTGAGAGGAACCAAGACTCAAAAGGGGGAGCCTATCCCCCACTGGCCAGCACTGGTTAATTAAAATGTACAGATATAAAAGTTGTCTATATTGCATTACATATGCAATATGTAAAAACAGTTTCCTTTGGTTGTAATTTTCACTGGGAAGTTGAGTTTGGGGGTGGAGACAGGAGAGAGTACATCGGGGTTGGTCAGTCTGGTGGCCTTGTAAAGTCAGAGTCTGACAAGTGAGCAGGAGTGCAATATCAGCTTTAACAGAAGTAAAGGAGGAAAAGTTTTATAGAGGACCGGCTGGTAGAAGGAGCTGTGTTCTGGGTCTGGGTTGGATAGAAAGGAGATAAAGTATCAGTGAATAACAATGAAAGCAGAGATTGGTAGTTTGCATGGCCTACTTTTTCTAAATATCAATCTGTAGGCTAAGCAATTAACTAAACAAATATGTTTTTAGCCTAGATTTGAACATTGAGAGTTTGTCTGAATTCTGCACATCAGTGGGAAGGATATTCCATAATTGGGGAGCTCTATAAGAAAATGCTTGGTTGGCAGCTGTGACTTTTTTTAATTCTAGGAACAACTAGGTAACCTGCTCCTTGTGATAGAAGTGTGTGAGAAGCTAAAAGATCACTCAAATATTGTGGGCCGAGACCATGCAGACCTCTGTATAGTCTGAATAAATGTATTCCCCATATTGTTCCAGGATTCATTACATATGACAAATATGGCATAGCTCTATACAATGCTATTATGTTTACAATATAATGTTTTTATTTTTTTAAGCCAGAGACATTTTCTCATTCATACCTTATTCTCTTATTTGAGAATTAGTTGGGAGTGTATGGCAAACTAAAATGTTCAACCGACTGAGGTATTCAGTCAAAGCCTCAAAATCACAAGTAGGCTATAATTTAAAAGTAAGAGGATAACTTACTCCCATAAAAAGAAAATGAATATTGAATATTTGAAATCTGCATTTGTTCTAAGAGAGATACTTTAAAGATTACCTTATTACAAATGTCCTAGTTCTTTTTCTGGATGGCTTTCTGTTTGTTATTTATGTGGTAATGTTGTAATGCTTCAGTGAATTTAATTTGCTGCAGCTGATTGTAGTGGATGGCATAGTGCTGCTATCTTTCCTGGGTTTCAGGAGATTAAACAGTGAAAACAAGACTTGTTTTTTAATGGAAGGTATAGTAATGCATATTTTCTTCAGGAATACTTTTAGGAAAAGCCTTTGAGTTCCATGTAATCACGCATGGACTTGTCAGTCGGAAGCATTCTGTGCTGACTGAGAGGGCTATTATAATGACTGATGACACAAGACAGGTTTGTGACTTTTAAATCCCGTAGATTTAAATCAAAGTTTCCTGCATGTTTTAGTTGATGCAAGTACACTTGAGGATCTTTCTGTATATCACTCTTGTAGTGGAAATGACATGCCATAAATTATTTCATCCCTTTACTTAAAAGGAATGTTTTTACCAAAGATAACATTAGATGTTATCTTTTTTTTATAATAGCTGATCGGATATGTATAGCACTTTTCATCCCAAAAGCAAAGCTTTTCATTTAGAGGAGGTGACCTATTTCATCTGCTACCAAAGTGCATCTATTACTTGGGTTGTACATGGCTTCACAATGACCATTATATGTTGGCATCCCCACTACAAAGCAGAACAAGTGCAGCTTTGAGACATCACTACATTTGAATTAAGAGGGACATTTTAGGGTAAACGGATTAAGCAAGCCCACATTGTAACACATTATAACACTTTTACAATACTTTTACAATGTCTTGGGACATTTAATGGGCAACTTCCCAGTACCTCACTTGAACTTCTCACTCGACATACAGCACCTCCTCCAGTACAGTGCCTTCTGTCCCCACACTGGGGTCGTTGGTCTAGAATGTCTGGTTTAGAGGGAAGAGTGCCACCTAGCGAACCACCAACTACCATATACCTGTTTTTTCCTCAGTGACTCCTTTTTCAGAACAGACAAGTCCAAACTTTGCTTAGCTTCTAAGATCTGATAAGATCAAGCTAGAAGGTGGTAATGCTCCTTATAATGAACAGTTGGTTGCATTAATATAAACTCAATATTTCTGTATGCACTTAAAAAAGATAACTGATTTTTCCAAATTGATTAATAATGAGTTGTAATTACAATACAGTTAAGAGTTTTTTCTTCAGCATCTGTTAAGTACAAGAACAAATGTGCGAAGACATTGATTGTAATACATTAAGTAATGTATGCTGCACTTGTATTTTAAAGGCGTTTTTCCAATCATCAACAACAGACAGATATGGCAGTAAGATAGTAGCTTTTTCTTACGTAAGACACAGAAACATTAATTTTGATTGTCATGCATTAAATAACAGGTGCTGTGATCCTATTTTCTAGAACAATTTAATGGATCTCATGCTTTGGTGAAAATAATTTGCATAATTATTTATTAGGATATTGTGGTTTTAATTTTTCTGGTGAATAGTCTGTATTTTTTCATGCTTCATGTGAAATGGCTCTTTCTTTGTCTTTCCAAATTGACCCTGACACTTTCTAACAAAGATTACACGAAAATAATGTGTGTGTCATTTGCCCTGACATAACACTGTGATAAAGAATGAAGTGTACTAGGTATTATAATTATGTAAGACTGATTATGGCTAGAAAGATTACAGAAGGCAGTAACATGTAGGCTGTAGTTCCTTCACCTAGTATTTATTAGCATTATTATAATAGATGGTGAAAAAAAAACATTTAATTTAAACTCTTTAAAAGATACATTTGTACTAATCTCAAATGATGATGGCATGACCTGAAACTACTGATCTCCTCTTATTCCAGAGATCAAGCATCTGCACATGTGATGGTGCACTCCTTAATACACACTTCTGTTTATCTCATGAATCCTGTGTGTGTTTGTATTGTAAATGCTTACTTGCTCAAAATACTAAAAGGAATCCAACTTTCAACCAGAAAGAATAAACATAAGAACAAAGGTTACAAATGAGAGAAGGTCAATGGGTTCATTTGGTTTATGTTTGATTCATTTTAAAACCTTATTAAGTAATTCAGGCATTGCATCAAAAAGGTACGAGCAGCAGATCTTTTTACTGTGTTCTCTGGTACCTTTACAATAAAATGTTCCAAAAATATTCTGGAAAAAATATTTTTGCACTCAATGATGCTATTGCCCTATGAAGACATAGAAGGGAATAGTCTTTGCTCATTTGTTGAATTAATACACTTTTTAGGAAAAATACAGAGGACATAAACAGAAGCATCAGTGAGAATTGTAAAAACAAGGTGCATTGCTGATCACAGCATTTTTCTTTTCATTGTTCCACTGTAGTTAAATCAACAATACTCAACTACCAGAGTCCCACCACTGGTTTGTTTCCAGTCAAGACCTTTGGGGAATGCAATGAGGCTAAAGTCCGAGACAGCTTGTATTGTGCAGCCAGTTCCTGGGCTCTATCATTGGCATACAGGTAAAAAGTACTGGATGCTTTACCTTTTTTGTTAAATGTTCTTGTACCTGAGCACATTTTGGCTCATGATCTACAATTTTAGTCATGTGTTTTTGTTTGCTTTCTGGGTGTGTAAAAATGTTCAATGGCTCACAAAAGATCCTCGAGAACTTATTCTAATAGCCTTTATTAATGCACTTTATTGAGAATTATTCCAGTCTGACAGCATTTGAGTCCAAACCGCCTGCTTTATTTAACTGATCATTACACAAATACATATAGCTATTTAAAACAGATAATTAGCTAATTGTTGAAATACAGTATATTCATAGTGATAAAATGTATTGAGTGCTTTCCCCCTATTTATACGTATTTTGTCCTGTCTCTGAAGCTTATTATTTTATCACATTTCTGGTGCTTGATTTAGTAATCCAGTAATTAATCTTTCCTATCTTATTTCACTAATGTTGATGCCTCAGGGTGTGTTTTTAGGGGAACCTCATTGTGATTAATGTTTATGGCAATCTTAGGAGGAATATGTTCCCCTGCTCATTAATTCCAATTACTCCAGCAGGAACATTTAAAATGTAGCTCTTATATTTATATAGTGCTGTGACAAAATAAACACAAATATAAATGTTCTTTTTACAGTTGGAAAAAGTCGAAAAAAGCATAAAAGACAACAACTAAGGCATCAGTATGAATGTTGTTTAAAGAATTAGGTATATATTGTTAAACGTCCGCTACTTCAGTTTTTTTCTAATTGAAACAAAGTCACCATTAAAAAATATGTATGCTCTGAATTGACCTCTTGCCTCATATATATGTCCTTTTCATATGCATATTTATATGTACACTGTATAGGTTTTGCAATGCATAACAGTACTGTTCTGTGCACTGTACCTGCTAGGATGCAGTGATATTCCTACATTTTCAATTTCTTTTGCATGTTATCTTGCTGGTCCAGGCGCATTGATGATGACAAGGGACGGACTTATGAGCTGGAGCACTCTGCTATAAAATGTATGAGAGGGATTCTGTATTGCTACATGCGGCAGGCTGATAAGGTAAAGCACTGTTGCATGGGCTTGAGCTCTGACCTTGCTCAAAAGGATTAATTTTATATCCAAGGATGTCATCTTTTGGATTAAAAGCAACTTTTTAAAAACTGTTTGGGAGTAAAAAAAAATAATCATTTTGACAAGTTAAAATTGGTTTGGAGGCTGAATTGTGTTTTTTTTAAGTGCATTCAAAGATTTAATGAGCATTTTTGGCGATCTTTTTTCCATTTAAAATCAATTTCAAATATTTGAATACACATCATTTACAGTTTAACTGTGGTCCGTATTAAACTCGACATTTTTGGCTGTTAATGACAAATTGATACTAGTATTGTGTTTTATGTGTTGTGCTCCATTATTATGTTTTCGTATCTCTTAACAACACTGGTACTGTAGTTCTTCACTTGAGTTGAGCAAATTAATTAAACCAGATCATGTGAAAATGTGATAAATGTGTATATATGCAGGTATCAATATTTTACAAGTGCAGAGCATGTTTAGCTTTAGCCTCATGTCAGTTCCTTAAATGTATTTATATCATTTATGCCTTAGGTAAGATCCAAGTACTGAAAAAATGATCTGCAAAAGCTGACAGAGAAATCACCCTATTATCTGTGAGAATTGAACAATCACAGCATATGAAGTCCTTGGAAGAATATAAAGCAACCCTGTCATGCTAAACATGTTACAACAAGGGGTAACCACTAGGGTTTGAAAAACTGCAGAAAACCTGTATATGAGATATTTCTACTCCCCACATTGTGTACAAAGACCCTTGTGACATTCTTTGGCTTTAATTACCTAGGGTGCTTTACAGAAGCAAATCCATTTTGTCAGAAATCGTGGTCTTTTTTTTCCCCTGATTTAAAAAAAATATATTTTTATCATCAGATAGCTCCTCAGTGCTGACCAGATATTTCTTTTTTTTAAACACTGTGTTCATTGGTTAATTGATTTGTTTTTCCTTATTTTTTAATTTGATCAATTATTTCCTGAATGCGTAATGAATGACCAGGTTTATAAATAATAAAGCTTTTAATCAAAAGTAATCATCTGTTTCCTGTAGGCATCTAGCTGTGTCATATAAATATGCTAGCAAAACTTTGTGAACATAAAGGTGTAATTTACCAGCTTATTAGCCTGATAACCAGTACTGTATGCCCTTTATGAAAGTGTCAGTCAAAATGATTTTGACAAGCTCTTTCAATCCCTTCACTCTTGCTGATGGACAACATTGATGATGCTGTTAGTATGCTGTGCTGTTATGCAGCTCGAATGCATACTGCTGTCCTCTTTAATGTTGCTCGGAATATGATTGCAGTTAACAAAAGATGGAAAGCAACATACAAGAGAAGAAGGATTTTTCATCTGTAAATACAGTTAATTGGGAAAAGTGAATTGCAACAGAATTTTTAGTACTTGTTTAGTACAAACATGCTGAATGTCCTTGCTGGTTGGTTGCACTAACTCTAACACAAAACCAGCATCTGGGTTCTATTGTGGTGATCCAGGCCTCACCATCTATCACGTAGCCAAAGGAGCTTAATAAATTCTAGGAGACTTTTATTTGTAGCTCTATATTTTTTAAGCTGGTACAGAAAATTATTTGGCCAAGACCAAATAATTCTTCGAACCACTAAAATGACCTCAATTAAGTAATGGAATGGCTTAGTCTTTGGATGTTCCTGTAACTTTAGTGGAATTTATCTGCTCAGTCTATGAAGAAGTAGAAATCTCTTGGTTTAGAAGGCATTCCATCTACTTTGCTGGAGGTGTGGAAAGTCAATTCACAGTATTTATTGATTTTATTTTTGATAGCGTGATGTTTCTTTTCGTAGAGATTGGAAATCATCTTTACTTGCACTCCCCGAGTTATGCAAGGGTTTGATTCCTCAAGTCTTTACATAACCCAAATCTTACATAAGTCAGAAGTGCCCCTTTTGTCCATATTTTGGATCCAGACCCTCATCAACTAACATTTCAAAGCATTTAAAAAAGCATTTGATTAACTCATAAAATATGTTAAGTGAACTACAAACCTATGACTTGCCACAGAAAGAATGCAGGGGTACTGCTTGACCCAGAGAAGGTCAAAAGTCAGGTCAGTGAAGCTGTAAGATTAGCATACTATATAAGGGGCTCATCTGCTTTCCTATGTTAAGAAATACAGCTTTAACTTGAGTTCAAGTATACAAGTAATGTACATAGGCTGCAGAAAACTTGTATTCTATCTTTTATTATATTGTAGCTCCGGTGTGTTATAAATCTTTCAGGATTCAAAGTAATTTGCTGGGTGGTAACCTCTCCAAGTGAAGCTTGGTGATTTCAACTAAGTCAGTTAAGCTCCTTCTGTTATAGCTGCAGTAACGGAACTGAGGATTTTCTGTTTCCTTTGTGCTGAGAATTATCTTCTCCACTACAGCCTAGAATTTGGCTACCTTTAGGCTTTTGTAAAACATTTTTGTCTTGCCTGTTTTTTTTATCAATTGGATCCATACTCTTTTCCACTGCTTGTTTTCATTGATATCCCAAAACCAGTACAGATTAAATTTCAGCATGATAATACACTATATATGCAGTTGTTTTCATTGACATGCCTTACAGTGCTCTGAAGCACTTGGTGGTCTGTTATTATCAATTGTGAATTATTACTGTTGATTTGAGAGAGATGTGCAATGAGGTAATGGAGGAGATTCCTGTAAGTTCATCCATACAGCCGACTGAGACAGAGTTTGTTGAGCGTCTCTGCCAGGTTAAGCCTCTCAAGCCACCTGGGCTTAATGGTCTGTTGGGCAAAAAGCTGTGTTCTAATCAACACTACTTGATTCTTGTATTATTCCAAAAAAGTCGAAAGTTTCAACAACTATTCCTGTAGCTGAAAACCTAAACCCTAACCACTAAGTGACTTTTGACGGGCTAGTGATCTGCAACAGGCAAAGTAATATGCTCATGTTTTATTTATTGATTTTAGTTCAGCATTTGAAATGATCCAGATCCACAAACTATTGAAATGGCTCCTGGGTTTGGATGTTAAAGGGAGGCTTATAAAATGGATTAATGATTTTCTAACAGATTGCCCATAGCAGGTTCTTATGAGCAATACTGCACATTTTCAGATAAAATTGTTTTAAATACTGGTGTTCCCCAGGGCTGTGTTTTGTTGCCTTTACTATTTTCTGTCTATAAGAATGAAATGAAAATGCAGAAAACATGTGATAATCTATTAGAAGAAAATATGACAATTGTATTAATTATTTACTGGGGGTAATAGAGAAGGGGTGGACAATTGCTTTGAACAGAAAAATCAATTAGAAAGGTGGTGTAATTTAAGCATGTTTCAGATTAATGTTGATAAAACCAAAGAACCGGCTGCTTGTGAAAACATTAGATTTTCAACCTGCTTCACTTATTATTCAGTGCGTGGAAGACGTTCAGTGTTCCAAATACCTAGGAACAGTAACAGATAAACATTTAAACTTTGCTGAGAATGCCAGTTGCATTTTTAAGAAGGCTAGTCGGTGTATAGTTTTGATCAGGAAGTCGAAAGAGTTTGGGGTCAGTCACAACATTTTAGAGAAATTTATTGAATGTTGATTTCCTTACTATTATGGCGTGGTATGGTAGCCAGAGATATTACTGATTACCCCTCCCACCCTCTACACTCCCATTGTCAAAGGGAATGAAGGATAATTTTTTAAATGCCTATGGCCAAGAGAAATGTATACTAGAAATATGTTGTTCCCTATGCAATCGGCATACTATTAAATACAGCTAAGGGACTGTTTCTGGTGTGAAGTTTAGTGTAATTTGGGCAGAGTGAGATGTGTGTACTGTATATGTATTGCTGCTTGGCTAGGGCAATTATTTGTTTTTAACATTTATTTCTATTGTGTGTTATTTGTTTTTATAACTTTCTATGGTAGTGCCAAAGGCACATTTTTACCATTTTGGATAGACACTAAAGTTAAAACTTTTCAGTTGATGGTGTTTAAAAAGTGGTTTTGTTCCAAAGACTTCAGCTTCATGGCAACTTAAAGTTTGAGGAATCTTTACTGACGGCTATGGATCCCCCCACCTCTTGAGCATCGTTACCTTGTAGACGTGGAGATGCTTGTGTGTTTCAGTGAACCCCTAGAACCTAGAACTCCTGGCAGGCTGTCCCTTGATGAACAGGTGTAGGACGAGGTCCCAGCTGAAAACCAACCCACCCAAAGGGGACAGAACAAGAATCTGCCCTGGAGCCTTGCC
Organism: Lepisosteus platostomus; assembly: GCF_059453375.1. Taxonomy (NCBI): domain Eukaryota; kingdom Metazoa; phylum Chordata; class Actinopteri; order Semionotiformes; family Lepisosteidae; genus Lepisosteus; species Lepisosteus platostomus. Next base: position 11,240,167 of record NC_142630.1, on the reverse strand, counting down.
TGGAGGCGTTGTCGGCTGGTGGCTGCAGTAGTCGCTAAATCATAATTTGAGTTTTGATTAAACGTCTTCGGCCAAATTTTGATTTATTGAGCATTCATGACGGATATATTCTAGTGACTTGACCTAGCATATGCAATATAGCAAATGCCCACGTTAGTCAGGGTGTTGATTGGCTGCTTTGATAGCCCAGCTCGGCTGTCTACGAGTTGGGCTTCTAGGGGGCCTGAGTAACACAATGAACAGAAAACTGACCTTAAGGAATTTTAATTTCATTTTCTAAAGAAACTGTGTGTGTGAACATCCCGTTTACACCACCATCTTTGCTGGGAGCCAGAGGAAGCAGTAAACCTTTCTGAAGGAAAACTGACAAGTCAAAGTAGAAAAGGCCTATACTTGAAAGTAGTGAGGGAGCATGCTTTGAAACATTCCTGTGCCGATTTATTTTCTCATACTGCCTCAATACATAAGAGGGTGTTTAGCATTCCACTGACTTCTAGTGTTGGTACTGTATAAAAAATTAATGCTTAGCATCTGATGTGCAAATGCATCATTCATCATAACACAGGGATATGATTGCCTACCAAGCTGCACAGAGTCCCTGAATAAAAAACAATTTGTTTTACTGTATCTGCAATTTTAGCTTTCTAATCAACCTAAATATTGAACCCTTAGTTTATTTTCCAAGGGTCTCCCACCTGCATTCCTGTCTTTGAATATCTCGGAGTCCTGCAGCTGGAATCAGGAATGTTAAAGTTTACAGCACAACATTAATTTCAGTGATCATTTTCTTGGGGGAATTCATTTTTTCAAAAAGTGGGGCATTACTGTATACTGCAAAATTGTATAATTTAGCTACTGTTTATGTATGTTTTTTGTAAAAACACCTTCACAGCTTTTCAGTCCTTATGTTTCTTTTACTAATGACCTCATTTTAAAAACCTTCCCTGTATTGTAATTAAAATGTACTAGTTGAATAGTTAATTAGTTTGCACAGCAATAAGCCATTTACATCTGTATCTACTTTTAAGAAGGAAAAAAAAAGCTCTTTATATACATTCACAATACCCTGGGAATATGAAACACTTAAGTGATAAATACCAAATGAGGGGAGCAAATATAATAATGGTAGTTATTGTGTGTGGGAAATCTAAAAATAATTCTAAGTCTCAAAATGAAGGAAAACAGCTTTAGCAGTTAATGAAATGGAGTTTGTCACTAAATACTAAATAATTATCAAGGGAATTATTGGGGGAAAAATCTTATTTTATTTTTGTCTTGTATAAAATGCTCTGTATGTTTATGAAAGCATATTATTATCCATTAATTTAAAATTCAAATTTCTCTACAGCAACATGTAATTTGTACCTGAAAGATTCTATGTATACAGTGTATGACTGTCAGTGACTCAGAAGAGTCATTTCAGATAGATTATTATTACTATTGTTAAAGTGTTGTACCTTTTTCCCATTTCTAATTAAAGACCAAGACTGGTGCATATTGATTAGTTTCAACCCTAGTGTTCTTGCTCTGAACAGCTGCCGAAGGGCTGAAGTAAAAATCTGGGACAGGAGGGTATTTGTTGTGACCCAGCAAGTACCAAGTGAGGGGTGACCTAAAAATAGAAAACTTATTTATAACATTTTGGTATACCGTAGGGCTTTGCTACTCTTGGTACCTATTCCTGGCACAGCATTGTTATGTGTAAGTGGTGCAAACCCCCTTTTTCTTCATTCACAAGCTGGCATTGTAAAACCCTGATGGAGAGCTCAGGCTGCTGATAGAAGGGTTTCCCAGAAGACTTAAAAATCTGTTTTCGTTTTAATTCATCTCAATAAATAAGATTTTAGAAGCCTGAGAAAATGTTTGATTATTTCAGAGATTTGATCATTCTGATTTAATTTACAAGTAGAAAAGAAATATGCAGAAGTACCTACTGTAGGCAGAAGATTCCTAGTAATAAAGTTCTTTAACTCTTGTAATGTTTTAAACAGATTTTGTTTGTAGCTGGGGAATCTTTATTTGGATTGATATTGTTTCCTTTGTTATTAATGTTGAGTTGATCTTATTTCATATATTCCCAAGCAATGAAATCTAAAGAGTCTCAGAAAAGCACAAGAATAAGTATCTTGACACACCTTGATCTAATGTTGAAGAGCAGCATTTTGAGGATTTTACCCCTTTTTTGAATGATAAGTGATTTTGAGCCTTAATAATGTGTATATATATATTCCCTCTTTTAAGCTGCAAGCTCTATCATGTTACATTTTTCAAGGTTTGCTTTAACCTCTTTCCTTTTATTCTCTTTTAGGTAGAACAGTTTAAGCAAGATCCAAGTCCTTCAAAATGCCTTCATTCAGTTTTCAATGTGCACACAGGAGATGAAATCTTTTCTTATGATGCATACTGTCACCTGCAGGTATGTGTTTTTCTCAGCTGTGCTATATGTTTCTGTTAATATCAAAGTTGACATCTGGACATCTATATTAGCGTTTGAAGTGAGGAATAAAACTAAGCAGTGTCAGAAGTCTTGAAATGGAGCTACTTCATTTTTTACTGTGATGAATGGGCTCAACTTTTACTTATTGTAGCTGTGACAAGAGCACTCACGATAAATTGTTTACAATAATATTTTAGGAATGGTCAGAAGTATAAAATATCTTGTATAAATTGGAACTACTGTTAAGTGAAGAATAATTTCTGATCTGTAGAGAAAATAACACCCTACACAACAAAATGTTACAACATGTATTTCCAACTATACTGTATATACATATGTTCTGGAATGGAATTGTAATTTAGAATTGAATAATGGATTTATTCACATAGAATCAGTGTTTTCTAATATTAAAAACATCAGAATAAAGTAATGCATAAGCAGAATGATGTACATGTCTAATTGGGGTGGGGGGGAATTTAAGTCATAATTACATTGATTTCTTGTGTAGTTCTAAAATTAAGACAAAACTCCTTTCAGTATATGTTATTTTTATATAATTATTTAAAATGGTACTTTATATCATACCCATTTATGACTTCATGATAATTGCTAACTGTGACACTGATGGCTTTTAAAAAATCTTGGTAACATCAAATCAGCGTCTCATTGAAACATTCTTCATTTTTCCCGCTCAGCTGGACCTTGTGCTACAATAAATTAGCTGACGATGCTGTTGATGTATTGATTTGAATTCATTATGCGAGTTGGTTTCCCAGGTTTTTTTTAGCTTGAACTTGGCTGATAGTCAATTTTTGTCTTTTTATTTAGATTGATGCTGTCTCTCTGTTCCTGCTCTACCTTGTGGAGATGATCTGCTCTGGGCTTCAGATTATCTACAATACAGATGAGGTATGGTTCTGTCACATGATAAGACATGAAAACTTCAGACATCTGTTTAAGAGAGACGAGAATGAATAATTTTATGTTGTTTGTTATATTAACTGTAAAATAGAACACAGAGGGAATTGTTAGAGGAAAGAGGCTGTTTAATAGCACAGCTTAAAGCAATTCCCTAAATAGCCTGGGTATTGGCAATTAGCAATTATGTATGAATTCTGTATTTTGTCCCATTTTTGTGTTTTGTATGTTTTTTGTTCAGTCTCAGGTTTTCTTGTGTGCAGGAATGTTTCAGTGTTTAAAAAATATATTTTAAACTAAAATATTTCTGTTTAATGAAGGTAAGCATAAAAGATGTTTAAATTGCATAATTTGTAGAACACAGCATAAATATTTTTATACTTTTAATTTATACAGCTAATTTACTGCATCCTACACTTGTCTTGGACTCACTGTGCACATTTTCCATTAGAATCTGAGAACGATTACTTTAAATATGATGACAAGGACCAACCTATGCCAAAATAGTATGAGGTTCTTAGTTGAACTACACAGAATAAACCATTGCTGAATTCTTCAGTAGCTTTAGACTCTTTTGAAAACCCAACTCTCATTGAAAGCTTACAGTTGCTTACGGTATGTTGGCAAATGCAATACATGTTTTTTCCTTATGGTCAGTGTTGTATAAAATTAAATGCTTAATATGCACAGGCTGTTATTATTTCTTTATCCTATCCAATTATTGCTTAATCATTTTTATTTATTTTAAACTATATTTTTACACTTCTGTATGCATATACTGTAGACAAGTAATATTGGGTGTGCACAATATATGCACATACAAGAAAGAGTATGTGTATTGTATATATTATTTTCAAATAAATAATGATTTAAATCTAGTGTGGCTGTCAAATAATCTGGGAAATAAGATGTAATTTAATTATGTAAAACAGAGACGCTTAAGGTTGTTTAATACTTACTGTGCTTTATTACATTTAATCATTACCCATTATAAACAAACAAAATCTTCTATTTTAGGTGGCTTTTATCCAGAACCTTGTGTTCTGTGTAGAGAGAGCTTACCGTGTTCCTGATTTTGGAATATGGGAGAGAGGAAGTAAATACAACAATGGAAGTACTGAGCTGCATTCAAGGTGATATTATGGTTCAATCAATTATTGTATTTTTTTTGTTGTTAATTGGAATTTCTATAAATAGTCAACAACAGAGGAACACACACTGGTTATAGAGATGGGATCAGAAATACAGGGATAATGGAACTGGTTAAAAGAGTTAATCATTTGAAGGAGGTTTGACAGGGAGTCCCTGTTACAAGGCACTCTGCTTTGTCATTTCACACATGCATAGTTAATGAATTACGGGGCACAGTGTAAAAAGTCCTCTCATTTAAGTTTTTCAAGGTTGCAAAAGAATTTGATTATTCTGGTAATAAAAAAAAAATATTATGAAGAGCAAAAAACGCTAACATATTTTCTTCTTGTAGAAAATGCTCTTGCGCATGACTTCCTATATGAATTGTTAAGCCCCAGCATTAAAGTTCAGTTTTTGGATCAAGGTTTGAGCTCTAACAATAAATAATGCATGAACAGTGTGAGGAAAAAAATCTACCCTAAAGGAGTGAATGACTTCTTTGGATTCAATGAGACTGCAATTTGAAAGCAGCTGGTGATGTTATCTATTTCTATATATTGTCTTTTATGGGTTATAGGTACATTAAATATACTGTATATACCAGCTTCTGAATTGTATGTTGGCAACATATTAAGCTTATTGCCCTATTCCTTTTGTGTCACAGGCAGGTTTCTTTAATTCTTTAAAGAAAAAAAAGAATGAATGCTTTGTATAGATTTTGGGTAACATTGTGGTCAGCATCTCCAAGTGTATTCATTGATATTGTAGATTTGCCATTTGGATGGGGTCCCAAGATTAAATTAAAATTGAAAAAAACACTAGTTAAAGTATCATAAAAGTAGAAGAAAATTATTTTAATAAATTCTGGTATCTTAAGTGAGGCAAGTTTATTTAAGATAAAAGATTGCAATTCATAACAATTTGTTTGGCACATCGATATCACGTCTGTTCTTGATTTTAAGCAAAATCTAAATATATATTTTCCTTGGCTTTTTTTTAGTTCTGTGGGTCTGGCCAAAGCAGCGCTTGAAGCTATTAATGGATTCAATTTGTTTGGAAATCAGGTATAACTATCTCGCATTTGCTTATTTACTTATTGTTTTCTTTGTTTCTTGGTTTTACTTTATATAAGCGCTCATCAGATAATATCCAATTTGTTTGTTGTAGTTGGAAGTCATTAATGCAACCATCTGCTTCATAATATGATCTAAATGGGACACATACAAACAAGATGGAACATTGTCACCAATCATTTGTAATGTCTTAAATGTAACTGAATCAATTAAAATTGATTTATATAATGTTATATAATAATATAAAATGGATTAGAAGGTCTGGTGTCTTCAGTGACTTTTTTTATCTCCACATTGTTTAAAGATCTTTGGGCTTACTGCCATGTTACAAGTAACAGCATTGAACCATAACAATGCTAACCATAAGTGTTAAGCTAATTAAGACGGGGCTCATTTTTAACGTGCTATCCATGAAATTCAAAGTATGTAAGTGTGTTTTTGTTTCTAAAAATATACTTATTTATTTTGTGAATGAATTAAAGAGTGTCCTTTGTTTTACTAAACCTCACCCTCTGACTAAACTTCATAAAATTATATACTGAAAGATATTTGATTTTTGGAAATTAGGGAACTACATTTAGTGTGAGAGTACATTTCTTGAAATGTGTTGGGAATAGCCAAAAGTGATACTAGTGAATGCTGACTACTGTTCTAAAAGTGAATGGTTGAGTTTAAAACTCAATTTTTGAGGCAGTTAACTAAATAAAGGGTAAATATTTTGTCTTCATATTGGACATATTGGTTAATTTTAATCATGTTAAATTTAATGGTACTGCATGTAGAGGATTTAAAAGTTTGCTTAAGGAAACTTTAAGTCTCTATGAGTTTAAATATGAAGGTTTGAGCTAATATGTTTCTCCTGGATCCTAACCATTTTGGAATAAGAGTGACTTCTAGCTGTCTGTTAATTGAGCTTTTCCTTCTACGCAAGCTGCACACACCCCTGTAGGATGGCTGGCTTTTTCATGTCTATTTTTACCCAGTTCTCTTTTGGCTCTACTTAAATCATGTTATATTTTTGGTGGATTTTCTTTATCTTCCATTCTACAAAATTTAATTGCCCACAGTTAGAATGCACTATGGTACTAGCATAATTTCATTTTTATTTGTGAGCTTACATTATGTAATAATAAAAGGGTATGCTGTATACTCAGTTATATCTTCAGCCCTCTGAGTTTTTCTTAGACTGCATTAGTTTACTCACTTTTATATTTGAATCAAGGTGTGATCACTCAGATGTGTGCTTCCAGCAACAGCTCACTGTTATTTCTCAATTAAAAAATTGAAGTGGTAAACACTTCTGTACTTCTACTGAATGCTTAATGTTAATGTATTATTTTAATGTATGTTTAACATATGTGTTACTAATGACAGCTCAACAGTTTCCTTAATTGAAAATTATTTGATTTGATACATGATGTATTTTCTACCAACAAGAAATCCAAATGCAATGACAAGTTTTGATGCATTGCAAATTGTTATAATAGTTTATTTATAAATATATGTTCTCTTCAAGGAATTTCATTCACAAATATATGTCTGATTAGCTTGCTTACATTACCACGCTTCCACAATTAGGTTTTGACAGCACAGAGTAACTGAACGTGTTGTAAATAAGGGCTATCTGGCTTAGATGTCTTTGACTCTAGAATCTTGTCTTTTGGAAAATGGCTTAAATCAAACAAATGAGCCACTCTAACAAAGGCAAATAACCTCAGAGAGGAGCCATAGACAATTTAAACCAAGATGTACTTCTCAGTGGACTATACCGGTTGCTGTGGCACAGATGTTAATATAGATGATGTGTTGGTAAATGATATATGTCAATTGAGTAAATGACTCTGATGTTATCTGTGAATAGGCATTAGCTGCAATAACTCCTGAAAAAAAAATTACTATACTCACTGACTATGATTTATGCAGTGGATAAGAAGTTAATAGCCAGTATGACATATAGATGCTACCCTCGAAAGTACTGGATACAGTCATTTAATGTATATTCCACAGTAACTGTTGTAAGGCCATACTTAGCAGGAATTAAATTTCCATATAGTGGCCAGAATAGGTAATGCCAGTGACGCTTACATGGCTAGACAATGTAACATCACCTGAAGTATATCAATGAAAGCACTAATAAAGGCAGTTGATTTTAAGCAATATGTTTTCTTCAGTCCAGTCACAGTTTTTCATTTGAAGAAACACTAGTTTTTCTGCCTTTTTGTTGAGATAATGCATATAAAGAATCCTCAATCCTCTTTTACTTATAAAAAAGTCAAATAAATTTCTTGAGTGTTTGAAAACAGTGTTGTGTTCAAGGTAAAAAGTACATTGACAGTTGATGGTTTACCCTTATGTCTTGCATATTAATTTGGTAGTTTCTCAGACAGAATTTTTGCATACTATCTGAAATGCGTTTATGGCATCTTACAATTTGCTACAGGGATGGACTGAAAAACAAAAGAGAAAAGAGCTTGAGGTCTGGAACCAGCTGTTGCTCATTAGTACTTTCAGTCCTAGAGATTTTTTTTCTTTATCTCCTTTTTAAAGTATTTAAGCTTTTAGAATTACTCTGTAAATCATTGTAACATCTGCTGTATAATAGCCTAGTTCATCACTTGACCTAGAGTCACACAGATGTTCAAATCAAACCCTCCATTTGCTGCATATTATAAATAAACAGTAAAAGGAATATTAGCATATTTTGAATGTGATCTTTTTACAAAGGCTGTACTTATTAATGCATATCATCTGGTTGTGTGTTTTTCTAACTCTGATAGGACTTTTTGGATTTTCAGTATTCACCACTGGAAAATTGCTTGCTATTTTGCCTTGTTTTTGTAGAGCTTGTTTTAGATTTTTGGATGTTAATGTCTTTCTTCAGAATGTTAAGTTTTCTTAAACCAGCGAACCTCAAAAACTGAGATTTATGAAGGAAAACAAACACTAAAATAATAGTTTAAGCAAAGGCAAATCATGAGAGTTTTGCTCTTTCAAAGCCATTATTACTGTAGGTGCACTGAGGTGAATTGTTCTCAGTCAGCACCAGTTTTTTTTTTTACTGATTGCAATGTAATGGGTTCTTGATAAGCAAATGTATTATTTACAAGAATACTCCAGGAAAAGATACAGAAATCCATCCATCCATTTTCTAACCGCTCTATACAATCCAGTGTTGGGGAGGAACTGGAGCCTATCCTAGCAAGGCAGGATACACTATTGATGGGATGCCAGTCCATCACTGGGCATGATGTAGAAGTATTGTAGCAAATTAACTTTGTCTGCGTTCTGATCTTGTTTGCAGGGCTGCTCATGGTCTGTCATTTTTGTAGACCTTGATGCTCATAACAGAAACCGACAGACACTATGTTCCCTGCTCCCTAGAGAATCAAGATCCCATGTAAGTAATTCCATCTATCCATTATCGGAATGCTCTTTGTTTTTAGTAAGGGTTGTGGCAACTTGGAGCCCGGAAACATGAGGTGCAAGTGAAATGCAAGTCCATCACAGACACACGCAGGGACAATTTGTATACCCCAATTAGCTAAGACAGCTTGTCTTTGGAAGATTGAAGAAACTGGTACATGCAGGGAACATACATATGTGAATAAAGGGAGCGCACTAATTTAACTGTAGATAAAAACATATTTTCTGCGGTTTTGCAAGCCTTTCAACTTCTGTTTTTGAAGTGTTCCGTAGTTACATAAAACAGAATCTCCACATAATTATAGTCTTGCTTCAGATTCATTTGAAAACTAGGTTGAATTTTTTTATTGCTAAATTCAGTGGCATTAAGGGTGATCCAACCGCATACAGAATATCCAACCGCAGGGACTATTACGTTTCATTTACTTCATTTACTGCTTTTCATATGTGTTGGAGGGGTGACTTCAATTGTATGGAAACGACTATTTTAGTTATGTCTTTGATGAGAAGACATCAATTATATAAAATACATTTAGGAGAAATTGTCTATAATTAAGGAGAAAAAATCTGCTCACTTATTAGAGGCTGTGACTAATTTTACATTAAATGTCAGTTATCTGATGTTAAGAACTGTGCTAGGAAATTACATTTTCTCAGTAGTATGTTTTCTTTCTTCTAGAACACGGATGCTGCCCTCCTGCCGTGTATCAGTTACCCTGCGTTTGCTGTGGATGATGATGCTCTGTATAATCAGACCCTGGACAAAATAGTGCGAAAACTGAAAGGAAAATACGGCTTCAAGCGGTTTCTGAGAGATGGTTACAGAACAGCTCGTGAGGATAAAAACAGGAGGTACTACAAGCCTGCAGAAATCAAGGTAGGATATCAGATAATTGATAAGGAAACCACATTTCCTACAGTGATCAGAGTCTCCACATACTGGTGGTCTGACTGCTCTTTATTTGTAGTGATGTGTAAATTGAGGCTGATTGATGTGTGAAATTGAGAACTGTTATGTGTAAAAAGACCAGGACTGATGGTAGCACATTTTTGGGATCTAGGCCAAGGGTCTACGTGTAAAAGTGGAGGCATGATTAGAAAACAAATATTGTATTGCAGCTCCTTTGTTTCATCTGAGAAAGACTATGTGAAAAAAACTTACTTTATTAAAGTGTATTTTTTTAACTAGAGATGTTTATCTGAGATGTCATAGGATGTTTGGAGATTGCAGAAGCAAACTTTATGCTTAAACTTGAGCTTAGTTATCCTGTAATAGCACCTTAAAGGGTTTTATTTTTTGTATTGAAGTGGGAACATTAGGGCTAAAAAACATTTATTGTAGGATTAGAACAGGAAATAAATGGCTGTGAGTAGTATGTAACCTAGTTTGTAGTATGTAACCATGAAATTTACACTTTTTCATACGCTTTTATTCCTCTTATTTTGCTGAAGGAAAGCAAATTAATTTGCCTGCTATTTGTTCAATTCCATCTGATCTGTGCTGTCTTAGCTGAAATGAGGTTAATGCAGAATCTGCCTATATAAATTCATAACATGGCAACTAAGTACTTAGTACTAAATTTGTTGCTTTATCTATAGCCTTGACCTAACAGATTAAATGGGCACTGTGTAAAAGTAAATGGAGAAATCAGTGCACATCTTGAGTTGTATTTCTAAAATAACATACTCAACTTTTCTGGCTTTATTACACAAGAATAAAAGTATGGTTGGATTATCCTATCATTTGAAACATTGTAACCATCTTTCTATAAGGTGTATGTTCAATTTCTAATTACCGGAGTCAGCTAAGTCAACACCTGTTTTTAAGCAGTTGCCTAATCCCAGTGTTTGAACTTGGGTCAGGTTTTAAACGTCCTTTCGTTTGTCTAACATTTGCCTATTTTGTTGACATTGACATTGCATTTCTGCAGTGGTAAACAAGAATTCCAAACAAGTAACTGCTGATTAGAATCTTTAGAATTCTTGAAAGCTATTGAACAGTTCTGCTAAACACACATTTAGGTACTGCGTCTAGCTAAATAAGAATTTTTTTTTATAGAGGTTAACTTTTAGTTAATTTATATTTATTTCTTAATTACCAAGAAAACAAGATTGAAGACTGTAGAGGTATAATGATGTTCTTTGATCTCCTTATTTTAAGTGCACATGGTAAATGGATTAAGTTTGATTGTTGTGTGAAGAATTATCAGCTCTAGTTGTCTCCTCCCAGATTACACTAATAAATATCTTTTCTTGTCCTGTGTTTGGTAAACAAATAAATCACGACTGTTGTGAAAGTGGAATCAATCTCCTTCAACAGCTAGAGACTCTTATTGCTAGTCTGATTACTTACAGAGATTGGGAACTCTGGCGTCAGCCTCTAATTAAATTTCACCAAAGCTGTGGTGCTTTGTGTTGGATTGTAGTGCATTTGCAAGGGCTCAAAATTGTTTGGGCATTAGTAAGGCAAACCTAGAATGTTTTCTGCAGTAATCAAATCCAATAAATATATTCCTAGGAGGTTTCACACTGCAGAAAATAGCAACACCTGAAAGCTGTTCCATTATTCCATGCACACTTGTCTGAATGAGAATCTTCATGATTTTACAATTTGCAAATGCAGTTACACAAATGAATAAACAATTTCATGACTGATCACTTTCACAGTTGCCCGTTTTGTATTTTAATGTGTGCATTATTTAATTTTAGGAGTGAAACAAGCAATCAATATTTTCTTCTTTACAAGTACCTTACATTGGATACCTGATTTTCAGTTATATTTTAGCATGTAACTGATTGTTGTCTTTTCTGTACAGCATAGTATACATATAAATAAGGGTACTTATGTTGCATGTTGACTTATGTTGTTACAAATGTCATTAAATATTCCACATGGGTTTGAAGTGATTGAATATACCCCAATATTTAGTGAGAGGAGTATGATAATGAATATCTTTAGAGGCTCTACCCATTCATGACTTGCATAACAGCAAACACACATATAACATAAAACATATTTGTGTATTTTTTAACACATACATATTTTGTATACTGATTGCTTTTGATAACTTAATGATAAATGATCACTCATGACTAACTGTGATACACTCAGGTGACCATGATTGCTACAAAATTTCCACAATAGTGAGAGTTAATCTAGCACACAGGCGATGAGGTGATTTTCAGTTTAAGCTTTATTATCCTCTGGGGGAAATTTGTTTTACAGCACAGTCCAATACAACAAATAAAGCAAGGAAGATGAGCATTACCAACTGAGAAGATGGTACAGTAGTGTTACAGGAGATAAAAGACTACTTATTATACATTCTTTGAGAGAGATATTGCAGAGGGGATGACAGATTTCCTGAGTCAGTTACTTTTACACCTGGGGACACAGATGGGAGTAGTGTAAATACGCAGTGGATGGGGTGAGTCACACACTCCACAAATTTAAGTCGCACGGTCACACACATTTAAGGTGATCAGATTTGATTTGCACCAATTATTTTGCTACGTATTTGACTCATTTTAACAACGTTATTACGCTTAATGGTACTGAAGTGAAACATTGTTAAAACAATTTCAACGAATAACTTATAGAAAAATGTTAAAATTGTTTTATCTACCTTAAATACCTTAGTTTCCTAAGCAAAACAGTCTTCGTTGGCCCTTTTTTATAAATGAAGTCCCATTTTAGGTATTTTGTCTATGTCCAGTCCCAAGAACATTGACAATTTCTACAGTCTGACCATTTATTAAAGTAAGCTGGTGTGATGTTTCATTTTTTCTGAAATCAATGACAAGCTCCTTTGTTTTCAAGGCATTTTACTTCAAAGACAAGTCATCACACCATTTAGTAAAATCATTAAGAGTGGCCGCATGATGATTTTCTGGGTTCCTTAATCACCTGACCAGGACTGTGTCATTAGCAAATTCAATGAGATGCTCATGTGTTTGCAATTACAGCCGTTAGTGAAACCTGTTTAACCTGTTGAAATTTAAGCCTGGCAAAAATCAAACAAGTATATCACAGAAAGGAACAAATATGCCCCACATATGAGGAGAACACTTTTGTGTCATTGTTATGTTGGAGCAACACTTCGGGTGGTCTTGCCAGCAGTGAAGCTAATTTCTCTTGAACAATCAATCAAGGTTTTGTGTAGACCCCCTGATGGACATCCTTGAGTATGTCTGTGATGTGCAGAATAATATGCTAATGTGATTGTTTTGTATAACAAACTAATCATTAGGAATTAATTAATTGCATCTGGCAATCTGACTTCTTGATGCTACATTAATCAAGTCCCTGTGTCCTCATGTGCTACCTTTACTGTGGGCTCAACCTAACATGAATATATTCCTGTAAGACAACACACATTGTCACACTGCCTGCTCAAGTAACAGAGTGAATTCTTGCAACATGATTTTAAGACACTTATACCTTGATTGTCCTATTTGACATACCGTATATGAAGGAAGATATGTGGTATCTAGGACCCAGAGACTATTGAACAAGCACATGCTTTTCCAGGTGTTATGGGGATAGTGAAAAGCCCACAAGGCAACATACTGTATGCAACCTGATACAGAACATGTATCACAGACATGCAGTACAGCTTGTATTGATCCCATGTCGGTTCTGTCTGTTCAATAACATATCAATGCCCCTGCTACAAAAATGCTGGTCATTTTGTTCATAATTGAACATTGAATTTAAATTGAATACTTGAAATTGAATTGAACTTAAATTTCTTATATACTGTAAGTGATAAAATATATTGAGAATTAAAATAAACGTATCTAACTGTTTTAAGTCCCACAGCTGGAAGGTTCTTATTAATAATTTGGAACAACCCATTTAAAAAAAAAGAAGTAATTTAACAAACCATATTAATGCAGTGTTCTTTTCTCAAAAGCCAAGGCACTTTTTTTGTTATTATAAGTTTGTATAGTACTTTATTATTAAACTATTTATAGAGATGATTTGCATATTAAAACATGTTCATATATTTATAGCTCTTTGATGGAATTGAATGCGAGTTTCCATTGTTTTACATCTACATGATAATTGATGGTAAGTCACAATCATCCATTTAATGAAAATTACCTTTATACTTCTTTGTAATGTATCCTTATCACAGTTGTTAAGCTTCTAAAAATTACTAGTAATTAATAGATCACTAGTAATTTGTTTTTTAAAATACTTTTGTTGCTAAATAAGTTCAAATTTCAGAACTGTAAATATAAAATTAATATCATCAATGCAATGTTTTATTTCACTTTGGTAAATGTGTTTGAATTATTCTTCTTTACAGAAACTCATAAATAGAAGGATTAGTACCTGTCATGTTTTAGTGAGTGCTTACATCTTTAGGGTAAATTATTTTTTAATATTATAATGTTTCAGAGGGATAAAAATGGTAACATTTTATTCTATTGTTTGTTACATTCAAGGTGTTTTTAGAGGAAATTCGGAGCAAGTGAAAGAATATAAGAAATTGCTGGATCCTGTGATTTTTCATTCCTATGATGGTAAGATGCTGGCTGTTTACTAGGATATTATTTCAAGATAGGATATTTTAGAGCTTAGATCTTAAATGTGTATCCATCACCTCACATGTAATAGAATTTAGAGTTATGGGTCTGTAGTTACTTGACTTTTTATCACCACATTGATGAACATTACATTTGCGATTCACTAGTCTGGGGAGGGGCTTCAGTGACTTTTGACTTTTGTACTAATGGCTTATAAGTTCATATGTATTATTAGCTTGAGTATAAATGTAAGTCTCAAGTTGGGGATTTATTAACTTTGAGTGTTTGTAGATGTACAGTATTGTTGAATTAATCGCTAGTAAACACCTAAGGGGAATACTGTTTTTATTACGTCACGCATTTCCCTTTCATTGTCTAAAAACATTCTCATTTTTCCAAATGTTTGCTTCATTCTTCATTCTTGATGGCTCATTTGCTGTTCTAATACTGAAAAAAACGTATTTTAGCCTTCACTGCAATATTCCTTTCCATTACTGCACTCTTTTTCTTTAACTGGATTTTGATTTTTAAAAAACTAAGTTTTAATCATTTTGAATCGATTTGTTATTTTTATATCCTTCTTAATCTTTTTTTTTCATTTTTAAATATAGATATGGGCACTTATAAATTCTGATTCAGTTTTCAAAATAATATTCAAAATATCACTAATGTTCGAGTTTCACTTGTGTTAATGTAAGAAATTGCATTCATTGTTTTGACTTTTGGAAATAAATCAAGCTATGCAAGAAAGTACATGCATAGAAACATTTGCACTGTTTTTCATGGTAACAAATTATTGTGGCATCTGAGATCCTGTTTAAGTCATTTTATTCTTGCAAATGAATTCCCCATTTTTTTATAAAATGCATTGGTTTTTCATAATGCTGACATAGCTTTAATCCATTGAGGACTCGTGTAGGTTGGTTTGCTATGGAAAAGGTATCTCTCCCAAGTATGTTTTTATATGCATTTAATTAATGTTAAGAATTTGCTGTCTTAGACTATGTAGATAAATGGTAGAAAATGCTAGGCTGCATCTTTAGCTTGAGATTTGGTTCTTTAAGGGATGAATCCTTGATTAATAATAAAAGGAAGATTAAATATGGCTTTTGGGCCACAGCATAAAACATGAAATATCTGTTTCCAGCAAGCCATATATTGTTATATTGCATTGTAAATTAAATGGCTTAAAACACAGACAAGCTTGGTAGTCTCTCCTTTGGATCCATCACATCTGTTTCTTTTGAAAAGAAAAAACATAGCCCTTTGGCTCTGCTTGTCTGATGAACAATACTTCTTTTTTCTTCATTTTCTTTGAAGTATATATTTTTCAAATACCTCCACAGGGCATGCTATTATCCCGAAGTATTACCATGTGCCAGCTGATTTTGTAGAGGCCGAGCAGAAGAATCATGGGAGCCAGAAGCGTTTTCCCAGTAACTCTGGACGTGATGGGAGACTTTTTTTGTGGGGGCAGGCCCTCTATCACATTGCAAAACTGCTTGGTAAGTAAAAAAAAATAACTAGATCAGTATGGGTGAAATGTTTTGCCTTTTACAAATAAAAGTGCAGGAAAAGAAGTGCTCAGTGTTTAGTGCAATTGCTTCTTGCAAGTGATTGTTGAGTAGATTTTGCAGTTAAGTTATTGCCACATAAAGCTTTATTGTGTCAAAAGTTCTGTCTTTTAAGCAGGGCAAGGAATCCTTTGCATCATTTTATTCTAAAACTACACTCTCTTTGAAATGCTAAAAACAAAACTGTCTCATTTTCCCTTCATGTAATGGATTAATGATCAGTGGATGGTCTGATTAGCCCAAAAGACCTTGACCCAGTGAGGCGCTATGTGCCACCTGAAGATCAGAGGAATGTCAGCATGAGATACTCCAATCAGGTAAATCATAATGATACCACCATTTCATCAATCCCAGGCTCATTGACACATAATGAATATCTTTCAGAAGAGCTCAGCTGAAACGTTTGAGAGCATAAGAACAATTACAAATGAGAGGAGGCTATTTGTCCATCTAATTTGCTTGCTAGTGTCTAATTGATCTAAGGATCTCATGCACTATTTGGGTTATACTAAATTACAATTATCACATTAGCCATTATGAAGTACAGCACAGTACTAGATTCATCATAGGCCTGTTCTGTTTCTTAGAAAAACCTTAATAAATCATTCTTAATAGTTCTTATTTTAGATTGTATTTATTCTTTATTCACAAAGCCTATGAAAAAGGAAAATGACAAACTGGAAGTCTTCAAAGATTGATTGTAATGGAACTGCATAATATTCACACTAACTGTTGCTTGTCTATTGTTTCAAAGTATGCACATCTTATTTGATTTCATTTTCATTTGAAGTATAAGTGATATTACATAGATCTGTGCTTTTAAGAACATTTTTCAAATAGATGAATAGCTTAGACTGTTAAGATAATCACAGCTAGACTGTAGAATTTAAGTTTGGTTTGTGACAGGTTGTATAGGTGTTTTCTGGAGAAATTTTGGCAGTCATATTCTTGTTTTAATTTCTTTATTTTGTTTTCATAAGTAATGTTTTTTGAAGAATGCATCATTCACACAAAGGTTTTTGCCTTTTCTGATTCAAAATTGATTAAGTATTTGATAAAAAATCTAATATTAGGCTTAATATTCAGTTGTTTGGACAGTCATTCAAAAAACATCATAGTCCTTTTTTGTGCCTTTTTTATTAATGTTCAAGTTTCCTTTGCTAGTGACTTGTAGTTTCATGGCTTTCAAGCTGTCTCTCCAGGCTCTTTCATTTCCACTCCCTCTGTGTTGGGAAGGTACTTGTGTTATATTATCCTGCTCCTCGGTGTTACAGGGTCTATGCCCTAGTAATTAGCAATGTAACTTACTCCATGGTCTAACTCGGTATTTCAAATATAATTTTTTATTGCTAGAGTTTGCATTTTGTCTTTGTTTGTCTGTAGGCTTATTTTATGGTTGATTCAATGCATATAGCATGCTGTAATTCTCTGGATGCAACTGGAATTTCTTAATATGTGGTCTACCAATACCCCCTGTGCCAAACTAACAAGAGGCATATCTGCAAAACGTTCAATGCTGCAAATTATTTGAGTAATTGTCTGGGTCACTTCCCATAAAAGTAACAGTTCTAGTCTAGATCTATAAAAACCTCAACAGAATGTCTGAATGTGGTTATTTGTATGTGGTAAATTTAATTCTTTTTTAGCAAGTCTGATTTTCAATGATTTGCAGGAAAAGTGATTTGTTGAGTACGCCCTGAAAAAAAGCAAAATTGCTTTCCAGTTCAATAATTTCGACAAGGTCTTTTTGTATACAGATACAGTAGAACTTTCTTGAAAAAAGCCTTTGACTGCATCTCATAGATAACTATACTACAACTACAGTAACTATACAATATGAATTGAAGGAAATCATTTGAGGGATGCTGTTTTCCATTATTCATTTTACAAAGAAGTATAAAGTGATAAAATTATGTAATTAAAGAACATCAAGGTATATTTATTGAGTTCTATCAAGCAATAAATCTGTCTGTATTTGTTCTCTTTGGTGTTTGCTGTTTGATTTGACTCATTATGAGGAAGAAAATGAATGGTTCTGCTTTGCTTTCTAAACAAGGATAAGATGTTTTTTTTCTTACTTATTGCTGATCTTAAAATTGAAAATTGAAATTTCCTCCCTTGCCTGTTTAGGTATTGATGGGAAATAAAGACATTTTTATGCTTTTTGGTTTTGGTTTTCTTTCATTTAAAGTAGTACAGGAGCCAGATGCTCAGAGGTGAAATACCAGTTATACACAGGAGAGTTTAAAATACAGGAAAAACACATTTTTACATCACTGTCAGAGAATGTTAATTTGCTTTAATGCATTTCATTGTTTTTTTTAATCATTTCCAACACATTGTTGAAGTTATATAAGTATACAATTTTGCAATTTTGACTTATTTTAAAGGCAACACCTTCACTGTTATTGTATAAGATAAATATCTTATGTTGTGAAATGCATGTATTCTGTATTTTCTTTACTAAGATGAGGCTGATGGAAAAACCCTCAAGTATTGTTGTTGCTAGAAGCTTTCAGTCACCCACACAGTTGCTTCATGATCTGAGGTGAAGATACTGTAATGCCTATCCACAAGTGAAGAGAGACAAAACAAAACCTTTAACCAGAACTAACCTTCCAGGTCTGTGCTGCATGAATGATGGTTGCTATTGTTTGAAAGAAAGTGATAAGTCTTCATCTGAGCCTGCCTCCAGAGAGATTTTGACCTTCTCAACAGGTTACTCTACAACCATAACAAGCATCAGCAAAGCTCATAGGACTACCTCTACTAATAGATAAGAAAAGAGCTTGAGATTACAAAATACACAGACATCTGTAAGCTCAAGATATTTGTACACTGTGTTGTCTAGTACTGTCATTATGTTGCAAGGATATACACTAATATAGTTGTATTAGTATTGTATTTAAAAGACGAGGGCATTATTATTTTATCTCAGTTTTGTTTGCCTCTGACTTTCTGGCTCTTCATTCTCTTCTCAATACTTTGTTACTTAGGTTGATACTTACACTGACCACCATTGATGTAGTAACACGTTAAATTTAGTACTGTATGTTAAAGATAGAATTTATAAATGCAAAATGCTGAAGATTATATATAAATTAAAAAATACATAATTATGTTTCTCAGGAATATTAAATGGATGCGAAGATTATTTATAACTGTAAACAGAATGACTAATGTTTCTAAGAATTTTAGAATGACTAAAATTAGATAAAGCATTAAATAAAGTTCACCTGTATCTTGTATATTGGAACAGTAGCTTATGATAAGAAACCTGTTGGCTGTTCTTTGATTCATTGATTTTCAAATCTACCTAATGGTAAATAACATCTGAAATATCCATTTTCAAACCTCATTAATGGTAAATAACAGCTCACCTGTTTAACTTTCATAAGATAGTAGGTTTCATATTGAAGATTGTATTGTTTGTACTTTGCTGTCTTGCTTCATGACAAAGACATTATTCTGTGTGGAAAATATTGTTGCCGTTAATTCTAGAAAATTAGTAAAACTATCTAGGTTTATTACAGCCATGCCTTAATATGACCATTTTCAGCAGAGAGAAATCATTTAGTGCAATAGATGTTTGTGACATGCTGTTACAGGCAAATGGCTAAATGACATGCACATAGAGTAGACCCATAACAAGCAACCTGGCCTGGAGCTGAATTGGCATTTTGTTTTTCTAGTATGACAGGTAAATTGGATTAAAGTTTCAGGGTCTGTGATGCCACAGTGGCATTAATGCTTTTTATGTTTTTAGCTGCTTTGCTGCCTGTGCTTCCTGGTAATCAATGTAACTATTTTATCTTTTATAAATAATCTGATCTAAGAAAGCTCTTGACAAGACAGGATTTTTTCAAGCACAAATTTGTGTCAAAGATCCATAAATATCAGCAAGATTGAATCCCTAAAAATAAAGAAGGACTTTGTTTAATCTTTTATCCCTGGAAACTCATGTGGCAAGTGTAAGAATAGAGGTACTTGCATTTAATAATGTATTTTCAGTGAATAAAATCAATGGAAAATTGTGGCCTGAATACTGAAGTCATGCATTATTACAGCAAGGTTCATTGACTGTTGTAGTAGGTTATCATCGATTATCAAGGGCCCACAGGGGGAAGGGGTTGCCAGCATTGTTCAAAATTGCCATGTAATCGCATCAGAATTTTTTAGAGCATTGCGATTTGTTGTTGTGTGTGTTTTGAGTTTTTTTTTAAACTATATAAAATGTTTGAAATAAAGTCCACAAATAGGCTATATACACATTTTCTACTTACAGAAAGTGCTGTATCGTACCCATTTCATCAGTTTAGTTGTTGCAGAGTATAATATATTTAGTTTCTCATTAAACAGGGAATGTACTAAATGTTTTTTTTGAAAATGCTGTGTGATTGACTTCAATTAAATGTATGTGTACTTTATATGTCTGGAAACACAATTAACAATTTCACAAAAAATAAAATCACAAACACTTGGCAACAATTCAATTTATTCCACATATCTTCACAAGATGCTTGTAAACATCTGGGAATAATATGTATTTTCCTCATTTTAGCTGTTACATGGTGTTTGTATATTGCTCACTAGCACAATCAAACATACTATGCATGCAAAGCAAAACTAGTGCCATTGCTGGGCACCCAAAACAGATTCAAGATATACAGTACATATGAATTTATTTTTTATATAGTTTTGCTACATTTTTTAAGAAAAGCATCTCTATGCTTACTGTTCTCTAGAATATAAGCAATGTGGATGTATTGTGTCTTTTATGATTTTTTTTTTATTATGTAAAAGCTTAAGTACGCAAACAGACATTAAAATGCATGGAAATAGCATGCACTTTAAATAAGAAAATCAGTTTTGTAAACTGGTACATTCCTATTACTTTTCAGTTGGTTGTTTGTGCATTTTTTATGATTTGTGGGTTTTGTTAGAGATGTGATAACATGGCTTAGCATCCAAGATTTGGTTTGGCTGTCTAAACCTTTGCACCAATTAGTAGTTCATACTGTACATTAAACATGAGTTTGAACAGAAAGCAGATTGATGGGTACCATGTAAAACCAGGTGGAAGATAGTTCTTGAAAAGGGTATCTACGTTATGGTGTAATTGTACTTGAGTGAGACATTCTTCACAATTTTTTATATTATTATTATTATTCATTGTCTCCTCCACCTTTCATAATATTTGAGACAAAAGAAGCCTTGTCTCTAGGTGAACAGATGTGAGTGTGTCATGGTGGTGATTTAATAAATGCACTGAGAGTTTTTTTGCAACATAACCAAAAACCCTTGACATTTTTCTCACTGTACACATAAAAGCCTTAGTTAACAGAACCTTGAAGATTTCATTCTTAAGAGGAAATCTTCTTACAAGTTTATTTCTTAAGGTTGGTGAAAATGTCCAGCTTCACTCTTCAGATTTTCATACCCCTTCTATGTAGCTTGCTTTACAATTTTGAGGGTAAACATGCTAATCAATAATAATAAGTAATAGGTAATCAATAATTAGCATTGCTGCCTCACAGCGCTGGGGCCTTGGGTTCAGTTGGTTCAACTGGATGGATGGATCGATCATCTAGTGTGGCTCTGGAGATAATATACTTTATAAAAAAGGGCTGCTGGTTTTGGGGGACATGATGTGCATTTTTGTTTGGCTCGCTTTGGAGCAATCAGAGATTCAATACAGGCATTGGAGCGCTGTTGAATTCACAATTAGTTTACTTTTTCAACTAAAACATTTTAAATTTGTTGTCTTATTAGTACTTCCACCAATCATATATTTGACCTTGTGTATTCTGAGAAGTTGCCTTAGGCGATATTTCCTTAATGTGCCATGTATCCGATACATTTTTTACATCCTGCGGCGATGGATGGAATTTTGGTGTACTTATGGTAATGTTTCTAGGATTAATTACTACAGACAGACATTGATTAAGTGATAACCCACATTGCATTTTAAAACTAAATTGTGTTCACTTGTTCATCATGTTTTGAAATATTTTGTCTTTAGGTTTTTTCACACACCATTTTTAATTTGCACAGAAAACTAGTTTCTTTAATATGAGTTTTCATGCTGTGTAGAAAGACTGTTCCTCCCAGCATTATTGCATACATTGTACGTGACTTGGGAAAAAATATTCTTGACTCGTGATGATGTTGTCTATTTCATTACACACTAGGGGATAATGTAACATTTTTTTTTGTATATTGAGCATATTCAATTAAATATACAGTAAATAAGGCAGCTTAAAACCTCAACAAGGACAACAAGGGTTGTTAAAAAACATTCAATTATTTTGTTTAGTTAATCTGTTTTTTTATTGTAAGTAGCTGTAAATAATATGTCTCTGTGGCAATATAATAATAAAGCCTAATATATCCCTGATATAATGTATTCTAGCATTATATGTATGATCTTTTTTGGAGTCTTACTGTAACTGTAGTTAAAAAGGTGGAAAAAGATTTGTCATGGAATTGAAAAATGGTCTGACAGCTTTCTGTATAGCCTGGTGAGTATCCTTTAATTGCTGTTCTTTGATGGATGATTCAGCAATGGGTGATGACCCAGAAACTCTGTACAAAGTGCTGAACTGTGTACCGTGTATATAATGTGATAACTGTTCAAAGAAATCATGCCCAAGGTATTGCATAGTAAAATCTGTAGCATTTTTTTTCCCAGCATTTGCTGCTTTTTATGGATAGCAGCAATGTGTTCTGTGTGTATAATTTTACCTTAATTAGCGGATGTTTTTAAATCTAAGCTAGTGATTCAACTGTGGTTCAGTTACCATATAACTCATTTAAGGATATAAATGCTGAACGTTAATGTGGATGAAACTAATTGAACTAGTCACATTTTGTTTAAAGTGTTTATTGGAGTTCAGCCGTCTGCTTTCAAAAAGCGCAGATGAAGGCACTGTTGATACAACATACAGTATATGCTTTTTTGCCTCACTGACGTAAAAAAATAAAGACTGTTTAAGAATGTTGTCTTCTCATTTTAATTAATGTGCTTTTTAGTTTCAGTACCCCTTTAATCTTATGTGAGTGGAATATGTTCTATATTAAATGTTTACATAAAATGTATCTCTAATGGTAGCCTATATATAATATATAACTGTAAATATAGATGGTAACAGCTTAACATCTAAATGAATCCAATCCTCATGACAAATAACATTACACTTTCCTGTACCTGGGGAAGCATTATAACACATCTTCTTCCTTAATACAGAACTCATAAATCTGATTTAATGTTCCTTAAAAGGACATTCTATTATTGTAGTTAGGAACAAAGTTGTATGTGCACGGTAGTTGTATTTTTAATGTCTACTAAAATATAAACAGTTTGTGACTTACTATGTAGGGTAAATACCTAGATTGTTTAATCAGATGAATACAGTAAAAATAGACTATAGGGTATTACAGTATCTATAAAGGTTACTGAAGTTGCTGTTGTCTGTTTAAATTGCTCAAAAATGTATATTGTGCTTTATTTGTATGGTCATAATTTATTATTGGGGGAAAAAATGGAACTGAATAAAATTAATTTTAATTGGTGATCTGGGACTGCCCATGACTAATCTTATTTGCAAATGTGTATTGTGAGAAATTTGTGTAAAAAGAAATACCATAATGCTGAAAAGTCAAAAACAAGATAGTGGAGCTTCTTTTTTCATTTAATGTGGAAAAATGTATAGCTACTTTAGCCTAATGTCAAAAGTATCTCTGTACTTTTTATGAAATGTGACTTTAATTTTGTTTCTAAAACATTTTTAAATATAAGTCTTTTCTGAGGGAGAAATTAACATAAACAAAAACATTTTAAAAAAATAAAGTAACAATGATTTTTAGGTGTCACCATGTGCAGTGGTAAGCATTGCTGTGCCCTACCTTGCACCTGTTACTTGACGTGATAAGCTATGGTTCCTCCATGATCCTTAATTGGAAGAAGGGGTTAGAAAATGGATGGATGGTTGATTTTTATTATATTTTCTATGGACTGGGGTACGTCTTTTTAGCATTTCTGACAGGATTGCAAGTACTTACAGATATTGCATGAATTGGATTTCTCCAAATCAAAGCTGAATAGAAGCCTTGAGAACTGTGTTATACAGTATGTCTGTTGCCAATGAACCAAGCTGTAGTCTCCATAGAGCTGTTATGCTCCATCTGCTCTTGCTCATCTACCTTTGTATGTTGGAGCTGAAAAGCCTATATCAGATGCCTGCTCGTGCGATGTGTGCTTGTAATTGGGAGGTGACAAGTTCACCCTGTTTATACCGGCTAAGGCAGTCTATACTTCTAAGTGAAGCCTGAAGTACTGTCATTTTTATAGAAAGCCTTTAAGAAACAGATCAAAGTTTGACCTGACTTTGTAAAAAAAAGAAAATAGCACAACATGAAAAGTAGTGGTTTGAATTGAAAATATTTTTTCAATTACATGCTATAACCCAGATGTGTGTGCTTCTAATAGAAAATGCTGTCCAATTGTAATTAACAAAGAGACGGTACAGAAACACATTTTTTAATGAACATTCATTCTGAAGAATAATCATAGTGACCGACTTACTGAAATGAAAAGCAACCTGCATTTTGGGTCTCCAGAGTGGGTAAACTTGTATTCACATGTAAGATGATTATTATGGATGACTCATAATAGCTACATTTATGAATATTATTTATAAATCATCTGTGGCAGCACATCTCAGACCTCAGCCCTTTTGTCATCTACAATGTCTTTGGCAATATGCCCCCTCGGGTGATAAAGATATACAGCTTTGAATCCCACACAGCTGATATGCTATCTTTGCATTCTGCTTGATTAAAAAGCTCCAGGAGAGAATCTCAGATGCCATGTTTCCTTACCTATTAATTAACTGTTTAAAGAGAAGTTATAAGGCTGTCATTGTTCTGCTTTTCTTTTTAATGGCACTTGTGATGTTATACTAACAAGATCTGGATTCAAGTTGCTGATGCAAGTTTGCTCTGCTTTCCAGGGTCCTATTGAAAATGACGTGGTGATTCATGTTGCTCTGATTGCTGAGAGCCAGCGGTAAGTATGATAACACATTAAAAATCTGTTGAACATTTGGATGTTATTAAGTTGGTTATAAGTCTTCTGCTTTAAGTGAGGTGACAAGAAAACCATTGTCTTGGCACTCTATCGCAATCTATTTAATTTCATCCCCAGGTGTCCAGGGGTTAAGGGATGTAACATTTAGGATGGATTTGGATGTAGGTGGGTTTCTGGTGAGGGACTTAGGAAGCGTGACAACAAAAGTTTGGTGCGAAAGTGATTTATTTTAAAAAGGTGAATAAGTGACTGGTACGTATACAGGACACAATAACGCACAGAGAAAAGGAAAGTGAGCAGTGCGAAAGGAAAGAAAATAACAAAACCAAACGGATCTAGCGAATACAGTGAAGTCTAACCTAACTAACCCAAACAAACAAAAATCTAAAGATTTCGGCGTCTTCATGCTCCCTAACTTCCCTACACTGAACTAACCAGAACCAAAATATTGGTAAGGGCCAATGGGAAATTTGGCCAGGACTCCGGGGTTACACCTCTACTCTTTTCGAGAAATTCCCTGGGATTTTTAATGACCACAGAGAGTCAGGACCTCGGTTTTACGTCTCATCCGAAGGACGACGCCTTTTTACAGTATAGTGTCCCCATCACTATACTGGGGCATTAGGACCCACATGGACCGCAGGGTGAGCACCCCCTGCTGGCTCCACTTAAACCTCTTCCAGCAGCAACCTTAGTTTTTCCCAGGAGGTCTCCCATCCAGGTACTGACCAGGCTCACACCTGCTGAGCTTCAGTGGGTTGCCAGTTGTGAGTTGTAGAGTGATATGGCTGCTGGCAACAACAGTTAATACTTCTTTATGCCTTCCACAAAATACAAAAATTCACTGCAAAACATATCTTCAGACATTTGTCATACATTCCATTCAGGAAGATGAAAAGGTGGACTTTGTTTTTCAGCCTGCAAGTCTTCCTGAACACCTATGGTATTCAGACACAAACCCCTCAGCAGGTGGAGCCCATACAAATATGGCCGCAGCAAGAGCTAGTGAAGGTAATTTATTATGCTGACGTTACTGTCTCATGTATGTCCTTTTTGTCCTACTTGGGATTCAAAATTACAGTTTTACTGCTGATTCTACCTGCCTTTATTAACATTTTTTTACATATTGTGGCATCGATGGTTAAGTTCAACTTTGAAAAGCTGTGGATTGTTTTGAACAGCCCTTTTATTGGTATTTTAGATTTACACTGAGCAGAAAAAACTAACCTTGTTTTTTTTAGCTGTTGTTTTGAAAAGAAATGTAGTCCAAAGACAGAGGACAGGCTGTTTTTTTAGCATTGCATTATTTGGTTTAAAGGTTTACAAAAACATATTTTGGAGAGTGATTTTGTTAAATTTCCAGTTGTACATTTTTAAAGATAGGATTGCTCTTTATTAACTGTTTGTTTTATATTATCTTATTTTGTAGAATGTTATTTGTATAATGTTGTATTTGCAAACTGATTTTGTGCTTCTAATTCTATAGTAGGAGCATGCCCTTTATTAAGCCTTTTTAGGTTCTCCTTTTTATCAAGTAACAATAACACTGACTTTTGGTAATCAGATTTTCGTTTTTTTGTTACCCTTTTTTACTTCTGGAAGTACATGTTTTAAACATAGACCTAGACACAGTACATTAACTTCCTTTACTTGCCAGGGATTTTGAAATTAAATTTGCAATAGAATTAATTTTTAATTGAATGTTTCATCTTTTCATTGTAATGATTACCTTAAATTATGTTCTCTCCATCATTTTTGGATGTCTTTTGATTTGTAGTGTTTTACATTTTTTCTTTCTCAAGAAGCAGAGTAATAAGGGTTATAGGGCTCCATCTAGTGTCACAATGAATATAACTATCTTAAAACTAACAAGAATAATTTATATAATTAAGTAACAAGCATATTTTTCTAGTAAAATGTGCACGTCATGTAATAAAACTGTCTAATGACCAAGAGTAATAATCAAATATATAAGTGAATATTTATCAACATTTAAGATTTTTTCACGCTGTGTATATACTGTATAATCCTGTTTTGAGTTACGCATCTGCTATGATCAAGTTTTCCTACACACTGTAATCTTTAGCAAGGATCAGGCAGAAGCAATCAGTTGGGGAAGAAGATTGTAGCTTTGCCAAAGATTCTGTATCATTGGCAACAACTCCACCTTCACAATAGTTGACAACTATCTGTGTAAACTAAAAGCAGTATCATTTCTTATCCCCTTATCTTGTCTTTGTTAGCTCTTGTCAATTACTAAGTCTGACTATTTAATTTTTCATTTCAGTTTTGGTTTTTATACATTCTCTTCATAGGGTATCTAATATAGTTCAGGTGGGTATGGTATAGCTAACATAGTTAACGAATATAGTTATACATAAATGCTGTATCTGTATTCTATATACTCTAGATATTGCATATTTCTGTAAAACAACAAAAGATAAAATGAGAAGGCATAAGACTTCCCCCAGCCTAAGCTGGGAGACTGTTTGTTCTAGTCCATGTATATGTCGTATACGACACAAAATTGCTGCTGGCATACATTTCTGCTCCTGTGCATATCTTCCTTTTTTTCTTGGGTTTCTCATGCAATATGAAGTGTTATAAAATCAATTGTGAGCTGCCTGTTCAGCCTCTGATCCTATTGAGCAGCTTTTGGCAAGTTCACCCCATGTGGTTTGCACTGCTTTGCAAATCGGTATTGATTCTCAGCCTTCACCAAGCTCACGTTCAAGGCTCTATCAATTGCAACCTTCATTTGTTTCAGCTTTGAGAGCTTTGCCCGCTGACAGGCATCTCCTTGAGGCGAACAGGAGAGTGAATGGCTATAAAATCAGAATCCTTCTTTAGCTGAAGTCCAGTACTCATTTAGGATGTTTTCTGCTTTACAATGGAACACTGGTAATTGATTTCATATAAAGCTTTCAGAGAATTAAAACCTTGTGAGCATTCATTTCCAGAGCAGATGGGAATTGCAAAACTGTAGCTTAGACACAGAATACGGAAGGAAAAATTGAAAAATTGTTGTTAGAGGGATCCAGTTTTGCTCTCGTTGTATTCTGCGAATGCCCTCACCCCCTTCAAATATCAGTTGATATAAAAATTCAGACCCCAGAGTCCTGGTTCATCGGTAGCTGTTAAGTAGCTGTTGGTAACTCCACTCTCTTACCTATGCAGACCTTTCATAAAGTCTTTCTTTTTACACAGCATTATATTTGACATGTTAAAAAACAGCAACATATGATTTGAAGTGTGTGGTTTCATGTCTATGAAGAGCAAAGAGTAGGGAAAGCAAAAACAGGGCATTCGACTGGTACTGTATGATTACTGTGCTTGGCTGTAGCTTAAAATTTCAAAGAAAACATGAAAGCGAATGCAGAATGAGTACAAACCTGTCAAAGATTACTAAAAAGCCACATGAAGTTTTGACTGTTCCATGAAGTCTTATGTTAAAACTGATATTTAAAATATATATTAATCTGTAATCACCGTAGTGTTTGAGGTTTTATCTACAGCTCATGAGGTGAAATGTAGGGCCCTTACAATTACACCATAGAAAGGCTGTGTAAGCATGTTCATTTTATATATTTCACCAAGAAATATTAAATGCTAATAAATTTTCTATGAAGCTATATTGCTTTAATGATTTAAATACAGATAGTACTGTACATTTAAATTCTGGTGGACATGGAAAATCTTTGCTTTAAGCTTCTTGGTTGAATTTATAATTTGAGCCTTTTGTAATGAATTAGAAATCGGAAATCACAGAACACAATGTCGGAGAGTTCTGCAAAATGTTTTACATACCTAAAGAATCAAACACATGTAAAGGGGAAACATTTAGACTAGTACCACAGAATGTGGATTCTGGAATGAAACAGATTCCAGTTTTGTTTATACCAAAGCGCATGTAAAAGTAATGGAGAGATGTTTTCATGTACACATACTGTACCTCCATATCAATATTATAGGCGTATCGTTATTTGGCTGTGAACAAGAAGCTTGGGTTGAGTGGACGGCCAGAGAGGCCAGTTGGGTGCATTGGGACATCTAAGGTGAGTGGTTTTGTTGTTTGTTTTTTAAATCAAGAAGAGAGTAAAGTATTTTTGCATTATGTTCCCCTGTTGCTTTTAATCTTGGGTTCACAGTTTTGTACCTGTAGCCTTCAGGATACAAGGAAAAAATATGTTTTAATTTCTGTAAATTAATTTTTATATACTGTAAGTTACCGGTATTTGGGGGGAAAAATCTTATCCTCAAGAGCAAATTTCTCTGTTTTTTCTGTTTACAAAACAAATCTCCAGTCAGAGAACTATACAAACATTTTGTTTGTGATGTACTAGAGAAGTGATTAGATTTATTAGTTATTATTTTATGTAATTAATGCATTGAAGCTATAGAAGCATAGAAATTATAGAGCTTTTTTTCTTTTATCATCTATAGTGGTCTTGACTATTGAGAAAAGTAGAGTCATGACTCAAGATAATATATAGTTTCTCTGTTAAAATATCAGGGAGAAGTCTGTCAAAAAGCATCATGTCTATTACTCCATTTGTGTGTTCTTCATCAGAATCAATTTTTTGTTTTATTTCCTGTCACCGAGACGCGTATGTTATGCACACAGAGTCATTTATCTTGATTTACAAGCCCACGTAATGTTTTTCATCTTTTTTCTCTTTCTCTGCAAAGATTTATCGAATTCTAGGAAAGACTGTGGTGTGCTACCCAATAGTCTTTGATTTAAGTGACTTCTACTTGTCCCAAGATGTCATGTTGTTGATTGATGATATCAAGGTAAGCTTAGGAAAATGCTGATACATATATCACAGCTGTCAAAAAAGGAAACACCTAGACTTACATGAGACTGGTATAATGTTTTTAGCTCATTAAGGATTACTTATAAAACTGCCTGCAATTTGTTTTTATAACAGATGCAGAGTCATAGTAGAGTCATAAAACAGCCCAAATTTCTTTTGAAATGTCCATAGAGTTATCAGTATTGTAACAGAAAAGTGATTGTGTAGATGAGTATGTGATGTTTTACCTTTGGCTTTTCAGAATGCATTGCAGTTCATCAAGCAATACTGGAAAATGCATGGGCGACCTCTGTTCCTTGTACTTATTCGAGAAGACAACATCAGGTGAGCTTTGGTGACAGAGAATTTCTATTTACAGCCTCATTATTCTGTCTTTTTAATTTTGAAGGAGTTCTAAACTAACAGGTAGCCCAACAGAAAAATTGTTACATTTATGTGATGTATGAATTTCATTAAGCTGTTTTTTGTTGTTGTTGCAGTTAGGCCTGTATATCGACAGTATAAGTACCTGTTTGTTTTTAATCTTTTTTGGAGGAAACAAGGGGGGGTTCAGTTCCTCTATGAAATCTCAGGTGTCTTGAAGAGATGTGGGTTTTTCGTTAACTGAGCTTGTTTATTTTCAGTTTGTGAATAATCTGTGAATGCTGCGTTAAATATATATAACCTTAAATAATATTCAGTGCTTTTTTTTTTCCTAGACTGGTATAAAAAATGTGCAGTTTTAAAAAATAATGAGGTTTAAATATTCATGCTCTTGCTGTATGTTACCATGTGATTTGGTGCTTGGTAATTGTGCTGCCTATTTTAACTACTCAGGGGTAGTCGATTCAACCCAGTCTTAGACATGCTGGCGTCTTTCAAGAAGGGAAATGTTGGAGGTGTGAAGGTTCACGTGGACAGACTTCAGGTGATATTTTTTATTGTTATGAACTGCGTAAGTAATGAATGACAAATAGTTGGAAATCGTTTGAGAATTATTTAATTTGCTCGAGTCTTTCCCATAGCATTCTTCTAAGTCATTAGTTTCAACACCCATTTTTTTCTGCTGAAAGGTGGTCTGCTGTTTGCCTCTTTTTAAAATAACATGTTTTCAGAAATTGAGTTGTCAGAAAGGTGAATGTTCTAGTTTTTTTTCCTCCAAACAAAATAAGTTCTGAAGTTTTTTTTTAAATTATATTACATTTTTTTAGCTGATTAGTAACCAAAAACTATATGAAAGCTGCAAATACATAGTTTAACCTAATGAAAAGATTTCTTCTAAACCAGGCTGTGCTTGTACACTTTTGTAACACTCTGTGCTTTTACTTGAGGAGTTAAACATGAAATAGTCCATTACAACTCACCTGGTGTACTCATCCCAGTAGTTTACCAATAAGCAGAAAGCTTAATCCCTGTTCTCTGTGCCCATCACTGCATGGAGAGAAAGAAATGCTTAAAGTTCAGTTTGTGAGGCAGGCTTACGTTCACATTTATGTTTGCTTTTTTCTGAAAAGTTTTATTCTGGTCCTGTCCTCTGAGTTTTTGTGATTGATGGTAGTGCTATACAAATCTTTCAGACTTTGATATCTGGAGCAATTGTGGAACAGCTGGACTTTCTTCGCATAAATGAAGCAGAAGAGTAGGAAGTCTATTTAATTTATTTATATTTTTTATTAAATTAATGGGAAATCTGTTGGTAACATCTAGAAAATGATGTGAATTTTGTGCTGTATTTTTGTTCCTGCTAGAATCCCTGAATTCAGGAGTTTTGAAGAGCTGGAGCTTCCTAAGCACTCAAAAGTGAAGAGGCAGACCAGCACTCCCAATGCATCTGACCTGGAGCAGCAGCCAGAGATCGACATTAATGAGTGGAATCAAAAAAACACATACGAGATCATCCAAAAATTAAATGTAATTTTTTTGGATTTGTCAGTAACTTAAATCAGTCTGTGTTAAAATCTTATTGTATATAAAATTAATTACGTATACTGTGTGTACATGAACTGACTCTTGACTGACTCTTGTTTTTTTGGTTTCATCGAGGACTGTGACTGCCTTGCAAGCCAAGCTCTTCTTGCAGGCATACTCCTGAAAAGGGAAGGCCCTGATTTCTTTGTCAAAGATGGTACGTAAGATTTAAATTTTGGTAAAGAATTGCACTGCAGGTACATTAAAGCTTCAGTTAGACTCCAGCAGCAAACATAAGCCTGCTTTTATAGATTGTTCCGAAATGCTCTTATTCTTTACAGTAGGTTTCTATTGTTGATGTAGTACAACTCACCTCTGTAAAAGTTGTCAGTTCGCCTTCATATTGTAAGAGTTAGAGAAGAGAAATACAATCGCTTCGAGGGAAGCCATATATACTAGTTGTCCAGAGCATTTAGCTCCCTACAGCAAAATACTTATGATTCAGATTGCTTCCTTCTGTGTTTATTGTTTACCTTTGTCAGTCAGATATCTATGCCTCCTGTAATAACTAACTGCCTTAACCGTGGTGGTGATGGTCATAGTTTTTCGCATATGAAAGTGAAATTTACAGGGCCTGATTTTCTTTATTGGTTGACTTATTCATTTATTATGGATTAAGCCCACAGGGAATATCTGGCCTGTAGGGTTGATATAAATATTAAGAAAAATAGAGAAATGTTGCAGACATGATTCTTCTTTTTGATAATTAAATATAATTATATTGTCCATTTTTTTGTTTACTTTTACAATAGTGTCAATGATTTTTTAAATTAATTGAAAGGCTACACACAATTGTAAATTGAATGTTAGTAAGATGCTGAAATAACTGCAGATAATATCAAGCCCTATTGCTACTTTTATAAGAATTTTTGTTACAATAACACATATGTGTATATGTATAAAAGATTCCATTAATTACATGCGTAAACTAATCTATTACTTAATTGTTGTTGGTAAGGGACCCTCATGGATGAACTGGAGAGAATCTACAGAAGAGCTGGAAGTAGAAAACTTTGGTCAGCATCTTTTTTATCTTAATTTCTGTTTCAATAATGTGCTCACAGAAAGATGCAAAAATGGTTAATAATGTTTTTTAACAATGATTATGAGCACTGTCCTCTCAAAATAAGGGGATATTCTCTGTAGTGCTGTATGAGGGTTTACCCTTAATTACATTCAGGTAGTACTTAATGATCACACCCAACTTTTTTCACTACTTTAAGTTTAACTGCAGAGAAAAGGTGTTCGATCCTTCTGACTATCAGCCTGAACACAAAACAGCCAACTGTCCAGAGACCCTATGTTATACAATTGACAGTTTTTGAAAGTGAATATTGAATCTGAAAAAAATGTAAGCTGTCTCTTTTTTTCTCTTCATGATGATAGAAAACCTGATTGTGGGTAACATAAATGGTATCAGGTGACAGTTTTTTTCCATTTCATTTTTCTGCTCTCGTTAGAGTTCAATGCTTGATTAAGCCATTTTATGATCATGAAGACAGAATGCTAAAGAACCACTAAGACACCTGCTAACCAAAACATGTATCATGCTTTTGGTTAAAAAACATTTCTCTTAAGCTTATGATCTTTTTGCCTCCAGACATTTAAATTAGGTGATATTTTTACGATTCCGGTATTCATTCTTGTCGGTTTAAAATAACAGCATTTCTTATTTCATTCCAGCGCATTCATCATATATTTCAAACTGCAATAACCGTCACCAATTTCTCTTGTCCTTGTTTTCTGTTTGTGTTTTTGTTTGGTTTTGCACCCAAATTCTCATCTGAATACAAACCAAAAAAACCTAGGCTGGCCATCCGTTACTCTGCTGCATTTACAAAGAAGTTTGCCAGCTCTATAGCTCCACATATTACAACTTTGGTTGTACATGGCAAGCAGGTAATAGATTCTGGTCTTGAGCTGCCATACTGCTGCATGTTTCTTATTGTGTCAGTTAAGTGCTCACTGGTGCTTAGTATCACTATTAACCTTCTATAACAACATTGTTTTGTTTTGTCTGTGTACATTTATTTTAAAATTTTGATCACCTTAATATTACGATAAATATGCTTTGTGGCTCAGCCAAACTGCAACTGCCGTATATGAGGCTTAAAGGCAAACCAAGACCTGCTTTTTGTCTAAATAATTGTGTTTCAAAATCATATAAAGCTCTAATGTCAAGCTAGCTTTAAAGTGAAAATTTGGTTCGGGGTTTTCCTTTCTCAGAACAAAGTTAAAGGAAAACCTTAATTGCCACACTTGCAACTTAGTGGTTGAAATACAATTGCAGGACTTTAACATATGTCTGTTGCTATTGCCATATAGGAATTCATCAATTAAGTGTGACATGTAATTTGCAGCCACTCTTCCGAATAATGTAATCATAAATTAGTGAACATTAAAATATCTTGCAATTTTGAACCTAATGTTAAAACTTAATTGCGTGAGTCTGGGCACAGATTGCAGGTGCAGGACCTGAATTCACAAAAGTCATTATGTTTAATTCTGTGCCACAGCTCAGAATGAAATGGGAGTCTTAATGTTTCTCAGGCCAGAAATTCATGAATTCTAATGTGATACTCAAGGGGTCTTCACTCAATGTTTTGGTTTATTTATTTATTCATTTTTTTCTCAACGGCAGGAAAAAAGAAATATCTCATAAAAAATACAGCTGAAAAAATGTGTGGTTTAATGCCACTGTCAAGAAAGGTTTTCTGAAATATGCATCTTTTGGAAGCAGTCTTATTTTTATTTTTTCTACATTAAAGCTGTTTCAAATGTGTATTGCAAATGAGAAAAATATTCTAAAATAAAATGCAGTACTTCCATTGTTAAGTCAGAATGTGTAATTAAATTCTGCCTTTTGTGTAATCATATCACATACTGCACAAAACTTCCTTTCTATTTTTTTAATTTACATTAAATGTCAATACAGTATTGTAGTAACATTAATTAAAACCTTCAGTATTTAATAGCTTCCCTGTAGTTAAGTCCAAGCCTTGGAGCTTGAGACCTAAATTTGCCTTTTTGTCCTTTATTTAAAAAAATAGTATGGTCTTTAGTATTTTAAAAAATAGTATGGTGTGTTAGTGGTAAGTTGTTTTGAGAACGTTCTACCATCTTCATTTTCTTCCATTAGGTAAAAGATAAGGAACCCTCATGCATAAACTAAACAATATTATTTTAAGGGGTATTATTATTTATTGTACACTAAAAAAACAAAATGTTATCATAAATTGCCATGTAAAGTAGTACTAGTTGTACCCTAGTAGATATTGTTTGAACTCTTTTTAGGATTACCTTGTTTTTCTGTTCACCAGGTCTGTTGTACGTCTAGCTGCCAGTCTGTTAGGTAAACTAGTGGACAGCCTTGCACCATCTATTACTAATGTATTAGTACAGGGAAAGCAGGTAAGTTGAAAATCATTTTCAAAAAACAAAATACTGTATATACAATCACACACAGTATTGGATGAAATAGAAATTTTAATGTTCACTGATTCATGTGAGCCCAAAATGTATTTGCCTCTGTTTTATAAAATGAAACAATATTGGTAATTGTATGGGAGACTTAAATTAAGGCTGATATTCTGTATTCACTGCTTGTTTTGTCTGCTTCTAGTTGTCAGCATGCAGTTAACATCATCTTCTGCAGTAATGCATAGCTGAGCTATTAATTCTGTTAAACGATGTAGTTCTTTGAATAAATTCCAATTCCATAGCCCTTCATGTTAACCCAAGATGAATTCTTGTGTTATTAATTCATCATGACTTTCTGAACTGTTATGAACTCCCTTGACCCTAGTATTCCCCAGTGCCATCATTAAAACATGGTGAAGTTCATATTAAATATATCCCTGGACAGTAATGGAAGTTAATTGCCTCTGAGCCTCCTAGTCTTATAGGTCTTAACTATGTGATAGTGAGCATGTCAAGTCCCTTGGTTTGAATTTATTCTTAAAGAACTGTCAGAGAAGTACACAAAATGTCAGGGTATGCGTATTTCATGCACTTTAATTTAGTGAACACAACAGTGTGATTCAGTGTGGAAACAAACAACATAATATTAGCAAACAAATCTTAATGTAGTTTGTTAACAAATTAATCATAACTTTAACCTTGTTTTGATATGCATATCAATAATAAAACTACCTTTTGATTGTATAGAGGAAGAAGAGGTAGGTGTTCTTTGCTGCTCTAATAATAATTAATTCCAGTTAACAAGCAAAGCCCTTAAAACCAAAACCAGAAATGATCCTTAACTCATTAATAATAATACTAATTCTTTTACTACAGTTTATTACGCAGTGGAACTTCCTCTACACTTATTCTGAATTGGCTATGGGGAACAAAATATAGCCAATTCAGATTAAAGAAATCTAAGAAACTAAGATTAAAGAAAATACTGTATGTATTCACCCCAGCAAAGGTGGTATCACATTTATAACAACTGCAGAGACAGTGGGTAATAAAAAAATAAGATGGGCACATTTTCTCCCATTAGGTTACACTGGGGATCTTTGGCCATGAAGAGGAGGTGATTTCTAACCCCCTGTCTCCTGGAGTCATTAAAGGCATTATCTACAGTAAGTGCAGCCCACATGGGGAACGGGAAGCAGTCCTCCAACAAGAGCTTGTCATTCACATCGGCTGGATCATCTCTAACACTCCGGAACTCTTTCGTGGAATGCTCAAAATAAGAATTGGGTACGAGAACCTTTCTCTTTATATAATTCGTGCAATAAGTGGAAAGGCAAGAGCTGTTTTAGTTTGTTTTTTTTATTGACCCTTCCAATTATGTTATGTGTGTGTAGCACAGTACATGTACTGTTAATTATAAAGTGGTTGAATAAATTAACAGTATCATGTTAGGAAAGTGAACTTGCATACACATGAATCCATTTTGGATGATGTTGCCTACAGGTACAGCTAGGTGCATTCATTGCTAAATGAAATAATTTACTGTGTCATTCTTTAGGACAAAATAAGATATTGATAGACTGAAATTCATAAATCGTACAGTTTTTCTTAACTTTGCTTGAAGAGCACAACACCATCAACAAGTGAACTCAGGATTACATATTTTTAGAGCTGCTTATAGTCACAGCAGTTCATGATGTGATTTATAATGTGCCTTACAAACCGTATAATGTACTTTTTATCTACTGTGTTTTATGGATTTTGAGTTTAATGTTATTTTTCATTTTGTTACTTTTTAGAAAAATGGTAGCTGCAGCTGCATCTTATTTCAAAGCTGTCTAATATCTTCACTTTTTTACACCAGTCTTTCCATCTAACATCAATTAATTCTTCTACAGATGGATCATCCATGCCATGAAGCATGAACTGAAGATCAGAGCTGGGGATATGCCTGCCCAAGACCTGTATCAGCTCTCACCCAGTGAAGTCAAACAGTTGCTTTTGGATGTTCTCCAGCCACAACAGCAAGGAAGGTGTGAAAACCAGCTGTCTTTTATTAGAAACCTAAATTACAAAATGCTTTGTAGTGAAGAAGAAACTGAGAATCTACAATCTCTCAGTTGAAGTGGATAAATGTGTCCATAAAATAGTGTCAGAACTATGAGTGTTTAAATTGTCAGCATCAAACCACTTTTCTTATATTCTCTGGGAAACAGTATTCTAATATTTGACATATTAATGGCTCATTACAAGTAATAATTCATAAAATAATGTATGCGTTGCAGAGACTGTTTATATTTGACAGATCTGAGTTAATCAAAGGAAATGTACCAGTTAACCTTAACAAATGTAGCTCCATTCCTTTTCTCCGTGTAATATATCACTCTTTGCCATATTTCGCTTCGAAGGTCCTGGTTGAATAGGCGTCAAATTGATGGCTGTCTCAACCGAACGCCTCTGGGCTTTTATGACAGAGTGTGGCAGATTCTGGAAAGGACTCCAAATGGCATTATGGTTGCTGGTGTACACCTTCCACAGGTAAAAATAAGTAAGATATTTTATTGAAATTTGTTAATAGATGGTCTCAAATAAATTACCTCATAACTGATACAGGGAAAATAGGACATGATGTCAAACTGACAAAACTATTTCTAACAATGTTACATAAGGGATTTGTCACTTCTAATAAAAAATTGCATGTTAATTCCTAATCTTCTTGAAAACACTGTCCAACTTGGAATTGCTTACCTTAGATTTTCTTGATAAGTAAATGGAAGACAAATATATTCTCAGAATGCAGGCCTGACCTGTCAGATACCCTGAAAAAAGTGTTTAGTATGCAAAACAGATTCCAACCCAGTAACTCTTGGACAATCCTGTAAGTATAGAATTAAGTAGTTACAGAATAATGGGATAAACAGATCAGAAAACACTCTGCCTTTTTGTTCTGTCATTAATGAAGTTCTCCCTGGGAAATGTTTTTTTTAACTTTATCACTGTATGTGTCAGTGGGCTCTAGGAATGATGCTGATGAGTTTATTCTTGTTGCCAAGCCAGCCATAGAGCTTCCTCTAGATGAGTCTACAGAAAACTATTTTAGGCCATTGATTACAAAGAGAAAAACATACAAAAATGAAAAGAAAACATTTTGCTATTAGTTTTTTCTTGTATTATCAAAATATTTCTTTTTTATGAGTATTATCAACTATGATGTACATCCAAGAACTATAATGAAATAATACTGCAGTTAGCAAGTGCTTTGAATGAAGAAAGCTTTTTGACATAGATTTTTTACAGCTCATTAAGTTTCTTGGGAGATATGCTTGAAAGTTTAAAATGGAGTACTCCCAAAGTTAGCTATAATTCAGCACTTAGCACAATAGGCATCTGTTTTTTTTTTTGTTTTTTTAGTACTCTAGTCACGTAAAAATACCCTCTTCTCCAGAAGGCTATTGTAATCATTCTGTGAAGTCTCATGTGCTAATGTTTCAATTTTGAAAGAATGCATTAAACCATTTTAATGTAAGAGCCTTGGGTGTGTATTACCTTCTCCAGGGCTATAGGAACAAATGAGTTTCTCAGCCCACTTGAGAATGCAGCTAAAGAAGATAATATAGACATCACACACACAGAATGTTCATAGCTGTGGAATTCCAATGAAATAGAATGAATGAGTATAGAATGAATTATGGGTTTGAAACTTTTTGGTTTAAATATTAATTATACTTATAAAGTCGAAGTATATATTTTATGTATTAGAAGTGCTGTCTGACCTGGACTTTCTTTATGCAGAAAGGCAAAATAAGAAGTCATGAAACAGCTGGTTTTCAAAAACATTTTCCATCCATTCTAACTGCTTTTTGCAATTCAGGGTTGCAGGGGAGCCAGAGCCTATCCCAACAAGCATAGGGTGCAAGAGACACAAGTCCCTCACAGGACAGACATAAAGACACATACACACTCACACCTAGGCCCAAATAATCTACCAGTATGTTTTTGGACTTTGGGTAGAAACCATGCGAACACGGGAAGAATATATAAATACTGTGCAGATAGCGCCCAGATCTAGAATTGAACCCAGTGCTCTAGTGCTGCGAGACAGCAATGCTAACCACAGCAGCACTGTGCTGTCCCATATGCAATATTGATAACTAAAATTAATGAGTAACAAGAACTCCCACCCTAGCCTGGAAAGGTGTTCATTCTAAGATGCCGGGCATAGTATGTTATAAATTATTCATCATGGTTGCTTGAACTAGGATAGACTTCTTAGCTTCTTTTTTTATAACCAGTGCTTTCTTTGATTATTGTGGAATAAAGAAGTGTTTTTCAACAAAACAAAAATACTGTATGTAGAAATACTTTAAATATTATGAGATGAAATATGTTAGATGAAAGTGTTTTATCTACCATGAAGGCCGCATTAATAGTAGTATTTATTATAATACGATGAAGACAAATTAATTGGCTTGTTGCATCATTTTTTTGTTAAAGTAAAAGGTAAGGTGTGTGATTCAAAGGACTACTGATTAGAACTTGTTAAGTCAAGTAGTCATGTAATGTATCTTAACATTCTCTATGTATGAGTATTGGTTTAATTGCACTACGTACTACATTATTTTTATGTCTTTAAAATTAAATATACTCCTCCTAACTGTGCCTCAGAAATCACTTAGTGGAGCTTCTTAAAAGTGTTTAATGAGTAATTAACTGTTACTTTATTCCCTTAAGCAACCAACACTGTCAGATATGACCATGTATGAGATGAACTTTTCCTTACTGGTGGAAGACATGCTGAAGAATATTGTTCAACCAGAGTACAGGCAAATCATTGTGGAGGTATGACCACGATTGTGTTCTTTCTTAAGTTTCTCGTGAAATGGCTTTAACTTGCATAACTTCTCATTGTGCTGTTATACTGGTAGATTTTGAAGACCTCAGACAACATTAAACCTTTTAAGTAAACCTTGATTTAAACATTAAATAGGGGTTTGTAATGCACATTGTTAAATATGTGCTTCACAGGATGATCCAATAAGTGTCCACTGTAAATGAAATATAATTTCTTTTTATGGCATGTGCCATACCCAAAGTTGGCAAATACCCAACTTTATACCCCACCTACTTCTTTAGATTGGTTGAATGGCCTCCTCTCATTTGTAAATGTTCTAAAAGGTATAGAAATGCCTTATTTATTATTGCTATTTTTGTAATTACAGCTGCTGATGGTTGTGTCTATTGTTTTGGAGAGAAACCCTGAACTGGAGTTTCAGGATAAAGTGGACTTGGACAAGTTGGTGAAGGAGGCTTTTAATGACTTCCAGAGGGACAGAAGCCGACTGGAGGGGGTGGAGAAACAGGTGGGTACACACGTCTGGGATTTACAAGCAGTGACAAACCAGAACTGACATGTACACCTGTAGCAATCTTTTTTTTATTGTATTCCCTAAACATGTCAAAATTTAAAATGATGATATAATAAGTGCCTGCTTATCCTTTGTAACATTCTTCTTGCCACATTTTTTATAAACAACAACAGAGTGCTATTAAAAAAGTGAAGAAGCTGACCCAGTTTGGTAAACTTCAATTACTTAGTGTTTTTAGATAAATCTTAAAATCTCCTTTAAAATTTTAAAAACTAAATAAAGATTTTTATTAATATGAAAATGATTACTAGACATTCATTTAGGAATATTAATGTATATAAGCTTGCTATTCTTTGGTCTTCAAATAAAACAGAATATACATTTATTCTGCAGGATGATATGACAGCATTCTACAATACCCCTTCACTTGGCAAAAGAGGAACATCTAGTTACCTGACCAAGGCTGTGATGATTGCTTTGCTGGAGGGAGACGTGAAGCCAAGCAATGATGACCCCTGTTCTGTCAGCTGAAAGAGATGAACCCTGCAGCTGCTGTGTTTCTCTCACTTACTATTATGCAACGGAGGTCGTTTCAATATAAAAGGCAGTAAATTAGAATGCATGAATGAAACTGTTTAATAAGTGTAACAGTGTTATACAAATAAGGAAAAATAATCTTCTTGAGGCTTTTACTGTAAAGTCTGAGATGCAGTCTAAAAGATTGAGGGAGACAGATGACCTGAGGAGCACATGTATTCAGGCTTTTTGACTGTGAGACAGATGAATGTTCAGCAATACAGCTGTGCTATGCGTTTTAAAAAAAGGCTGCCCTGAAAGCTACAGTACATTTTACATTTCAGTGATTAATGCTTGTTTGTATTTTGAACTACTTATTTTTTCACATATAGTGGTTAGGAGCTGTTGAGTTAAGCAGTGAGTTTTTGGATGCTCTGAATAATTTATAAAAATACTCTTACCTGTATTTTTTTGTTCTTATTATGTATATCCCTGTTTACATGTTTAGTGCAGAATGATTATATTATCAGAAGTGTGAATAACAGATTAAACAGTTGTTGAAGAATATTTACGTTTTTCTTTTCATTCAGAAAGTTTCCTTAACCTTAAAAATGTGAAAATGAATATTTCCTTTATTTCTTTGAGACATATTTCTACCAAGGAACTATAAACCTTGCTCAGTACTCGTAGCCAGATAATTATTACATTCTCATGTTCAAACATGAAGATACTAAGGACTATATTATTATTATGTCAAAGCAAAGTTAGACAATATTTTTGACATAAAAGGAGTGGTTCTTCAATTCACTTTAGCATATTGCTATCACAAACTTTTTGTTGTGTTGGCAGTATTGTCAATACTAACTTACAGTATTCTGGCTCCACAGTCTTACGATTACGGGTTGCACTTGAGGTAAATAAAATGTACAGCAGCTACACCAGACTGAAAAGGGGAAATGAGTCAGTGTTGTTGAGTTTGTCCTGTCAGCATGATAAGTATCTGTATTACAGTGAAACCGTTTTATCTGTTGGTGTTTACTTTCAATGAATTCACAAGGATTTCGACACTGGTAAATACACCTGTAGGCAGAAAAGAAAGTAAATCTAAAACCCAGTTCATTGCAAATTGATTTAAGTTGAAAAAAGTAAGAGCTGCACTGTCATCTTTATTTACTCAAATGGGACAGACCTAGATTAAGTTAGATTTAATTTTAAAAAAGAGAAATAAAATGCATTTGTCAGATGGTTACAATTTAGTCTTTGAATACCCTACATTTGTTTACAAGCTAATCAGGACATAAAGTTCAAGGCTAGCTCTTTTTTAACACACACAGTATTTTTAAACTGTAAAAATAAGATAGGTGTTCTAATTCACACATGCTTTAAATGTGCTTTGAATGTAATGGAACACCCTTATCTCCCCAAAGACATAAACCTTTACCCTATCTCTCATGACACAGCATCACCTGAAGATATTGTAAAGCCTACCCTTTATTACCTTAGACAGGTTTTAAAGCAATAAATACATTGTAAATCACCCCAGCTCTAGCACTGTAATCCTTATTAAACTCCAAAATGCATTAGTGTCTGTCAGGTGGTTTATTTTAGGTCTCCTTGAAATGTTTTCTGTCATCGTATTTTTATTCCACAGTGGCATCGGTTTAACATTCCTGGGTTATTCCTGGGTTACTTGAAAGTAAAAAACTTTATGATGTAGCACATATCTCAAATTTGCTCCTGTCACTAGTGCACAAGGCCCTCCCGGTCGGAAACCCGGTGCTGGAGTATTCATTTCAAGTCTATTATAGACATAATCATTTGAACCAATCTGAACACAACTTATGCATATCAATATGCAATCAGTGCTTGTTCTTTAAGAATGAAACTTTTTTTTCCTGCACTGGTACCATTTCATTTGTCAGTAGTGACTTGCCATGAATATGTACTCCTTTGTAATCATATAGTATTGACAATGTAATGACCGTAGGAGCCAATGGGAAAAGCCTAACAAAAATTATTTAATGTTCTTAGAGATGTTAGATTTATTTTCTTGTTTTTTGTGGTCTAGGCGCATGAAAATTGTGATCATGGGGACCAAGAACAGTCCAGGTACTCAAGACATTTTGGTCTCATATTTGATCTGAGATTTATTTTAGAAGTTCACAGTGGTGTGAAGGTGTCTTTTTTCTTTGTTAGTAATATTGCTGGTATCCATTCACATCTCTCCAGTCTGATGAAGGGAAGCTAATGAATGCGATTGTTATTTCTAGGCTTAACCAGACGTGTTCTTAACAAGTTGCAATGAGTACAGAACTCAGATGCTTAAATCTTAACTTGGATGAAAATGCATGAGCTTCCTTGCACTGGTTCACTGGGAATTTCAGAATAAATAAATCCAAATACTGCTGCTCACACTAAAGGACTTGAATGGTTGCTTCCTGCCTATATCAGTGCACTGTTAACTTCCTACACACCTATACATTGCTTGCACTTTTTAGACTCTGTCCTTTTCTCAGCCCGTACTGTAAAACAAGACTTTAAACCTTGAGAGACCATGTTTTCTATTGTGTTTCTCCAAGACAAGTACCTTGGCATCTTTAAATCCTGTTAGGAGCATTACATTTAAAAAATCACCCTTAATTTAAATTATTTTGACGTAAAAGTAGTATTAATAAAAAATGCTGTTAAACTTGATCTGATCTTCTGATTCCAGAAAATGAAATTGTAAGTATTAAAAATATATACAGAGTTTTTTTTGTAATTGCACATCAGCATGTAAATGGATGGGTATTATTACAGAACAGTTTCTATCAAAGATAAAAAGTATGTAGGCTTCTAATTAACCATATTCGCATGAGATGATGAAGTCACCCTTTTAAGTGGTATAAGTATGCAGATTATGAAGCTGGACTTAAATTTATAGTATTCAAAAAGAAATGTTTATGTGTATATGTAATATGGCCTGTAGATTAATTTAATTTGCTTTTATACTAGTGTTACAAATGTTATGTTACAACGTCATATACTGTACAGTGTATATACTGTATATTATGTATTTTATATTATG
Organism: Lepisosteus platostomus; assembly: GCF_059453375.1. Taxonomy (NCBI): domain Eukaryota; kingdom Metazoa; phylum Chordata; class Actinopteri; order Semionotiformes; family Lepisosteidae; genus Lepisosteus; species Lepisosteus platostomus. Next base: position 11,195,855 of record NC_142630.1, on the reverse strand, counting down.
ATATTTTTAAAGTCACTTTCCGACTGAAAATACCACATACCGTAGGAAATATACTGTAAAAGCTAGTAGTTCTCCACTTTCTGTAATTTGAATTAAATGAAGAATTATATTTTTCACATAGTAGTTTAGGTATAAGGCACAAGTGAACCAGGAATTCAAGATACAGTGTGTGGATAAGATTAAATGGTGTATATCGTATATCATCAAAAGTGTGGATTATCTAAAATATATTTTTAGGATTATTGCATGTTAAATGTCATATTACTCTTATAGTGAAACATAAGTCTGTTTCAAGCTTAGCTGTTAAACTGGAATCTCATCCTCTTCAGTTCATGGTCTGTCATGCTCCATTCCTCAAAGAATGTTTGGAAGGAGGGGCACAAAGGGACATTTGCATTTAGATGCAATCCTTGTGTTAGATAATGACTTTGTTACTCTAAGATTTTGCAATCACAGCACAAAAAAGATTATTTTGTCTTTCAGACATGTGCCTTGCCAACAAACATGACATTCACACAAACAATAAATAAATTAATCGTTTAATTATCTGCAGAATTCCACAATGCCATATATCAAAGAGGTTCAGACTTTTGTTCTGTTGTAAAATAAAACTGAAAATGCAAAGCACCTGTGCTCAAGTTTTTCTTTCTGTGCTAAAATTATTTCTATTCAGGCTTTTAGATACGTGGATACTTATTTTAGATATAGATTCAGCCAATTAAAAGTTACTAGGTTTTAATTTATTGAAAAATGTAATAATAATATAAAAACTGCAGTTTATGTTCACAGTAGTCAAAAGTGGTCCAGTTGCTAGTTTCTGTTTCTTTTTGTATTTTTTGTCTCCATTGTGCAACCTTATACATATTCATGTACGTGTATATGGTGTTTTTTTTAATATTAGGTTTTCTCAGGAGTTTTGACTGTAAAATAAAATAATAATAGTAATATAGAGTAATATAAAAGAATAAGAGTTATCTAAAAATATATTACTTATTAACCTAGCTTTTGTAGGCTAAACTCTTCCTATCTAACTATAGGTTTCAAGAGCAGAGTTTGTGACAAAGATAGGGTACTGTGTACAATGGAGAAGTGTAAAAATAATAGTTATAAGTCTATAATAATTGGTCTCATGCAGCATTGCCTGTCCTTTTTCTTGGCAAACCATATTTGAGTATAATACAGTACATCTCTCATTGTCTAAGTGAGGTTTCAATGCACAGAAAATGAATGATAATTTAATTAGTCTTAAACTCTTTACAACTTAAAATTGTTTCTTGATTAAGAAATGAAATCATTATGTTTGACCACTTTCCCAAAATGTATAGATTGTTCTTTTCTGATTACCAAAGCAAACTCCTGTATAAGTATGTATCTGGCATGCAAAGAAACAATATATTTTTTCACAAATACAGGTTTGCACTATGATCTAATATTAAAGCTGAGTTTGCTTTAATTTAAATTGAACAAATGGATAAAACTGAATAAATGCATGTAAGCACACACTTCAAACTTCTGTATGTTCATCCACTGATTGATAATTGATCTTTATGTCTCATTTCTTTTGTGCTTTTTCTTTTACTGCCCAATACCATCTACGATAACTGTGGCAACGGTTCTTACAATATAGACCTTTGTAGATTGGCTCCTTCTACAACCAGTTTGTTTAAGTACTGTTGTGGAAAATGTTGTCAACAAAGATTTTCAATGAGGAGGGAATGGTTTTGGTTTCATGGAGTTAAGCAGAACCATTATAAACCATATGACACAGAAATAACTGGGAAGTTTTGAGCCCAATGACACTGTCTCTTTGGATTATGTTTGCAAGAAATCCACTGGAGGAAGGACAAAAATGGAAGGAAACAGACTCCTAATGCCCAGAAATAAATGCTTCAGTTACATGAGAATTGACTGAGAAGGGAACATGCAGATGCCATTTCAAATAAGACAGTATTTAAAACTATGAAGTGGAATACATTCAGATTTTTCATTTTTTATAGAAATGCGATACAAACACATTTGAAAATAAATTAAATTTTAAATATGCACCAAAGCATTTTTAACAAGGTAAATTTTTCAGTGTTTTCTTTTTGAAAATCATGCCTTTTAGAGAATTTTAACTTTCACATTCCATGTTACTTTAAGCAATACTTAAATTGTTGTTACTTTTTACATTCCGTAGTGCATCTGAAAATGCATAAAATTTTACTAAAAGCATTTTTATATCATTATAGATTAGTGTGATAATGTGTTAAAAAAAGTGAAATAAAAGTTATTATTCTGACAGGTGAATGCAATTTTAAATACTGTTTTGAGAAATGTATTTTTGAGTTTTCTAATACCTTGTGGAAAAAAATCTCAAGTTCAGTTTTTTTCTGTTTTTAAATTAAGGTCTCTGTATATTTAATGACATTTTGATTGATTTTTTTACAGAGATGTGTATACTTTGAAATCACCATGGAGTCATGAGTTTCACTGCATATCGATTTTATGGGCACTGTATTATAAAGGCACTAAAATATTATTGGATTTTCTTGCATTTAAAGTATACTGTCTGAGAGGCCTGTCTGAGAGTGCTTCTGACATTAACATTTTCCTACTGTATGAGAGAGATTTATTTTCCTTCTTACACATCACAAACAGGTTTCTTGCTTGGAATTTAAGAACCATTTTGTTATTAAGATGTTGCTATAACTTACAATTACAAATGTTTGCTATATTGCAGTTATTAAAATTGCTAATAGCATCATTAAAAATAAGTGTCTCTTGATTTTTTTTCAAATTATGCAGTGATCTACAGAAAATGCTCTATGTTGGTGAAAGCACTGTAATGTGAAAAGGCTCCATTGCTCTCTTTAACTATTGCTTTTTTTCATTGTATGGTAGCACTGACATTTCCTGCTACAAATTATGTGAAAAATAATGCATTGATAAAAGATGCAAAAATGTTTTTTGTGTTTGACAAAGCCTGCTTCCAAACTGTTTGGTACTGCATTGTTTGGGAGGAAAGAAAGATCAAGTTTTTGCGACAGGCTACACTAGCTGACTCAGAGCCCTGAGGCACCTTTCAAAAACTGTGTTTTCCGATAGTGTGGATTGTTTAATGGTCTTCGATGAAAAATGTATTTAATTTAGCCGTTCTAATTTTGTACAACATTACAAATTCATTGCATTTAAATAATGCCTAAGCAAAATATACACTGCAGGTATATTGCTGTTTCAAAGATGGTGTAAAGATTTAGTGTATATTTAGTGTATGAATTTCAGTGGTGAAAGGGAATAATTAGGTACTACTACAGGTATTACTGTATCAGCTGTTGTAGTCTGAATACCTAACTGTGTATGTTAAAAACATACAGAGGTGTGATAACCACTTCCAGAGAGACTTGTGGTTAACACATGACTGAAGCATTGTATTTTTTCCAAAGTGATGAAATATGAATAGTATAATACACTGTTTTGAGAACAAAAAGGCATATAATATTGTCTATATAAGAACCATTATGAAGTCTTTAAAAAGGAACAAAAAATATTTGCCAGTCAAAACCCTTCCAAATTACTGTTAAACTACATATTATGCAACCAAAGGTTTAATCCTGTTTGCAAGTTTTTGTTAAGTGTATTTTAATTAAAAGATATATATGCAGAACTAATATATAGAAAAGGACTAACTACAAGAACAGTAGATGCAAGTAAGGACCTTTAACAGCAAAGTGAATATTGTCTCAGTGCTGGTATTTTGCACTTACAAACTGAAAACACCTAAATAGATTCAATTAATCAAGCAATAACCTGACTTGAGAGTAAGTGTAACAATAAAATGGCTTAGGAACAAGTAAAAGGTTAATTCCATGCTGAAAAGAGAAGAGAGAAAACACAATGTTTCAGCTGTGTAGCCTTCTTCAGGTGTGAGAAAGACAGGACAGACAGCATAGGTTAAATAGCACAGAAGAACAAAAGCTGGGAGACGGGAGGAGGCAGTAGGGGCAGAGAGGCCACTCAGGAAGTGCAAAGTGAAAAGGATGAAGAAAAGTGTGAAGTCAAAACTTGCATGAGAATAGAGAAGATTACACAAAAATGGTCATTGAGAGAAGGGGGATGGTGTGAACCTAGTTTCAGGATGAGTTTCGTTTCTGTTGTCTTTCTGCTATGGGAGTTGAAAAACCCTTCTTTGAGAACAGAGACAGAGAGATCAGTGTGATCATGGCTGTCTGAGGTGAAATGAGAAACTATGGGTTTGGAGAAATCTTTAATTTTTTTCACAGCCCGAACATGTTCTCTGAAGCGGTCTCCTCGTCTCCTTCCGGTTTCCCCAACATACTGTAGATAGTTGGGCATTTTTTGCAGGAGATACAGTAAAAGAGGTTGCTGGAGGTACAGGATGTCATCTGGGTGATCCAGAATTGACCTGAGGGGCCCTGAATGAGCTTGTTGTTAGATATGTATTTGCAGGTGATGCAGCGAGTTCTGTTGCAGGGGAAGGTGCTTGGTGGGGTTGATTGCCGAGTGTAGTCAAGGGAGCTGTGAACCAGAAGTTTACGTAGATTAGGTGGTCGGCGGTGTGAGATGATTGGGCTGTTAGAAAAAAGGGTACCGATGGAGGGATCGCCCTGTAAAATGGAGTAGTTGTTAATAATGGTCCTGGGGATAGAAGGTTTGTTAGAGTGGTAGGGAAGCACCAAAGGAATGCAGATGTGAGCCTGGGAGTTCCTGGTCGAGTTGATGAGCCGAGTGTGTTTTTGGCCCGGGTGAGGGCCCTATTGATAACATGGGTGGGGTATCCTCTGTTGATGAAAAAATAATACATTTTGAGTGCTTGGTTCTGGAAATCCATGTCGTCACTGCAGAGTGGATGTAGCCTGAGGAATTGTGAAAAAGGGAAAGAGTTTTTGGTGTGAGTGGGATGAAAAGAGCTGTACAGGAGATAGCTGTGTGAATCTGTGGGTTTGTAATAAACCGAGGATGAGAATCGTGGATGCTTAACAAATAAATTTATGTCTAGAAATGGAAGAATGGTGGAAGATATGATAACTGTATATTTGAGGGATGGGTGAGAGTTATAGTGAATTGATGCAGGAAGTGCTCTAGCTGGTCATTAGAGCATGTAGCAGCACCGACGCAGTGATCAATTTATCGTTTGTAGAGGTCAGGGAAAAAGCCAGTATAGGAGGCAAAGAACCATTCTTCTACCCAACGGACAAAAATATTGGCATAACTGGGTCCCATTCTGGTGCCCAAGGTGACTCCACTAACCTGCTGATAAAAAAGGTTATTAAATGAGGAGGCATTGAGTGTGAGAACTAATTCCACAAGACACACTAGAGTGTGGGTGGGTGGATCAAGCACAATGCGTTTCTCTAGCATATGCTTGAGGGCTGTAAGACCGTCATTGTGGGGAATGATGGTGTAGAAAAACATGATATCCATGGTAAAAATGTAGCATTCTGGACCGTAAAATTGTTACCCAGACTTTGCAGACTACGCATGTTGACACAGCTACCCATCTGAACTACTATAAAATAGATTAGCCCATTTTCTTCTTGGCATTAATGAGATCTTGATTTAAAAAACAGTCAACAATTCTGACTGTATTGTGTTAAAAACATGAACCACCCCATTATTCTGGTAGTTTTTTCAAAAAAGAGACATTGATTTGTTTTATTTTATGAACTGTGGTTGGTGCAGTAATGGGTTCCTTTGCCAAATGAAAGTGCAGACCTCACCTCAAGGTTATTGAATTAAATTTGTGAGTTATAGCCAAAACAAAAATGAATATGTAAGGATGATTTAAAAGATTATTTACTTACTTTCAAACTGCACAGTGTTTGTCCTCTTGAATTGAGTTTATTCTGTTGTAAAGTCCTTGTGTAAAATTGAGGCTCTGCTGATATATACTTACTAAACTATGGAATGAAACAATTCAGGTGATTTTTAAAAGACATTGTGATTATTCTTAATGGAGGAAACCTTTAATGTGCTAGGTACAGCAGTTAAACTATTACTATAAACACTTCAGATTTATAGATATGAGCTCAAAATGTTATACAATATATTGCTATATTGCACTTGTTAGTAGATGAGACATGATGGCTGGTGAATCTTAAAAAGACATTTGATCTGGAACATCTGAGAATAGGTAAATCCAGTGATAAATGGAGAAGGGAATATTTGAACTGCTAGTTTATTTTGAATTAAAATTAAGTAGAATTGTGTACAATAGCTACTTATTTCAAAATACATGAACAAATCTTGAAAATCCATACACCACACCCGTACATACAGCTTTCAAATGACATTGTAACTCTAGTAGTTTATTAATATATTATAGTAATAGTAATAGTTATATATTAATAAAAAACTGTTTCATCTTTGAAAATGCAGTATATTACTGAGTACCTTAAACAGTGCTGACCAGCTGCAATCTAACAAATTCATAGGAACTATATTCATGCAACAGTTGAGAAATAAGAAAATAATATAATGGCGTTTCAGAATTGAAGGGCAAACATGCAGAGTGAAGTAAAACCTTTATCTTAATCTTTTGCATATTTACATGAACACTTAAAATATTTTAACATATCCTGTTATAATGATTATAATCATTTTAATACCACCAGCTTTAGCAGATACCCACTGCTAAGAGAATCAGTAACATGAACAAAATAAGCAGCACATGCAAGGTAAGTTCTTTTATTTCTGTTTACAGTTTGAAAGGGTATTAGAGAATAAGAGGTTTCCTCGTGAAGAATATTGTTTTACATTACAGGGGCTGATCCTGTCTTATATACATTAATGGTGTTTGCAATTAATGTAACATAATATCTTTTTGTGCTCCATGTCTTTCTCTGTCCTTAAAGAGAATGCAGATGGACACATGACAAAATAGAGTTATTGAATGAAGATAAGTTATTCTTTCTGTTAGCTTTAGAACTATGAGAGACAAAGCCTCTACATAATGGACATACTGTAAGTGCCTTTAGGTGTTGAAAGTCACCAAGGAGTACAGCAGTGCAGCTACGTTCTCAATCCCTCTCACGTCTCCACTCTGTTGGCAGCCGAGAGAAGTGATGCAAATAATGAATCCGGCCTCTGCAGCAGGATGTCTGGCCTGTCGAATTCAACGGCCTACAGGATGAAAAGAACAGACAAGAAAACAAAACTCAGGGTTGGGTTGCATCAGATTTCTGTATATGCACCAAGCACTGGCAGCTACCACAGCCAGAAGGTGATCCTTCAGTCCCACTGCAGCCGACTAAAAAGAGTCTGGAGAAAAATCATACTCAAGATTGCTACAGCATCATAAGAAAACATTTCCAGGACTGATCTGAAACAAACCTCATAAAGCAATTCTAATTCTGACAAGTTGATTTCTCTGATTACACACTAAAACAATCTTTAAGCGTTTTCTCGCAGTGTTTTTTTTTTAAAATCAGTTCTGCACCTTTCCATTTTCCATGACAAGGATCTTGTCACACTCTAGCACAGTGTTAATGCGGTGAGCGATGGTCAACATAGTGCAGTCCTGAAATGCTTCACGGATAGTGTGCTGAATCAGAGCGTCGGTCTCGGAGTCGATGGAAGCTGTGGCCTCATCCAGTAGAATTATCTGTAAGGGAAATAATGTTCCAACAAAGAACAAGAACAATTAAGATTTTACACAATCTGGTAAAACAGTTTTATTATTGCTACCCTATGTTACACATCGATTCCTTAAGGTGCCCATATAGGAGATAAGGTTCCAATTTTTATTGGAAAATGTGTTGTCAATTTATTGCGTTTTTGACACTGAATAGATACAATTAACTAAATTAAATGTAAAATAAAGGCAAATGTCTTTGTCGTCAATTATAAATCATTTATCATGTTGTGATTTGATATGTACGTTCAACAATTCTAAACACATTTTGGTAGAATCTCCAAACAAATTCTCAAAAAAAACTAATACACCCACTCAATATCCGCACAAACAAATACAGGGCAGTAACGTTTCTCCTGACCTTTGAGTTTCTGAGGAGGGCTCTAGCCATACACAACAGCTGCCTTTCACCCACAGAGAAATTTTCTCCATTTTCAACCACCACAGATTCCAGCTTCTTGGGTAGCTTAGAGATCTTTAATTTTAAAAGAGTATAAATATTAATAGCCAAAATAAGTGATAGAAAAACCTTTTAACTTTATGTACACATAATTGAGTGCTATCCATTCATTTAATAAGAAAGGACTAAAATATTGCAAGTAATATTCAATAATAATTGAATAAGACTGTTAATATTAAAGTTAATAAAATGCTTAATTATAATCTCATTGTTATATTTTTACAGTCATACTGTATAAAGCAACATATTTTCTTTATTCTAAATTAAAATTAAATGAAGAGTGAAAGGTACAAAACAGAAAATGTCATGCAATCTAAATGGATTTATGTATTTGTTATTGGTTTTATGTGGAATGAAATGTCACATTTATTCAGGCGTATCAGGTTAGGCTTGAGGGCAATTTCATTGCATTGAATGCAGCACCTTACACAGACTTTGTCAGCAGAATGCAGAACTATTTGACACATAGCTCAAAATAACAATTTGCATATAATGTCAAGTATTTGTATTTCACTTAGGTTAGGAGAAATGTGACTAAACTAATTTCAAGTTTCAACTTTTTTTGCTTTACAATAGTAAATATTTTTAAAAAGTAATACAATGTAGATTTCACATACACTGTCTTTCATATATGTGTTTTCAAGGGCCTTCCAGATGTCTCTGTCAGTGTAATTGTTAAAGGGATCCAGATTATACCTGCATTTAAAACAAGCATTATGTTAATACTTCTGTATTGTCGTACACATTGTAATGCATTTGTATTAACAAAATGTCACTCATGAGTACTGTCTTCCATTCCATTGTACTATTGTACTATTCTATTGACCTTAATAGAATAGTTGTTCACTAGCAATTGAAAACATTAAATAAAAATGATAAATGTTAATAGACATTTTCTAACTAGTTGTTCTAATTTTATTTCTCTTTTGCCATTTTAAGTAAATTATTTATTGCCTATCCCTTGCCAAAAGGATGATTCTCTTCCATGAACCCAAAGGTGACTAAGAACACCAAAACAGGTCCTGCATATTCTCTAGCAGGTTGGAAATGTGTTATCTTGGGAGATATCTGGTTGTGATCTGAAGGAGTCGAATTATACTTTGACTGTTTGGGGGTATGCTTTACAGCTGTTTACAGTGAGATGATGTGCAAGGCCATGGACTGAGTTTAGAAAGTAAAACTTTTTCTTGAGTCAAGCAATCAATCCTGTTTCTTCACTTACCATTTCAGCTTACAATCTTTCGCAACACTGAGCATTTATTTTCTTAACTATTCATATGCAGATCTTCTGCAGATGCACTCTGTTGAAGTTCCACCAATTTTGCATTACATTCAATCTGAGCTAAATAATTAGAGTTTAACCACACCAGGTTTGGTAGCTTTCAACATTTAATCCAAATAAAGAATAATATTTTAAAATTTCTCCACAGTGCTGCATTACATTCAATCTGAGATAAATAGGTAGTTTAAAGCTTACACACGTCTTTCATCAATTGTAATGCTCACACCAGGTTTGGTAGCTTTCAGCATTGAAACACTTTCTCTTTCATTTCATGGGCTATGTGAACAAAAATGTTTGCACAAGAGTGGCCTTGTTGGAGTTGATTTTTACACCATTTCTTTTATTTCTGGAAGTGAAATTAAGTGATCCATTTTGGTAAAGGCTAGACTTTCTTTTGCAATCAAATATTCTGATTGGAATACTTCTGCTGTCTCTTCGTGTGAATGTGAGCTTAACTCTGGCATTATAGTCTGACAAGTGTATTTGGAAATACACTTTTCTCCCTGGTGTATACAATTAGAAAAGAACTTTGATGTAACATTTCTGTGTTTGTCAATTTTTTTACACAATGGCACAGAATGACTTCCTTGCAATCCAGGTTCCCACTTATACAGCTGGATGTATTGGAGCAATTGGGTTCAAGTACCTAGTTCAAGGGTACAACTGCAATCTACAACAGAGACTTGTTCCCAAAACGTGTCTGTTATCAGTCCAATGGCTTATGCATTATCTCTATCATAAGCTGACCATTAAATATATGTGACAAATCAGCATTTGAACAGCTGGGTTCCACACATATACAGTATACATTGGTTATAAGTCATACAAATATAATACAATATTCCCAGTATTCTTATTTATATATAATGTTAGATGTGCAAAAACAAATAAGTTCAAAATAATATGCACATCATGGTGTTATTTCTTACATATGAACCAAAACTAATGAAGCTATAAAAGTTCTATAAAGTTCATAGTTATTACCTTACAGTACCAGTGAAAAGCACTGGATCCTGGGGTATTACTGCCAGTTTACTTCTCAGATCTTCCAAACCAATAGTGTTAATATCCACATCATCAATTAGGATTGTTCCAGAGGCTGGCTCAACTAGTCGGAACAGAGCAACAACAAGAGACGATTTCCCTGAGGAAAAAAACAAGGTTGCTTAATTTAATCACACAAAACAGAAGGATACAAAACCAACTAAATCTCTAATTCTCAAAGAACATCTAAATGTTGTGTTACAAGATTTAAATTACCAACATCATAAAGGGCATTTTCACAAATCTGTTTTTAGCCATTGATTTAAAAAATAAACTGGACAAGTATGCATGATCTCTTTTTAAATTTTGTTTGATTTCAAATGACAGATTTCATATTTCTATCTCAGGTGAAAATTTAAATATGAATGATTGAACTGATAATCGGCACAGTTGATAATCTATTATAATAATCTAAAAATGAATGCTACGTTTTGTTATGTAATTTTTTGATTATCGAAAATTACATACTTTGAAAAATATAAGTTGTTCAATTACAGCCATCTGAATGTTATTTTTCAATTCAAAATAAGAATACAATTTATAATAAGAGAAAAAGAAATCTTACCAGAACCTGTTCTTCCAACAATACCAACTTTTTCCATTGGTTCAATTTTTAATTTTAATCCATCTAGCACAACTGGAGTGTTCTCTCTGTATTTCATGCAGTAGTCATTAAAAGTAATTGCACCATTTTGAGGCCAGCCTTCTGGGATATTTGCATTCTTAATCTTCCTGGGTGCCTCTGAGACAGTTCCCTAGAAGAAACATTACTGACTTTAACTCAAAGGTGCTATAAATTGTGAATGCTTTCAGCACATAAAGAAATAAATGAATGCATGAATTAGCAGGGCATATTTTTAAGAGCATCAGAACAGAAGGTTCTAGATATACAGTAGGAGTAAAATAGTTTCCATAATATGGTTTCAACTAGTTCGATCCTATGCTAAAAATTATTAACTGAATACAAAACATTAACGTAGGCAGATATTCCATAATACTACTAATACTAATAATAATAATAATAACAATAATAATAATCTTTTTCTTCTTACCAGGATATATTCCAACATTCTCTCAGCAGAAGTGAATTTTGCTTCTAATTCTGTTCCTAATCGCACACAAAACTGCAGCATTCCAGTCAACTAAAATGGAAAAAGACAGAATTAAAACTTTTTTTTCTAAAATATTTTCCACTATTTCATGAAAACAAGGTGGACTATTCAAATGTATTACATTTTATTCTTAATCATGCATGTTAACCTTTTGTGTTAATAATTGATCATTTGAAACTTGTCCCTTTCTTGTAAAATGACGAAGTTAATTTTTGACTACAGTTTTCTTTTTGCGAATAAGGGATTGAGGAATAAGGGAATTATTAAAATGGATGACTTACAGTATTCTGGTTCTATGTGATTTAAAAAAATAGCCATCCCTAAGAATTCAGACATGATTGTGATAATGAAAATGTACCCTTATAAGATTGTAACTTCAGAATATTGAATTTTAATAAAATACCTCAGAATTTAGTTTGTTCAATCCTTAATTGTCCTACCTGGATAGTGTATGAGAGAGCTAGACCTTTTAAGGCTGGGCTAATTGATGGAGGACTTAAAACTACAAATAGCGCAACCAGTAGAGTAACTGTAGTACTTAGAAAGTCCAGCCTAAAAGAAAGCCATCTTGAGCCACAGTTGAACAGCATGAAGTGACTAGAATTTGTGTCACTCAACACCTTAAACCTATAATTAAGAAGAAAGCAAAATTAGACAAAATTTACACAAATTTGCTAAAGGGGTGAAAGAGCAATCAGTAATGTATCTTAATAGATGAATGAAAGGAAATCATAGTTGATAATTATCAAAACAGCTTTTTTTCTACTACGACTGGACAAATAACTGGTACATTTCTCAGAATTAGAAAGAATAGTTGGATGTACATTGCTTATTAAAATACAGTTTTGGACTTGAAATGCTTGTGTCAACAAATCCTTATTATTTAATGCACAGCTGAGGAAAATAATGATGAATTTGTGTCCATTACCTCAAAGCATCACCAAAAAAATAAAAAGATGAAATCTCACTTTGTTATGTAGTGTTCTTCCTTTTGGTAGGCATGGATGGTGCTGAGTCCTTGAATGGTAGATGTAGTATGAGAAAACCAAGGAGATCTACTAATGTTCTCCATCCTTTTCAGCCCTCTAATGCTTCTCATGAAAATGCTGAAAGGAAAAGGTCTGGTTACTTACATCTTTGTAATAAACTTATTAATTTTCCAATCACAAGAACCAAATGGAAAAAAACCCACAAAATGTGAACACATTGTAATAATAGGAGAACACAATATAAAAATAGCACAGAAAAATCTTGTTTAGAATGTTTTTTAAACAAAAAAAAGTTTTAAATTGAAAATAATGTACCTAGTCATGTTGTCACGTTTTTTCTACTAGTAATACATACAGTAACACAAAATAATATTTTTAGAGAATTAATACAGCCACTCGTGACCTAAGGGTATCTAAGTCTTCTTCCAACCTTGTAAGACAGTCTTTAGCTGTACAGTAATTACAGCTATAGAAATTTAGTTAGCAGCACGATTATCTTAAAAAAGAAAAAAAAAAGTAATCCGGACTTGCTAATATAAAAATATACAACATGACATATATTTTGAAAATGCTTCACAAGAACTCTGAGTAAAAATGTAACTTCCTTTAAACTAAGACAGCAGGCATTCCTCTAAAATATGACATTAGAATGAACTCATTAAGAAACCTCATAGAGATGAAAAAAACATACAGTATAATAGCTTTTTCCAAGTGAATGATTATGTATTAAAATTTTTCTAATGTACCAGTGTGACCTGTAATGAAAAATGTTTCCACTATGTTATAAAAATGAATACACATTTATACAAATATATTATATTAACTTATTTATTACAGCATCTGTCATGGTGTTATACTTGTTTTGCAACTGGTAAATAGCAAATAATGTATTAACTTTTGTCTTGTACCTGTTTCATTCCATTGTTAATTTAATATAAAAGTAAAAAGAACGCTGTAGGATTTCAAACAAAGGCTTTCAATTTTTAATTGATAACAAGTAAGTATTCAACTGAAAAGGTTTTTAATTAGGCCTTTCAATTAATAATTAAAGAGTTAAATTAAATACTGTATATAAATGTCCTGTACACACAGTTACTGTGCATATGTAGTGAGAAAATATATTTGACTTACGATAGAATGACCACAAAGATAATGATCAGAATGGCCACTGCAATGAGGAGTGCAGGAAACACAGCTGAGATGGTGACAATGGTAAATAAGACTTGAAGAGTGAACTGTATAAAGTTCTCAGTATTGAAGGGTAGCCCAACATCAATCTCATCCAAGTCTTTCGAAAATCTGTTTATCATCCTTCCAGTTGGTGTTGTATCAAAGAAACTCATTGGGCTGTGAATAATCTAAATAAAACAAAAATGTGGACAGCTTTTCATGTAGGATTGTCATTTTCTATATCATTTAGGCAACCACCTTTCATCCCATCGTTAAAAGATGAACAGACGTTAAATGAAAATATACAATACCATCTTTCTTACCAATACATCAGGCAAAAGGGGAATTGATCAGTTATTACAGAAAATTGAAAAATATCACAAGTTGATAATAAAATAAAAATTACATTCAAAGCAACTAATTCAAACATTCCAAATACTAAAACAATTGCAATAACCCCCAAAGGTACATATACCTGATATAAAAAGGAACAAAAAGTATCACGTAACAGAATAAGGATTAGATAATGTGTCTTTCTTCAAACCAATCTAAAAACATTAAACTGTAATTGTAAAAGTTTTGCAGTGAGAAAAATAACATTTATCATAAACATTGAAATTTAAGAAAACACAAGGGGCACATTTATTCATACTTATACCTATTCATGGAGTTTAAAATAAAAGACTGGGAGGTGGTCTGACCCACTTTGGAGTGCCTAAATGTACAAATCACATTTCTTGTTTGCGAACAGGCTGTTATTCTTCTCAGCCAGGCAAGTTACCCCTGTAATGCTCCCTATACAAATGACGCCTCTTTTCTGCCTTAATCAGGGTTTGATTGACCTACTGAACTTTAAATAAATCAGACAAAAACAAATTTACAATAGCCTTCTGCTCTCTTGAAGCAATGGAAATCTGCAGGGTTATAAAGAAACTTCTAAAGGTTTCCCATTTCTCTGAGGTATAAAACATGGTAACACACATAAGCCATTCAGGAGTAGCATACAGTACATCATCACAGTAAAGGTCAGAGAGCTCTCCAATGATTACAGGCAAAAGGTCATTGATTTTGGTGGGATGGATATAAAAATCCCATATAAAGATGAATCTACCACTTTCTACTGTAGTGTGTATTATTAAGAAATTGAAGGCTACTGGTAGTACCAACCAACCAGGCATACTGTATCCTGTCACGACAGACTGTGAGACAAATCGTTCAGGAGGAGATCATCCAGTGGCAACATTTAGAGATCTCCAATACAAACTGACATCTTCAGGTTATTAAATGCTGAAACATACTATTCTAAGTGGCTTGCACTACTGTGGTATTCATCAATGGTCTCCAGATACCGAAGCATCTTCTAAGAGTGAATCTCAAAAAGAAATTACTTGAATTTGCCAAATAACATACTGAATGAATGAAAATCCCAACACTCACATGCTCACAATGACACATGGCTGAAGGTCTATTAACTTTTGCATCTAGGGTCTCAGGAGCCCTTGTTAAGAAATCATGAACTCCAACATGTACCAGAACATTTTTGCCAAACACCACTCTATCAAGAAGTGCAATATAGACCAAAAATGGACATTCCAGCATTGCAGTGATCCAAAGCATACAGTACTTCCAAATATAAAATGACTCAAAATTCCTTAACAAATAAATAATTAATTTCACACAAATTAAATATGTTCTACTGGCCAAATCAATTTCCTGACCTTAACCAAATCAAGTATTTGTGGCTGGAAATGGAAAGTAAAGTGTCCGAAGGATTTAATGCCAGATGGAGGAATGGTCAAAACTGTTTCCCTAAGAAATCTTTAGAACGAGGAGGACATAAAACTGTCTACAGGGGTGTAAATAAATGTGTCCCTCACATTTTCACATTAACTGTAAAACTTTCTGTAACTGTACTCAGAATGTTTAGTTCATATTTCAGCAATGATATGAATAAATCTGAAAGGTATTGTTTATATCAAAAAGTTAATAAAAATAAACACTTTTTCCAGCATTTCCAGACAATTTTTCAACTTTGTCTTTCAAGAACAATTACGGTAGTTTGAAGTGATCTTCTTAAATTAATATAAAGCTGATTAATATAAAGGAAGAATCTATATCATTCTTATGTCTTTACCCTGCGGAACATTTTGTCATGGAGATTTGAAGATGCTCTCAGAGTTGTTTTTGTGAAGGAATATCCTTTGATGACACTCAGTACAACCATTGCTACTATGGTCATTCCATATACCAATTGGTAGAAATGAAGGTCTGGGTTTTCTGTAATATTGCCCACATCTCTTGTAGAGTTTATCTTGTCAGAATGATTTGCAGATGAAGAGTTATTCTGCAACTGTAAAGAAAAAAAATCCAATCCAATGTGACAATCTTTTTTTTTTAATATACAGTAAAATGTAGAATATAGAAGATATATATTTGTGTGGAAGGTTGTTTCATTTCCTTATTTTGATTGCATAATAGTATTTTATATATTATTATACATAACATTTGAAATATTTCTTGCTAATAAAAAGCAATATTACTTTGACTTTACAGTTCAAATGGTATTAAATGACAATGGTGAAAAAAAAACATTACCCCAGATCCTTGTTCTAGCCAAAAACTCAGCCACCAGCTGCTAAATGTTGTTACTCCAACAATCAAGATGAATAGCAGCAAAACACAAAAGGTCACAATATATCCTGAAAAAGGAGGATAAAACCAGAGATAAGGTAATACTACAGATAACTGTAACCAAGACCCAGAAAAATAAATTATGCTGATGTTTACTAAAAGTGCAAAACTTCATGTTTGCCCTGGAACTGGAGACTCTGCTTGAAATGTGTTTTCCTTACCTCCCGAGGATTTAGCGTAATGATGATAGGCCTTCCAGGTAACAGAACCTTCTTGTTTTACTTCCCCTTTAACAAGCTGGTCCTTCATTTCTTTAATAAAGTAGAACATAGGAATACCATGTGAGATGTCACAGTAGAAGTAAATAATGATCAAATCAATCTTTAGAATCCTCAGTTACTACTGCTCATATTCGCAGTAAACAATATACACTAAATTATATAATATAAATTAGTATTACTGTATGTTCATATAAAGCCTATAAAATAAATATTATCAAACCACAAATCCATTAAGTCACTTAGATCACAGTCCTGACTTTTTTATACATTTCAATATAAATGAAAAATGTATCAATTGCATGCAATTATATTTTCGTTTTGTGTCATAAACATATTTAGTAAAAGAACACAATTCCTAAGAATTAAATCATACCATTTTCAGTGTGTGTGCTGATATCGTTATTGTGCTCATCAGGTTTCATCTTCTCATCTGACATATCAAAAGCTAAAAAAGAATAATAATTAAGGGGTGCATCTGGATTGCTTTAACACAAATCGCAGTGACTAAAGCTCAAAATAACTCAAAAAGACCTACCTGGATTTTCTATTCCTTTGGCCACGTGACCAGAGTCCTCTTCTTGTGAGATAGGTGCTGGTTCTTCACGATCTACATCATTAGAATCCTTTCGAAACAGAAAACATGCTAAACAATTCAACGGAAGAGAAATCCAAAATTTAAAAACAAAAAGGACGTGAATTATAAGAAATATGTAAAAGGTTTCACATGTATATTCAAGGTTTCACAAGATATGTATATCTTTATACATAGTTTTGGGTAAAGACATAGTTGAATTTTTCATATCTTCTCTGAATTTCCATTTGAACACTGAGTTACAATTACACACAAACATTTCCTAGAATGCAGTACAAAAAATGAAAAACGATACGTGACATGCAGTAGGTTTATGAGGTTAATTCAGGTGAAGACAGAATGAAGTAAAACACATCTTAGTTAAGAAAATTGTTTGAAAATAAATACTTTTTCACTGTTGTTTATTGTATGTTTATCATCACTTGTGGATTGTAATTAAAAAACAGAAGTAACATCTTACATCTGACTGTTGGAAATTCTTTATAAGTTGTGAATATTTGCTTTGCGCATCCATCAAGCTTTTGTGTGTTCCCATTTCTTTCACTTCTCCATTTTCAAGCAATAGGACCTCATCACAGAACTCCAGGTACTACAAAGAAAAGGTAAATCATTAACACTAAACTGTAACCAAAGAAATTACAAACATGAATCATTTACGGACATTTTTAGAGAAAGCCAAAAACATTGTAAATTTAAAGTAGTTTATCTCTAGATAAAACAATTATCATAGATTGTCCTGAAATGATCTGTTTTGATTTTTAACATTTTGTACTATGGCCCATAGACATAAAATGCTAAAATGTTAGTCATTATGTATAATGTGTAGGATGTCTAGCAGCAAAATGATGGTGGAATCTGCTGTCAAGGCCATTTGTAAAGTAATAAAAATGTCAGCTTACTTGTTCCCTGTTCTGCATGATGAACCAATACCCTCTATACTCTATACTCGTAAGGAGGTAGTATGCAGAAACACTGTGGATTTACATTCACAAACTCTGTGGTAGAACCATTTGAAATGTACCTGCAGCTGATGAGTCACGAGAATGACAGTTTTTCCTCTAAGTTCCTTCTTGATACATTCTTCAAATATGTGTTTCCCAACATGGGCATCAACGGCTGAAAGTGGGTCGTCCAGTAGGAAGACGTTCCTGTTGGAATAGACAGCTCGAGCAAGGCTTACCCTCTGCTTTTGACCACCTGAAAGATTTATCCCCCTTTCACCAATCTGTAGACCAAAAAAAACATTTACAGAATTAGTATCCATTCTGCATATGACAAATATTCCCCTGATGAGCATTTGTTTTCTAACAATCCTCTCTTCAGACCTTTACCCTTTGCAGCAATCTCTCTGGTTTATTCGTTGCACATAATGGGGGTTTGAGGATTTTTGACCTTACCACCAGGGCTGTCATTTCCTCAGCCAGACGTTAAACACTAAAGTATACTATCCCTGAATATTTGTTGTCGTGTTGTGTTAATTAGAATTTGACCAAACTAGTGCAATACAGTACAATGTATTCAATGTGTGCCATACTGTATATCAAAAAACATTGGAAAAGTATTTGTTTTTCAATAAAACAATGGACTGTCAGGAGAGTACAGTGTATTTTCTTCACCAGATACAACTATGCAGACAAATTGCAGTTTTCTGCTGGCTCTAGACTGCAGACACATACTTTTTAAGCTTCTGCTGTTGATCCTGAAGTACTGTGTTTTCACAGCAGTCAGATATAGATATTTTTTAGTTACTGTCTTACCTCAGTCATGTCTCCATAGGGAAGAATTGCTAAGTCAGGCTTAAGACAGCAGGCACTAAGAACGTTGTCATATCTTTGAAAGAACAAAATAAAAATATTTGTC
The DNA here is from genome assembly GCF_059453375.1 of Lepisosteus platostomus. Classification (NCBI taxonomy): domain Eukaryota; kingdom Metazoa; phylum Chordata; class Actinopteri; order Semionotiformes; family Lepisosteidae; genus Lepisosteus; species Lepisosteus platostomus. The sequence goes on along the minus strand of NC_142630.1, from coordinate 11,176,801 downwards.
ACTGTACCTCCAAAACAGTGTACCAGAAAATGGCAAAATGAAAACAGTTGTTGGGCAAAGTGGAAGAGAAATCCTTCTGAATTGGTTTGTGAATTGGTTGTGAACTTACTGAACCTAAGGTCCCTAGTGTGACCTTGCTATCTATGGTTCCTGAAGCTCTTTTTAATGGAAAACAGAATCATAACCGATCCTGTGGTCTCTAATGCCTTCCAAGTGGAGGTCATGTAGTTGTGAAGCAGAGCTTTTGTTTTCTTTAGACCTCAGCTTGTGTTGTTCAACTTCACTGTAATTTTTAAGCAGTGAAAATACCTCTTTTTATCAAATTTCTCTTCCATGAGAATATTGTCACGAACACTTCCATGAAATATCCAGGCTTGCTGAGAGACATAAGCAAACGTTCCATCTACTGCCACAGATCCATGATACAGGTGCATCTATAGCAGGTGAAAACATTTTCAGAAAATTAATATTTTGTATCAAACCTAGAGCATAAGATCATATGAAAGGGAGCCATCTGATCCATTCCATAGTAATTCTCTTATAATCATTTCTCAGAAAACATTTGGTGAAATGTGTTTTTCTACTCAACTCTGAAAACTATAGGTGTAAACTATGTTAAGATTTGCCAAATGTAAATTATTTGACCATAAAGATTTAATGCAGACATCTACAGTATGCAGATACATTGTTAAATGTTTTTACTTATTTTCTTCAATGTATACAGTACATGAAATTCTAATTTTATTTTTGTAAATGAGGAGGTACTTACCTGTCCGAGTATGCATGAAATCAATGAACTTTTTCCACTGCCTACATTTCCACAAATTCCAAGCAGCTTTCCCTTAAACGAGCATATGTACTAAATTAATTTGTTGGTAAAATACAAAAAATCACAATGGTAAGAAAACATCCTGTTTTATGATTTCAAAAATCTTTTGAGATGAAGTTGACAGAATACTTTTCCTTATTATCTGTTTTTCCACAAATACATTTTAACAAAGGCAGCACTGTGGTTAGCATTGCTGCCTTGCAACACTGGGACCCTGGGGTGTTATCTGCTTGGTTTGTATGTCCTCCCATGATCATGTGGGCTTCCTCCAGGTGCTACAGTTTCCTCCCACAGTCCAAAAAGATACTGGACATTTAATTGGCTTCTGGGAAAACTGGCTCTGCTCTAAATCTGTGCTTGTCTGTGTTTGTGTCTGTCTGCCCTGATATTAATTGTTGTCCCATCCAGGGTGTACACTGCCGTGTGCCTGTTGCAAATCTGGAGTAGGCTCCTGCTGCCCCCTGACCCTAAATTGGAAGAAGTGATTAGAAAAGGGATTGATGGAAATGTTAACAAATTGCAGCTCTAGCAAGTTAGAAGAAATAATATTTTAATTCGGGTACTTAAAATAAACTATCCTAATTCAGAAAGTCAATGTTTTTGCAAGTTCTTGCTTCAAAATACTAAAATGTCCCATGGTATCTTAATCTTTTCCTCCATGGCATTAATGTTTGTTCTCTTCCCCTAGCAAACATAGATGCATTAATAGCAAGGCTACACCACAGCTTACACTGTATCTGCAGTATAGCAAAGAACAGAGTGGCTGACACCTTCCTATGCTAAATTCAAAGATGCTGCAAGATAAACTCCTCCATCATACCTCCATGTGTTCTAGCCCACACAACAAAATAAAAAGAGTGTACAGTATGTGTGATTTTGCACTGAATCCAGACTGCAGCAACTGTTTTAATAATGTAAATGAGATTCATTACTAAATTAGACATTGTATGTACTGTTTCCAATAACTACTAAGAAAACCAGAAAAAAATGTGCCTACGTACCTTCTGTAATGTAAGGGTAATGTTTTTCAGAGTTGGTCTGTTTTTTGCCTTTCCGGGTAGATTTGTATCTTGTTCACTCTCCGAAGCCTCTGGCTCATTTTCCTTACCTCTGAGCCCATTCGCTGCGGCCCGTGTAGATTCATTACTCTCTGTAGGGCGACCCCAGGAGAGAGTTGCTTTCTCTATGACTACAGCATTGGGGGAACCCTGTGACTGAGTCACATATTGTTCTGGATTTTCAAGAAGGAGAATTTTCTAAAGGAAGATACATCTTATTAACTCAATATATTTCTCGTGAGAGACTGAAGATTCTTGGCTTAGTCTTATTAAAAGTACAGTGTATTTTCAACAGTGAGCCTTTGAGCAAAAATGCTAATTAAATAGCTTTGCTGTTGCTAAAATGCCTTGAGGCTTAAATGTATTGCATTATGCATTAGCATATACATAAAACCGTCTGTTCTCACTTCAGTTATTTTCCACACCACAATTGTATATTATATAGAAAATGAATTAAAAAATCTCACAGGAAAGCATCAAAAATCTCTTTTTGATTTGAAATCTTGCATATTACCTTTAACCGGGCTAGAGAAACTTTGGCTTCTGCCAAAGCCTTTACAGAGAATGGAAGGAGGCCAAGAGTGAACCTCATTGAGTTGAAAATGGCAGTCACAGTAAAGGCCTAAAAAGAAAACAAAAACCAAACATGTAGAAAGCTCTGCAATGGGGTTGCATTATTACTAAAATGTTTGAATCAAGGTTTTTGTAAGGTCTTTTGCTTACAGATGAAGAAGTCAAATTCAGGCCAAGAGCTGTGTGAGCAACAAAAGTGACAATTGTGGACAGTGTTGGAATAATGATTGTGACAGAAGAATTGACACTCTGAATATATCCTGCTTTCTCTAAAACGCTTCTTTCTTCTCTTCTTACATCTGAAAGAACAAAAATAAAGTTTATTGTAGATGACACCTACCATTATCACATATATAGTAAAAACACATTAAAGCATTTCTTAATATAAATGGGTAATAAGTTAATATATATATATAATTGCAGTATAGTGGAAGAGAGCTATTTCACTGAAATATTAGCCCTTTTTAAATTATTATAATTAATGATCTGAGTTTGTTTAATTGCTTTACTTTTCCTTTTACTCCTGTAAAACCATCTAGGTTTAAAACACATTGGCTGTATATTATTTTCTGGAAACTTTTTTTTTACCAATTCTTACAATTACAAAAATTACACACACTTTTTCATTGTATTATATGCTTTTTGCCAGTCAAAAGGGCTCATTATTGCAGTGTGCCCATGACAATATTATTTTATTATCTTTCTTTATAAAATGGTTTCAAGTAAACAATATGAAATATTGTAACAACATAAAACTTACCAGAAATGTGTTTTTCAAATGAATTCTCCCAAGCATACATTTTAATAAGTTTAATGCAAGTTAGCACTTCATTCATGGTTCGTACTCTTGTGTCTGTAATGGTTATCGCGCGCCTCCTGACAACATTTATCATCCTGGCCATCGCAAACTTAAAAAGATAATATAGGCATGTTATATTTCAATTATTTAAATCAGTTAATTACAATTAACCATTGGAGATTAATTTTTCCAATTTCCTTAGGTGCTTTTCACAAAATGTGCATGCAATATGTACATTCATTATTCACTTTCAATTAAAGATTACTGCTTGTGCCTTAGTAATTGAAAGTAATGTTTCTATAAAGTCATTATAAACAGGCATGGGGGGGCAAAAAATGTAGACTAAAGTAATAGTAGTAGTAGTTCAGGTGGGTAGCTGCGTCAGCATGCGTAGGCTGCAAAGGAACAAGTAATAGGTTTATTCCATGCTGAAAAAAAGAAGAAAGAGAACACAACGTTACGGCTGTGGAGCCTTCTTCAGGTGGGCCGAAATGTTGTGTTTTCTCTCTTTTTTCAGCATGGAATGAACCTATTACTTGTTCCATAGTAGTAGCACTATTGTTTTAGGACTAAACCAAACAACGTTTTAACATAAAATGTCAATTTAAATGTTAAATCTAATACATGCATATTATTTAGATGAACAATTCATTCAACTGAAATTAAAATACAGCCATCATTTCACAAAGATATTAGATAGACTGTCCATCGCTAATCAAATTAATAGATTAAAGATTAGGACAATTTTCTCAGCAATAATACTCAATTATAATCTTGAATATTTCTGAAGGACATTGGCATTTTTGTTATCATCTTTAATTTTATGTAATTTATTGTCATGTTTTGTACATTGCAATTTTCTTTTAATTCCTCATAAAACGGGTTCAATAAATATTCAAAATACAAACCTGTATAGGAATGAAGACCATATATACTAAGACTCCAAAAAGTGCAGTATATCCAAGAACGTAGCAGGCATATACAATGCAGATAATCAGCAAGACTGGTATACAAAGTATGAAGGTGCAGAAAATTATAGCATCAAATATTCGATAGCCATCGTTAGAAAGGACATTGATCACCTATCAAATGAAAAATTAGCAACTGTAACTGTATTTGTGACATTGTATAATCTCAAAATATATTTTAAGAAGTTTGCTCCTACAGTAAGTTAGTTAAGGGGGTTAAACTGTATGTGGTTAACTGTGCAGAGAGAGACCAAAATTTGTTATTGACATGAAATGCATACTGTATAAATAAAGAGGAACAGCCTACCTCTCCAACAGAAATGTCATTAAGTGTCCTCAGAGAAATGATTTTCTCGAAAGCCACAGCAGAAAATGCATTTTTAAGCCTGATTCCTGTCCGTATATTAATAGCCCAGGTCAGTGATACAAAAAATGCTTTGCAGAACTCTGAGGTAAAAAGCGCCGCACAAAGGCCAACTCCATACAGGAGATTGGATTCGGATGACTCGATGTACTGGAGAATACTGTAAACAAGAACCGACTAAAACCAAAAAAAAAAGAAAAATGTAAATCCAGCAACACTACTGAACCATTTTATTCTATGAATGCCAATATTAATTTTATTTTAGTTAGACTATGAAAGTCATACTCTGAAAATGGTACATTGGATACTGAAACACTGGTGTGGTAAACTAAGTATAATTAAATAAGTATACATATTTTTTATTATTATTAATTATTATTAATTAATTATTTTTAATAGTATATACTATATATAGTATTTTTAACTTAAATAGCACAAGGATTGTAATATACTTCATTTTACCCATACAGAAACATTTACAAAATTAGTGCAAATAAATATCTTTTTTGAGGATCTTTTTTTTTCTTTTGGTTGGCTCCACCGAATTAAAAAACACTTAACAAAAATGAAGTTGTTCTTGTAAAGTTGTTCACAGGAAAGAAGCTGTTTTACACAACAGACACGTTCCCTCAGTAACCTAAAAAGAAAATAAATACCAACCGGCCCTAGGAAGGCAGCAGTAATGAACACAAGAGATGACAAAAAAGCAACTAGCATTCGTGTTCTTTGAAAACGGAAAGCCACACGCTCCAGGGAGGCCTTTTCAATACCAACTCTTCCAACTTCTTCATTCCAAAGCCTCCAAAATCTTTAAAATAATTACAAAAATATATGTATTTGGGATGATTTGCTTTAAAAACAATCAACCGAAATCAGCAAAAATGAAGCACACTTAATGTATTTGAAAATAAGTTAGTTACCTTTTAGCATTAACATCTGTGCAGTCATATGCTGATAAAGAAGATACATTTTCCACATCTACCTTGTTTCTGAACACTTTCCATAAAAGAGAAGTAAGCCATGAAAACGTAGTAAATGAAAAGAAACCAGCGTCATCTAAAGGGTTTGAAGACCTTACAAAGGAAAGTAAACACAAAAGATTTGATTTGTGAACAATGCACTAATATGCAGCTCATATTACATGTTAATTCCTTATAATCAAAGGAAGCAGATTTTAAAGCATAACCAAAAGTATATACAGTATGCTATGTAAAATATTTTTTCTCTCACATCGACTGTGACCGGAAAGGAATCAGGGTCTGCAAAGCCGAATGGTACTTGTGCGCCTTGGGGGTCTGCTCATATTCTTTGTAATCCAGAGATGGCAAAAGATGTGGAGTCGAAGTTACACTCCCATTAGTTTCCATGTGCCATGGTTTACTGTCTGGCTTCATTTTCTAGCAAGAAAAACAAAATCCATCAGTTCTTTAGATGACATTAATCAAAGGATCTAGTGGTCATGCTTTCATACTTACAAAGGAAATCCCTCTGACATCAGAATGGGTAGAAGACTTGTCAATTGCATTCGATATATTCTGTGAATACATTTTCACTTGTGCCTCGACAAAAACAAAGAGAGAAAAAAGGCTGTCGATCTTTAAATGAAAATTAAATGAAAAATTAAAGTGAGTTTTCATTTAGGCTAGAAATTACAGAATTAACTGAAGATAGCTAACTCTGCTCTCTTTCTGTACGTAGTCTATACACAAATTTTCATTTTGACATTCATTTGGACATACTCTGGAGTCCATATAATTGTTCAGAGCATTGCGTTTTGAAGTCCCAGACTATTCAAATCATGCATCATGTTCAAATCTCTTGTAGGTTACCCAAGACAAAATATCAAACTTAGCTGTGGCAAAAGTAGATTCATTTTCTATTGTAAAGGACAATTACACATTTTTAGAATGTATAGAAAAGAAATCCATAAATACCTGTGCGTAACAGAAGCAAAAAAAAACTCACCATCGGATTCCCTTGTGGTGTTTGAAAGTAAATCTAAGCTTATATCTGTCTCTAACATAGCAAAGCCATGTGCTGGTAGTGTTACATAATTTACGTCAATTGATCTCAAAGGTTATTTTGTACAGAGGTTTGGGCTCTTTTTTTTTCTCTTGTCTTTTAAAGGTAATTCTTTATTTTAATGTTTAACTACTTTATCTGCATGACAGGTAGCTTGTATACAGTACCTGCTCAACTGAGCCTGGCCTTCAGATGGGACCAGCTTCTTATCCAGGGGGAACCAACTACAAATAATTAATTTACAATTATGGACATGCACATTAAAACACTGTGTGCTACAATTGAGGGTTATTGGAGGACAAGATGTTTGGATTGAAAGATGATTAACAGCAACGGGTAATTTGTCGGCCATCCATTTTTACGCAAGGCCAAACGTGTCGTCATTTCTGTTCGAATTTTTCGTGTCATCATACAAGTTCTTGTGAACCTTCCCCTTCTTCTCTTGGAAACAAATACAGCAGCCGACCTCTATCAATCTCTAGTTCCCTTTCACGTCTATTTTTGCCCGTGTTCATGCCAGGTCCTTTAAGTTAACAAAGATGAAAGGCATAGTGAGGAAATATGTACTAAAAAGAATTATTCTAAAACACCAAATTCAATGGGCAATGATTCAATAGTGATTTTGAAGAAGGATTTATTAATTTGGGAAACACATAATTAATGAAGACTCTTGGAAATGTTTTTGAAATTTCCCTTAATGGTGAGCAGTTACATTTTCTTCAGGTTTCTCTTACCTCCTTCTCATAAAATATGTTTATCACTCATTGGGACATTCTTTTAAAATCTTGACATCAAAATATGGTATCAGCTCAGAGAACCGAAGACTTGAAGATATTCAGAATTTTTTTTCTGGCGGTACGTTGTTTCTAGAAACTTTAAGTTCAACCTCTAAAATAATTATTTTTGAATGCCCCTGACTGTTATTGCATACAAAAGCAGTAAATTCCACTGACTCAGACAACAGAACACACCCTATTTTTTGTGAAGCACAGCAGGGATGACAGAAAAAAGTATTTTTCAAAATGAACAGTGTGAAAGCAATGATGGGGAGCTGCAGAAATAATGGCCCTGTCGCCCACAGAGAAGAACAAAACCATTAGCACCTGCTCTAGAATACTCGCTGCAGGGTGTGGGAGTCTGCAGTGTAAATCATCCTGAGGCTTCAGAAACCTGCATATTATCCTGACAGTGGGGGCTGTGTCAGAAACTCTTATTGAACTTACTTTAGAATTGTTCAATCAGATCCACAGTAAAATACACTATATGTACATACTGTATATGCATGTTCTGGAGTACATGGTATTGCCTTTTAACAGCTTTTAAAACTAAATGTGAACATAAATGACAGCCTTGCTTTTAATAGGCTGCACGGTTTCTGTGTGTGTAGGAGTGTGTGATAATGACAAACACTGCATTTATCTCTCATTCAGCATTGACAATCTGACAATCCTAATGAGTACTAATGTCCAGAGCCTTAAATCTGGGATAACCCTAACCTAATCCACACCCCAACCAGTTTGCTCTTTTTAATAACCTATCATTACTTTCAAATTTTCATAAAACATATTTGAAAGTGTTTGATAGAATTTCCAGTTCAATGCTTACATTTTAAGATGAATTTAAGAAAGCTGTTAGCACTTTTTCTTTTGTGCTTCAGGCTTACGGTATATAAGTTATTTAAATCAATTAAATTGTTTTAGCATTAAATGTAATATTTTTTAACAGGTGTTTGGATTTCCTCCCAACTTCCAAAAGACATACTGTACTTGCTAGGGTATTTGGTGTCTCTAAACTGTGTGTGTGTGTCCTGTTATGGACTGTAATCCCATACTGGGTGAAGTCCCGCCTCGTATTCTCTGCTTTCATAACAGGCTCCAGGTTTCTACAACCCTTATCTTAAAAGTATGTTATCAAACATTATACATAAAATGCAGTATTTTATTAATGCATCCATTATTTGAAAATAGAAAAAAAACAGAATAGTTTATATTTATATTCTTCTTTAATATTTTAATGTTTTACACATATTTAAACATTTTAATTGCCTGAGGAGATCTCACGTCTTTTTTCAATTCACACTTCAGCACCAACGCCAGCACTAAACCATCCTTTGAACAACATTAAATGTTTTTTGTTTCTGCCCTTCTAATGTTGTCTCTGCACACTGCATCTCACAGATGTTTATTAAATGCATTATATAAATACATTATATAACAAGTCTAATCTTTATATACTTACATTATATCGTAAGGGTTATTGTATATGTTTCCTTTGATACAGTTGCACCAATATAAATAAATTCCATCAATATGAGCAAATACTGATCATCTGTAAACTTCCATTGTGGAAATTGCCCTCCACCTTCTGAGTACACTGTAGTAAAGTCTTATTTAGTAAATAAGTAAGGTTTTTTGCAGACCACCCCACTGTGGCACAGACATATAGAACAATATTCTACTTGTTGAGTAGAACAGACCAGTTGAAAGGGAGGTCCAAGTTTGAGGGTCTTGGCAGAAGCGTAATTCAGTTACAAAACCCCGCTTGTAATGATTGTTTGCAACTGCAAATAACTGCAAGGTACCAAATACATAAATTAAATTGATAATTAAGTCCTGGGTCCTCAAATGCTTCTGTTTCCGTTTCACACCAGCAGGACAACAAGTATTGTCATGTAGCAATGGTTTTACTGCCAGATGAGCATGTGACAGATATGCCATGGATGTCCCACCTGCCAGTCCTGAACCCCATTGAACACTTCTGGGATGAGCTCAGATGCTGAGTGACAACTGAGGCACAGGTCACAGGTCACTTAACAAGTTTAGATCCCCTTATTATGTATCTTCTGGGAATTAACTGAAAGATCCTGTAATGGCGATAAGGTTCCTGCATGTTCAGTTGGAGTTCTTGGATCTAATCGAGAGTTTGGCATTGGTGGTCATGGCCATTCTTCTAATATACAGGAATGCAGTGCTGACCAAAATATAAAAACTTATACACCATTCATTTAACACTGCTATTAAAGCGTTTCTTAAATGTACTGTACAGACCTTTCCCACATGAGACTTGCATACTCCATCACAGTGTAGCAGAGAGCCAACACACTTGACCTATGCAGGGATGCATTCATGCCTTACTTAGTGTCGGCTAATTGCCTGATGATTCTACACTATGAGCTCATTTTCGCCTTGATTTTCTCAATATGTGTCTCATATGGCAAAGATCAGTCAAGTGTAACACCAAGATATGAACAGTGGGCCAACTTTAAACCATTTCATATTGTATTGATTTTCTGCTTTGTATTCCTGTTCCTAAAATGGAAGGTACACCCTTGGGATTCTATTTTGGTTGGCTCTTTATTATTTTTTCTTGTAGTAAGTTTTTTGGACATACTAAAACATATTATTTGAACAGGATTTAAAAGCTGAAGCACAGCCATATGCTCCAAAACCCAAGTCTGCAGCTGCAAGGTGAACCATATAGCAAGAAATCCAATAAGATACTAACGTATCGTAACGTAATGTATGGACGTATATTATCTTTTAGTTATACTTATTACTAATGGGGGATTTAATCAGTTTTCACAGTAGGCAGAAATCCAAATCAAAATTCAGTTCTAGATATATAAAAAATAAAGAAATATCATATATTAGGAACATTACATCAAGTAGATGAGAGAAGAGTTTCTTTCTCTGTACACCAAAAGTCTAAGAGATGCCTTTCATCTGACTTTGCTTAGATTGATAAAAAATGAAGACGAATTGACAGTGACAGAAAGTGCCTGTGTTAATGTGTAATGAACCTTTGGACTGTGTAGGTGACAATTTCAATTTTTCACATTGTCTCACTGTCCTCTTTGACCTTGGATGACACTCATTACAATACCATTCCAATTGATAATAGGGAGAAGACAGGCAGGAGGTTTCTTAGCATCTTCAGACTTTGATTTGCTTTGACTGGTTATGTAAAAAATTATAGAATGAAGTAAAGGTCAATTGTCTTATATAAAATGAAGAGATATATAGTATCTTTTATTGGATTTATTTTACATGAATCATGAACAAAATCCAAATAAAATCAAATAAAAATGTATCAACTTTTTGTAAATGTAGTCATTTGAATTCCTTCGATCTGACTTATAACACTGAGGTAAAGGATTCACAGAAGATTTCAGACAGGTACTAGTATTAAGTAACATCCCTGATAAAATGACATATCAAAAACAAATTTAACAATGGCCTCTGTGTAATTTCTCTCCTATTGCTAACTATGTAAAAACCATGTAAGTATCACTGCCACAGTAACAGTAATAAACCTTATTACTTGTGCAGGAATGTTTTTTTTAAACTGGAGAAGTTAATATTATAAGAGCTTTTAGTGTAGAAATATATTTTCTAGTGTCTTCCAGTGGAACGACAACATCCAAAAATCAGATGCTTTGTGAAAGTCTTAGTATTAGGTAGGGTAGTTATGGCTCAACTCACTTGATTGAGAGCCCTCTGGGCACAGAATGAGGAGGCTCGGACCCTGTTTAGTCAAAAGAGTTGGTCAAGGGAAGCTAAAAAGTGGAGCTGGGATGGAGGAGGGATGCATGACATAAATGTAAAAGGAGGTGTTTGTGTTAGATATACTAATATCTACAGTATACTATCTATACTAATATTTAGTATATATAATATCTATACTAATTTAGTAGTATTTCTAATATACTGATATAGCTAATTTCAGTAGTGATTATGATTAGGGGGTTGCATGGTGGTGCAGTGGTTAGGGTTGGGCACTAGGGCTCTGGGTTTAATTCTGGACCTGGGGTGCTATCTGTGTTTTTTGTACAGTATGTTCTCCCCATGTTTGTGTGGGGAGTTACATGCCCCAGTTACACCCCACAGTCCAAAGACAAACTGAAAGGTTAATTTGCTTCTGGGAAAACTGGCCCTGGTGTGAGTGTGTGCTTGTCTGTGTGTGCCCTGTGATGGACTGGCATTCTGTCCAGAGTGTATCCTGCTTTGTGCCCGTTGCTTGCCAGGACAACTCTAACTATCCCGTGACCCTATATTGAATCAAGTGGTTAGAAATTGGATGGATGATGATTTGAAACAGCTGGGAGAGATTGAATTGTTGTTGTTATCCCTCCTGAACTTCAGTTAATAACTTCCACATACTGTATTTGCCTTAGCTTTCATGTGCAATGGCAGTAAATGCAGAAATATCCAAAACTGGTAGAAACGACATAAATCTTACCCTTAACTGGATATCTCTGCATAATACTGCTCACAATACTGAATAATACTAAGCCCTTTCTTAATGCAATTTTAATATTCAGATCATAGAGGAAAATTAACATTTACCTTGAGGAATTGTTGTAGCTTGTTTGTTTTAAACACCTTTGCTTCATTACTTTTGACTTGACATACATGTTAATGACTGCTGAAGTGATTATGGTGGGAGTGCAATCTGACAAAGCAATTCTACAATGTTAACATCTTAAATGCCTCTGAGGAATAAAAAACTATTTTTAATCATTGAAGCTCTGTTTAATGACGGAAGAAGCTTTATTAATTCATTAATTAAATGGTGCTAGGATTGGCATAATACTCTTCACATTGGGGACTTTGTACACATAAGCATTCCATAAAAATATGTTTTACTAGCTTTAACAACTTTGAAAATACTAGCAGAGTGACATACCGGTCCCTTAACAAGATAGGAAACGATCAAATGTACAGTTTAAAATGATTGCAGCTGCTTCTGTACAGTATATACACGCCTCAGACAAAAATAAATAATGGAAAATGTCATTAATTCATCAGATTACAGTGGACATGGGTTATCAGAAATAAAAAAATTCAAGGTAAAACATTTCAAATTTTTAACCTTGTCTGTCTTTTCATTCCCTTAATTTTAAAATCTAAGGGATACTACCAAAATAAATAATGGTTCTTATATACTGTATATATATAAAACATCCTTATTGACATTTAAAGGATAATTGACACACATTCCTCTCTACCAGTAACGAAGAGAGCCCTGTAATTCTATCACATCATTTTGTTAGGATGTTCAGTGGCAGGTAGAATCATGTTTTTAAAAAAGGACACCATTTTGAAAATGTAGAATAACTCTACACATTGAGAATAAATAATTAAAAATGACAGATTCAAGGCAGGGTAATTAATGAGATCTTAAACAGTAATATAACCTACAATTTTATTAAAGTATAAAGATAAAATAGGGACCAGCCCTGAATCCTGTAATTATGAGAATTAAATAAACAGCCAATGTGAAAAAGTGTATGCTTAATCATACATATACAGAAGGTCACACATGAGAAGCCAACTGGCCATTAATCAAGATTTTAGAACTTTAAGGTTTGATTATACAAATGATACAATCGTCTGCTCCATATATCAAAACCAGCAGGACTACAAGACTCCATCATGGATGAAATTAATAAAGTGACATGGAATGCACTAAACCCTTACAAGCTTTAACCTTAGCTTAAGGCTTCAAGGTGTGTACAATGGATATTATTGATTCAGCTCTTGTTTTCAGTGCCCAAACCAGTGTGAATGTCTTCCCTCTCCTGCCAGAGCTTCTGTTCCCAGTTTTATTTTGTATTTTTTTAGGTTGCTGATTGTATACACAATAGGGCCACATCGGGATTACAAATGGCTGGTAACAGAACACGTCTATAGGTTTGTGCTTTTTGGCTGTTTGGCAAAGCTTTTTTGTGCTTTGGGTTCCTTAAAAGTTATTTCTTTGAGCATTTGAATGCAATATTCACAAGAAAATTATTTCAAGGCAATTAAAGTGGAGCTTGGCTGGAAGAAAGTCACTGTCGTATCTACACAGTGATCATTTTGCAGCACATTTTGAACCTCCTAGCCACTTGCCAGAGTATGTGGAAGTATTGGTTTGTTTTCAAATGCCATCTCATTGAACTTACTCTTGTTGTATTCACACGTTTATAAGAAATATGTATTTTGCAAAACAATTTTGACTTCTGTTTTCTGGCTTGGAGTTAAAGTGAAAAACCTGGAATCAATAAAGCAGTTTGACAACTGTTGATAAAAATCATTTTGATGCTTTTAACAGTAAATCAAGGTTGAGTTAATTACAAAGTTGGACTTGAACTCAAGAGAATTGTACAGAGACACAAAACTAGACAAAGAGGTATGTTTCACATCTCTGCATTTCATAATTGTATTTGCATAAGACCCATGTAATTGTGTATGCCTTGAATAGGTTAAGTGTCAGTGATTCAAAAGTGTACTGGGTGTAGCACCTCTAACCTGTTTTTTTCAAATGGACTAACACCAATTTTAGAGACTGATTACTGTGATGGTTGGGATTGTTTTGGGTTAGGGTCTTGGTTAGGAAGGAGATCAATGTTTTTCCATGCACTAAGATGGAGAGCTACATTAACAATGCTAATGCTTTCTCTCCCAGGTACAACTCCCAACCCGCAACAATTCCATTAAATCTGCTACTTCACTTCAATGCATGTACAATTGCGGCTATCAGATGACAATGTCTTTGCTCAGGCATAAGCACTCTTTCTATCCCTGTTCATGCCCTGAAATGACCTAGTTCTCGATCTGTTAGTTCTTCTAGTTTCTAACTAGACTAGCTTCAGGCTTGAATTATTGAATTGTAAAATGTCCTGATTCTGTGCTGCAAAATCACGTTGACCACAAAAGAATCTGGAAATCTGGCAAACGAAGTCATGATTTTCAGAATACATTCTCTTGGATATAGAAAGGTGAGAAAGATCTACAGAGATATATCCTGCTATATACTGGACAGTATGTTATTTGTAATCATCTTTAACATAAAAGTTCAATATATTCAGAAACAGTATTTAATTTAAGTTTTAATTCATACATGAATTAGTAAACCCCTAAGGCAACATGAAGGACTATGATGTACTGTATTTGTTCTGCAAAACATTAACATACTGCAGTGCATTCTCAAATGAAACAAAACAACTGGCTAAAATGCAGGTTAAAAGTTACAGTTGCAGATGACAGCTTCAAAAGCGTACCTTGTACAGTATAAACCTTTGCTCCAATTGTATTCTGAAGTGCAATAACCTAAAAAAAATATTAATGTTCCAGCATCTTGAGTGATAGTTATACCGCATCTTTTATGGTTGTATTATTCCATTCACTTTTTATGAAGGAAAATAAAAGTGACAGTAAAATATAACATTTCAAGAGATTAACATAAATCTTCCTTATCTTTGTCCTCTTTTTGAAATGTAGAGGTTTGCTATTTACTCAGACAAATATTATAACCTATCTGTGCTTTCACCCAATTCTGAACCAGGCAGTATACAGTATACACATAAGCTTTACTCCTAGTTGTATGATCTACAGAAAACTTCAACAAATTCATTTAATGGAGAATTTTCTTTTTTTTTGTGACAGAATCATTTTGATTTTAATTGTTCTAATTGTAACTAAGAAATATATTTAGTAATTAATCTAAATAGTTAAGGTTACCAAAA
Source organism: Lepisosteus platostomus (assembly GCF_059453375.1). Taxonomy (NCBI): domain Eukaryota; kingdom Metazoa; phylum Chordata; class Actinopteri; order Semionotiformes; family Lepisosteidae; genus Lepisosteus; species Lepisosteus platostomus. The sequence continues at coordinate 11,161,682 of NC_142630.1, read as the reverse complement.
CTTATTCAATATAATAATTACTTGATTAAAAATATTATGAGACTTTAGTTTATTTTAGTTGACAGTGTTGATCAGCATTCCTTCAGGACTTACTACTACTACTACTACTACTACTAATAATAATAATTGCTTACACTTATATAGCACTTTTTCTGGACACTCCACTCAAAGCGCTTTACAGGTAATGGGGATCCCCTCCACCATCACCAATGTGCAGCCCCACCTGGATGATGCGACGGCAGCCATAGTGCGCCAGAACGCTCAACACACACCAGCTATTAATGGGGAGAGAGAGCCAATTCATAGAGGGGGATTATTAGGAGGCCATGATTGGTAAGGGCCAATGGGAAATTTGGCCAGGATGCTGGGGTTACACCCCTACTGTTTTTGAGAAACACCCTGGGATTTTTAATGACCACAGAGAGTCAGGACCTATATATATACTGTATATTCTGTATAAATGCAGTAAAAAAAACAAACATCTACAGTACTTATTTTAAGGTTATCACTTAAATACATAGTCACAGTCTCACAGTCGTTTTTTGAAAATGCTGAATCACTTGGGATTGTATAGCTTCACACATCATGATTACGTATCTATCAATAGGATTAAGTGTGTCTGTTTAAGAAAGCTTAGAATACTTTGTAATACTTTTATAACTCAGAAAACCAACATTATACAGCTAGAAATAAATGGAAGATAAAAACTGCATTAGGAATGTAAATGAATGCTGGCTTATAATGTCCTCTTGCTTTCTATTGATATAGCAACAATTTTGATATTTACAACATTTTTATCTCTGTAAATAGGTTTTTATTGCCATCTGGCGGTCACATTCTAGACTACATCTGTAGGGCACTGGATAGCCTTTCATCTTATCTGCTGTAAGTGTAGACATCAGTTTGTTCACGCTATTACTCCCGCTAATACAGAATTAAATTAGAAGGAAATTAGAAAAGACAAAGACAAATCACTATAGATACAATACTAATATTAGTTACTACATTTTATAAAGGTATGCAATACTTGTCTTGTTTGAGCTTCTTGCATGAAGAATATAGGGCCAGAGGATATGATGGTGACAACTATTGCATTTATCAGCCTGAAAATAAGATACCATAACAATATAATTCTGCTTTGTTCTCTTGTTGTGCCATTAAACAGAATGGATTGACATAAACTACTACAGTACAGTATCTCATGAGTTTCATTTACAAGTTAATTTCTTTGTGTTTCCACCACTGACCTGAATGATAGGCAGCTCATTAAGCCCACTGTTCTTGTTTGAACCATTTCTCACGTTTGTATATTAACTTACAGTATATTTCTTTTACACCAAAATGCAGAGTAAAACTACACATATTATTAGAGCTTTATTATTCAACCTCTCTGCAGGATGGCTGTTTTATAAAGGGATAGCTCACCATGTGTGTTGTATGTGTGTGTATTTGGTTATGTGTCACAGAGACCTGTTATTTTATTTTAAAAGTAATTTTATAAACTTTTTAACATGCTTAATACACTTTATACAATATAATCTCAATGTTAGAAGGACAAAGGCAAAACATAAAAATAATAGTTTGATTATTAATACCATTTTGGATATAAACTAAAATATTGGCTATATTATGTTTAGGAAATATTATTTTTGTTCATTTTTTTATGCACAGTATGGCTCTTTAACAGAAAAAAGAATTGTCTTTTACTTTCCACTAGGAGGCAGCAAATTTCAGTCATATGAAAGTAAAAGAAATTGATAATCCCCTGTGAGTTTAAAGTCCTTTCCAATTCTGCACAAAACCTCTTCTATTTATAGAAGACAATTTATAGGAGAAGAGTGCTCTGAATTTATTTCATTATAAATTAAAGAAAAATAAATGTAACATACTAAACTACAACTGCCACTAGGAAGAAAAACTCCCGGAAAAAAAGAAATGGAAGAAACCCCTTTTATATAGAATTCCAAACCTTAGAAAGCTGAGAGTGTCCATTGAACCTCTTGCTCCTGTTTTATTTGCTTATGCAAATTATAACGGTGTTCTGGGCAGACTTTGCTGGCACATGATCCCCTTGTTAACTCTCAACTGTAATTTTGTCTACCAGTTTTTAACTGCAATTTCCTTTATTCTGCAGTTTCTGTGGTTTGTTGAAATTGCCTGGGAAACATGATTTATGAGTGCAAATGGATCTGATGATGACCTGCATCTGTGGCATAATTTTTACTCCAGCACATTGCAATCAATATTGCTCCCCATGCTCTTCTAGTTTTGAGAATGAACAACTGTGAAAGTCCAAGATTCCCTACTTTTGCCAATTAAAATACTTGAAAAGGGTAAAAATATAATTAGGGGTTTAAATGGTAAATCCAGATCCTGTGTGGGTAATATTCAGCGTGTTGTATACCCCTTTAAAATCTCACATGCTGAAGAACTTCGAAACGTGCTAATTTGGTTAAAATTCAACTAATAATTAGGCCTATTGCAAGTAGATGTAGAGTGCTAAGCAATTATGAAAGCCTGTGGTTGCTGTGGCTCTGATGGACTGGCGCTTTCACAGCAAACACATACAAAATACAATACAAACTATTTTAAATGAATAACCTGTTTTTCACCAATTTAAAGACAATTAAACACCACAAACGTGAAGAAAATGATATGGGCTGGGATTTGTCCCACTGAATTAAATACATTTATAAGAATACAATGTACTGTATATATGATTGGGGTAGACTCTACATTATACAGTATATATTATTCAGCATTTTCAACTTAATATAAGTTTTATTAAGTTGAAAAGATTAAATAGTGTATCCTTTATAACAATTATTGTTAATTAAATGTCTACTTTGGACCTATAGAGTTTAAATATTTCTTTGATGCTATAGAAATACATGACAAAAATCCAATGTCTGCTATAAAAATACCAAATTAAAAAAATATATTTTCCTCCACATTAAAAATACTTTATGTCGTTGTTCGTGTTCTGTCACTTCCACTATTAATGTACCAGTTAATTTTACTATATTCAACCAAACGTTATTTACAAGCACGGTAAAGATTCTTAAACTAATTTCTTTAAATCAATGACATGTTGATTCCAAAGTGTTATACTGTTTATGTCATTATGCATAATGCGAATGAGCTTTAAAACAATAAATAATTCGGAAATAAGTTATTTCTTACGCCGCATATGAAACATTGTGGGATTACACAATCATAAACTCAGAAAACTATATTTCACAGTCCTGATATATCACAGTCCATTTGTTCAATGTGGTGAAATTTAAATACTACTTAGGTTATACAGAAAGAAAACTTAAGACTTGTAGCCTGTAATTATGTTTTATGCAAACGTGTTTCCTTCAGTTGAACCTGTTATAAACTTGAATGACTATAGCATTAAAATGAAGTTACAAAAATTGTTTATTTTTTTAAATCCCAACATCTAAATTTTGTCTTTGTAGTGAATTCTATCGGAAACCTTCTTTAATATACTTACAACTGACATTTTTATACATATAAAAGTATAGCTATAGACCATAACAAAGTACAACAGTTTTATAGTAAAATGAACAATTCTTTTAAATTACAGGATGCCATTGCATTACAAATGATATCCCACAGGTTAGCCTGATCGATCTACTGCAAAGGTTTCTATTTTTTAATTAAAATAAAGTTAATGGTCTTGTCAAGTATTATAATGTAAAATAATATGCTGTTCTTTTACCATCATCTAGTTAGTGCCTGCCCAGCTCCCCTTTAAAGTATACATTCACATACTGTATAAGGAATAAGGTTGCCATTCTTTCTTTTATATAGCAGTCTCACTTTTGTTAATTAGTGAGTATTTGTAAAAACTATAAATGTATAAGTATACCCAAACTATTACAATTACTCTTTTTTCTTACATACTGTCTATACTTATATACTCTTTTTCTCTAACATACAGTGCATATGTAGTTAGCATTTCTAATCTTAGACACCGTGACTTCTTACTTTATTGAAAAATGTACATCATGAAACATGTAATTTGCTATTGAAAGTTATGCACTGTACATATATGATACACTGCTAGTATTTGTATTTTACATACTGCCACTTATGTCAAGACACCTCAAAAAACTTTAGAGTTAAAAGAACAAAAAACAACAATAAAAGCAGATTAATATGCTGACTGAAGTAAGCAAGGTGAGAATGAAAGCGATGTACAGTTACATGAAATATCAGTGAAGTTTTGCACATTTGATAAAATGGGATCCCCAGTAGTCCGGTTAGATTGTAATAAACATGTGAGAGATGCCAAAGAGATATTGAATCTTGACAGGCACCAATAATGAGAAGACATACTATATGGTCCCCAGCATAGGTAGGAATGCTAACATGCCCTGTGAGAACAAAACAATCCAGTTAATTGAGACAATCTTCTGCAAAAGTATTAGAATCGGCTTCAACATGTCTAACGAAATCCCCTGAAAAAAAATAATCCTACTGAATTTTAAACACAACAGTTTTAATAAATCCAAAAATTCAACTAAATTTTACTTAGGAGGATGATAATCCAAAGCGTAAACCAAAGGAACAGCAATTATGGCTTTGAAAGCCTCATCACACAAACATACAAATTAATAAGAAACAGGCACAAGTAACTATCTGTTTAGACAGCTGTAAATATGCTGGTTGTTTGCAAACTGAAATCAGAAACTAATGCATTGGATAACTCTTGTCCCAATAAGAATGTTTTGTTTCTAATTAGATATTACAGAACCCCCAAAATATACCAATGCAGTTTTATATAGGGAACACATTATGCAGGTCTACCAAGTTACTTAACATGGTATATACGTGATTCTTGCTAATCTTTCTAAACCTGAATAGTCAGTTACTTCAGAATGCAAATGTATAATGATGGAAGGGAGCCATTATAAATGGATAAAATGAACTTTGGACAAGCTTTATGGAAATATAATAAACAAGACATAAAAGTAGATAGACTTCACTATGAGTTATGTCTACCTGCCATTGGTATTATATATAAGGGAGTTTGCTCTTGTTCAGAAGTCCATACAGTACCCCATGAAGTTTCCATCTGTGCAAGACTGCTGGGAAGTCAAGGACAATGGAATTTTCACAGCATATTTATAAAACATCTTGGAGCATGCTTACAGAAAATCATAAAAAGGGATATCAAGTTTTCAGAGGCATATTTAAATTTATGAATTTGGAATATTTAAGGGGGACCAGACTTTTCATTTTCAGAGGTGTTCTGTCATCATTTTGGCAATGAATTTTCTTTGTCTTTGTGTTTCCATATCTCTCATTTGACACCAGGAATTGAATGATCCAAATATGTTATGACTCAAAGACAAAGTATTCTTTTATTCTTTCTGGAATGTGTTGCCCATTTGACAGACTAGATGATTAAATCCCAATAGGAGCAATGGATGAATGGAATTACTCTAATAAACTAAAGAAAGTAAACTATGCAACACATACTGATACAATAAAATATCCTTGTAGTTAAATACAGGATACATTTAGCCCCAATTTAAATAATTATTTGAACACTTTTAAAAGGTATGAATCTCTTGCTTGTTTTACTTTATTATGCATACTACAAGATTAAGTAATTATTTTGCCTTTAGGATTACATTTCGGTGATACCTGATATATGGAATTTTTCAAGTCCTTTTCCAAAGGTCTCCCTACATGTTGAACCTCATTAAATACATTCAAACATAAAGCATTGTCCAATAGTTTTTTCATCATTTTAGATGACTTTCTTATACTGTATATATATACTAATTGAGCAGGGACTTAGTTAACCTCTAACAGGGCAGTTGCATTTGTAATTGCAGGTCAGGGAGTTGCATGAAAAGTACTTCCACGGCTATTTCATTTTTTTAAATGTAATTAACAAAAAATCTTCATAAAACTTAAAGTTCTAACCTTAGAGAACTTTGTGTGTTACAATAGAGCTATACATCAATAATCTTAATAGAAACAAAAAATAATGCTTTACAGAAAAGCAAAAGCTCAGAAGGAAACAAGCTTTCAGATACACGTGGATTTTTATTGGAAACAGTTTTCAATCCAAACGTTTTAAAGTCTTGTAAAAGCTACATAAAGAAATTTCACTGACCTATTCTGAAGATATAGTATTGACCTAGCAACCCTAGCAACCAAAACCTGGCTAAGGACTTCACTTACAGTAGGACAAATAAAGTTTTGTTTTTCCATAAAATTACAGTACCTGTGTCGCAAACAAAACAACATTCTTTCTTACATAAATGTATTTATTTTGGCAACAATGAAGACTATAAACAATATGAGCATTGGGACCAAGACCACCTAACTATGTATGCTACATGTGGGAAAAACTACATGCCTGTACAAAAAGGTTAGCTTACTATGAGCAATCATAATTTGAAATACAGCAATCACCTCTCAACAGTTTTGCACAAAATATATATTCTGTTCCCCTCCTTAATTATTCATTCCCCTGATGTAAAGGAACAATATACATCAAAAAGCAGAACGATTTACAGAATGTATAATTTTTCTAAAATGTAACAGTAAACTTAATAGCATTGCACAGAGCACAGTCATATAAAGTATGTCATAAATAATTTAAACTTGAGAGTCACATTTATTTCACAGCCCTGTATTTTGTAAATCCTCTTCTATCAGGTATTACACTGATTAGGCACTTGTAGTATGTTATGAAGCTGTGGCACTTCAAAGTGGAAATTCATGAACATTCATCATTAAAGGATTGGTCTAACTACTTTAGACTCTTTTTCAGGTAGTGAAGAGCATCTTCAGTTAAAATCACAAACAATCAGTTGGATTGAGGTCTGATGATTGAGAAGGTCAGTCAAGATCTTTTAGTTTGTTTGCAATTAACCACTTCTTTGTTGGTTTGGATGTATTCTTTGGTTTTAAATCACGCTCTAATGTCCATTTTTGGCCACATTTGAGGTTCTTGGTAGAAAGAACCAGGTGTAAGTCCAGAATGTCCTGGTTCTGCACATGTTGAAATTCATGACATCCCCTATCTTCACAAGAGTTTCAGGACCAAATGATGCAAAACAAGTCCAAAACATAATAGACCACCCATAATATTTCACAGTGGGCATGAAATATAGATGGTTTCATCATTTTTACACCAAACATAATGCTGATGACAATGTTCAAAAAGCTCATTTATAGTACAAAGCCCAACTCAGCTTTGAAATCCACTTTCATGCAGGTGACTTGTATTCTGAAGATATCAGTGTATAGTGGAAGTGTCCAACTCTTGCCTTTGGATTTATGGTTGTCTCTCAAACCACCTGTTTCACATACGCAGAAAACATACACTTGTGCTCTATATTCTAGCAAGGTTGCCACTATACAAGCAGAATTATATATTTAATTAATGAACACTGCAGTAGAAAGTGATAGATTTAGGTTCTTGTGGATTCAAATTAATTCAATTAATTTTTATGAAAATATGCTGTGTACAATGCTATTATCAGTAAAGTATAACGTTATTAGAATTTTTAAGTGACACACACTATACAATTCATAACTTATTCTGCTAGATAATGCTTTTTATCCTATTTCTTTGGGGGAATAAATAATAATCCCTGGGAGATACTGCACACAACTTGACTGCTTTGGGTTATGTGAAAGGAATTTTAAATCACGTAACAACATCTTTTTATTTATTGTTTTGCTTGTAGAAATGACTTTTTCATGAATGCTGCTGTTTAATACACAATAGTATAACACTCCCCTCAGCTGAATGTATGTTAGAAATTAAGGTATGACCCTGTGCTGGGCTCCAGTAGGAAAATACCTTAGAGAAGGCACAGGGAGTCTTAAACAAACACGAGTCCAGGCGGCTCCTGATCGTTGATCGTCAATAAAGCTTTGGTCCCTCCGGAACCCAGGATCATTCTTCCGGACCGTAACCTTCCCAGACAACAAGGAATTGTTGGGAGCCTCCATGCCACCACGTGTCCAAGATCCTGTTCACAGTTTAAGTAGGTGATCCATCAATAAGTCGGGGAGGAGGTGGAAGTGGTTGTGGCTTAGAAAGGGAGGACTTGTGGTAAGTTTTCAAAAGGGAAACATAGAAGGTAGGATGAATCTTAAGGGAAGGAGGGAGTGTGAAATGGTAAGAGACAGGTGTGATGCGGGTGAGAATTTGGAAAGGCCCAATGAAGCGAGGGCCCAATTTGTGAGAAGGATATTGGAGAGGGATGTTCTTAGTAGTGAAGAAAGATACAAGATGTGAAGAAAGGGTTCACTGAGTCCTTTCTGCATGAGGACTGGACTTCCAAATAACAGGCTAGAGTTATTGCAGGAAAGGGGGATAACTGATAAGGATTCCAGATGCCAGCTAGGAAACCCCCCAGGGAAGGAAACCTAACACTGAACATTAAGAGTGACCAAAGTCTGTGAACTGGCCGAACACCGTGACCTCCCCCCATTACCGTAGTAATGAGCTACGTTAGAAGCGGCAGAAAAGGGCTACATAAACTGGAAGTTTTGTATCGGTACTTGGAACAATACTTCAGTTTTATTGTTCCTTGCATGCAATAAAACTAATCTGTTTAACTTCATCTTGGGATCCAGAACTTATTTGTCTGTTACAACAGTAGATAACCACATAAACTGTCCTCATCTTGATGCCTCGGAAAGGGTCGTCAGTGTTTATTGGTGGAGATTCTTTTGTCTGTGTACAGTTCCTAAGAATGCCGTTCTAGCTCTTTTCCAAAGTTTCTGGAGGGAGGAGAAGTACATCATGACCACAGTGACATGAGTGTCAGAGATGGTGTCAGGGAAAAGTGAGGGTTGATATCCGAGTGAACAAAGAAAGGGGGACATATTAGTGGAAGAAGTGAAAAGAGCCCATGAAAAGAGGGAGACTCAGTCATCTTGAGTTGTAGAAACATACCCTTTCAAGAAGGTCAATAGATCCTGGTTTATCCTCTCGGCCTGGCGGTTAGCTTCTGGGTGATATCCAGTGGTGAATGAGGAAGCCCCTGTGGCCCCCAGAATGCCCTCAAGAATCTGGATATAAATTGAGGTTCTCTGTCAGAAATGATGTCCTTCGGGATGCCATGAAGTCGTAATACGTGGAGCACAAAAAGGTAAACCCGTGCGGAAAGATGAGACCATGGGCATATAGGAACTGGAAGGGGTTGTAAGAGACTTGCCTTCTTCTGCCAGAGAGTCTTGAGGGCACAGGTGATGCAGGCCCAAACGTATTCCATCACATTGGTCTTCAGCGAAGGCCAGCAGAAACCCCTGGAGATGAGCTCAATGGATCGTCTTGTGCCCAGATGACCTGTGAAGCAAGAATCATGACCTCATTGAAGAACTGCAGACCAGATGGAGTTGGGAATGAATAGTTTGTCAAGGGGGCATTTGGGGGGGAACTGTGAGACCTTGAAGAGCTCATCTCACCTGATCCTCGATGTCCCATCATACGGCTGTGAGAATCTTGGTAGGTGGAATGATGGGTTTGGGGGGAATCTAGGCATCAGAAGAATCGTGCAGGTAGGGAAGGGCGTCGCTTTGATGTTCTAGGAGCATTTGTGAGAGCGTGTGGAATGTGTAACAATGTACAGGTGATAACAATATAAAGTAATGGTAAATATGTTTTTTACAAAATGTACATCTTAACCAATATTTACCTCTAACCTCTACTATTTAATAATGACAGATTTTCCTCCAAGAAATGATTACCTACACAATTCATCCTATACAGTACATCCTCAAAGCTTAAGAAGAGGAATGTTTGCTAACTACATGTCCCTGATCTTCAATGTTCCAACAAAGGTTCTTCAGAAAAAAAAAAATCCAGGGGCATTCACCTGTTTTGGTTATTTAAAGGTATTTTTCTGAATAGTTCTTTTTATTGAATGCCAAAAATAATCTTGGATAGGAAGCTATCTCAATACCTCATCTTAGAGATGGTTATTCTTTTACGCATATAAAAACCTCTTCAAGGATGTTTGATTTAAAAAGATGAACCCTCTTTTGTTTTGTAACAATGCCACAGTGAGGGATCATTTCACCCAGAATTGTTTTACAGTTCATGGTGAGTCATGACAGAAAGTTGGAAAAGAGACAATGGGTTTGCTGTAGTGGGAATACTGGCCTGGGAGATACACCCCAATCTTCATTGTAATGTTCATGAAAGCAATTATATGAGTGCATTTTTTATTGTAAAATAATTTTTTGTAAGTATCCTTAAGGGATATTAAAGAAAAGCCTGATTGGTTCAATGTAAGATTTGACACTGACCTAACAGACAGGTACAGTACAGTAGAGTGTAGGACCTTGTGTATGAGGGATTCACAAAAAAAGCAGATCAAAAACTAAATGTTTCTCTAAACAAAAGAGAAACATCTGCATGAGAAAAGCCAACTGTCAAAAGTTGGTAAAATACACAGGAAATTCTGTCATCCATCTTGGCTTTAAATACAAATTCTACATCATTTCAAATCAATAGGCTCTTAATTATTTTAATGTGAACTTTACTTTTCCTTCTGGGTGGAAAATTCTGAATTTTAGAGGTTTGGAACTCAACTTTAAAATATTCAGAATAATAATGTTGAAAGTTTTGCATAATTACTATATTAAAATAACAAGGAAATGAGTGGATTTGTGAGTAAAATTCTGCCTCTAATTTTGTGGTTCCATAAAGTCATAGTAGTACAGACTTTTTGCACCACCTGTTCCAGCAAACATTTCATCAGTCTTTCACTGAAATCCTTATTCTCTATTTCTCGGTCACATAATAAGTCAAATCATCAAATTCAAACCAGCCCAGTCAACATGCTAATCATAATCTTATTGTTGTCATTCATCTCTTAACATCACAGCCAGGAGCTGAAACACTACTCGTTCACCAGCTGCTTTGCATTGAGATCCTAATGCCTGTTTCATGTTCACCTCTCTATGATTGGCTGCAGAAGGGAGTTTTACTTTACAGGATTTGTCCCTTGTGCATCACTAGACTCCAAAAGTAACGTATTTCAAAAAAGAAAAAAAAAATATGTGGATAATTTGACTGCCATGTGAAAGGAACATTTCATGGTTAAAAAAAACAGCTGCAAGATGAATGACATCATATAATGTAAGGCCTTTTACCTCCATCAGTCAGTATCCGGCTTCTCGGAATCAAGAACAGCAGCAATCTGGCTCTAAGACTTCAATTGCAAATTAGACTAATCACATTAATGCAAATACTTTTTTTCTTCTAGTGCAGCTAATAAAGATCCCATACATTCTTACAATATGCCAAATCCCATCCCATATTTTTAATTAAGTTTAAAGGGTAATGCTTGAGAGACAATATAATAGTGGCATCATTCTTCCTTAAAATGGCAGTTTAGTTTTGTTTTAATTTTGTCTAAATAAAGTATAATAACAAAGAACATTACGTTTGTTATTAGTAACTATGAAAAAAACCAAGAACCAAGAAAGATGCTTACTTATATTTGTGATATTCATGTTTCCACTTCCATCTTTGTCCCTATTACAATTCCATTATACACAAATGGAAGATATTGTGTGCTGTTACATACAATTCCCCATTAATGAATTTAGGATAAATTTAGAATATTAACATAGATCTTTGCCTAGGCAGTTCCTCTTGTTTTGTTCTTCCCTGTGCAATAAATTGTAACAAAACACACTTCTGCCTCACCCATCAACAGGAAAAAAAAGAAAATGGATGGATGTAAGTTCCACTAAAGAAGACAAACAGTTCTTTCATAGCAGTTTGTGACATATACCTTGCCATTATAGTTTAATATTTGAAAGTATTTGCTTGGAGGCATCTAATGCAATACTACTGGATGTGAGACAATTGATTGTTGTCACGATTATAGTCCCTCCTCCTTAAGGGTGCTCCAGCCCTTTCACTTTAGACTTAATTCTGTGCACCTGACCCCTTTTCCCAGCCCACCTTAAAGGCCAGGCGCTGACGTTCAGCCTGGCTCTGCATCTGGTTTCCGCACCGTGCGAGTCCGGGACCTGGAAGCACCTGGTCCCGTTCCCTGTCCGCCGGTTCCGACCCATTTCATGGTTTTAATTCCTTGTTTGGATGGATCACCTGGCTATGGACTTATTCTTGTGTTTTTGGATTCCCTCTATTGATTACTTCTGGATTGTTTGCCTCGGCCACACCTTCCCCGTGCACCAGCGCACTTTGGACACGCCCCCTGTTTTCAGCCCCGTATTCCTGCATGACCTTTTCCTAGTGTTTCCCACTTCTTTGGATTGTGTCGTCCGCATAGGGTCCGGAAAGAACTGTTCGTTACAATTGTATTCATTCTGCATTGACGGGTATGATAAATGCTATTTATAATTCTCAGTGATCTCAATATCCTATTGGTATCTAACTGGAAAAAACTGTAACATTTTCAAGCAGCTGCAAGCTCCTTGTTAAACAATTACGTTTTATTATCTCATTCGAACTGAAAATATCTGAAAATGCATGCTATTTTCAGCAAATTGGTGAAATCAAAACATGATATGATTATCATCTATTATTTCTTTTGTTTCTTTGACTTTTGTCTGACACAACCTGGAACTCATTGCAGCACAAAAGAGCAGACAAACCCAACCATTTTGAAACAATTATATGCTGTAATAGAATTCTTTAAAATTTGTATTTTCAAGTTCCTAGAGTTTGACTATTGTGGATCTCATTGGACTAAATTGTACTTGAATCTTGTATCTGTTATTTCTAGGTCAGTTTGCTTTGATATTACCACATACTCTAAGAAAATCTGACCAACACTGGGTAGAGAATCACTAAACTTAGCAAATATGCACTTATATTACAATATACAGTACTACAGTATAACAGGTCAACCACAAGTCAACCTGATGTGATTTAGTTGAGCCTCCAACACACTACTACAATTTCATTCCTGTGTTCTGTTTAATTCCTATATATTCTGATTTTGTCTTGATTTTCATCAGAATTGACATTCAACAGGTTTGAATACCTCATCATCTCTGTCCAAGTAATGGGGCCAATTATTTTTTTTTGCAACAGTCTAAGTCTCTTTGAGTGTATAAATATTTAGTCATGAACAATTAATAAATCCAGACAACACCAGAAAAATATAATCACTATCAAAGACCTGTGTATTTTATTTAAAAATTACATAGACATTTATTTTGATTCTCAGTATGCTGTTTTTTAATTAAGAAAGTTGCCTAAATCTTCAGACACACAGCATTAGTTGCTAGTAATTTGGCAAAGTCGTTTTAACTGTTAAAAATGCACACTTTCATAACTGCATTCAAAATAAAATTATGTACACATTTATAAACAAAAATATATCACACTGAAAACTTGTTTATCATTTTCATCATGAGTCTTGCAGTCAATATCGTTGTTAAGTATATAATTGGTTTTGGAAATGTTGGAATCCGGGATTGTACAAAGTTGGTTTCAGCAAAAGTTGTTTCAAGTTTTTAATAAAAAAAAAGAAAATTAGAAATTATAGTATGGTCTCAAAGTTAATAAATTGCCACTGTTGTCTTGGGTAAAAGGTACAGTGATAAATCATTGCTTTTATATTGCTTTTTGAAACAGATTAAAAATGACAAGTTGAAAAGAAAAAGGGTCATGGAACCTATATACTGTATCTGGCATTTTGTCCAATTGGAAAACAAAATTATTTATTTCATATCCTCAGCACAACAGCTCACAGTATATATTTCACAAAACCAAAAAGGAATCCAAAGTTCATGTTATCCACATTTACAAAGCAGGATCAATTGCAAAATTTCTCCATTACACAGAGAAAAAAATATAGACTAAATAAGGAAGGTTGAAATGTGCTCTCTTATTATGAGTATGTACTAAATAGAACAGTGAAATTTAATGTGAGGTATTTCATTTTCTGTATGACTATAGTTTAGAATTTCATTATATACTTAGTGTGAATCAACCAGATAGTTTTTAGAAGTATATTCACACAGGCACTTTCTGAAGTAGCTTTGTTAAATGTATGATCAACAGGAGTACTGTTTAACTATAGACAATATTAACTTTCATACAATAATTACACTGGAAACAATGAGAGGTAGCAATGTGATTCATATGGAAGGCAATGCTTTGGCAACATCTCTGACACAGATTTGGAAAGCTGGTTTATCAGTAATTTATGTATTATTTTAGTGGTGGATAAGGCATTAATTTTTAGGTTTGTGTGTTTTCTTTTATGTATTGTACTATGAAAGTGGCTTTAGGCAGGGTTTTCCCCAGATACATTGCAAACTTTAACATGTCATGTGGAATACAATGATTAGATATTTAGTCTTCTTTTAGTCTTCTGTTATTCCTTTAACCATTCAATCTGTAACCCATTACTTTTTTAGGTTAGAAAATAAAATTAAATCCTTATTAATTTACAAAGTGACATACAATGAACTGGATCAGCAATTTGTACCTGTTTTTTATATACAAAAAGCAATACAAAAAGCTAAAATACAAGGACCCATTCATCCAATTCTTTCAATATCAATGGAAATAATAATGTTTCACAATCCTATTTCTTTTATATTTATCTTTTATTTCATCTTATAATATCCTGTGCAAAAACATCCTATTCAATGAATTTGCTTTACTTAATACAGTACCTATTTACTCCAAAATAATTCCTACTACACATCCCTGTGCACTGGCAATGTGTCTGAAGCCACAAAAACTAATTTAAATGAGTCCCTAAGTGCTCTTCGGATTAAGAATAAATTACTTTGGTTTTACTGCTTGAGCTAACTGCCTTCAGATATTGCTGGATTTTGGAAATTATCCAAACTAGATTTCTCCTGCCCATGCTGTGTCATTAAAACCATATACTGATAAATACTCATGTATCTTTTTGTCTCTCTCTTTGTCCACCAAACATGTACCAATGGTTAACTGATATAGTTTAACTAGAAAAAATCTTCATTGCTAGAAATGACAAAAAACTATGTTTAAAGCCCTTTTTATGTTCACCAATTAATCTGCACTGTAAAGGACAATCTTTGTGCTGAGAAATGTTTAAAATATGAAATTTTAAAATAACTTGACTCCTTACACGTATTATACGTTTTTGTGAAAAGTTGTAGATTTAAAACAAATTGTTCTAAAAGTGCTCAGAATTTTGCAAAGAAAGTACTTCTGATAAATGTATATACCCGTAAGTAAAACTAAAAAGAACTTCTTAACATGTATCTGAAGTACCTGACTGGAAATAAATAGTGAAAATAAGGAAGTGGGTCTTCACCCAGGTTAAACCCCAACTTCACTATAAATGAAATAAATCACTGAAATCCTTGGTTATTGCAAAACATTTGTATTGTTTAGAAATGTTTTTCTCCTGTTCCACACAACTGATCTTTTTTAATCTAAATGATTTTTTCTAGCATAAGGTATTTTATTTTCTTTATACATACTTATAAAGAATATGAGGTACTGTATTTCTTTATTGCTCAGAGTGTTAAATAAAATTAACATGAATGCCCTTAGCAAATAAACTCCTTTTTAATGGTTTCCCATAAGCGGGTTTGCAAGACAAAGTTTATTTTCTCTTCCAGTGCTTAATTTACTTAGCAATTCAGTGTTTGTTCCTGTTCTAACAAGGATTCTGTACAAAATCCTCCACAAAAGTAAGCTTTTGTGGGGTCCATCTGGACCTGTGACAGAAGCTAATAAATGTTATATTTGTGCTGAAAGACTAAAATTGAAATGAAACAATATGGCCCCAAAGACTTTTTCCCTTGAAAGTTGGCAATGCCATAATGAGGAAGACATTAAATCTGTTTATATAATAAACTTTCCAGAGATTTAGAAATGGATCATTCTACTTAATGGAAACAGAACATATCAACACCCTTAAGATAGCTCCATTATTCATTTGTTCGACTGTATGTAACTGATCCAAGTAGTAGGAGCTATAAAAAGGTTCAAGTAGATGCTTGCTGTGTATTATGTTTTTACATTGTATGATTGGCCCTAAATCCGGTCCTTTAAGGTATCCCTGCCAATATAAATCCCTGGGCAGGTGGCCAGTAAGCTGCCACTTCCCCATGTTGGACAGAGCCAGGAAATGAACTGGAGTCTGGAGAGGAGCAGGTGAATTTAAACACAGGGACTGATAGGTCGAAGCAGCCTTTAAAATCCTTCCTTTTCATTTGCTATAGCTGTTTGCAAGTTTACCAATCATCTAATTGTGACAGTCACGGTTCCGCGCGGGGTCGTGCCCCCCGCCGCCCGTTCCGTCCCCCACACCTGGGGCGCGAACCCGGGTCTCCGGCGTAACGCAACAGGGCACCAACCGCATGAGCTAAAGGAGACCTCCCCCAGCCCAGGCAGCTGAGGACCCTGCTTCGCGCAGTGAGGGTGCTGACGTCACCACACTAGCTCCGCTACATAATGTACAGTACTAATCTAATGTTCTATTTAGTCATTTTGTGGTGTAATGGCTTTTTGAAAACTGACATGTACTGTACGTGTATATACTATTCTGTATTGCCTGTCACTGACTTTCCTCCCTGAACCATTGTATTGCTTGATATTTGGCACAGAGCACTCACACCCCAAATCTGAAACCAGGTAAGGGAATGAGGACAACACACGTACAGCTTCCTCCAAAATATGCGCTGTACAGCCTTTTGCCTTTTCTCCCTGTGAAGGTCCATCATTCACAGCACATTCAGTCTTGAACAGAGGACACATACAGCTCTCATTGATCACTTTACATACTGTATCTCATTACTTGAAACAGGTTTTTGAAAATAAATTAGGTACAGTTTCATACACTGCACATCTCTTATAATCACTAAGTAGCATCCAGATATGTCCTTATTTAAAAGATGAAGATACCATCTTAGACTAATTTAGTAGATGAAGGTAAGTAACTCTGAAAATTGAATTTTTGTAAGAAATATTCACTTTGCATGTTGAAATTACTGGCTTACTGGTGTTCGTATTAAGTGCATGGGATTGAGAATACAGATTTATGCTACAATTTCAACATAGAAAGGTAAGCCTTTTTCACAATGAGAGTAATTTTAAAATTGAATGAGAAGAATGACCTGACACACTTTATAGTGTACATTCCCTTTAATTAATAATCTTAATTTTTAGCAAGAATAGAAATCACATGAAAATACCATTTTATACTAGTTTTGAGAGAAAATAATTACAGATCTAAATGAAACTGACACTGTTGATAAACATCACCAAATCAAAACCTAGAGGGGAATCCACAGATTTACAGACTGAAAACACTTCATATTCTATCAGTAGAAACCCCAGTCTCTAGGATGAGAAGTTTATTCTCTTGGGCTGAAGTGAACTCATTTCAAATGGGAACTAGTATTTGTTAAGATCAGCATATTATGGGAAATTTAGAGCAACCTATGCACACAGATCTCAAGAGTAAAAATTACAACCGATTAAGGTAACTTACTGACCCATTAAAAGACATCAACCCTTAAAAGATAAAGCCTCACTTCAACAGATTGGAACTACTTAATTTTGATGTTTAATGTTATACTTGGCACTTTGTTCAATAATACAGCTGGTCATGTGTGCAAATGTTGTGGCAACATTTAATATAAATACTGGGTTGCTAATATGTTTGGATATTAAATCTTTGTTGCACTGGGATGAAACATTAAACCCATAACTGCATCAACATCAGACTTGTTGCAACATGAGCTTTGCAGAAGACAACAGATGCTCCTCACTAATTCTGAAAAGTTTCTCCAAAACACATTTGTGCATTATTCACTCTACTGTTTCTTCACACTCTTTTCATCACCTTCTCTCAGGCTTTGTGTGCAAAAGGAAAGCAACACCTCAGAGTCCCAGATTAAGATATTAAAATTTATTCCCTGAATCTTCTTCTGAAGATGTTTTTTTTTTGTTGTTGTGTACAGGCACTGTAGATCATACAATGAAATGGTGGTTCACACAATGCAATTTTGATGAAAGAAACTAGGGTACAAAATCTACAGCTTTTATACATTAGTCATCAGCATTCTGTTTTATTCCTTCAAGCACTGAATTCCAGCACTGCCTTTCAATGTAATGTCCATAACAGCTATAGAAATATATACAGTAGGAAGGCCATTTACAAACTCAAAAGTATTGAATGGGAAACCAGACAAAACATTATATAATAAACCTTGATTTTGACCATACTTATGATGTTTTAGTCCATATGCACGCAATCTATACATTACAGTCTTTCCTTTTTTGTGTTTCAGATTTAAAAACAAAAATGTATCCCATATAGTGTTCACACATATGAAAAGGTTTACTTTATGACTTTTTAATAAAACATATTTATTATAACAAACATGTATTTTTATGAACACATGCAAATACAATCAGCCACCTTTTTGCAGTCAATGAAAGTAACTATGAAAGTTACAACGAAAGTAACCCGATCTTTTCAATCTCTTATTGTACGTACATACTGTACAGTAGCAAGACTGATGTCTTTCAGCTTTGCCAAAACATTTTGTAGACAACTTGCAATACAGGAGTGTGAAATGTTTTGCTTTACCTATAAAGATTCGAAGAAATGCTGCAAGAAATACTATTTCTATGAAACTTTCAAATAATTTCAGATGAGTCATGTACAATGTGCCATAATTTTGGTCCTTCTTGTAATTAATTATACAAGTTCTGTTTTCCATATGATGCCTTGTAACTGGATAAAACTGTTACTCACTGTATTGTCTGTTGTTCATTTATGGTCCCTTGAAGAGATACCCACAAATAAACACAAAAAGAAAACCGACTATTAATAATCACCAAGTTTCCAGTCTGTGTTTCTGAAATACCATTGTTATTATGGATTGCATTGTGTGTGACAACAATGAAAATAATACCTTATATGAAAGGAAACCATAAAGTGGAATGTTGTTTGGATTTTTCCATAATTATTTGCAGTGTTTTATTCTTTCTATTTTTACATTCACTGTCTGAATGAATGTTTTTTCCCCTCTGTCTGCTGTTAACATTTTGTGTGTCTTCAAACCAGCAAAGCCAAATGCTTGCCATTTTGAAAAAAATACATAATCTTTCATAAAGATAGTTAAAGTGGGATATATTTATTTTTGTTAGCCTTAGTTCTCTAATGTCCCAGGAAGACAACCCCTACACAGGACAATGCCTTAGAATCCTTTTCTTAGAGAGAATTCTATGAAGAATGAAACACACCCTGTTGATGTTTAGAAACATTCAGCAGTGCATTGATGGACACCTTTCGAAAGCTGTTATGAAGTGCTGTAAGGGAATGGAGTTGAATACATACAGGTACGTGTTCTTTTGTGTAGTAGGTGTTTGCACCCTTCCCTTCTGAGGGTAGCATGAATGCTTGATCGAATCTTGAAAAATTAAGAGCTAAATATTTTGATAGAAGGTTATATGACTATACTATAGATTGGGGGCAGAGCTCCCGCTACCAACTCCCTTTTCTGCCCTACAATTAATTTTTATTACATTTTGAGCGTGGCCTGTATGAGATGGCAGGGACAGAAAAAGCTAATCCCATCAGGAACTTCTCTACAAACTTGATTGTCCCGATTTGGGTAAAATGGTCACTCTGCTCTAGCAATCAATGGCTCTTACTTGAATAGAATAGGCTTATCAAAGGGATCTGATCCTACATTATTTAATCAAGATCTGAACAATACATTTGGTTTTTGATATGCAGGACCAATGTTTTTATTTATTCCTGGAACATATTTAGGCAAAATTCTGGAGAAATATACTGTAGATATTAAAATGATACAGGAGTCTAATTTGAAGCAAAACAATGTTTGTACTGTGTAGATGATCTAAGAAGCATTATTATGTACTGTAGCTGCCTCCTCTTTTCCTCTTAGAAATCAGAAGAAAGGGAGCTGTAATCATAGAATTTTAAAGACATTTTCCATTGTCTGTATTGGGGAAGGGGTGATAATCTAGAGAGATTGGCATATTTGAAAACTAACACAGAAAATTAACTTTGTTGCAATTTGTTTACAGACTCCTTAACCCTCTGTCCAAATCCTTGTTGGCTTCTGAAGCACTGAGATATTGCACAGTATATGTGATTTTGTTGTAGATATACTATGCATATTTATCTCAAAGATAGTCCTTTTTCCAGCCAGATATTTAGAGTTGAGAATCACCTACATTTTTTTACTTTCCCGTGTTTTCTGTGGTGCACAATTCAGAGGTACTACCAAAGTTAATATCGGATCATGATCCGATTTTTTTAGATTTAATTGATAAAATCTCATTTGTTTCAAGATGTTTGGATAAGAAGATATTAAAAAACTAGACTTTTCAGTCAGTTTTAAAATAAATTGAAGGAAATTCTTGATTTTAACCATGGCTCATTCAACATCTTTAGAAGTAGTATATAGTATGTACAGTAGTATATAGGATTTAGTCAACAGCTTTGTAAATGATTTCAGAATTTGCCTCAGCTTTTCCAGAGCATACTCAGCAACCTTTCTGAGGCCACTGCTTTGGAAATGAACCTTTTAAAAAAGAATTACACCCTAATGGTAATTATAAAAAACATATATGTAAAATATATTTAATAAATCATACACTTAGATATAGACAGAATTATTATTATCATTAAATAAAATATTATTTGAATGGCTGGAAACAAGCAGAGTGGACATTACTGTCAAATTCAGTAAGGACAAACTACAAATTTAGCATTTTGTTTTCTCAAAACTATACAGTTCAACAGTGAACCTTGTCTTTACTTGTCTGGTCTTTCTCTTGGAGAAGGACTAGAGATGTAGAGATGCCTAAATCACTGCACTGGCAAATGCCAAATCTCCTGTTATTAATAACCCTCTTTGAGAATGGCTTTTTTAGAGAAATGTGAATACTGCTTTGTTATATCTATAATATTAAAAAAGATAAAGATCTCATACTGAGCTATTTTTTAATTTTTCTTATTGAATCACACACCAAGCTGTATCCTGAGGTCCTTTCATACCAGTTTTATGACCAAATTACACAATCAGAGCAGCTTTTATAAAGTGCATCTGGCCTATTATCAGATTGCAACATCTGATAATATTAAATTCTTTTTGACTGGCATAACTAGGAAAATCTATAGTCAGCTCTTGCTTATATCATCCTGGGATCAGGTATTATAGTATGGTTAAAATTAGCAACTCACTAATGTTGCTGTCAGGAGACACATATTCTTACCAATTTGCTGAATCAAACAATTGTTGTCAGGGATGCTCATCTTCATGTTTAATAACATTAATAATAATAACAATAACTATAATAATAATAATAATAATTATAATAATAATAATAATAATAATTTGCTCATAGAGTCTATTTTTAACCTTGACTCTACTGTATTTTTTAAATCCCCAAGAAGAAAAGTCTGGTCACACCATACAGACTTTCAAGATAAGAATTCTAGTACTTGAGCGCTTCATAATTACACACTTAATAATGATTTAAATAAAAAAAACATTACAGAAAACATAGCACAACGATTCCCCAATTTGCCATAATCAAATTTTTCACAAGACCTTTTTTTCCACATTGAAGTTACAAAGAAGTTCACTTTGTAGCACATATTGTTCCAGGAATTTCAACCATGATATGAACATCCAGGCTCCTCTTTCTTTTCGTGCTTACATCTTAGTTCTGCAATACATGCTTGTGTCACTGCTTAGACCCACAGTGCCAGTAGGTGGATAGTGAAAGCTTAGAGTGCTGCTGCTGTTATGAGATTTTTTTTTTATCTCTCAAAGGCCTTTATTACAAGAAGCTCCTGTAATAACTGATTTTAGTATGTGGGTTTATGATTGAAAACTCTGGTGGTGGAGGTGGAGAGGGTGAACGTTTTGTTTTGTATTTAATTTGAAATGGTTGGTTAAAAAGTTGGTATTACAGTTTTTATTCTGGTTAAGACAAAAAGTCTAAAAAACAAAAGGGTAACCTTTTCTTTAGATCAGCATAGGCAAACTCAGAAAGCAAATTAAAGAAGATCTACTATGACATTTTACAGTTAGAAACTGCAGAGATATTGCAGGGATAACACCCCCACCCTAACAATATCTATGTACCCACCTATATTTTCAACATATGGCATGGACAGGGAGGGGGTCTTATCATTCAGTGCTGCTAATCCTTCAAACCATGACAGCTTAATGCATCACTAAGAAGAACAAAATGTTAGTAATCTTTTCAGCACATGTGTGCCAAAAGAAAAGGATGTTGCTGACTGTTGTCTCAGTGTCCTGTTGTGTGAGTGATGGAAAACAGCAGGAGGAAATGAAGAAAGCTTTCTCAGCCCGACAGGGCTCGTTAGTGGAGGAAGAAAAGCCAAAGTAAAGGTAATGCCATATAATATGTCTGGAACCTTTGGAAATGTCCTTCTCTTTCCTCTGTCCTTTCATCATGAAATCAAAAGAACAACTCTAGAAATATCGAAATTGAGTAGGGGTCTCATATTTTTCTTTATATATCTAATGGTAGGCAATCATACATGACATATGCACCAAATACATGCTAATAATTTCTTTAAGTGCCGGCATAACATTACAACACCTTTATTTACTTCCCAAACACCTGTTGCTGGCATTAATTTCATCATCATTGTACCACAGCTCGGTTTGAATGTGGACATGTAATAACAGAAATGGCTAATGCAAAATGCAGAGCTTGCTCTTGGCTATGTCTTATGATTTTAAACTCCCCCTTCTTGAAAGACAGACCAGGAATTACAGAAAGAATCTCAGGACTTATTTGCCAAATATCACATAGACATCAAGCTTCAGCATGACTCTTCCTGTTACAAATCTATTCTCTTTGAAGCTCATTTTCCATTCAGAGTAGAACATGTTTTGAATCTACCCTCTGAAATGTTACAAATGTCTCTCTGAACTATATATTCAGTAATTTATTGAAGGGGATATCTGCATTTTAATTTAAGCTGGCTTTTTTCTGATAACAAAATCAGGATTTATAAACCATAAATCTAAAACAGTTAATTGTCTAATTCCCAATATAATACACAAAAACAAAAGTATAGGCAACAGCAGATCATAACATACTTACTGTCAGATTTAGGACTGCTATACTCAAAAGCTTCCACAAGGCGGAAGTGATGAGCACCGTGCTTTGTATTTTCCATCATCTGCAGTTTCATTGTTACCTTTTTGTCTGTTGTATTCTTGATGAATAGACCCTTTCATATTGATTCTACACATCTGTACATATTAACTCTACACCTGGTTTAGAGATACAATATGCAGTCACAATACCTATTGATAAAATCTAGTGTTCTGAAATAAATACAGCAAACAAATCCATAAATGAACACAAATACAATATATATGTGATTGCATACTTCTTTTAATTGTATTACATAGAAATTAGCTTGTGGAACAGTACAACTTTACTGAGCATTATCACATACAGCAGGAGTCACTTGTTGCTGATAAAACAACTACTTTGAAAGCAAAGTTAACGGACCTCACAACATGATTAGCAACACTAAACAATCTGTAAATTGTAGGGATAAACTACTACCTCTTAGTTAGATAACTTTAAAGCATAAAAGATACCATTGTAATCTGAAAAGCTTGAGAGTGACTGTATGTTTATGTTATCTTGTAAAACAGCAAACAAAAAGTGGAGGACAGGAATGACACAGCCTTAAGGAATGGTAAATGTCCCAGATAACCACTGCTGAATATCTTAGAACAACTGGGAGAATGAGATGACCACTGGCCACGGTCTATGGCCTCATGTGATAATGAAACCTTAAAATCATTAGATACATTCATCATCACACATGAGGTCTTTAAACTGACAGCAGTTTTAAGTGTGACAGTATCTACATTTTAGTAGATATGAACTGTAGAGACTTGTGACTAGAACATTTACAAGTACCATCTACTATAGACATCAGTTCTGTATGCTAGTGTTTCAATTCACTCAAATAAAGTAGTTAAAAAGCACTGTGCTAATTATGATATAATATTGATTTTTATATTGCAAATCTCTCACTGTTCTTTCATTGTGATAACAGCAGTATTCTGTACTGCTTTTTTGCTCTCAGAGAAATAAATGTTGAAAAACTATGTTATTGGTACTGTTTTTCACAGTTATCAATCATGAACACTTTATTGAAATTGGGATAACCATTTAAAAAAAAAACATACAATATGCCTTGAAAGGATTTTTATAATTTCCTTACATATAGGCTGTGTTCTGAAAACTCTTTAAAGTGGTAAAACTTGTCAACAAATCACATAAAGCCAGCTCAGCTTTCTCCTCTGATATACAATTTCATTCTTTGAAAACCACACCCAGCAGTTTTGTGCTAAATAAGGTTACATCAGAAACATAGCATTTTTTTCATCAGTTCAATCTGTTTCTGTGTTTTCGGTACTAATGGTTGCTACCAATACGGAGTTACATCATGCACATAGGAGCTACAGTATAATATACATTGTTTAAAGAGTCAGTATTTTTTCAGCTGTAGGTGTATATATAGTTCTAACTTACCATACATATTACCCTAAACCACTAAGTATAAGCTGAATTGACGTACATAGGTTTTGCATTTAGTGTTAGTGCACCTCCTCTGATCAAAAGAATTGAGGTATTGTCTCAAGTTCACTCTCCTTTCTTGAAAAATTCTGTTTTGCTTTTAATGTGCTCTCTTCATTTCCAGAATTATTTAATTTTGTCTGTTTTTAGAACTTACTGCTCATCTGTCCCTTTTATTTTGCTGAAATCTTCTAAAAAGGGGTCAATGAATAAAGTGTCATATGTCATACTGTATGTCAACTGTTGCTTTTCACTTTGTGAATGTACTATAAGTTGCCAATGTTGTCAAAAATCCCTGGTCTTGCCATAGGCGAGAGTGAGAGTCCCCACGAATTGTGATGTGATGCGGTCCTTACTGCTCACTAGTCACTGTAATGACTAATTTAATTAAATGTACGAGCAAATAAATACAGGTTGTGCAGCAGACATCTCACTGCAGAAGTGTTTCAACAGAGTTAACAAGTAAGTAGTATTTGTCAGCAAAACCATCTTAAAGTCGAGAGCAATATTTCTATTGGATTAAAGAGATGTAATAGTCTCACATCACTGGAAGTTTTGTTGCCTGAAGTTCTGAATTTCAGAATATGGTTCTGAGCATGCCTGAAAATGTATGTCTATTTTGTATGTAAATTAGAGGTTTTACAAGTTACTGCGTACATTTGACTTTTTTGTGGTTTGAAATTTACTTATCAATGCTGATTATTTCTAATCCCAAAATATAAAAATACTGTAGCAGTGCTGTTCCACTTTAAAAGTTTTTCAATAGTGTCTTTCTCTTTTGTCTTGATGAGAACATATCGGTTGTGAAGAATGTACAGTACAATTCCACAAAAGCCTACAGCTTATTTTTAAACAATTAAAAGTAATACATTTTACAATTGTTAAAAGATTGGCTGATTGGGTGGAAGGCAATATAACTGAATATTATAAAACTAATTACAGCCATGTCCTCCTTGTCATAATTTGTCTGAGGCTTGCACAATCACATGTTTTTATTATTTAATATTTAAACATAATGAATTTGCTGGAATACATAAATGTTTACATATTGTACTGAAGTAAGTAAACAAGACAAGTCCTGTGTAACGAAATATATTTAACTCCATAACTCCAGAATTAATTAAACTGATTTGGTTTAATTAACAAATACAGTAGTTGCCAAGATTCTATTGATAAAGAACTTTCTAGAACAGGACTGAAAAGGATGATCGAAGATTCTATTTCACATAAGTCTTTCATCAAAGGTATAATGTTGGTATGTTATATATATTTGGACTGCATCACTTTGATGTTTTTTTTATTTGTTTATAAAAATACTTCTCATAAAAAGGATTTGAAAATTTCTAAACATCTCATGAATAGTCAGAATGAATTCTATCTACTGTATTGTTTTTTTTTTTCAGATTAAACCAGAACAGAGATCAAACAAGACAGGTCTAGAAAACTGATGACTACCCCAAGTTTTTGCCACCAAAGACTAGGCTATGGTTTTATCTTTAAACCATGACTAATTTATCTCTCAAAGAATGAAAGGTTCCCCCAGTCAGCTTAAGAGGAACTCCCAGCAAAATAAATCATTAGTGTGACATTGCTAGCCAAAACATTATTACTTAAACTTAACTCTCTGGCTAATCATTGGAACATCCATCAGGTCTTGCAAAGCAAAATATCATAATTCACACTTTTCTTACACTTCTGAAATATATTTATGATTGTACACAAGAGTTATTTTTTCAACAATTTGACAAACGCGTATTATGTACAAATCTCTGAATTCGAAATGATTAAATAGGACTGATATTTATTCCCCCAAAATTAATGCTATACAGTATACCAGCAGTATACAATGTACATAGAAGCTACATATTTACAATGTAAAACTTATTTTTCTGTTTTTAACATAATAGTTTTTCTCATAAAAACCCCAAAAACTTACTGAAATATGTTGCAATAAAATTTCTTTTTGCCTTTAGTCTCTGACTATTGAATACTACTGCCACGGCAATACAATTTAAAATTATATTGTAATTCTATAAGCTTAATTCTAAACCCCAAGAGCAGTGATTCTATGTTCTAAAAGTTGGTAATATCCTTGTGTTAAGAGAGGATTCCAAAAATAAATCCCTCAGACTAAGAATTTATTTATTATTTTCAAAATGTAAAACATCATTATATGCAATTTGGTATTTCACCAAACCTTATTCCCCTCCCTTTACAAGCCAATAATTTGCAGGGGGATCTTTAAGTACCATGCTTTCAAGGGTTCAATGCCTTTGTGGCAAATAGATAAACAAGGACTGTGTTTCCAAGCCATGATACTAAATAGAAGCATTTGTGCTTTAACACAAACGTTGCCACATCTATATTTGCTGATATATTCCCCAGTGTACAAGTCTACAGTACACACATTAGCTTACAGTAATTTGGAAATTCTCATTTTCTTAACTTAACTGAGATAACTAAATAGAAATTTAGAACTTAAAACAATAAGTTAATTTTTTATGTGCATTTGTATTCTGATCTAGTAGTTTGGATATGGAAATAATATTGCCATAAGAAAGATTAGGAAAGAAAAGTGGCCATTTTAGTCATTCATATCTTAATAAATGAAAAACGTGATCGATCACATTCTTGGTTCAACCACGACATACGCAATAAAATAAAAGATAGATCCACCGCGTTCAAATTGGGGGACGAAGAGCTGTACAAGAAATCACGGTATGCATTAGAAGAAGCCATAAAACGCTCCAAACGGAGCTACAGAGTGCGGCTTGAAACGCAGTGCGCTGACACCCGGAGGCTGTGGCAGGGATTACAGTCAATCACAGGCTACAAGGGCTGCAGCCAGGAGATTGACACGAACAACGCATCCCTGCCTGACGAGCTGAACCACTTCTATGCCCGCTTTGATGCTCTGAACACGGGCAATGCTGAGAAGACCCCAAGTGTGCAGGGCGAGTTTGTTCTGAAACTCTCAGAGCAGGACGTGCAGAAGACTCTGAGCAGGGTGAAAATCCGTAAGGCTGCAGGGCCTGATGGGATACCACCTCGCGTCCTGAGGACACGTGCAGCCCAGCTAACCACAGTGTTTACAGACATCTTTAACTCCTCCCTGTCACGGTCCATGGTCCCCACCTGCTTTAAAAAAACCACTATTGTTCCAACCCCCAAAAAGACAAAAGTGGCATGCCTGAATGATTACCGCCCAGTAGCATTAACATCTGTGGTGATGAAATGCCTGGAGAAGCTGGTGTTGTCACACATCAACTCCTCCATCACAGAGTCCCTGGACCCCCTGGAGTTCGCCTACCAGAGCAACAGATCAGTGGATGATGCTGTCTTCCTGGCTCTGCATACAGCCTTGGAACACCTGGACACTAAGAACTCGTATGTGAGAATGCTGTTTGTGGACTACAGTTCAGCATTCAATTCCATCATACCCAGTCAACTGGTGACAAAGCTCAGGGGATTAGGTCTGTGCAACTCTGTCTGCAACTGGCTGCTGGACTTTCTTATCGAGAGACCACAGGTGGTGCGGATAGGCAATAAAACATCAACACCACTCACCCTGAGCACTGGAACCCCACAAGGCTGCTGTCTGAGTCCAAGGTTGTACTCCCTATTTACTCACGACTGCACAGCAAGACACAGCAACAACCGCATCATTAAGTTTGCCGATGACACCACTATAATAGGACTGATCAGTGATGATGACGAGTCCACTTACAGGGATGAAGTTGTACAGCTGCTTAGGTGGTGTCATAGCAATAACCTGGACTTGAACATAAAGAAAACGAAAGAGCTAATAGTGGACTTTCGGAGACACAGGCCACACACTCACAGCCCACTCAGTATTGATGGAACGGAAGTGGAAACAGTCACCAGCTTTAGGTTTATGGGAATTCACATCTCTAAAGATCTAACCTGGACTGTGAACACTGACTCTATCATGAAGAAGGCTCAGCAGCGCCTTTATTTCTTGAGGTGCCTCAAGCGATGGGGGATGCCAATACATGTGTTGGTGAACTTCTACCGCTGCACTATCGAAAGCGTCCTCACCAACGGGATCACCGTGTGGTATGGCAACACCTCTTCGCGAGAAAGAAAGGCACTGCAGAGAATGGTCAATATGGCCCAGAAGATCATCGGCTGCGGTCTCACCGAGATTAAACAGCTCTATGAGGACCGCTGCCGTGGTAGAATTCTGGCCATCACAGAGGACAGTCACCACCCCGGGCATGAGCTCTTCACCCCACTGCCCTCAGGCAAGAGATATAAGAGCATACGGACACTTACCACTAGATTCTTCAATAGCTTCTATCCACAAGCAGTGAGACTGGCGAACACATTTAGCCATTCCCCTCGGACCACACCTACACCATCACCATCTACCTCATTGTAATTTATTTACTGTACGTCTCCAGTCATTGTTTACACGTCTGTATTGTTTACATTCAAACTGTCTGCATGTTTACTTGCACATTGTCTATTGTTTGTTTGTACATTGTCTTGATGCACTGTTTGCACTTTGTTTTGTTTTTTTTACACTTGTTTTACAATCGAGAGACTTTCTGTAAGTAAGAATTCCATTGTACCAGCACCGGTTACATATGGCAATAAAGTTCAAGTCAAGTCAAGTCAAGTTAAATGATCCTGAAGTGTCAGTTGTTATTTTTTTTAAATCTAAGGCCATACAAACCTTGGAAAACCTATAACAAGCCATGCTGTAGGTCTTTGACAAAGATGTGGGGGGTGAAGGAGGTAAGGTCTGGAAGTTACAAACTTACCTGAGCAGATCAAAGGTAAATTTGACATTCAAAGCTCAACTCAATTTAGCATTATAAGGCAGACTACTGAATATATGCAATACATTCAGAAGAATACCAGTGGTTTAGAAGCCTCAGAACAGGGAGTAACATGCTTTATATTTCTCTTATGCATGACAGCTCAAAATAAAAGGAGAAACGATGACAAAAAACATCAGCTACAGTACTTTTAAAGATTTTTTTTCAAGAATGCAGATATAAAGATTACATTTTCAAAGTGTAATCCAAATGAGCAACACAGATGTTGTACTAGTACATTTATGCACAAGTTTATATGTTTAATAACCAGTAAGCATAATCTTTAAGGTAATATATAATAAAAAATGGAAATCCAGTGAGAACACTCGGTTTCTCTCTTTTGTTGGTGAAGTATCCTGACAACTTCCTTATCTCTTTTAATATGACATTCTGCTAATGAGAAGATGAGCTATTCACGTGAGCACAATGAAAAGGCATCAATTCACAATATATGATCTTGACACACATCTGGATCCTTGGCAACAGATCACAGGAAAGCAGTGAAAACATTGTTTATGTTAAGAACTTATAAGTGAAGAAAGGCTTGGGTGAGAAGAGGGGATTTCCTAAATAAAAAGAAGTCTTGACAGACAGATTTTTTTTTCTTACAATTGATAGGATTTCAATCTCAGTATGCCATTCATTGTATTAAATGTACTCTACATCAAACAATACTACAATTCAGATTGTCTCTTACTTGTGGTGACTGAAAATTCAATGAAATTTAAGCTGTGTGTGTATGTTCAAAAACATCAGTCATTTAAGTCATTACTTTAAAGGACCTTACTTCCTTTTATTGTCCCAGACAGGAAATTTGCTTTAAGGGCTGGTAAGACATAACACAACACACAATACATTTAACCGAACATTGTACTTGAATCTGGGAGCTCAAATTCACGAAAGACAATTAAGCTGTGTTTAATATTGTTCTTATTTCTACTTTGTTCCATTTTGCTTATGAAAATATTCACTACCATAGGTTTATATATAAGTCTATTGCAGAGCACACACAGACACAGACTTGCACACACTCAAAACCGGGGCCAATTTTTCCAGAAGCCAATCATTGTAACTTACAAGTATGTCTATGGACTATGAGAGGAAATTCACATTAATGCAAAGAGAACATTCAAACTCCATGCAGATAGCACCCCAGGAATTGAACCCAGGACCCCAGTGTTGTGAGGCACAATGATACATTAACACCAAAACCAAGTTTGGAAGTTAATACTTGTTCAGTACTCCTCACTGAAAGGAAGCATCCATTAAAGCATTAGATTAATGTCAATTGTGCATTTGAAAGCCTTACCACTTTGATTTGATTAAATAATTATGTTTTATTTATTTATAGACAAAACAGTGACAGAGAGCTATAAATTTAAATTGGGGCATCTGAAACCCTTGTTTGGTGTGTCTGCAGATTTTCTAGATCTCTTTTAAAGCACCTTCACTTGAATAGCTGAGGGAAATTGTTATACAGTACTGGTCAAAGTAAGTCAATAATGAGCTGATTGAGGATGTTAAAAGCTCAGCTTGACCGATGACAGAGAAACACTAGCATTTGGTACCTGTGCTCTAGATAATAAAGACAAGAAATTCAAACTGCACTACTTTTTGATATCATTACAAATTATTTCCAAGTGCAGTGCTTAAAATTATTTGCTTCATGCTGGATCATTGTAATAATATTATAGGTATCCTTATCACCCACATCTTCAAATGCAATAAGCATCAGACTTCAGCTATTTGAACTGTCCTAAACCCAAATCTGAATTCTACAGGGCATGTTGCTAGAATTTATGGGGTTTATATTTTAGAAAATGGATGGATAAGATTCTGTCATTCTTTATTGTTTACAGTGCTACACTATTATAAGTTTTATGAAATAATATTCAAATATTGTGCAGTAATCTACTATTGTCAGAAAGTTTACGTTTACAGTCTTTAATAAATGGAACTGATCATAATGCCCTTAATCATTACTTATATTTTTATGTTAGGATATAATTTACATCTTCTAGACCAGTGGTTCCTAACCTTGGTCTTAGGGGATCTTTGTGTTCTCTGATTTTTGTTCTTACTGAGCTCTCAATAACTCAGTTTATAAGTTATGAATAAGTTCAGTTTGGATAGCTTTATGCTACTTCTCTTCAACATGTTAGTAAGCATTTCTTAGTAGAATTACAGCTAGTTCCATTAGAAAGGAGAAACTGTTTTCGCATGGTTTGAACTGGTATTTACCGATATAATCTGGTTTAAACTGCTAATCAGTTGACATCTAGTGTCTGATGATAATCAATAGTATGTAAATTATCTCTGTAAAAATGATGGTGTCTGCTGGTTTCTGTAAAGGTCTGGAATAAACAGTATTGTTCTTGATGGTTTATATTAATTGTGACACCAGTACATCAGTAGAAACTAGCTGAACTACTCTCTACAGTTTGGTTCCCTTGTTTTTGTATAAACAGCTCTCAACAGATTCGAAATTTAAAATGATTTGACACAGGTGGGAAACACAATGCGTCAACCAATTCCCACAATAAGTGTTTTTTTTCCTTCTTCTGAGATCCAGTTGGTCACAGATCAGCTGACTCTTAAATCAGGGGAGGTCTGAAACTGGTACTGGGCTGATACCAATTACAAATCCCACACAGCTATTTGAGAGCTAAAGGCAGATTTAAAAATATGACTGAAACAGAAAACTTAAACAAAAACCAGAAGACACAGATGTCCTCCAAGGACTTGGGCTGGGAACCACTGTTCTAGACAAAGAAGAGAAAGCAATAAAAAGACAAACAGTTTGTTAAGAGTTCAGAATTTAAATTAGGGGATATTATGTTAAGATTTTACAATATACTCAAGACCTCATTTAAACTGTTCCGTACAGTTTTGGTCTAAAAGTTACAAAAAACAGATTGCTGCTCTGGAATCAGTCCAAAGAAGAACAGCTAGATATGTACTTACAGAAATTATTCTCTGCAAGGCTAAAAGAGTTTAAACTTAAACCTTTTATGTCTTAAATATCAACGACTACAAAGATATACTCAAATATTCCAAATCCTTCAAGCAAAGACAAAATCAACACAATTAGATATTTATAAACAAGGAAGTGATGGGATGTGGACTATCAAGCCATGTTGTTACAGAGGATAGCCTATCTTCTTTCAAGAAACAGCTCGATGAGATTTTTATGCAGTTACTATATAAGCAACTGTACGATGTAGGTGAGCTAGATGGCATCCTCGTTTCTTACCTTTCATATGTTTCTTTATTTGAAAAATATTGATAAATGATATGCTAAGGACTATATTGTCTTGCTACGTTTTAATACAGCATACTGCATACCTCTAAATAAAGGTGAAAGATCTGTAATTCCTGAATGTGTGCTTCTAACAGAAATAAACTAAATATAAATCAGTAAAAGGCTGTGATTTGAGGAGCTTAAAGACATTTTTTTTAAATCAACAGATAATTGTGAGCCTTAACTGAACTTCAGTATAGTTCAGTATAACTCTGTCCAGCAGATATGTTTTCTATCACCTATGTTGTTGGATTCAAATTAGATCTGTTGCTGAAATCCATCATTCAGCCAGAGAAACATTTTTCCCTCCCTAACGGATACATTTTTTCTCAAATCAAGTCCCTGTGGGTTTTTCATCCCATGTAAATCATTTTTTTCTCCAACAGTGTGCCAAACCCACAAAGCAAAATAGCAGTTAGTGATTGATTTACTGTGTCTGTCTTTTGCTTTATTTTCAAAAAATTACTAAGCACATATTTCATGAACAGTGCATGCTAGTTCGATTTTCAACAAATGGTATCAAAGTCAATGGCACGTTTAAGTGCCACAGACCATTATGATCAGAATATGTATTGCAGAGCAATCCTCCTTAACACGGTTGTACAAATTCCCAAAAAACAGAATGATTTTTTAATCAAGCATGCTATGCTGTCGCCTACGATTGCATGTACTCAAATATTGAAATTAGTGAAATTTCGTTTTTCACAAATTTCCGTATTTGAGTTCTTATTTTCAATAATTACGATATTAGAATCAGTGTTTCAATGTTTCAATTTCAAATCATGCTTTATTAACGTCAGGGGGAATTTGTTAGCTGGGAAAGACTGACATTGAATATCCCATACAAACAGCGACTTTCAATTATTCACTTTTTAAAGGAACTGATGGCTCAATCATCTATGTTAGACACTAATATATTGTATAAAGGACACTATTAATTTTCTTTTGAGTTTATTTTCTAGGTTCTTGTTTTCTAATCCCTCCTTTTTCTTATATTTAACTAATAGTTTTAGTTGGTTTAATATTATAAGTTATAGAATACAGATTGATACACCTTTCGATGTATAGTTTGTATTTCCATCAGCAGGTATTCTGTTCTTAACTTCAAGGTGTTCTCATAATACTGTATACGCAGCAGACTACACTTGAGATTTTGTAATTTTCAGAATACAATTTAAATTGTCAGTTACTGTAACAGGCATTTTAAAACAGATGATATGGTTATTTTCATTATTTAAATAAAATTAGAAGTTATACATCCATTAAATGAAGATGATTTCAAGGTAGATATGTCTCTATAGATAAATATTTGACAAGGGTAAGATACAATTTTTAACATTTGTAACATTTGTCACAAATGTCACAAGATGCATTGTACTCAGATTTATCTGTGAGGCATTTTACTTCTGTAATCCCTTATCCTAACCTGCCTGCTTTGTCGAGGTTGTAAATTACAAAGGTTACCAGGAAAAGCCTGCTATCACTATACTGAAAGGAACCCTTAGCCCAGACCCTTCTGTTTGTGAGGCAGCAGTTCAAAACACTACACCACTGCAACTTAAATATTTTTGATGGTGACTGTGAGGGACTTAAAGGTGACCTTGAGAGCCTATCCAATCTGCTCCTCTCCCTCATGCGGAATCTCACTATCTGGGTGCCAGTTATTCAATTGGCCCAGGTTTATCCCATTTTACCCAGCTTTTCTCCTTAATAATAGATGGCCTTCTCTCAAAGCCACCTGCCACTCCCTCACTGTAACAATATGCTCACATGATTAAGAAGGGAGAAAGCATTTTTAATGCCAAACACAAAAAACAAGACATGTTTAAATATGTGTTCTGTGGACTTACTATAATAAAGTGATCATTTTTGTTCTTGTTCATATTATACAAATGACCTTTTCTGTAATTTGCTTGATTAACTGTATTATAACAGTCCATGGCTAATTGCTAACTCTTTTACTCAAAGAAAGTATTGGTGAACCAAGACTGAGATTTAGTTGTTTAGAGAAATATTATCTGAACAGTGTTCGTGTTTTCATGTTCAATTTGAATATTGTACCTATTATCCAAGGACATCAGCTATGAAATGTTATGTTATCCAGTTCTATGAGTTTCCTACAAGCTTTGGGATTATTTGTCACATGGTTATCTTTACATGCTTAGATGGAATTCACATATGGAAACAATTTATATCTAGGTTATATAGGAGTTGCATCTATAACTGTTTTGCCACATTTTCTGTGTCGCTGTGCCAGAAGGTCAAATTTAAATTAAATATATTACGTTGTGTAAATTCTGACCGTTGCAAATCAATTACATATATTTTATGTTATGTTAAAAATTTGCATTATACAATATTAATGTGTTTATGTGATTGTTTTAAAGCAGTGGTACTGTATCTCATCCATGGTCATATGTTCTTTAGTACACTTAACACTACAGAAACCAGGATCAGCTCTGGTTCAATGATGTGTAGATTCTGATATGGAATCTATCTATTCTTTACTTGTGCGAATGCGCACATAATTTTTATTTTACCAATTCAATAAACTGAAAATCATTGTTGAAACATTTGAAAGCATTCTCTATTTGCATTATTACAGATTAAAGTATAGTATAAATAATTGTGCATGATAAAATATACAATGTCTACTGTATATACAGTACTGAGAGAATGAAAAATAATAATAAAAGAAGCATTATTTAATATAATGAAATGCAAATAATATTTACTTTTACAATAAAAATAATTCATTAAAGTACTTGGAGAATGTCGATCTTCAAAAGATGCATGATATATGTCCTCGGTGTGGCCTTGTCAGAATTTATTTTCTTACATTATCCATGTTTAAAATATAGCTAGGATAAGCAATAAATAACATTTCAATTACTGTATGTAAATATTTAGTCTGTTCAAAATGGTTTCATGTGTCTCATACACAGTATACATAACATGATTTATTTAAAATTAAACTCAAATGATGCCTAGACAGTTAAACCAACGCACATATCCAGACAAAATTGTAGTTCTTTGTAACTAATCAGGGCGGAAAATTGCAGACAAGAGCCTACCCTGGACTTCTATCAGTCCAGAACCAGACAGTGGACAAATGCAAATGTTTCCTTTTTCTTGGAACTTTTTCAAAGTGCCCACACAAATCAGAAATAACAATCGCCATTGTAACAGATCATTCAGAAACAAATGTCATCCTTGCAAAATTTATAATTACTCATAGTAGACAGAGGGCAGAATGAAGTAATTTGATTTTTATCTTGCCGACACAGTGCTTAGCATAAGTTGTTTCTGAAAGTCATTTCTAAACTCTTAATCTCTAGTTCCATTTAAGTGGGTTCTAGTCAACCCAGTGTTTTCCATGATATGTTGTTGTAAAACCAACAGTTAATTAGGACAAATTTTTAATTGCAAATATTCTGTTTCTGGTTTTTGTTTGCTTTTATTCCTGTTTCCATGGAAATGCTTTAATTGCACACAATAAAAAAAACAAATCAGAGGAAATCCAAAACATTTTTTGATGTACTTTCTGTTCTTGATGGACTCAAATTAGTTTCTCATTATTTCAGCTTATCCTTTCCAATCATCAAAATGTTTTAAACTAAAAATTGGAATTTTCCCAAAGGAGTTTTAAGACTCTTTTCTGATTATTACACTAGTAGTAGAAATAAAAGTGTATTTTGAAGACATACTGTAAGTATGTAAGTATACCGTACATTATAATTACTAGTATTAGAAGCACACATAAAACATCATACTCTTTAACTTGTGTCATTAGAAAAGGTCCTGTTAAAGAGACCAAGTGGAACTTATGCTTCTATAAATGACAGATAATCAAATTAACACACACTATAACTTTACCAGTATTTTTAATCTCCATAGACAGAGAAAGTGATGAAGAAAACCCCTGTAAAACACATAATTTTTATTTAAAAAATACTGTAAGCTATTAATAGTGTAAAAATTATAGACTCTCATTATCTTCTGATTATCTGTGTCCCTTAGTTCTTTGAGCAAGATTAAGCAGAATATAAGTTTCAATGAGCAGATTCGTTTTATATAAATATAGTAATAATTTTCTATATATCTATTCATTTTAATATGTACTGTACAACATTACCCTTTCAAAGACTGTCATTTGTTATTATGTTAAAATACAAACTTGAAAGAAATTTAACTATTTGGCTGTAGACTAAGGTTGTGTGGAAAGGTAAATAGTTCACCATAATATGGTCTACCGGAAAATTAATTTGGATATTGTAGTGGGCTTTGGACCTCATGGGCTATATTCCAACAGGCCATGTTTAAGCGAGATACAGTATTTTCTGGTGGATTATATTTCAACACCAACTGGAAACATGTTGTTCAGATCACTGTCCTGTTAGCACATTCATTTTCCATTCATAATTTTCAAATTTAAAATTTCAATTTCAATTCAATTTTTTTATAAATGTCTACAGTGTGAAAGGATACATTTTTATTTTATTTTCAATGTATCTTATTACATGTACATGTTTCCACAGGGGACAAATTGTCTGCATTCTTTAAATGAATGAATTTTATATCTACTTAAACAGTTTTTCTTCTATTTAGCCCACATTAATTTGATTTATGCTTGAAATGTCTGCAGAAAAATTAAACGTGACTTCGGTAGATTTTTAAGGAAAGCAGACTGCTGTTGTATGTGAGCATGTAAAAATGAACAGATATGTGTATTTGTTCCAAAATACAAATACAGTATTACAAAAAACATAAATACACACCCATCAAAATGTAATACAGGTATCTTAATTAAAATAAAATAAAATGTGAAGATGCTACTTAAAACACACATTTTACAAATTGTATTACTACAATACGCTATCTGTGACAGAAGACTGTAGTCTGTTTCATTACTAATTACCAAAGTTGATTCTATTCTATATGTATCACCCTAAGCAAGTACTAAAGCTCAAAGCAAGCAAAAGAAACAGTTATTGTATGAGGGAATTTTTTAACAGTGAAAGGTGAAGATCACTTGTAATTACCTTCCTTAAATGTTTTCTCTTTAATTATAACCCACCTAAACTGTGATGTTCAGTGTGATATACACTTTGCTTATGTCAGTGTTCTTTGTTTGACATTATCTATCTTATGGCTTCAGCTGTATATAAAAGGATCTGAGCTAATCTGTCAATAAGCAGACATTTTATTTAAATTCAAGGTTTGGGGCCTAGTTAAGACTTGTTTCATCATACAACTCACCATTTTGTAAACTTCTATGTTTCAAAAGATCGGGTTTATTCTATTCAATAAACATCCTTTTACTTTCACAGCTAATTAAAATAACTTGTTCTTTCCTATGAAATATACACAATTGTAGTGTGTGTTTTGTATTTCAAATTTTAAGAGTGAAATTTATTCAAATGCTTTTAATGGAAAGTTTTATTATATCATAATTCAGGTCAAGGTTTTTATTTATTTTGTACTGTTTTAAAATGAAAATAAATACTTCACATTTTCATGTATCCACATACATTATTTCTCCTTGTGTCCCTTAATTCAGCAAAATATAGATTAAATTGTAGTCAGGGAGGTCAGGAATTGAGAAGTGATAGCTGATCCTGTAGCAATGTCGTGCATGTAATCCTAAAAAGAATAAGAGAAAAACATGTGGCCAACAACCTGTTATATAAAAATTGTTTGTGTGCTTTAAACTCAAGTTGGCTGATGTCTATTCCTAATTTTTGTTTAATTGGGACAATAAGTTTAGAAACAATGTAAAGGTTCAACATCACAGATACAGAAAATTAATGATGTGTACAAAGGTTCACAGTTAACATTACCCTGCTAATCTAGAGGCATATATGGGAGTCTCTTTCCTGCTGTCCAGTTAAAGAAAGCGAACTTGGCCCTGCATGACAGCACACTGAACAACCTCTTCAAAACTTCAAATGGGGAGCAGTTACCATATATGATCTCACAGTTCTTGTTGCTACTTCATGAATGAAACTTTGGAATTGTTGCACTGCTATTTCATGTCAGTTATTCAAAAGTATTTATTGCTTGTTGCTTATAACTTCAGTTTAAAAGCAAAACTTGGAAACCTACAATACAATAATCTAGTGTGCTGTCCTCCTATGTTAAAAGGTCATGGGTTCATGTTGCTCTATTGTGAGACCTTGGAGCCTAAAAGATGAAGCAAGTTTCCAGGCACTGACCTCAGACAATGGTCAGTGGTTGCTTGGCTGCATGGATCAGCAGTGGCCTCCTAGTTTATAGTGAGGGAGCTATGGTGATGTAGCTCCGCTTAACACCCCTCAGCCAGAATTTAGATGCTGACCGGAACAGATCTTCAAAGACTTTAAAGTCACCGGGTAAGAAGTCATTTTTTCCCATCATTATGCTGTCTAGCACTCCTGCATTTATGGTGGTTTGAAAATATTTTGCTTATGCATGCAGTCTTTCCTTTTTTAAGAAAGTGATGGCTTTAATGTACACTCCCTTGTTCACTGAGTCATTAATAAGCTACAGATTCACACTGGAGAATGACCTAATTGTGACCTCAGTTTGTACCCCCAACTAGTTTTTAAAGATACACATATCATATTTAATTCATTGCTCCTTGTGTTATACAAAAGTATTAAGGCTTGATGTGACTTGCATTGGATTAGAATTGTGTTTTCTCTTTTCTTTCCATGAATGAAAAGAGTTCATGGAATGTTTTGATGGATACATTTAATAGAGCCGAACAGTTCAGTACAGTATATGGTTCTCCGGTCACAAAATCCCTATGAAAACAGCTCAATATCGTTGTCCTGTAATTACTGCTTGAATACTGCCCCAGATTTTATACTTCAAAAAGAGCTAAAATAAATTTGCATATAACAATATTATCCATATTATTTCATTTCTGTTCCATTCCTGTATATTGGTAAATATTGATATATTCCTTTATGTATTCAGTTGCTGGTTGCTTAGGAGTTAAATCTCAGAAATAATTTATTCCAACGATAAGATAATACATATACAGTATTTAAACAATGCACAATAATTTAAAATATTATGTTAAATCTGTTATTTTTTCATTACTTTTGATGAAATGAAATGCCTCAAGCCTTGTTCTCCTTCTCAAGTAGCTTGAGTTCAAGGCAACATTTCCATAAATGTATACAAAAGTGGTCTTCTTGGCAATGAATAAAAGTGATCATTTTAAGCACTTGTATTCATTGCCAAGACAAAAAAAAAGTGTTGTATAAAACATATGTTTGGATGAATATTCCTGTGTTTACCTGTTTTGTGAAAATGTATTTATCTTTCAAATAAACAAGTTGTGCAACCTCAGAAAACTAAAATAAATAATAAAAAAAACAAATAATCAATACATCCTAAAGTAATTGAACCAGTCCCACAAATTAAGTCAGAATTTCTGAAAGAAACACTTCATCTGGAATCAAAAGATCTTGAACCAAAGCTATTTATACTGAGATTTCTCTGGTGTTTTTGATTTATTTTTACAACAAATGTTTACTGTGCAACTTATAATTTCAACATCCAAACTGACTTCAAAAACATTTTCACACTGACCACTCTCCATTCCTGCTGATCCTGCACACATTCATAACCATAAGCCTAAGAATTATCATGTCGCTGTGGGATTCAGTAAAGAGAGCAGAATGACTGCCATGCCTCTGGGCTAAAAGCCTATGCCATGTGGCAGCACTAGGCTGTCATCAGCAGTAGAACTGCTTCCTCATGGGTGATAGCTTCATGTTGGCACGTTGTTGTGGAATATGGAAATCTGGCTCTTACAGCTTTCATTATTCAATTTGCTATGAAGTGACTCATACCAAGATATTCATTCCTCTTTTTTAAACGTGTGGTAGCAAAGCACAAATTTCAAGCAATGCTTTTGTAAGCATTCTATGCAGAATATGGCCCACAGAACAGAAAATTAAAAAAAGGAATGAATCCGTAATTTCAGAATAATATCTCTACTACACAGGCAAAAACCACATAGAAAGCAACACATTTGTATTAAATTAATTGAATATTTATGCCAATTGACATGCAGGAAGTTAAGGACAGAAATTCTGATATATGGTACTGTCAGATGGGAATGTAATTGTGAGAATAGAGTGTAGGCTGTATGATTTCCATAAAGTCTGATCTGCGTTATTATAACTAAATGTACTATAACATAAAATTAATATCTTAGTTAAATGTAAATTGAAAAGGAAAATGTTCTTTCATGACAACACAACAACTTTTAAATGACACAAATACTAACAAATTGTTAAGAAATAGCAAAACAGTGGGTTAAATTACATGATGATTTTGGTAAAATCAACATGAGAATATTGGGCCGTGAGCAATTAGAAAAATACGCTTTGATAATTTACTTAGTCATTCTTTGAAGGTATTTGTGGTTTGCCAAATAACATTGGGTTAGGGCTTAAGAGATGTAAGCATTTCTTGAAATGCAAAGTGGTTCGACAATGGAAGCTCTTTGCTATATCCAGACTGAAAAGTAAAAAAAAATCTGAGCATTGCTTTCTCTATTAGAGAATGTGTATTGCAGTTTCAGCATTACTCCTGCTATAGCAGATTGCCAGATATATTTCTGTTTTGTTTCTGCCATTCAAAGGTTAGCTTCTGTTCTCCAGTAAAAACAAGACATTTTAGAAAATATATTGTAAAGTGTGCATTCTCAGTCAGAGGGTCTGGGTTATACAGACTTTCAGACCAGACAAATTTTAAATTATATCTCCTTCATACCTCATGTCTTGCTTAAACAACTGGTTTATATTAAATAAAAAGTAGGACAAAGGGTTAGTAGTGTGTGTGGTGGCAAGGGCGGTAGTTTTTAGTGGAAATATACACTTTCCACTTTCTAAATATATCCATTTAGGAAATATATGAATTTAGCTAGTTTTCTATATTATATTCTTAAAATGTTAAGAGTTATAAAAAGGTATATTAATAAAATGGCTAAGAAAAACAGGATTTCTTTTAATTTTTGTGTGGTTTTACAAATAGGCTTAAGTTCTGCTTTGTGGTACCCAAATCTGTGTTCTACTTCAATTGTGTCAGTGACTGACACTGGCTCCCAAAACAGATTTTGCTTATCCTCTTACATGGCATGAATCCAAATTACTTTCAGTAATCCCTGTCAGGTATTCTTTATAAGTCTCATAATATTCATCAAAGCTTTCCAGATGATTGCTGTAGAAAATATGAACTATTAATCAAAAGCATACATTTTTATTCACATTAAAATACTTGTGACAGAAATACAAGGGAACAAAATCAGATGTGTTCTTGCACTGTAATATAATAATCTTATTTTCATTTAAGTTTGCACTTCAAAATGTCTATCCAGCAACCTTTTACTGATATCTGTTTTTAAGATCTTTCAACATTCAAAAGTCATCCCTGTGTAAATGTTTTCTTTAAAATTTTGTTACACAGTGAAGTTTCTTTGTGCAGTTGATAAAACAGAAAACCAGACATGATAACTGCCTTAACTGGATGCCAAAATACTGTGACATGAATGGTAGATAGAAATGTGATAATTCACTTCAACCAGCTATTCATTATTTTTTTTTAAAATCTTAAACATTTTTTCCTTTTTTTAACATTTTGTACATATTTGTATGAATGAAGCTTTTCTCCTTTTTTCTATTGTGTTACTTTCACTTACTATAATGCTAACAATGCCTCTTATTGAGATATAAAACTACAACACTGTAAACGACTTTGGATGCCAAAATCGTAATTGGAATTTACTGTATGGCAGTACAAATATAGAAACAGGCCATTATCTGTCTCAAAGAGGGTGTTGTGTGTGGTAATGGTGGCTGTGGGTCTCATTTAGTGTGGTCCTATCAGCAGATATGTTTTCATGAAGCAATTAAAGATTCAGACTACAAAAAGAACATTAAAGGGAATCTGAAAAAAAACATCAAAGAAATAATACAAGAAATACAAGAACCCTCAATTTTGTATTGCTGAAGTGTTAATTTGTTATAGAGTTGCACATAAAATTAACATTAAATTATGCCTAAATACCTTCAATAAATGTTTAATAAATGAAAGATTTAAAGGATAACAAGAGAAATAACCATACTAAAAAAACAACTACTGTACCTTCTTATGCATTTATACCAGGGTATTAAATTTCATTTAGACTTATGCTTGCTTTAAGGTAACTTTTCATATTCCATAAGTTCAAATGAATATTAAATGGGTTAATGAAGTCAAAATTGTATTTCCAGTTCATTACATTTATTTATTGAAAAAAGCATTCATTTAGGTAAACATTAATTAAAGATACTAAGATCTAAAGTTTGATTTACCAACGATGTATACAATGCTGATTAACAGTGTCTAAGCATGAGGAATTGTGCACTAATAGAAAATGACAATCTTGTCATGGTTATTGATGCTAATTTGATAAGAAAACTGAAAAGGTAAGACACTCCTATCATTTTAAAATGAGCAATATTCTGTTAGATATGTATTTTGTACTCCCGAATACTAT
Source organism: Lepisosteus platostomus (assembly GCF_059453375.1). Taxonomy (NCBI): domain Eukaryota; kingdom Metazoa; phylum Chordata; class Actinopteri; order Semionotiformes; family Lepisosteidae; genus Lepisosteus; species Lepisosteus platostomus. Next base: position 11,118,381 of record NC_142630.1, on the reverse strand, counting down.
TTTAAAGATTGCAATGATAGATGTTCTGCTGTATGAATGAGCTCATAGAACATCCTATCTAGTGTTATCATAACTCGCAAGAATGTAACTAAATAAATCAAGCTCAGACATCCTGAGAGCAAACCAGAAAGAATCTTACAAATCAAGCACTGCTGTCATGGACTTAGACTGAGATCCTGCTGTGGTTTCTGTTGATACTTCCCAAAAAACCCACTGGTGCAACCACACATTGCTGTTGGTTTTCAGTCACTCATAAAGTAGGGCATAAACTCAAGAGTGCCATGAGATGCTTGGCCTGAAAGTATCTTAATGAATGAGTTTTAATGTAGTGTTACTGTACTTCATGCAACGTTGGAAGACAAACAGGTGCAATTATCTTTACAGTCCAGAACTCCTAAACTACAGTACATAGATCTTACATTTAGCAATGTTACACTCGAACTGTTATAGCATAAGAATAGAAAAGAAATGTATAGATACAAAGTTTTTAGAATTCCATTTCAGTTTATGCCATCTCTAAATATGTTGTTGAATAGCTTGAATGAAATATATTATATTATATTGTCTTTTTAATATTAACCATTTTTTTATTGAACTATTCATCCATTATTAGAAAGCTGCTTATTATTCCTAGCATGGTTTGTGGCAACATGGAGCCAGACCCAGAATCACAGGGCACAAGGCAGGGCTATTCTTTTACTTATTCTACCTTTGTCATCAAATGATGATCTAATTACAGTTACTGTGGTAAAATATAGACTGTTGTATTTGGGAAAACTGATTTATATTCTGTGTCTTGAAGTCTAACATTAAATAGAAATAGATTTGTTTCTTTATACAAAAATCCAGGATCAGGCCATGTTATGTTTTGTAAACAAACCTTATACTTGCAATGTAGTAACTATTTAGATGTACAGAAGAAGGAAAATGCTGACTTGCAGTGCTGACCATTAAATAATTCTAGTTTTTATAAGATGCATTATTTCAATCTGGTACCAAATATCCCACACATTAAATAGTGCCAAGGCATGACATGAATAGAATACGCTAATTAAAATGATGCTTTATGTAATTTGGGGTATGACTGAGATCACAAATTAAGAAAATAATGGCAATAAATCGAGAATTCCTGGAACCATTTTGGGAAATAAAGTGAGTAAAGTATCATAATATAGAATGGTAGTGCATACTGTAACATTATACATTGCCTGGGGTGTTAAAGGTTTAAATGCATAATCAGCAATTTAATATCCCCTTACATTTACTTTAGTAAAAAAAGATCTCTCTCAGATTTTTCATCATTTTATTTCTCTAAAATGCATTAATTTGAAGTACAATGCAGTTTTATTTTATTTTCATTCATTTTTAAGCACAACAAACCTTTGTATTTGTAAGTGAGAGCTTGGTCTTTCATCATAATACTTAACCTAAATTCACCATTGTACACATCTTTTGTCAAGCTACTGAATACCTAGTGAAAGGTAAGAAGCTTCATGTGATAACACTAAACTGCTTTGTTGTCAGTTCATATTTACTCTAAGGACCAAATGAGATAACGCTTTTCATTCACAATAAGGTGCCCTCCAATGAGGTCATAAACTATCATTGTCTGGATGGTGACAAAATTACATAAAAAGGTTTAAAACCTTGAAAATTAAATATAATTGACAGTACAGCATTTATATGGAAGGATCTCCAAAGTGTGTTTGGTTTAGTTTATTATTTCAACGCTCATGAGCTTGGGAAGACATGTCTCCTCATGTTTTCAAAGCAAATCACACACCTACTGTACTAAGGAGAGTTAAATGTTTAACTACAACCACTTCTGAAAGCACTGTTTATTTCAACATGTGGGATTATTTGTAAAGTCCAAACCTCATCACAAAACAAGTAGTAGCAAGCTCAATGAACGTATTAAATTGTAGGACACCCAAATCACAAAAGCAGGTCTTCAAACAGCTATCAATATTTGATAGCTATTTAGAAATAGAAATATGTGGAAATTTTATTTTTATTTATTTTTACTTTTGTTTCAGATATTTTTTACCTCTTTCCTTCATTATTTATTCAACAATTCCACCTTGCACAAACTGTTCTTAAATTAAGTGAATGACCTTTTGCACACATCTGTGTCAATTTATGCATATCTGAATTAAGTACAATGTATTGTATGCTTCTTCTACAGCATTAAGTTTTTAAACCTTTAAAATTGAAATTTTAAAGATTAAATCTTGAATTGTACACATATAAAAACAACCAAGTGGAGTGTTGGAGCTTCCTGAACAAATTGAATTTACATGTCATATGATATGGATGAAATAGAAAGTGATCATGGTGGTTAAGCTCAGGCAAATGTTTGCTATTGCTTCTAAGGGAAGTTGAGACAAAACAGTGCATATACATTTAACTTCAACAGAAATTGTATTTCTATAAACATAACAAACTTTAATCTAAGCAGTTTGCTGTTATTTGCTGTCTCTTTAAGTTACTCTTTTTAAGTTTATTGTTCGAGTCCAGTACTGTACATTAAATATTTGCTAGAAATTGTTCTAGCAAGAAATAAGGGAAGTTCTAAATTAAGAATAATAAACTATTCTGTTACAATATGTTTGGGTGTACTTGGAATTTCATTTTATTGTATTTAGAAGTAAGTTTTAAATTGTATATTTTATACACTTATTTAGGCATTAAAAGGTCTATAAACCTATAAATACAATATTAAAATGATTTTACATTTCATTGCTTACTACATAGGATTTTTTTTAATCTGAGCGTGGTCTTTGAATAATTGCATTCTGCAGAGCAGGTTTAAATTATTTGTAAATATAAACTGTTATTTTGGAGGCATAAGATAAATGATCTTCCTTAAAGGATCAAATGTACTGCATCACAGGATGTGACCATCCTTTCAGAAAACATTGTTTTAATGTATACAGATTAATATACTGTCGTTGTCTTGAATTTGTTTTTGAACATGCGTATATTTTGGAATGGAATGGCTTTATAATTAAATCAGTGTCATCTATGCTGAAGGGCATTGTCTCATCCTATAACATTCAGAAACAACAGGTGGGTTTTGCTCCTGCACTTTCAGTCATATGTTTACATTTGTAAATTACTCTAAATTGCCCTCCATAATTTTTGGAAAATGACCAATTCTGTTAAAATCATTTGGGGATCCTTATGAGCAAGTAAAGATATTTGATATTATATTAATAGGTTCAGGAGCAAAGGATCAGGAAAGACTTCTACTGTAAATAATGTCCACACCTGAAGAAGGCTTCACAGCTGAAAAGTTGTGTTTTCTCTCTTCTCTTTTCAGCATGGAATAAATCTATTACTTGTTCTTTTTCAGACTACGCATGCTGAAGCAGCTCCCCACCCGAACAATGTCACACCATTGAAGTGAACTGTATATCAATTGGTTGAAGCAAAAAATAAAAGATATCCTTTTAACAACAATCAATTAAGTATCAATTCTAAAAGCAGGTTTGGCACATATAATATAACTATGTTGATGTAAACTGGTGATACAATCGATGATGGTTTAAGTCATTTGTGTTTTGGTGTTAAATACTTTAACTGTATTGGTGTATCAGATGGCTTCTCTTTTATACTGTACTTCAGATTACACGCAAGCATTGTTCCTTTAAAGCCACATTTACAAGATCCAGATTTTTGTGTGAACTAAATTCTAAATAACTAAATAAGTAAAACTTATTTATTCAACTAAGGAAATTTGTTACATAATGCTAAGCTCAAAATTGATACTGAAGTAAAAGTATTAACACTTCTACCTTTGGTTAAAAAATCCTCTTCTATATGAGGTAGTATATAGTAACAGCAGTATACTTTTAATTGAAACCCAACATAATTGCTCCCACCTTCCAAAATATGTATGTGATAAAATGCATCTATTTACAAACCGGCTAACAAGCTTTCATGACAAGAAAAAATAAAAAAAGAAACAAATGTGATTCAAGTAAGCAAGAAACTCCCTTTCAACATATTGTATATATTTACAGAACATTTTTGTTAAACCACTGAAAGTATACAAAAGGCCAATCTTTTAGCTCAAGCCAGATGACAAAAGTGTTTAACTAATTATTTCTGTAGTTCCATGCTTTATTCATTATTGAACATAAAAAAGAACACCCTGAGACAAATTATTGATTTTATGTTTTAAATTTGTTTCTTGTAAAGACAGCAGATGAAAATAACAAAAGCAATTGAAAGACATATCTCAACAGGGTACAGTAGATATGGGGAAATGAAAACCGATTCTTATGGGGAAGTTTTGGCTTCCAAAAAAAAAATTCCAGTTGGAAGAAACTGGGTGTTACACACTGTGCTATGAGAATCATTTTTCAGTATTTAATTTGAGGTTTCTGCAGACAATTTTTACACAGCCTTGTCTAAGAAAACACTGCTAAGGAAAACACAGATGAAACTGTGAACCAGAGAAACAGGCAGAAAGGCCACTGAATATTCACTCTGTTCAAAGGACACCTGCAGACATCCACTGTGTATTCTCAGTGTGCCCGTCATGACTCAAACCCACACAAATCAATAGTAAGGCGCTCTGTCCTTCACGAGAATGCTTTAGCTAGTTCTTGATCCATTTAAAGCCTATTCAACCTGCTGAGCTGCTGTAACCATTTCTCTAGAGGTACACATGATGATCTTTTCAGTACATAAGCAATGCTACAAAGCGGCCCTGTTTCCATGCCAGGGGCATTTGGAAGGAATACTCCATTGGAGAGAAAGAGTGATAACACACCATTCTTCTTGTACCAGCAGTAAAACATGAGATTTGGCATCTCAAATGTATTTTTACAATAGCTGTACACCTTTTCGTTGGCCTCACTGCACAAACAATTTTAAAGTGCAGAATTCTCGTATGTGAACAATGTTCAGAAAAACTTAGTTATTATGTTTGCCTTTCTTGTACCAAGACAAAAATTGTTTTAATTACAGTTTTAATTAAGTAATCATTTTAATCTTATCATAACCTTTTATCCACACAATTATAGAATTTTCTGAGTCTAAAATATTGTTCACTTTAAGGAGGAAACTGACAACAAAATAAAAAAAATGTATTACGTGGTAAAGGCAGGAAGAATGGAAGGAATGTTTATCCAAGGAAAGTCATAATGATGGGTTGGTACAAATTTCAGGCAGGTGCCATTACTGTAATATGACAGCAGTCTGTGAGAGTGCGATGATTCCAAGGCAGGAACTGGAATCCAGGCGCAGGCTGGTGTACAGCGAGACGAGGAAAACAGGTGGAGATAAGCAGGGAGCAGAAGAAAGAAAATTTGCAGCAGAGTTCAAAGGAGTATCCAAAACAGTCCCTCAGGCAGGTGAGGTATGTAGCCGGATAGTCACAAAGACAACAAGCCATGGAGGATCTGGCAACTCGGTTGGGAAACTAAGCAAGGGGTTGGGACACAACAAGCTAGACAAGGTGAAAGCAAAGCATAGCCGTGCATGGCAGTGCGAACTGAGACTGGAGAAAACCCAGTGACAGAACCCTGAGCAAGGCTGCAGTCAGGACTTAAATATCACAGTAGCTAACTAGATAACTGCCTGTTAATTAGTGGCATGGGGTACTGATAAGCCCCAGTGTCTGTACCAAACCGCGTGGAGACACAAGGGTACAGGGGTACCCTCTTCTATTTTTGATGCTCACCTTGTCTTCACACTTGAAAGGGGTTTCACCTGTATACCTGCTAGCAATGAGTAAATACCAAACATTTATGTTCATACTTCATGTTATGTAAAAAGATATGACAATCATTATACTTTTTTTGTATGTCCTGATGCAGGAAAAGTGCTGAGTTTATCTTGTCAATAAACTAATTTTTGAATGTGAAATCTTTGGAAAACAGAATGCTCTGACAAAGGTCTTACCAGCTTTTTGTGGCATCTTCACTTCATTAAAGTACAACTTCTGCAAATTGCAGTGTTTTATTAATTCTCCAATGCACCTATAGATAAAGTGTGTAAATGCTATACTTCTCTTTGAAGTGTCATGTCTTCCCTTCATGCGTTTGTCCCTTCATGTTTATGTGCCCTGCAATGGACAGCCTTCCAGACTAGGATGTAGTTCTGCATGGTGCCCATTGCTTCCTGGACAGTCCCTGCTTAGGGTTTCAGTGACCTGTACTGGGAATAAGATGTTTTCTGATGATTGTTGGGTGTACAATTTAAGTGCACATTTCCTTTAATATGTTAATATGTTGTTTGTATGTAACATGCAAAGAAGAAGAAAGAATGATTTTTTGTTTAGATCCCTACAAAAACATTCCTGCTTCCTACAAGAATAAATATAAACACAAATACATTATATGAGTTGGAAGATGGAGGTTCCATGTTACAAAATACCTTATTTCCAAATTTGTACATTCTGTTAAGTTCTAAAAATATTGAGACATATTTGCAAATAAAATGAAAATGACTAAACTACGAGAATGGGATGAATGTGCAAGAACATAATGTAAATCTCAGGGGTTATTATTATTTACATATTTCTATAGTAGGTATTAGTAATACATTTTCAACTAAAAGAGAATGACAGTCCATTCTGTGGCAGCCTGTTGTCTGTGGCAGAACACTGGATCATCTGGTTCAAACCCATGGGAACAAAGGATATAACTGCACATCGAGGGCACCACACTCCAGAATCCAACCTACTGTAGGTCCCAAACATTGTTAGGCAATAAGGCTGTCACACTGCTGCGGTGCCCTTGAAAGAATCTTTATTTCTGATTATTTGTGAAAAGCTGTATCAGCTCAAACAGCAATACTCCATTACCAAAGTTTTGTTAATAACACTGAATTTCACTTAAAAACATATTTACTTTGGAATTGTTTTATTTCGACAAAGCTAATATGTTTAAATGTAATGAAGCTGAAATTTTGGTTCAATCCAAAATGACGGTCATCATTTTGACAGTAAGGAAAAAAGCATACTCACAAAGAACAGAGCACTTGGTGTTTTTTGTATCAACATACAAAACTGCATGCACATGCCACAGCTTCTTTGGCAGGGTTGCCAGATGTGTTTGCATGTGAATTATGTTCATAGAAATGCACTACTTTCTGATATCTACTTATTAAAAGTAAATAAGTAAACAATACCAACAACCCATTATCTGTAAACCCAGCTGTTCTGGAAATACCATAATCCAAGTATACAAACTACACAAGGCAATACTATCATGTAACTGTGCTTGCCAACTATTTATTTGACCCATAACTATAACCAAAGTAAATCTTTGTGAGAAAGGAAGCTATACTTTTTCCTTATTTTTGGAAGCAAAGGAAACACTGCAGCCTGTCACTCTACAAAGATGAGATGCGTCTGTTGTTCACAGACACATTTGAAAAAAAAAAATCTCAGACCAAGCATCTTGTTTTAGAAAGTGGTACTGCCCTGGTGCAAAGGCATCTCTCTTATAGACCACAGGATACACGAAAGAAGTATATTTTTTTTCCAGACCAGTCTCTAATTATGCCAGAAGATATTGATTAGACTAGCGGCCACTACTTCCATTGAAAGCACATGTTGGAGTGGTTAACACCACAAGGGAGTCTCCTTTAAAGAAGATCATCTTGTACTTCTCTGTTGCTCAGTTCTGGATGAACCAAATGTCTGAAGAGTGGGTGATTATTATACTAGAACAATACATGTGAATGACAATGCATATGATGAAGATTGCCACTTCAAAAACATTAGACTTAGACTGACATTGTAACATGTGGACAGAAAAAGCACAAGTTTGCATTGATCTTTGTCTTTCTAACTACAGCAGAATTACTTACTGTAAGTTCTATAAATCTGCCTTATTTATGTAGGGACAAATAATTCACAGTTCTTAACTTAGGCAGTTTCTGTTTAAATTGCATTGCATTGAAACAATAGCCTACCAAATTGAATATATATTTTGACCATGCTTTTAATGGATTTTTTGAGGGGGTCTTTTTGTTCATACAAAGTTCAAACCTGATTTGTTTATACAAAGTCAAGTCACAAATGTACTGTGTTGAATTTAAAAAACCAATGGAATGCACTCTGATAAGAATTTGGTGAAGTTCCAAAAAGAAGGAAGATAAAGAAAGACCACGAGTATACTGTAGGGTGTCCTTTAGATACGATCAAGCTTCAGCATGTAAAGCATGCTGCTAATGATTTGTCATCAATATGCTTTTTAGTTTAGCTATATTTGTTAGATGGAAGTAGAAAGCTTTAAGGAGTACCTCAACATCTTGATTACATTTTAGTAAAGATTCATCAAGCCCACTAGATTCCTTACAACTGATTTCAGTTGAGACTCACTCAATGATTCACTTAATTTTTTAAGAAAACGGGAAACATGTAACCTTATGGTTCTCATGGCTATAAATGAGTCTCAGAGATGGCAATGCTCCTGTTTATTTAACTGAATTAGGTCAGAAAAAAATGGTTACCTCTACAGTTTAAGATGTGAGTCTAGTGGTTCCTCTGAAAGAGAAGTAAGCTTTAGTGTCAACAGTGTGGAAATGGAAATTAAAATGTTTGTACAGTAAAATAGTTTGCAAATAAAATTGTCAACACATAGAAATGTGAAACAATATCAGCCTCAAAAATGATCTTTCAGGTACTTCAGAATTAGTGGGCTTCACAGTGGAGCTAGCTCCATTAGATTGAAAATGTAAAGTTGAATTCAAAATAATGACTCTTAAACTAAATGTTCTAAGATTTTGAAGAGTTTTAAGGGTAAGATAAGTTACAGCAGATGTCAGTAAAAACTAGATTTGGACCTGAGAACTCTTTTGGTGGAAGTATTTTGGCATCAATTACAGTTGCTTATATTTTTGGCAAGGCACATTGCACACCATCTTGGTAAGTTACAAGTTTTTGCTAAAGCTCTCTCAAAGCGCTTGGTGATTGCTTATGGACACAGGTTGTAAATCTTTTCACAGATTCTCAATAGGATTTCAATCAGGACTTTGATACAGACACTTTCTTATTTTTAATGCACTTCAGTGTAGCTTTGGACTAGTGCTTAGGTCATTGTCCTGCTGTAAAGTGAAATTTCATCACAGTATTTAGCAGACTAAAACAGACTTTATTGTAATATTTGCCTTTGGTTTACTCCATCTTATTTTCCTAACAAGCTTTTCAGTCCCACCTGAGAAGTAGCATCCATATAGCATGATGCTGCCACCATCAAGCTTGAATACAGGGATGGTGTTGACTCTTGGATATGTGCTGTGTTTGGTCTACATCAAACATAACATTTGGCATTTAGACCATAACGTTTCAATTTGGTCTCATCTGATCACACCTTTTGCCACATTTTTGCAGGATCACTGAGGTGTCTTATTGCAAACTGATGGAGATGGAGACATCTCCACTGAGGTGGAGATGGACGCCTCTCATTTTCCTTATTGCTCAGTTGCTTACTATGGACAGACTAATTTAGATAGTGTCTGGGCTGTGTAATACACCTTTTCTGATGATTAAGTTGACTGTGCTTACAGGGCTTTTCAGAGACTTCAATATACTGTATTTGAGATTCATCTCCTGATCTGTGCTTTTCAATTACTTTATCCCTGACTTTCTTTGAAAGTACCTTTGTCTTCGTGGTTGGTGTTTTGCTTGGAATTCATTACTTGATCAAGGAACCTATCTGAGATAAATATTTTTATTCTGAAATCATAAGAGCTACTTTTTATCGCATGCCGACAGAGGCCAGAGATTTACAGTAGGTTCACCAGTGCTAAGGGTTTGAATATTTTACTTATGTTATCAAACCTTTCCATTTTTCATTCAGATTAGTTATCTATTTAGTTCTTTTTGTTTGATAAATATTAATTGTTACAGAGTATCTTGACTGCAAAATTTAAAGCAATACATTGTGAAAACTGTGCAAGGGTCTGAATACTTTTGCAAAACACTGCATATTACAATACTGTATGTAAAAATAACGTGGCACAACCTGCCTGTATGCACAAAATGTAGAAAGGAAAAATACTATGACATATCACCACCACTTCACCCTGTAATATTTAATAGTGGAAAATAAAACTATTTTTTCCCCACTGATACTTATAACATTATAATCAAGCTTTTATGAATTCCTCCCAATGAATCATGTCTCCATGATTCAAAATTATATGTAATTATAAGAGACAAAGTAACGATAGCATTTTAGTTTTGTGAATTACTAATCTTAACATCCAACCATTTATTCTTTGATTTGTTTATATTTTTATCTATTATTAAGTCTGGAACTGGTAATGGAATTATGTGACTAACCAAATAATAAATGATATTCAATTTGATTTTTAAAGCCCAATCAAAATGAACACAAGCCAGTTTAGTGGCTAAATTACCACAGTAATCATTCTCTTTTTCAGGGGAAGAAAAATGATGAATTAGGATTAAAAAAACAGCTTTCACAATATTTTATGTTCCAATTATTTTATTATTTCAAGGAGGATGTAGTGGTGTAAAGTTTTGTCTTTACAGAGAAATTGCTTATTTTAAATTATATGTATATGTGCCATATCTTTTTTATCCAGATATGTAGGTTAAAAAAGTAATTTTTCATTTTACACAGCATCTGGTGTAATTAAAAAAAACATTACACAACTACAGTTATAACATCTTAAGACATATCTAGGTTTTTTGATAAAAATGGTTCTTTTTTTCCCAAGTGATTCTTTTGTGGAAATTCTGTGAGAACATGCAATTCTAAGGATACATTTTACTCGATTTGAGTTCACAGATGCTTTTACTGAATGTTTGTAGTATAAACCCTTTTACAAATTTCTTTAAATTTTTATAAATATCTAGACATTTCTGTATGACTGGATATACAATGTACTGTATGAGTTGGAATTAACCCAAAACCCCAGACTGCTAAATAAAGCATTTGCTATGATATGCGTTTTCTTCATGCACATTGGTTTACCAAAATAGTGTTGGCTGATGGATAATTAGGGGTAATGTAGATTGAACTTTGCAATATTAAAGGTTGGTTTTAGAGATGAATAAGGTATATTTGAAGAAATTCATGTTGCATGGTTTATTTTTTTTATTATCATGTTGTGCAAATGGTTGTGAGAGACAAAAAAAAAAGTTACCCAGCCATTTTTCTGAAGCTGAAAGTTTGTTTTTTCCTGTGGTGTGAGTGCATAAAACAAGGTAGACAGGTTGAATATTTCAATAACATGCTAGCTTACACTCATAGAATGAAAGCAGAAAGGTTTTCAAATTTTTGAAAATTCTGATTATATAACATACATGAGCAATAACTTGTGAAGCCTGACAATTTTAGTACAGTACATGCAATGTAGCATTGCTACAGTGTTTGACATGCTTCATCCAATTCAGGGTCATGGAGGATGGAGCCTATTTCACAAGGCTGGGTACATCCTGTATGGGACGCCAGTCCATCACGGGGCTCACACAGACAGACATTCAACAGATCGCACCACAGGTCCAGAATTGAAACCAGGGCCCCAGAGCTGCAAAGCAGCAGTGCTAACCACTTTGCCACTATGCTGCCCTTACACAGAAGCAGTCATTAATTTATACAATAAAAACAATAAGAGATTAAGGTTTAGTCAACGTTAGAAGCAATTTAGACATATGCATACACTGTTTGGGCAAAATCAGCCAAGGAGCTGGTTTACAGAATGTTTCTGCCCTCTAGCATAGGTGCAGAGGAGATACAAAGAATATGTGTGTTGGAGAAAAAAATTCAAGTGTGGGCCAAGAGTCAGAAGTGACAAACCAGATATTAAGCAAAGAATATAAGGTCCAGGGGAGATGAAAGGAAACAATTAAAAGTAGGGGAAAGAAGAGAAGACTAAGGGTATCATGATAGACGTAAATAAAGAAAGCTTACATATCTACAGTTCTGAATAGCCATTTACAGTATGCAAAAAGGTTGCAGAATTGTTTTTTAAGAATTACTTAATGTTTGTAATTATTCTTTAAGCAAATTCCCAGGATTGAAAGTTTTGTGAGAAGGAGGGAGTAAGTTCCAAACTGCAGTTTTCTTGCAGAATATTAATTTTGACCATTGTATTTTTGGAAGTGGGGGAAAGGATTATGAAGCTGCATAATAAATTGAGTATTATGAGAGAGTCTGATTATGGAGTGTCTTGGGAGAAGGTTACAGATTGGTTGTGGAGAAAGGCTAGTTTAAATCTGGCAGTATTATTCACGATCAGGAGTGTACAAAAATTATCGAAGGTGCCTTAGAGAATAGTAGTTATGTGTCCAAGGGGAGGGATCAGCATGAGTGATATGGACTCAGCTGAAACGCTAAACTATTGATTCCAGGACTTCCTGAGTTGTTAGTTACAAAATAGGAAGACTGTATGATACATAAGATGAAATGATAGGATGTAAATGTTTAGAAAAAGATAAGTTCAGCTGTGGGTAGATTTTATTATAAACATATTTGTTTTATTTTGAAGGCATGATACATGTCTTAAGTTCACCCTAGCTGGCTATTTTATTGATTGAAAAAAAGTAAGGGACTGGACTTGTTTTTATATTAATTCATACAATATGATACAAAGCAACATTTTTGTGTATGTTTATATTTCATGTACCTTACCCACCCCTTAAGCAAAGTTTGTGCTCTCCAGTGTCGGTAGAAAACATTTATAATAGAAGATTACACAGATTCAGTGCAAATTACACCCTTTTCACAAAATGTTTAAACTATTGCAGTCGTATGCACATTCATTTTTCACTGTTATGAGGACCATGGCTTGAAAAAGTCCGACATGTGCTGAAGGATAGTTTTAAATGGTATCACCATTTACAAATAAAAGCTTGAGTCTACTATTCTCATGTCAGAGACCCCTGTCATAATTTGGTTACAAAAGAGGTAAAAACATTAGACAGGAGCACGGACATATCTTTAAGAGGACAGTCCTTTGATTGAAAACCGATTCGTTGACCTGCTTCACAATAGAACAGAAAACAACGTGCTGTTTTTGCCTCAGGTCAGTAATAAAATATCTACAGATAAAGAAAAGTAGAAAAAACCTTTAAGGACAAAGAAAAGTTCTTTTGTGTACTGTAAATATCACCAACAGGAGATTTACCATAAAGGAAGAGCAATAGACTGCAACAATAAACTAAATCTAAGTTGAGATGTAGAAATTTTGAAAAAGTCAAACTCAGCTACAGTGTTGGCAGTTGTCCAGAGAAGAGCCAGGTGCCTCTGCTGGATTCCATTCAAGTGGCCTGAGGGCCACCAACAGTGCATTTTCAGGTAGAGTTTTTGAGGCAGTTCTTGGTGTGCTCTAGTTCAGCTCTGTTTCAGCTTCTTAACAAGGATTCTCAGATGGGTTGGACTCAGGCCAAATAATATTGTCTAAACTGTGATTAAGGAGCTCAGAAAAGGAATGTGTCTGAGAAAGCACTTCTCACTGTTCTCACTTGTTCATTAATCTTGATACCTGGAAAAGGTGACTTGAATATTTTTCTATCTTTTTCTTAGCAACTTTAAAAAAGTTTGCGCATAGATTAGAACACGGAACAAAGAATTTATCAAACTACTTTTTGTCCGTAGGTTTAAATTTAAGGCTCCAGATGGCTTTGCAGAGCAGCTTACCTTATTTGAATTACAATTTGTTTGCAAATGTGAAACACCACAGGATAATATATGCTGCACTGTATTTCTATGAGATAGCACTCCTACACATCACACCTTGATAGATTTTAGATGTACAGTAAGCTGCAATTTGAATTAATTAAGGTGAAAGTTTTTTCTTCTGATACTTTACTTAATGTGTTCTGACATGATACCCAGAGCATGCTATGTTTGGTAATTAGGATCTAAATGAAAAGGCAACGCCCACATCCTGTTAAATGTAAATGTGCTTCATTGCAGAAAAATAAATCACCAAATGTGTATCATCAAATCATGCATGTTTCATTTTGACTTGTTTTCATGTGCATCTGTGAAAATATGATCTGGTTGTTTTCTTAATAACAGCAGAACATTTTGTATTCTCTGCAATACTTGCACATGTGCTTAGCAGGCTAACAGTCCATACCAGGAGGATTTGATCCTGGATTAAGAAGAAAATGTGTATGTGATTAGCTGTAGTCTTATCAGATCCAAATAAATTGTTCAATGCACACGTGTGTATTTGCTGATCTCCAATCATCTTCTCAGAAAGTCCTTTGCAATTATAAAATTGAGCTGTATTGTCCTTTTTGATAAGCAAATACAGTACATAAATGAATACAGCCGTCCCTGGTAAAGTAAACTGGAAACAATTATAGACAGACTCAAATCGGGGATTACACAATAATAACATTTATATAAAACTTAAATGGTACCTAATACAACATTATATTGGCATTCAACAATGTCAATGGTTGTCACATCAGTCACATCAGAGGGTCATACACTGCCTCTCGAATTACATAAGAAAAAGCACTTCCATTGTTGTGTTTTAAAGTTCTGACACTGGGGTTCCTGGGAAGGATATTTCAACAAGAGGAGCATAGATAGTTTAAGATTATTATGGCTTCCGATATCAGTACTCTCAAAAACTGGATTAGGTGATCCATCATTTTTATGCAAGAACTATTAGAATGTGTTAGTTGCATTGTATACCTACTTTTTTCTTTTAGATTATTATCTAATTATTTAAATATGTATTAATTTAAATCATTATATCCAATGCTGTACATATATAAAAAGGGCTGTTTAGTTAAATATTGCTTATAGTGTGGGACCGTTATTTCTTCTGTATAAGCTTTGACTTTCAAAGGCACAAACTAAAGTAGGTTTTTGATCCTATATAAGCTCACGCCAAAAAAACACAAAACAGTATATATAATATACTAATTCGTTTACACTATGCCTTTCAAAGGTATTCAATCCCCTGGAAAGGGGTTTCTCTGGGGGCTCTGGTTGCCTCCAACAGTCCAAAGACATACGTACTGGTAGGTTAATTGGCATTTGGGAAAACTGGCCCTGGTTTGTGCTCCACTGCGACCCTGAATTGGTTAAAGCAGTTAGAAAATGGAAGGCTGTGCATCGTACATCTAGACAGTACGTAGATCAGGCCACCTTTGTAAACTGATCAACTCGGGTAAGTACGAAACTGGTTGGGAATACCACTATGAAGCCAACAGTGATTGAAAGATTTACAAAGGTCTATTTGTGAGATTCAAAGTAATAGTAGGGCAAAAATGAACCCTTTTCTGAACAAAACACCTTAAATCTCATATGAGATATACAACAGACATGTGTCAAGGTTTTATTGTCAGCAGACAAACTTTTTGATCTAAGTGCTGCATCTGGCGCTGGTCCAACACGGCACATCATTCAGCCAGCACCACCCCAATTGTCACACATGATGGTGGCGGCTTCTCATTAGAAAATATTGGGAAGTGGGTTGAGACTGGAGGAAAAAAGATGGTGCAAAAATAACAGAAACCTTTAAGGGAATCCTGCTTGAGTCACCCAGGAACTTAAAAACTGGGTCATAGATCCACATTTCAGATGGACAAAGACATGAAGTACAAGGCCAAAGTCTTGTTGAAGTTGGTCTGACAGGAAGAGAATGAATGTTCTTGAGTGGCAAGGTCAAGGTCCTGACTTGAATTCAATAGAAATTTATGACAAGGCCTGATGAGTGCGGTCTATCAACAATCCCCAATGAACTTGTCAGAACTGAAGTAATTTTGCCAGTAAGAATGGATAAAATTCTACCACTCCACTGTGCAAAGCTGGCAGAGTATCCTGAAAATGTTGACAGCTGCAACTGCTGTCAAAGATTTTCACACCAGGTATTAAATTAGGTGGGTGAATACATTTCAAATTGTATATCTTCGTTGTAGGTTTTGCTGACATCAAGCTTCCTTCACATACTGTATAACAGTGTGTCACTTGAGCATTACAGTTTTGAATAAAGTTGCTCATTTGAAAAACATATATTACTTATAATTCATCAAATGTTAAGTTAGTGAGGATGTGAATACTTTTTCAAGGAACTGTATTTGTATTATGTATGAAACATAATGAATATGCTTACAAAAATTACCCTTGTATGTACATCTACAGTACTATATGCAGATACTTTTATACAGTACTGTATGTTCTAAAGCCAATTTCTTCAAAACCTGACAAAATAGCCCAGCTCTTGTATTATTCTCAAGATGAGGGCCAGGCTAAGAAAACCCATTTTATAATCCCCACAATATAGTTTTTCATTAATCTTATGGTTACAGATGTTTGTGTCTGTTTCAAAACCACACTTCTCTGATCTAGGTTGTATAAATGAGAACACTGAGGAAGTAATAAGCAAATCCTTAAAGAAACTTCACACTGTTGACCTCTTAGAAGTAATTTGTTTATTGCTTTGCCAAGTTTCACGTTCTTTCTAGTACAGATTCCTAAACAAGGAGGTTTAAAGTAGGTGATATTTCAGCAAGAGAGAAAGCATTTTTTAAAGCCTCTTTAATGGAAGTTCTGCCATATCACTTGACCTCCATTTAGTACCATTAAGTATAATTATCCAGCAAAATGTTTTTTCTCTTATATAATGCAATTTGTAAGTATTTCTTCTTTTGTGGTACCTTAAGGAATCTGATCTTATTTGTTTATAGAGCTACAATCAAATTACTGAAAAAGTAAAGGAAGCTTTTATTTAGTACACAAGGTTACTATGTTTCAGGGCATTTTGGTCAAAAAGGCATTTTGAGAAAGCACTATTCAGAAAGAAATGTAACAGTGGGACAGTAGTCATGGGTCTGTACACAGTAATGCAGTAGACTTACGTGAAATGTCTGCGACTTATGTTATAATGTCACAATGTTAATTTGGAGAGGTTTCAAAGCCTTTAGGTTGAAGATCAGTTCTTGTTCCTTTTCTTTGTGTGAGACATGTGCTCCAGAACACTGACTCATAACACTGATTACCACTATTAGAGTGACAGGCAAGTTGCAGTAATCTGCTAATATCGTGAACGTTTCCTGTAAATTCTGATAAGTGGTAATCTAAACATCTTTTGGTTTTTCCAATGTACAGTATATTTGGTAGCAATTTTACAGATAAAGTAATCCTTTGAATGTTCATATAAAGGTCTGGAGAATGTCAACTGATGATTAAGGTCCCCTGTTTTTTGTGCAGAATTTGATGTATTTGCAGATGATGCATCTTGCCCTGTAGAACATTCTCTAGGGACAACTTTCACAATGTGATGTCACGTTGTACTTTTAGTTATTCATACTCTGAATTGCACAAACTTTGAGTTTCCAAGATACTTTACTTCTGTTTTGTTTGGAAGCATAGAGATTTTAAATATCATTCACGTTTTTATGTGAATAATAGGTTTTAAATCAAAGAAGCTGCAATAGAAGACGATTTCCACACTACAGTATAAAACATGTTTGCATGTTGTCCCTGATGCTTTCATTCAAGGGTTTAATTGATAAGAACAACTTCACCTAAATATTTTTAAACAGATCTAGAAACTTTGTCGTTCTTAAAGACAAAGACATATATGCCACTGTGGCAACCGCTAAACATATGTCTCAAAAATGTCTGGATGCCCAAAATAATCTACTAAAAATTGCAGAAACCAAAAAAAAATCCATGACCAAGACCTTATAGATACAACTAGAAATAAAATTACAAGGAAACAACAACCATAAATTAGTTGCAGATACAGAGAACCATGACTTAAAACTGGCAAAAAAGATTTACACTTGAAATGCCTCAGAAAAAATAACTACCAAAGCACATAAAATGTAGAATAAAAAAAACAACAGCAAAATATATTTAATTAAAAAATAAAAAGTCCAGGGTGAGATAGAAAAGACCACAGACACAAAATCTTACATACTGCAGTTTACACTTGGAAAACACTTGGAATATTGTATCCATTGTGACATATGTTTTCTTACCTTTGACAATTTCTGTAATATTCCATTTATTTTAATCTCTGTGTACATGTACATCAACAGTGCTTGACTTTCAAAAGGCATTGGAAGCAACAGTAAAAAAAGGCAGTTTATTATTCTACAAAAAAAAATTACTTATTGTACAGTACCAGTAGCTGGTTTTCAAGAGAGCACTTACTGCAGTTCTATTTCAACTGCATCTGAATGTAAATGTTAAGTAATATTGTATTTACTGAATTACCCATCGGATGAATAACCTTACTGCAATAGACTTAACAAGACACTAACTGACAACATTCTGACAGGACAAATGTTAAGTATTGATAACGTTCTGAAATGCTTTATCTGAAATGTAAATAAAAGGTGAAATCTGTTTAAAATTTATGGAGCTTGATGAAATACAGAATTGGGCACAGAATGTTGAGCTACCAAGGTTTTGTATTTGTTTTGAGGTTTTCTATCCTTCTGGGTCTTAATAAAATCAATGACCATATGCTTATCTGCATAGATAAATGTTTCCTGATTTATTAGGAGATACTCTAGATTTAATTTTGGCATCAGTACCGTATGTAGATCTCATATACAGCAAAGTACAGTATATCCCTAGAGGGTGAAGTGATGTGGGGAAACAGGATAGTAGACAGTAACCTGAAGAGTTGAAAAGACTGGGTGAAGGTAAAATTTAACTAATTGTTGACATATAATTACACGTTTGCTTGCTTTCTAGAGTACATTTAAATATTAACTCGACATAGATAGTCCACCTCAGCAATGTTCCAGACAGATTATCACAATTTGTCATTTATAAAGTTCCTTTCATCAGTGCTGCTTCACTTCGATTTCAGTTTTACAATACAAGATGAATTGCTTTGCTGTAGTTTTATAGAACGAGAGACTAACTGGCTATTAAATCATTATTTTACACCTGGGTATCAAAGGTCTTGCCTTTAAAACATGAAAATGCTGAGTTATATTTCTTGAATTCAGGATAAAAAGCACTTGGAAATTAACAAGTGTATTTGTATATCGGAGTGGAGAAGTATACAATTGGTCTGCCATTTTTTTCCATGGAGTTTGAACTTCATGGGAAAATCAATGCATTAATGTGAAACCTGTTGTGACTGACAGGGCATAGATGGCTGTTGTTTTAAAATGCTTTGCCTTTCACCCAATGAGAGATGGGGTTAGATGGAAAGGATTTGTGTGTGGGGGGATGGTGAAACTCACTTTACAAGAGGAATATTGTATAATGACATTAAAAAACAATACAATCTATATTCCTCAAAATCAAATGAATAATTCCGTCAGATTTAAAGTGGTTGGTGTCAGTCTTTATAGCAATGTGTTCATCAAAGAGCAGAAATGTATCAAATTAACTGAATTACATTTACATTTATTTTACTTTTGTTCTTTGGAAATGGGGGGTAATTAAACATTACGTCACTGCATTTTGGATTTTATTGAGGTACATTTCCTATGTGTTAAACCAGGTAAGGTTCCATTTTTATGATATTGAATGTGAATGCAAGAGCTCTAAAACACATTCTCTTAGTGTAATGTTTAACACCATTATTGCACTAATTCAGCATGAAAATGTAGTGTTAATCCATTAAAATTGTATTTTAAAAAGACCCTTTTGGGGAAAATGTTGCCATTGCAGAAATTTTCACAAAGTAAAAAAATGCCATGCAATTACAAAGGATTAATGTCCTTTTGGCTCACAGTTTTCAACACCTGTAATTAAACTGAAATAAGAAAGAGACACTAGCAGTGAAATGGTTAAGTGTGGAGTGAGATGCTGCAGAACCATTAACTGGCATTGATACTCTTTGTAGCTATACTTAGTTTTCAAACAGGTTCTCCAGAGCAGCTAAGTAACAGCTTTCCTAGTATCCAGGCCGTAAATAGAAGCCTGGGGCTATACTAAAGGTAACTGTTTACTTAATACTTTTAAAATTGATAATCTCTCTATCATCCACCTTAATGTTGCTACACAATGTGACGTGTCTTGGTTGTTGTGCGCATATATTGTATTTATGTATGCTATTTCAATTTATTTGCTTTGCATGGAATACACGATTTTAAAATTAAGACGTACTTACAGTAATCCTGAAGGTAGAAAAAGTTTTGAATAGTGCTGAGAAATATGCAATTCATATTTTTTAAGGGACAGGAGTCGGCAATCAACAAATTAGTTATACTGTACTTCCATTTTGTATGAAACCAATCGTTTTTTAGATAAATTTGAGTATACACTGAAATTTAACACCATGTGCTAAAGACGTGTACCTTTTAAATCGCTCCATATATTACTGCTTGTCCAAGATACATGTGTACGTACAATCTGAGAGATTTAAATACCCGTTTTAAACAATGATGCTCCGAAAAGTATTCATCAGGAAATTCATGATGTTTTCGCTGCGGGTTGCATTTAATGAATTTCCAGTACACCTCTCCGGGAATGGCTGGCGCTGATTGGTCCTTCAGAAAGGGTTACTGCTGCTGAACAGCATGAGCACGAGCCGACTGTCACTTTTCAGTAGTAGCAGAGCAAACTCTGCAGCTCAGTAGCCCTGCTACCTGATGCAGCAGTGTGTAACACAGCACTTTTCTTGCAATTAAATCCAATGGATTCAAACGCCTTCAAGTAAGAAACAAGCAAAGGCAAAACAAGTAAAATGTCCAGATTTTGCTTTCAGCGCTGTCGAGGGTTATTTTTGCATTTTTCAAGGCGAAGGTAACAGAAGACGTGCATGCATGACAAAAATGGATTGCCTTTTCCTGTTGATATGGACTTTGCATATTCCAATAGTAAGCTGCAGTTCAGTGAAGTTTTTGTCAACCCTGTGGTTTGGGAATGTTATGAAGGCAGGTGACCAATTCATTTTAGATCTTTATTTCTGTGTCTTTTATTCTTTTTTTGTCATTTCGTAGATTTACATATCTTTATTTTCAAATAATATTTGCAAATGAGTGAAATGTCGTGTCTTCACAAATCCCTGTGTGTTGTTTTGCAGATATTGCAGATTTGTTGCTCCTTTTCTGTCTCTTCTGAAACAGCAGCTTTAAGCAGTGAGAGCAGTGGACTGGATCATGGTTAGTACTTTTGCTTATTTTATTGCTAAACGTTTTCAGCAGCACGAGGGTGCAGGCAGGGATGCAGCTAGCGTATTGTATTACAAGAGGATATTTTAAAAACGTTATGCTACTATTGTTAAAATGCATAATAAAAACAAAATTATTAAACAATTTAGAAAATACCGATAACTCCGCTACCGACAGGGAAACAATCCCTGACGTTTATCCCCAAGGCATTTGACAATATTGAAAACAAAATGTGAAAATATTATGTATTACTTAATAATAATTAACTTACAGTAAGTGTGTAGTTATAAGACACTATTTCACCAGGTGATACGGAGCATATGGCACTGACCCTCAATCCTGCGTCTGCGGTGGTCAAACGCATCGACTGAAGGGATTCCCTGTAAAAGCAGTAGCTGGCGCCCGCTGCAAATCAGGTTTAGCTAACCAGCTGACACAGTTTGATTTATCAGTGACGGAACAAGTTAGAGTTCAGCTTTTAACTTTGCACTTAGCTATTCCTGTTCTGAATTTGCAATGATGAAGTAAGATGGCGTGTGTAATCAAAGAGGTTTGGAATATTAATTGTGCTGGTATAATTTAAATATTTTTTAAACTGGACTTAATTTAATAGTTAAAGGCTTAATATTGAAAACCCCGTACCCAACAAATACTGTACTTACTGACTTGCTACGAAAATCGATTTGATTAAAGTTGCTTAAGTATAGTCTACAACTGAAACTACTAGTAGTACTTTATTAATAACGAGACAGATAAACCGTATATAACATGCTTAATTCGGCATGGGTTTTCGTTTTTTTTTCTGTTTTTATCGACTGATCGTCTGTCAAGTAAGTTTTGAAAGATTCAGTATATAATGAATCCCCTGTAATACTGTGTCAATACTTCTATGATAGGGGACTTACACAAACCGAAAATAGCAAATACTAAACTTTTAAACTATTAGTGTAATTTGAATTATTAGGTAATGAAGTTCTGCATATACTGTATATTTCATTTCAGATTATGTTTTTGTGACACCTATAGAAGTAGACTCCATGGGACGGTACATCTCTCACGATATTTTGGAGAACAGCAGAAAGAGGAGATCTTTGCAGTCTGAGAAGGACTCGGTACACTACAAGCTGTCAGCATTTGGAACAGAGGTGCACTTAGACTTAAGACCCTCCAATGTGTTAGCAGATGGCTTCACAGTACAGACAGTCAGCAAAGAAGGCACTACACTACAAGAGCCTACTTTCAGCAATTGTTTTTATCAGGGATTTATCAGGAATCACAGTGCTTCTTCAGCAGCCATATCAACGTGTACAGGCCTGGTAAGTTTTCTCTCAGCTGGTTGTGGTTGGTGATGTCTTCGGCCATGATGACACTTACTGTAAGTTTCTTTAGAAATAAGAGTTATACTGAAGCCAATACGAAGCTCTACAAGAGAGTGTGTTTTAAGGTACCACATGTGCATTCAATCACTCCCACTCAACCACCAGCACTCTTATTAAAACAGTATTATCCTTTTGAAGCTTCCAGTCCTTAGTTTTCCAAAACCTTCTCTGCTTGTGTTTTAGGAGAGCTAACCTTTGATGCCGAATTATAGTTACCTTAAATATTTTTATGACAAAAGTTCCTGGCTACAATGTCTCTTTGTTGTTCTCACCCTTACATAAATGGAAGACTTCCATGGTAGGCAAAATCCTCAGCCACCCTGTTTATTTGATGATACACCTTTTTTTAAATTTCTTGTAGTACTCCTTGGTTTTAATTTGTGTGCAAGAACGCTAAAGCCTGTACCCGGTCATACATGTGTTTTTGTCCCCTTTTGAAATCTGTGCTGCCATCTGTGAAATGCTTAACAGAATGTGTGATATGTGAAATTAGGGGCTTCCAGGATATAGCGTCCTAAGTCAGTGTTCTACCAAAAAAAAATCCCAAATCTGTGAAACTAAGATGCAGGAGTAGAAACAGGATACACAGCTCTTTGTAAATATTTCTGAAGCTGTGGTTAAAGTTTGAGTCACACAAGTCATATGCCCACCTTGTACATTATACTGTGATGAAGCATACCTTGCAAATAGCCTCTATCTCCTTCTTTGCACCCTCTTCTTTTGTCTGCTGTTTGTCCTGCTTCCCTATCTGCCTTGTTCACTGCAATTAAACCAAAAGTGATGTTTCTCCTGCATGGTTGGCAGCACTAATCTTTTTATTGTCCCTTTCATTAGTGGTAGCTTCTTCACAATAAAACAGCAGTGACCCATTCTTTAAAACTACAGAACACCACAATGTGATTGGGAAGCAATTGCATTTGAATAGACTGGAAGAGCTCTTTGATCTATTTTTTTTTGGATGACCTAGAGGATTTGGCTATTCAGTTGTCTTCTGTATGTTGAATGTACACACACTCAATCTCGCTCAAGAAGGAAAACCTGCATGAAAAAATTGAGGCTATATTCTCCAATGTCACTTACAGTGAGTGAAACAGGAGAAAATAAAAATAAACACTGCCCTACCCTAACCTGTTTATCCCCACTTGCCATCTTTATTCACAAGAAGCTTTGGATTAAATGCAAATGGGAGCTTATGAGCCTGTGCAGTTACTTGGACACTTGAAGATAATTGTCCATTTGTTCTTCAAGAATGTTAATTTTTAATTTAAAGAACTTTTTTGTTGATGGCAGCAGCACTCCTAGGATATGCTTTGAAGCTATTGTTAGAGTTTGGTTTATACCATTCACACATAGAATTGAAGAACATCTCAAGAGCTCTTTAATCCATTATACAGAACCAGAGGTATAATAAATGGAGGGAATTTGACAATTCATGACCAGAACTAAATGGGTGGTAATTTGTGTTTCCCTATGTTAGTGGACATTCTAAAGTCTTATCTGTTTGAAAATTAGGACAGTCGAAACACCTATCTGATGTTGCTGAATTTCTGTGTTAGTTTTGTGAATTTAAAAGATTATGAACAGGCCGTCTTGTAGTTTGTTCAAGAGGTTTGTAGTTGGTGGTGGTGGCGGGGGGTCACAAGGGGCTTGTTCAGTTAAGTATTGAAATCCGTTAGCTTAAGATCACAGTCAATCTTCCATTAATCAGTATTAGGAGCCTTCTTAAAAAGCTTGATCTCGAATAAATCAGCATGGAAACTGGATTACCTCTAGGTCACAACTTTAGGATGTTAGAGGGACACTGGGTGGTATATTTGAATTGCTAGTTGGTTGCAACGATTTTACCTTTTCATTTTGTTTCAAAACAAAAGATTCTGCTTCACAGAATGAGACACCAATTTTTACCTCATTAATTATCTCATTAGATAACCTACTGGGTTACACAGTATTGTTAAACATTGAACGGTTTGATTACCCTTTATGAGATTCCTATGCGTGGACCAGCATGTCCAGTCATGATAAACATGCCCATGACCTTTCCCAAGCCCTCAGCTAGTCTATGCTCAGCAGCACAAAGTCATAGCCATGTCTTTTAAATTCTTCTCTCTGCTGAGCCATTTATTGAAGTGGCACAAGTTAATTTTCTGCCCCTACTCCGACCACTTTATGTCCTATCTTCTCTCTTTTATATATGCATTAGTTATATAGATTGATTTACATGAGGGTCCTCATTAAAATAGCAACCCATTCTTCTATGAGAACCAAATATGGCCATGCACCACCCTGTGCTGTTCAACACCCCATGCTGTTTCATTCACAAATCTGATGTAAAATGATACCATCTCATTAATATTAGGTTTGTTCTAGTATCACAATGTCAAAATATAAGTACAGTATCTGTTAAAGTGAGATCTCAGTGTTGAAGACTATGCAAATTTCTTCCTTCAAGTAACTTGAAGGGTAAAAACACAGATTTTGTAGTGGCATCACTTTAAGACACCAGTAGCACTAAATCTTCTGTTTCCCTGCTTATAGCCTTGACACAGATCATTATGTAGAAGTAACTTCCTGTACAATAGTAATGGAAAACATTGCTGACCCTACCTTAATGTTATTTTTTAACCTTTTATAATCTGAGTGTAAATTAAAAGTGCGCAAATAACAGATCACTTAAGATTATTTTTTAAAATTCAGTGATAAATTGGAAAGTCTCAGATCAATTGCTCAATTAATGGATAAGGTGGAAACAGTCTCAGTGTAGCCACTAATGATAATATAGTTTAAAGGTAATTCTTGTGGTTAAAAGGGCTTAGTTTGTTGAAACCCTTTTTACATTGATTATACTTTATTTTAAGAAATTCTCTCTAATTTCTTTCTTATCTTATTTCATACTAAAAAAGAAATGCACGGCTTTCTTAGAATTCCATTTTATGATGTTTAAGAAATTTCCTATTTTGTTCAGATATGTATTTAGGGATATAATAGATATTTGAATTAGAAGTTAGCATCACATTTAAAATGAGGGAAAATGAAAATGTCTTGTGATTTACATGGTTCCAGAAGTGGAAATTATGTAAAGAAAAGCCACTTGTAATGTCATAATTGTTATGACATATGGTTAATGGATAAAGACTTTAAAATGCTCACATGGCAAAATTACATTTAGATTTTAGGCAACACCAATTTTCTGATATCTGCAAATGGTATTCTTTGAAATCCAAAACAAGGCTGCCCCAAAATGACTTCTGTTCAGATTTTCCGAGCCAAACCACTGCTTTATTTCATATAACTATCAAAGTAAATTTCTAGTTATCGGCTAACATCCAGTGCTGTCAATTAGTCCATTTCTAATTAAAAAGTGATAATTTTACTTTGCATGCCTGCTGTTGAGACATTACAATTTTGAGCACAGCTGATGTGACATCACAGGTTTAAGGTGGTGACGTTCTTTCAAGTACCTTGCATCTTTTTCTTAACACAATTGCTCATATTTTATTATTGTGGTCGATAATTTTCTCTTTCACTTGCTTTGAAGTGGTTGTACATTATCTAATGTTGTGTTTTAAAGACAAATGTGTATTAATTTTATAAAGTATTTAACCCCCTGATAGCCTAAAATCAGTCTTGGATGATTGCATTTTGGTGCTGTGTTTCTCAGGGTAGAGTTTGTGATTGCCTCTCTATGAGCAGAAGGCTGAGGTGTGTCACTTACACCTTTTCTGCCAGTGAACATTTGGCTTTCAGCTGCCCAAGCAAGATGTGTTTATTCAGCTCTTGGGATTTGTTTGTTGATGTTGCTAATGTGAAGTCTGGAATTCTTTCCTGAAACAGTTGCAGTTTCCTTTTTAGCAGGGTAGGTGATGGACAACCTGTTGTCAAGACATGCACTTTTCAGTCCTGGACATGTAAATGTTTTTCTCTTCTGAAAACATCTGCTATAAGGACATTTTGGGTAGTAAATCCTTTAATATAGGAATATAAAGCAAAATGTATTTTATTATTGCCAAAATCTTAACAAGAATGTACAATTCACTGTATAAGCTGTAAGCTGTTGCTGGTTTCATAATATTTCTGCTCTTTGACAAAATGATTCTATGATTAAGGCCCTAAGAAATTCATGGGTGGTGGGTGGTACTGATATACTTTCTTAAAGACCAGTGGTATCTTGCAGAACTTTCTATTGGAAAAAACATTAATACTCATTGTCTTATTGAACAACTTGGGCAGCCTGTTTGTGTATGATTCTGACACACCACCTTTTACTTGGGTTTAGGAGAAAAGCTTTAACAGAATAAGCTCAGTTATTTTTCTTGTTAGTTTTCTGCCATTCATAGATTTATATGTACAGTATTGTTCACATCAAGGGCAGAGTGTAGGTCACCTCACAATACAAGAAAAAACACAAGTGGAGCTTGTAATTGTTATTACAAAGTGCACAATAATGTCAAATGGTATTGGTAGAAAATAGTGTGTCTATTCAAAAAATGAAAAAAATCCCTTCATTGGCTCTTATTTTCTAAATAAGGTGTAACTTTCAATGTCTGGTTAACTCCTGTAGCCTTTTTTCAGGATTAAACTTAAAGTTGTACTCTTTCTCTTTGCCAATGACCAGCCCTGGAGAGTAAGTTGCCAACCTATAATCTACTGTAGTAATACTCTTCTTGTGGCCATACAGTTAAACATACAGTGGTGTGGCCAGAGCCTGTGCCCAACTACTTCGGTTTCCTGCTTTTATACAACTTCACAGCTGCAGAGCTTCAAGGCTTAAGCTCATAGTGACCACCTGCATTGCAGGACAAACCAGAATACAGATACTGTACAAATTCTTGCTGGTGCTCAATTCAGTTTTTCTAAAAATCAGCTGAAAGCCCAAACAGGACTGTAGGTTTTGAGATATCTACTGTATACTTGTCTTAATGGTCAGTTAATAGGAAACAGAATTCCATTTATATTTAGAATATACTGTAATACCATTCTTTCTGTTTGTAATACACGGCACATATGGAGTCCGATCAGTTACAGTATAAATTATGGATGAATGCTAAGGGCAATTCCCAACAGTTTGTGATAACAGGGATACAAAGAGCCCAAAGTAAAGACTAAAAAAGTCAAAGTAATAAACATCAAAAAAATAATAATAAATAAATACGTTTTTATGTAAAGAATTGTATTTACAATTTAAATTGTAAAATGACCACTACATTATGGAGATAACAAATATTTTCCATTATCCTCCACAATGTTGTGTTGATCATGTTGGGAGTGTTTAGAGTGTTGGAAAAGGTACCATTTCCTGATGCTGCCGCCTGCTGTCACTTCCTCCCTCGACAGTGTTTTTCCCTCCTGCTGTTAGAGTGCACCACACCTCATAGTCCTTTTAATAATAATAATTGCTTACACTTATATAGCGCTTTTCTGGACACTCCACTCAAAGCGCTTTACAGGTAATGGGGACTCCCCTCCACCACCACCAATGTGCAGCATCCACCTGGATGATGCGACGGCAGCCATAGTGCGCCAGAACGCTCACCACACATCAGCTATCAGTGGGGAGGAGAGCAGAGTAATGTAGCCAATTTATAGAGGGGGATTATTAGGAGGCCATGATTAGTAAGGGCCAATTGGAAATTTGGCCAGGACACCGGGGTTACACCCCTACTCTTTTCGAGAAGCGCCCTGGGATTTTTAATGACCACAGAGAGTCAGGACCTCGGTTTTACGTCTCATCCGAAGGACGGCGCCTGTTTACAGTATAGTGTCCCCATCACTATACTGGGGCATTAGGACCCACATGGACCGCAGGGTGAGCGCCCCCCGCTGGCCCCACTAACACCTCTTCCAGCAGCAACCTTAGTTTTTCCCAGGAGGTCTCCCATCCAGGTACTGACCAGGCTCACACCTGCTTAGCTTCAGTGGGTTGCCAGTTGTGAGTTGCAGGGTGATATGGCTGCTGGATACAATGCCAACCAATTGTACCACATAAATCATAAAGAGAGGCACTTAGAACTCTAGGATTGACCTGTAAATGCCACTGACCTGTGCTGTATAAAAAGGTGTTTTATAAAATACTTTCTGCCAGCGAAGGCTAACCGGTATCTTTCTTACCTTATGTTCATGGAAACTGACACATGGAATGTCTCATACCATAGAAGTCTAGAGCAGCAACTTAGAAAGAAATGGTCAGCTGTCTCTGACAAAGTAATCAGGTCATAGAGCAGTAGTCTTTGTACCTCAATCACAAAACAGCAGCTGAACTAGATGTACCCTGTCACTACTTAATGTTTTTCTCAGCAGGTGTCCTGTATTTCATCAGTAAATGCTACTCTTGCAATGCTACGTCTTTCCTTCATCCTGCTGTCATTCTTTGATACCAGTTTCCTCTGCCCACTCACATTCCCCCTCTATCATATTGACAAATGGTTCTTACAGGCATTACATTTTAAACCTGACCTGAACAAGTCTGGAAATGTCACTACAAACGTAGACTGATTTTCCACAGCTTATAAAATGCCTATGATATTGTTTGTAGAAACATAATTTAACGGTTTTGATCATAAAAGTCAGTGGATACTAAAATAATTAAAATATATAAAATTGGAGATAGACCTAACCCTGTCAGATAACAGAAATACTAATACATAGATCTCACCAAAACAAAGTGGTTTTCTGACATTTTGTTAAACCTAATCCAGGTAGCAGAGTTCTCTTGATTTATGATCATGAACATGTTCTTTTAATCCTGCTAAAGCACAGATGATCCTAGACTTAACATTGATTGAGGGGATATAGTATCTGTGTTTTATACTATGTTGTTTCAGTCTTTTAAGCTGAGACACATAAAAAGTCCTGGTTGAAAGATGGCAAATTCCTTTTACAGTTTGGAAAAGTTATGGTTCTACATTTTATCATGCTAACTGACAGTGTGGATGGTGACAAAACCAAAGAAAATTCTTGCCATTATGAGTTCTTCTTCTGTGGTCACATGATAACTACATTTAAATGTAGATGTGATTTAGAGCTTTATAATAACTAGGCTGGGCTTCTTTCAGGTTCTGTTATGACCTCCAAAGAAGAAACACACTTGCTAAACTGGAATATAATGGCATACACGGGTGTCTTAAAAGTAACTGCATACAGTAGTTTATATACAGTAAGGATGTAGTAGTGGTATTTTATGGACTCAAGGCAGCTAATGAACAATTGTTCACAGCCCACGTTTATACTGTACTCAGAATGTGTTGAGTAGAAAATAAACATTTGCACCTCATCAACAGTACAGTAGATGTTTGATTGAGCAGCTGCACACAGACTGCAGAGAAACAAATAGAAATTAGATCCACGAAGAAGCAGAAAGAAAAAAAAACATTTAGAAATATTGATTCTTCTTTCATCTGCAAAAAATACAATGCCTTGCAAAAGTATTCAAACTTGCACAATATGGTTGTATATTTTTGGCATATCTTTTACAATTTTGGGGTTACAGTTATTGATTTTAATTATTACTTATCCTGTTTGATTATTTCTGTAATCTTCTATTTTTAGAATCACCTATTATGTTCCCACTGTGTTTTTCTCCAGGTGCTCTGGTTTTCTCCCACAGTCCAAAAACATAGTGGTAGGTTAATTGGCTTCAGGGAAAATTGGCCCTCGTGTGAGTATGTGCATGTCTGGTGTCCCATCCAAGTCAGAGGGTACCATGCCTTGTCTCCATTGCTTGCCAAGATAGGCCCTGGCTCCTACGCAACCCTAATTTGGAAGAAGCAGTTAAAAATTGCTAGGTGGATAGTTAATAGCAGTGTTAATGTACCTTGTTTGTGAAAGGAGAAAGAACACAAAATTCCCATTCAGTTTAGCAGAGCAATATTTTTATTTGTACTGATGCCAGAAGTTAGAATTTCAAACTAGAACAACAGTTTCAGAAGGTGATGAGCAGGGGTGGTGAACAGAGGATTTATAAGATGCACATTATTGTAATTATTAATTATTCTATAAATATGAAATCAACACAAGCACATCTTCAGACAGAAGGTCTGTATCATTACAGTATATGGGTTCTATACAAACATCAGTAGATATGTGGATCTCTAATTTTAATATATAGCTAAATTTACTCTAGATGACTAATGGTACTACTGTATATCCTATTATTTTGGAGAGTTGAATAATGCTTAGTGGCGGCCTGATTGCTGTAAGTGACTAAGAGTTTTAGGAGGGAAAAATTCCTTTCATGCAACAGATAATTTGAAACATTACCTTCTAATCTATGAGACTATTATAGTGTACTTTTAACGAGATAACTAAAGGGTGCATCAAATGCAAAGTAAGACTATCAAGAAATAGCTGTCTAAAGGGTACAAGCGGTGTCTTTGAGTTCAGAAAGCACGCTGAATTACCTAATACCTTACTTTAAATGTTGACTTGTTAAACGTCTGTATTTTGCTGTGGGATTTGGCCTTGCATTTATCTGTTTTGGAGTCTCTCAGTCTGTAACAATCTTTCAAAGAGTTTCTCATTGACACACAACATCTATGCTTTGACGGTAAAATGAAAACATAACAAAAAAGCCAAAATAATTCAATTTTGAAACAATTTTAAATATATGTACTAAAATAGGGGACATGGTGGTACTGTATAGGGGTTAGCTTTACTGCCTTACACTGCTGGGCTCTTGGGTTTAATTCCAGCCCTGGGGTACTGTTTGTGTATGTTTTTTATGTTGGCCATGTGGTTGTGCAGGTTTCCTCTGGGTGCTATCGGTTTCCTCCCACAGTCCAAAAACATACTGGTAGGTTAATCGGCTTCTTGGAAAATCGGTCTTAGGTGTGAGCATGTACTGTATGTATTTGTGTCTCCATGTTGCCTGCAATAGACTGGCATCATATCCAGGGTTTACCCTGACTTGTGCTTGTTGCTTGCTGAGATATGCTCTGGTTCCCCCATGACCCAAAATTAGAAGAAACTAATTGAAGATGGATGGATGTACTAAAATTAAATGACATGGCATTTTATTTTGAGAAATGACTTTAAATGTCAAAACTTTGTATGCTGTTAAAAGAATCCATATTTTTAATGCTGTCTGAATTTCTTATTATGACTCTAGACAAAAGCACTTTATAGTTAGAATTTCTGCAGTCCACCCAAAACCAATCAAGCATACAATTGCTGAGAATATGTAATTGAGTTTTTAAGGCGATAAGATGATTCTCACATACATATTTAACCCCTTTTCTGTGGCCATTAATCAGTTCAGAAGCAAAAGTTAAGCTTGACAGAACTCACAAAATATGTGTAATCATTGCTTTCTCGATATGTTCGAAGTAGTTTAACTTTTGGTCAGAGTAAATGCATCTGTCTCTGTAAGTTCTCTCAGATATTGAATTTCAAGCCACAACTCACACAGTGATATGTTAAATTAACCATAAAGATGAAGAGCTTTTGAAATAAGTCAGGGATGAAGTGGTAGAGTATGGTTGAATGCCACAAATCAGGAGACAGAAAGAGGAAGCCAATTTATACAAGAAAATTTCCAAATCACTGATCATCATTAATGGCAAACTGGAAATACATTAGTGATGCTACTGTGAAGACAACTGCTACTTCGAAAGCTGGCCTACTGTATGTGGGCAAGCGGCAAAAAAGATGTCATTACTGAAATAGCAATGAAATGATACTGAAGACATGTGGCAGGCAATTTTGTGGTCACACAATACAAAAAGTAAACTTTCTGATGTAAATGCAAAGCATTATTACCCTACTGCAAAGCCTAGTTGTGGCAGCATCATGCCATGGGGTGCTTATTGTTCTTGTTTGCTCTTTTAGCCTTTCAGAGGAGGACATATCTTTAATGTTCAATGTGTGCTATATTGGTTGCTCTTTCTCTGGACTGAATACAGAGCTGCAGTAATTTTTTAAACTGTATTCAGGAATCTAAAATGAGGTCTTACTTACTATTGTAAACTAACATCTTTTAAATTATTTTTAAATATAAATTGTATATAGACATACAGTAAATTCTATACATTAACTGTATATCCAAACATTCTTATTTTTTTACATCCCCACATTGTTTACAAGCTTTAAATAATGTTCCAACATAAACACCAACAAGTCTTTTTTATACTCAGCCTCTTCACACTCAGTTTTTCCCATTTTATAACTGTAGTTTATATTTTTGTTACCTTAATGTAATGCACTGCACTGGTCCACATTAAGAGCTACCGGCTAGTTGTTTATCGAGTCCTGAATTCTATTGTAAGTCTTTTGGAATTTCATTTGCTGCTTCTACAGTGTTGAGTAATCCTTCTTTTTTCAGGTAAGTATAGTCTGTAAACTATACCAAAATGCAGATCATTAATAGAAATTAGGAAAAGCTGTATTCCTAACACACATCACTTTAGTACTCTGCGAATTACATCAACCCAATCAGAGCCTGCATTCTTCCCTTATCTTATTCTGTTTTCTATTAACCAATTTATCCATTTCTGCAGTCACACTATCTGCCAACTGTCTACAGAACAGAATTCAGAATTAATCCTTTATGGGGAACTCTGTTAAAAGTCTTCTGAAAATCTAAATACACCATATCATTTGCTCTTTGTCTGTTAACATGTTAGTTAAGGTTTACCCTCTATAACCTTCTGTATTACCTTCTAATGTTGACTGTCTCCTAGAACATTATTTCTATACAAATGACCCTCTACTGTAGCTTAGTTATGATCATCATTTTCAGAAACTTGCAAACAAGACTTAATGGTTTATGATTGCTTCAGATATGCAGTTCTTTTTATGGATGGGTAGTGCTCTAGCACTTTTCCAATCCATGTGTTTTATTCTTGTCTTGAAGGACTGTTGGATTTTTGCTGTTGGGTTATGAAAGGTTTGAGAGGCCTGTCTGCCTTTCCTCGTTTATCCCTCACAGTACTTGAGTTGTTGCTGTGAGCTGTGATGTACAGAAACATTGGCCAATTCTAGGCTGGCTGGGTGGGAAAAATGCTAAAAGATACGTCATGCTATAGAGCACATTAGTGGTGTTGGATACAAAACAATCTTCACTGGTTTAATCTAAACAATCTAGCTTTAATCTCAACAATCTTAATTGATTACTTACAGTAGATACCAAAATAAAATAGGCTTACTAAGATATTTATTGGGTTAGGTCCGGAAAACCTTTTTTTTTAGTTTTGTTCTAATACCCTGGCTTCTGAAACATCCAAAAGAGCCACATCACCACAGATGGAAGCGATTTCCTATGATTAACAAACAAAAGCACCTACATCTGTTAACTGCTGTGAAACGTTGTGAGATATTTTACAGTAAAGTTTGGTATGTCTGTGATACAAATAGAATACATGTGTGATAATTGTGCTCAGGAACAGAGTAATGTGTTAACAGCAGGCTTGGTTGTACTGTTAGCTCCTTCAGGATGTTGCTTAATGTCTGTGATTACTATATCATGAGAAATGTTTGGACTTACAGTATCATGCCATGCCACCACAGGAAGATGCTAATGAGGTCTGAGTTAATTGTCTTAGGGTTATCAAGAATACGAGCTTGTATAGCTAACAAGTAGTGTCTCTCTTTTCTGTGTCCCAGCTTGAGTGCATTCTGGATGATTTTGCTCCGGTTAATAGGTAGCATAAAAGTCTCATAAACACTAGCTTTGGAGCTAAACAATTTCTGAGCAAAACTGAAAAAAATCTTAACGTTTTAAAATAATTCATCTCATCCTGATTTCCCTTGGAATTACCGTTCTCTTTCATCCACTAATGGATCTGTTTAAGAATACCTGTGTCAAAACTGGATTTGTTTTAGCAATACAAAATATATTTATTTCTCACAAAATTATGCCCCTCCCTGAGTTATCAGTTTGGAATGGACAGTTGATTACCTGCAGCCATACATCAGACTGGGGTAATGTTATCAAAAAACATACCATGTTAGCCAGTTAGATTTATTTACCGGTCCTCTGCTACTTCACTGAGGAGAATTCTGATGAGGTTATCAACAGATGCTACCTGTCAGCTCTGTAATTCTGGAGTAATGGAGACTTACAGTATATACACAGAGGTGTATGTCATGTGTTTTGGAAATATGTACAGTAGGTTCTGTATTAAGCTACATATTAGGAACTACTGTATTGTTCCCCAACCCCAGAAGTTCTGGTACTCTTCGATGTGCAGTATCTCCGACAATGCCCGACAGCTGAGTTTTATATCAGTGATGACTGCAGTGAAGAAGGCTATTCTAAGGAGTTGGATAGTAAAAAGAGAATGTAAAAGAGCCTGCTGTTTTTTTTTCTTGTGTTTTCTTAAGATATTTACACGATATTCTGCTTTTAGAAAGATCGACAAATTGGCTACACTCAGTCTCCATTACTACATTGGTAACTTGGGACACTGCTATTAATAAAGTAGCTCAGATGATGTGATATTTCATGTCCAAGTATTTTTCTCCTCCTTTTTTCCTTGTTCTTTCTTTCTGCTTTGTTTTTGGCTAAAACACTATATTGTACATTGTGTATCTCTGAAAGATGTGTACATGTTTATTTTGTTCTGTAATTGCTTCTGTGTTTCCCATGAGGTTGGGGTATTAAATAAATAAAATAAATGTTAAAAAATGAAATAGGATAAGTAAGGAGGTTTCAAAAACAACAGAAAACAGATAAATGTAAGAACTTAGTCAAGTGATGTTGTGATTAAGGTAAAATACCCTACCAACATATATTAATTTTCAATTTTCAA
Source organism: Lepisosteus platostomus (assembly GCF_059453375.1). Classification (NCBI taxonomy): domain Eukaryota; kingdom Metazoa; phylum Chordata; class Actinopteri; order Semionotiformes; family Lepisosteidae; genus Lepisosteus; species Lepisosteus platostomus. The sequence continues at coordinate 11,083,216 of NC_142630.1, read as the reverse complement.
AAACAGATGACTAGCTATAGAAATTAAACCACATGAAAGAAAATTAAACAGGAAGATTACAAGAATGTGAAAAATTTGGACACCAGCCCCAGGTATTGCAGTGCGTATAGAACAACGCTGGATTCATTTGTGGACTATAAAAGTGCCTTAGTCATTAAATTACAGGAATAATCTTTCCTCTGTAATTAGATTATGGTAATAATAAGGAACCACAGTCATAGTGAGACATATTTATTGTCATAAAAGGAAGTATTCTCTATTATTGATCTTTATAATTACAAAGTATGTCAATAGTAAAGTTAACAGAAACCTATTAGTATAAGTTACCAGATTCAGATGCAATAAAGAAATGCAATAATATCTCACCTTTTTAATCTTTCGAACCAAAATTATTTAAGTACTGAAAATGAGAAGAAAGAAAACATTGTTAAAATCCAGTAAATCTTAAGGTGTGTTCCAGTTACACCATTATATCATATACTGTATAGTTTTGTACTTAGAAGTGTTAAGTTTTACATTAGATCTTTACTGTGACAATGTGATAAAATAACACTTATTAAACTGCACAGAGAATGTAAACCACTGATTTGCTAAATTTGTAAAGCTTTTTAAAATGAGCACTTTTATATCTAAATTGGTTTTCTTGGGAAATATCTAATATTCTTAAAAAGTATATGAACAATTTATCATAATGCATTGATACAATTCATCTTGCTATATCCATTAATCTGAAGCATACACATAAACAGTCAGGTTTTGCTATTGTCTAAATCTCAGTGAAGTAGTTTTACATTATTTTGTATTTATAGAACTTCCTCTTAAAATGTCTGTAAATTTGATTATCCTTAAAAAGTCTCTTTAAGAAGGAGCTATTGCTAATGGTAATATTGCTGTGAGACTTTACATCAGATTTCTGCCATCCTTTTTAAAATGTACTGTAACATTAGTTTCTTGAAGTTTTGTCATGGGGTCATTCTGAAGTGCTTTGAGACGTACAGTATCACTTGATTTACAGCACTACTGTTACTTGATTTTCATTAATATTGATCAGGCAATTCTAATTTCATTTGAGACATTGCATTAAAATGAATACTGTCAGATGTGAGGAAAGACATCTCTGGTGGGAGGCAGCCATCGCAGAACATGTTTTCACAACAACCTGTTTACCCCTACTTTTCCTTGACTCTTTTGTCTGTTTACTTTGTCATCTACAAGGCAGTAAATTTGTAAATGTGAAGAATTTCACTGATGGCTTTAAAAAACAAATAAATGAAATGCTTGCTGAAAAACTAGGCAGATTACAGTACGTAAACTTAGTGAGTAAACTAAGTGACTAATGGAGTGTGAAAAATTGGGCACAATTCTTTGTGGCTTTTAATGAAGTCGCAGAGTAGGCCAATAGTTATAAACAATAAATGAAATTTACCATTTGGAGTTTCTTTTTCACTGATCAACAATATAAATAATTGTTATTTGTTAAATTTTCTACCTGGTAGTTTCCTATTTGTTTTTGTTTCATAACCTCCAACTATTATACAGTGTGTTTCAAGAAAGTGTTTGCATGGTACAGTAACTCATACAGTATAGTTGGTTAGTGCTCCAGGACAAGGTTTAGTATTAGTTGCTTTGACGTTTAATTGATGTACATGTTTACCATTCTAAAAAATTGCTAACTTTAAAGCCTTGTTTTTAATATGTACTTATGGCTCATATATGCTTGTGATGTAAAATTAAATACATTAGCTACTGAGACTTAGTTGTTGTGATCTAATTCCTATACTAGATAAAGCGGTGGCATAGATATACAAGTACTGTATCTTTCTTCATTAGAAAATAATTATCTGTAGTAGTCATGCATGTCTTTATCATATGCTCTTTTACAAGGGAATGGAACAGATAATTTAAGTATTATATGCTGAGTTTATTATTTAAGGTATTTAAAGTAAACACACAATTATCAAGTTGTATACATTTGTTCCCTTAATGCTCTATCAAGTGACAAAAACCAGTACCCTTAAGCCTCAAATTCCCTTTATAAATTAGCCAAACTTTTCTTTCTGTAGCATGTAAAATCTTGTCAATTCTCTATCAACATACTTGAAAACTTGCTTGGCTTTAACCATGAAAAGCCATTATAAATTTTACAGAAACACCATTGCCACAAATAGAAGGATTCTCATTGCATACCAGATTAAAAATAATTAAATCAAAATCTGTATTTTAATTGTTTTTCCAAGATGTCCTGTGAAAGAATGAATATTTTCAACACAACAGTTTGGTACAGTACTGTAGCAGTGCCAGCTGGAACAAACCATTGCCATTCATTATCATAATAAGACAACATACAACAGAGGCAAAGCAAAAATGGAAATGTATTGCTTCCAGAACTGTCCTGGCAGTTTTATAAAGCTGACTAAATACTTCTGTCTTTGATTCACAGGGTACTGTGTATTAAATATACTATTAGACAGAGCCACTTGTTATAAGGCTTAATTAACTTTAACCCTTTCATAGCCTGCAAATTTCATAGCATAAGGATAGTGAATTTTCATTGTAAAGGGTTATTTTATCCGTCCATCCATTTTCTTTATCCAGTACATGGCTGCAGGGGAGTCAGAGCCTATCCTGCTAGGCAAGGCAAGATACACCCTGGACGTGTATCTTTTTTTTTACACCTTTTGTTTAAACGAATAAGGTGTTTGCGCTACAACCCAGTATTATTTCATGATCTAATATGATTGAATACAATCTTGGATTCTGACTATGGCTATGTCCCCATGTGTACCTGTTCAACAGTTATAGATTTTATTCTGCTGCATAACTTCTAACCTCAGCCTTCATTTATCACAGCTGAATGAAGCTCTTGACTTGCCCTTCTGATGCTGATATGTTTTAACTTGCAAAAACAAAAAAAAAATACTTTAGGGATTAAAAAACCCTGTGTACATTAGTGACGGGTTCTTAGACTGATGAAAAACAATATTGGTTCCTTTCAGTCAGCATGGTTTACATTTTCTCAGATACAGATCCCCTGAGATAGTATTTAAAACATGAAAACCCTTCTGTAACAGGCAAGTGTAAGCAGATACAGCTGTATATCTCCTCTGTTTGCTAATCAAATCGATATAGTCATTTTAACAGATGCTCAGATAACATGCTGTATGGTTGGATGATTAATAACTGTAGGGTAAATTGTGTCTTCATAGGTGGTTGAATTTCCTTGTTCAAGTTGTCCTTAACAGGTCTGTACTCAGAGAGTCTTTAAAGAAGGAGTTCTTAATTGAAGAACAAATGTAAAATTACTATAGGTCTTTCCGTTTTATGCCTTTTAGCTTTGAAGGAATGAAAGTAATGTCTGGAGCTTACTTTTTACACTTTCATCTTGAGTTTAGGAATGGTCATGAATCAATTCCATTGTTCTGCTTGTTTGAACTTAATACTATTGTACATTTAAGAATACTTCCTGTGTGTACATATACTGGATTCATGTCCAGTGTTTACAGACACAACCTCCTAACAGCTTTTTAAATGTTGAGATTCTTGTTTCCACAGTTCAGCTTGTTTAAAATTAGAGTAAGTGCTGCATGCACTGTACTTCAGATTTCTCTATACTTTAAATACATATGCCACTGTATTGTAATATTTTTTTATCGAGATACATTATTAGATATTGATCTTTTTCCTCATTACTCTGAGATAGGGAGTGATGTAAAATTGATTGTTTCTTTTGAAGACTTCCAATTTTTTTTCTCCTCTGTTTACTAGTCAGGTTTGATAAGAACACAAGATGATGAATTCTTCATTATGCCCTTACCTCCACATCTTGCAATTCAGCATAACTATACAGTCCCCACGGGCCATCACCCTCATGTGTTGTACAAACGCTCTGCTGAACACGGAGTACATCACAACAAGATGTACAGCTCTAAGGATGCTGTAAGCCATTATCTTCATCCCTATAACCTGTACAAGAGAGACTACCAGCACAAGAAACATCCGAAGCAGCATTTCTGTGGACGGCGCAAGAAATGTATGTAAGGAAACTTTACTTTTTCCTTACCTTGATTTTAATACAGAAGATTAAATAATTGAATTGGAATGAATTTAGTCTGTTATGTAGGAAATGAGCTGTTCTGCCACGATACCTAGTTTTGAGGTGCAGGTTCTGATAACTTTTACAGTTTTAGCATTGTTTGGATCAGAAACTGTGTCCAGGAAAAAGAACATTAACATTTTTTTAAATGAGAGGACACAATAAAGAGCCAAAGGAAGCACTTCATCTGGTGAATGATTGTGAATATTTCCTATTCTTTCAACAGCCCATGCAATCTTATCTGGGATTGTTCCGGAAATCAGCAATATATATTTTCATCTGTTTCCATGAAGCACACCTCTTCTGCTTCTTTTGCAGACACTCCTAAGCCTCCCGCAGAGAACCTCCACGTAGCGAATGATGAGTATGAGCAACAAGGAAGGTTCAAACGCTCCCCTATCAACTCTAACAGCCTCAATGTGGAAACCCTGGTGGTGGCTGACCGGAAAATGTTGGAGAAGCATGGCAAAGAAAATGTCACCACGTACATCCTGACAGTCATGAACATGGTGAGTCCTTTAGCATTGGACTGTAGGACATGGATGTTTTAAAATAGAATTATCATGAATGTCAGCAACTGTTGGCTGCAAAACTGCTGTAGCTTATACATTCAGTAGAGCTATTACGTGCAAGAGAATAATGTCCAGTTTCCTTTTTTAGGTATCCAGTCTCTTTAAAGATGGCACCATTGGAACTGACATAAACATTGTGGTTGTGAGTCTTCTTCTGCTAGAACAAGACCCAGTAAGTTGCATTTAAATCAATGTTTTCTGCTGTTCATTCTGTTCAGTAGAGCTGCTAAACTACTGAGAACATCTGCTTGAAATGTATTTTCAAAAAATATTTTTTCATAGGATTAGTTTCATAATCATATGAACATGACTTGTTTTTGCATGTTTACATTTTTTTGGTTTTAGTTAGCAACGTTAATTTTGAAATGTGGTCTATAGTAATAATTAAAAAATAGTTCGTATTTTAATTGACAGCCGTATACTTTAACCTTTTGCTTTGGATTTAATGGTAATTGTTTTGTGTTCAAAATGTGTAGATGGGATTAACAGTAAACCACCATGCTGACCAGTCATTGAACAGCTTTTGCCAGTGGCAGTCCGGTTTGATTGGAAAGACTGGAAAGCGTCACGATCACGCTGTGCTGCTCACAGGACTAGATATCTGCTCTTGGAAGAATGAGCCCTGTGACACATTGGGTAAACACCTATAACTACTATCAAAATTGTACCTCTTAATCTAACATTTAATTAGACATTGAACCAGAACATTTTATTCCAACAATATTTGGTACTTCTAGTGGTTTTCGGTGATTGTATTTGGCTTTTTGTGAGTTTTAAGTTTAGTCACAAAAAAGGGAATTACTTAATTGTCATTGTCTCTTCTAATAGTAAGACAATGAGCCTGACTTTTGTGCTGTATGTATGACCTTTCACTTTTTTAGGATTATTTTAAAATCTGACCTCCTTTTTACTTCTTTAGATGGCTCCGTCTCTTTTCCACTTATCTTCTCCATGACTGTCTATCACTCACTAATATCAAGAATACCTATTGACTCACTTTTGTCACTTCTTCTTCTCATGTGCAGAGTCTGACCATTTCTTAATAACTGTTCTGTACAGCTCCTAGTGGAGATGCTCTGATGCTCTACTACCTGGACTATTGTACCTGCCCCTCGATCAGCCTCCCTGTCGAAGCAATCTGCCCATTTTATATCAACCAGAATTCCCCTTTCTTTGCTCTTTCTTGCTTCTCTCAAACTTCTTCATTACTCCAGACTTTCTAGTAGCTCCCTAATGCTGGACAGATCTCTATTGTTGTCTCACTGTTGTCTCCACTCTGCTCCTGTCAGTCTTCTGACTCTTATACAGTAGCTGTAACACCCTCTCCACTCCTCTTCCCCCAGACTTTCTATACCTACTCACCATTCTCCCAGATCCACTGCCAGTTCTTGTCCCTCAGCTGTAGAATGGCTCTCCACATTCCTTGACCACCTGTTGGTACTCAATCAGGACTCATTGGCTTATATAGATAATTCAGACTCAAAACCTTCTTCAGAAGAGCTTTTACTTAACTGGTTTTGTTCTCTACTCCTACTGTATTCATTGCCTTCATCTACTGTCTGCTCTCTTTGTGTATTCTCATCGTGCATATCTTGTGTATTTTTTTTATTGTTGTTGTCATTCTGTAAAGTTCTTTGCGAAGCCATTATACTGTAGGTGCTATACAAAATAAAGTGTATTATTATTATTATAGCTCCTGTGGTTTCTCTGGTATGAACTATATCCTTCACCAACACATTTCTGCACTTACAATCTCAAACTGTCAATGTAACTTGCTAATTGCATGTATTCGTGTAGACATGATACAGTAGTTCAGGTGGGTAGCTGCGTCAGCATGCGGAGTCTGCAAAGGAACAAGGAATAGGCAGTATACATATCTGGTTTACATTACTGCTCTGTATCCAGACCTCTCTATACTGTTTTAGTTCTTACTGTTTCATTTTGTATTTGCAAGGCAATTGTGTTTCTCTTCCTGTTTCTGCTAGCTTTATTGTCATTTTACTAATTTATTTTGAACTTATTGTAGTGGTATACTTATTTTATTTGCATTCTATGTCATTTTTTTCTGCTTAGCTAGGACATAAAAATAACAGAAACAATGGTAATGAAAGCAACATTAACAATATTTGTTCTTTTGTAAGGTTTTGCACCTATAAGTGGGATGTGCAGTAAATACCGAAGTTGCACTATAAATGAAGACACAGGACTGGGATTGGCTTTCACCATTGCTCATGAATCAGGCCACAAGTATGCTTATACTGTTTATTAATTTGTTGTTGTATTTGATTGTCCCCATATTTGGTGACAGAAATGGAAATTGCACTGCTTTGCAAGTAAAATTAGCTGATGTACCTAATCCATCATATTTAAATCTAATTGATTCATTAAGTATTCCTCATCATTGACACAATAACAATGTTGACTATGTTCTTTGGATAACCTGAAGCTAGACAATTCAGTACCTTATACGTGGACGAATAGTCCACTCTTGTGTTTCACAGAGTGCAAATACAAATTACAGAGGACCGGAGTTATACAATATGTGGATGCAAAGTAGTTTTAGTTAGCACACAAATTTGCACACTGTTTCTGGAGTTGGTGAAGCCTGTTTTAAATCTTTAGTAAATAAACCAGTAAATAAGGCTTTACAGTAGTCTAATCTAAATTAAATGAAGACATTTATCAATGTTTCTGTATCACATAAACAGTCTTTAATTTTACACAGATGGAAAAAAAACAACACTGAAGTCACCAACTTTGCAAAGCTGATTACATAGTTTTGCTTAAGAAGCTGTGTTACATCTTTGTTGCATCTATACCTTAATAGGTCAGATATGCACATGTAAAGTTCAGAAATCTCAGTAGTAAAATCTGACTTGGTCTGCAAGTAAATGTCTTCAAAATGTAAATGTCTTGCAAAAAAGAGCAAATCAAGCTCATGATGATTTATTATAAATAGTAAAGCTCCTAGTACACAACCTTATGGGACACTATAAACAGGGCAATATCAGATCTTAAACTGTCATAGTTGACTTATGTTAGCCAATTAGGAGTTAAACAATGAAGGGACGTTCTAGTTAGCCATAGGTTTTGTTGTGCTCCAACAGGATTCTGATTGATAGTATCAAAGTATCGCAATTCAGAAGGAGAAGAATATTATGTGACCCAAAGTCAGAAGTCATCAACAAGATATCATAACAAAATATCATTGATTACCACTGTCTTTTTCAGTTTTTGTGAGAAAAGGCAAGTTGGAAGTAGGATATTAGTGGTTAAATACTTGAAGGTCTAGACCCATTTTTTTAACTTTAGCACAACAGCAGCAGACTTTAAGCCTGCTAGTAAAAAAACAAACTACAGACACATTGATGAGGTTAGCAACAAATAGAGTAAGAGCAAATTAGCTAGTTATAAACTTGGGAATAGGGTTACAGGTAACTGGTCCCATATCAGCTACCAACATTTGCCTCATAAATAGCACTAACATTATGGTGACTAAACTGCCATAGTAAGATTTGGCCACCTTAAGATAAGCTCTATAGGATGACAAATGTAGTTTATTAGTTCTTCCACAAACTGTAAAATCATCACCCAACTACAGTACCCTCATACTGTAGAATGCAGTTTATGTGTATAGAAATGAAGAACAAACAAAAAAAACCAAGACATGCGTTTGTAGGAACTACAGTATATTAACAATAATGTGTTAGGTGTCATTGTAAAGATCAAATGTATCCTGAAGCATGACAGGCTGAACTACAGTAAGTGCTTATGAGCCCTTCCACCAAACTAGTGGAATTCACCAGATTCAGTCTATAGAACGTCATGGTCTATTTGGTGTTCTGTTCAGAAATACCCAAATCCTTGTAGGCTGGACATGTCCATACTACATGACCTACAGTACATCTAATGTGTGGCCGTGCTTATGTATAGAGAAGTCAATATGCTGAGTAAAACCAAATTAATCCACATGTACAGTAAATGCCCTTCAGATTGAATCATTCTTTACCTCTATCAGATCAGATCACTTTATTGGCCATATACAATTTCTTGTATTGGGAATTTGTCTTTTTGCATACCCCTACTTGCTCTCCTTGAGACACACAGACACACAGACAGGGAGAGAAGCTTGGGGTTATACCCCTGGAGCAGTTGGGGTTAAGGGCCTTGCTCAGGGGCCCAATAGAATAGGATTTCTCTGCCGGCCGCAGGATAAGAACCGGCGACCTTCCAGCCACAGGCACAGATCCTTAGCCACAGAGCCCCTGATTTCTATCTCCAATGAAGTAGGTACTGAAATTACAGAACTATTTATGGATTGGATAATATTATCATGCTACAATATCATCACACAGACCAGATATTTGTCATAATTTAAGTCCATAAAACCCAATGGTCATAATTATTCACACCCCTGTAGTTGGTGTTTTTTAAATCCTCCTCTGTTATGGTTTACACTGACAAAGCACTTCCTGCTGTATTCACTGTGATTCTGTCACTTCTGAGGGTGTAAGGGTTAGGGTTAGGGTTAGGTTTTGTGGTCATTCCTACAAGAAAAAAAGTTTTAGGTCCTTTAGATCCTTTGTGTTTTGTTTTTATTGCCTTCATAAGTTTGAACTGCAAATGATTGAATAGATTGAGGTCTGGAGGTTAAGATGGGTAGTCAACAACATTTATATTGTGCGCAGATCCATTTCTTTGTTGATTTGGATGTATGTTTTCAATTATTGTCAAGCTGGTATGCCCATTTTTGACAAGGCTCGGGTTTCTTGGCTGAGGAAACCAGGTGTTTGGCCTGGTTTTACCCTTTCCCCATATTTTAAAAAGGGTTCCAGGACATTTTGATGCTAAACAATCCCAAATCATAATAGATGCCACATTATATTTCACAGTGTACGTGAGTGTTTTCTCAATATGAGAAGACTTCACTCTTTTACTTCAAATATAGTGCTGCTGAACATGTCTAAGGCTCGATTTTTGCTCTATCTGATCTTATGGTTCCAGTTGTCATTCAGATGTACAGTAGCCCGCCAAATTCATGTTGCTTCTTTTTGTGGGTCACTCTCAAAAGATGCTTCTTCCTTGCAAACCTTCCATGAATGCCATATTCATAGAAGCAACATAGAATGGTTTGGCGGCACATGGGTGCAGTGGTAGCCCCACAGTGCTGAGGCCCTGGGTTTAATTCCTATAGTGCTATCTGAGTAGAGTTCTTACCGTGTTCATGTGGGTTTCCTCCCATAGGCACTAGTTTTAAAATTCATGACCTGTTGGTTCCAAGAAAACACAAGTTTTCTTGGAACAGAAGAATATGAATGTGAGTAGGAACATCGGGCATCTTTGATTGCTTCATCTACTCAGTGAAAATGTCTGCAACCAATATAAACGGCTACAGGCAATGTATTTTTAATTACACTTTGTTATTGAGATAAGAGGAACAGTTTAAATATTTAAGATCCTGTTCATACATTTACTTCAAAATTCTCACCCACACAAGACTGTTTGTCTAGAGAAATAACTAAACTATTGTGTGCTAAATAATGTGGAATGAAATGAACCATTTGATTATGAATATTTAGAATGGAAATCTGGATTTTAGCGTTTAGAATAAGAATAAGGTTTAGGTTTTTTAACATACTGTTGGTTTTATTTTGTATATACTATAAATCAATCATGTATGCTTTCAATCATATCATCTTTACTTCCAAGTGAGGCAAAGAATAACTATATGAGACAGTGCTAAACAACTGTATATTGCATCTTGATTATTTAGATTAAAATACAGTACTTGACAGTAACCATATAGATATACAGTAGTTATCTGTTCTTATGGCTAGACACAAGTGCTTTCTTCATTTGCTTATTACATCTGTTAATTCAAGTTCTCTTATTCACAATATTTGCAGTTTTGGTATGATTCATGATGGTGAAGGGAATCCATGTAAGAAGGCTGAAGGAAACATCATGTCTCCAACACTAGCTGGAAACAATGGAGTCTTTTCTTGGTCTGCTTGCAGTCGGCAGTATCTCAACAGGTTCCTGAGGTACTGTATACCCAAACCATAACACATTTAGACACTTCTTTTTTTTATTTAACGTTTCTTAAATTGTAGTAAATGCTAGTTTGTTGTAAGTGTTATCCACTCTGTAAATTTCTGTTTTAATGATGCAGTGTGTTTTTTCACAGTACAGCTCAAGCTTCTTGTCTTGTTGATGAACCAAAGCAAATTGGACAATATAAATTCCCAGACAAACTCCCTGGACAGTTGTACGATGCTGATACTCAGTGCAAATGGCAGTTTGGCTCAAAGGCAAAGCTCTGTAGTCTGGACTTTATAAAGGTACCTGATTGAATTGTTTGGTAATTCTGGATAGTATTTTCCCAATCCTTTCACAATAAATAACAGTGCAAAGACATTTAGATCATTACTAAATGAAGCTAAGCAATCAGAAAACATTACAAACGAAAGGTTGGCTGTTATGCTAAGAAATAGAAAAAATAATTCAAGGATGGCATGGTTTAATGTAATGAAATATTACCTTAGTCTAATTAGCTTTGTGAAGCACAATACAATTTTGGCAATTCTACTCATCATTTTATAGAATAAGCTTTATCAAATGAGCTGAAGGCACTGGTGTAAGGCTTTTGATCGCTACAAGCTTACTGCAGAAACATTAGTTATATAGAGCACATTAAAACAAAAACTAGAAAGATCAGTGACACCTCCACACCTGTTGCAGCTATGCCTTCATTAATATGCAAATCCCTTATGAATAATCATTAGACTGAAAGAACACAGCCTTGGGAAAACAAAACATCCACCAGGTCCGAATTCAGGATTAGCCTTATAGTATAACATAGTCCTTTGTATACCTCCATGCTTTTGTCTCTAAACATGAAGCTTTAGCCTTTGTGATTTGAGCTACAACGTGAGCGGCTCAACATCTTAATTAAAGGGATTTCAGCTATCTCACAGCAGCAGTTTGTGTTGAGATTCAGACTGCATAGTGCAGTAGAAGAGGGCTAATTAGCCATGCATTCTTATGGACTCAGTGCACAAACCAAACAGACTCCACTGTTAGATTAATGCTCAGTGGGACCAGCTTTCAAAACTGACTTTGTTTGCCAGATGCAATCGGGCTCAAAGCCAGAATGGCACACATCCACATCATGGCTTGAAGCCTTTCTTTTGAGTTTATTAAACATAGTTCCTCTTTAAATTAAAGCTAACATTAAAATTCAGTTGCCAGTTCCTAAAGCACTACACTGTTGTTTTCTTTATCTTTATGACTAATTTTGTTTCACTAACATGATAATCATAACACTGTGTAGGAATGTGTCAATATTAATTTGCTGGGGCTAGATACTAGACTAAAAGTCAGTATTTTTCTTTTCAGGACATCTGTAAATCGCTGTGGTGCCACAGAACAGGGCATAGGTGCGAGACAAAGTTCATGCCAGCAGCAGAAGGAACTATGTGTGGACAAAATATGGTGAGTCCGATGTCTGATAAAGATATCAGTGAGTGTGACCTGGATGGACATGTTTCAGATAACTGTAAGGCACGTCTCATGCTGGGCCCTAAGTGTGTGTTTCCAATACAAAACACTTTTTGGAAGATTCAGTCCTGGTCACACTGCATTTCATATTTGACATACTGTATATAATTCATTTATTATACTGTATATCTATATTGTATTCCATAACTTTTGGAAGCTTTGTCAGTCCCTTACATTTTCCAGTGTTTTTGAGGCATTTTTATGTTGTTTAGGTAAGAATTCCATCACTTTCAAGGTGGGGACAACAAACATCCCTAACTAGAAATCACAACTGAGGAAGTTTCCTGTTCTGCCAGAGTTCCAGCAGAGTGGAGAATTAAGTTTGAGCAGCAGACACTGATTTGTGCTTTCTTGTAGTGGTGTCGGAGTGGTCAATGTGTAAAGTATGGGGATGTTGGACCTAAGGCTGTACATGGACAGTGGTCATCATGGTCCGAGTGGTCGGACTGCTCTCGGACTTGTGGAGGCGGAGTCACGTATCGAGAAAGGTTTTGCAACAGCCCGAAGTAAGTTATTGCTGCTCACGATGATGTAAATATTCATTTAATCAGATATGTTGTCTTCCATAAATACAGTGGACTAGAAGACACTAATACTTCCAGTACGCTACAAACCAAAGACTTGGTTTTGGTAGAGAAAAATGGTAATTTTACCCAATTTAAACCTGTACTATTGAATAAAACTGTAATAACGACTGAATCCATTAGCTTCGGAAGTGGCATAACTCCATTACTCTAGATAAGTAAATTATAACAATAAATACACATTAAAATGTAATATATAAGCTACCAGATATATATGCACTACCAGCATGCATTGACTGTATTTAAATTAAAACACATGCAGTATTTGCAGTACAAAATGATGAAACATGTATGTCAAAGAAAATTCACTTCAGAGCAGCCTGTATGTTAAGGCACTTCCTTCTCAGTGTCAGTTGTTCAGTGGAATTAGTGGTTGATACTGTTTTACAATGGTTGTTGCAGGTGCCTGTGTTGAACATAATATAGTTCAACATCCTTACAATATAATTAACTGTTAGTACCTAGTTTCTTTCTTTATAGTTGGCCAGTAAATCTGCATGTTTCACAACAACAGCCTTGGGGTGACTGGGAAATGTCTTGATGGCTGTGGCTTCAAACTGAAGTTTAAACAAAGCTGGAAAAACTTTGACTTCAAGCTCAAGGGACTCACAATGTGGTGTAGTTCAAATAATATGGCTTACTGGAAAATAATGGTCTTGGTTCTGTGATCCTAGCTAAAACTAGGATCTAAAAAAGATTTTAAATAACTATAAAAACATACACAATGGTTTTCTTCAGTGAATTGACGCCTGTATTTTTGTGTACAAAAAGATCATGGAAAAGTAAAAAAGGCTTATGCATTTTATAGAGGAGTACAAAGAATCATTCCTCAGTCATGTTTTCTGTAGGTCAATAAGAAGAATTCATAAAATGCATTTTAATATCGCAAATTAACAGTGTATCCATCAGTTTGTAAACCATTTGTTCACTGAGTAGTGAAAGAAGAATTGTGCCATTACGTTTCAATCTCATGATTGTTCATCTTTCTGGATTGAAAAGGAATTGATACACTACAGTATAGCCCCATTTTTGTAACAGTCTTTTCAGATGCAGACGTGAAGATATGAGCTGCTTTTTTCTTCAGATTTTAAATTTCCAATCTAAACATTTCTGTCCAGACAGCTCACTGATTATTTGAATACCAGTGATAATGGTGATGTACAGTATATCAGTTCTCTCTCAGAAACCCTGAAGGCATGAGTATACGCTGCGAGTTCTCTCATATAGAATAGATTTCTGTGAGTATCAGTACATAATCCATTATTTTTGTTAGGATAACTGTGCAGTATATAACCTATTGTGGGAACAAAATCAGATATTTGCAACTTGTTTAGGCATGCATAACACATTTTTAGGCATGTGTTATGTGGATGTTGTCAAGAAACAAATTTGAGATCCTCTTGACTACTATAATGTTTTAATAATGGTGAAACTTTGGATGTTTAAAAAATGGTATTTAGAGACAAAAATGAATAAGCATTTTTCCATACATCTACACTAACATATTACTTAAACAGTAGTGTATTATTGTTGTCAATGATATGCAGCACTGATTATTGATCTGACAATAAATGCATTTGCTTTGTTCATTCTGAGTTTAATTTTAAATTGAGTGGTGTCTGGTGACTGAAGGCTAAATCATTATAAAACATCCATGTAGGATTTAGGTTTTGAAGTTATTTGCTGTTGAGACTGATTAGAGAAATATATAGAATTTGGAACAAACATTTGCAGTTGCTTTTTTGTGGTACACTTGATAAATGGAAAATTTATTAAGCTGTGCAGACCTGGTGTGAACTGTCATTGATCCCCTATGTTATTCTCTTAAATGTGGTATAAATGAGCAGATAACCAATGACGGATGACTATGTACTGTACCTCTGCTGAGGCCATGTAGTAAAGTACTTTAACATATGGGCCCATATGGCTTAATGCATAATCAGTAAATGGATGAGACTGTGATCCTACCTCAGATCTCTGGGAACAGCACAATGTGAACAACTTTTTAGTACCAGATTTTAAGTGATAGCCAAAACAGTCAAATGTTCTTAATGTTCTAAACTAACAAGCCACTAAGCATTTCTAAAGAGAAAAAAAGATCTCTTTATGAGTGGCCTTAATAAATATATATTAGAATAATGTATTAGTTGCTACAATATAGCCTCTTGAGAAGGTTGGCTTGAATCCAGTGAACAGTTTTACTGTAGCTGTGAGGCTTCACTGAGGAAGTATGTCCAACATTTTAATGTATATACAGCATTCAGACCTTTTCACATGTTGTTGCTTTAAGAATTGCAATTATGTCACTTTGAAGTAGCAATTAATATTTGTAATAAAATATATGCTCCACACATTCGAAGCAAAAAAACAACAACTGATATTTCAAGGTGTTGTTGGCAACCAAATTATTTTGGTGCACTAAAGTACCTTCTTAAGCCACAAAATTTATCTGAGTGGCCTCTGACTGTGTGCAGTAAAAGTGGTTCTAATGATTTCAGAATTAAAAAAAAAATGTCTATCTCTGTAAGGTTCAATGGACAGGTACTGAAATTCAAGAAAAGATTCAACCATGAAGACTAAACCGCTTCAAAGCAAGTCATTGAAAAGCACAGATCAGGACGGGTACAAAAAATTGAAGTCTCTGAATATCCCTGTGAACACAGACTACTGTATTTATTCATCAAGAAAGGTGCATTGTACCACCCAGGTATTGCCTAGATCAGGGCATTCTTTCAAACTGATCAGCAGGGCAACAAGGAAACTGGTGAGAGATGCCACTGTGAAGCCAGTGACAGCTTTGAAAGAAGTACAGATCTACAATACTGTATATGGCAGAGAAAATGGGCTTCAGTCAACAATGTCTACAACACTGTACAAAACTAGCCTGTATGGCAGGTTTGTAAATCCCATATACTGTAGAATCTGCAATAAAGCATTTAAGTGATACTGGAAATGTGTGATTAAAACCTTTGTATTCAGACAAGTCAAAATCTGAACTTTCTGGACTTGTGTGTGATGCAAGCCCAATACAATGCATCATCTAGTAACCATCATCCCTACTGTCAAGCATGGTGGTGGTAGCATCATGCTAATGGGATACTTCTCATCAGCTGGGACTGCATACTGTACTCCATATTTTATTATAATATTTTGTTTTCACAAAAATAAAAAATGAACAGTTTCAGAAGCATTACCTAGGAGATCCTTCAATATCCAGCCTTTATACAAGAGGTCAGAAACTTGGGCAGAATCCAGGGCGTTTCCAAACCCTTATATTCTACAGCCCTATCCCAGAAGGCCATTCTACCTTAAAGGAACAGCTTCTGTATTTTCCATAAACATGAAGAAATCACAAGAAACTTTGACAACATATACTTATAAAGTTACTATTTGTAATCCACATAACTTCCAGTTTCATTTTAGAAAACTAAGATAGAGCATATTGCAATTAGGCAGATAAAGTAAGTTCTAACGGAATGTGTGCTTTTCATCTATGATTTCCCAGTAGGGCTTATCCTTAATGTCAATAGACATTTTATTCCTGCTGAAGTTGTTGTTTCAGCCATTTTAAAACTCAGAAATGTTGTTGGCTGCCATCTTTAATTCGCACTCGTATTCAAACTGGAGTTTGAACACTTGGAGAGCAAAACATGAATCTCCAAAGTAAAACAACACTGTAGGGATAGGGGAATATCACAGTGATATGGAGAACATGAAGGGAACAGAAAAGACTCTTGGAATATATAAAAAGAGCTCCTTGGCATAAACCTAAAGAGACATGCTCCCCTGTTACAAAGATAGAATACTTATATAATCAATATGTTTCAGTTGTTGTTCAACATGTTTTCATTTTAGTTTTTGCTGAGTGTAAATTATCTCACCCTTGGAAGTCTTAACTTTGAACATTCAGGTTTTAAATAAAAAAAGCTTGTATCCATTTGTAATTTCACAAATTCTGATGTTGGAGAGAGGGTCTGTGTATGTTTTCAAGACACTGTGTATTAAGGAAACTCCTATAAAAACCGGGGAGTTTTGGTATGGATTTTAAAGACTATTATTATTTTTTTCGAATTTTGATTTATAGACACTTGATAAGACATTGCCCTGGTGTAACATAACCAATGACACACAACCTAGCAATGTAAAGATCCTGTATTCATATGCATGTGAACTTAATATAATAATTTTCATGATGTATTATAGTCCTATAAGAACCACAGCCAAGATTTAATCTATATTTCCCTCAAGCATTTATTAAATAGTACACAATACTAATAAACAGCAATGTCTGCATATAGTTTTTTTTTTCTGAATATTTGCTAAGTGACCTAATTTGCCCCTAGGCCACAGTACAGTGGGAAGTTCTGCCAAGGTTCCAGTCGTTTATACCAACTGTGTAATACCAACGCCTGCCAGCCCAACAGTGTAGACTTCCGGGCACAGCAGTGTGCTGAATACAACAGCAAACCCTTCAGGGGCTGGTACTACAAATGGAAACCTTATACAAAAGTGGAAGGTAAAGCAAAGATTTTATATATATTTCAATTTTGTAAGCATGTGTCAAAATGGAAACAGTTAACTGCTATTATCATAATCAATGAAATTAAACAATGACACAAGGAAACAGTGCAATAAAAGATTGTTAATAATATAATGCTTAGGGATGCTACTGAAATGCTGCAAACATACATACAGTATATTGTAAACAACAGGCAATTTTCACAGTTTTTCTCACAGTATAGATTTTGTAGATTTTCTCAGTGGACAGCTGAGGATTGTGTATTGTAATAATTGCACCTTTTGTACACATAACTTTGCTTTCAATTAACATCTAGAGGCAGACAAAATACTGCACTTTAAATGGTGATAGTCACAGGATGGGCTTTTCTAATGCCCAGGCTGCTTATTTCTGGATTTCACAGCAAATAACAGTTCACAGTTTGTGAGCCATTATCATTTTGTATTCCTAATGATGCTTGATGTTAGAATTGCAGTTGTTCATATTATATATTTATATTTACATTTTTTTAATTCATATGCTTGTATTGGTATGTTTGTTTAGTTTTACTTTGTATGCTTTAATGGTTCTTGACTATGCATGCCTTCTTTTTACACAAAAATCATTACACATCATATTACACACAGGTGCCTAAATGATTGCTTTCTACTTCAGAATTTACCTTATATTCTAAAACTTTAAACTTCTTAGGAGAACAAGCTATGCTGAACAGAGAGTTTTAAAACATGTAGCAGCCTGTATCTCCAGCATGGAAGTTAAAAGGTCATTAGGATGCTCTAGGGCAAAAATTATGTTCTTGGTTTGCTGTCATGATAGTTACAGCAGACTTGGTGGAAATAGAGATATATACTGTAGTATCAATACCTAAAATACAAACCATTCAGTGTTAGCTGTGTTAGTTTAATAAAAGTCTAATAATACTGGTGAAAAAGTCAAGTAAATACAACCACAGGGAAGATGAAAACTAATTTTATTATATCTATCTGAAGTACATATCTATCTACTCTGTCATTATATGTGTTCCTCATCTTAGCTTGGCAGTGATTCAGAGTTACTCCAGGGTAGAGTGAGGCTTCAGAAAGTAAAGTACTTATCCTTGAGCAACTGTACTCTTAAGCACTGAAATCAGATTAAACCAGGATTTTCTGTCTTGCATTTAAGGCACAGACTCCTGATAGCTGTTCTTATTGCAAAACATTACCATACATGCATATGCTATGTTTTAGGAAATAACATCATGTCTGTGTATGAACAAGTTCTTTTTAGTGATAGAAATAAGCATTTAGTACAGAATAGTTTTACCAGTTCTTTGCATCAGAATTGTACCTGCATTTCTTATTTTCTAAAAGCAGTCATGCATTGCTGTTCAGGCAAACGTAGAAGAAAGCTTCCTGATTTTATTTTTAAAAAGATATGATCTTCAATCATATCTTTAATCTTTGAGCTTAGGAGACACTTTCAAAGTAGTGCATTACATCCTAAGAATTTGAGAGTTTAAATGGATTGTCTTTTTTTTTCATTATAATTTTCATTAACATGAATCTCTGTGTTATAAATGAGGTTTTGTGTTCTTCATTAGAAGAAAAATAGATTTAAGCATTCTATATTACTGTATATTGTCAGGAGTATTGCAAAACAAAGTAATACATTTAAAAAAACTAACATTTAACACAGTTAAAAACAGTCATGATAAGCACAATTAATGGTATTCCTCTCCACTTCATTTATTTGCCATATACAAGTGTTGTCTACCACTTATGTGAGCTGAACAGCTTAAAATATATCAAGGACTTCAGTCTATGTCTAAAAACACAGGAAGCACATCATGTCCTTTAAACAGTAATATTTAACAGTTAAATACAGTACTTCTCACACAAACACAACTGTACACATGTACTGAAAAGGAACAAATAAAAGTTTATTTCAGGCTGGAAAGATAAGAAAAACACCCAAAGAAGGCTCTACAGCCAAAAGGTTGTGTTTCTTTACTTCTCTTTTCAGCATGGAATAAACCTTTACTTGTTCCTTTGCAGCCTACACATGCTAACGCAGCTGCCTACAGTACTTGAACTACACATGTACTGAAAGGCAGGTAACCATTTTTAATTCCAGAAATGTTTGTGTATCTGTTTGTAGCGGAAGACATCTGCAAACTGTACTGCATAGCCGAGGACTTTGATTTCTTCTTTGCAATGTCAAGTAAAG
This sequence comes from Lepisosteus platostomus, assembly GCF_059453375.1. NCBI lineage: Eukaryota > Metazoa > Chordata > Actinopteri > Semionotiformes > Lepisosteidae > Lepisosteus > Lepisosteus platostomus. The sequence continues at coordinate 11,063,683 of NC_142630.1, read as the reverse complement.
TGAAGGATGGCACCAAATGTTCTGATCACACAGGGGATGTGTGTATTGATGGCATCTGTGAGGTAGAGTAAACCCCTACACAAACCACATTGAGGGAACCATGTTGTGTAATTGTGTTGATTGACACTAAAGGAGTTCTGTGCTTCTGCATTGTGTAGAATTGCAGTTGCAGTATATTGAATGCATCTAATATCTGTTGTTGGTGTTACAGGATATTCTAGAGAATATGAGTAGCGTAACATAAGAATATAAGAAACATTTCAAACTAAATGGAGCCATATGTCAAATAATTGACATACTGTATAGAAAAGAAGCAAGGGTTCAAGAACATGGCTAGTTATCCAACTAGATTAAATTATATTGTTAGTTGGTGAACTGTATACTGTATATTGTTCTGAGTTCCCATTCAGAAATTCATTGGAAAATTTTGTGTCCTTGCTTTAGCCAGTTGGGTGTGACCATGTTCTGGGTTCAGAGTCTGTTCTGGATGCCTGTGGTGTGTGTAATGGGGATAACTCTACCTGCACATTTTTTAAGGGACAGCACCTCCAGCAGCACAGATCTAATGGTATGTATTTAAGATTATTTACTCTGAATCTTCAGAATTCTAATTCTATGTCAGAATTACAGTAGTTTACTGAATTGTTCAGATATTAACTGAGCTACAAGTTCTTAGAGGTAATACTTTCATAGGAATGGTTACAAATGAGACGAGACAATTTGGTCCATTTAGTTAATTTGGTTGCTAGACGTTAATTGGTCCAAGGATCTCTTATAGCAGTTTTTTGAAAGAAGCCAAGGATTGTGGGGTTCCAGACTCCCACAATCCTTTTTGTAAAACAGGCCTCCTATTCTCAGTTTTAAAATCACTTTCCTGTATTTCTCACTTGTGTCCTCTGGGTTTTGTTTCAAGAAATCCATTGTTAAAGTCTTTGAAGATCCTGAATAACTTGTATCAGCTCACCTCGTAGCCTTGTCTGTTCAAGACTTAAAGTTCGTTTAGTCTGTCAGAGTAGAACATTCCTTTAAGCCCAGGAATGTATCTGGTCACTCTTTCCTGGCCTGATTTCACAGCAGCAATATCATGATTGCAACATGGTGGTCATAATTATGCATAATATTCTAAATCCAATGTTAGCATAACATGCCTTGAACTTTTAACTAAATATCCTAACATTCATTTAGCTTTTTTATTGCTTCTCCACATCATGGAGAAGCAATAAAAAAACATTTTTGTCTATTGTTTATTGTCAGATTTGTACTTGTTAGTTTGAAATTCAATGAATGTGCTCACACTGGGGTTTATTTACAGTATGGTGAATAAGCTAAAACTCATCCTTTTTTGAACATACAGTATAATACACAATGTTAAAATGTGACAGTTGAGAAGAAACCTTTGTCATGAAGTGAGCAGGATTATAACTGTATAGTGTCTGTCAGAGTTGATGGAGAGTGCTTTGCTTTAGGGCACACTTCTCAAATGCTGAGGGAGTTAATAGATTTAGGTAATGGGCGTGATCAAAAAGTTTGGTGAGCCATTGTGAATGTATTCTGCCACAGGATAATTTTTTTTAGACAGGGAGACTTCAGGTTCATGTCTTGTTTCATACACTTGGTTCAGTACTTTACTAAAGGATGGATGCTGCACTTTACCATTTGAAAGTACATTTTTACACACATAGCAGCAAAGATTCAAGGATTAATTGCATTTATTTCCCCAGAATTCACAATTTTAACAATTATAATGAAGACAACATAAAGCTCTAGAGACATTCCAGGCTGTCTGTGCCTCTGTTTTTTTGAGCACTTACATGACATGACTCTGGAAGTCCTTGTCCCATCCCATACATGTTGCATACAGTACAGTATATGAAAAAGGACATAAACAACAAAAAAATACTATAAAAAGAAGTCAGTTCATCTACAGGTAACTGTAATTAGCAAACCAGCCTGATGGTTTCACTCTTTAAGTCTAATAGTATTCAACATCGTGTGTATTATCACTTAATTCTTCACAAGACTACTTTTTTACTAAAGAATACGAGCTGTCTTGCAAGCTGTATCATCCAAGACTAAATGTAATGCATCTGTTATTGAAGACATTATTGAGTTTTCACCTATTGTAGGGCAAAAGTATATAATGCTTTTTAACATTGCTTAATTGAGCTAACAACTCACTTTATTTTTCAATTCACAGTATTTTTTATTGAGACTTCATTTTGCTTAAAAAAAATTCCACTGGCTTAGCTTTCAAGTTTTGGTGTTTGATCTCAAAATGACAAATCACTGTGGAAAGTTTCATAGTATCATAGCTTAGACTTACAAACCATGCACAATACTGAGCTTTGGGGCATTCCTCTGCACTATTTGAAATAAATCCATACTTTGTATATGTGACATTATATTTTCTGTTGAAGGCTGAACACCTTCCCTTCAGCCCTTTTCCTCTTTCATTACAGTGCTCATCATATCCCTCACCAGTGCTATATTTCCTCAAATTAGATCTAAAAAAATTATCCAGTGGTACTTGCTTTGAAATACTGAGTGTTTAACTTGATGGTCTGTACTCACATGGATTTTAATTGAAAACTATTTTAAATTTAATACAAGGAGCAGACCTGCAATGAATGAACATAATGTAAACTACATGCTCAGTGATTTGAAATTCCACTCTTTCTACATGAATTAGATCTAAAATGTGTGTCATTTTTATCTCCTGTTAAAAATATGTATACAGTTTATTTTGTAATCTGTTAGTACACCAAGTGTTGAAGTTGCCACTATACACAGGCACTGGTGCTTGAACTAATTGTTGAAAACAACCACTCGTCTAGAAGTTGTTGGTTAAAATATTTGCACATTTTATCCAGAAATCCTACATGCCTTGTTCAATTTTCTTTAACACCTTCCAATCTACTTTGATTTATTATAGGCAGAAGGGCAAGGAATAATGATTTGAAGCACCGAACACTTGATAATTCAGAATTTCTGCTTCATAAAATTACAGTATATCAATTCTTAACAGAACGACACTTATGAGTTTTCAGTGATCCCTATTAAGCCTCATATATAGTTAGAAAGATTAATTTACTCAAAGCAAAATATACTTTGATTTTTTTCAAATTCACTTTTCCAAGTAAAGAGCCTTTAGCATGATATTCATGAAGCATGTCTAAGCATTCTTACTTTCCAGCATTTGTTTTTTTGCAATCAGCGTTGTTATTTTAACCAAGGTACTATACTGTACATGCTCTGACATTGGCTTTGGCAACATTATGACATATATGTATATATATTTCAGGTAAAACATAAACCACTTTTTTTTGCACATTACCTACATACTAAACCCAGAACAGCTGGGTAGATTAGTTTTTGGCTTTAATTTTATGGAGCTGTTACAACATGACAAGCTTGAGTGAACTCAGTAGCAGATGCCACTGGATCGTTGTTCTTCTCAGGAGAGCTTATTTCATACTTAGGTCTGTAAGCCAAGAGAAACTTCCAGGGGATCAGTCCCTTTACCTCTTAATCCAGACACATGCTTGCATTTATACTTCATGCATGGTGTTAAACCAAGGAAGGTATTTCCTATGGCACATGAATGAATGAAGCTTTAGACATTTTGTAAAGAAAACACAAAGTTTAAAATAATGGCTCTGAAATATGTGCATACACTACAGCCCTGTAAGTGTGTACTTAAAGCGGTATCTAAGCTATTAAATAATTTAATGGCAAACTAAATATAAAGTATCAGTATTTGCATTTAGCTGTATTGTAAAAAGCCATACAGTAGGTCAGGCAAAAGGTAAGGGCTTCAGAACCTTACTGAAAGTAAAGGCAGTAGTTATTTTTTTCTGAAGCAGCTAAGGAGAGCAAAACAACTAAATAACTTGCCTTTCCTTTCTTTATCAATTTCTGTCTTCAGGGTATTATCAAATGGTCACCATTCCAGCAGGGGCCCACAATATCCGAGTGCAAGAGATGGAAATCTCCATCAGCTATCTGGCAGTCCACAATTTGAAGAAGAAATACTATCTGACAGGGGACTGGACAGTTGATTGGCCAGGAAAGTTCCATTTTGCCGGGACTGTGTTTGACTATCAACGCTCTTTTAACCGACCGGAAAGCCTGTATGCGATGGGTCCAACTAATGAGACGCTGGTCTTTGAAGTAAGATTTCTTCTGTTCATTGCAACACAGATGTCCGTTACTGAATTAGCACTGACAGGAAAATTCTCTCACTTAGTTTAAAAAGCCATGAAGAATTGTATGGAGTATCGCTACTATTCAGGTTTAATTGTAGTCCAGTCCTACTACATCAGGAGTTCTTTCATCAGTCATGAATTTCAGCTGGGTGAGTATTTCATCAGGACTAGACATGACAGGAAAATAAATGCAATTTAGAGCTTGAAGTACGCCACTTATATAGCACAACAATTAAAACAATAGGTTCAGTTAGCACAACAGTATAGCACAACAATTAAAACAATAGGTTCCTTGATAGCATAACCGTTCTTTTCTAGTTATCCTTTGAAGTGCTTTCTGTTTAAAGTACATCCATTAGATTTTAATATCTATTTAATATCTATTCTCACCTTAAATTCAGATTAATATATAAATAATAAATAAGAAGACTCCAGTCCCCTGTCAGTCTTCTTATTTATTGTTATTGTCATCCTGTAAAGCGCTTTGAGAAGCCACCTTTAAAGGCGCTATATAAAATAAAGTTTATTATTATTATTATTATTATTATATAGAACATATGTAGCATGTTTTTGTATCTGCATTTAATATCAATAATTTTACCTTCCTGAAATCTGGATACAGAGATTCAAAGATTCCAAAATACAGTATTACTAACAGCCATCTGACTTGTACTTGTGGTAATCTCTTTTCAAATTCCTACTCCCATTTTCTTCCAAATCTTGAAGAGTATTCTTTACAAAATATGGTGCATTACATTCATTAAATATTATCCACAGTATCTTACAATCTTGTAACAAAGCTTGTTATTTTAGATAAAATGAAAACTTAACCACTTTGTATTTAAGTTTTGTTTGAGACTATTGTATATATATTGCAACTATATTTTATATTGTTTTGTGATGAGTTTTAATAGTGGCATAAACAGCTGAGGTATCTGGTTTGAAAATAATAAAATACAAAATGGAGAACAATGTGATTGGTGAGTTCTGTGCTAAATATGAAATACAGACTTTTCAAGTGTATTGAATTCTTTCAGCATAATTGTTATTGGGTTAAGACAAGCACCAGAGATATGGGTTAACTAGCAGGAAATAGAGAAAGAAAGTGACATCTGTTTTGTTGGATTAATTATCTTCTTTTGAAAAGATAATTAGGAATGAAAAGAAGGATTATTTACTCAGGAGAAAGTTTTACCCAACTTTTGTGCTGTGAGAAAAAGCTGTGCGGTCTTTTACATGGGAATATCTGTCAGATTCCAACTGTAGTGGTTATTGCAACTTAAGAGGTTGTAAATTTTACAGCTGTATGCCTGTGGTCAGGACTGCCTGAGTGTTGTGTCTGAAGTCAGGTGGTTGGTGTGTTCAAGGTAGACATAAAACACTCCTGCTCAAGGACCTGGAAGTGTCCGTAATACTTTCTGCCAGCTGTAAATTTAGATGGAATCTCTGGCTAGCTTGAACTGATGGAATTTGTCCAGTATAGCAGACTGGGAAGCAATGGAACAAATATTTGTCAATTTTATTGCTTGCCATCTTTCGATTGTATTGCAAAGACCTTTTGGCTTCTGACACCAGATTATGTTTACCTCCTATAACACCTGTTGCTGTGTAATCTTTATGATTTGTTGATATTATACTGCAACTACTTCACATTTATCATAAAGCTTCTAAGAGTATGGATTCAAATTAGAGTGGACTTTTCCAAATGGACTAAATCAAGACTTTGACACACCCCTCAGTTAAAAATTGCAAACCCATTATCTTATTGTTGACCAGGAAACATCTTGTCTTCTAAACAAAGGAAATCCAATATTTGAGCTTTGCATTTTGCAGTTGGCTGGTGATTTGATGTTGTGATTTTGCCTTGGCCTTTGTATGATATATTTTTAGGTGTTGTACGGGTATCCAGGTTAGAATTAGCACCAGGTACATTTCAATGGTTGCATTTGTTCAACTCAGTAGTAGTAGAGAATAAGAAAATGTGTACGGCATGCATGTTGTGAATTTAAATACAAAAAAAATTCTAATTACAAATGGAATCTTATTCCGTGTTGTATAGTGAAGTCCTCTCCAGTTCAGTTGAGAAACTTTGTTGCCATTGTGAGATATAGTACAGTTTAAAATGTTAAATTATACAATAGCCAGTTCTTAAAACCAAAATGAAACAAGTAAAAATGCTCTGATAATCACAACAAATGCTTAAAACTCAGAAAACGGATTAATATATTAATATTGACAGTACTATGACTGAGTAGATTTAAGTCTCATGCAAAATAATATTGTTTGCAACACTAATGCTGTGTTTTTTGTGACTGCCTCAGAGTTTCCATTGCATTTCTGTTAAAATTCTAATATATAGATTGTACAACAACAGTTCTGGTGGAGAACATAGCTTCCCATTCAAGCAATCTCCTGCACCCTTCTCCATATAATTAAAAGCCAACAGTCTTTCCTTTCCTTGCATATTCTGCTCAGCAACTACTAACCCTATCTTCACCACCCTCTTAGCACCCTTCTGACTCATCTGACTTGGGGGTCAGACAACCTGTGGCCAAGCAGGTTAAAAACTAAAGTAAGTCTCCAAGCAAGCTCAATCTTCCCATAGAGATTGTCCTTATCTGCTGAAATTAAATCTGTGAACATTCTTTGGATTTAAAAAAGTTAATACTGTGTAAGTATGGAATATATTCATAATCTACATTAAATTGTGTAAAATCCATTGGCAACAGCAATTTTATAGCATATACTGAAGACAAAAATAAATTATAATATTCCAAATTTGTTTTGAAATGATTTGTTTAATGAGGAATCAGGTCATTAGAATGACGAATTGTGGCTGAAAACTTTTGCTGAAAATGAATTACTGTTTTTGTAACTTCTGATTTGGAGATTTGTAATTACTTAATCACAGTCACTTTTTTATGGCCTTTTATGGCCTCTACTGCACATCTCAGGATGATTTTGGAAACTGCTATTGATCTATTTTTTTACTGGAATACCTCAGCAAAAAAATAATGCTACCAAAGGCCAAGAGATATTTTGTACAGAACAATAGTCCATTTAAGTCCTGAAAAGCATTTTTACTTTATTCCAACCAAAGCACACATGTAGTGCAGTAAGATTTAAGACTGCATTGTGGTCAGAAAATTGTCTTTCCTTTGACAGAACTCTAAAATAGATTAAGAGATATTCAGTCATTGAGCTTTTCCCTGCTGAATAAAAGTACACCTCAGTGTGAACTTGTTATTACTCCTAGAAAGTCTCTTCACTTCTCTTTGACTTGCTTCTGCCACAGTATCTCACTTATGTTTCTCCTTAATGTGTTATATGTATTGCATAAACTTGACTCTATGGTTAACATCTATTGACTTTTCATCTGACAGTCTTTCAAAGTGCCAGTTATAGGGACTTAAGTCTTCAGTGTTGATGCTCTCATAATTTTCAAAGCACAGCAGATAACGGCTACAAATAATGATCACTGCCTGCTGATAGAAAACTGCAGATTGGTGACAAGAAAGCTTGCTTTATGGTTTCTTTGTTCATGAACCTTTTTCAGATTCTTCTCCAAGGCAAAAATCCTGGCATCACTTGGGAATACACTCTACCCAAGCACCTAAACAACAGTGAGACCACCACAGAGAAACACAATTACACCTGGGTGGCCATCAGATCAGATTGCTCAGCCTCGTGTGCTGGAGGTGAGGAACATTCCCAATGGCAAAAAAAGAATCCTTTGTGTAAAAAAAAATATAGTCACAGGGTTGAAGCTATTCAAAGCACCTTTGTGCAAACTTAAAGAGCAATATATGCTCCTCTTGGGAAACTTAATCAAAAACTTCCATGTGTCATTGATTCCGTTAACTGGGTAATGGTAATGCTGTAAAAGAAATGTACACAGACTTCTATCTTCTGTCTGTTTCATCCCTTTCTTTTCAGTTTTTAGATTTTTAAGTGAATTTTCTCACTGGATGAAAATGAACCATTCTTAAAATGCTCCTAGGACCAAAATAAATGTTACTGTATGTTAATTTCTTAGGTTAGTCCTTTTTCATATTCCTTTACTGATAATTATGATACAAGCATATACAGTATAAATATTATTTCCTAGAACATTTTCTGTGTTGTAGAAAAAGATTCTATCACTGTCAAAATATTTTTTTATCTTTATAATATTTATGAGCATCATACTATATGTTTACACATTTTGGAGAAACTTAAATAATGTTTGTTTTTTAGGTCGAATTTCAACAAAAGCTATTTGTTTACAAGATCATCGCATACAGGTCAACTCTTCTTTCTGCAATCCACAGACAAGACCTTTGATTAGATCAACTATGTGCAACACCCATCCATGCCCAGCCCAGTAAGTTATAGCTTTCTTCTTTTTTGAAGCAGTAATCCCCCATTTTCAATAACGATTTAGTCCAATATTGGCTTGCAACGACCCAGGGGCTCACAAAAGTCGACAATGGACATGAGGCATTATATACACTGCATGGGACACGAGCCCATCACAGGGACACACACATATGGGGGGCATATTAATTATGAAGCAGTACATGACATATTCAAAAAAGCATTGTTAACCTTTGAACATGATTTTAAGATATATAAAATCACCAAGACACTTTAGTGCAAGTTAAGTTTATGAGGTTATCTTCTCTACATGAAGTTTTGCATTAACAATACTACATATTCTGCTTCCCATTAATCAATATTATACAGTACATTATACATGTACTGTATACAAGCATATTACACAGCTCAAGTTGTTTCCACATTAAAAAGCCACTGTACATTTATATTGAAAATATTACCTCAGAATCCAAATGCTTCTTTACTCCGCTACACGTTCTGGTTTAATTTCAGCCACAGGAAGCAGAAAGATATAATTCTCTTTTACAAAATCATAAGCTCCAGAGAGTGCACAACTACACAACTTCCAACCTTGTCCACTGCTAAACCTGCTGAAACTAGGATCTGTTCTTTCAATTTTATTCTGTCATTCAAATGGCAAAAAATGTTTACAAAGCTGTTAAACTGGATCAGTGACTAAGAAGGCAGTGAAATTATAGGTTTGCATAGAGTATAATTGTTTTTATGTTAATTCATCTTTTGTTTCATTCCCATTATGCTGGATGAATTTTTCATGTTTTTTCTATGTGCATCTTGCGCTGGGCATGGGCAAAGGTCTCTCCAAAGAGACCTAACAGACTCAGTGGATAAATCAGGTCTCTGCTACAGGCATTTTTCTTATCCAAACAGGATTAACATAGCTTCCAGACATCAGTCAGCCAGCCTGCATGTTCATGGTAGTGAACCTAAGTGTCTAAGATGAGTGAGAGCTGGCAGGCTCTCAAACCATAACTCCCTAATGTCGAAGAATCAGTCTCACCACTTACCCATTGTGATGGCAGCGTCTTCATAGTAGTGACGTTCCAACAGCATTGCCTTCAGAGAAATTTTGTGAAAAAGAGTGATGGCTTTTACATGGTTTGTTAGGTCTTTCTTGCTAATGTTGTTTGGAGAGCTGGGTCTAGTTTTAAAAAAAATGATGGAGTCCTGAAACAAACATAGCAGGAAAGCTAATGTGACTTTCTGGAAAAGTAATGCAGATGAATGGGGCTAAGTCATTTTTAATATTAAATTGGTGAATTAAATAAATATGTACCCATAACAGCAATTTATGGTTAGCTGTGATCTGACTGCAATTAATTTGATTCCGTAAGGATCAAATACCGTAGTTTTAACTGAATAGATGAAAAGTAAGCGTCATACATTCTAAGCCCACAATACTGACAGAGAGCTGACAAATAGCTTTCTCTTTGGAATCGTTTCTCTTTCAACCCCTTTTTGTTGTGTCTGCTTGGATATCCATGGTTACTTGTGAGAATTTTTAAGTGAACAGGAAATCAATTCCATATGTCTTCATGTAAAATATCTAATTGTATTTATAATGGGTTGAAATAATAACATGCACATTAATAATATACAATTAAGGAAATAAATTCTAGAGCTAAGCTATTTTAATTACACATACATTCTATCACAGTATTCTATCACAGTTTTTCATAGCACGACAAAACACTTGTTTAAATCTATATTTTTCTGGTATATTATAGCCTGAGCCCTATATATTTAAACTGGGATGTTTCGGAGACATTTGTTAAAAATGCATGATGCATACTGTATCTTCCAGTGTTTCTCTTTGGAATTGCGAGTGATAAAAATTGAGTTTGGGGGAAACAAGAAATCTGTAAAAGGACACAAGAAAGCAGTGAACATACTCAAAAAAAGCTTATCTTTCCAGCAAATATCTATAATGCTGACAGGTCTATCCATGTTTTATTATAGTGAAATAATCAAAATCCCCTTGAGGCCAGATCAGTCTAGCCAGCCAGGAATCTGGAGGTCTGCTCTGGCCAGACACTGTGATCTTTTGCTTTTAAGAGCAATAGGCTTCTGTGTATCGTGGACCATTGGAGATCAACCACCACAGGGAAAAAGCTAGATGTATCTGCAATTTGAAAATGTCATCAAAGATAAATGCAAATGTTTAAATGGTTTTACCGTGCCTGTGGTTCTGCTCTACATTTGAAATCTACCTAATCTCATTCTATCTGTATAGTAGTCACTTCCCTTATGAAAGTACACAAGAAATGTTGTGTATAAAATATAAATTACCATTCTAAGAGTTCAATTTGACATGTAATTGTTGCAAACCTGTCGATTACCGTACTGAAGTTATCCGAACATGAAATGACACGGCTCAAAATTTAATGGGGTTAAAGAGAGATGTTTAATTTTATCTCAGTTTTTCATTGCTTTGCAAAACATGAGAAAAGAAAAAAGTGCGTGAGTTTCCATTTGATTTTAAATTCTTCTTTTCACTTTTGTGGCTTGAAAATTTCATTCCAGTTATTGAGAGATTGTAGAAATACAAATTATGGCATAACCAAAATTGGTTTGCAGTGAAGCCTTTCCAATTTCATCTTTTTATTTATGTCACGAAGAAAAAAATAAACTTTGCATTGCTTACATCAGCTGTACTGGTTTATTTGATCCTGCTGTAAACAGTGAGGCTCACATAATCCTGTTTTCCCCAAATTACAGTTTTGCATTTCCCTTGAATTTGTTAACTGATTTGAACAAAATGAAATCCAAATACCCAATTATATTTCAGTCCTGAAAATGACAGCAAGAGACTGAGGTAGAAATCCATTTATAAATGTGCCACGGGACACAGTTACACCCTAATTGTGCAGTTTCTGATGTCTACACATATTGCCACGCTATTGTCTGAATGCTGATTTAAATAATTGTCCTGCCCAAACAAACTCTATTTTAGTTCCACTTTTATCTCAGGTTATGTATCTCCCAGATACTAAATGCCAAAGCTATCTTTAATGCTAAGGGGCCGTCTGCAAAATTGAAATTTGTAAGTGGTGCAATCTTCCTATGACATCTGGGTCCTTTAGGTGTGTGCACTGCTTGTGTACCACACTTTGCTAGCCCTTTGAAAAGTTACTTTAAAATATGAAGGCTAAGAAGTTTAATAAATGTAATGTACAGTACCAATTTCCTTTTAGTATATTGTATGAAGTAGCACATTACATGGAGAGGTAGAAGGTAAATATTTACAGTTATTAAAATGACACATTGTGTCTGTTTTCTTAGGTTCAATCCAGCAAAAATGAGGCAGGTTATGTATTTATTGAGGATGCTAAACCTTTTAGCCTTCACAGAAATGCTACTTGTGAAAGAAAAAGGATTGTGGACTGTGCAATCTTGTATTCTGCATTTCAAAAAACACTTCTGAAAATAATGTTCAGAGCTAAAATAATGGACATTTCAGAGGAAAGATGACAACTGATTCTATATCTTCCTTTTAGAGTGCTTCATGAGTGGAATGAAAGATTGCAAGCCTAAGTTATGCCTACTGCATATTTTCATTCACCCAGTAACTGTTTTTATGCCATACTTTCATAAACCTTTAATATAACTTGTGAACTTGTGAAAGATTTGAATTCAGGCAGAAGCAACAAATGATAATAATATTAAATGGATAATTATATTTTAAGATATTCAGATACAGAACTGAAAATCAAGAGTAAATGGATGACAGTTTAGTGTTTGTCTCCACCAATGACATGCTAGTAATGATTTTATACACAGTTACAAAAATTATGTTTCTATAGCCCTTGGGCACATTATAGTATTAGATAACCAGGTATATTTCACTTAGGATTTGTTTACGAACCACCAATTAATCTACAGAACATGATGGCTATTATCCCATTTTCTACTCTATTAATACATTATAAAGGGTATTTTATTCATACGACCTTCATATTGTATGGTATTTATTAGCATCTCCTATTATTAACAATCGCCCCCAATGTGAGTCACTGTGGTTTTACTTTGTCATGTGAGACATAATGAAATATTGCATGTCCATTCAGCTGGTCCACAGGGGACTGGGGTGAGTGCAGCAGGACCTGTGGAGGTGGAGAGCAGTTTCGACCCGTCCAGTGTCTCCGCAAAGTTACTTTCCAACGAGAGGAGGTGGTGGTGCACTCACTATGTCCTGTTAAGACCCCAGCCCAAATACAGGCTTGTAACACTCAGGCCTGCCAACCCGAGTGGAATACAGGGGCCTGGACACAGGTAGACATTGTGCTATGTATTCTTTCCCTTTTCTGCATTTCTGATTTTGTCATTGGCCTTTTGTATTCAACGTTACTGGGTTCAAGCACATTATCAGAAATTGTGTAGGTGTAGGACAGTATAAATTAAATTATGGCTATTAGAAATATTGATTGGGTAGAAGTACTTTTAAAACAAGCATACTGAATACTGCTGGGATGACATAACCTAAGAACAGTTGGACTGCCATCTGGAGGATGCATGCAGAATGTCAAGATCAGCCATGCTTAATTTTTACTTGTATTTAAATGAAATAGAGAAACAACTAATCAAACTTCAGTTCATAAACAGCACATGCATTTATAGCCCAGAAAATATGCATTTTAGAATCTGTTATTTTGAATGTAGAAAATACCATAACAGTGTTGTGATTCAGAATCAAACATTGTTTTCAAATGGCTTTAATTTATGAATGCGTGAAATAAAAACTTGTACTTTATAACTTGAGCTTCTGGGAATGTAATGGATCTCAGATGCTGAGTGACTAATGAAGACACTACATTCCAGGAAACACTACCATTGTGTTCATTTTATAGTATGAGTTTCAGCAATGGTATATTTTTAGAAAATGTCTTCTTTGTTTTCTAGATTTATACCATAACTCCCCAATATGAGTCTTGTGAGGCCCTCCACAGTGTGACAGAGCTATTAATCTTCATCACTGGTGACAGGGATCTCCATTTGGATAGTTTATAAGGTTCATCTGTCAGCAGCCAAAGACATATGCTCTCAAAAAAACATGACTTAACAGTTGGCTTTAAATACTTGAATGTCCAGCCAATGGCAGCTGTATTAGTTTGAGAAAAAAAGTGATATGAAAGAGCATGACATACTGTACTATACAGTGTGTGGCTGAAATTCTTTCTAAGCAACATGTTTTTAATTAGTAATTTTAAGCATCACTAGCACCAGTTCATGAAACTGAAAACAAATATCTTTGCAGTAAATATTTACTAATGTAGTGGGAAATCTGAGCTTTTACCTTTCTGTGTAAAACTTATGTCTAAAACCCTAGTGTACATGCCTGCCTACCTACAGTGTCTGCCTTCCTTCCTATACTTGTTTTTCAGATCTTTTTTCATTGTGCATTTTTCACAATTTACAGGCACATCTTCACACACATCCTCAGCAACTGCAAATTCCGTAGAAAGCAAATACAATGCTAAAACAGAAAACAAAATTGTCTCATACTATTAATCGCTGAAAGGAACAGCTGGAAAAGGAACTGTGCCCTGTCCTCCCTTATATGAGAGAAGGCCAGAAATGAAAAAAAATAGTGGAAAAATGGGTAAATCTGTAATTCTGACACATTCCATTTCCAGGAGTTCATTAAAAAATGTGTCGCATCGAAGTTTCTAAGAAATGCAGATCTATACCAGGTGTAGCAATTGAGAATAAAAAAGTATTCCATTTTGCCAAAAAAGTCCTGCTTGTTGGAAAAAAATTGTTTCAAAAGTAAATGTCAGTCAATACTGACAAAAAGATTGCCCAGCTATATGTTTTTCTCTTGTGTTTTTAATTTACAAGGCACTCTTAGTTCAAAAAGAGTTGAGGGGAACTGGGTCTGTGTTTTTATAGTGTTCCAAGACCTGCGGGAGAGGACTTAAGAAGCGCAACGTTTACTGCAGGAGCACAGATCCATCAGCCAAACCTATCATCCTGCCAGACACCATGTGTAAGCTACATGAAAAGCCAAAGTCCCAGGAGACCTGTGTTCTGAGGAGGTGCCCCAAGAATGACAGGCTACAGTGGGTGACATCACCATGGAGCGAGGTACTGCCACAAAAATGATAGACACCCCCAAATCATCAAGTTAAATACTGAAAAATAACAGAAAAAATAAAAACTAGCTGTGGAAGTTTTAAATGATAGAGATCAGATCTGAAATTGTATTCCAACAAATTTTAAGTTAAAGACTTAAATGTTAATTTATGCTGAAGAACTAGCCTAGAGTTGAAATTGCTATTTCGGAGAACAAGTTAGGATTTTAATTTTACCCAAGCAATCCTAATGTGAGCGACAGTGGTTTTTGCTTCAATGAAAATAGGGTTTTATGTTACAAGTATCATAAATAACACTTTGATGTCCTGCTTTCATTTATATCAGTGCTCTGCGTCATGTGGATTAGGTATACAGAACAGAGAACTGAGGTGCAGTGAAAAAGACCTTCAA
Organism: Lepisosteus platostomus; assembly: GCF_059453375.1. Taxonomy (NCBI): domain Eukaryota; kingdom Metazoa; phylum Chordata; class Actinopteri; order Semionotiformes; family Lepisosteidae; genus Lepisosteus; species Lepisosteus platostomus. The sequence continues at coordinate 11,048,600 of NC_142630.1, read as the reverse complement.
GGTACATACACTGTATTCCCTCAAAGAAGATGTCGGAATTTAAAGAAACCCATAGTGGAGCTGCAGCAAGCCTGTAACAAAGGCACCTGCCCAGAGCCAAGACCTCCGTCTGGGGGAATTGCTGGTGCTGTGGTGTCAGGATGGTATTCTTCCCCTTGGCAACAGGTATGACATTAAGCTGCTATCTGGAGTCCACTGAGACTTTTTTCATATTTTTAAGCTTGCCTCTTGTAAATGTCCGTGCCAAAAGACCTCAGTATGTCTGTGAGAAGTGAATCGCATGCTGCTGGCGTATGTTGTGGTAGTATTAAGTCTGAACCATCTGTGCTCATACACAGTGTTCAGTCTCCTGTGGAGGGGGGGTGCAGACACGTAGTATCCAGTGTCTCCGACAAGGAAGACCAGCAGCGGGTTGTCTGCCCCATCAAAGACCCATCACCTCCAGGGCTTGCAACACGCATTTCTGCCCTGCACCTGCCCACAAAGGTAGGGGCTTTATTGAAAATAGGGTTCTTATGTATACAGGAATTGATTTCCTTTTAAATGTCTGCTGATTTTAAAATGACATATAACAACTTTAGCTTACAGCTTCAAAATGGGATGCGGTTTTCTAAAGGAAAGCCTAAAAATGTTTTTTTGTCTAAAACAGATGAGTTACTGTGAGGACAACTGTGGGTAACTGCTGACACAGTTATTCGAATTTAGTTTAAATAAAAACATAACCGCTTTAAATTACATTTTTTTTGTTTTCTCAGATGATTTGACTTGTGTGGACTTCTTCAGCTGGTGTCATTTGGTACCCCAGCATGGAGTCTGCAATCACAAGTTCTATGGACAGCAGTGCTGCAAGTCATGTTCCAGAAAACAGCGGTAGCTTTGTGTTTGTGATTTACAGTACTGTTACAAACAATACTGTTTTCAAGTCCAATTTTTATTTACTGTGGAATTATGGGAAAAAAGAAAGCACCTGTATAAAGAAGGAGAGTTGTGGAGGACATTTGAAGGTCCAAATTAGATTTGGGAACACAGTACAGAATAAACTGAAGCACATACAGTAGTTTGTCCTGAAGTACTTGATGACTACAAAGTAGGAACCACATAAAAATTATGTTTCCCAATGGGATGTAGTCTTAAATGTAAAATGCCAAACAATTTTCTTCCTTAATTTTAGATTAAACATCGTTGGTCACCTGATTTTCAGAACTGGAAATGATGTATGGTAGAGTATATCCCTCGTATAATGTAAATACACTGTGGTGTGAATTACAACTTAACAGGGGAAATATTGGTTTAAAACTATTCTGACAACTTTAAAGAGACAATAATACTGTACATGTTTATAATCCAGTCAACCATTTTTCTTTATTACATTTTGCATGTAAATACTTGGTGTACCATTTCACATTAGATACCAAATAGTATCTCTTGGAATACTTGTGTGTTTTTAACTTGTGTGTTTTTTACATAGATGTTTTTCAACAAATTGTTACCTTAATTCAATTTTTCAAAATTGATTGTTTACAAAGCAGAAGTGGATTTACTTCCACTTAATTCATTGCTGGTCCTTGATTTGTTAATAACAAGGGGTATTACAAAACATTTTGAAGAACAAAATGTATGCATTTAAATATAAATACACAATATGATAGTATGAAAGAGAAGTGGTATTCGTGTAGTGCAGTTCCACTTTGTCTTTTTTCCTGCAATAATTCACCGATACATTTTTTAGTGCTGATACATGTTCTGGCTGACTGGATTATTATGATAAACATTAAGTTCAGGTACATAAAGCAACACAACCATCCATCATAACCTGGGACCTAGAACACCCTCAATTTATCGTTTGTGTTCAGCTTTTGGAATACCATCCATTTGTTCTGCACAACCCTAAATTCCCTAGCAAAAGGATAGATGCTACTTGAGTTACAACCTTACCACACCTGCACAAAAGGTACAGTATAAACCAACTCAGGAGGAATTTCTAATTTCACTAAGAAAGAGATCAGGGCTCAAGCTTTGCCTAGTTTTGAATGTTAGATTTTTTTCAACCCACACAAATTTGGAGAGGGAGTGAGATAGGAAAAAGCAGACTCCAAGGACATTCCAAACCAGCAACTGTATCCAACTGTAATTTTCTGGGGAGTCTCCTTAATGGCCATATACTGTACCTTCTATTCCACCCAATACCACAGCTTCATTTACTGGTGAGCTGGGCTTGGGTTGCTATAAAGATCACAATGTAAAAGAATATGAGCCAGCACAGCACTACAGTCTTACAACAAGTAGTTAAAAACAGTAGTGTCTCTTTCTTCAGCCAAATTAATCTTCATTTTTTCCAAGGGGGAACACGAATTGAAAGCAGACGATCTGCTCAATCTTGGATTTTTTCCCCTTGTTTTGTAGACTTTGTCATTGTGAGATAATTGTGTGTTGTATATTGTTTTTTATCCCCTTGTGATTGTAAAGAGAGAAAAAAACAATAATTTATTAATGTGTTCAAAGGCTCTTTGAGGATTAATTGCCTGTGGGGGGGGGATGTACATGCAATACCATATTTCATGGGTAATAGTGTCCTAATGATGTAAAATAGCACAATATAAGTGTAATATTTAAATATTTTTAAAGTTTTATAATAAAATAATATTTCAACATTTCTCACATCATTCAGTCTTGCTCTATTTCCTGTGCCTTGCTTGAGGTGACTGATAATGTGTTGTAATCTGTTTTTCTTGCTTTATCCAATATGTGCACTGCCTGATATAGAAGCTCTCTTTGTACTTAATAAAAGCTTAAATTTACCCCTAGAGAAGCATTACTGACATACTCAATTATAAATAGAAATGTATTTCCAAAGACTTTCTTGGGTTTATAGTGGGGGCTGGAGAAGTAAAGTAATTGTGTCCTGTGATGTTCCTATGATTTTGTTCTTAATGTTTTGTGCAATTTATATCTCATGTCATGCATGCAGTGCCATTTATAATTGCTTTGCATTAACTAGGAGGATCAGCTTTCATAATATGATCACTGAATGTCGAGTAGCTCTATTTTTATTGCCTCTGTGTCCCCTGTACATCATCTATATACACACTTGACTCTCCCTACTGATATTGAGGTGTGTAACTTTTAAAATCATTTTTTTAATAACGTTCATGTGCTGCAGCTCACATAATTTAACAAATTATAAAATGTCTAAAACATACTAAAAATCTTAAAGCCTTGAATTATTCATATGTTCTTAGACATTTCAATGCATTTACATGTAAAACCTACCTTAGTTTTTTTTTAATTTGCCACTTTAGTCTTTTTCTGTTTCACAACAACTTACACAAACCAGAAATACATACAGTCATCAATTACAAAATTCTTCAGTTACAAAATATAAATAACAAAGCCTTGCAAACATATTCAGACCCTTCTTATCATGTCCCATTCTGCGAAACTGCAAAATGATGCATATACAGTACCTCTTTTAACTTAATATTTTATTCAAAACCTGGGTGCTTGAATTAAGACTTTTAAGGGTAAATGTTACAGTAAACATCTGCAAAGACTAAAGGAAAAAAAATTAAACATGCCTAGGTTTTGAGACCCACACTCAATATAATATTTTTTTACTCCTCAGCTCCCAGGTATGAACCCTGTGGCTGCTCACAAGGACGAATGAGGAATGTAGACACTTTCCTCTAACCCATCAACCTCTGAGCATCTTATCTTTTCATTTGTCCCAGACAACATAGCTGGAGGTTTAGTACTGATTGGTGAAGAAACTTGGATCTCACTAATGGCAACACAAGCATGCCTGCAAGCACCTGAGAGGCTGCAGGGATCACTGTGCCGCTGAAAGTCGAGAGAGCCATGGCTAGCTAATCCCACCCTACTCCTCAACCAGTCATGCTTTGCTGCTTGGGGAATCCCTTCCTTCACAGTCTGCTACTGACATGATCTGAGCTCAATCCCGCCATCATAGTGTACGTTTACCTATTGAGCTATTTTGTGTAATTTTCATAAAATGGTTACATTGGCATGCAGCTGATTCTGCAACTCTGACAAATTGGAGGTCACCCTCTCCAGAACTAACATTTCTATCCATTTACATATGAGCAACAAGTCAATAGTCTTTGGAGTGCTCATTACATATGAATGTGAACGTGAATCTGCCACAAATTACCTTTTTTCAAGAGCTCTCAGAGCTCTACATACTCTGTTGTATCACAGTTTAGTAGAAAACTTAACAGTATCTTAAAACTGCATATGTATTAAAAAGAGAACAATGTTCTGAACTCAGTTCAGTGTTTTCACTAGTTTGTTCAGTGCACAGACCTTGAATGCTCTACAGCAGCAGTTTCAGCTGAGGTACTTTTTAGAAGAGGATCAATAATGACATACATGCTACATGACTAGAGAAACGTAACTGCCAAGTACAATTTCCCCTGTCTTCAATTGTAAATATACCTCAACTGCAGCACTTTTGATAGTAGTTTTCACTAGGGTAGATCTTTAGATTATCATATCAAAGCAAGAGACAGCTGCTCTGTCTGCCTTTATGTTATGATTAGAGGGTGATTTACAAGTCTGTGGAAAATTTGTTTGACAGAATTGGGTTTTTGCGTGCCACAGATTCTCTAGAAACACTGGCTCCAAAAACCTTCAAACTTTGTAAACCTGATTGGTAGCGTTAACCTCTTGTCTCTACCTCAATCTTCATGATGATTTGTGTTACACTAAATGCACTTTAATGGTCTCTGGGGTATTTTTGAATGTTAAGGAGTTCAATAGATTTAAATATATTCTGTAGTTGACAGATGACAAGTGTGTTCTATAAAAATAAAAGAAGACAAGAAAATAAAAAACAACAACAAGGAACTAGAATTTATAGTTTAGCACCATCATGTAAGAAATAATATCCCCTAAGTTTAATTCTAAACATCAAGTGACTAATACTGGAAAATTATGCCAAGACTTTATAGTAGGTATCCATCCATATACTGTACATACTGTAGTTAATGATTTCAGACTCAACTAAAGTCTAAAAGAGAAACTGTTAAAGTTAAATGTTCCTACCCCATCTGGCCTTATTTCGTTTTATTCATTTTACTGGAACTGTATATTCCAATACTACAAATAGTATTGCTTACTTTTTTGCAGTTTGGTAAATTTATTTGAGATGATAGATTCAGAATTCTACAATTACCTATACCATTCCATTCAAGTTAATGAAATGTCTCCAGGAAATAAAGTGGGAGTTTAATATTGTGAAACACTTTGTACAGAGTGAATAAATAGGACATATTTTGAAGTAGGTTTTATGGAACTTAGGTATTTGACTGATAGTTTGCTCTATTCTTTGGTGAACTGCATAGCCCAAAAGAGCTTAAGATTATAATAAGGTCTGCTAAATACAGTACGCATGATTGCCAAAAGACTGCAGTAATGGATCATATGAAGTGACATACACAACAAATCATAATCTTTTCTCAGGGAGGGTAAGTCAACTGAATTGATCTAGCTAGCAATGGATGTCTCTATTTTTTCTGCTTACATTTAAATTCAATGTACTGTATATAAGTGATTCTGTGGAAAGGCTTAAAAACTGCTGTTCTTCCTGAAACAACTTGATAGTTTTAGTAAAAGCATATACACGAATTGTACCAAACCGATGTGCAGAATTACTCAAAAAGAGGTGCAGGTGTAATTTCTACCATAATGTAATTTTGGGTCAGAACACTTATACAATCAACATATTTAAGTTTTTTTCTCTTTGTATTTAGCTGACATTTACTGTGATACTGTATATCCTACCCTGAGAAGTAGGATTCTCATTCAGAATAAATGAATAAAAATTATATTTTAAAAAATGTGCATCATTTTGTAATTTTGTAAAATGAGATACCAGGTGGCATCTGAAAAATTTTGCAAAAGACATTGTAAACAAAATGCCCTTATAAAGTACAATACATACCAGTGATACTTTAATGATGTTTCTTATAGGCAAAACCAAGCAGCTTTTGGGAAAGATGACATTTGAAGGAAAGCTTCCTAAAAAAGTAACCATCAGATTTTACTTAGACTTCAGATTAATACATAAGCATGATATATAGTACGTATATAAAATATTATAGCTTCACCTTAGATTATAACTAATCTGTTCAAAACAGATTATAGAAACTGTCTGATGTCCCATTTAGAATTATATGAAACAGACCCTATTTCTTTGCCATTCTACTGTAGTTTCAGCTTCTATTTTACAGGATAATCTGATTTTATTTTATAATAATTTATTCTAATCCAACACATACAAACACATATACTCTACATACATAATCTAAACATTTTTGCCCTTGCCAACTTTAAAATAAAACTGAGAGAACCAGTTTTTGATGAGATCATTAGATATGCTTACATATGGACTGCTGTACTGTACTGTATATGTGGTACTGTATGTAAACACATTGTGATACACTGGAGGTGAAGCAGTAGCTGTACAGCTACAATGCAGAGGTACAGTATTTAACCATGGCAATAAATCAGTTTTTTTAGCTAAGGATGCTTAATACTCAAAACATGAAACAAAAAATTAATATTCTGTTCATCAATGCTTAAAACCTGTATTTGAACAGATACTTTCTTACACTAACCTTGGAAGATTAATTCTATAGCTTTCACAGTTACAGGAACCTTATGGGAGCCTAAACTGCCTAAGATTATTTTCATAGTCAAGGCATCAGAGCAACTCCTCCTCAGGTTATTTATAAATGAACCTTTTCAAAGTTTCAAGTTTTCCAAGTTGTCCTCAAAGTATCAACATTAATTGTATTTAATTAAATTAATTTTATCAATAAAAGCTTTACTGTATACAGTCCTTGTTCTTTCTCTGTATCTGGAATTGCCTTTATGATTAAGTGTTTAGTGTTAGAACACTAAAAAGAGAAAGCAATACCTTCTTTGGTGGTGTCAGCACTTGCATACCACCACTACTGCTATAAAATGTAATACTCAAAGATATCACTCTATTTCAATAATCCTGTTAAAACCCATTAATACAAACATTTTTCCTTGACTACAGATATTATAGATCTTCATGTTTGTAACAATATACATTCATCTATCTTCCCATGAGCAGGCAATTCGGGTCAGTCTGCTTTTAAATGTAAGAATTGATTACAATCCTTGTCCCAATAGACTCACTTGCTACACAGCATGACCTTGGACTGTTACAACTAGTAGAATAATAGTAAAGGATTATGTAGTTTTCCTTGTGCATGACTTTTAATCTGTACTAGCCCTTTATTCCAAGGTTACTCTGCAGAATTTCATGATTCTGGAATTGTTGTAATGTATTGCTTTAAAAGCCTGAGGCAATCTAAATACCTCCCCTTTCAACATCTTTAAATTAATCAATTTAATGCCAAAAGCATGTCCAGGTCTTTCAGTGCATTACAAAGCTTGCACTTGATTTCTGAGAAACCTTGACTTCTCAGAGATTTATTGGTTTGTAAAGGTTCAAGATGTATCACATTGAAATAGAAGAACGAGACAATTAAGGGTCACCAATAATTTACAGAAGGAAATATGAATATGCCATGTTTATGTTTGATACTATACCTGTACTAATCTGGTCAATTGACTGTTTATACATATAGTACAATTTGTGAGACTACAGACAACTAAATTGAAAAAAAAAACATTTTAAACATACCGCACAAATGCAAGAAATGTCTATTATTCTAAATATATAATAGACATTGCTATTATTTCCACCAGAGGGCGCACTATGTTTGAAAACAAACTGCAAGAATAATACTTATTTGAATTTAAAATATACTTTTTAAGGTGATTGACACTTGAAAATTTCAATCAAAATACTTTGTACAACACAATTTATTAAAATCCATGAAAAGAAAATAAAACAGTATTTTTACATTCAAGTGAAAAAAAGGCATAATTCTTCCACAGTACATTAGGAAACTAATTTCAGTCCACTTATCAAATGATTGCCTAGATTTATGCTGCAGTTATGAAGTGCTTACAGGGTGATTTTCAAGGCTTTCAGCTCTAGAGTAAAATGTGTTCCCAATTTTCTCAAAGTAAATGTGAAAAGTTATACTGTAGGTACAGTATAAGTACTGTGAAAGATAACAGGTATAGAAAAGACTAGCAAAATGCTTTTTCCTCTTCAATATAGTTTCAGAATCTGGAAAAAAAAAGTAAAGCAAATGTTGCTCTTGAGCAAAAAGCTTTTAAGGTTGTCTTGTTAATCTTCTCTAAGAAAAATTGTTTCTTGTCAGGCCTTTTAATTTACACAGTTACACACAAGCAGGCCACGACCTCTACTGGGACAAGAAGATTGAAAATGGATGGATGGTTGAATGGATAGGTGGATGGATGCAAACACAAGCAGACTTTAGCTGAGGAGGAGCAGATCCCATTACATTCCTATCTTTGTAGAAGGTGTCACCAAGGATAAATAAATTACAGTACATTAAACGCTAAAAAACTTAAAACAGATATGTCAATGAACTACCTCTGGATAACATCAGAAGCTGAAGAAGATGGGCACAGAAGCTTGTTTTTATTTTTTCCAGCAATCATTTTGAACATTTTATTTGAGGCTAAAGAAAGAACAAATAAATTGAATAAAAATGTAAAAGTCAGTGTGACTGTATTATGTTAAATCATAATACAATTCCATTTATAACTATTCATTACCTTCAGTGTACTAGAGTTTGACATTAATATATTGTAGGAAAGGAAAACCTGATAGCTTTATGCATGTTGAGAATATGAATACTTTTTTAAAAACAGTCAAATGCTGTACTACTTGAGTTAATATCAAAATGTAATTGGGGACTCTACCAGTTCAGTAAAGACTTTTAATAGAACTAAAGGTCTAAACAACCTTTATAGATTTAGTACCTGAAATGTCAGAAAACACTTTAATGATACTCAAATGAAAAGCTGTTTTTTATGCAGAGTAACTTCAGTTACTCAATGTGACAGCTATGTAGAACTGTGAAGGTAAAACAAAAGGGCCGTGTGACATGGGAACAACAGCTGGTTCATTGTGCTTGTGGAGTTTTCAGTTTCTGAACCTTCATAATCGAGACAGAGACAGCTATTGGAACAACAGTCATTTATGACACTGACAGCATGCTTCACACTCAATTTTATACAGAGCCTTCAGTAAACAGAATATCAAAGCATAGAGGCGGCAATAACAACACTACCTGCTATTATTACATGCAACAACTGTCACCAAATTGAGATGCAAGAGTTGATGTGCTATCACAAGCTGTGCTGAGGAGTGAACTAAAAACAAATAGATATCTTTAATAACATTCTTTTTACAGATTATGTTTATTAGTTGCAGCTGCACTGACAGTAGAATCACCCAGTTTATATGTGTATATTTATCTTACAATAAAAACCTTTCAGATTTATTGTTTGTGTTAAGTGTGTTCCCTTAACAATCGCTATAAATTTAAAAGATGTTCCTTGCAAGATACAATGCATTAGTCTGTTTTTGTCGTCAAAGTAAGCTACAGTATGTCACACTGACGAGTACTAATAAGGGTGAAACAAGTGTCCTTGGCTGCTGACTTTGACTTTATATACATAACAGGTGGAATTAGAAATGTCTTTAGATGATTCCGCCCTCTTCCAGTGCTGTGAAACAGCAAGAGGACAAAATTAATTTGTTCCCATAATTCATTGAGACTACATGCTCTCAACACACATTACAAATCTGAAAGGCGTTTTGTTTTTGATATCTGTTGTAATGCTATATTATTTCCAAGACATGATTCAGAACAAACTGGACACTTCTCCTGAGAAGAATAATTATCAAAGATATAGAATTGTATCCTAGAAGGTATAGTAAAATCAAATAAAAGTACCCTAAGGGATAAAACAACATACACAAAATAATATTTCAGCTGCTTTATCCTCAATTCAGCCTCCTGTGTACTCCTAGGAATGCAACAATTCCCTCTCCGTTATGTTCATTTTATACATCTGAGCATTGTAATGATGTGCCATCCATTTGAATAAAACCTCCGGTGACTTCATGGATGCAAAAAAGATAAATTATACCTATCTATAATACACATTACTTCACCTACTGTATGTCTAAAGACTGCACATACTACAGTATTGCCCTTGAGTATCGCTTTAAATAATAAGTAGAAAAATATTTGATACAAATTATAGTAATTGATCATTTTTATGATGTTGTGAGATAAACATAATCTGTAACAGTTCAACATTCAAAATAAAAATGATATGACCGTTAGTTAGTTAGACCGTTAGTGCATATAAAAAGATAATGTTCACTTGAATGTCCAAACGAATGTTTCAAAAACACATAAACAAATGCATTTCACTTGAAGTGTTTTCATTCCCTTAATACACAAAGGCCAAAACAGCCAACACACCCATATAAAATGTTTTTTAAACCTATCCAGTTAAGGTCAATGTGTAAGACCAGTGACATCATCAAGAAAAGCGATTATGGGGAATCTTGATTTGATGTTTGTCTGAATCCCAGTGTACAAGACAGTTTTCATTCATTGTCAATCCCTCTGTTGCTCTGGGATTCCAATTTATTGCTTAGCTTTAATTTATGTCAAAGGCACCTCATCAGCAGTGTTGATGGCACGGCAAATTTCTCTTCTACAGCAGGGTCAGCCACCACTGAAGAGAAAGGTTATCTGCACTATTAAGCTTTTGGCTTTCTCTCTTTTAATGTGAAAGCTTTGTATTTTGTTATGTCAGGAGTTTAACCTGCTCTATTAATTAAAAACAGAAGGATCTCTTTTAGACTCATCACTAATCTGTTTTCTGGAGGACTACTATCTTCATTGTCTAATCCGAATGCTTTCCATCCATGTTGCGTAGAAGTGTACTTTCTCCTCGACACCCTAAATGTAAACCTCAATTTCATGCAGATAAAGCACAGAGAGAGAGAGAGAGAGAGAGAGAGAGAGAGAGAGAGAGAGAGAGAGAGAGAGTTCGGCATCATCTGTTTTGGATCAAATGAGACAGGATTTGTTGTATTGCTACGCTGAACATCATTGCTGAGAGCTGGGTAATGACAGTGGGCTCATGCTGCTGTCAGCTAAAGATGCAGAAAGCTGATCCTTGCAAGGGAGAGGAGCTTTATGGAAAAACCAGTGTGTGAATGGAATTTGAGAGTATCAGTAAAGTGCATGCAAAGAATTAAGCTGCATTTTCTCCTTTGCTATTCTTTTCACCTCAAGCACACATAACAGACTGCTGCAATGAAGCGTGCAAACAAAGACAGAAGTTGTTACTAGATGGCAGTATTAAGCAAAGCAAGGAAAACATTATACATGTGGTAATGGAAGAAAATGAAAAATGTGGTAACTATACATTTATATGTTTTCCTTACATTTATTTATTAACAAATCCCATTTTTGCTATATTGTTTCTTATAAGGTTTTGGATGTGTGAATGTTGTGGTCAATGTATAGCAGTCCACAGGATTAATTTGCTGGTAATTACAATGGTGTTAGAACATTATAAATTCTTATCAGTTTAAAGAGCAAGACAGGTATGTCTGCCTACCAATTATTTATTCATCATATCTGCAAGCAACTAATTAAATGTGAGCTTGAAAGACACTGCTTCTGAGCCATAAAACATTATTCTATTTTAGAACACCATACATTAAAATAATGCAATATTGAACATCCCTATTTTTCACTCACAGCAGGTTTAACCTGTGGCAATTTCATGATAACACCAGCGGGCTGCGGTAGAATCATCAACGCTGTTACTGCACTTGATCAATGTGAAGGCCCCTTTGTGCTCGTAACCCCCTGATAAAAGACATTGTTATCAGGTGCTTTGGATCAGCTCATGATAGCTTGGCTTGTGAGACAAAGAGAAGAATGAAAGCAAGCAGGAGAATGTGTGACTGAGGTCAACACCTTGATACAAGCTGTTACAGTTGTCAGAGAGGCTTATTCACAGAAGAGAAACCTTCTTATAATAATAAGGTGAGCAGGAGGCACACAACTGGGCTCATTTAGGAACATGATTATCTGGTGTGTGTTTGTTCAGAATATGAAAATGGTCTAGATTTCCCTATACACACATGGGAAGAAAGTCCTTGAGAAAGAAATGTTGCAGCAGTAGCTGTAATTCTTTGATATTTCTTTTCACCGCTTCCACTTGATGTTAGCTCGAAGGATTTTTCTGTTGCGTTCTAAAGAATATAAGCTTTTATATGGAGATAAATGCCTAATGCTGAAATAATCTGAATTAACAAAATGTACCAAAATGAATTACAGCATAATCTTTATTATACAGTACTACAAGGGAGATGTTATTCTAATTTCCACTGATCAAGATTTTATCAGTCTTTCTATCAGTCCTATCATGTATTGACCTATACAGTATGTTTACTTCCAAATTACGTTTACTTCCATTAATATATATATATATAAAATCTGCATTTTGAGCCTTGCTTTCTTTTTGACAAGAAATATCCTATCAAGTTATCACATTGAAAAGGTGCCTGATATACGTTAAAATATCAATTAAATTGCAACATCATGTCTAGACAGCCCTTCTGATAATTGAATTTGGAATATACTCACTGGTATAAACAGGCACAAAAATAGGTTACACTCATATATTTGTTTCCAAACCACTTTCCTTAGTTTCTTAAATTTGAAGGACTATTCATTATCTTGCACAGCTTGCTAAGAATAAGAAGCCTTTTATTTTTTCACTGTTATATGACACTATATCACCATGGTATTCTATGATTTCCTACAGCATTGGTATAATCTACTGTAAAAAAAATCTAAAAGAATTCTTTCTGGCTGATTAAAGTTGAAGCATTCATTCCCATACGGGCTTGGGGATCCCACCAATAGCCCATGGAGGGATATTTAATTGGACAACCATTCTTTGCAACAAACAAGTCTCACCAGGCAGATGAAACTAAATTCTCAGCAATGAGGCAATTTGAAAATCTTTTTTTCCTTAAAGACCAACTATCAGTAAGACATGCGGTGACTGTAAGAAAACACTTTTCCCCCCTGTATACTTTTGTAAATATTAAAAGGCACTCTGAAAAGATGACAGCAGGAACGCTTAAATCATCAAAACAGATATGAGCCTCACAATCTACAGTAAGTTAAATGCCACAGACTACAGTGAGTGGTTTACAGCACCAGTGAAGAGTTTAGCTTTCCTGACCTTTATTGACTGTTTCTGCAAGCAGTACCAGACTGCTTTTCATGGCATCTTTTTTTGTTCCCCAAAAGAATTCAAAAAACATAGATTGGTATGCAAGATGTGCCTTAGGATTATCAGCATATCCAGGTGTTGAGGTTATTAATCAAAGTGCAGCTAAAACAATTAGTGAAATGTTAATGGTGATGTCCACGCAATGCAGAAGGTTAATTTACACTTTGCTGCTTAGTTATGCTGCTAGACTGACAGAGTGCAGTTTCCTGGCAGAGTTAAACCAAGACATGCTTCCGAAATGTGACAGAGCTGTCAGTACTTTGTCCATCAAGGGAACATTGCCTATAGCTATTTAGTTCACTTTGTTCCTACAGCAGGTTCTTGCAAAGACCCCAGTGGGAAAGGAGATTCTTAAACATCCAAAGGCAGTGTAGAATACTGTAGAGATTGCACACAGCCAGGCTGATTGGGGAAATGCTTTGCAGAAATGGTGGGCATGAAGTTGTGTCAAAACATCCCCTCCAGGGGACAGCTGATCATGCGGAAATCAAGATCCCTGGGGATAGTATCTAGGCTGCTGGGCAAAGAGCTTCACAGAATTTTAGTGTTTTTTCACAGTAACCAACAGCCCTTGAGTTTACAGGGTGCACCTCACCCCAGCTCTTCAAAGCTAAATTTATTGTTTTACTAGGCCAAACACAAACAATGCAACTCTCTCGAAACCATCATTAATACATACACTTTTGCATTAATTACTAATCCTTTTGTGAGACTGGAAAGTGACAGATATTTCTACATATGGTACATGTGTGAACTAAATGCACGGATAAATAGTTAGATGTATACACAGATAAAACTGTATGCAATACAATGGATCATATACATTCCCAGTCTTTAATGAGTGCTTACACTGTCAGGTTAAAAAAATTAAACTTTATATTCTTGGACAAAGTAGACTGTGATGCAGATATTCACAATCCTTAAGGACACTGACAAAGCTATCACTGTCAACAACGACAGTCACAACACAAACCAGACCACACAAGTAGAAATACAGAGATCTGCACTGAAAATTGAGAACCAGGAGGCACTTTTTTCTTCATTCTTCTTGATTTTAGTGCTGCTTTCGACACTGTTAAACATGTTAACCGTGACATCTAAGCTCTAAGGTCTGGAACCCTAAGCTCTGGAACTCTCTCCCCAAGGATATCAGAGAGTCACCTTTTCTACACTCCTTCAATCCAGACTCAAAACCTTCTTCTTTAGAAGAGCCTTTACTTAACTGGTTCCATTATTTACCCCTCTGCTCCTACTGTATTTAGTACCACCATCTAATGTCTCCTCTGCGTATTCTCATTGTGTGTATCTTGTGTATTTTTTGTTTATTTTTAATTGTTGTTGTTGCTGTTGTCATTCTGTATAGCACTTTGAGAAGCCACCTTTAAAGGTGCTATATAAAATCAAGTTTATTATTATTATTATACAAAGAGTCATGGGTCCAGATAGAGCCATGGTGTTGAAGATGATATCTTTGCCTCTTTCAAGAAACAGTTGGATAAAATACTCAGATTAATTAGCTATGAGCATCCAAATAAGCTACAGTAGATGGGCAGCATGGCTTCCTTTCATCTGTAACCTCTCTTATGCTCTTAAGATGGTATTAAATCATGTGATGAAGGATCACACCACGATCTTATCTTACATTGTCCTGGAACTACAAAGGATGCAGAGCAATACAAGGAATCAGCTTAAAACCTGAAAAGAGTGAAAAGGGCATCTCTAGAAGACAGAAAAACCTTCTGGAATATTTTTGGCAGAATGCTTTTGAGATTTAACTACAGCATAAGCCCATTGCTGACAATTGCAGTACAATATATATACAGTTTATTTTTTTTTTTCCAAAATACTGCAGAGGTGCCATAGCATATACTGTATAGTGTTTTACTTCTGAGTTATCCAGTTTCTTTGATTGAGTAACATTGAGGGAAATACCCTAATATTTTTTAGTTATTTAACTAAATCAATGATTACATGCAAGCATTACTAATAGTCTCAATAAAACTTGCCAATGAAATGTTTAGCAGGTTCATGAACCCCCAAAAAAGTAAATCTAATGGGCCTGAAAAAGCTCTAGATTATATATGACTTCATGAATAATATTAATACTGTTTAAGTTTACATTACATAATTCTTTCCACGTTGGCACTATTCTTTATTTAGTCAATTTAGTCATCACACAGACAAAAGCATTCATATAATGTCTGTATGGTTTATAAATACAGACCCTTTATTTTCTGTAACCTATTTCAGAGAAACTTTAAAGGTGTCCTGCTGCTATTCTCAGATTGTGACCTTTTGATGGAGCCCCTCCTGTTGCCACCAACTGTTTTAGCCGCAATTGTCAAGGAGTATAGCATTGTGGGAAGTCAGGACTCATCGATCGGATCTCTCTGGACTCTAACAATACATCAAACTGATTGATTAAATATAAATGACTGCCTTCACCATTGCAACAGGTTCATTGCTCCAGGGATGGCTCTGTAGGAACAATTTTTATGAAATAAATTCTGAAGTCTTTTTTTATAATAGTCTCCTTTACTGTTTACAAACAGCTTTTTTTTTCTTTTACAGTGATCATTGTTTTCAAACAGCTTCTCCACCATCATGTCACACCTTCAACAGCTCTGTCTGTAGCTGCCACAATGTTTGCATAACTAATAATCAAGAAGTTCAGTTAATGAGATATTCTTCTAAACTCATTAAAGTCATTAGGGTCTTCTAATGAGTTAAGGAACACCAGACAAAAATATCAACACCCTTAACCTGCATACTAAACCTGATTCTGTAGTTGCTCATGGGGGATTAATTCACAGTTTATTAAAATTATCCAATGAAATACTGAGAAATTAGCTCATACAATATATTGACTTACAAATACAAATGGTGCAGGAATATAGTGCATTATAAAATCATATTTCTCTATCTCTGTGATGCAATTCATGTAAAAATTCTACCGAAGGACAAATGCACTACTGTAATTGCAATCTTCCTAAAATGTATGCTAGCTGTTAAGATTTTGATTGAGAACATCACTGTCACTACTACTTAATCAGGATAACTGCACAAGAGACATTAAGATTCCTAGTGCCCTATTTCTGTTTGACCATGCAGTAGAAGAACCACATATTATTATGTTTTATTTTCTGTAATTTGTTTTTTACACTTACAATGAAACATTTTATATGTTTTTTTTCCTACATCTTACAAATTTGTATTATGAAGTTTCTATGCTTTAATACATAATTGGCTATGTAAATCAGAATTTTCGTTTAGTTTAACAATCACTTTAAAACACTTTATAATGGCATGTGAAATTTATTCCTTTTAGGCAGAATAAATGTTTTTATTCAAATTTTTGTTCTTTTCCCAATATTCAACATAAGAAACAGGATACAGCTCTCTAGACAGTATTGTAATTCAGTGGACTGAGTAGATACATGTATTGTCACACAAGATGGCAGTATATTGCCTTTGTAGCATTGCTTCTATTCTGCAATAATGAGGGTTTTATTTGAAGTTATTTGACCATCTTAACAGTGTATTGAGACTATCGAAGCCAGAAATCTTTTGAAAGGAAAGCTTGAAATGGAGATGTTTTTTATTTTCACAAGAATTATGTGAAATGTCAAAATGCTGCTAGACTGAGGTGTGTAATATTTTGAATTTGCTAGTTTGCAAAATGCATCAATCCATCAATTATGGGAAAAATATTAATTAGCTCTGGACAATGAAGCTGAATATTTTTTATAATTTTTAGTGTGTCAAAGCTGAAGCTCATCAGAGCAACATACTGTAGCTACAGTAACTTTCACTACATGTATGTATTCTACAAGGACAAACTTTAAGCATTATAGTGTAGTGTCGTAAGAACACCTGTTGTGATTTATGGGAATGCACACTCATTTTGTTATTACATTTTTAAAGATAATAAAATATTAACTTTGACTTTAAGCATGATTATAAGGATGTTTGTTTAGAGCTGTGGTACATAGTGCAGTTCAGGAGGGCTGCAGTGTCTATGGGTTTTTGGTATGATCTAACAGGGCTAATCATTAGCTTAACTGGATCAGTTGTACAATTGGCTGCTGCTGATTTGAAGAACCCTAGAAAACTTGCTAGTTGAAAGACCTCAAGGACTGGATCTTCCAGTTCCTCCTCACTTTGTGAAACAGACTGTCTAAATAATATTAATTCCCATGAGTCAAAGTAAGTCGTTGGAATAAGTACTATATGTAATTAGCATTCGTCTTAGTAAAAGAACCTATTAGCTAGATTGGTCTTTCATATTTCTTTTTACCTCTTTCTAATATGCGGTTTAAATGCAGTTTGACTTATGTGTAGTTCTTTTGGGATTACATTGTTGTTATATCATTAAAGCCTTTTTCTAAATGTTATTGCTAATCTTGGCCTCCAACTCTCATAATCAGGTATCAGGATAATATCTGAATACAGAAAACTAATATTGTTTCATAATTTGTAGTTATTTACAGTCCCTTTGAATAAACGAAAAGGGGGTAATTCAAGGGTTTCTAGATAAGCTTTATACTTCATTGAAATACTTTAAAAATCAATTGAAAATTAAAGTGTTTTCCTTTTCAATAACATCCTCAAACCTTATTTCTTTTTTGAGATAAGTAATAAAATATAATTAAATACTGTAGCTATATAACCACCGTCTAGAGAAATTGCTGCCCTTTTTATACCATATAAATAAAGCACTATCATTCTGGTTGTTGCGTGTTATTTATTTGCAGCTTTATGATTCAAATATAATGAGTTGAACAAATGTATATATTAAGCATTAGAATTCCACTTTCTCTCTGAAAAGATCAAATGCAAGAGTTCCTGAATGTCACCAGCTGCACAGCTGATAACTAGGCCACAGAAATCTTCTCAAGTCATTCTATATGAAAAACAAAGTAATTAATCCTTTAACATATGCCCCTTTTCTTAAATACCTAATAAAGTGTAATTAGACACTGTTGCTAGGATTCAATTCAACACACAAATATCATACTATTGATGTTTCTAAACACTTGAATAAAAATAAAACTAAGATGAGTTTTTTCAATACGCTTATTTCCATCATATAAAATGATTTATTTCCAAATTTCATGGTCCCAGATGTGTGGGTAAGAATTATTTTCTAATGAGTGGGTGAACATTCTCAATCCTTTGTGCTTATAAACAGCACATATAGAATCCTAGTCAGGTGCAATCAATCTGCAACCAGGCTACTAAAAAGCAAAAGATATTGACTTATTTGTGTCACATTTCAGACAGATGTTGGCATTCCTTATTGGCCCCTAAATAGCTAAATGTGGGCTGTATTGATTTAGTACCAAGACCTACCCTCCCACCCATTCCAGGAAGCAGCTGTGTTTCTTCATTCATCAACTGTATTCTTTATTTTTCTTCTTTGTATTAATCTACTTTCTTCTTTTGTGGTGGCATCTTTGACATTAATTCTATTTACTGCACAGCAGTCTGAGCCAATAATGACCTCGGTAATTTAGACATGGGTTAAATACACCACAACTATCCAGACTGTGGACATTGACACACACAATAAACCTTGTCAATAGCTCACTGGCACCTGTCAGGCTGCTAATGTAGATCTGTGAGAGGAAAAAACTTAACTGTTAATTAGAATGAAGCCATTTATCACAGTGAAAGACTAAAGTTAACGCAAACTCTATGTTCTGTTTTTAACTGACAGATACACAATTCCCTTTGACATGTGATATTATTTAGGAGGAAATACGTGGTAATTAAATCTGTAAAAAACTTTTAACTTTTTAAACAAATTATATTAATGTTGCCCTTTTTACCAATCAAAGAAGCTATGAGGGTGATTCACAGTGAGGAAATCTCAACATTAATCCATAAGATTCAGAATAGCAGACTACTAATGATATGGATATCATGATTAATAAAAAACCCAAAGATGTTAAAGTTAGGAAGGTAATGCTCCAAGTTGATGTGTTTCCCCAAAAGATGCAAACACCAATAACCAAGGCCTGCAATCAAACTAAGCTGTTTAATTAGACATTGTGAGTTGATAAGCATTCCTAAAAACAGGATGAGGTAATGTAAAATGCAGTCTTTCTTACAAAAAATAAAAAGCACACTGAGCACATAGTGGTGCATTTTAATATGCAGAAGTCACCTACATGAATCAATGACTCAAAAGACCATCTTCCCTCAGGAGTTGGTATTTACATTTTTTCATGCAGTTGCTGTGATTCCACTACATAATTATCATTTACACTTGCCAAACATGTGCATTCCAGCATTCAGAAAGGACAATGTGCCCGATGACAAAAGGTTACAGCTTGATTGTGTTGTGGCAAGCACGAAAGAGAAGCGTCCTTTTTGAAGATTATGTATAAAGCAAGGTCGAGTAAGGTTGTTTATTCATGCTAAAGATCTAGTGAGACCTCTAAGAGTAGAAACGGGATACTGACCTTTGGTGTCAGTTTAAAATGAAAGTACTTAATTTTCCTTGAATCTTGTCCAAACAGAAAATACACTAAGATTATTCACTTTGGAAACCAGTACAAAATTGACTCTCTATTTAATTCAAAACTGAAAATAAAGCATTGAATGAAAAATAAGCAAAGCAGAAATTCTTATATATTAATACAATATACTGTATTATTTTCTCTTTTTATTGAATTTCTGTTTCTTTTCACTTACAACATTTATATTATCAGCATAAACACATCTCTCAAAAAAGCCACAAAATAAAGTTAATATTGAAAACCTGACAACAGAAATATTCCTGTACTTAGATTCAAATGATGAGCAAGGAAGTGCAAAGGATTGATTGTTAATGACATACCTCAGACTGTACCCCTTTGCTTCATATATCTTTCCATGCTTTAGATGATGCATGAGTAGGACCATAAGCCTGTGGGTGTTATGGGCATCCAAAATGATTAAACATCAGCTCTTGATTTTTCTCATGGAATGTGTGCCGAAAAACCCAGAGAATTGCAACATGCATTACCATATGAGCTTTGATATTCCATAACATTTCATCATCTTACAAATCTGAATTTGTTTTTCACTCAGTATTAATTTAAGTCTTCTTGGAGCTCAACCTTAGAAAGAAATGTGCATCTATATATCTTAAATGCTCACATTCTGCAAGTCATCTCTTATTATAGGCTGTGAAAGAGATTTATCCTCTTTTCTTTCAGCTGTTCCTAGAAGCATGAGTCGCACATCCCAGCAACTGGAGTCAAGTCTAACTGATGTTTTGCTACTGAGACTTCAAGACATCCTACAGCATCTTTTTTGTTATCAATTAGGTAAGCTAAAAGCTACACTTAGTGAATAAGTGTATATTCAAGCTTTCAGGGCAATGACACATTTTTCAGTTTTGCTCTTTATATGCTCTTTCTTATTCCTCAGGCCTAGAGAAAAACCTGAATTTATTTTTCAAGGACCTACAGTACTTCACAAAATGGCATGTTTGTAAAAACTCTGAGAGGAAGCTAACGCAAACAAAATAAACAGTAAATTAATAATTCTTTCTGTACTAATCTACTGTATACAGTATGTCTCCAGTGAACTCCAGTCTGAAAAAACAATAGACACAACAACAAATTAACAATTACTGCTCGATTGTAAATTAGCATTTTTATTAATTATTCACTACGACTGCAATGAAGTATACCACATTCTGGACATAAATAATGCAGATTAGAAAAAAAACATTCTATCAGAAATAACTACATCAATTTTAAAAGTGTTTGGTAATAATGTTTGAAGGTTGAATGAAGGATTCTATCTTCTAGTTACACAGGACATGCAGCTTGATTATCTATGCAGATAATTAACATTGAGATGTAGTATACTGTACATCCATGTATTGTGCAGTAACAGTAATTGGCATACTCACAAAATTCTATAATAAAACTATGAACCATAGAAATTTCGCACCCACATTAATGGGACCACAGAGAAAGCAATCCCATGGACAATGACTGTACACACCGGATGGTATATCATTTAAGTGCATCAGAGTGTGCAGTGCATCCCACTGGAAATGAATCACCAGCACGCCTAGACTTGGTACCACTTGTTATCCATGGAGACACATCCTCCTAAGTCCCAGTTGTATGTATACCACTTTCCATCTCTCCACAGTGAACATTTCTCATTATTCGGTGCTTTGAATAGGCCAGCCAACTTTATAAGCACCAGTTCCATGAATCTGAAAATGTGTACACTCATGGGTTTTTTCTAGCGAGAAAGCTCTTCATCCAAATCAGCCTGCATCATTATCCTACTATAACATCACATACCATAGATTTCAGCTGAATGCAATAGAGCAGTCTGTCAAATGAAATTCTGTTTTGTACTTCTCTTGCTTTGAACATGTTAAACAGGGAGGCCCACTGGGATGCTGCATCTTGTTTACAGGGCACTTTGTTGACTGCAGAAACAGAGTTACAATGAAATAAACAGATAACATGACAGCCATACAGTCCCCCAACAATAACTTAAAAGGTTGAAACAAGCACACTGAGCCCTTAAAAGGTCTTTTTAAGCAAACAACATTTCTTACTTTAGAATGAATGGTGTAACATAACAAGATTGAAATGTTAAAAAGCAGAACACTATTAATGGAGTCAGCCATATACAGTGTTTTGCAAAATGTATTCAGATCCTTACCCAGTTACCCAAAATTTGTTACTTTAACACTTGCAGTCTTAACAGCTGGAAATAGCAATTAATATTTGTTATATACACAACCTACTCCACACATTCACAGCAAAAAACAAAAAACAAAAAAGGTAAAATTCAATATGAAAGAAAAATGAAAAAGTCATGATTGCATAAATATTCAAACCCTTTCCTGTGGCAAACCTAAATTAATTTAGGTGCACAAAGTTACGTTAATGAGTCACACAATTACAGCAGTTGAGTGGCTTCTATCTACAGGTACAGTATGTGCAATATTACTGACTGACATGGTTTCAAAGTTGCAAACATGAAAACTGAGGAGCTTTCAAAACAAATCAGGGATAAAGTTGTGTAAAGGCACAGGTCAGGGAAAGGTGTAATGAGGAGGACCCTTAATATCTCTTTGAGCCTGAACACATTGATCATTAAGAAGTGAAAGGCACCCAGACACTGCCTAGATCAGGCTGCACATCCAGACTGATCAGCCAGTCAAGGAGGAAAATGGTTAAGGATGTAACTATGACGTGAATGGTAAATAAGAGTTACAGAGGTCAGAGGCTGGGATGGGAGAAATTGTGCATCACATTAACAATATTCCAGTCACTCCACACAGCTGGCCTGTATGGCAGATTGAAAACTCATCTCAAATCCTGCATGGAATCTGCAATAAAACACTTAAGTGATGCTGCAAACATGTGCAAAAAGGTTGTGTGGTCATACAAGACAAATTTGTTTTTGGTCTAAAATATTACATCTCAAACAAACCTAACATATTGCACCACTCAGTGCACAGCATCCCTACTGTCATGCATGGCAGTGGCTGGATTTCGTTAGAATTCTGCTTCTTATCAGAAAATACTGGCAAATATATGTCCGACCTAGTAAAACTAGGACAAAATTCACCATTCAACAATGGACATAAGCTATACTGCAAAGATTTATCAATATGAAGGTGAATGTTCTTGAGTGGCTTAGTCAAAGTCCCGTCTTGAATCGATTTGAGGATCTGAGGAAAGATTTGGAAACTGCTGCCCATAACCGATCCTCAGGCAGCTTGAGAGAAGTTGAAAAAATCTGAAGATTGGGCAAAATGTGTACCAAGTCAGTGTGCAAAGGCAGTAGAGACTTAAACAAAATGACTTGCCGGGATCATTTCTGCCAAAGGTGCTTCCAACAACAATTGAGTTCACTGGTCTGAATTATAAAATACAGTATAGTTTATTTTTTTCTCATTTGTTTTTGCTGACATTTATTGTAACTTATCGTGCCCTTCGAAGTCTTCATTTTAAGCTTTCAGGTTTTGAATAAAATATAAAAAAATGTATATGCATCCTTTTGTAATTTCTTAAAATGAGGCACTGTATGAAGGGTCTGAAAACCTTTAAAAGGGAATCGATATTCCTGAAAGCAATTGCTTAGGCTTTTGCAGTATTGAAAATTTAACAATAAACTTCCACTTTAAAGCTTTACAAATCTATGATATCTTACTGCGCTGTTCAAATTGGTTAGTTTTTCCATTTTAAAGGAATTATTCAGAACTGTACAGTATAGAAGCCCCAAAGCACATGACATACATTAAGGAATCCAATATTAAAGTACAAGCAGAGGTATAAGTTTGTAAAGGAAATGGTTAAGAACAGTTAATATAATGATTAAGATGTAAATAAATTATGAGTTTTATTATTCAATTGATTAGGCAAAACAACAATGATTAAAATGTAATACAATATCCCTTTACAGAATGCCATTTTCTTCAAAACAATTCGGTATTTGACAGTGGAAACAAAAAAAAAGATTTTTTAATTATTCATCAAACACTGTGTTGGGAGCAAAACAATGAAAGCATACCATAATGCTCATAAACCTCATAATTCCTAAACATGCAATGGTTTTGTACATCATATATCCTGTTTATTAGTATTTTTTATTTACAGACAGCAATGTTAAATGTTTTTATGAAGATTATACAGGTATATGACTTTGCTTAATGTCAACTAAAGTATTGCAGTACAAAATTATTACACAGCAAAGATATATTTTTAATTTTAACAAGATTTTGATATAATTTTTATACAGGCAGATCTTTATTAAAAGATTCTAAATTTTAATCACCCTTTATCAATAAATGATACTTTACATTTAAAGAATTGTGTTTTCTTAATTGTACAAGAGCTAAATTATAAGGAACAAAATTTGCAAAAATTTTAATTAAAAAACAATAGAATTAAGTGCTTTTTGGAAACTGTTTTAGACAAGGAAATTTCAGATAACTGTATCTCATTTAAGAAAAGAGTGTTACCGTATTTCTGGCTCTCACAAATAATGCCAGGTAGCTCTTTATTAAAAACCTGCAAAGCACTTGTCTGGAACAGGAACATTTGAATAACCTTTAGAGAGACATTTCCTGACTGACAGGAACATATCTAAAATATAGCCTTTACTAAATCCTCAAAGATGGAAAGGAGTTACTTACTGTACTTGACTAATGAGCAAGTACCTCATGCCTATCCTATTGACAATGATGATTAACTACTCTCTTCATTTAACTCCAAAACACTGTTATTTCAGATATGCAGCAATGTCCTGCATTTGTAATCAAATACTTTTCTTCACTTTTTACTTTTGCACTTTCCTTCTGTATTTTATGAGGGGCATGTGATAATGATATTAATTTCCGGTCTTATTCCTCTATTTGCTTATATGTTATACTGTATACTGGACTTGGCGTTTAAACCCAGAACCCTTTATTACAGTTCAGAATCCTGACCACAGGAACCTAAAACCTAATAAAAGTCCCAGGATCCCATCCAACCAAGTAAAAGAAAGCCTTGGTTCTTTGTAAAAAAATTTTATTTTTATTTTGGTAGCATTAGTAAGGGTACTGTAATTCTCCTTAATTCTCCTTAAGTGTTCCAGTAAAATACCAAGCTGTATGCAAATAAGAGCATCAGACAAATAAAAAATACATTTAGTTTGTATACAATTTTATACATACTGTATACTGTACACTGTATACTGTATACAAAACTCATTTCTGCATTACTGTAACCTAAAGAGTAGGTGTGTATACAGTACCATATTCTTTTTGAAAGACTTTTATACTGTCGAGAATGATGGTAGTCTAATGTATTACTAAACTATAGAGGAACATGCCTGTACATTTTTCATGGGTGATGTGCTCACCTGCTGATGGAGAGGGTAGCATAGAAAAATGTCCTTTTTATCTTTAATTGTCTTATGTGCCTTTTTATTACTGCTGTATTCCATATCTTTTCTGTGTGTCTACTTTAATATTTTGAATTTTCTTCCTTCACCATGCACATATTTTGAGGATCAGTTACATCCGGGGGTCAACTGAATTAACTTATGCTGCCAAACCATTCTGACTGATGTTAATGTAAATACAAACATTTTCATCATTTATCCTGCTCTTCTAAGCAATTTCCCAAGGAACAGAATGTTCCCACCCCCTCCATTCCCTTAGCCCTTCTACCGATTAGTGACTTATTAAGATCCAGAACACCACCTCATCTCTAGCCTATGACTCTATCCCAGGCTGACAAGCCAGAGCAGGGATTGAGACTCGTAACTCAGACAGAGGTACGCTGTCCTCTCTCTGAAGCACTCTAGTGGATTTCAGTGCTGCTCTGGGCTTGCCCATCACATCTGTTGGCTTCTCTACAGGCTGCCAAATCTGTTGTGAGACTTTCTGAGAGCTGAGCAGCCTTGAAAAAGAGCCAAATTTCCATTTTTCCTCATTCCAAAATCCAAAGGACAATGGCAGAGAAAAAGAAAACAATTGGGTCCACTGTGAACACACCACCATAGTTCCTCTCATCTTTTATTTGGATATCAACTAGCAGTTGCTTGAAGATATGTTACACATGAAAAAAAACTTTCCAAAGCATAGGGTTAATGCCAAAGGAAGGTAGGGACAGGATTTTCATAGAGGGTGTATAAAACATCCTGAAAATGTTATTGCAACAGTAAGCCAATTGAAACATGCCGTGGCACCGCTCTTTAAGCCAACTAATTATTGACTTTGATTATTCCCATTTCACTGTGAGGACACTGAAAGGCCCAAAAGCTGACTATAACAAAGGAAATTACAACTGATGGTTTCACTGTCAGACCTAATTGAACCAATTGGGAATCACAGTTGCCAGATTTAACTATTATCCTGTTATTACATTTTTCTAAACAGACATATTTGTGAGTCATTTTACTTTATATTTCAACTGTCATATTTCAACTGTCAGAAGAAGTTTCTTATAATTCTCAAATAGGCAGCAATATTTTCTAGCTTTAAAAGGACATTGACCAGAGACACCATTGTTAATCTGTTGATGAATACGTTACCTGTATGCTCTCAAACTTGTAGTTGAATTTGTTCTAAAAACACAACAAATATTCCTAAATATTTCTCTTTTTGTGTTGTTTAAAATAAATAAAAGGTTTACAACAGTAATTTTCACATTAGCTTCCAAATTGGCTTTTTTTCAGTGAATTCAGAAAAAAGAGCCAATGTTCTTTTATGTATTACCCTGCCAATGTGTGAGGCCTCCCTCAAAATGATAATAAAATTATAAATTGATTATGAAAAATGAAATTACAATATCAAATATAAACAATTTGGGAAAAGGTTGTCTTTTTGTATAATGCTGTACAAATACTACAATGGGGCTAACTGTAACAGTACATTGGTTAAGAGCTGAAAAGAATTAAATAAGCCCAATTAAAACAAAAAAATAAATTTAACCCACTGCTAAATAACACTCAGTAGTGTTTCAGATACTGTATATTATTATCATGGTTCATTTGATTCCTGTAGACATGTACAGATTTGCCATTGTCTCAAGTAGCAGTTGCAAAGAGGAAAAAGAGATAAAATTCAGACTACCAGCATCAGATCCTTAGAAACCTAAGAATCACACTAGATGTAGATGTGAAATCATATATATGTTTTCTTAATTATGCATTTTCACCTTGCGGTTTCGGTATGTCATTTGACATTTTCTAGAGACGATCATTCTGGACTTGTAATAGTGTTAATTAACAGCTTCACTGACTTATTTATAAATGTAATATAATAACATCAACAACAGAAGAAATAATACAAATGAGAGGAAAGTCAATTTTTTCCTGAATTTCAGAAGTTATTACGCAGTATTTCATACAGACGTACTAATCTGCCTTTCAATCATGCTGTCCTGCAGAACCCCCTCCCCAGGCTTTATCATATATTTTGACTACTTACTCTGACATTAGGAGACAAAGACAAAAGACAAATATTTACAATATTTGGGGATTTTGAAAAAAAATGAAAACGTCTACAATGTGCCTGGACTTCACTTCATTGGTCTTGTGTCTTTTTATGTGCACAGATCCCTTTGACCACTTTGGCTGAGACTAGGGCATGTCACAGATAGAATTCAAGAAGTACATGTTTCAAGAGATAACAATACAGGCTGTCATTTGAATTCATCCAAAACACACATCTCCCCTTGGGACTTCAAATTAGTAACACAAAACACCTCAATGAGAGGCAGGCTAAAAGGACGCAAACATATTCCATAGATAAACAGCAAACAGATAAGAAGTGGTGGAGCCTATAATGGAAACAGACTGATAGCAATAAAAAACAGTAGTTTCCATGGTTATGAACCAAGGTGGAAAACACACTTCCACTAGCCCAAAATAATGCACTTGAGCAGGGCAGTCCCATAGCACTGGTGTGTTATGATTTATAGCATAAAACAGTACCTCATGAATTACAGTAAAATAAAACATAATAGCTTCCACTACCACCAGAATACCTTAACAACTCATGTATTTGCTGTTTCCACTGAATCATCTATTTTTGCAAAGAATTCCCAACACATGTGGCGACAGCAGGACTACCCAGAAAGGAAAGAATAGTTACAGAAAATAAAGCTACAACCAATGCCTAGCAATAAAACAATGTGCGTTTGCATTATTCTGCCTGCTTCATGTTCTATGTTGAACAGACTACAGAAGGCACATACACTCCAATATGGTGAAAAGATTTCTTCATGCACTGTGAAAATCTGGGAAGAACGGCAATATACAGTCAATCAATATAGTGATGGGGTTTGAATATGAGAATATGTCCCTTGGCTCAGGCACCATCATAAATCCTATGCACCTTTGTGACTTCAGTGAGCCTGGTGGTGGCCAGCAAAGATAGCCATTGGTACAAGGGTAATAGGATCATGACATTTGGCATGCTCTGGCAGGGTGACAATATAAAGATTAGGTTGGTGGGTTCTATCACCCAATTTATTCAGACAGGATGTAAGCATTTACAGTAACTAGGTACTGTATATCTCTAGAGAAGAAGCTACTTTCTGGCTGGTTTCTTGCTTTTAGCAGAGTTGTGTCTGACTCCATAGCTGTTGAGTCACGCATCTCACTGGCCAGTATTGTGGGGTGTAACTCTGAAAATTACCCTGAACTGAAATTTATTTTTTAACAAAATGGGTTTTGAATGAAACCTCTTCATTAAGTTGTTGTCTTAACAGGATCCATGCAAACAGCCTGTTGGTGAAGCAAACCACACTTTCATAGATTTTCAGGAGTTGAAGGAAAATTGAGTGCTTTAAGGTGGATGGATATCAAAAATATCTAGGCTATAGTACTCCTGTGTGTATAGAAACGTTTAAAAATGTTTGAGTTAAAATGCAATAGGACAGGTATATCACTATAAAGCCAAGCAGCTCTCTCCTGAGAATGTGGGATAGAATCTTATTAGTTCAGTGGTATGCGAAGTGAATAACTGCACTGTCCTTGAAACATTCATGGAAAACACTTCAACTTTATTCCACTTGACTAACAGTTAGTACAGTAAATGCACTGTATTCATGTACTATTCTGTTTGTATGAATTTACACACTTAACATTCATAATACATTTATTGACATCACCTATATTTGTATTACTGTACATGTATAGTACAGTACAGTTTGTCATTTTAAAATAATTTATGATGTAGATGAATATTAAATGGAAACAGTCAAAGAAAGCTTTTAGGGCTTATAATGTAAATGATCCATCCATTAGCAGAATATTACTTGGTCTGGTGAAGGTTGTGGAAACACGTAGCCTTTCTCAAAAGTAAAGGACTCAAGGTTGGACTGAGAACATATGACTCCTCTCACCCTAGACAGAAAGTCTAATTTGAATTCTACTGTATATGTACTAAGACTATTGAGAAAAGAACTGTTGTACACTAATCCGCCATAACCATTGTAACATCTTTCCATTGTTTAAATAATGGTTGAATAGACAGGGAATGCTATCAGCATGGTAACTCTAGGCGGCCATTGAAAAAAAGATTAATTGGAAAGGAATAGCTTATTGCTGTTTCCCAAGATCCTAAAATCCCCAAACAATTTACAAAATCCCTGGAAGAAAAATAAATATTTCACATTCAATGGTTCAGCAAAACATATGTCTTATGTAAACATTAAAATGCTAATGCCCTAACTTGCATTACAGTATACGTACAACTTTGAATACTGGTGGTACATTTGCTGAATATTAATTCTAAATTCATGAGGCATACTTTTTTATTTTCTTCACAAATCAAAGCCACAGCTACTTACAACAATGATTTGTTCTAGCCATTAATTGATTTTTATTTTTTTAAATTAAATAAAGTCACACTGGGAGATAATTACTTCAATAGGATTTAAAATATTGCTGACCCCTGTTCTTTCCATGAAAAACATGAACAATTCTGACTCATGAAGGAGATGATGATGAATAATCATTGTATTCAAATCATATATCTGTATTGAAATTGCGGGCATTAGAAATTAAAATAATTGGTGCATTTAGCAAAATGATTGTGGCATAAAACATTAAACCTTCAGCTGACAGGCTAATGAATTACACCGCAGAAGAGAAGCGATAACCTGCAATACATCACTTTCACTCCAATGGTTTCAGCATGAGACCTTGAACCGTTGACAAAATATGATGGCGGTCAAGCTCTGGGTTCTACAAGCATGTTATTGGATTGCCTGCTATGCGCTGAAGCACTGGAGCATTACAAGGATGTGGTCAGTCATGTTTTTACCTACAATCACCACTATTAGCACAATGCATATTCAAATTGTGAAACAGCTAGAAATTAATAAGAAAATACTTCTCATTAATGTAAGCCATAATATCAATTTTATGAAGATAACATTTGACATTAAAAATGGAGAAGCCTGAGGAAAACTTATTTTAGATGTACTTCGATAGATTACAATATTGTATATTGCATTATACTGTACATTCTTAAAATATACAGTACAGGTATATTACTATTACATATCTTTTAATAGCACAGCAATACAAAACTTAGTGTTATAATGCTAACTTTATACCGTGTTTACAGTATAAGAGGATATACAAGAAAGCAGAGGAACACAAAGGACCCTTTATAACACAAGAATACATAGTTCAGGAGAGAAATATAAAACAACAAAAATAATTCCCAGTGGTAAGTACATTTTTTATGCTGAAGCAAAGCAAGGAAATTAGTTTTTCTAGTATCTCCCTTGAGAACAATATAAATTAGAAGGCAGGGGGTGAGTGAAAAAATGACGTATATACAGAACCTTTTATATGCTATCAGATATAACATATTGTAAGTCAAGACACAGACAAGTTTCTTTTTCCTTAATTAATAACACATCAGGAATCAACGAACCACCATGGCATTTCACAACCTTTGAAAAACCTATTTAATTACTTCATTCAGTCTCACAAAGCAAATTACATTAAGAAAGAGTCTTAGGGCTCATGTTGCCGACAAGGGGAGCTTATTAGTGTTTCTCATTTGTCACTTATACCCCAAGACTTGAAATATGTGACAGGAGGTAGGTTTGTGGGTGACACAGTTGCATGGTGGTTATCAGTGCTGCTTTGCAGTGCTGTGGCCCTGGGTTTAAATCTGGTCCTGGACTGCTATCTGTATGATGTTTTAATGTTCTCTCCATGTTCGTGTGGTTTTTCTCTGGGTGCGTCGGTTTTCTCTCACAGTCCAAAGAAATACTGGCAGGTTAAATGACTTTAATGGGAAAAATGGGAAAACTGGACCCAGTGTGAGTGTTTTTGTGTCTGCGCCCTGAAATGGAATGGCTCCGTTTTCCCCACATCTGTAAATTGGAATAAGTGGTTAAAAATGGAATGATTGATGGATGGAGATAGCTTTGTTTTTTATTTTGCTGCCTGGAAAGGTGTATCGGGATGCAAGAAGTCAAAGTGCAGTTTTGAAATAACTTTATTATGGAGGCTCCAGAAAGATCAGGAGAAAAAGACACCAGCATACCTTTACCCACACTGCTCTAAGACTCCAACACGTCAGTGTGCATTTTATAAACCAGGTACAGCTCTGCACAACCTTTTGTGTTCCCAGAAATGTAGCTTTTAGGACAAGGAGACATGTACAGTAGCATGAACATAGATTTACAGTAAATACTGAATGTAAGGACACAAACAGAGAATTCACACAGACTTTCTAGTTAGCCTAAATAAGAATTTCACATGACAGTTGGGCTGTCCTCTTTCCATAACATGAAGAGAGCTGAATCAGCTCAGACAACACAAACCATACTCTACAGGTGAACCCCAAGTGCCACAACCCTCAGAGAATAGCTTTATCTACAGTACAAGCATTTTCCATTAATAACAAAAAGAAATACAAGTCCCATAAAAGAACATGGACCCTTAATGTAAACATGTAATGTAATGAAATGGCACATAGATAAAAATATTTTTTCTTAAAATTTAGAAATATTGGTATTATTTGTACATAATTTGAGTATTATCTACCATAATTCTAACACACCATCAAAAGGGACTTAATCTAGATCTTTTGTAAGAAACATTACTTCTAAAACTACATTATAATACTAATACAGTTTTTGAACTTGTATGATTACATTGAAACTGTACTGTGAAGTAGTGAAACTGCACTACTTGTGTATAATAGCAGTACAGTTATAATAATGTAATAAGAGCAAACCAATAAACACATCTGGTAATAACAACAAATATTTTAATTGCAATTGAATGTCATTTCAGACTTCCGTTTTTTGATATCACATACAGTACATAATGAAAATTTCTCTCTACTTATAGTACAGTAAGTATTCTGTTTTTCTTTTCTTTTAATCCCCAGAAAAGCACTCTACACTGCCAACATTTTTTGTGAAAACAATAGCGATCTTCAAACAATGGAAACGATCTTCAGTGAATTTGCTAAAAAGATACAGTTTTTTCAATTTGTGTAAATTTCAAATGCTGTGAAATGTAGAAAGATGTAAAATCTAATTAGATTTTTACTATTTCACAGTACTCTTACATGTACATATCATATTCAAGGTGTAATATGTTCTGTTGTGTGAAAATGATATTCACAAAATGTTGAAGCTTATTTCTCCCAACTCCTTCAAACATTGGTACATGTAATATATAAAAAATAACATATCAATTAAAACTAATAACTATAATAATAATCAATTTTAAAATCATTATTATTATTTTAGTTATATATTGGAAGTTTATATCAGATATGCAAACAGGAACCTATTTTACCTCAAGGAATAATAAATCTTGTCAGCAAAATAACCAGATTATCTGATCTTTTTTTCCATTTACAAAATAAAAGGGCCTAAAAGAAGTTTGGATGCAGACTTTTGTATGGCCCAATGACAGATGGCCTTGTGATCTGTCACAGGAGAGATCCTTCATTGCTCCTCCTTGCATTATTCTTTTGTAATCTGCACTGCAGCAAGCTCACTGACCTGTCATTGCTTGGCACTTGAGTAAAAAATGGAATGACTGGGCTTGCAATAATACATAAATGAATGCCTGATTAATGATTCATGAAGCTCTTGGCTTGGTTCAGGAGATATCTGTAGAGGTGTGTGTGCATGTGTGTGTATATAAAGTGCCTTGCATAAGTATTCAGTCCCTTGCACAGTTTTCGCATTTTGGTGCTTTAAAGCTTGTATTCCTGACACTTTGAAGTAGCAATTAGCATTTTGTTATACACCACCTACATTTAAAGCAAAAAAACAAAAAGAAAGAAGTAAAATGGAAGTCATGATTGCAGAAGTACTGTATTTAAATCCTTTGCTGTGCTAAACCTAAATTACACCAAACAGCAATGGCTTTTAAAACAGCTGCAGTTATCCCTATGCCAAAAAAACCCAAATACAGCTCTGGACAATCTAAACAATTTTTGCCCTATATCCAACCTACCCTTTGTTACATTTTGGAAATTGCTGTTACATTTTAGTTAAAAAACAACCTCATTGCGAACAACCTCTTTGACCCCCTCCAATCTGGTTTCAGACAACTACACGGCACTGAAGTGACTTATAATCTTGTTATGGCTTCTGATTCTGGTTCTCCTATCTATTCTCCTTGACCTCAGTGCCGCTTTGAATATCTTACTTTCTTGTCTTGACACTGTGTTTGGTGTTTCTGGCCTTGATCTTAACTGGATCAAGTCTTATCTTATTGATCACCATCTCTCTTGATGGTTTCAGTTCTGACGTTGGACTCGTTAAATCTAGTGTTCCTCAGGGCTTGATACTGGGCCCCCACTATTCAGCATTTACATATTCCCAACTGGTCAGCTATTAAGATCACATGGTCTAAATGATCATTTCTATGCTGACGATACTAAAATCTGGGTTCATACTAAACCTGACAATGCAGTGGGTATCTCTACTCTGTCTAATTGGAATCTCTGACACAAAAATGGATGACTCAAAATTTCCTTCATTTATACTGTGGCAATGCTTTTTGGCATGCCCCAGCAACTAAGTAAAGCCAATGCAGTAACCCTATCTGTGGATGGCACTCAACGTGAATTTCAATCTAAACTGAAAAACTTGGGGGTGATATTCAGGCTTGAAGTTTGAGCACATGAGCAACATATTGTAAAAACATCATTCTTCCACCTCAGAAATATTCGATGTCCTATGTTGTTGCTAACTGTT
The DNA here is from genome assembly GCF_059453375.1 of Lepisosteus platostomus. Lineage (NCBI taxonomy): Eukaryota > Metazoa > Chordata > Actinopteri > Semionotiformes > Lepisosteidae > Lepisosteus > Lepisosteus platostomus. The sequence continues at coordinate 11,014,599 of NC_142630.1, read as the reverse complement.
GCTGAAAAGCTGGTCAACACTTAGTCAAGCTGATACTGCAAACACTCATCAAAATATTGGAAGACAAAACTGGAACTTCTTGGTCTAAATTCAAAGTCTTTCATCTGATGCAAACCCAACACACTGCATCACTCAGACAACACCATCATTACTGTCAAGCCCAGTGGTGGCAGCATTATTTTATAGCTCTGATTCTGCCAGGGACTGGGTAGCTTCTTATGATTGACGAGAGCACAAATGAAGCAAAGCACTGGAAAATCTTTCATGAAAACCTGGTTTGAACCCAAATCAGACAAAAAATTATCTGTGCTTGAGTGGCCCAGTCAGAGTCCAGACTTGAATCGTATTTAGGATCTTTGGATAGACTTAAAACCACTGTCTTTAAGCAATCCCCAAACAACTTGAGTGAGCTTGAGCAATACTGCCAAGAAGAATATTTAAAGATTGCATTAAAGCAACATACAAAATTGCTTTCTTACCCAAAAAGACTTGCTACTGCTGCGAAAGGTGCTTCCATCAAATTTTGAGCTTAATGGACTGAATAATTAAACAATCAATATATTTCATTTTTTAATCTCTTTTGTTTTTACTGATATTTACTGTCACTTATTTCACCCTTAACAGTTTGAGCATTCAGGTTATGAAAAACATTTAAAAATTTAAAAATGCATCTTTTTGTAGTTTTACAAATTGGTAAAATGGTACAGGAGAAGTCTAAAAAACTTTGAGAAGACATTGCATATACAGTGTACTCACTTTGTTAATGTTGACATTGTATAGAGGCAGTAGAATTATTATAGAAGTCAGTTTAGATACTTTTTATCTGTTCCCATTCATGAATCCTGATAAGGACAGAACGATAATCTAAATTGTAATCTTACTGTATATATACCTTAACGTATGTGAAGCAGATTTAGAAGCATTATTAGTTTTCAAATTCAATTAAATGGTAAAACTAATTTATATTAATAAATTATATAATATACTGTATTCATTCACAAAATTCATATACTGTATGCTGTATATTCTATACATCCATATATTATATACAGCTTTCACCAGGACAGGCAGACCAAGAATGGATTGAAAATGGTTGGTATGATATATACTACTGAATGTGTGCCATTTGTAACTGTAAAAAATGCAACAGAGAGAATGACAAAATTCATTTTATAGCAGGTCCACTGACTTTTTTGAACAAACATAATATAGGTAAATGCATTAAGCTAATTAATATTTGTAATCAATGACGTTAATCAACAGGAGATTTACTGTGAAAATTATATGCTCATAATGTGTCTTGCCACTGCTGGAAATAAGATACTGTACACTATACATTTTCAACACATGCTTTGCATCATGTTGCAAATTATGTCTTGTAGGATTTTGTCACATTTTTCCGGGACAAGAAAATGCCTATTCACTGGTATCTGAGGACTTGTTTCCACACATTATCCCAGCTCATTTCACAAATTTTTAATGGGCCTCGAGTCTGGTTAGTCGGCATCAACAACTTAATCATCAAATTGTCATCTTGCAAACAAGCTGATATAACACAAGCAACATGAGGATGTGAGTTGTCTTGCTGGAATGCTGTCACATCGAGATGAGCCCTCAGGAAGAGCAGCAAGTGAGGTCCCAGGTCTTGATCATTATAACGCTATGCAGTCAGGTTGTTATCTATCACTTGTTGCCGCCTGTCATTTCTGATGCAGTTGAACTTGCAGTGTGAAAACGATCACAAAGCCTGAGCATGATAATGTGTCAATCATGGTGAGGTGTTGTGACTCATAGTCTCTTGGACTATGGCCTGATTTTGAAGCACGGTGTCTGTAAGTAACGTCTTGCCTGGTTAGAAATTGCTGGCTGTGAACATTTCATGTGGCAAAAGACAGACTGACTAAGTCCAGCCTCCTACAGTACTGTACATACCTTGAGTGTTATTCTCTTGATAAGAGGGCATATTACACCCTTCAAAAAAATTAAATTGTTTCTTTACTGTCACTAGGCTTTACGTTCAACAGGCTCATATCCTCAGAGCCTAATCAGCTCTCAAGATTGAGGTAAGTTTTTGCTTTATTCAACTCTCAAATAAAGTGTATCACTCTACACTGTATACACTGTGATGCGAGTGTATCACAGTCAGGTTGGATGAACCTTACCTAGGGTCTAGGGAAACAAGCACATTGCAACAAAGTACACAACGGACATATTATAAACCATGCCAAAACTGGAGAAAACCAGTTTGTTATGATTCCACAGATAATTATGCCACATTTACAGACTGCTTAATTCTCATCACATTTCAATTTTAAGTACACATGGAATATTAATGCAGCAATATCACAATTGTCTTGTTTGGAGATGAAACTTTCAAACCAGCGTTCAGCAATGGTGTCTGTTAGTGTAAGCAAAACTGAATTTATGGAGGCATTAATGAGGACATGAATCTGATACACATTATTAAATTATAGAATAACTGCCAAATAATTAGAAATGTTATTTGCACTCACTTTTAAAGCACATTTATATTTCCTGGTAAACCCTTCAATAACTTCAATCAGAATCCAAGCATATTGTAAAGCTGTTTTTGATCTCTAATATTGCACATTCAGATCTTTCCCTGTTGATCAGAGTCATTTTTCATACATTTCAGCGAAGAAAACAACAGGTCTCCAGAGTTAGAGAGTGATACAGCTAGAGATGTTGTGTACATTTAAAAGCAACTGACAACATGTGTCCCTCAGGGTTAGCTTGTACACAGTAATTTGCTAATGACTGTACATTTAGGAACACTTAAGTGCTGTTTTCAATGATCTGCAGTTATGCAAACTTTACAAATATTCAGACGTATACCAAGTCTATTTTTCTCCTAATTCTTCATAAACCATTGTTGTTCAGTCATGAGGCAGTCACAAATGTCTATCGGAAAGTAATGCTTCTCAAAAAATTCCGTCAGTGAGTTACTTACTTTTTCGCATTGCTTAGTAAAAAAGTAAGCAAATTTTGCAAATACACTATTATAGCCAAGACAATATTGTCAATTTTTTTTTGGCTACCGTCATGACGTGATAGGAGCAGGGCAGAGGCTTGGAGGCTACTTGAGTGACACATATAATGTTATTTGCAATTACCATTAAAGCACATTTCTGTTTTCCTGCCAATCTCTTCAATAACTTCCATAAAAATCCAAGGATATTGTAGAGCTGTTTTCTATCTCTAATAATGCCAGTGCATTTAGATTTCCTTTCCTCACTGTTGATCAGAGTATTTTGATCAACAGTTTTGTTTGGCATCATATTTTTTTTCTTTTTTTGTGTTTTCTGTCCACTTCCCCTTTCCTTTTATGATCGTCCTGCCACCTTAGTGCAAACAATGGAGCAAATAGTGGTGTTTGTGGAATTAAGTGACACTCTTAGACTAGAAACCTGTCAATTACTATACAGTCAGAGGTGACAAGTGATGCGATGCTGAGCTGGTGGAGAAAGCTCAGGACCTGAAACAGAGAGACAGAATGGGAAACAAAACAGACAGGAAAGAAAGAGGAAACATCATGAAATCTGACAGTCTGCATACAGACGTGGTCCACAAGTAGCATTTTCGTTCTTAATGCCTGGGCTACCCCAGTGGTCACCCGGACTTTCCCAAACCTTATTCAAATCCTGGAGTTCTGTCCGGAATGAGTGTATTAAGACTTTAAGTCAATGGACTAATCAGCTGGAGCACACTTTTTCTCCTATCCTGTTTCTGTTGCAGACAGCAGAAAACATTGTTGGACCTGTCAGGATGGAGGAAAATCTAGCAAGACAATTTCTAAGGTTTTTTTTCTCCTTCATTATGGTAATGGAAGGTTTACCAGGATGATCGACCTGAGTTAATTCAGAAAAGTGGTGCTTTTGGGGCATCTGGCTTTTGATGGATTAATTGTAGAGTGCTAAATGGCTAGTAAGCTTAAAACACAATAGCGCATAGAAAATGCGGATAAATAATACATTAACATCAAAAAGGTTAGGCTTTTCATTTGCATGTTACAGTGGATTTGTAATTTTGAAAATTAGGTAGGGAATAATGAAATAGGAATGTTACCCCTAGTGTTAATGAAATGTAAATATGAAGAGTTTAATAGTTTTTCTTCACCCCTTTCTTTGTGTTAGCTGAGTCAAGTGGAGCCTGTTCAATGATGACATTTTGTTGACATTTTTATTATGTCTACACTGTTTCTCCATGTTTTTTTAAATATGAAGTGTGGCAACTATATCAGTACTGCCATCTGACAACTGAGTGTAAATCCACAATCAAAGTTGTTACTATAAATTACAAAGCCATCATTATAAAACAATATCCGAATGATCCCTTGATAAAGGCTGTATTGTCTATGTAGGAATGTTACAATAATAAAGTTTATGTATCTAGTTCTGTTTAATTTTTATTTTAAATACCTAAAAACAAGACTTGATTAAGAACCAAATGAATCTGGGGGATATTTAAAAGTGTATTGTACCTTAAGTAGTAACCTAATTACTCATAAATTCCAACATCGTGCACCTCAGGAGAATGATTGCTGTTTCACCTTCTTCACTTCATGATTACTGCAACTGTGCCCAAGGGATCAGTAGCAACTCCAACTCTATTAGTTCGAGCAATGTTAAACTCTTTTCAATATTAAACACTCAATAATGCAAAATACTTTTTGTTAACATAATATCTCAACATTCTATTATGGAGATATTTTTGCAATTTGCATCTCCTGGTAAGGGGACCCTTGTGTAATATATATTTTTTAATGATGTGAAATGAAACAATTTCTTTGAAGTCCTGTGGACATTCATTTCTGGATTAATTTATAAATTATGCATCCCTGTTTGCTTTTTGGTAGCATACAGCAGAAGACAGAAGGGGAGTAAAATATGAAATAAAGATAATTTACTGATTATAGCTCTCTTGCTCTGACAAACAGGTTTCTAACATGGTGGTATATTTTTATATGAAGAACTACATAGCAGATCTATTACGAAAAATAAAGACAGTGAAAATAAAGACCCATGAAAGAAAATTGCAAAAATAAATTACCTCTGACACAAGGAGCAACATTGCAATAACAACAAAAAAGATAAAACCTATAACTGAAAAGCAATCACGTCAGATAACTTTATTTATTATAATTTAAGGGAACTTCAGTTGTGTTGCCTTTGTTTTCCATTAGGAAAACACATACAGAGATATATAGAAAATGTACACAAGCATTAAGTGTTCAACAGGGTCCTGTACAGGGTCATAAAGATCAACAAAAAATCAGAACACTATTTCCAAAGGAATTGCAGGAAAAGGCTAAACAGAGCTTTAATTGATGCTTTTAATGTCAGTGTCCCTTTGTACTATTGCAACAAGCTCACTATGGCACAATGACAGCCTAAAAGAAAAGGAAAAAACAGAATAATAAGCCATTACTGAAACCAAGTAGTGACCTTTTTTTTCCCTGAAGCAATCAGCATTGGTTTTAAAAGACATTGCCAAAGTGCTGTTTTTGAAAACGCATAGAGTCACTTTGAATATGTATGATCTATTTTCTATTTACATCATGTTTCCGCTTTTGAAATTGATAGAAATGAATTAAACTTTATTCAAGCTGAAATTAATTCTTAAACATAATTAAAATTGGATAAATATGTCACTTAAAATCAATGCATACAGACACATCATTGTTAAGCAGTTATCATGGCATTTTTGAGAGAATGTGCACATTATAAATTCTGTTTTGTATGTTTGTATGTTTTAAAAGAGACTAGTTATTTTGTTTATTTTAAATTTTGTGGATCTTAAGCTGGATGACTAATATTCAATAGCTATTACAGTAAATGGTTAGTTTATTTCCTTAAAAAATGTATTTTTAGATGTTATATACCAAAATATCTTTTTTTAACATTTCAAAAAGTAAAGGCTTAATTTTTTGGCTGAGTCTATATTAATATATTTTGCTGTCAGTAGATTTGTCTCCTATTTTAACATATTGTCTGCTACATGAATTTAATGCATCTTTTATGCCTACAGCATGTCCTATTTATGTTGCTGCTTTAACATAATTGAAATGAACTGAATTCCACTGAAGGTTTTGTTTTAACTTAATGAAAGGTTTGATATTTCAAAACACATTCTATAATTATTTTTGAATTAAAAAAAATGTAAGAAAACATGTGCCATGATGAAGCATATGGTATTCATGAGAACCTACTACAGGTATTATAATTCTATGGGTGAAAAAAATGTTCACTAATTAGAATTTTTCTGAAAGGATATAAAGGTGAAGGACTGTGTAGTCCATACTTCTGTCTGTAAGTTTCCACTTGCTTCCTTTTAAGAAGTGAAATACAACATCTGAAGTGGCATGTAATTATGAGCCTCTGCATATAAAAGCTATGATACATCTTTACATACAAGGGCAGCTAAATAGATTGCTTTTAGAAGACAGCTGAGTTATTCTGCTTTCCTGTCCTATAAATTCAATAGACCTTCAAAGTTTTATAATTAAATGAAACAATACGGACAGATGCAGTATGATTTCAAAATAACCTAAACCTTGTTTACACCATTTGGAGGGCTCAGGTGCTAATTTATACAGGCACATTACTTTTCTTCTGAACTTCAGCACAATAAATTGCTTCGCCTTTGAAGGCTTCAGTTTGGGCCAATCTCATTTACCAGCAAGATTGAAAAAAGGCCCTGCATTTCTTATGAAACTGTACATTTTTGATTGTCCCAGTATTTGTTTGCAAACCCACTGCAGTAGAACAATGTAGAGAAAATGAGATTATCAGGGAGAGGGTAACAGGGCAGAAAAAGCAGAGAAATGATTTATTGCTAACTGTGCATGGAGTGATTTTTTTTATCTAGTCATTCCTGTTCCCACTAGCTATAATATTTGGTCTAGTTAAAATTTCTCAGACACAAAAATCCATAACTTTAATTGCAGAATAAGTTACATTCATAAATTACTAAAACACTAGAATGTTGGTTTTCATAGACATTCTATAGAACATTGTGTTGCTGTGGCTTTTTCAGTGTACAGTATGTGTGATTAAATTTTACTCATTGAAAAACAAACAAAAAGCTGTAAAAATAGAATGGAATGCCTAGAGTCATTACATTTCAGTTTGAGCTGAAGTACTGTAAGATCTAATCATGTGGATCATTCTAGTCCTCGAAAATTCATATAACGGTGAATCAATCAGCCTAATCCTGAAACATCTTGCATGTGCTTATACATTAAAACATGGCGTTAATGTTTTCTAACAATTGCTAATGTAATTAATGGTATACAAATATAACTAACAGAGAACGTTAGCTTTAAGTACTGTAAGTCAACACATCAACACAAAGTAATGCATGTATAAAAACATGCATGTTGTGCTGCTCTTTTTGTGAAATCAAACTTTCTATCACTTTTTTTATCTTTGTATTACTATTTTGTTTGGAGGAGGACATAAAACTGCTGCTTAAAATCTCTTAGTCCTAGGTTTGATTCTGGATTTGGGTGTCTTCCATTGGAATTGGCATGGTGGTCTTCTGGATTTTCTCTGAATGCTTTGGTTCTCTTACATCTCCTGAAGACATGCTGTTTGATTGGCTATTGTTCTCCACTGTGACCCTGTGCTACGTACCACATGCTTTCCATCCTGATTCACTCTCTATGGTTCTAAAATAGAATAAAGTTTGCTCCACCCTCCCAGGGTAAGTAGCTTTTCTTATAATGGAAACCTCTTTATTCATCTTCATTCATAAAGATAGAACTAAGGTATTTGTTTTAAAAACCATCAGCAAATCTTGACGAGATAAGTAGATATGTCAACCACCAGTTAATCTGAAGTATGATAAAATATAAATCTCTTAAAAAAGTCTAAAAACTACACATATCTTCTATACATATACTGTAGCTCATGTTGCTACTTGTGCATTGGGGAGAGTTTCTGTATAGTATTAGAATTAATCTAAAGAATCCAGGGAACATAATCACTAATTAGTAGTAACAGCAATCAAGCCATGTGGCTGGTACATATAGCTTTCTCTTCCTGCCTGTTTTGTGTTATTTAATAGGCTCCTTCATGTTATTTAATTCCTGAAAGGCAGATGAGTACCAACAGCTTGTTGATGCACAGCAAGTTTTATAGAAACAGTCCAAACAGAACTTTATTCAAAACCAATACATGGAAGTTCTGTAACAAAATTGAACAAATTAAATTATTTCTCCAAAATCATATGCGAAATTAAATCTATTAAACTGAACTTGTGGTTAGTCAGTTGCAATTACTGTACATTGTATTGCTTAAAGTATGTGTTTACATTATAGGCCAATCAAGAAACAAAACAATAAGAAGAGCATACTGTACAAGATTTTTAATTTTTTCACATACAGTAGATGAGTAAAATGTTGGAATGTTTTCGGTCTGCAATGATGCAGTAAACAATTATTGTTTAACGTGGGCAAAACTAAAATGTAAAATTAATTGATTTGTGTGTGACTTGGGGCCATTTTCATTTGTCTCAATAATGAAACACAAAAGATGTAAGTCTTAGGAAAATTATAGGTTAAAAGGAAAAAAAAACAATTCAAGTTAAAATGGATTGAAGATGTTTAGTCTTGTTTCATGGTTCAGTTAAAACATCTTTTTAGATGTGGCTTTCTGTGATACGAGGAGTTAGTTCCAATTCCCATCATTATGCTCTTGAATGGCACAAAGTTATCTTCTAGCTATTGGTTATTAATTGTATTTTTGTGAGAACACTGTGTCAGAAAAGACATTACGATGATACATACATCTCCATTTATTCTTGTTTATTTTTCCAAACAATATTTTGCTAGGTAAGAAAGAACAGCATTAGTATGGAACACCACACAAGCTGTCATGCTGGAGATATCAATAACATTCTCAGGAGGGGATCAAGTTCTGAAAGCCAGACAAAAAAAAATAATAGCTGCTTTGAACATTTTATTAAAATATTTATACAGGTAAATCTACTCTATCTATTTACAGGGATTTCCAGCCAGCCAGCAGAAAAAAGCTCAATCAATAAAATACAGTACACTCCTATCAAGAAAAGGGAATATCTTTCTTTATATAAGACATACTGTACTTTTATTCAGATCCATATTAGACATAATTAATACTGTAATCTCTTATAATTTATGCAACTTAAAGCTGAACTATACAGCCAATAATAACCTAAATCCTTTAAAATTTCTTACTTGTTTTTGTATAATGGATATTGAAAATCAAATGAAACAATTAAATATCAAGTACACTTTCCACATTAAATCTTGCCTTTGTTTATTTCTTTTAGTTTAATGAACTCTGATGTAAAAATGAAACAATCGTAAAAAGATAAATTATTAAAATTAAAGCTATTAAAAAGTGACCTGTACACATTAGATATTGCACTTAAATGAAATCTGAAAATCTAAAAAAATCCTAAATGCATGCTTGTATAAAAAGGACTCTTAATTCCTTTTTACCTCTGAATGTTTTGATGCACAATAAATGCAGAGTCTATTGTCACATATGTACAGTATAAACCTGAAAATTCACATGTATTTTGATGGTATTTGCATTGAAAACAGAATTATACAAGAAAAAAAAACTGCATTAATTTCTAAACTCTTTACTGTTTGTGAAATTCTTTGTGGTGTACTTTTTAAATTGTATAATTTGTCCTAATGAACTATGTAACAAGTTAAAAACATACAGGTATAACAGTTTTATCCAGTCTAGCTCCCTTGGCCCAAGAATTCCTACAGGCATCACAAATCCCATTGCTTATTAAGGACCTTAAATTATTCAGCTATGATACAATTGGGATTCTTGTTCCCTTCCGTGAGCAGCATATATTTGAAAGACTTCAAATCATTTGTGAAGTCTTAACAAACAAAGATAACAAACTGTATAAAACAAACAAAGGGTATTTGACATCAGAACCATTAACAAAAACACCTTTCCATTCTGTTTAACTCTAATTAACAACAGGTTTTGCATCCGTTTCAAATAGATTAAAATATATATTTTGGGAAATTGTGACACACATCTTCTACATTTCATTGCATCGTTTGAAAATATTCAAAGATCATTTGAACTGGAATATTTTAAAGAAATAGATGTTTACAATCCATGTACAGTATGTGTTAGTTACACTTTACTTCTACAGCATATGTTAGAGATAAATGACTGACAAACAGTACTGGCACTTCACATATCATGGGTAGCCTGTTAATAAAAACGACATAAATGCTTTTTACCTTTTGTCAGTAATACCTGACTAATACACTTCCTTTACGCACCATTAACAGATCTATAATAGGGATTTTCTAGCACTTAACAAGCTGCATTTCATCCATAAAGTTGAAATGCTTTTTGTATAAGTAGCACATACAGTATGACTTGTTATATACAGTATACACTTATACATTTTCTGTATTCCAAAATTCCTTCCTTTATCTTGTACTGTATGTGAGCACTGCACAACATTTTTATGATACATTTAAGTCTAGTTTACAAAGTACAGTGTGCTTTGTAAGTAGTATTTAACTGTGCACCAAGCAGATCGTGCTGAGTATTTTAACAAGATCCCATTACATTTAGGGAAATTCAGGATTCGGAGGAAAATGTCTCATTAAATTCTCATCAGCAATCCTTGAACTACAATATGCATGTACAGTACAAGAGAATAAAATGTTGTTGATACTAAAGGTTACTAAATAAGTCATTCATCTATCATGTGTATTCGAAATAATGTGACTTACACAGTAGCTTTAAATAAGGAGCTGAAAATGTGATTAAGATTATCAATGAATCATTTCTTGTTATTTCCTGGACAAATTCACTTCTGAGCTATCGTTGTATCATCACTTTGAACAGCTGTTCAGAGCAACTTGCAAATGCAGATCCTAAACATATTGGCTGTCATAACACTAATGTTTCTCGTAAAGGTATAACTCCTTTTGTCTCTAAGGTTTAGTTAGCCATATAATGCAAAGCTAATTTAATTTTATCAGCAAAAAAAAAAAACACTTATCTTTCAGTATCACCACAGACTTTAATCTGATAAGCGTGATTTTGTTGAAAACTTGCCAAAAGGTAAACAACTTCTCAATAGCCTCTGCGGTGCTCAGTTAAGGTAGTGTTGAGAATCGAAACTAATTCCTTCATCAGGCAAATTAATGCTGACTTTTATTTCTTTAGGTGACAAAGAGAGTGGCCTCACCAGGACCACAAATGATAAGAACTCTTGACATAATCAGTAGGAATGCAGTTTTAGGCCCTTGCTCTGTCAGCATTAATAATAATATACTCTGTATGTCCGCTGAAGGAAATGAGCACACTACTGTGTATGAATTTCTACTGTCTCCCTTCAGATCTATGCCTGAAATTACCACTACATCAATGCTTTTGATGAGTTATACCACAGCATCATACTGTACTCTACATGAACTGCAGGACAAATGTTGCTGAACTGCAAAGGCAATCTGTTTTACTTTAGTCATAGTAAAAAGAGCATGTGTGGCAACTACAGTATTTAATTGATTTGTATTTCAAATTGATTTCTTTCCTGTGTTTGAATAAATAAATGAATTTATTGAAGCAGGAAAAAACAAAGTGTAATACTGTCCAGAGCAAAAACAACAATAAAAGAAGTGGAATGTACTCTGGGAAAACACAATAGAACTACTGAAATTGTTTTCAAAACACAGACTACTTTTGGGCATCGAACTGGTCAATTACACCCTACATCGTCATTATCAAAACAGCTGTTTACTCGAATATCTCTCTATAATATTAATTAGATCACATAAGACAGGTGTACAGCAGCAAACATGCATAGGTATTTGAAAATTCATCCAGTGCTGTAATATTGGATGGAATGCGACATGGTTGTGTCTTCAAAACAGTTCTGGGACCACAGAACCCAATATTGTTAATATTATCCTTTGTCAATCCAATTATGGAATACTGAAGTAAATTCAAGGTAGGTCAAGATCTAGTTATTAGCCTAGAAACTTATATACGTACTGTAGAAAGCAAATACAAAAATGAGCCATCACATGAAAGATACGTTTTAGATACAGTATAATGTGAAGTCAGTCTTTCACAAGCTTTATCTAGATATCACAACTTACTGTATATAATACAAGCAATCCTCATTATACTTTGCCCAACCATCATTAATGGATGGAAGAACTCAACATAAAGAATTCCCCCACTAATGCAGTTTTTTAAGGCACCAGAAAGCAACATACAGTAGATGCAGTTACATAGCTTGTGGATTATTTTGTTCAAGAAACGAAAACAATATGGTAAAGAGCACAGTCTAACAAGAAAAATATTATTGTAGATGACACTTGACTTACAGTACATTGTTAATAATCATGCCCCAGTGTTTGATTTCTTACCTCCATGTAATAAGTAGCTCTAACTTTAAACGCATGAACTGTGTGGAAATCAAAATCTAACCTCAAAGAGTGATTGACTTTGTTGGTATAGTCAATATGGCAATTAGAAAGTAGTTGGTGATGATATTTCTGTTTATTGTTTTTTTAAATATTATACTGTAGGTACGTTAAATGTACATACTTGTGTCTAAACTGTATGTGGGGAATGCATCTCAAGCTAATTCAATTTTTCCTTATGGATGTCGATTACCCTTTCTAAGTCACTTTGCATGATTTAGGAATGTAACCTGGACTTGTAATGGAACCCTTTTACTATGTTTGGTTAGCTACAAGCGAAACACACAATCTAATTTATGCTTCCTTAACAGAGTCTATTCCACTAATTCTTATGGGAAAAGCCTCATATACTGTACATGGCTGGAAACAAAGCAAAAGAAAGAAAATAAAACAATCACAAAAAAAGATTTCAGGCTAGATTTAAAGGCACGAAATGTGTCTGAATCCCATAATTACATTTAGGATGGTGTTCCAAAGCTTTGGGGCACAGCAGCAAAAGGCCATGTCACCCACAGTGTAAGTGAACAGTGGGAAGACACAACAAACCAGAACCAGCTGAGCAAAGGCCATGTGGAGGGGAGTAAACAAATAACGTCTACTAGATACAAAGGAGCCATACAATATAGTGTAGGAGCTTGAAAGTAAGCAGAAGGATTTTAAAATCAACTTTAAAGCTGACAGGAGGTCAGTGCAAAGATAGAAAGATACTGTACATATAATTTTTACTGATGAAATATGTAGCAATGTAACCTCTAAATCTATGGCTTATCACCTGTTGGTGATACACTGCAACAATGCTTTATGTTTTTTGAAAGGTAAAACAGAAAACACAAACTTCCTTGAAGCTCACCAGTGAAAATATATTGTTGGAAAAAGTTTTAAAATATTGTCTAACTTTATGGGCTTTCATATAAGAATGCTGATGGAGCAGTTGTTGGAAACAGTCTATTAAAGTATGAATACAATGAAAATAAAAAAAAGGAAATAATCTGTTTAAAATGAGTCAGAGCTGTATTCTACCAAACACTGCAAAACAATGTAATTGTATATTTACAGTATTATTGCAGTCTTCAGCAGCTTTATACATCCCTATGGTAGAAAATGCAAGTAGATTAAATTTTTCTAAATTATATTTTAACTCAGGCTCCATCTACCTGGAGCAGTTAGTGTTCTTCAGAGGAATCTGCAATTTGTGAAAATAAAATTACATATATAAACATTGTGAATTATGAAATAGTTTTTGCCAATGTAGGTTTCATGATTGTATTGGAAACAATGGGTAATGTGATAATTAACATGTTATCCTGCTTCTTGAAATAAACATAAAAGCTGTTGGCACATGTGTCAGAAATCCATTTGGTATTTGGAGCGACGCAAGCCTCAGCAAGTTAACAATTGTGCCTGCTATAAAATTAAATATGTTTAATATTCCCAGTAAGCCTCATAAAGTTAACGTTTTATGGAAATTGCTCAACATTTCTCCCTCAATACTTTCTTCTAAAACATGGAATGCAGCCAAAATCATAAGCAGGTCTTTTATTTCTCAGTTTTTTTAGTCTACCATTTCAAAGTGAAATTAAGTACTGCTGTATACAAAGTGATTTAAAAAAAGAAACATTATTCTTCTATGGGTCTTAGCTGTATATGATATGAATTTCTATAGCTTGCACCTTGTGGATTATTCTTAACACAAATGACTGACAGTATTGTTAAAACAATACTATTCATCCTACAATTTTAATATTGCTCAAAATCTCTGACGTACTGTAGATTACTAAAAACCTGCTCTTCATGGGTGGGCATTATAGCAGTTACTGTTAGTCCCGTTATGTTTGCAAGACCATCTGAACCTCAGCTGAAGGATTGTTCACCCCAACATGGATCATCCATATTTTCTAATAATAATTATACTATTTTAAATGGGGTTACATTTTTTTAATTGTTTAAAGTGGTCCTCTAAGTGTTTCTAAAAGAAATAAAATGTATGCTATTAATATTTTGTATAAAACTATAAAATGTCCTCAATATGTAAATATTTACATTATCATTACCATTTTTACATTATCATTGTATTCTGTATTATATTACTAATTCATTGATAACCATATTTTAGCTACAGTTCCCCCCTTTTCCAAATTGATTCATAATATTGCCTGTAATTCTGACTTGAGAAACTGAGAATCAAGCAATATGTTTTCAAAAAGATATTGCTGGATTTTCTTGCTTTGTATTACAATTAACTTTCTAAGATGATCACTTAATGTAGGTTTATGGCAAAACCCATTATGTTTTCTTAACCCACTGTACAGATGTGGCTCTAATATGGAGTTGAAATGCTTTTGACAGCCATATAGTTTTTATCTTGTATGTGTTCATTGCTTTCTAACTGTAAACATGGGAAAAAATGTTATTCTAACTTTTCCCTTTTTGTCCAGACATTGTATTCACACCTTTTTAGAAAAAGAGTTGTGGGAGGAACAAGCTATGTTGATGAAGTCTGGAAGAAGCAGCTAGATGTGACCCTTGTGTTAATCATCTACAAGCAAAACCAAACTCAAATAAACTCTAGTTTGCAATATTTCTTGTGTTCTTAAGTTTGTTTTTGAAATACTGTATTTTTAGGATAATTTTTTGTATTGAGAATCTTTATAGTCTGTATTGAAAGGAATATCTATTCTCAGCATAACAAAATTGGAAATCTGAAAAGCACCTACTGTATGCCTTCACATTATTAATAAACAATTATGTTGTACGGGGTATAATGTACGACTACATACTGTAATGTGATACCAGTGTGACTTTTATATGAAGAAAATGTGAAGATAATACTGTATATTATATACTGTAGCTCAGCTCATTAACATACCAATGTTTTTGCCTGTTTTTTTAATTATTTTAACATGCTGGTATGACATGATGATCATTTTGTTTACCTTGACAGAGGGTTTATGAATGAGGTAAAACTGTATAGGTTTGAGAAAATATGAACAATATGGGATGAGAACAAATTTTTAATTAACCTCCATTAAGTGTAGAAAGTGTTAAAATCAATGCTGAGGTTTAAAAGCTTGCAAAATATGTCCTTTCAATGCAGTTTGTTCACAGAGTTGCAAATGTTTAATCGTCATTACATTGTTCTAACAATAACCAAGGGGCTTAATTAATTCCTTGATTATGATTCTTTCTTCGCTTTTTTGAAAAAATCAATCTTCTGCGATTGTTTTTTTTATATCCATTGGCAGATGTTTTCTTGTTCTTTTTCCAGATGTCTCACCTAATCACCATCTTTTCCTTTTTCCTTTTTTTCCCCAGTGCTGTGTTGGAGGCTGTAGTCCCAAGGTTGTACCTAGAGTGATAAAAGCTTTTATGAATACTTAATGGCTGCTTGGTGTACAGCTTGATGATGCCAGATGCTTTTCTTGGCTAATTTTTATACTTTGGCAATTTGGATTGGTAATATTATTATTTTGTTAATGCTGAGAACACCAAGTGTAGCTGAGAGAGTATACTGTATATAAGTATATGTACTGTACAGTAAATATATGTCACTGTCAAAGTATTGGAGCATGGTACAGTATGTTCTGTAGTAATTATACTACTTATAGTACAGTAGTGGAATGATCTGGAATGTGGTGATCTGGCTAATATTTCAGTTCATTGATGTTAAGTTCAATATCAAGGATTGAAAGGCAAAGGTAGGTGGACCGGCTGGCTTACTATTAGGGATTTACTTTAATTTTCTATTAGGACAATCAATATGTACTGTACATATATACATAATTTTTGCTGTCAGTGAAACTGTAATGGATTTCCCTACATCAGTGGTTCTTAAACTGCGGTACGTGTCCCAAGGTGGTACGCCAGATGACCCTGGAAATTCGTTGTGTGTAAATTGGGAATTAAAAATTGAATCTTTCATGTGTAATTGCTATGACCTGTGCGTATCCGTGTTTTTGTTTTGCTTTTTGGTGGTACTTAAATGCTTTGGTTTGATCAGGGGTGGTACTTGGTCCAAAATGTTTGAGAACCACTGCTCTAGATTATAGTTGAACATGGAGAAAATCGGTTACGTAAACAGGGTAACCCATATATAATGCAGCATCCGGGCGTAAAATGTTATAGTTAATTGGATTTTTACTTCAGAACTGACCGTGACTGCTCACCTTGCTTAGCCATGTAATATCTTAAGAAAGAGTTGCAGTGGACATAACATTGGTTTTGATTGATTCTGTTTGGTCAGTCTCCTTTTCTCTTTGCCACATTAGATATGTATACAGTATAAGGTATTAGATGCTTCCATCTATGTATTTATCAAACAACCTATTCTTCTTTTTAGTACGTGTGTGGGCTGATTTGAATAAGAAAATCACACTCACTTAATATACATTACACGGTAACAAGGCTCAATGACCAAACTAAGAAAGCAAAGAACTGAAAGAAATGAATATTTTTCTTGTCTAATGTGTGGTACCATTCATCACAATTCTGCACTCAACCACAGAGTAATATATAAACTTAGCTTGCTGTCTTGTTGCTAAAATGGAAATAGACTTCTAAGAAATGAGCAATTTCCCCATGGAAGAATTGAAAATTCGGCAGGCCATTTCCAGCTGACCTGTCATCAATCACTGTTATACTCTCCAGAGCTGAGGAAAATTCAGTGGCTTGAAATCATTGACAGATGTTACCCAGCGACTAATGGCAAACAACAAACACAGTCAAGTGCTGAAAAAGGCGATAGAATTGCTAATTGTCGTACAACAACTTTAGAATACAAAATCTGGCTGTATAGCACAAATGTTAGGGCTTTTGGGTCTTTCTGTACTTCCATAACCTTGGACCACTACCATTCAGTTTTAGAGACCATTTATTCTAACCACTTTTTAAATTTCATTTTACAATACAATATGCAGTGCTTTTGAAATACTCAAAAATCATGAAGAGCAGAATATTTGCTGTACTTCACTTTTAGTTATTAGTGTGTCTATAAACTTTCAGATTGAAATATTCATTTTGTATTCTTCAGAATAGAACAGTAATTAATCTACAGTATTTCACTATAGTTATGCTTATGTCCAATAAGATTAAATTAACTTATAATGTACATGTTTTAACCATTTGTTTCCCCCTATAAAAGAACTTAACCTTATTTTAAAACTATTGACCATGGCTACAAAATGTATTTAATGAAAAAAGTTAATAAAACTTCCATTATTCGAAATAGATTATAAATAGATAATTATTCTACCTAATGAAGTTCAATTTGCATACAGATCACTTCATTTATAGAATGGCCATAATTTGTCCTTTATATGCACCAGTTTAAGAACAACTAAGGACTCACTTTCTTCAGAAGTTAAATGTAATCAAATTGGCTTTTTTTACTTTAAACTTTATTTTAAAACATACTGTAGATTTACTTTGATGACCAAAATGTGATTATGACCAGCAGCACAGTTACATTTCTAAACAATTTTCAAGTAATACTGTACCTGGACGTGTGCTGGATGTCTGACACTTGTACTTTTCTGCGCTTTTACTTTCATAATGTAAGGAGACATCCAGTGGTTGTGATGGATTTTTGTTTACACTGTGTGGTTAATAGCATTTCCCATTGTGTGTAGACTATTGTACCATCTGTACTGCATTTTCTGCTCCCAATTCATCCAGTGTGATGAGCAACATCTGTTCTTTTTGGCTGCATGGTTTATCATACAGTTGGTGGTCAAGGAAATTCTTAACTCCGATTTTGGCTGACAAAGAACATTGACCAACACATGTGAATGCATTTACTGCATGGCAGAACAGGTAGAAAAAAAATAGGTTTCAAAAGTGAAATTAGTAGAGGTTTTCCCTATATTGTGACTGCTCCCTCATTAAAAAAAAATCTTTCCAGTAAGTACAGATGATAACTTTCAGCATCCCCCTTTAAAGAAGCTACAGTACATTGACTTCTTTTTTTTAACAGAATCACATTTAAAAGAAGCTACACTGATTTCTAAATTTAGCCAATAGCCCTTCTAAAATGTACAAGTGAAACATGAAATGGAAATAAACTTAATAAACAATATTGAGCTTATTGTTAACATGAAAAAACTATTACCTACTGTTTATTATATTTACTTTTGTGAATTGGGCTCTAGCAAATAAGCAATAGCTTCTTTGTATAATGTAGTAAAATTAAATACAGTCTAATGTACTACGGGTATATACAGTACTTAATGAGATTAATGTCTGATTTTAGCTAGGCCTTGGCAGAGTTGTAGTAGACTACCCTTTTCAATTTTTGCTTTGTCAATGCAGTTTGTTGCTTTACTATCTTCCACAAAATTATGTCCATTCTGGACATATCAACACTGTCAAAAAGTGCCTTCTGGAGAGTCTTTATTGATCAGGCAATGTTACAGTATATGTAGACTTAAACCACCTTCATTACCAGGCTACATGTACATACTATGGTTCTACCAAATCTACTAGTCTGGAGGATAAACTCACAGAGGACACCTAATGTACCTGAGAACTATGAAATGTCTTCTACTGAAAAAAGGACAATGTAAAAAAATGTAGAGCATATCATAATGCTTTACCCAAGGTATTTGAATATCATGGGATTGACAGATGGTTTGTATTTCACTGATCTTCCATTAAACCGTATGGTGTAAAAATAACATCAGCTAATGCTCAACTACATGCAAAGCTAATTGTCAAGGTCTGGCTTCTACACTCCTCTAGAAAGCACTGAAATCTCTATTTCAGATCTGTAAGTTAAAAGTCATCATCCAAATATGAAATGCCTTGGTGTTTTTTTTCCAGAGGTTCAAGTGTCTTGCAATTGGCTAGCTATTCACCTTTCACTCTCCAGAACACCTTGTGAGGCTCCTCTTCATGATGTTAGACTGAAGCTTTTTGTAGCTCTATCCTTTCTTTAGTCTTATAAAAGCATGGTCTTTTTCTGCAATTGTTAAAGAGTGTTTGAGTCCCAAGTGGAATCTATTTGATTATGGAAAGTCTCTGTAATACCCTGATGTAGACTATAGCTCCTGTGTGTGTTTTCCTCACTTCTGTCCTTTTTGATCACATCTTCTATTCTATTTGCAGCAATCAGTGTTACTAGTGGCTCAAAACCAAAGCTGATTGACAAAAACCTTAACAAGAACTATTCATTTTTTTGGTAATGTAGAAAACATATAACTGAATACATGAAAGCAACTGTACCGTACTTTTTCCTGATTTTGGCTCAAAGCTCATCTGAGTTCATTTAAACTGAATTCCACTTCTCTCCTCCTTCCACATGTGTACATCAAAAGGAACAAAATCTACAAGTAACAGTTAAAAACGTTCCCACATATTACCATCAGTAGTACTCATCAGAGAGGGAAAGGGCATTATTAAAATACTATGTGGGAATTCTTCCCTTTGATTCTAGAAAACCAGGCACAGAAATTATAGGAATAGGTCAACAGCTGCTCCAGGGTACCCTACTAATTGTAAAAAACATGCTGTTTAAGGAAAAAAACACTTAAGGCATAGCCTGGAGTGCATACGGTAATAATTGTAATAATCAGTCCTTACAGGTAAACTGAATGAAGAACACATTCCTAAGCAATTTAATGATCCAGGGAAAATGTTCTTGAAAACCTGTTAGATTTTACAAATACTTTGCTCCAATCTTTTAAAAAAAAATTACCCCAAAGCTTCTAAAAATGTATGTTGCAAGGAATGGCAATGAAAGAACTGTAAACTGAATATATTTCATGTGTTTCAATTAGATGCCTTCCACTAGAGCAGTGTTAACTACTTTGAACCCATGGACATACAGTACTGTAGAATCCCAATAAGCCTTATCTTTGGATGCAATATTTTGGAAGTGTTCGCCAGTTTTTTTTTTTTCAGAAACAACCATAATCCTACAACATGAAATAGAGTTTTATTTCGCAGTCAATACATCCTACAAAAAAGTCTTAAACTTATTTGTCATCTAGAGACATTTGAAGTCACAGGTTAACCTCTGTAAATCTTACAATCTAAAAGGGTTTATGTAATCGATTTCCAATATGATTGTGCTAAATGATGCTAAAACATCATAAAGTGTTGAATTGCTCTTAAAATGAAGAATTTTTTAAATGCTTGACAAAAAATGAAGGTCACTTTGAACCTATATTTTCTAACTCATGCCATATGGCTTTGGATTCAAATCTAATTAAAAGCAAAATACTTTATTGAACTGTTGTGAAAATACCACAGGGTGTATTATAGAGCATTGTTGTGGTAATTACTTTTCCTTTTTGCTTTATCCTAAATGTATCTCATACTGTATCTATCCATCCACTCATCCATCCAAAATACAGCAAATACTGTATGTTCAGAGGCCATCTTAAATTGGTGTTAGATCTGAAGTGAGTTTGAAAGCATCAGAATCAGGGAGTGTTGACCAGGAAAATAACTAATAGAAGATTAAATTCTTCTGAATTAAAAGAGAACTTCTGTACAATATGTGTAGTCTTACAATCTTACAGGTGCAAGTTAACATAACCCGCAGGTCTTTGATGACAAAACATGCCATGTCAAACCAGACAAAGTAAAGCTGAATTTGAAACAACTAATGTCACTACACTTACTGCATGTAATGAATCTTGGCAGAGTCTGGTCTTAATGAATAATCATCTGTCATGCCATCACCTAAAGAACTTCGATGCTGGTGATGGAATCAAAAATGTTCTCAGTTACATAAAATAATCTATAACTTTATACGGTATGTTCAGTAAAACTTGAATTCACAAGTTCTGTATTCGAGCAAATCTTTTAGTGGCCACTTTTTCCACGTTTACAGACTTAATTAATCTATTCGCGGGTTCTGTAGCTGGACACTCACTTGTACCGTATCTTCATCTCTTGGATTACATCTTCTGACCTGCATTCATCTCTGTATTAAAGGCATACTGTAGCTTGAATAACAAAGAGTTAACATGTTTATGTAGAAATGCATCATGGGTAATGTTTATTCGGTTTCCTTCAGGAAAGTGTTAGAAGTATGCTGCGTGTAGACCTGTTATAAGTGGAATACCCGTATACCAGTATGTGCCTCAGTGTTGTGTTGCAAAATAAAATAAACATTAAGTTACTAAAAACCTCTACAGTCTTATTGCAGGGTAAGTGACTGTATAATATCAAATTAGTGATTAATTTATTTGTTTGCATATGCAATAACTTGAATAGTAGGGGGATAAGAATGTTTTATTTAGTTTCAAGTACATATTTCTCATTTTCAAAAAATATTAACAGTGAATAATAACACTATTTCTGACATAGTTAATTATAACAAAATATTTCTATGAACATTTTTGTTTCATGAGCCACAGACCCACACCCTATTTTCCAGATAAAGGTATTAAGTCCCACATTTATGTCATCTTCAAGGTACCTACAGTAGGTTTTATTGTAAACAATTTTCTTTTGGGTTAATTTTTGTGGAATACTGTTCTTCATTTTAATTACTGTCTCCATTTGAATGGAAGCATATGTACTGTATTATTATGTAATTCACACCTACTAAATATTTTTCCGCAGATGCAGAAGTTAAAGATATTAAGAAAGATATCAACTGTGCCAATGATACTGTAAAGAAGTAACAGCACTGAATATGCTCCCACAAATGAAAATCTCACATAATTGCTCAGTTTCAAGTGAGACCTTCAATCTTATTTTTTACTATCTTTCCCCCCAACATTATTTTAGGATTTATGCAGCGGTTATACAGTATGTGGGGGTTTACTCCTTTTACTCTACCATTGGTGAAGAAACTTTCATAGTTTTCTGATTCTACTCACTTAAGTACAGCTTTGACAATGCATAAAAATGAATAAAAATTCAATCTGTTACAAATTGAAAACTAGCCTTTTGTAAGCATTATTTTTAATGTTAAAAGGCCAGAGGGTTTTGGTATTCTAAATAATTCCAATTTATTCCCTGAGCTTTTCCTGATCCATTTTTATGGAAATCCCTTTAAAAATAAAATATTGACCTATCATCGTCTTACTTTTAAATGACATTTATTTAGTTTTAATTCTTGAGTTCACATTCTCTTAAAGTGCACAAAACAGAAAAATGTTTTGACACATGAGCAGTAAGTACATCTAAAAACCTTTAATAATTAACTTTTCTCTTTATATTTTATTTACATTCTTTCAAATCAACTTCCAAATCTTGCACTGTTCAGGACTGAAACTGCTTAATATTGCTTCTTTCTGTTCTATTAGTTTTAAGAGAGTGATTGTGCTTTCGAACCAACAGCAAAATAAATCACATCTTGTTTTAAAAGAGGTGGACAAATCCCTCCTCCTAACTACAGTAAGAATAGGAAACAGCACATGAAAATAAATCAGATTTAGAAAGTGTATAAACATTTGACAGTGTCAAGAGCAGAGTTATTGATTAAGAATTCATTGCTATAGACAGAATTTACAAAGCAGCAGTCTAAATTAAAACTACATCTAAACAATTATATATATATATATTCATCTTTAATATCAAAAAGAATTTCAAGTAATGCAATGCCCTGTAAGAAAATGTAATAGAGCAACAGACACATTCAGCCTTTTATATACCTCTTAGGTTAAGCTTAAGCCTCTTTCTGTGAATCTACAAAACATCCGGCTGTTTCTGCTGGAGTGATAGTGTGACATATTGTGAAGAATTTGCATTAATCGCACTATCCCATATTGTACAATTAAGTTATGGTTATTTTAATATTACAGCTTGTTATTTTCAGTGACCAGCTCTTAAAAATAAAAATTATTGTTTAATATCCTTGTGTTCAATGGAAATGATGAAAGACTGTATAAAAAGTGTTGTAGCATGAATATCTATAGAGCTGTTGATTCTTAGTCCTTCACAACCATCAAAAAGTTGCTATTCCCAATAGTGTTCTACCCTTACCACAGAATCTAGACCTGACTGTGTGCTAACAGACAATAGGATCAAGTTGTCAATATGGTATTGTTAAAGATGATTATCCTCCATTTTCCCATGACTTTTAAATCTAGGGTAATACTTTGACATTCTACTTCTTTAATAATTTTCTTGTGAGATTTATGCACAATTATAGATCAAATTAAATGACTCATTAATTTATATGCCTGCTAAACATTAAATTGCTTTACAATTAAGTGTGAAGCTTGTTCTTTTTCTATTTTCAGATCTCTTTTATTTCTTTCTCCTGTTGTCATAAATGATGAATAATGAGGCACATAATGTTTGAAAGGTTTGCACTATTAAATGCAAAAATCAAAAGTTCTGGGAGTGTGGCGAGGGGAAGATAACATATCTTGAAAAGACCAATCATTAAAAGAAGTACATTGAATCACATTCTCAAAGGTACTGCATACTGTAGGTGGCCTACATTACCCAACATGAATCAAAAAGACATTTGATTGATTAGCTGTAATTCATGTAGACCACAGTTTTGCTAAAAGAAGAATTCACCACGAATCTTGAAGGAGCTGAAAAATAAAAGCCAAAAAATCAAGTAGTGTATACACTTTTACAGTCTTAAAATACATTTTAGATGTATTCCAGCAGCATTTGTAATTGAATTTGTAGCATGAAAACCTTTCGTGAAAACATGCAGTAACTTCAAATTGCTTTTGTACAAATACCAGTAATACCTCTTCTGTTTTTGTATATAAAACTTTTATATATTTAAATTTTCAGATTACAGTATATTCGTCTTTGAAAACCAAAAGTTAAAGTTATCTTTGGGATTCCAAATCCCCGTGGGAATGTAACACACTGCCTTCAAAGGAATACAGCATGTCATAAAGTCTGCAGGAAGATACGATAACTGTCCTAGCTGATGCCCCAGTATAGATTTATTGAAAATAACTTACTTGCTGAAATATTGCTTTCTTTATCAACAAAACACCATTACAACATTGTAATAGTCCTGTGGATGTATTATAGTGTGTTGGAATATATGGACTGTAACGCTTATACAGATAGCATACATGTACAAACGTGTCTAAATATGAATATTTGTAACCTTTTTTGCAGAGTGCAGGTGGTTTCTACTGCAAGGTTTTGCAATGTCTGCCATATGAAAAGAAAAGGTTGCAGGTCCATACATGAAACAGAAATAAGTTACAACAGACAGATGCAAAAAAATCATAATTTTCTGTATTGTTTTGTTGTTGCTCATAAAACTTTTCAAGCATTCGACACAAAAAAGGAGGTGAAGTTATTCTGTATACTGTATACATTTACCTTAAGTGGTGCTTACTAAAATTAATGAGAACATTAGGATTCATATAATTCAGTTACTGAAGCTGTTGCCAAACCATTTTTGTTCTCCCAAGATAGTTAAAGTGCAATTTTTTAATAAAAGCTTTTACAGTACTTCACTGAAAATTAAACGTTATTGTCTTCAAACAAGAGAAACAGAAACTGAAGAAATGACCATATCAAAAGAGAGAAAATATTGGTGAGAAAAAACAAACAGATGTTGAGAATGCTTTGCATTTGTGAACTGGTGCTCTTCCTAAGCACAATGTGCAATGTCAAGACTGTGATCACATCGGTTTCTTTTGAAATTCCTCTTAATAAAGGAAATAAGCATCATGCGAGTGCTCATGGATGTTTGCGTTTTGAACACTTTCCTGAAATAAGAGCCTGATCCCAAGCTTCTGTATACTCTTAAACAAGATACTTCACTTGTATTGCACCAGTACTCTCCAGGTCAACCTTGTAAATGTGAATTTGTTCTCAACTGATGTATTTGTTAAACAAGGCTTATTATATCCATGCAACATGATACCTTCAAACAACTTAGATCAATTCTATGAGGATGGACCTACAAGATGAACTGCCTTTTTGAATGGTAACTTCTTGCTCTAGAGTTTGAAGAATTAGATGAGAACAAATGAAAATCTGGTAAAATGTCGTCTATTCTACAACAAAGGAGTTAAATAAACTTAAAATGTCCTACTGGGATCTACAGTTGTAACATAGTACAGGAGGTCATGATGCAAAGGTATAACTTTTTAATGTGCTTCGCCACTATAATGACAGCAAAGCTGTCATCTCTTGAGATTCTCCAGGGCTAAAAACGCATTTGATATCAGTATGGGCTTTTAAGAGAACTATCAACAGATACAATAACTGGCATCTATAGAAGAAGAGACTATAGTAATAAAAGCCCTTCAGGCCTTAGCAAGACTTCCAAGACATAATCTTGGATATTAAAAAAGAAATCATTTCACCTGACTGTTGCTTCTGGGAGCTGAAGGTTCATCATCTTAAGACACAGCAATTTCTAGTGCAGTATGTGACACCCAAAGAGCCATGCTTTCTAAAAATCTTAAACGAAATTGTCTGTCATACAAATGACATCTGGCACATAATTAAACTCCCTTGAAATGGAGATACACAACACCTATTCACAGAACCAATCAAATAATACATTTAGTCAACACAGATGTGTTTTTTCCTTTCTTTTGAATAGATAGGCTGGGTCAGAATACTCGATGTGTGGAATTGTATTGTGGTCCTGTCAGAGTACTTAAATTGTTTTGGTAGCTCTGACTGGAGGAATGGAAAGCCAGACCTTATCTGTTACAGAGACAGAGGCCTCCTCTATAATTTCACCTTATATTAAATCAAAATTAAATCAAGATTAAGGCACAAAGATTCAATCAAATTCTAATACAAAACCCATATTAGCATTTGTAATTTTATTTATCTCAGTTCTTACTGTTCAAGCTTACAGCTTAGTGATCTAACATTTTATTGTGTGAAAAATATATTTACGATAAATTCATTTAATTGAATAAAAAGAAGGCCCCAAATTCTGATGAAGGATTTGTTGGTCTTTCTGTACTTGAGTCAGGCATGATAGATATGGTTTGTTCTTTTGTAAACATATTTGTACAAGACCACTTCAATTGAACTTTTGCTCTAATCAAGATAGCAATATTATAAACAAACTTTGCAATTAGGATTTGCCCAGCAAATCTGAGGTGATTAGACATTTTCAGATTATTCAACTGTTACACTCTGTCAGGGGACTGTAAATAAATTCTGCTTGGAATGCAACTAATTTCTTTTGTAGCTCACCATTAGCTCTCTAAGGCTTTGCCTTTATTGTCAGGGTTATAAACCTATGTGACAAAGATCCAGAAAGAGATAGATCATAAACTATTCAAGTGTAAATGCGGGGATAAAATAAACTGTTAAATGTTTAAAATGTTAATTGTAAAATTCTAATCCTGTCATAAATATTAATTAGCTCATTAGGAAATGTCTCCCACTGTTTTTCTTCTAAATACATTTCAGGCATTAATCTGCAATTTGACAAGTCAGTTAAATGTTACAAAAATGTTAAATGAGAGAAAAGGTGCTGCTGACACAAATGTAATATTATCTCACTAAAATGTGCCTTGTTTTTCTGAAAGGTCTAATCAATAAGAAGCTGTACTTACAGCACATTAAAGTATGAAGATTGCAAGTCGCTAGTCAGTTACAAGAGAGATGCAAGACCAGAATTTAGTCTAATCCTGCAATAGCTCAAGAAAATGACAAATACAAGGGGCTATTTAACATGCAGTACACATTCTGTCTTGCAGTGCTCTATGCATCTCCTTTAAAGCTAGACATGTTCAAATTTACCTGCTAAACCCTCTTGTTATATTTTTGTTTAAAATTAAATTGTCAATAATAATGCTAGATAATCATGCTATTTTAATCATTTTAAAGAATCCGTACCTAAAGTAAACATCATCTTTATACAGTAGGGCTTTTTTTTATACAGTCTGACTTTTAAATATGTTTGATCATGAATTTTCAAAGAAAATATTTGCATATACAAAGTATGCCTCTTTACAATGCAGGCCAATGCATCATATGGCCAGATTCATAATGGCAATTATGTCACTTAGTGATCAGGGTTAGTAAATCATTATTTTAAAACCTACAGAGAATGGATGTCTTTATTTCCAAGTATGGCTTAGAATTCCATAGCTTTGCCTCAGAATCCTTTAATAAAGTACACAGTAACAGAGATATCAAGAAAAGTAAACAAAGCGACAATAAAAGCATTCAGAAAAACAACAATTCAAAGGTAATATCCACTACATGCTAAGTGTATATGAAAGTAAAAGTGTTTCAACAAAAAAAAATTAAAACCAGCATTCCAAGATGAAAAATTGGAATAGAATTCTACTGTATTAATTTCGAAATATAAAACATTTGGATGGTTATGGTGTAATTAAGCATACTATGATGAAGAACTGTAATAACACATTTATTTACCTCAGAACTACATTTAGCTTGAGGTCACAAATTCAAATGTTTGGTAACTTTAAATGTTATTTTTAGATACTTGCTGTACCATCCACATTTATTTTTAGTTTTTAAGTTTAGTTTTCATAGCACTATTATACACTTACAAGAAAATACAGTATATATATAAATATCCTAATGCAAAGATCATATACTGTATTGTAAAGGCCCAGAAAACATTCTAATTGTCATGTTTCTGATTTGTAGCACATTTGATCAAATTCATAAATATATATATTTAATATATTTTCCAAGATATTTTAATGAAATAATGCTTTAGGCTAGAGAGCTGATTATACTGGATTTTAAAATTATACTTTAAAGATTATACTTCAAAATATGCTGTATTATAATATATTCACACAAAGTATATTTCAATATATTGTAATGAGCTACAACATACTTTAAAATATAAAATATATTATGTTTTTTGTTCAAAAGAGTAGAGTAGAAGTTGCGAGGCTGTAATCCAGCATCAGTAACCCTTTTTTGTCATTTGCAATTACATAATTACTAGCTATATTTAAAGATCTAAAGATCCTGTAGTTGACTGTGATACCATTTTAATTATACTGTAAGTGTGAAATAAATAAGAGAAAACAATGACTGAAAAACAATGACTTTTCTACAGTTTATACCAATATTGAGCAAATCATTTGAAGTATTCAAACTCGTCAACACACTGGATGAGATTTTAGGACCAATTCACTTATGCAACAAAACGAGTCGGATGAACCAAATGTCCTCCTCTCATTTTTAACATTTTTTTTTCTCATGATCATGGTCTACTGGGACTTAAGCCAAGTTTAGGCCATGGTTTGGGCTTCTAAGGTGGCCCACTGGTAAATTTGCTCAGTTGAGCCTACTTTGAGCTCTATGGTTGTGGGTTTGAGCTCATTTCACTAATTTATCCAGATTCCAGATGTGGTGGTACACAGTAGAGACATCAGGCATGTGATGCTGCCAGTGAAGGAAACTTCTCTAATCCAATCAGTGTAGAATAAAGTAACAGACCGTGGTGCCTGTGACATGTTAAAATACAAATGACTTGAAGATAAATGGATTAGAGGTGTTTGTCTATGCTTCCTCATTTTCCCCTGTGTGTGGTCATGGGGTTCAAAGCTGTGAGTCGAATAGACAGATGGCTCCTCTAAGTCTCATGGCTGTAACAATTAATAAGTGACAATACTAAATTTAAAGAAATAGTGCAAAAAAATGTAGGTGTAAAACCTGGGGCAATTTTGTCAATAGTTTGGTACAGTAACTCACACAACAGTTCTAAGCAATATAAAGAACTATGGTCAAAATCTGAAAAAATAAGCAAATAAATGGAGCTAAGGATACAGAAAGGTTTACATTTCTTCTTCATTATTCTAATGAATAGACATTAAAATAGATATTGCCAAAACATCAATGGACTGAAAAAAATGCAATGGAATGGATCACAACTGTAACCATGTTACAGCACATACAGTATAAGATAAGATTATATAAAAAGCTTTGTCAACATGACTTGGAATAGAGAAAATGAAGATCTGGAGATGAGGGGATTCTTGGGAAAATCTTTAGCTAAAATGATATACTGTATACTGTAAACTAATCTGTTTTTGTCTTGGAAATCAAGCATTTGTCATGAGGTTTTTCAGTTTATTGCCAGATCGTCACTGTTAACAAAAGTTGTAACAGTAATTTGTTTGGTTTTACATATCACAATTTCCCTTTTATTATTTGTATTAATTACTGCTCATGCAAATTTAACAAAATGTAAAAACTTAAGATCTTAAACTTTGTTTTCTTGAATATGCACTTTCCAGCTATTGGCTATTAGACACAGACTGTTGCATTTTATTTACTTGTTTGTTTGATTCACTTTGTGCTTTAAACATTTTCAGCAAATTTTGTACAATATTTTTTTTTAGAGAGCAGAGGAATGTGGTACTATCAATTTGAACAGCTATTTACCATTACTTATGCCACCCTGCTCGACTTAACACCAAATCTCTTTCTACAGTTTTAATCAGTATTTTTTTTTTCTTTAGCCTGCATGAGCCAGGCTTCATGCAGAGCAAAAATCAATTTGCCATTTCAGATTGTCATTTTCCCTCTCACCTACCAGTCTGGCAGCAATTATTGTCTTGCAGCTACTTTTTTCTCCTGCCTGCTCCCCAGAGTCTTAGTCCATTTTTTATAACCAGCCACATACATGCCTCCTCCATAACTACAGGAGATTACAGATGACTTTTGGTGACCCTGGCATTAAAAAAAGACACTGGAGAGAAATAGCAAGGCTGCTGCCCTTCCGTCTAACAAAAGATATAATAGCTAGTGTTGTGGCCCTCACCCACTTGGCAGAACAACGTGAAACAGAAGAAGCTTGTCAGCCATAAATTTACTACCTGTGAGTGCTGTTCAAGTTAAGCAATTCAGCTTTATATATCATACGTAATTTTAATGTAGGCTAGAAATCTGACATGTTTATGATATTTTCCGGGTCAAACTTGGGAATTTGTACAGAAATGAGAAATGTAAACACCTGGAATCAGATACTAGACACAATAGATACAAAATTCTAACACAAAATTCTGATGTAATTTGCTTATTTACTGTTAACATGAAACGTGTTTTTGTTCATTGTCATTGCAGTTTCCAATATTATTGTGCTTACATATTTTGTAGTAATCATTCCTCTCATGTTTTATGTATGGCTTGACACCTCAGTACCTGTCTGAACTATTATCGCCCTACTCCCCACCTTGCAACCTTCACTCTTTTAATTCTGCTCTCCTTACTGTCCCCCAAACCCGTCTACATTGTATGGGTGACAGGGCCTTCTCCTGTTATGCCCCCAAGCTCTGGAACTCTCTGCCCAAGGATATCAGAGAGTCACCTTCTCTAAACTCCTTCAAATCCAGACTCAAAACCCTCTTCTTTAGAAAAGCCTTTAGAAAAAGTGTACAGTACTGTAGCTTGTTCAGAATCTTGGTGTAGAATCTACCTTGGTGTGTTGTGAAGTATAGGATTAATGGGAAGTTCATGAGATGATGAAGGTCTTCATGTTTTCATTGGGGTTTGCAGAGCTTAACTGGTTCCATTCTTCACCCCTCTGCTTTTCTTCGTACCACCATCCACAGTCTCCTCTGTATATTGTAATTGTGGTTTATCTTGTGTATTATTTTTATTTATTGTTGTCATTCTGTAAAGCAGTTTGTGAAGCCACCTTTAAAGGTGCTACATAAAGGCAGCACTGACACGTGGAAGTGTACAGTAGCTTGTTCAGAATCTTGGTGTAGAATCTACCTTGGTGTGTTGTGAAGTATAGGATTGATGGGAAGTTCATGGGATGATGAAGGTCTTCATGTTTTCATTGGGGTTTGCAGAGCTTAACTGGTTCCATTCTTCACCCCTCTGCTTTTCTTCGTACCACCATCCACAGTCTCCTCTGTATATTGTAATTGTGGTTTATCTTGTGTATTATTTTTATTTATTGTTGTCATTCTGTAAAGCAGTTTGAGAAGCCACCTTTAAAGGTGCTACATAAAGTAAAGTTTATTATTATTATTATTATTATTATGTAAAGTTTAGTAAACACTGCATGTTGCCCTGGGTAGGGGCATCTTCCAAGTAAACAAAAAATAATTAATCATAGGGTGACAGAGCATGTACTGTACAGCAGACTCACTGCACAGTTTATGTAGGATTAATACCGTGGCAACTTTTGTCATATTTGCAAGGCAGCAACATTTCTGCAAAATGTATTGACAAGAAAGGCAGCACTGACACGTGGAAGTGTACAGTAGCTTGTTCAGAATCTTTGTGTAGAATCTACCTTCGTGTGTTGTGAAGTATAGGATTAATGGGAAGTTCATGGGATGATGAAGGTCTTCATGTTTTCATTGGGGTTTGCAGAGCAAGTCACATAGCTTTGCATTGCTGTGTGACCTGCTCAAGCTTTCAATAAAAAATGGTCAACTTTGAATAGCTGGCCATTAGCATAGGAAAGCAAAAGTCCTTCAAGAATCTTGAAGTACTGAGTAAAAATTGAGTCAGTGTATTTTAAATATGCCTTAATTTGTTTTTTGTACGTATGTACAATTAAATCTAATAGCACAGAAGGTTTCCAGAATGTTTATCTTCCTGGTTAAAGTGATAGTGATTGAGATAGGTGTATACTTTCTACAATATAATATAATGTATATAATATATTTTTAATATATTAAAACTATATTTTTTTCATTGCAAGTGTCCATGTTCCATCTTGTGCTTTTGATCATCATCAGTAAACCACAAAGGGAGAAAAGGCATTACTGGCAGATAATAAACAGTATACTTAAAACCTACCTGGGGCTCCTGCTAAGATCTGAAATAGTGTACTTATCGAATCTAAACACTCACTCCTCCATCTGTGCTACAGAAACATGATAAACCCTCAGTGTACCGCTGAGGCTTTCATTCCTTCTTCATCTTATTTTTTTTTGCAAGATCCTGCTTTTAAATGTATTACCTGATGCTATTAAAGACACCTGAAAGAGGGATTTTCATTTATTGTCTGAGTGGGCACTGAATGTGATTTAAAAGAAAGAACGCTACATCTACAGGCTCATTGTGCCTTGGTGCTGACATAATTATGAATAAAAATGGGTCTCTTTGTCTCTGTCTTTGCTCTTTTGTACCCCCAGAAATTTCCATCTCAGTTAGCCATCATATAACACATGCATAGCTATAGCACTTCAAAATGCCAGAAAAATTGGCTTCAAACACCTAACTCACTGCTGGTGGTTAGCTGCTGAGATAATTAATTTCCATATTTTTTGTACTGAAAAAAATGTATAGACTGTAAAATGTCAAAAACTTCACTCTGACAACTGTTGTTTGTACAATGGCACTGGGTGACATTAATATTTTCTAATGCATGAAACATTTGAGCAGTTATAGAATACAGTACTGTGCAATGAGAGATAACTGAAGATGTAAAAAAAAAAACATTCAGCCAACTAATTTAGCTGTTCCGGTGTAGGCTTTTGTAAAAGTTGGGGGTGGAATGATATATCTAAACCTGAAGGAGCGTATTATCAAAGAAAACTCAGGTTAACACAGAGTTATTGTACTTTGTTAGCATCTTTTCACAGCTACTGTAAAAGAAGGAGAAAATGTAATTCAGAGACATCCACTGATACAGTCATAAAAAATAGAAAGTACAGAAATGGAAAGTAGCTCCTGAAAGAAGAATGTATAAAGAATCTGCTTAAAGATAACAGAATATCTTCCAACTTGAGTAAGCTTTCAATCCCTTGCTGACAGCTCTCTTCCTCCCTCAGGTAGTGTTCCAAATCAAATACAAAATTATTAACATTGCCCCCTGCTGCTCTGAAAGTGAATGTCTGTCTTGTGTTGTATAGAGGTATTTCTTCTAATCAATGAAAGACCTTGTCAAATTTTAGTTTTTCTCTTTCTATGCTGTTGCTGAACTAGAAATGCATCTGCTCTTCGCCACTGATTTATTGGCATGAAAAGTTTGTAGAAAAGGGAATTCATATTTTGTTTACATAGTACGTATTTTGATATTAATTTGTGTACTCATCATCAGATTTCACTTACCAGTTAAAGTAAAAGAAAGAAATTAGCCTTTGGAAATTTGCTTAACAACATTACATCTTCATAGATCCTTCATATGTTTTCAGCCAGTGGGGTCTCCAACATGCAAACAAGAGTAATAAATTAATATGTTATTAAGTGAAAAACCACAAGTAAAATTACAAAAAGTAATTATTGAATGGTGCCAGAGCCTATACTGTATCTTTGCTAACAGGAACATTTTTATGGAGTTCTCAACATAAAGCTGTTTCAAAGCTTTTGAAATGAGAGTGGGAGACATGCTTGCATTTCAGCATTTCAAGCAATTATTCCTGAAATAAGTATAGCTTCTGAATCCAGAAAATTCCAGTTTACATAGATTATATTTACAGAATATATGAAATGCTAGCAGACAAGAAAGGATTAATTTAGTTTTTTAAACAAAATTATAGGTGTTATGTCTTAACATCCTGGAAGTGTTATGGAAAACATCCTGACTACAGTACAATGTATCAGTAACTGTACTCTACACTAGATTCAAAGTATACGTGTGTACAAATACTTGAAAACTTCATATAGCAGGGATGTAGAAATTGACACCAGGAAATATTTTTTCAAAAAACATCTTATTTTTATCTGGTAATAAAAATACGGTGTCATATTTTGGATGACCATTAGTATGAATGGTTTGGAATTAAGGATCAAGTCATAACAATAGATACCAAATAAAGAGTCAAATGACCTAAAACTGTCCATCCCATATTTTGTTTGGATTAGATTAGATTTGATATTGTCTAAATTGGCATTGTGAAGTGTACACGTTTTTATATGAAAGCTTCAGATTTCTGTGAATCCAGATATAATACAGTATATATACAATTATCAGAGAGTTCCTGGGGATGCTGGAAAAAAAAAACGCTTCATCTCTTATCTCCATAAGAGTTCTCACTGTGTAGGACCTTGATGATTAATCATCCTAACTTGTTTCTGATGAGAGTCCTCACAGTTGCTTGGCTGCAAGACTGATCAGCCACCCAAGTTATTCAAAGATTAGACATCTTTATATTTTCAAAGACTGCTTTGGATGTGATTCAGACATTGAATTGCTTTATGATTGTTAAGAAAGACCTTTCCACTGAGAATGTTTCTTTCATAAAATTCTGAAGACAAAGTTGACTAATTATGTTACCATTAGTATAGTGTTCTCTCATGAAATACAAATTAAAAAAATAAATAAAGAAAATCACATTACATATAAAACAGGCAAATATCTTGGGATTTGTACAAAGCGAAACATAATGGACCTCATCCACAAAAGGTTCCAAAGCAAAGAGAAACGTCTTAAAAATAATGTACCTGTAAGAAAACATTGCATTCATACCCATTCCACTGTAACAATACTGTATATCTTACTGTTTTTTCTATAATGAAGTATGCTTCTTAAAATACATAACTCTATATAGACTTTTCTCAAAGTTTGTTAGTTGAAAAATGTAAATTAGATGTACTATAAAATAATGTTATCTATTTCTGAAATATGCACAGTATGTCAATATTTGGTAACATGCTGCTATACACTTCATACTGTATAAGCAAATTGTTGCAGTTTTTCTATGGAGCAACTTTCCAAATTATGTAAATATGCTTGTTAATATACTTTGGTCAAATACATTATTTCATATATAATATGGTAACAAACCTCCATATAGCAGATCAATTTTGACCCACTCAGTAGTCACATATCAAAAGTTAAGTATTGATTCCTTATCTTGGCCAGAGTAGAAAGTGTAAGACATGAAAAAAAAAATCCAGTATTAGTGCCCATCTTGTAACTTGCAATTACCACTGCTACTCTTAAAGCTCAGATTATTAACCTTACTGGGTAGAATTTAATAATAAGGAATTATAGTTAATTTAAGATAATCTAGAATGAAGGTCTATTCACCTATGACACCACTTTAATTAGATGTAGTAGGTAAACCAGTTAATGGTCTGTAAAAATGCCTTGAAGACAGTATATACTGATATTAGATGCAGCAAATGTTATGTAAATTATTAAAATATGTGGTAAAATATACCTCTTCAAGGTATCAGTTTTAAAAACATTCAGAACTGATTACACAGTATTTTAATTTCCAAAAGGGAATCTAGAGTTATGAACATTATACAGTACATTGCTTACAAAAACAAAAAAATGATGTGAGGGTGGTAATGATATGCACATGGTATTTATTACTATTAGATGCATGCTAGTTTGCACAAATGAAAAGCAGGAGTAATGATCTGAGATCCTTCTTAGAAAAAGCTGCTGTGCAACAGTAATGGTTTATCTGAGCATGAAGGAACTCCTGGCATACAGGGAAAGGCCATTTTTAAAGGAGAGAGGACAGAGAAAAGTCAAGAGCCTGGAGGACGCTGTTAGTGTAACAAATCCCAGAATGTCAAAGAAATAAATCCTCACTACATAAAGACTGGGCACAAAAACAGTACAGGCACTAAAGTGGGCAACTGCATCATCCAAAAGTAGCACTACTTCTGCATCCGGCTTCTTTGCTTCCTTTTATCCTGTGCAGACTCCCTAGGTTCTGATATTTTCTTAATTTATTTTTCAACCTCCAGTTGCTTCCATATACTGTCTCTCCTATGCTTATACTGTATGTTCTCACTCAGTTGCCTGTCATTTAAAGTGAGTAGTCCCACACGAGCCACTCATTTTCCTGGCTATATTTGTTATGATTTTAACTTGCTTCTAGTGGCATACTGCTTAAATACGTCTCATTTAACATTTACTAAACCATTATTAATTAGACCTAAATCATCCTTAATTTATGAGCATTTTGATAGATATTCAAATTCCTGTACTAAAACATATTAGATCTTTTAATTCAGGACAAGTCCTGAAATGCAGCACCTTCTAGGACAAAAATGAAAAATAGTTTTCAGAAATAGACCCAAAAGGCATACATTAAATTGGATGAATTGACATGGTGGGTCACTTTAATACAAGCTTGCTAGTTGTTCTGGGGTGAAACAGGAGCTGCATGGGTACTCTGTTGGATGTACTCCCACAATGTTTACCACTGTGCTGAAGTCAGAGCATCTCTCCCTTCTGAACAGAGACTAGAAAGGTTCAGATAAAAGCATCAAGGAATTTTATTTCAGAGCCTCTGTAGAACAATTAAGTTTATCCTTGCTGTAGTTTTCCTGTTTTTAAAGGTGTTTTTATTCCTTTGTAAATGGGACTTTAACAGTGAGCAGTAAGAAAGTGCTGGATGAAAAGATCCCATTGAGTGTAAAAGTTCTAAAACACAAAATTTAAAAGCCTAAAAGGATTTCAGATTCAGTGGGGGAGCCTAGCCACTACAAAAGGCCTGCCGCTCACAGCAGAATGAAAAATAAGAAAAGTAACTGGAACAAAACTCAGTAAACCATATTTTCTTTCGACCTTATTGATGCATTGCCTTGGCTAAAAGCCTTCAATTTTTGCTACCTCCAAATAGGTGACAGTATAATAATACTTTTTCTGTATAGCTCTCACCATATTTACTCTATAAAGAGTGCCAGTCAGCAGTGAGCTTGACAATGTAGTTATTTATAAAGAGAAATTTTAATTGTGATGTAGCAGTTTCATGAGGAAAACATTTAATGGATTAGAAAACATCATTGAACAAATGCTACTACGATCATGGCAGATACCACCAATAATTATAACAACAACAACTAGCAAGTTTTAGGTTTAAGGTGTAGAAAACAGAGAACTTCCATCTGGCAGATAAGGCTAAAGCACAATTATGTTTATAATAATAAGATACTATAATATTATTAATGTATTACTACTATGCTATTAGAATCCCAATAGAGTACCAATGTCACTAATGCTAATGCTAATAAAAGTCTGAAAGTCAGATGTACAATAAGTATGAGTCATTACTAAATTAAATGAGTAATTAAAAGGAGTCATTTCTCTTCAATGGTAGCTTAAGTGTGATGATCATACTGGTGCACTTTGGCTTCTGTTGAATCATATAGGTGGGGGCTACACATTGGTGGGGGTCGTGTTAAGACCCCATTACCTGTAAAAAGCTTTGAGTGGAGTGTCTAGAAAAGTGCTATAGAAGTATAAGGTATTTATTTATTATCATTATTATTCCACAGAGTGCGTCTCACATTATCCAAACTGAATTAACCTGTCGCTGGTGTCAGTTATTTGGTAAAGCAGTCAGGCTTTAGCCATTCACACTGCCCTTCAATAGGCAAGAAGGGTCGAGTATGAATCCTTCATCCACTTCAGCAAAACCACAGTCTTAATCTAGTGACCAGACCATGAATTATAGCATTTGTGAAAAACTATGAGGATAAATAGCGAGGAGCTATACTGTGGTAGCTGCAAAAGCCAAAGGAGATGCCTGGCAATGAATCGCCACAAAAGTGAGTGTGGAAGTTATGAAATCCAATGAACGATCTCAAGATAAGACAAAACTATAAAAATTGCATGAGCATGCATTTATTGGCATTACTTAACTTACATTTTTATGGCTTTGAAGAGGAGCACCTCCATCATGTAATTGTACAATATTGTTTTTATGTTCCAGTAAGTTATACATTTACAGGATCACAATGGAAGAACCAGGCAAGAGGTCAAGACAAAAGGCAAGAATATCATCCAAGTGGGACTGTGCAATATCACATAGTACAGTGTTCTGACTGAAACCGTTTCCTTATTTTAGCAGGGTGTGAGCAAATGTGACCAGGGTGACCCTGAAGGAAGGGAAACTATCATAACGAGAATAAATAATGTATTACTTTATTGGAATATTGCCCTTTTCCCAACATTTTCTTTGATGTGAATCAAGTAGTACAGGTGAGGCTTTTCCATAAGTTGCAGAAGGTCTTAAGCCATATTTAATGTTACCTAATTATGATTAGAAAAAAAAGAACATAACTGAAATTAAAAAAAAAAACTTTTTGGTCACTGTTTCATTACAATGATGTACAGCTGTGATGCCTCTCAGAGCTCTGCCACTCTCTTGATCCAGATGAATGAGAGTAAGGTCATCACAGTGTACAGGTGGAGGGGAGGAACACTCTCCTTCCTAAGGGTTGCAATGTTAATTAGCATGGGAAAATAATGTCACATACACTATCTTGAGATACCCTCAGACAGAGTCATGTTTGTGTTGCTGATATGATGTCATGCATCATACTGTAGATCATTTGATAACATAGGAGACAAATGTGATGATTATGGTTTGGCCCTGTGGTGGCTTTAATGAGGATGTGCAGTTCAGGACAGCTATTACATTAAGAAATATTAATATTTGTATATACTGTAGAATATTACCAGCTATTTCATGAAATGCCTGTTTGATGAAATTCACTAAAGTATGACCTGGAAACGTTATAAATGCATGCAAAAACTGTTTAAGTCTAAATACCGCTTTCCTTATTGCCAGACATTGTCACTTTAGCCAAGTGTTCTCAGTTACCAACACTGTAAAAATTGCCCCAAAGAATCTCAGCCCTATGAACAGAGTTTGAGTTTCTTTTAATGTTGAGATATGACGAGCAGTATTAACAATCTGTGGTTTAAGAGATTGTGAATGTAAAGTGCACCCTGTCTGCTGAAATGGTACAGGTATCTTTCAAATAAAAAATATCAGTGAACTCTAAAGGGTTTTAGTGAACATTAACTTTAATTCTCTCCACAAAGCTCTAATGTCAAATGGATCCCTGAAGAAAAGTGACTTTAATTTTTTGCAGGGGACTTAATTGGACTAAATGTTACTTAATATGTTCCAGAGCAGGTTAAGAATTCTGGATATGTTACTATAGTTACTTAACCATATACCGTACATTTCAACCTTACTTTGCGAAACCAAAAATCCAGACTTTAGTAAATGTGATTACTAAAGATATCTTATTAATTGAGTAATCTGGCTTTGTGAAACAGCCCCCTGCAGTTACAATTTATCAGGGACTTAATTGATTCAATTTATTCGGGAAGAGCCTCCTGTGGTCCTCAAGAGGTACAGGGTGATCAGATATTTATTTTATATGACTTCTAAACTACTTAATTGAACAAATCACCTGAGTAAGTGGTCAAATTGCTCCAATTATTTAGAAAAGAATGAGTTACGGGTGACCTATAAAATCTGCTGGATTGTTGTTTTTTAGAATCAGGATTGGTTGCCCCTGCAATTGATTTGTTTTTTGAACATCAACAATTTTCTCAGAGACACCACTAGTGTGTTCTAATGTAACTACTTTGAGTGCTATTAATACAATTTAAAGTAGTTTGGGTGATCATTTAGCAATCCTTTAGACTTAACATAATTTGTACATTAGATGCCAAAGTGAAGCATTGGAGTAGCTAATCCATCATATTTACCACATATAATTTGCACATTGGCATTGTTCCTCATCATTAACATAATTTACTCCTCTCTTCACGACTATATTGCTAAGAGGCTACTTCTTGTTTTAAAACATACTGAAATCAAAATGGTTAAAATGTCAGTAAACATTCACTATAAAATTGTGCCTGTATACAAAAGCAAAAATATAGATAAATGCAAATATTTAAGACATTTACACAACAGTGCAGTGTGTACCAGCAGAGATACATAACATGGCCTATTAGATTAACTCTAAAAGGAAAAGAGATTTAAGGAGTAGATTGGTAAATTACAAAAAAGACCACATACTGTACAATTGTGACAAAACATATTGTAGAACATCTGTATTTATTTAATATAAATTCCATCTAAATTTTAAATTTGATTTAGTAACTTATTTTACAAATCTAGAGCATTTCAAATGTAGAGTTTGTTGAAATCAGGGTAAATCATACCTTCATTAAACACTTGGTGGAGCCACAAAATCATTGCTTTGGAGACATCTGCAATTACCTGAGCATGTAATTATAGTTTTTTATGGATGAATGGGTGTAAGGAAGATTTTATTCAAAGCAAATGTTAGACAATGTTTGTAATTTTGATGTCTTTTTTCTCCACATAGAAACCTTTAATACTTGTGTTTGTAATTAGCTTTTCTATGCCATAAATATTACAAATTATTGCAAAATCATTACAATACAATAATTACTTCTGCTAAGACCATATTTAGCTTATGCATGTTACACTTACCTCAAACTGTAATTATTTAAATGTCATATGATCTCAGATCTCTGACTGCGACTAGCACAGTATCACTATTTTGAGGCAACAGAGCAATATAAAACATGAAATAAATGCAATTTTGAGAGTGGGCAGATATTGGTGTCTGCCAATTTGTGGGTGGCGTAGATCATTCTGGTGAAAACTTTGTATGTGCTAATGTAATACAGTCAGTGGGTGGTGATATTAAAAAAAAGGATGCCAGAGAAGATTTTCACAGTATCCTAGTGTTGTTTGTATTAATATGAATTCAATGGTAATGGGAAGTGGGTTCTTGATATAAGTCAATCATATCAGTGTATCTTAACAGATGAACACAACACATTCATTTACAGGTTTTTTAGATACAGAATGTAAACATTCTCTAACCACAGAAAATATTACTTTGTTTGGGTCACTGCAAATTCATTTGCATTAATTCAGTTATTAAAGGAATTTAAGATTAAACTATATAATAACTGAAGCCCAATGAAGGAAACCAAATGTATAACTGTTCTTCTACTAAATATTATTTGAGGTAAACATATTTAGTAGTAGAGCTACTCTTGCTCTGTGAAACCAGCACTGTAAATTCTATAATTCTAATAAACCAATATTAATAAATAGTTATATCCTCACATAAATGTCATGCATGTATAGAACATAAAATATTTAATTTTAAAATATTTACAACAATAATGAAAGGAAAAACTCAGAACATGTCCATCGATAATGGGATTTCCTACATTACTAATGTACTAAACCTAATCTACTGAACAGATGGATTACAGTACCATTTGTTTATAGGATTGTTTTAGGGTAACAAAAACCCACTTCTTTAGAAAAGAATATGCCCACAGGATCACCAGCAGGGATCTAGAGAGAGAACTGCTGTAGCTAAGGGCTGTTAAATCTGTGGGTTAAAAAGCACCCAGAAACCCAATGGGATCAGCGTTTATGGCAAGCTCAATAGACACATTGCTTAGTCTGTACTCTTCATAGACAGAAAACACTGCAGTGTTAGTACCTACAAAATAGCATATGCAGATTCAGTAAGAAGAAATCGCACAGAATATTTTTGAATATATTCAAAATCCATACTTTCATTTCCATAGGTCATTCACACTGATGGACTGAAGATCACTCACACTTATTTTGCAGTAAGTGCATTTGGAATACGTTACATACTGTACATTAACTATCCCTTAAGTATGGTAATAAAGTGGTACCTGATAAAACAATAGAAAATATTGCAATCTGGTAGGTCCAAAGTTTATTGGAGAATCTAATGATTTAATGAGGGTAATACAGTTTTTAAAGATGAAGACATTCACAACTGAATTGCTTATTAGCTAAAACACAAAGAAAATACTGTGCTGATTCAATGTTTTTACAGTCCTCTTATTAGAATATTTCTATAAAATATAATGTAATCATTTCATATGACTGCAGCCTCAGTATCTTTCAAAGTATATAATCTTGTTTCTGATAAGATGATAATCACAATTCATCACAAGAGTAATTTTATCTCAACAGCTCAGCTCCAAAGCAAACATGTACTGCATCATGATGGCCCATTTTATGAGTTGTAATCAAAGGCTGGTATTGATATGCTTCCTAGACAGTTGGCACAGATGATTTTGATTGAAAGCTTTAACAGGAGCCAGCCTCCATAATATAGTAATGTGATCTAATAAGCATTTCTTATTGATTTGAGGAGATAGACAAGCAGATATTGTCAATAGGGCTTAGATAGAGTTAAAGAGTATTATCAGGTTAATAGTGGGAGAATTCTAAAATATTGAAAACTATCAGGTAAAAAGACTGTACATCTAGGTTTTTGAAATATAGAATTATTTTAACAAACTTGATTAGGAGCTTGCCGAAGGGATAAGCACTGATCAAATACCATATGTAGAATAGTATTGTTACATTTGATATGTTTACTGTTTCATTTTTATTGCCAAAGAAACTGGTGAAATGCTTTTGTCAATAAGTAAACTAGATTAAATAAAACATTTTTTATTTTATACATTTGTATTGAATAACATTAGTTCTTTTGTTTAAGATTTCACGTAAAGGAAAATAATAAAAATGTCATTTTAAACAGGCACAATCAATATGTACTGTAGGTATTGTATAATTACTTGGAGGCACTGGGAATGTATTGTATGGGATATGAAATCATGCAGGCAAAAACAACAAAAATGATTCATGCTTGATAATGTCTTACTTCAAAATGGTTAGTTTATCTTGGCTCAGGTTCTTCCATTCTAAGGGAAAAATTAAGTATAAAGAAAATTACTTCTTTCTCTATGTATTGTGATGCCCACATGAGTGAGCATATTTAACACGATCTTCAAAGCAGGTAGGTTCAGAAAAACAGACACACTTAGTTACAATGCAGAGATCAAACCAAACAAACATCAGATAAAATACTAAACTCCTTTTTGAGTTCCTAACAAACTTCTTCAATTCCTAACTATTATGCTGGGCAGCCAAGTTGCTTACTGGCTTAAAAAAATCTAAATGCTCTTCAAAACCTCAGTTTCTCACTCCTCTAACACAGCCTGCCAGAGGGAAGAGGGAGTCTGTGCTGCTCAGGAGTCAGGTATAAAAAACATGTTGATATTTGCTTTTGAAGCAGGGCATATTTTTACCAAAGTAAATCACATGCTCAGACAACTTGAGGCTATCACTTTTAGAGAGACTTCTTTCTCACAGGGTCTAGGTTACATTCTCACAAGTGTTTTACAAACTCTAGACCGTAGTCCAGTAGATAACACCCTCTACAGTACCTTCTAATATTCAGGCCCAATCGCCTATTTCACTTTTTTTTTTCAAACCCTAACTAATCTAAAGTACACAATGAAAGTTTATTTGATGTACTGTAACATGCTTGGCCAACGGAACAGTAAATTGAATGTTAAGATGAGGCTGACAACCCCCTTCACGAGGAATGAGCAGAGGGGCTGCTAAAAGGTGAAAATGGGGTGGAAGGAGGGAAGCAAGATAATATACAAGATTAGTGCTCTGAAAGTGATATATTTTATTGCAGCAGAGTGTAAAAGAGACAAGACTGTGTTTGTGCTTCCTCCTAGACCTTTATTTACCGCTATTAAAACCATATCACCTTTATTCTCTTTTACAAACAGTAACAGTATAAGGGTTTTTAATTTACTGTAACAATTATAAATTAAATAAACTGCAAAATTGCCCTGATGACTCTTAGAAATCCTCCAAACAATAATAGACTAAAAGTCTAACCCACAAATTCTAAATACAATTTATTGATACAACACCAAAACATGCATAACAAACCAAGAAACGTAATAGAATATATTTCTGAAATGATATGTTGCGATATGAAAAATTGATCATTCACTCATGGATTACCAATATAAGAGTTAATACAGTAAGATCACACTTAAAATATCGACTATAATATGTGTTATTGTCTATCTTGTAGGTTTTATCAGTCTCATATACTGTAGCTAAATGATGTACATTACCACTGTGCACATACAGTAACTATCAAAAATGTATTTGGAATAGCAGTTAATCTCTAGAGAATTATAATGTCAATAAAAAAAATTTACTCAAACATCCACTGACCAAATGTCCCTTGTTGAATTTTAACTTACCTCTGGAAAGTGGAGTTGCGCTGGATTGGTTTGTGGTCTGATCATGCAGCTACTGTGCTGGGGTTTTCCTGGTGCAGAGAAAATACAGAGGGCTTTGCTTAGTGTTGCTGCGGTCAGGTCTGCAATGAAGTTAGTATCTTGCTGAACTTCAGCTTCAAAACAGTTTGTGCAAAGTCATCTGCTTAAGTCTGGCCACAAGTGAGATGATAGGAGAAACTGAGTTTGTTTCAACTATTAGCTTTTACCTAATACTGTATGTTGAATATTTAGAAAGTTGACAAAAAAGTCTTATCAGGCAAAAATAATAATTAATTCACATTACACAAGATTCCTTCTGTTGCAGAAAGAATATCTTGGGAAGAATTTTGTTTTTTAATGACTCACTTTTTCGACCTGGCATCTTGCAAGAAAAGTT
The DNA here is from genome assembly GCF_059453375.1 of Lepisosteus platostomus. Lineage (NCBI taxonomy): Eukaryota > Metazoa > Chordata > Actinopteri > Semionotiformes > Lepisosteidae > Lepisosteus > Lepisosteus platostomus. The sequence goes on along the minus strand of NC_142630.1, from coordinate 10,969,995 downwards.
TAAGTTCTGACTCAGACTGCTTGCAGTCACGTGGTTGGTAAAGTTAGAACTGCCAGGTTAGTTGGAGAGAGAAGAGAATCCAATGAGTTAAAATTAAATTTAATTGGGTGGTAGCTACGACGTCAGAGTTAATGAATGGTTAGAATTTTATCAGGTCTAGACCTGGTATCCACCCTGTGGGTTCCTCACTAGAGGACTGGTCCTTCCTTTGTATAAGACAGTGTAATGATAAGCTTTGCCACTATAATACAAATATGCTTTCACAACATTAAAAAGCCTTATCAGGTTACTTTTAAAATACGTCAATGAATAAATAAAAAAAAATATTTCTGTGACCTTTTGTTTTCAGACACATAATAATAATTTAGCATTAAAGACACCATTCCAAACACAGTGGACCTGTACCAGTTTGCCTACTAGTCCAACAGATCCACAGACGACACAATCTCCATTGCCATACACACTGCCCTATCCCATCTGGACAAAAAGAGCACATACACAAGACTACTATTCATCGACTTCAGCTCAGCTTTTAACACTATCATCCCAGAGAAACTAGTCAAGAAACTCAGTGCACTGGGTCTCAACACCACCATCTGCAACTGGATTCGGGACTTTCTGACAGGCAGACCTCAGGCTGTCAGGCTTAGAAACTACACCTCCGGCACACTAACTCTGAACACTGGTGTCCCCCAGGGGTGTGTGCTTAGTCCATTGCTCTACTCCCTCTATACCCACGACTGTAAGGCCAAACACAACACCAACTCCATCATCAAGTTTGCCGATGACACCACAGTTGTAGGTCTGATCACAGACAATGATGAGAGGGCCTACAGGGAGGAGGTCAATCTCCTTACAACGTGGTGTGATGACAACAACCTCACCCTCAACGTCAGCAAAACCAAGGAGCTGATCGTTGATTTCAGGAACTGCAAACCGGACATGCCCCTATCCACATCAACGGGACTGAAGTAGAAAGGGTCAGTAACTTTAAATTCCTTGGCATCCACATCACAGAGGACCTCACATGGTCTCTCAACACCACCCGTCTGATCAAGAAAGTGCAACAGCGCCTGTACTTCCTAAGACGGTTGAAGAAGGCTAAGATATGTCCCCAGATCCTCTTTTACAGATGCACTACAGAAAGCACACTGACAAGCTGCATCACAGTGTGGTATGGCAACTGCAGTGCTGCTGACCGCAAAGCCCTACAGCGGGTGTTGAAAACTACCCAGTCCATCATTGGGGTTGCCCTCCCATCTATACAGGACATTTATGACAGATGATGCTTGAGGAAAGCTCTAAGCATCATCAAAGACCCCACACACCCCAGCTACTGACTTTATGATCTGCTACCATCTGGAAAACGGTACCGGAGCATTCAGGCCCGCACTACCAGACTCAGAGACAGTTTTTACTCCCGCACTATCAAACTATTAAACTCCCAGCCTCTCTCACTCTCACCTCACCTCTCACCTATGATCTGAACCTCTTTCTTACCAAAAACCCAAACACACATTGAAAATCTACCTCTACCTTACATGTCAAAAGCTCACTCCCCATAATTTCTATCCCTTTATTTCATGTTTTTGCACATAACCTGTTACCTTTTTGCTGTTTTGCACATCGCCTGTTGTTGATTTTTGCACACTGCCTGTTGTCTCTGTCTTTCTTTTGTTATACAATTGTATTGTTGTTGTTTTTTTATTTGTACTACTTATGTCCGTGAGCTAGCTAAAAAGCATTTCGTTATACCATATACCTGTATATGAGTATAATGACAATAAACTTGAACTTGAACTTGAAGCATCAACAAAAAATCATACTAATTGTTTTTTGTTGGATTGTTACACAACCTAAAATAAAGCTAATCCTATCATGTTAAAACCTGTTTCGTGATTTTTGCGGTTATGATGAAACTGAAAATTGCAGTGCAAAATTGTATTTGTACATTATAGATATATATTTATGTTGTCCTTTATTCAATGTGCTATAATTAGAAGGTAACATTGTTAGGTGGCATTGCACATTACATTACGGATTCATGATGCTGGCTGTTTACATCATAATGTGACTCTATACTCAGTGTTTCATTATCCTGTTTTTTGTTGCTTAGCATTGTCTTAGATGATATGTAATCTCTTCTGCTTAAGAAGTCACATTTTGATTAAAGCTTACTTGATTTACAGCATGAACATTAATTGGTCTGCTGTTGTTCAAAAAATGTCTTCTAAAGATGACTATCAGGGTAATAAATATACAGTATGTGTAGCTGGAAATAAAACCTAGTTAGAAGAAAGAAAGGATTTTACAAAAACATGTGATAAAGAACACAAAGAACATTCTGGAAGCATGGCTAATTGTTAAAATATAGAAAGTAAAAACACCTGCGTTAATTATCATGCCCCTTGAGTTAAATTTAAAACGTGCTTGGATTTATTTAACCCAACAATCTTTAATGCTGACATGAGCTAATTGAGCAATTAATGGAAAGACAGGTGTTCTTAATTGCCAAACTTATGTTATGATTCAGTTAATAACAGAAAAGGTCTGAAATACTGTAAGAAACAATGTTCTGAGATATGCAATTATTTTTTCAAAGAGCCTTGAGGCTTGTGAATCTGTCATTGACACACTTAGAATGTATCACCTCTTAACCTTTCATAATTAGGAATAATCTGACTTAGTATACCCACATTTACATGTTTGACAGTACACTGTTCATAAAAACTTACAATTAAAACATACTGTATATGAGCTGGAACTGTTATGTCTAAACACTAAAGACTTCAAATTTTCTGAAGAGTTTACTTGCTATAAAAGAATTACATTTTATATAGTATACAATCATCAAGAATATCATTGAGTTTTGTTCTTTTATAACAAAAAAACTAATTCTAATTATTCACAAGTATTTGTATTATGCTTCCACTCTGCATTTTAAAATTAAAAATACATGTTTGTAGATTAACAAAAAATAATTCACAGTATCTTAAAGAAAGGAATAATAAGCAATTTGCTTTTTTAAATTTTCTTCTACATTTTGAAGAAAGACATCTATATCTTCTGTAACATGTTACAATGTTATTTTCATACCATGGGTCAGTAAACAATGAGTGAGTAATATTTTATTTATGTTTTAATTGTTTTGTATTTCCTTTAATACAAACTACTGTTTGATTATTTTTCCCCATGATGCTATATACTGTATGTTTTTGTAGACATTACCATTTAATCACTCTTCTTTTGGAGTTGTTAGCTCTGAAGAAAAGAAAATGTGAAATCTCCACAAGGTTTTGTTGATGCCAGAGATAACATAAATCCTTGTTGAGTCTGAATGCTATACATGTGGGTGATACCATGAAATAATTTATGACTTTTGTATCAGTAATACTAATCTTTTCACATGTTTAAATGTGGCAACTATTCAATTTCTTTGACAAAGACAAGAAACAAAAATCTGTAGCAGGGGGTGCAGTATAAGGTTCCTGCATTAGCTTCAAAGAAATTCCTATTTTAGGTATTTCTAAGACACCAAAGCTTAAGTAGAAAACTGCTGTTAAAATAACAGTGCCCATGAGCATTACTGTCAAAAGGCAGCAAAACATTAAATGCAATCATAATTGGTTCATAAGACATCTTATAGAGGGGAATTATATTGTTCTTAGAACTCACTATTTCACATAAATGTGTTCTTTAGCCAATGTGATATTTCTAATGAAAAAACAGGTTAAGGCTGGTATTACTGGTATTGTGTATGCAGAAAGACAAGACAACTAAGTGTTGTTATGAAACAACCAATTAAGTTGGTTTAGAAATTTTGTTTTCATTAACATACTGTATAGTGGGATTTGGAGACTGAAAGCTAAGCTAGTGGACTATCGTTTGCCTGTATCTAATATGCTAATGGACTAGCACACAGGACCATAGATTCAGTATATAACTGCTCAACAGGATTTAATTATACTTTTGTAAACATTATATAATGTAATAAAGTTATGTTCAGTGTGTTCTAAGTTACTGAACACAAGTCTTTCTAATTCTGGGGATTACCTGTTATCATACAAACCTCAAAAATTCATAGATGAGAGGAGGCTTATTAATTAGACTATCTAATCTACCTGTTTTTGAAGGTTCACTTTGAACTTGCTTGAACAATCTGGCATCGCAGCCTGTTTCTCACACCCACCACTCTTTGTGTAAAATGCTTCCTGTTCTAATTCCTTAATGCATTGTCTCAAAAGTTCATGGACTTGCATGTAACAAGAACAAAGTAATTCATTGGGTTCACTTGGTCAATACCTTTCAGGACTTTGAAAATCAGCCTGCCTGTGACATTCTATTTATAACTGGAATTATTCTGGTTGCTCTCCTTTAAACTATTTCTAGGACACTAGTATTCTTTTTATAGCACTGGACCCGAATTTTATACTTGTTTTGTAAGTGATCAGGCAGGTCTGAGAGCTCATTGCTGGCTACAAATGCACTGCTTGTACTAAAAATGATAAAAGCTACAGTATTAACACTTGTGCTATGCCACAAAAGGCATCTTTATATTATTATAAACATTTATAATATAATACAGTGTTATATAAGTCTGGAAGTACAGTACTTTAAATGTGGTTATCCAAATTATTTTCTTTTTATTTAAATTATTTTAAATCTGTATGCTAAATACTGCCAGCAGGATGATAACATGATACAGAATATGAATTGTATTTCTTCTGCCAAATGCTCAATTTTTTTGTAAAGGAAATTGGGTTTATTATTTTACTGTGGTTTGTGTTTGTGCAGTTGTTAAAGATGAAGAGTGTACAAAGAAAGGTTGGTACAGTGGACCATCATCTACTGATGTACTATATTTCTAAATTAAAAAATAACTTATGAAGGAGGTAATCTTTAATTGACTTTTTAAAATGTAACAAAGAAGGAATTAGAACTCTGGGAGGAGAGCAGCTGTATCTACATTCTGGGAATTGGTTGTTAAAAACACACAGACTACAGTTTGGTAGAACAAAAAATTAAGTAAGTGTAATAAAGTGATAATTTCTAACATAATGATAGATGTTAAAAATGCTCTCTGCATTTTCTGTTACACAGAATATTAAATCTAACTGTTTTATTTCAAATCTGATGAAGCAACATGTACACAATCATCTTGTAGATACTATATGTAGATGTAACAGTAATAACAGATAGTAGACAGACCAGTAAACACCTAAAATAAAAATATCCAAAACCATTTATATCCCAATATTAGAGTAAGTTGCACAGTACTACACTGCATTTTGCAGACTGGATATTTAATTTGATTCAGTGGAGCATTTCTTACTGCAAACTCTGTGGAAAATTCCCCACAGCCTAGGTCCTTGGGCATTTAAATGTCACTTTTAATCACATTCCCCCAGGAGTTCCTATTTCTCTGATCAAAGAAAGGAAGAAGTATTTGCTTTAAGAGAAAATGTCTGAAAAGACAGCATTTGAGGACATATTCTCATTTTCAAATCAAAAGTGAATATAATATTTGTTGGGTAACATGGGCCATGCAGGGAACTGTGAAGAGGTGCTGTTGAAAAGTCTGCCTCATTCTGGTTTACATCAATGTGCAAATCAAGCACTGTGCTTCTGTCCTGCCGATCTGGATGAGGGCTTTTCAGATTTTATTGAGGGGCTCTCCTTTGCACATGTAAAACAGAGCTACAGGTTCAATGGTGTTTTCAAAATCACTTCAGTTTTAATGTATAATAAGTGTCTATGTGTCATAATGCGTAGGAAGATAAAGGGGAGAATAACGTTCTAAAGACATGAAAAAAGTGTTTAAAAACAAAATACTTGCAAATAGCACAACAGAAGACAATAGAATAGTTTTGCTGCAATTATGGCTTACCTTTTGAGGACTGCTACTATATCAATTGCCAGTAGATTATCATCCACTGTTAACTATAAAAGTGAAAAAATACTGAAGTAATAAATAACTTAGTTTTTTTATATTTTCTGTCTGCCACACATGCTGACAGGATCATCTACATTTCTTTCTCAGTATGGAGAAAGTATAGTGTATGTACAGAAAAATATGGATCCTTTGCCAAATGCTGAATAAACAGTCAGTCAATCATTGTTATATTTATAATACAGATTATTCAGTACTTCTCATTGTTATATAAATATTTGTTTCGAAACACTTGAAACTAGCCCACAGCTACATTGCGTACTACTGTTGTGTTCAAGAAAAAAAAAAAACATACTGTAGATACTGAAATGTAAATGAAGTGTAACTCAAGTTAGCCTCAGAGTTCTTTTGTACTTTTCAGTGTTCCATACCATAAAATAATTATATATTTTAAGAATAAGAAGGGTATACGGTATATTTCTGACTGGCAGAACAACTGAATGATAATTGAAACTGATAAAAAAAAAACAAAAGAATGAAATGAAATGAATTTTTTTACTGGACTGACCACATTTTCTTTCAACTGATCTTTTGTTTAAACATAAATAAAGGGCATGCTTTGGTTTTATGAAAAAGCAGAATAAATCATTAGTCTTTATAGGAATTTATTTGCTGTGCATTGAACCTCGGAAGAATGAAAAGACATCTTTGTATTCATCACTGCTCTTACACTTAATTTAAAAGGAACATAGCCATCTAACCCCACAAAATGAATATATTTTAATTTAATAAAATAAGTATAGTCATGATTAATCTCTATCTTAATATTATAGTCATGCAAAACACCTCACTGTTCTTCTCTAATTATCTAATTCTTAAATAATTATGTTTGCTCATTTATAAGGCATAATTACCAAATATCTTACAAAGAAGATAAGATGAACAGGTAAATATATTCGGTCTTTTGTCTGAGAATGAGAAATGCATTGCTTAATGAGTTACCTGAACAAAGGAGGATAAAGTTAATTAATTATGACCTATATATTAGCTATGCCTATGTTGTGCATTTCAGAGTAGGAATACTGAGGTAATATACATGTACAGTATATATAATCAGTGTGTATATAAAAATACAACCATTTATTGATTAAATGTAAAGGAAAATAAAATGGAATGCTTTTGATTTCACTATCAAGTCATTTTCAGCATGTACACTTGCTGTACAATATAATTTATTGTGGAGTATGATTTAATATTGTCCTTTAACTGACTTTAGAACTATAATCCACACACCCATGTTCTCTCTGTTATACTAAAGATAAAAAAGCCTTGGTCATAGACATTTTCATAAGCGCTATAATCTATGAATAGCAGCACCTAATGTTAGAGATCACTTGTTAGCCATGTATTATTTCCATCTCACTAAAACATAGTTTGAGTGCTTGTAACACAATAAACATATATATGAATAATACAGGCCTTATTAAAAGGAAATGTAGGATATCTATTATTTAGTGACAACAGGTAAAGCAGTAAGTTTCCTTTAGGTTTTTTATGAGGGTTGTCTAACATTTCTTAACTGTCAATACATACATACATTTTTGTTGTATTTACAGTACAGTACCTGAAAGACAAACTTCTACCAAAATAAAACAATTCTAAACAATTGTAGGGAAATCGGTCACCATTACTTTGCTTTTGTGCAAAAAGTGTTGTGGGTTGGGTGAGATACCTGTCCATCTTTGGACACACAAACAGAAGTACCTCAATACATCCCATATAATCCCATGAATATATGGGGGACGTTTAAACTTTACAAAAATGGAAATGTAGTCCATCAATGAACCCACACTACCATGATACTGGGGTAACACAATTAACATAAAACAAATCGCCAAGAAAGGTTTTGAAAAACATACCGGCAGTATGGAACTGGAATGCCTACCAGTACCACCACTGGAACTGTGATGGCAAGAAAAGCTGAAGTTAATTGATTACAACAATAATAACATTTACCTAATCAGAGAATAGATTCAGTGTGCTGATACAGAGTACTTTTAGTTAGTACACAGGCTGCTGAATTCTGAAAGTAGTGAAGCCCATTTAGTACCTAAGAAGACAGCCCAATAAGTAAAGAAATTACAGTAGCGTAACCTTTTAATAAAGATATGTGTCAATATTTCAGCATCAGATGAATAGAGAATGGATATTTCCTGAGCAATATACTGTATATAGGTGGCAGAAACACTCCATTTCTAACTTTCAACAAAGGTTTTATTTCAGCAATGACTGGCTTGAGTAATAAGAGTTGGTACAGAAGCAACTACTGGTAGCAGGTACTGTAAGTAAGTATTACTCTATATATTATTACATGATTGCCAAGCAATCAATACTTAAGCTGTACCTTTTAGTACATTAGATTCCTGAAATTATTCCAATATGCGCTAAATAGCTGACTTTGTTCCTTCATGCTGTTGTAATGATCCTGGTGCTCACTGGGACTTGGACATGATCAGGAGTTTTGTAGAAGAATCCACTTGCTGGGTGAAAGGTAGATGAGAACCTTGGGAACTGAGAGCATTGTGCTGACAGAGGCCACAGTGCGGTGCTACGTGTACTGTAGGTGGGCGTTCATAGCTGCAAGCTGGATGGTGATGTAGCTAGCAGGGGCTCCTAAACAAAGTCCAAGTTCATGGTCAAGCAGGCAGAGGGGTCAAAGCCTAAGATTCCACAACAAAGCACAGTTTAAAGAAGAAAGAGGAAGCCAGGAGGTGTGGTCAAAATAAAGCTAGGGTCAGGTCCAGGGAAGTACCGCAGCAAAGTACAAGGAGAGTCTGAGGCTGAAATCAAGAAATGCAGGGTCCAAATCCAAGAGAAGCACAGATCGAGACACAGGGGAAGCAAACTTGGGAGATGTGGTCAAACTAAAGCAAGGTCAGGAATCTGAACAAAGCAGAGGTGACAAGGGTAGGGAACAAGGTTGAGGCTTCTGAGGCTCATATCTGGGTTATATCAGAGCCCGGAGCAGAGTCTGAGCAGCCCTTAAATGTCCCTGATTCACCCAGACAGGTAAGATGGCAATACCCTTCAGGTGATCCGGGTCTGTCAGTTGGTGTCCATGGCAACCAGCACTGAGAGACAGGTGGGTGGAGCAGAGGCCTACTGGCACGCCAATACAGACTGTCAGAGCAGCATCTGTGGTGACCCTGACAATTGTAGTTCCAGAACTTCAACAATCCCAGTAAGTGAATTCTAATTTTTAATTTAGCAATTTAACAAAAGAACAATGTTCACATTTATTGATTGAATTGAATTATTCAACGTTCATTCATTTAATATAATTATGGGACCTAGTAGTGCTTTGCATACTTTAATAATGTAACTTTAATTGATTTAAAGAAAATGAAAAATACATTGTCATTATACAGTATTTAGACAATCCAGTTTCAATGTCAAAAATCAATCAGGCAATTCCCTTTGAGATTCTCTCTCAATTGAATTCTGCCCACTGCCTTCAGCTTATTTAATTGACCACTTCCTGACAGTACTGTGACTGAAATAAGCACACTTACAGCAAAAGCAGATTGAGTCATTCTATTTTTTAGTTTGCATTTAATTTTACTCAGAGTTTATAACCGACAAGCTTCATCTTTCTGAGTTCAAGTGCAGTAGTAGAAGATTTATTGCAGAAATCATGAGTGTCTCACATGGTTTCTGGAGCAACTGTGGACTAGGTTGTGATCATTATTAAAAGCTAATTCATGTTATTATACATATGTGTAGGTGACTACATGGACTGTATATCCAAAAAAATACCCAGTAGCATTAAGACATTGGTCTATCCAATAGTCTATCATGTTTTTGCAGTACTCTCATTTATTGCATCTCTTGTAGAAGCTGTCCTGCTATGGCTTTGGTAAAACAGAAAGAAGACCGAATGGGTATTTTAGAAACTGTCAGAGCAATGAGGATTAGAGATCCCACTGAGGTTGCTGACAAAATGGTAGATTAACATTTTCCAATCACAAGAACACCTTGGCTAAAAAAAAGTATTTCCTATGTACACTTTTAAAAGAACTTTTCTACAGCTTAAGTTGGGTATTGTTTTTTTTTAACTAGATACAACAATGGAATGCAAATTACCAATAAAAAACAATAACCTATTTTTAAGAGCTCAAGGGTACAACAGTATCATATTAAAACCATGACCTGCTGATCTGGAGCCCTAACCACTAGTACACCTCACTTGCACATGAAAAACAAGTATCTAGTAGAAAGGAAACCAAAGCTGGAATATCCAAGACCTATCTTTCATAGCAGTTTCCTTACCACAGTACTTTGAACCCAACTGCCATAAGTTGGTGTGAATGGTGCAGGACATGCTCCTATTGTCAGACTAGGAGAACTAAAAAGGTAGCTGGGCAAACTGTTGTTAAAGCAACAAACATCAATGAAGATTGTGGTTTTCAACAGGTAATTTCCAAAGATATCTGCTTACCTTTAAGAATTGCCTATTACCAGACACGGAAACTACTATGTTCGGCCATACTTAACTATTTCACTAAGTACACTGCAAAGCATACAGATTTATACAGAACAGTGATTTAGCCAGAGATGTAGATACAGATGTTTATTGCCTTAAGGAATTTGGTACCCCTGAAAAATCCATAAAACAAATCTGGGACATTAGCTGTCTATTTATAACGTGCTGAGAATCGAGAAAAGGAGAACAAAATGTTTTACATAAAACTCTTTCTAATTAATTGGCTTAATAATACTATACACATACTATACATCCAGATTATGTGTGGCATTGTTAAAACTGAATAATTCTTAAACATGTTCAAATTATAAAGTAACTTATTTTATGGAAATTCAATTTTCTAAGAAAACTGCATTTTGGAAAATTAATAAATTATTCCAAATATAGAAATAATATATTAGTTCAGAAGCCAGCATGCAAGTGTGGCAGAGATCACTGCTGCCTCACAGAGTCTGGGTCTTGGGTTTGATTCTGGCCTGGGATGCTCTCTGCATGTACTGTATCTCTGTGTGCATGTTCTTTTATGCTCTAGTTTCTTGTTACAGTCCTAAGATATGGTGTCTTGTTTAACTGACATCTCTAAATTGCTGTCTCTGTGAATGTGTGTGTGAACTGATGTCCTGTCCAGATTGTATCCTGCCTTTTGCCCCTTGTGTCCTGAGAGGCTAATGGGGACAAAAATACTTTAACAGAGCAGATTTTGTACCATAGGCATAATCAGTGTTGTGGCAGCTGTACTAATAAACTTATTCAAGAGAGTTTTAGAAAACTGAACCACAAAAGGAGTCAAGGAGAGCTGTAGGGAAGTTGCTGTTGTTGTAAACAATATGTTATAGCTCAGTGAGTTGTGTTAAATAAACATGGTAATTTGTCTGCCTCTGGCTGATTTATTCTTCAGAAGGGTGATTCCTCCAATATACTTAAACCTTTCACATTACACTAGTAATGACTTTGCTCTGAAAATACTCTTCTATACAAGTGTATTTGTGATTTGGATTAATGACTGAAAGACAATCTATCATCTACTATCTTGAATAAATTATTATTTAGCAAACAAATTCAATCAAATCCCAAGCTACTAAATTATATCATTACCACCATTTAATTGCATTGTCTTTCTTACAGATTTACAGTAGTAACCACAAAGGATCAGGTATGTGCATTGTAAGTTGTGCATACACATTTTAAAACAAGTGGATAACCATTTGTAACAATATCCACCATGCTAAAATGTACATTAATAGAAACAGAAAAAAATATATTTGAATACAATTTACAGGAAGGGTTAATGGGTGTTGCATTTTATGAAGAAGTAGCCCTGAAATGGTAGAGCATGAAGGAAAAATGCTGGAGTTTTAGCTGCATCAAGGTTTTGCTTGGAGTCAGTCATAGCTCTACAGGCTCAACTGAACACCAAGCCAAGCTTGAAAGGAAAACAGCACTACTTGAAATACTGCAGAAAAAAAAACACTTATGACATCTTCATTGTTCTAAGAAGAGGGACAACAACTATTGGTACTGTATTTTCATTTTAAATTAATTTAAACATAATTAAGTTAAAAAAACATGCTTTTAATTTATTGAAATATCTAAAAAATCATTACACTTCAGATAGTCATGACTAAATGAAAATTATGTTATATGAATAATGAGCAAAATATGTATTTGTCTGATCAAAGCTAACATGTAATCAGTATTTGAGAATGTTGGTAAAATTATTTCATTGAAAAAAACCTACAGTACATTCATGTTTCTCCAAATTCAACTCATTACACTAGATTACAAGCCATCCATTACAAGGTTTTTCTTAGCCTACATTAAAAGGTTTAGGTAGAGTACAGCAATGTGACTCCTCAAGTTAATATTTGTTTCACGAGGAATGACAGCAGCCGAAAGTTTGGCAGAAATTAGAATCGTTTATTGGGATGTGAGGATTTGGCGTAACCCGCTTGGCTGAGGGCCAACCTCCTGGCTGTTGGACGAGGAGGATAGGACCCCATGCGACCAATTGGGCAGCTGCAAAGGTGGAGAGGGGGTGGAGGAGTGATGCAGAAAATGAACAAGGAAGAGGAGAGGGTGACGTTTGATATATATGCTTACGTCAGAATTAGTGGGAATTGCAGCAGCTGTGTAGAATGAGCTCAACTGCCTTCATTCCTCCAGAACTTTCATTAAAAACTCCATACAGTTGTGCAGTAAAGGCTAAGGGAAAGGAAGATGTAACAAAACACATGCTCAAATAGTCATCCATAAATATTCAATAGTAGTAAAACATAGCCATTTAATACATTATGTGTTAATATTTCCAGATGCTGTGAGTTACTAATACAATGAAATATTTTCCATAAAAACAAACATGTAATACATTCAATTAATTATTCATTAGTGGAGGAGAACACTGATGTAAATGATTCTAAAGCCTTGAGCTCACATCCTGATTATTGGTAATTTTCATACAAAATAAATGATGGGATCTGTAAGGCACATTTTAAAACATTTAAAACTCAAAGGAAAAAGAAAGGCAGACAGAAATCATGGCTGTGAATTGAAAGTGCAAAGATTTAGGAATGTGAAAAAAATGCATTTCCTGCAACGGGAAAATGAAAAGGAGAAACTTTTAATAAATGTGTGCCAGATATTCTAACTTTGCTTAGAAAAATAATATCCGTCTTTCATGTGTTAATAAATTCATGAGCTAACTCTAATTAAAAAAAAAGAATCTGAAGAGAAAGAGCTACTCTCAGAGGGCCACACTTTCCCTCAGGTGACTCCTAATTTACCTATTGTTGTAAATCCTTTAGGATAACTGCAAGTATTACTCATTCCCCAACTGCAAAATAAAAAGAAAATTCAAGAGATGCTTTCAAGTACGATGTTGTATCTTGTTTACATGTTTAATCAAACAGAATTGTAAATGTTACACAGTAAAGCTGTAAAGCATATGCAATGAGATGGTTTGGTCAGAAAATCTGTAGAATACCAAAAGCAGAAGCAAGGTTTAAATAAAGTTAATACTGTAGCATTAAGAATAAAAGATGTTAACAGACTGGTGTACATTATCTAGAATTAACCAGAAAGTGTTTGATCTGAAATTCTAAATCTGAATGAATACTTCCAAAATATGATGGTATAGTAGCAACTTCTACAGTACATGGCAGGCTGAACCTAAGACAAATTAGAAAGACACAGACAATTACCAAGAACTTGAAATATATTAATATATTATCAGTAATAAGCTTTGGGAATGCAAAGCTTGGATTTCTTTTTTTTACTGCAATTAAAGGGTAGTGCTATCTCTTGATGTCTGAAGAGCAATATGAACATGAAGAATATAATTTAAACAAAATCTGAAATATGCATACAGTATCTACTCTTCAAGAGACATGCAAACAATAAAACTAAAGACTGTCCTAAAATGCCTGATGACCTGTTTCACTTTTATTTTTTGAAAGGAATGAACTGTGCTAAAATGGCCTTCTATAGCATTTACAGTACCTCACATCCTTACTTAATTATCTTGTATAACATTACACAAATGAGTAATTTTAGTCAACTAAAAGAAAGCATATTTTCCAGGAATACCCAGCACTTCTAAATGTAATGTTACTTAAATAGGTTTAAGGTAATGATGTATTAATTGTAATCAGCAGTATGAACGAGTACAAATAGACCATAGACTGGCATGGTTCTGCTGCTGAATCATTATCAGCCAAGTTCCACCGTTTTCCAATTCCTATAGTACTTAACCCTGTGCAAATACTGTGATGAAATGATGCAGTTGCATCCAATAATTCTTTTTTATGGTTCATTGTGTTTTTTTTTTTTTACTTCTGTATCGAGATTGCTTCACCAGTCTTATGGCTTCTGTTACATTTTGAATTTCAAATAGAAACCGTGTTAGTATGGGTCATGAGACAGCAACAAAACCAATTGCCTAGAAATGACATCTGCCAGAAGCTGCTTTTGAATGCTCCTAGGTACTATAAATGCAATCACAAGTCCTAATTGCAAGCTGATTTATTCACTTGTCTAAGTGCATCATCACAGGATATTGCCCATGAGCAATAAAGACTGGTCATACATAACACATAATGCAAAATGTTTTATTATTTATTTTACTATTCTGATCACCAGAGGGGAAATGTGTTGTGCATTTTATTAATATAAAACACAGCTAAATAAAATAGCTGCAGACAATTGTCACCTCTTATAAGTAAGATTAATAGATTGGGATTTACAATGTTTATGACATATTTGACTTCTCTGCTCCAAACTGTTTGTGCATGTTTTTTTTGCTGCCAAGTTTACTTTTTCCTGAGACAGCTGAAAACTGAAGGAAACAGAGGATTTCTATCTACTGGAGCTTGTTGGTCCTTATTATAGTTCAAGACACAAATAAATAAGCACTTTTAGAGATTCAAAGACTCTGAATATCAGTCATCATTTATAACAAATTGAAACAACTTTTTTGGCTACTGATCAACATTTTATAGGACCTACTGTACCTGCAGATATGATATTTTCACCACTAAATAACAGAGTGACAGCATTTTGAAATATTAAACAGCTGCACCTTTCAATAAAACATTCAACAATACCTACTAAAGCGTCTTCAAGGCAGAAACATTAAAAATTAATACAACTCCGGAGGTCACACGGGGAAAATTTATCTAAGCTGTAGTACAGTTTTTGTAGTGAGTTGAGCATTAATGTGTAGCTCTCTTCTTTATAATGGCTCCTGTTGCTTTCAGAGAGCAGCCCATTTCAGTGGAAGTAAAAACCTTGTGTTTTCCACCTCATTAAGAAAGACTATGTCCTATCCCAGTCCATTTGAAAGCAGTGCTAATCTATTGGCATGGAGGGGTTATTTTCCTCAGTCGATTATTATTTTATGAAGAATATACTTCTTAACCTTGTAATTTTGGAGTGAAAATCCCCAATGTGCTTCCAGCCTTATGCTCTGAGTATTTCATTAACAAATATAAACAGGTGTATTTCCTCAAAGCAGCATGCTTCATGAATGATTTAGTGATCCTCTATATGGATCGCCAATGAGGTGTACGGTAATGTAAGTGATGTGACAGTTTAAGTCTATTACATAATCTATTCTAATTTTAGCATCTTCAAGGAGCCATTCTTCCAAGTGTTTTATTTTTTCTATGAACAATCTGTGTTAAAATTATAACTAACCTTGTTGTTGCATAGAAATTGATGTATTTGCACTTATTTAACTTATTAAAGCTCAAAATAAACAACAGCATGTACTGAAGTGTCTAAGAACAACAGCGTGCAACGTAAATAGTAAAGTGATGGTACTTTGAATGTTTCTGAAGTCATAGACGTGTGTGGGAGGATTAATTTCACAAATATTATTATATACTGTAAATATACTGTGCAGAGTTACAGAAAATACAGAGCCTCCAAAGAAATACCTCAATGTAACAAAATCACATATATCATAAAAATGGCAATTAAAAAAAAACATGTATGAGTTAGGAAATTCAAACAAAATCAACAAACAGGTATACTGTATTTTGTATCTAAAGAAAAAGTATCTTAAATATAATGCACTCTATGCAGTGTATACTTGTTTGTAGTGTATACTATATACAGTAGCCCATCCATTAGGATAGCTTCTCCTTTTACTCCATTGTATGTGGAATTTTAATCGCATCTCCATTAATTATTAAAAAGTATAAATATTGATCCTATATCACAATTAGTTGTTTCAAAATCCCTGTTTACATTGTTTTTCTTTGCATTGAGAAAGATATACTCCTCTAGGAAACTGAAACCCAAATCCTCCACATCAAAAGCCATAAAGGTATCCATAATTGTTGAACAATAAAGAATGTATTTTTCTCTTGGCTATGAAGATGTAGGAGTGCCAGAGGTCTTTATGTTTTAAACATATGTTTAAACTCATGAGAAGATAAAAACCTTTATATTAGTACCAGCCATAATCATTGCATTGCATGTCAGAAGTTAGATAAACATTTTATGAACTGTGCCAAGGAATTTTCATGTATTAGGACTTGTACTGTATATATTATATTTATTAGGCATGTAGTACTTCTACAATCTTTCTTATCACACACGGTAATGAAAATAGCAAACAAATGTTTCAGAGAGCTGACTTTTTTGTTCATATTACGTTACAAAAAGTACACAAGTCATTTCACTAAATTACTTAATGTTTTTTGCAAGTTCACGCAAGACTTTGGTTCAAGACTTTGATTTATTAGAATGCATGTTGTAGTTAATGGTACCTTACAAATTTAACCCACTTGTATGGCTTGTTATTAGCACAAGATACTCAGTACCCATTCAGCTACTGTACGATTGTCCAAGAGATTTTATGGGGAGATCAACCATCAATTCCATGATTTCCTCTGTCAGTGACTTTTTAAAGCGTTAACTTTTACATCTTAAGTGAACCAGGGAACCATTAGTAGCTGTCAATTTGGATTAATCTTTGCATTTTGAACTATTAAAACGGTATAATTTAATTAGCTAGAACACCACTGAGAGGATAATGATTACTTTTATGGGTTTGCAAAGTTCAATTAAAGGATTTAGAGTCCCTTAGTAGTGAAAAAAATCTACTTTGAAAACATATCTCAAACCATTATGTTGTGAAAAGACGAGCATTAAAAAGACAGAAATTTACATAAGAATTATACCTACAATTGGCATACACTTTCCACATAATGAGTGATACTAACAATAAGAAAAAAGCTCTCAAACTCGAAATCACTATACTGCACATACAGTACGACTTTCCAACTAATGGTTCTGTAAACTGAGGTAGTTAAAATGTTACACTACAAGGGACAGAGCCCTGTCTGTATTGCTTGTTCAGGGTAAGAGTCTGGGTGTCATATCTACTCACGTTTTCTTGTATATCAATTTGTCTAGACATAAATTTATGTCAGTTTTCATGGATAATAAGTGAAATTTATTAAAGTCAAAACTGAATGAATCTCAAGCTTCATCTGTCACATGGAACCAAAAGAATGATTTTCAGTTTTCTAATGTTCACTTTATGAAATTATGTGCAGTCCACAGGCAAATGTATCCTATGCATACTATATGATATTCTTTACTCCTTATGAAAATTCCACAGCCAAAATATATACACAGTATATATTTTCCTCTTTGCTTTTCATCATGGAAAAGCCTAAACTAATTCTTTTCCAGCTTGCATACTTTAGCTGACACAGCTTTCAAATGGAACATTTCTCTCTACTGTATATTTTTATGTCATCCACACACAATATATTGTATCATTGTATATTGAACTCTATGTCAGTATAGAAAGACATAGAAATGTTTAGTAACTTTGCAAAAAGAAAAAAAAAACTAGCAATGCACACATTTTGAAATCAACAACAATATTTTTTTACACTTCATCTGCTGGAATTTCTGTCTAAAGCCTAAGTGTGGAGGGCAGTTTGTTAAGCAATCTGTAAGTATGGGTAATGTCCCCATGCCTTTACCACTGGGGACAAGGTGCTGAAGGAAGTGTTGTCTTTCAGATGAGACGGAATTCATTTGTCAGTATTTAATCATTAAAGGTTTTGTGGAACATTTCAAAAGAGTAAGGATGTTTAGATCTGCTTTGGGCTTCAATTGTGCAATCTGGCCATTAAAGTTCCCCTTTAATTCAGTTGGTAAAGCAAGTCTTTGCCTGATATGCTGTACTGAGGGGCAACTGGCACATAATGGCTACCATGCTATCAGGTGGGAGCTGCACTTCAATGGTGGATGAAGTGAGTTTCCTGTATATAAAGTGCTTTGGGTTCCTTTAAGATAAAAGGCATTATATACAGTAAATGTAACAGAATATAATTCATTGTTTTTCTGTGGACTGTCTTTATAAACAAGCTTTTTTTGCCTCAGACAAGTGCGTTAAAGTAATATCTACAGTATATCTGCTTCTAATACATTATTGATAATTCTGACATTGTTTATTTCTGAAAAGTTTCATCATTCTTAACATTAATATACTGTAGGACTCATTCATTTAAGTGATAAAAAAATAGATTTGAGCACTGAAATGTCATGGAAACTACACATAATGTTGGGTCTGAATCCTCAAAGAACAAATACAAATTACAATAAGGCTATTACTCTGACTGAGAAGCATATGAGCCAAATATGTCACCTAGAATTAGATGAACAGGAGTAACTTTCGGACATTTTTGTCATTCTTGTTTGGAAGGGATTCAGGCTGTCAATAAGTGTACAATGATAGTGTGGAAGTGCTGCCAGTTCCAATAATGCCACAAAGAAATCACAAGGGGAGGAATGACCTTGCTATAATTGAGATTCATCACAGTGAGGTACCAGTGGAAATGAAGCAAAAAACATCCAATTGTCTCTACACTTTACTTCCAGTCATTTAATTTTGATTAAAAAATACTATTTAAAGAGCAGCTCGTACTGTATGTAGTACATATTTTCTTTGGAATATCTTGTACAATCGTTATACCATACTGCAGATTACAATAGGTTACAGTATAGGGAAAAATTAACGAAGCCTAACTCTAGTGTTGACTATATTAACAGTGTTTCCAAGTTTAACACTTTACAAACTAACTCTGCCTATTTAATATTTCACCTGAGAGAAATGATAGTGCTGATGAGCAAATTGTTGATAAAATGTATTTAAATCTTGCCAGATGAGTATGGTCTCCGCACACAGGGTGTCTGTTTTTACAATAGGGCTGCAAAGAGCACTATAACATGTTCTCCTTAAGCACAATTGCAATACAGTGCTGATGCACATTGTGCTCTCTGTGCAACAACAGAAACTACACAGGAAACACAATCCCTTTTACATTGTTCAGTTGAATTAATTAATTTGCCCATTCCTCCTTAATACCATAAAAATACACATATGTCTACCCAAAAAACTGTATAATGTATACTGTTTTATTGATATTTAAGGGTATTTCTTTTTGTGTGGATGTCTATACAGTAAGTAAACAGAGTATACAGTATACACTCAATTCAAAAAGAAATGCACATCATTTACTATATTACCTCCTATTACCATGCTCACGTTCCTGGAAACAATGGATATACTGTGACATTTTAATGCCCAATCTAAATGGTCATGCAAATCATTCATGCTAATACACCATGCAGCTATTTTAAATCACTATACCAGTAGCATACAGTACTTTGTCAATTACTGTCTCCAATCCAAGATAAAACTGTGGATTACCCTATAAGTGCTTTCTTCATTACTATCCTTGACAGCTATACACTGTGAGCTAAGGAGAGAAAGAGATTGTAATAATGCTACTTTTCACATTGTTCAAATTGTTCAGGACTACATGATATGCTGGCAGGTCCCTGTCAATAATTTCCACATCTTTGTGGCATTAATATATGGGCAGCAGTCTGTTTAACATTTGTTCTATACCTGGAATGCTTGGGTGCGCTCCTTCCCTTTGTGCTCTGACAATATCATGCTTGAAAATAATATTAAGTACATCAGAAAATAATGGCATAAATGTGGTTAGCAGATCTTCAACATAATTAGCATTGTGTTGTGACAAAATTAGCACATCCTTGTCCATCTTTCTGAAAAATAACTGAAAGTATTTGATATCCCCAAGTGATGATGTCATAGAATGCAATCCTCTGCTATCGTTTCGTCATGACAAAAGCTTCACTTAAACTTTCAGTTGTCACCTCCACTCAAGCAATCACAAATGTTTCTAGTTAAATACTCTTTTCATGAGACAGTATCATATGAAAGGGTTGTCATTATAATAATATGAGAGAGACCTTAATTTACAGTAAAAAAAAAATGGGATTTGGCTAAATTTGAGACAATCCTGTTTGTGAGTTCTGGAGTTTGGACTGCAGCTACTGTAGTTTCATAAAATGGAAAATGATCTGGATGGCACTTTTTAAAAAGCTGTTGCTGATACATAATTGTAAAACACAACACAAAAATCTTTTTTTATTCAATAAGTCCATTAAGAACAATGGTCATGTGTCAACTTTAGAATAAATATAGTTTTAAGGAACCACAAAATGCCCTTCTGGAGGACAGCTGGTATATACCTTTACTACTTAAATACAGAATTACACCGTACCAGTTCAACTAGAAATACTGGTTTACAGAATATAACTGGTGAGGGAATCCCTGATTACAAAACACAGATGAAATATTTAAAGAAATAGCAAATACAGTACTTCCTAACTAAATAAAAACACATACCTTTTATTTTGGGCTTCCTCTGTTAAAAAAGCAATTCTCTTCTGTGATGTGTTCTTTTAAGATACAGAGTATCTTTCTTTTTATGATTTTCCTACAGACAAGATGTTTGGGTCTTCTCCAGGTGCAACAATGAGGACTCATTTTCCTCAGGTGTCTTTAATTACCTATCATTTAGTATTTATGGTTCAATGCATTCATCATTGCTTTCCTCTTGGCAACAAGGACCACTTTGCATTCAGATGATCTGGTTGAAATTCAGGCTGGAAGAAGAAAAGTAAAAACATGTTTGTCATACAAAACTGGCAAATTATCTGTGGCAGAATATTGATCTGCATTTTCACCATTTACTAAGACAGTAATTATCAAGTCTATTTCATTGGTTTTAGACTGTAAATGTGGTAGGCTACTTCATTTACGGAATGTTAAAACAGTCATATTGTGAAATGTCTTGCCTAAATATAAAATGCACCTATTCCACTTATGGTACGAAGTTAAAATTGTTTCCAGCAAAAACACTAATAGATTTTATATTATAGTTATATAGTCTTGCATTCAAGTTAGAACTATAGTGTCGCACCTGTTTGGTCTTTGGTTCTTCCTGTGTGGAGTTTGCATGTCTTATCCAGGTGTCCAGTTTAAGCTAGATTAATTCATACCTGTGTGCTTGTGTGTGTCCTGCAATGGACTGGTAACCTCTCTGTGGAGTACTTTGTGCACCCCGTGCTTTCAGAAGCTCTGGACAGCAATCTGCCGTACCAGAAATAAGTAGCTTTCTCATTATGAATAGATTGTTCTTTTGTAAACAAATTGTATTAATGTTAAACATATAACCTTGTTATATACCCTGAGTCTGATGCACATAACTATGGCATTAATTCACATGTTTTTCAGTGGGTGAGAACGTAATCCATTTTCCAATTGAGTTGTAATTATTTTTAAAAAGAGACAAATTTGCTTGTGCACTGAACAAATAAAGCAATGTTAACTATTGGCACACATTACTAACTGCAAGATCATATACAGAAACCCTTCTACAAATAATTTTTAATTTTTAAAAGAATTTAATAAAGAAACAGATTAACTTTGGTCTAACAGAGTTTTACCTTATGTGGCAAACTGAAATATGACATTCTGCTATTTACAGATGTGTATTTAAATGATTTTATATTGTGCATTAAATATAAATTGTGGGAAGATGAAGAGAAGAATTTAGCAGACACAACATGCAAGAGATAGAATCTACAAAATTTTGAACATAATGTAAATTATCCAAAATAATATTTCCAAGCAGTATTGCTTCAAATCTTTTGACTGGAAGACCTAATTTTGTTTTTGTGAGAAAAAATGGTACGTACTTTGTTGTGTGGCCTTCTGAAGTGAGTTGGACTTAAATTAGCAGTGAATTAAAAGACACATCTACAACTGCAAGTTCAATCACATTGCCCTAAACTCCTACAGCAATTATAACCATATAATTTATTAATAACTGCTGCATGCATTTTTAATTTTTCAAATGAGCAAGTCTGTACTTTTGTATTTTTTTAATTCAAGTATGTCTCTTTCAGCTTATTCATTATTGATTAAAGGGCTATCAAACGTGTCTTAATGCAATCGTTCATTTTAATTTCCAGGCTTAAGAACACTTTTAATTTACTTATATTTATTATCAAGCATTATCCATTAATGCTTGTTTAAACAGTGTCTTCCACATGATTCCTTGTACCTTTCTGTACATTTGAAGAGAGAAAGCTTTTCCTAAGAACTTGATTTAACATGTCTAGTTTGAGACATTCTGAACCCTTCTTTCACAGAACAGACATTCTTCAGTTCTTCTTTTAATATACAGTATTAATGTGAACAACACACTTCCTGTGGATACGTGTTTTTGGGGACAGAAACTCTCTTTCACACTACTGTTTTTGGCTCTAAACAGACAACAAGTTAAACATCTTTGCAGCTTGTGTCAAATAGAACAGAATGAAAGAGCAATTTGATGCATGTCCTCATTTCTTTCTAATTAGTTTCAGATCTGTGATTACCTTGTTATAGAGTATTCAAAATTAAAAGATGAAAACTTTCAAATTATATATCTCCATTAGTTCATATTAGCTTGTTCTTTGTATAGTCTAAGATTATTGTTAATGAGATCCTGATGTGGTACTATACATTTAGTGTACTGTATATATTGAGGGTGGAATGCTGGTGCAGTGGTTAACATTGCTGCCTTGCAATGCAAATAAATGTGAGGCCAAGGTTCCATTGTGAACCTGGGGTTTGTATGTTCTACCCATGTCCACGTGGCTTTCCAATAGATACTCAGGTTTCCTCCCACAATCCAAAGACATTCTGGTTGGTCAATTGACTTCTGGGAAAATTGACCGTGGTGTAAAGATAGTATGTGTATGTCTCTGTCGATGTGTGACCTGTGATGGACCACATACAGGGTGTACCTTGGCTTGTGCCTGTTGCTTTCTGCGGCCCCCCAACGACATGAATTGGACGAAGTGGTTAGAAAATGGATAGATGCATAGATTTGTGTATTACCACTGTCACGGATGTCGGAAGGCAAGCCATGGAATGGCCAGGAGAGCAATAAACACCCTATGTGTAGTGGCAAAACGGGGGTTAGCCCGGGCTCAGGAGGTCAGACAATGTCGGGTAGAAACCAACGCCCTCAGGCCGCGGAGGAGACGACTATGCTATGCGGATCTCAAGACAACCGAACCCTCAATGCTGAGCGAGGAGGAAAGGGTGACCTGGAAATATATAGCCCCACAGAAAGACACACCGGAAGGACAAGCAAAGCACAGGGAACAGAGTAGGAGTGCCCTCTAGCTGTAGAGGGTGTGACAACCACTTAACCACATATTACTGTAAAGTTATTTCATCAACCTACAGTAAATAACTTCATACAAATGTAAAAGCAAAACCTAAAAAAAGAAAGAGCCAGTTAAAATAACTTTTTTAGACACAAGTCAACTTTGATAAAAAAAGACAAATGTCAAAGGGCAATACATTAACTAATAGATGGTATCCTGGAGTGTACAGCATATTCTGAACACTGTGCCTATAGAGCAAGAAACATAATAATGTTTAGAGGAACATAATAATGAAAAACACTTTTGCTTAAACTGCCTAGAAATGATAACTTTATATATAACAAAGCAGAGGAGACAACAATTAATTTATTATTGAAGTTTACCACAACAGACACTGCAAAACCTAATACCTGCTACGTTTATCATAAAGTCCTTAACTATTTTTTGCGTTTTATTTAAGACTTATTCTAGGGATTCAAAGTAAATAGTACACAAAATACCTGTTCCACTTCCTTCTCTCAATACCATGTCTTGCTTGAAAAACTGTAGAAGTGTGTCCTTAGCTTTCTGGGGGTTATGAAATATCATAGAAGAAAAATAGTTAGCTCTAGAGAACTCATTCTGATTGCTTGTTTTTGCTGTGTTAACCTGTGTTGACCTTGTCTTCCTAACAACAGAAAAATATAATTGAAATTGACCATACGTTTTTCAATGTCTCGCATAATGCAAATACAGGTAAATGCCTTTTAAGAGAAATGTACAATATCTGCTGTTTTATGTTTTTGTCATAAAATGGAATTTAATCTGAAAAAACATCATGTGAAACCTTGATTAGGCTACCGATTAATTTATTGTAGCACACACCTTCATTCCTTCAAAAGGTTATGTGTCTATTTTTGCCCAGCTTTCCATAGGCCAAGGTCAATGAGTTGCTGTTTATGTTAAAGAGCTGTCCACAAAAGACAAAATCTGGAATCAACTGTACGATACTAGTGATACACTAAAGTCTACAGTCAATTCAGCTCACAAGAAATAAATGGCTGCCTAAGCATTTTATTGAAAAAAAAATAGAAACAAAAACAATATTATTTTTTTGCAGTGCCCATCATTTTTTCCCCAACATGTCCTTTGAAAGGATTAATAAATTCCATGTATGATTGGAACAGACTTAATCATTGAAAGCTTGTGAAGTCATAACCAAAACATAAGGATAAATACTTTAAGACTTTTATGAACTTTTCTCTTTTAAAACTGTACAAAAGACATATTTGCAAAAGCCACACAAAATGCATTAACATTTCCTTTTGTAAAGCACCATGAGAATTTGTTAATTAAATTCTTGCCAGGGGGCAGTTTCAGAACATAAGTCTCTTGTGTTGCCCCCTGTGTTGCCAGTTTTCCTTCAGTAAATCCAAAAGAAAAAAAAACAATATTGTTTCTATTATTTATTTATATATCTATTCATTTATTAATTACTTAATGGCATACGACAAGGTTGTGGTGTAGATATTTTGTCAATTCATAATGTCTCAAAGACAGTATAAAAAAGTTCAAATGTATAAATTTACTTTAAAGGAAGCTTTGAAGAGAATACAAGTAAGAACATAAGAAAAGTAGCAAATGAAACAAGAGAAAGCCATTCAGCCCAACTTGCTTATTTGGTTGCAATTAGCTTGTTAATGTGCAGATCTCATCTAGCCATAGATTATTCTATTCTCTTTTTGTAAAGAAACAGTCTTGTGTTCTTAGTTTTAAGTGCACTTCATTTACAGTATTCTAGGTTTGTGTTTCACCATTGATTTTGAAAAAGTTCATTGTCAATACTTTTACAGTCCCTCTGAGGATTTTGAATACTTGAATCTGGTATTCTTGTTGGGCTCTCTGTTTCAAAATTAAAAAAGGTTCAATTCATTTAATGTATCAATGTAGGACATCATCATAAATTTGGAAAGGTACCTGGTTGCTCTTGCTTGAAGTTATTAAATTACAGCCTTATCTTTTGTAACATGGTGAAAAATATTGTATGCAATATTCTAAATGAGGTCTTATTCGTGCATTGCTCAATTTAAGCTTAACATCACTTGATTTACATTCTACACTTTTAACTGTATAGCCTAACTGTCACGAGAGGAGTGAAGAACCCTATGCAGGTCAGGTAGCGAACAAATCCCATAGGGCAAGACAAACTCGGAGTTGGGCAGGCAGGCAGTGTCGAAATCCAGGAGGCTGAAGAGAGGGTTTGCAAAGTTTCGAAAGGGTGAGGAGCTCAGGAAAACAAGAGACTGTTTAGAACCAAGCAGTGAAGTGCGGGTTGAAGAAGGTTTAAATAGAAGGCGCTGTTGTTTTCGGGAATGGGATCAGGCTGGTGTCTGATTGACTGAGGTTGTGGGAATGCGCTGACGTTTGTCAGAATTAGAAAGGTTTAGTGACTGATTATGTGAGAGCGTGACACTAACACTCTGTTATTCTTTTTTATTGTTCTTTGTATTGTCTACAGCAGTGGTACTCAAACTGTGGTACGCTTACCGGCAGTGGTACGTGGAGTGCCGCCAGGTGGTACGCCAAATGACCCTGGAACTGTGTCGTGTGCGCTGAAAAATCGGGACGGGTTTTCATATTTTGTATTTTAATACGTGTCGAATACACAGCCTACGTACTACGATACAGTGCGCGCTAATACTTCAGTGGACACAAGAGATACTCTGTAATTCTATACCACTCTATTGGAATGCATGCTACGGACGCAAGTGACCAATTGTATTTAGAAAAAGCTACTGTATCTCCAGCAAATAGGGAGAAAGGAGAATGTGCGTGATTTCTGAACAATGCCAACGTTGTAAACACAGGAATGCATAGAAATACGTGCTACGAACGCAGGTAATCTTGTGAGCACACGAAAGCGTGATAACAGAAAAATATTTAAGAATTGTTTTTTGAGAAAAATTTGAGATGTAATTTGTAAAATGTAAAATGTAATTTGAGAAAAATACACCGAGCGTCTCTGTGTTTCGCTCCCATGCGCATGAAATAAAAATGTTAAATAAATACGGAAATAAAAACGGAAACGCGGAAAAATGCAAGCTTGCGGATTGCTAAAGCAGGTAAGCTACACTATTTTTGAAGAACCTTATTTACCGTTGGCAAAAGAGCTGACACGTATTATGTGTAGAGAAAAGGCTGCTAAACAGCTCGACCTGCTGCCCCCCTCCCCCTGAAAGACACAGTCATTCATAGAATTATTGAAATGAAGGATTAAATCAAAAGTACACTGATAGAGCGCGTTAAGATGAGCAGATGTTTTTCACTGCAATTAGATGAGACTGTAGTCGATTTGGCCAATTTGCTCATTTAAGTTAGATACGAGTTTGAGGGCATGTCCCATGAAGACTTTCTGTTCTGTAAACCGCTACCAACAGGAACTACAGGAGAGCACATATTTCAGCTTCTGAATGAATTTATCGAAGAGAATGGCCTCGACTGGATAAAATGCATCTGAGTTTGTACAGACGGTGCTAGAGCAATGACAAGCCAACATAACGGTTTAGTTGCACGAATTAGAGAGGTTGCTCCAGAAATTAATGTACGCATTACAACATCCACCGCGAGACCTTTGCCGTCAAGAAAATGCCTGACGATTTAATATCTGTTAGACTTGTTGTGAATTGTATCAAGGCTCGAAAAATTAATTCACATCTGCTTTGCTCAACTAAACAGGCTCACCCCTCTCACTGAAATGGTGCTTTTTTATTAGTTGTTGTTAATGTTTTTTCTGTAAACTTTGAGAAACCACCATTAAAGGCGCTATATCAAATAAAGTTTATTATTAAAATATTTATTATATGTATGTGTGAGTGTGTGTGCACACTCGCTCATGTTGGTCATTGAGAATTTCTGGGGTTCCTATGAGATGATGACTTGTAGGTGGTACTTGGATGCTTTGGTTGGATTAGGGGTGATACTTGGCCAAAAAGTTTGAGAACCACTGGTCTAGAGGACATTGTCTATTGTCCTGTGTTTTAAGCAGAATATCTTTAAAATACTGCTATCCATTTTCTACTGATTCCTTATCTATCTAATCCTATTCAGTTTCTCCATAAAGCCTTTTTTTCTGCTTAAAATCTGGTCTATTCATTCTATTCATCTACCTTCTTGAAATTGTGAAAGTACTGTATATTTTGGAATCTTCTGTATATAAAACTTCAAAATATATTCATATTCAAGCCTTATGATAGTATGATTGCTAATGGTGTTCTGACATCTATTTTATTTTGTTTACTCAAACAGGATAAAAAAGCAATCATAAGCCATGTGTACCATTTCAATGTACTGTAAGTGTTTGATGCCTATAATCCATCCATTTTCTAACCATAATACAGAGTTGCAGAGGAGCTGGAGTCTATCCCAGCAAATAACGGGCACAAGGCAGGTATCACCATACATGAGACGGCAGGCCATCACAGGGCAGACACACACACCCACACCATGACTAATTTTCCCAAATGCCAGTTAACATACCAGTACTGTATGTCTTTGGATTGTGGGAGAATACCAGAGCAGTCAGAGGAAACTCATGTGAACATGTGAAGGACATACAAACTACATGCAGGTGCAGTAGCTTCTCAAGTATGGAGTAATGTGAACAATTGTGCCACTG
Source organism: Lepisosteus platostomus (assembly GCF_059453375.1). Lineage (NCBI taxonomy): Eukaryota > Metazoa > Chordata > Actinopteri > Semionotiformes > Lepisosteidae > Lepisosteus > Lepisosteus platostomus. The sequence goes on along the minus strand of NC_142630.1, from coordinate 10,941,849 downwards.
TTCTACTCTGATGCCTTTAATATTTCTTCTAAATCGATATAGGGAAAATTAAACTTCTCCATGATAAACTCATCTTTCCTCTTGCACTACCAACCATGCCTTGTGCCTGTTGCTTTCTGTGGCTCCTCAATGCCCTGATTTAGATAAAGTGGTTAGAAAATGGATGGATGTACAGTATAGATTTGTGTATTACCGCTAAACCACGTATTACTGGAAGGCTCTGCCATATTATTTTGCATTAAACATACGGTTCTAAATAACTTCCATCACTTTTTGTTAACCATAATATGTTAATATTAAATCACACCATAAGAAGTAATACATACTGTATACTGTAGGTATACATATAGGGTTAACCTGCAGGGAAAATGCTTTTAAGTTAGATACTTTATGGTTCTGCCACTCAAAACCAAAATAAAATTAATAGAAATTAGTATTAGTAAAAAGTACATTTACATTAATATATACAACTCCTACATATTTACAACACTGTGAATCTTAATTGTAACAATCTTAAGCTATATCATTTAGCTACAATTTTCAACAACTACTATTATAAAGAAAAAGAGGGAATTCTAAATTCTAGATCTAAAATTTTAATATTTAGAGTATAAACAAGAATATGCAGTACTTAAATTAAATAATATTATTTACAAAATGGTAGGATTCCAAAAATAATGTCTTCAGAAATGTAGCAATACAGTAGGTAGGCAAGGCAACAGACTGACTTAATAAAGTAAGACTAGGAGTATTTGAAATGCAGTTGCTCTCATTATTTAGTTACTGAATTTGAAAGCATCTCAGAAGCAGAAACTGGCAAAGCTTATGGCTTTCTGCCTAGAAGCAGGCATGTTGAATGGTTATTCAGGAGGACCAGGTGGATTTTACTAAAATGTGTTCTATTTTACCTTTTTTTACACAGAGGCTCAGTGTGATCCATTTTAGGTTGCCAGGTTGATATTTTACCAGCTGCTGCTATCTCATTTCTCTCTTGAAAAGATTTTAATTAAACAGAGTTTTAAACATCAGCAAGAACAACAAAACCTTAATGTTCGTCTTTTCAAATGTATTTTTGGTAAGCAGTTATTGGGAAATGAAATATCCAGCCAATTTTCAGCAGTGATATAATAAGCCTGCACCATTCACTTCCTTCAAAGGATGTGAGTACAGCAATTCTTTTCAACACTTTCATTCTTATTTTATTTTCTGAAAGGTGCATCAGAAGTTTTTCATATCCATTCATGGTAAATTCATTTTATCTTCACATTATAATAAGGGGGGAGTAACAGTATACAGTAGTTAACAATAACAAGGGGAGAAGTGGCAGTGTGCTTATTCTGTCGTAGTTTGGGTGGGGGGTGGAACTCTGAGGTAACTTCTGAACTGGAAGATGCTTCAACATCTCCTTATTCCAAATGAGGAGATCTTCTGGAATTTTTCAAGATAAACAATATAATGTTACTTCTGTTAAGCACAGGAACATACTTGCAAGGAGGAATGCTTTTTGTAACACGAAGAATGGTTTCACCTTCTTGCACCCCCCTAACTCAGGTCAAGCATTGATTTACTGTACATCAACAATGTACAACAATATACCAGCACCGGCTCCTACATTAACTTTGTCCCTGACCTCTACAGGCGATACACCAATGACTATGTCAGTACCAATCACAACTGGTCCTTAGAGCATTTCCTGCATCAATTCTCAATTCGCCAACTTCCACCCATCCGTGAAGTATACAGTTAACATATCTTCCACTACTCTTCTGTTTCTGGACATACAGTAAACCTATCCATTAACCATCCACGACTCTCTACTTCTGTCTATTACAAACCTGCAGATTCATACAACTATCTCCTGTACAGCACCTTTCACCTCACACAGACTAAATATTCTCTCCCTTTTTCACAGTTCCTCAGGCTCTGACGACTTTGCAGTGACAACATGAACTTCCAGACCCAAGCCCGCAAGATGCACTATTTTTCATTAACAGAGGATACTCTACCCATGTTATTGACAGGGCCCTCTCCCAAACCAAAACTTGCCTTTGGATCATCAATCCAATTAGGAACTCCTGGGCTCAGAACCACATTCCATTGGTGCTTCCCTACCACCCTAATATCCTTTCTATCTGCAGGACCATTAAAGACAACTTCCCCATCTTACAGGATGATCCCTCTACTGGTACCTTTTTTTTCTGACCGCCCCATCATCTCATACCACAGCCCACCTAATCTGAGAAGCCTTCTTGTTCACAGCCCCCTTGACCACCCTCAGCAATCATCCACACCGGGCACTTTCCCCTGCAACAGAACTTGCTGCATCACCCGTAAATATATATCCAATACCAAACACAATCAAGGTACCTGGGACGAGTCCAGATCACTCAGATGACATCTCATATATCTAGCAACCTTATTTACTGCATCTCTTGCAGAAAATGCCCAGCTACAGTATTTACATTGGTGTAACAGGAAGGAGACCGGGAGATCATTTCTTGGAAAACATGTCAGGGCTGTGAGGATCAAAGATCTCGCCAAGCCCATAGTTTCCAATTTCACATCTAATAGCCATGATTTACCTTTTGTGTTCCCAAAGAGGGGTTTTGGAACTCCTACTGCAGAAAGGAAAACATCAAAACCCAAAATTATCCTGAAGCTAGGATCAACCCTTCCCCCTTCTCTCAACCACAGACTTGTTTCCTTCTAATCCTCTCTATTGCATTTGCATTTTGACTTCACACCTCTCTTGAAATCTCTCAATTTAACACCAATATCAAAGTGTCGATATTGCTTCTCTCCTGCTCCCGCCTCTTCTTCACCCCTGGCTTTTGTTTTCAATGCTTTATCAAGTGCTGGTTTTTCTCTCTCTCACACCTGAAGAAGGCTCCAAAGCCTTCTTCTCTTTTCAGAATGGAATAAATCTTTACCTGTTTCTTTGAAGCCTGTGCATGCTGACACATTAATACATGTATCCCAATCATTAAAAAACCTGTTAATGGTATTCCCATTGAACGTGACAGTGCATGCTCCATACTGTGGTAATTTATGGTCTTTTCTATGAACATATTGTGCTGATTGGAGAATCTGAGTACTTAATATTGTTCTTTATCTTTTTTATGAATTTTCACTCAAAGCTGACCTTTTTTAGGATAATTGTTGTGCTTTTATAAATGAGTTACCTCATTTAAATCATTCCTGCATTTTCTTAACAATAAAAGCACTTTCTTATATAATTGGCAGCAGCTAAAATAATGGCCTGTAATCTAAACAGGCATGCTTAAATGTCACAGCCAACAGTAATATGTGTTAGTTTGATCATTTAAACTAAACCTAGCCAATTTTGAAACTCACCGGCATTTAAATCAAGGGCTTCAGACTTAAAGTGCGGATATAATTTTTTCTTTAATTCCAAATATTAATAAGAAACATGATTTTCCTATGATTTGACTGACTTTTGAAGTTCTTGAAATGTTCGATTCACAAGATGAAAAGCTTTGAAAAATACACTCTGTAGCAGGCTGGGCAGAATCTGTCTTACTTTACAGTATGTTGCCTCTGACATGCACAGCACAATCTTATCATAGTAAACCCTCTTGGACATTCAAAAGGCAGAATGGATGTAATGAAAACATTTATATTTGAACCCAATGAAATTTAAAAACTTAAAAATTATTCATTAAAATTATAAATAAGCAACAATAGTAAATTACATACACAGAGCAATATGCTGCACTAAGACTTTCAGAAGGATTTTGCTAAATTTCCACATAAAAATAATTTTCAGATTGTAGATGGTAGGCATTTGGGAAAATAAATATGTTTTAAGAAATATTTAATGGGCAGAAAGAATATAAATATTGGGAAAATATTGGAGTACTACAGAGATCTTTACTAGAACCACCGATCTTCCTAATTCATTGATCTGGTATAGTTTTGTTCTGGTATAATACGAATTTAGTCAAGTTTGCAGATAATACTATAACAGGAGAATAATCAAACACTGTAGAAGCAACTAATGAAGTTAAACAAGATTTGAAGAAATTTCAGGAGTGGGCAAACATATACAATAGCAGTAGACATACAAATGAAGGGTGTTGTACTCAATAAAAACACAAACAGTACTGTAAATACAAAATGGGAAATGCTAAAGTTGAAGAAGCTACTGAAGAAAAAGGCTGGTGTTCTTTTTGATCCTGTAAAGGGCAGCTGCACAGCACATTGTCAACTTTGTACATTTACAAAGTACTGTAGTTCTGGACTGCAGGGAATATGAAGTACAGATTTAAGGCATAGAACTGTACACGCTGTAGCTGGACACCTTGCATCGGTTTTTCTCACTTATTTATTGGATGTTTTTCAGGTGTATCTTTAGCACATCATCATAGTACACTGATGATGTGCAGAGATCTCTCCCCAAGCACAGCCTGAACTTTGTGCCTCTTCCTCTCTAGTCTAGAGTTGACCCATGTGATTTCACCTCTTTGAACTATTGAAGAAAAGTCTTTGAGTTGAAAAATCACCCAGTGATGACTAGGTCCAACACACACTGTAACTGTGCATTAAATGAAAACAAAATATCTTCTACTGGGTCAATATCCCAAAACATGTTATTGGAATACATGTGTTGCAAAATATTTCTTCTCCCGTGGTTATTAATAATTGCTTTTACTTTCTGAAACACTCTCTTTTAACATTATTCTAAATGTTGGAGTCTTACAGCTAAACAATTTTAGGTAAATGTAATATCTATTAGGTTTATGCTTTTTACTTTTGAAAGACAATAATATCTTTGCCCCATGTTTAAATGCACATAATAACAATGAGCTATAGATAAACATAATGGAATTTGTATTTAAATCTTACAAGTCTAAGAATATAAGGCGGAGAGAAGTATAAAGAGTTTTGTATTATTTCTTTTAGAGATTCAGATGCTTTTTAGTACTCTGTTAAAATAAATGTGATGTCACACACATTGGTATTTATTCATTTGACATCTCATCAATTTATGAGGCAAAAGTAGTCTTTTTTAGATCCCATCATTAAAAACATTTTATTTCTGTGTCATCAGTCACTCTTACTACATCTGCAATAAAAAAAAAACATTGCAGGATCAATTGATTCATCATTTTTGTATTGCTTCAGACTACCTATAAATTCATGTACTGTAGAGATTTATTACTCTAGACATTATTAGAACAGAATGGAACAGATTTTTCATTAACACATTTTTACTCAAATAATTGTTTCTCTTATTTTATTGTCCACTGCACTGAATGATTTAATCTGTAAAGTTTGTGATGATACTGGAACTGATCCCCCAAATCATTATTGGCAGACCTTTCTTTTAAAACAGATACAGTAAATAGATTTACTGTACGTTTCTAAATCAGCTGTGGCTTCATAGAGCTTCTTTGTCATAAGCACTAAACGATTTGTATACGAAACTAATTCTTTATTAATCTGTTTTGATTTAGGAAATATGCATAATACTAATTTGATTAACAATGGCAAAACTGTTCTTCAGTTTATGTGCATTATATAAGTACACTAAAGAGTAAACCTTGTTATGGAACAAGTAATAGGTTTATTCCATGCTGAAAAAAAGAAGAAAGAGAACACAACATTTCGGCCGTGGAGCCTTCTTCAGGTGTGAGAGAGACAGGGCAGTAGGCAAAGGTAAAGTAGCAGGAGAACAAAGGTTGGGAGGGAGGAGGAGTGAGAGGCGGGAGCAGGGGACAGAAAGCCTTCCTCTAAACCTTGTTATGTTCTTTAAAAAAACTGGGAACTGGTGGTAGTGGTATTTCAAAATAAATTTTGAGTTTGTTTTTTTCTTAAAAAATAATGATAAGGCATATTGCAATTTATTTACGTACCAAAGGTATGAAAGCCAATGTCCTATAATCAGTGATATTTTGCAAGAAAGCAATAAAGCAACAAGACAGCTTTCTGAAGCTCATTCTTCTTAATTGGATCCAATAAGGTCTTGCTGTATTGAGCAACAAACTACTTCTTTTGAAACTGGTTGAAACTGGCAAAAGGTTGAATTATTTAATTGTGCCTTGTACAATGTAAAACAAACTGTTCTGGAGTTTTGCAGTTTCCGACATGAACAGCAATGAAGTTGGATTTGTGGGTGGGAGATGCAAGTTACACATTTTTCCCAAGACATTTCATGATACATTAAGCCCCATTACTTCACCACAAGTACCTGGGGAATATGATTAAAAATCACAAGGATGAAAAATGGAAAGTAAGCAATCTGGCAAGGGGGAAGGCAAATCTAGACAGTGACTTTTATTTCTTAACTAAATGTAAGTGAAAGGCTACATTCCCAACAGAATTTACTAATAAGAATCTATTGACTATTACGTAGTGAAGGTTTTACAGCAGCTCTGCGAGGGGACATCTGACACACTATATAACAATCTTTCTCTTGCCCTATCTAGACAGCCTACAATTGTCTGCAGGGAGAAAGTCAACACTAAAGAGTCTTGGCAAATTTGTACAGATGTAATGCAGATTAAAGAATCAATTAATTTACCAAGCTGCTGCCTTTTCATGCATAAGAGACACTTAGTTCCTGAAATCACTTATATTCAAGTCTATTGACAACTTGTGTTGAAAAGTCAGATATTCTCAGGATCCTTCTGGAGTGCTAAAATTATCTTTACAGTAATACAGCTGGAGGAACAGTCACTCAAACAACTGTACTTTCTGTCTGTCATCAAAAGCAATGCAAGCCCCTTGACAAGTCTCTAGTGGTCACTTTAGTAACTCCCTCACAGGAGAAATTTAGCTTTAATGAATCAGACTGGAAGATGAAAAGTTACAGTAGTTTACCTGAGAATCAAAGAAGCAGCAAGAACAGAGGATGGCAGAAGCGTATTTATCCAATAAGAAGAGAATTTAGGTCAATGAATATAATTAGAGAAGAACAATACCAATATGAATTCCCACGGCAATAATTTACCAACTACTGTAAATAGCAAACTGTCTGGAACATTCTAAAACAAAAAAGTCTCTCTATATAAGGTGCTACACCCTCTAGATTGAAATATTTATTACAATTTTTAATGCTATGGAAGTCCTTCATTTCTATGCTTGAAGTTTTATATGAAAAGTTGTAATGATCCTCATGTGCAGATTGTTCTCCTGAGTAGACTGTAAGACCATTTATGGTATATTTCATTAAAAGGTATTTGTTGTTCCTGTTTTGTATATTGTAATAAATACCATAATACCAACTTTGTTTCCAGGACTAATTCGTAAAATAATAATTATAACATTTATAATAATTAATAATAATAATTGCTTACACTTATATAGCGCTTTTCTGGACACTCCACTCAAAGCGCTTTACAGGTAATGGGGACTCCCCTCCACCACCACCAATGTGCAGCATCCACCTGGATGATGCGACGGCAGCCATAGTGCGCCAGAACGCTCACCACACATCAGCTATCAGTGGGGAGGAGAGCAGAGTAATGTAGCCAATTCATAGAAGGGGATTATTAGGAGGCCATGATTGGTAAGGGCCAATTGGAAATTTGGCCAGGACACCGGGGTTACACCCCTACTCTTTTCGAGAAGCACCCTGGGATTTTTAATGACCACAGAGAGTCAGGACCTCGGTTTTACGTCTCATCCGAAGGACGGCGCCTGTTTACAGTATAGTGTCCCCATCACTATACTGGGGCATTAGGACCCACATGGACCACAGGGTGAGCGCCCCCTGCTGGCCCCACTAACACCTCTTCCAGCAGCAACCTTGGTTTTTCCCAGGAGGTCTCCCATCCAGGTACTGACCATAATATTTCAGTTATACATTCTACAAAGTTCAAAACACTGCTAATTAAACATTATTCTCCTAAAACATTCAATCCCCCTAAAAACATTTAAAATATGCAGTAAAGAGAAGGGTTTCTTTCTAAGGGATGTAATTTTAATGAACCAATGTCTTCACAATTAGTCAAATTAAGGTTCAGAGCAAAATAAGTCTGCAAATATTTCTCATCCTTCTTACACCCATACCACTATATTTAAAGAGTTTAAAAATAAAAGGCTCGGGTAAGGAGCAAAATCCTTTTAAAACGAACTTGTTTGATTCTCTTATTAATTTATTCTCAAGGACAACCATGCCAGAGGGCAAGTGTAAATCTTCTTCACAACTGTGAACTGGGAGCAAGTGACTGATAAATATAGTATGGGAGGTAGAATGCACAAACAAATCCAGATAGTGACATTCCCATTAAGAGGAGTAATGCTTCTGGCCATTTAGTCTACTGCAATTTTGTTAAAGACAAGGAAAAGAAAAAAAACGTACAGCAGTTCACGTTGTAAATACAGCTTCTTCGACTTAATATTTACACACCAAGAACTAGACAGCTAGGTTCTGTAGAAGGAATTATTCAATAACAGTAAAACTACTACCCAATAAATATTCCAATAGCAATGACAATACTACCACTCTCATTGTGAAACAAAAGTTCTCCAAAGAGGGCAATTTCTATTGTTTCTCTTAAAAGGAATCATGTTTTTTTAAATAAAATAATTTCATTTTGATAAAACGACATACGTAATTTTCACTTTTCAGATGAGAAGATAGTGAATGTTCTTGAATTAGCCAGTTGAAGTTTGCAAAGAAAAAATTATTTAAAAAAAAGATTTGTTAGAAGAATTACACCTCCTAAGTGTGCAGATCTGGTACGTAACCTCCATTAACTAAACATACTCACAGCTGTAATTGACTCAAATATGGATAACTGTGCAATTAACAGGTTTTACTCTGAGATTTTTCATTGTGATTTCTGCTGACATTAATTTCTTAATCCCACAAAAGTTTTCAGTTTGTCAATCCAAGTATTTATTAAACTATTATTTTTTAATGCTTTTTGTTACAAAAGAGGCACTTGTGTATGCACTGTGAATGCAAAGCTAAATTAGATCTATTTAGTTCTACTTTGCAAATACTGCATGTGGAAGTGAGAGCTAATCAAATTTCATATTCCAATTATTTATAGAAACTACTTGCTCCAATACACAGTATAACTCTGAAAAATGTTCCTTGTAAGACATATGCTGTGCATCAAAAGAAGGTAGTCACTTTATTTATGCTTTCATGTTTAAAAACAAATCACACAAATATTGGATACTTATTAAATATTTTGGCATCATATTGATTAATTTATCATTCATTACTGAATATTACACCCTAAAGAGAATTTGACTGTTGCATATGTAAAAAAACACCTAATTAATGAGAGAGTTGATTGAGCACAGGTGAAGAAGTTAACCTGTTGAATGCCATGCCCAGTGAAAATGAAGAAAAAACACAGAAGGAAACACTAATAAACACTAAGAAGGAATAAAACAATCTCTTTATACCATTAGTATGTTGGAGACTGGAATAAGTACAGTACAGTATGTTCACAATTGATGATCATGTGGAGTAATCACAGTCAGGAATTCCTAATCAGCCAGCAAGATATTATAGTGAAACACATCAATCAGTAAAAGCCCATGATCTAGAAGTCTACGACACTTCGCCAAGATCTGGGTGATGTGTGATGGACTGGGCAAAAGTGTCTCTTCACTTTAGAGCTCCACTTGTAGGTATTGATGGTGACTTGAATGAATGGCACTGCATTGATCTAGTCCTGAGACCTCACTTAATGCCCTTCCTGCAGGCTCATTCAACATTCCAACATAATAATGCATGTACTGTATACAGTACAAGTGGGAAGTGCGGTGGCTCTTTTGCTAAGGATCTGCGTCTGTGGCTGGAAGGCTGCCGGTTCATATCCTGTTGCCGGCAGAGGAATCCTACTCCGTTGTGCCCCTGAGCAAGGCCCTTAACCCCAACTTCTCCAGGGACGCTGTATAAATGGCTGACCCTTCACTCAGACCCCAAGCTTCTCTCCCTGTCTGTGTGTCTCATGGAGAGCAAGTTGGGATATGCGAAAAAGACAAATTCCTAATACAAGAAATTGTATATGGCCAATAAAGTGATCTTAATCTTAATGTAGCTGGTGTGACAATGGCTTCTTGGGAGAAGAACATGGCATCTAAGCAGTGGATTTTCAATGCCTCACACTTGAGCAAATATATAGCATGCGAGGTTCAGAGACTAATGAAGACAAGACAAGTAAGTCCAGGATCTACTAGTGTGATGAGACAATCTCACAAGGCAGCAGCTGCAATATTGTACAAAGTATGCATCCCCGATGTACAGCTTGTACTGCTTTCAATGGTGGACCCATGTGCTACTTGTCTGTGCCTTTCACAGTGGACTGACTCCCTGTAGATCAATGCTGTTGATGATAAATGTTAATAATGAATTACATAATGTTAATAGTAAATGTCTGTACAGCTGCTAAAAAAAAACTATATATTTTTCTGATAACTTCGGTAATATGCAGTAAGTACAGTAGCTTTTGTTAATCAGTATACTGTTCAGTATATTGAGTTGAGCCCCAACTAGCTCTGTTGGTAGAGCATGAGACTCAGTCTCAGGATGGTAGTGTTTGTGTCCCATGTCAGGTGCATCAGTGCAACAACACTCACACTATCTGCATGGTTGAAAGACCTGGCAATCTACTTCTGTATCTTGCCATAAAAACTCTATGGATAGTGACGGGGGAACTATCCATAGGTTTGCCATGAGTCAACACTGACTCAACAGCACTCATCCCACCCCATCCCCCATATATTGAGTTACCGTGTTTTCTTCATTTGCTGAAAAGAAACCCTTTGAAAGAAGCCATTTTCTCTTTCTGTGTTGCTTTTTTGGCTAAAGGGCAAATTTTCCCCCAGGTAAATGGAAAAGGTTGCAAGGTAGACCCCGTGGGATCTGGTTTCCTGACAGGTTTCCCATAATTGATTAACATTAGATTAAGTATTTTTTTCCCCTTTGTTAGTGCCAAAATATTGTATGTTTAAGAAAAGGTGCGTAAAATATTTTTTTAAATGTTTACTGGCTGCAGCATCAAAATCAATTGAACAGATTTATTTTAAATATATTGCACATTTCTTATATGTAACTAAAGCACTTTAATGAAGCGTGAGGGAAATTAGTTTGATTTGCAGCTGTGGGCTGGTAATAGGATGAACACCTTCAATTGAGGAGAAGCCTTTAACACCATATCAAAAAATGAGTTGACTTGTAAAGCCAGCCGCTCTGTGATTGAAACTCAATTATAACTGTAATGTTACAGTGCAGACACATTTGTATTTAAACCCTTTTTTTCATATTAAGGATGTGGAAATGGAAAGCTTTCAGAAGCTTGGAAGATTGACTTTGAGACCAATAGAAATAGAAAGCTCAAAGAAGTAGCTTTTTAAAATTCACAGTAAATTGTCTTGAAAATTGCCACCAACATTAAAGCACTGAGTCTCTTTGGCTCAGTGATGTAGCAAAAAAAAAAGAGGAAGATGTCTTCACCTATCCTCAAGACTGTGATATGTCTCTGAAGGATTCAGGTAAAAATTTTTTTATTGTTAACATGAAACCTCTTAATGTTTAACAACCTCTTTAACTCAGATATCCCAGATAATTTTTATATCTATTTTTTCTTTCTGTATAAAATATATGTATTAATGTATTGAATTCATATACTGCACTTTTATTTGTATCATTCTGTTGAATTTGGACAGTCTAAACAAAACAAACATTACAACCTATATAATTAGATGCTACAGACCCTTCCTATGGTGTTTCATTTAGTGAATTTCCAAAATGATGTCTACATACAGTATTAAGTTAAACATAATATAAATTTAAAACCTGAATTCTCAAAGTAAAAATAAAATGTTGACTACATACTGTACTGTAAGTATTCAGATGCGTTAACAAAGTTTTTTGGGGAAGCATCTTTGGTAGCAATTTCCCGATTTTCTCTACCAACTTTGCAAACCTTGGTGCAATTACTGTCCACTCCTCTTTGCAGATTTGTTCAAGCTCTCAAGTTGCATGGATATTTCACGTTTGTCCACAGATTCTCAATAGGATTCAAGTCAGTATGTTGACTGGGCCACTAAAGAACATTCTCTTTCTACACCAGTGCAGGTTTGTCTTTGTGCTTTGGATCAGAAAAGAAAAGGATATAGAAAAGAGGATTTTCACCCCAGTTGTAAGTCTTTAGCAGACTGAAACAAGTTTTCCCTCTACTTTACCCCATTCAGATTTTCTTCAGGTCTAAAGTACTTTCCAGTCCCTGTTGAGCATCCCCATAGCAAGATGCTGTCACCACCTTGCTTGATCTCATCTGACCAAAAAGCTTTGAGCCACACTTCTGCAAGATCACTGAGGTGCTTTGTTGAAAATTCCATGAGGGCTTTGAGATGGAATAATTTTAGTCATGGCTTCTTCATACAGGCTAGACTTGTGAAGTCTTCAGGATGTTACTGACTGCTGCACATTTTCTCCCATCTCAGCCATTGAACTCTGTATCTCTTTTCTAAGTTGTCATTGAACTTACAGTGGCATCCCTGACCATTGTCCTCCTTGCCCATCTGTTCAGTTTGGAGAGAAAGCCTGATCAAAGCAGTAACTAGGTGGCATGATATACCTTCCATTTACTGTTGATGTTTCTATATATCATAAAAAAAACTGTTTAACTCCATTATCCACTTAATTGCAGTGTTTGAGAGTATCTGCTGATGAACATTGAATAGTTCTGACAAATAGCAAAATCCAGTCAAGCTTTAAAATATTAACAAAGCGGCTTTAGACTCTATTAGGTCTATTGTCTACATCTACTGAAGCCCAACAAAAGCTCTTTCAGTATAAATGACCTCCCTTTACTTTTGAAATTGGAGCATAACACCAATATGTGAAACTAATCCTAAATTCATAAGATTAAAGAAGTTTGCCTTGTAACGCACAGAAAATAATCTAGTAAGACGTTTCATTTCATTTCCTGTATGGAGATATGCAAATATGTCACATTTGCATAATCTTTCCACAAAATGAAAAACAGATAATCAAATACCATCACATTCCATTTATATTCAATTAGCAGTTATTTATGCAAAGGCATGCTGTTGAAAGAATTCATAATTGCCAGAGGATAACAAGTGGGCTCGAATGCAATATTTCAGAATAAGAAATCACAAAGTTATCTGAAGTCTTGAACAACAAGGCAGAGTTTATAGTGTATGTCAACATTTTAACTGAAAATATTTATCATTCTGAGACTCTAGTACTGTATAGTGTATTACAATATACAATACACAGCAAACACAACCTATTCTTTAAACAATTTAGGGGGAAGTGTTACAGTAGTTTTGAGGGCAACAGTTGTGGAATACCTCTACAGGTGCTTATTACCATAGTGTATTATATACGCCTCACTGTTTCACTGTGTATTTGAATTAACATTTTGCACAGCACCTGGAATTTCCATTATCGATCTTTAGTTGCGATTGAAAAACAGTAGTGGGTAAAGAAAAGGAATTTATTTTAATGATTTTTGTCTGTTTTCTTGTTCTCAGCTATACTTTAGGCTGGGATTCTGATACCATGAGGATTAGAATCCAGCTGTGGGTTTTTATTTCAGGGATTAAGAATAAAATTGAAGTGCCCTTATGGAATATTATTTAGCTCTGATGAGTTTTAAATAACTTTACTATTTTAACTTTTTGTCAGGTACTGTTAATCATCTGTCTCCACACATCATTCTTATAGCACACGTTCGGAAAAACAAATACAAATAAACAAAAAAATGTTTGATGTAACTTTCAAAAATTGGAATTGTAAATACCTTTCATGAAAATTTATAACATATTTTAAAAGAAAGGTTTGTTCAGAGGTCCCATGCCAAAGTAACATTCCATCCAGAAGAAAACCCGTTGACAGGTTAATAAATTTATAAGGCAATAAAGCTTCTTCCAACCTGTATTCTTAAACTTGATAAAAACCCTACGGTTACAAGTTGAACAAGATATCTTAGGCTGACAGACTTTCTCGATGTTTTGACAAACCATATCATTTTTCAACATGCATATTAAATTCAACAAATTCTTTTTTAATTGAAGTAAAAGTCAGTCATATTTCAGTGGTTCATCTGACAGATTATTTCTATTGTGGTGGAGAATCTCAGTTTTAACACGCTTCAGCATTCTTTTAAATGTTGGAATATTGATAATATCACAAACATTTGAAATAAATTTAGGTGGCCCTTAAACTTTTACTCTCAAATATCTTATCAATATACTGTATAGTATGTGGCAAAACACACCAAGCAAATATCTCTCGTGTGTGATTACAATTCTCACCATTGTCCACTCTAACCAGAAGGTGCTTCCCCTGCTGTGAGACAAAGTATTATTTCCCCCTTTGATAAAATCACATATATTACACGTGATGCTTCACATAGATGTTGAGGTGCATAACTCAAAATGTCACACCATGACAAACTTGGCATTTGTGTTAATTGAACAGTATAGGCTTTCTTGTATTACACGTAGCTCACAACTTTCTCAGATGAGTACTGGTACATGTTAAACTATGATAATGTCCATAACAATTAGGATTCAAAGGACTGTGCAGATGATCCAGTCAGCTTGCAGCATTTACTGTTAAAACTTGGCATTCAAGCCCCTGGAGTGTCTTGAAGTTTGGTTTGTTCCTCTTTAAACTTTTTCATCCACTCCTCCAGTTGAGTTTAATCATATCTGTAAATAGTTTTAATCTTTTTATGAATATTCACATCCTTCTTATCCACCTTTGTAAGAAATTTAATCACAGCTCAAGCATTGTTTGAGCACAATTCCAGTTTGACTGGCAATCAATGTCTTCTAAGAAGTAAGATGGCAATTACAGTATACCAGCATTTCTCATTCCCCTATGACAGCTGGCCTGCCTTTTGCAGTGCTTGTCATGACTTGATTTTTTCTTTTATATGATAACATTCTTAATCCTTTTCAAATTATACTTGTATAAAGGCAACAAAAATATACAAAATGTACGTGTATTAACATCTCCATATTACTATGAGACCTTATTTTTTAACATGATTGCATTGCTGTTTTTCATGACATTTCTATCTGTGCATGTGGAAACTGGTTCATTAGCTTGATTACTGTGTAACCTTGAATACTGCCTTCACAAAAAAATCAGCAGAGGGTTTAATAATACAAATGGCTGTACACCTGTTTTTGAATGCTCTCTATTAAGAATTTCTGGTTGCACAAACTCTAATTTAAATATTCTGCAATCACAATCAAGATCATTTAAATTATATACTGTATGCTTTCTTAAAGCTTCCAGACAAACCATACAAAACCAAAGTCTTTTACACTGTACATAGAAATGATGCATAAACTTTATTTTACAAATTTGTGTTTGAAAAAAAATAGTCTATGAAAATCTTTATGTATAATACAGAAAAGGCTTGCTCTTAAAATGTTAGCTACAGTATCCAGTATGCTGAAAGAGCCATATATTTGTGCAATACCAACTTTTTTCTTTTTTTCTTTGTAAAAGCCTGTAAGAGTGGAAAAGTCCTTCAAAATAACATTGTCTTATTATAAACACTTCACTTTTAATCATTTTTTCCTTACACAATGCATCCTTCAAATTATATGCCTTTGGAAGCATTTTTTTCACGATCTCTGTGGGAATCCAGTCCCTTGGGGGCTTTTAGCTTACACCAAAGCTTTACTTTTATATAGAGCTGCTTTTTAATAGCTCATTCAGGACAAGTTGACCACAACTGTTAAAGCTGCAAAACCATGCCTGAAACATGATGTGAATGTCAATTGCCTGCCTGACTTGCCAAATATTTCAGCCAGAACAAGAAAATATTAATTTGAAGGCAAAAGCAACCCCAGGTGGTGAACAAATAATACAGATAATGATTAACTTCAAACTTATTTGATCTTCAGCTCCCTTTCAACTTCCAAAATCTCTTTGCTGTTTTAGTATCATGGTACTCAATTTACCCACAATTGTTCCATACTGTATTTTCATCATTAATGAAGACAGACTTATTGTCACAAATAGTTTTCTCTTTATTCTGTTTGTAGTAATGTGCCACTTAACTCTTTTTTTGTACTGTAAACTTGATTTCCATTATCTTACAGGTGCAGGAATAAATTTGTGTTCTTCCTCTGAAATTGGAAAAGCCAATAAATGTCTTATTTTTTTCTATTATTGCTAATGGTTTTTATCTATTGTGGAAAAGCTTTTACAGCATCTAAAGGGGACAGGCACTATAATTGCATATTTTATTTGCAGATCTACAGTTTTAAATGGTTCAAGTGACAGCCCTTTTATTTATTCACTAACATACCACTTAATGCCACTGATGTAAAACAACAGCACTTGACTTAAGATGACTAAATCAAACTGTCAGTAGATTTATGCATTTTCTAAATTTTGTTGCTACAACCATCTTATTTAATTATTTTATTCTTTTATTTAAAGAATTTAGACCATGACAGTTAAGGCATTTTTAAAAATAAATTATGCAATGCATTTAGATTTAGAAATACATGTATTTCTGAAATATGTGCAAATAAAGACAATTGAAACACATTCTACATTGTGCCTTTATTTGAACTCTGCACAAGGATAGAATTATTTGAACTGATTAATGTTGTGACTTGATATACTGTATATATAGATAAAATACCTATAAAGGGATCTTGCAATTTCTGCCTCTACTTTGCGTTCTTACTGTATTTTCCTTTTCTAATATGTTTTATTCTGACTTTTATAGAAGCCAAGACAATTCCAAATAAAAACAATAAAAATGTTAACTCCTTAAAAAGGCTGCAAAAGAGAAAAAGGGTATTGAAGTTTATTGACTTTGTTTAGCATTTGAAGACAACAGAGTGCACCGCACAGTCTATAAACCATTACAGTCACTGATTGAATGATTAAATAAGATAAGACACTATGTTTGAGCTGCTTCTACTGGACCCATTCTTTTACTACATTAATTCAAACAGCCTGCAATTGTTTCTTACACAGACTCCAAATTTGTGAAGAAATACAAACCTCAAGCCTTTAATATCAGTCTGAAAATCATCTGCCAGTTATTGAACACTAGATTTGTAGATCATAGTTGTTCCCCATTATAGCATATTGTAAATATACAGTATGTACAGTATAGGTAAATTGCTGCTCTTTTATCACTGACTATGAATAAAAGACTATCTGCCTCTTACAGCATTATTTTATTGATTAGTTTTAGGTCACTCCTTAAAGTTTTGAAGTTATAAATTATGGATTCATAGTTACTAGTCTTTTTCATACTTCCAACAAAAAAGCTGATACCAGTACCAAGTACAAGAGCTATATGTGCGAAATCTTCAGTTTTATTTCAGTAATACACAAGACCTCATCTAAACATGCCTCTGAGAATGTTAATGCTTAACACTCATGGGACATGAACACAGCAGATAGCAAAAATTAGATTGTTAGCTAGGTGCAAACCCCACCTAAACTGTCACCTATAATTTATATTAGACCACAGAAGCTTTAAGCTTCTTTTAGTTATTTTTATAATTCTAGTATAATTTGCCTCAAGCTTTCAATATGCAGTACTCATGTTATTATAGCCATTGTTTATACAGTATATTCAGATCAGGGTAGTTACAGTACAGTATATAACTGGAAGACTGCAGGTTCAAATCCCTGTCTAAACACTGAATTTGTGCCTTTGAGCAAGGCATTTAGTTTGCTTTTACAAAATTTGTCCAAAGTAATAAAACAACTTCCTTGTGATTATTGAATATATTATAAAAAGCCTCAAATATACAAAAAAATGGATATACAGTATAAACTGCATGATGTGCAAAAACAAAGTAATACAAACATATTGTATTTCATATTGTATCCTACAACAAAATGTATAGTTATACCTGTACTGTACCTTCAGGGTATCTGGCCTTGACAAGTCTCAGAAGGATTAATTGTGTAAAACTTATCTGTCTAGAGACAGAAAATTGCTGCTTTCAGTGTCACATCTGTACCAGATATTCAAAGCATTTTATATTTTGCATAAATCTCACAAAATATTTCAAAAAAGAAGGACTGATAGCCTTAACCTGTACCATTTATTTTCAGGCCAAACATTCACTAAATTTATGAAAATGCTGGTTGAAAATTTCCATAAGACTTGTCTGTTTGCCATCCTTCAGCACCACAAAAATATAACAATCTTCATTGTCTTTTTTCTGATTGCTTGCCCATTTGTTTTCATATTTTGGATTCTTATTGTGTGCTTCAATACAATGTAAATCCACAGGCATCTCACTTCTGCACTGACAACCTGAAGGCAAATGGGAAACAAATGGTTCCCAAAGGAAAGAATCAGTTGATGAAGCATCAGCCACAAACAATAACAGCCAGACTATAAAGGCTTTGCTTTTCATTTTTTCTCATTATTAATCAGAGGAGACCACACGTGTTCAATTTAAAACGGAACACATTCAACCCTTAAGCACTTACACCAACTTGGACTTTTCAATTTTTTTTGGCAATCATACTTTTTTGTTATCAGGTATTGCGTGTACAATGAAAACATTCAAAATGTTTACAAAATTGTCCAATCTTTATGTAACTATTAGATTTATGCCTAACAAAGCTTCAACAAAGTCCTTCAGTCCATGCATGAAATGAAACAATCACTGTGTTTTTTTCTTTCATAGATCATCTTAGCTATGTACTGTATAACAAATCTGCATTTTTTTATATTGGAAGTTTGAAGGACTGTAGAAAAGTGAAATCATTCAACTATTCATTTTCTAAACTGCTTTATCCAGTACAGGGTTACAGTGGAAGCCAGATACTAATCCGGTAAGCAACAGGCACAAGGCAGAATATGCCCTGGGCAGGCTGCCAGTCCATTGCAGGGCATGCACAGATACACACACACTAGCACAATGTCCAAATTTACAGAAGATGATTAACCTACCAGAATGTCTATGGACTGTGGGGAGAAATCAGATCACCTTTAAGTAAATCCATGTGAACACTGGGAGAACAAACTACACACAAATAACACCCCAGGAATTAAACCTGATGCTGCAAAGCAGAAGTGCTAATCACTGTGCCTGCTTTCAACCCCAAATACAGATACAAACCTTCTAAATAACAGCTTGATTGATCCCATTGTAAGTTCATAACTATTTGAATTTTATTTGAATTATGTTTATCATCAATAGTTAAAGACTTATGTATGAGACATCTGCATGTATCTAATACAATATATATATATATGATGCAAAGGAACAAGTAAAGGTTTATTCCATGCTGAATATAAAATATAGATTCTTCGGGTGTCAAGGCTCCACAGCCAAAACATTATGTTTCTTTTCTTCTCTTTTCAGCATGGAATAAACCTTTCCTTGTTCCTTTGCAGCCTATGCATGCTGACACAGCTACCTACTTGAACTAATATATAATGATAGTGGTCAGATGCCTTTGACTTCGTCTGGATGACATAACTCCTAAAATGACCAAATATTGCATATTTACTCAGACACCATCAATACTTTTGCAGAAATATTGTTTGTACAGAATTTTACAAGAGAAAGCAAAAAAAAAAACTGTTAATGGAAAAAATGTATTTAAAACCATCCATTATACAGTTTGTTAATTATATTTGACATACCTCTTATTTGAACAGGTTTACAAAGTCATATCTGTAAGATGAAGGCAAGACTGTGAACTCTATTTTAGAGCATGCCAAGGAGATTTCGAAAAACAAATTGTAATAGTGAGAATTGACTATGACTTTTTTTTTTCTTGAAAAGCAGGTCCTAATTTCCTTGGCAAGGTGAAACAGAGAAGTTAGAAAACATTTTAATAATATTAAGAAAAGCCCTGCAATTTTTTACCTAATTCTCCTTGTGAATATTGTTCAGTATATGACTGCTGAGAAATAAAATCTAAAAATAATTTAGGTTGCCTGCAGGCACATCTAAAATGTCTTTTCCCCCATTTTTATTTACCCTAAAAATACTTCAATGTATTATAATATTTTAATTTAAATATAGTGGCATTTGTGATTCAGA
Organism: Lepisosteus platostomus; assembly: GCF_059453375.1. Lineage (NCBI taxonomy): Eukaryota > Metazoa > Chordata > Actinopteri > Semionotiformes > Lepisosteidae > Lepisosteus > Lepisosteus platostomus. Next base: position 10,921,821 of record NC_142630.1, on the reverse strand, counting down.
TATATTTAGCTTTTACTAAAAGGGCATTGTTTGATTTTTGCAATCACTCAATAGTACTACTACACCTGTTACTATTATTAGGTTACCACTAATAATAACATATGAATCCCACTGTTAGCCCAAATATGTGCCTGATAAAAGACAAAAGTATAAGTACAAGTAAAACCTACAGTACAAGTGTGTAATTTATCAGATTTAGAATGTGTAATATAAGCTCAAGAAAGTACAATGATTTATTAGTAACAGTCAAATTTAATTTTCACATTATTGAGTTACTACTTTCCAAATGAATCAACTCTTCTAGATACGATGACAGAACACATTAGGTACTGTATGTTGTTGAGGAATAAGCAAAACTGCTGTTTTCTTTTTGTTCAGAACAATAAAAATCAGAACTACATTAACTCCTGAGACTAAAAACATGGTTTCAAACTCAGAAATGAGCTCCTTTGATGGGCAGACAAAAGGCAGAGCAAGACTGGAATTTACCTTGAATCAGTGTTGATAGATGACATGAACAATGGACTGCTGTAAATCAACTGTGTGAAATGAAAAGGAATAAAAACTTCCACTGATGGTGCATCATCAAATAAGACAAATGGCATCGTAAAACAGGACAAATAGACTTGTTCAAAGGACTGTGTGGCACAGTGGATAAATATTTTTTGCTGAACACTGGACTTTTTTCTTCTTTGTTAGGATTGTGAGGCATGACATAGAGTCATAGACAAAAAAAACTAGTGTGACAGAAATAATAGAGTTAAAAAGCACAAGTAATATAATTCAATACAAATTGTAAAATTATGATTAAGATGAGAGATTCATCAGTTCAGATTTAAGATCCAATGGAAAAAAACAAATACTGTACATCTTGTTTTCACTATATGCTACGTTTTAAGCACCAGTTTTGTCATGAAAACTATTTTATTGAACTTACGAAGGTAGTACCACATGGCAAAAGAATTCAGGGAGAATTACATATTCTATATATATAGGTTAATTTTGAACACTACCAAATACTTTGGAAAACAGGAAAAACATTGATTTTACTTTGACTTGATATGAATTTTGACACTATTCTTTTAGGATTGTGACCACAGTAAATATATTTAATACAAATTAATAAACAGAAGAATTTTACTTATTACACCTAATGAAGGGAATATCTGGATTTTTATTTTATATGTATCATTACACAGAGGATCTCCATGCTTCCTCTCCAAGATGTGGTTTTGTCACTTTGTCTTATGTCTACAAAATAAAAATTTAGGTAAAGAATATATTCAAACATTTGCTAACATAAAACATATACAGTATATAAAAAAATATAAAACTATCCAGGTAGAAGGTGTATTTTGTACATATGATAATCTCAATTGATTCTGACAAGCCTACATTACAATCCATCACTGCATATTAGAAATTTCAAATTTAGGAATTAAGAAGTAATAAGAAGACAATGAATGTTTCCAGGTGATGGATGATATCAATGAGCAAACAGAAAACGTCTGTATTATACAGAAGCTCAGTTTCAATTTGTGATTTTCATCTCAAGCATTTCCTTAATAGACATATTGGTATTCTAAAAAAATCAACATCGAAAAGTCACCCTAAGGCAGGGTTAGGGTATGATACAAATGGTCCCAAACTTCACAATTAGCATATCATTTTTCACATATTATTTCCTTGTGTTTTGTATTGACACTGTTAAAGTCCAGTGACATCCAGCATTTGTTTTGGGGGGAGCACTACATTCTAATTATAGTGTTTATATTGAATAAATATGTGAAACATACAAGTGTGATAACAGATATTGCAATAATTTATGTAATTTGAGTTACAAAAATAGGACCCATAGAGACCCTGGTCTCATTTTCAAGAATGCCCTACAGCAGTTAAACATTAACATAAAACTTTGATGCATTAACTACTTTCTTTGTAAGTTCTGCAGAATTGCCCTTTCTCCAATTCATTTTTTTTTCTTGGAAGATAAAGAAATAGATAACCAAAATTAAACATACTTAATTTACAGTATATACAGATGGCAATCTATTGTTTATTTCCCGTGTGCTACAATACAGTTCAATAAACATTGTGTCATAGAATTTGTTTGTAGTCCTATTACAGAACATGCACACATTCTGTGACAACATAAATATAATACTGAAAAAGTCTGATATAGAGTATTCACCCATTATCATAACACCAATAATCACTGACACAACCTGATGCTTATTTAGAGCTCAAAACAGGACTATAGCCTGATGTGAGTACTAGTCAATCACAGGACATGCACACACACAGGAGAGCACAGGGACAATTTGGAGCCACCAATTAAACTAACCAGCATGTCTTTAGAAGGTGGGAGAAAACAAAAACACCAGCAGCAAATCCATAGAAACATGCAAAGAAGGTACCTCAGTCCAGAATCAAACCCAGGATTGTGTGCAAGGCAGCAGTGCAATTGACACAGCACAGTTCCACCCACTAAAACAAATTTTATTGCAATGTTTCTTCTATTATTTATTTTGATTGAACTCATAGTGTTTTTCAGATTGCTAAGGGAAATAATTTTTATTTGATGTTTGTTATTCAGCAAAATACAGAATGAAGGATAGTTTCATACATTGTTTTCTCTGTGCTTGTGTACAGTAGGTTTTCTGACAAAGTCCAAAGACATACAGTGCATGGTAGGTTAATTTGCTTCTGTGAAAATTGGCCCTTGTGTGAGTGTCTACTGTATGTTTCTGTCTGTATGTGCCATGCGATGGACTGGTGTCCCATCCAGGGTGTATCCGTCTCTCCCACAGCAATGCATTGGATAAAGCAGTTGGAATATGAATGGATACTCAAATTCAGAAATCTGTCTTAAATTCATCTGTGTAAAAACGTATGGCCTCGATTTCTCCAGGACTTTTTTTTGGATATGGTCATGTGTCATATCAAACCTCATAGGACCTTGAACCTTTTATTCTGGATTTGTTAAGTAAGCAACACACGTATTTGAGCAAAATTCTTATGTTCACACAAACATAATGGCTGTCGTAATATAAAATTATAATAAAAATATGAAAAAGTTAAAAGGATAAATATAACAAACTGAAAAAGGATAATTGAAGGTAGAGCAGCTCTTGTTTTGTTAATTGTCACCTTCAACAATGTATTTTGTTATAATAAAGAAGCTGTTTGGTTATTCAAAAATGAATGTATTTCACTTACAGGAGACAGGAACACAAAAGAAAAACTGTTGTTGATTGAGACCCTTGAATGCCTTACAGAAAGGAATGCAAAGAAAAACACCTGCATTATCATTCTTATTTGCAAACAAATATTTGAGGCTTGATGTGAAGCTTCATGCTATTGTAGAGAATTTCTAAATCAATTATTTAAACAATTATGTCCTCAGTAAAACACAAAATGCACAACATTATTGATTTTCATTGCATAATTCCCCACAAGCAATTTGATTTTCAATAGCTTTCAATACAGTAGAACATCATTGCAAAATTCCTAGTATTACACAGTACTTTAGGATATATATAGTACTTGGTAGGACTTATAACATTGCATTGACATTTAATTTTGTTATAACCTTTCATTTGGGTTTTATATTGTGTGAATTGTTACATTGAAGACAGTAATGTCAAACAAGAGTAGCATTTATACTGTAGGTTTACAAATTATCAAGTCTTAGCATCTTAATGTGACAGAGCAGGCCCAGTCTACAGTAACCACTATATCATAAAAACCAAAAAAATACACCACCAATGCAACCAAAACTAAGATCTAACTTTCCTTTTGAGTGAACATAAAGTAATATAAGACAAGATAAAACAGAAATTATCCATTCTTTTAGAGTATTTACAAGCAAAATAACAAACAAAAACAATACCTACTTTTTGCTTCTAAGACCCCCCAAAGAACCAGAGCAAACCAACAATAGTAGGCTTTATTGTGCCTGAAGGTAAAGGTTTTCAGAGCTGGAAGAGACCAATTGTTACTGGGTGATGTTGATTAAGTACACAATCCAAGTTAATCCTTGATACATTTTTAAAATATTATCAGGATTTTTAAAATGTTATATAAAGTGTAAAATATTACAATGGATTATAATACAGCCTTTGTATAAACAAGTACTCATTGTGAGAGCTACAGTACATCTACCTGAATGGATTATTCCTATGGGAGGAGCTAGATATACAGTACTTAAGTGAGTGTTGATTGGAGTGGAGAGGTGGATAGCAATATGGAAGGTTGTGCTGGAAGTTGGCTTATACTGTACAGCAAGTTACAACATAGAAACTTGTTATACCTCATTCATGTTAGTGTTTGTATTTTTATTGTTATTTTGTCTGGTTTCCTAGATACAGTATACAATAGATATTCCATCACTGTTTTTGGAAGGGGACCACTAAACACTTCTGCAGTGCAGTGCTGCTACTTTCAACAGATTGATTTGTTTTTCTCAGTGCCTTTTGGTCTGCGATACCCTTAACGAAAAAAGACGGAGTGGCAAATACTGTAGGTTATCACTTCTGGATTATAGTCAAGGTTTTAAAAGGGACAGGAACTAAAGTGGTTTTAAACACTGGATTTTGTTTTTTAAAAAAAGCTGCTACTGTATGCATGTTACACAAGATATTGTGAAGACAATTTTAAATGCTTTCATTGGTAGGAAACAGGAACACAAAAGAAAAAAACTGTGGTCGATTGGGACCCTACTCAGCAGAAAGGAGTGCATGGAAAAAGATCTGCATTATGATTCTTTTTTGCAAACAAGCTTCATGATTGCCTTTGTAGAGAATTTCTAGCTAAACAGGCTCACTAGTACAAATTTAAATTGCCAATAATAATGATTTTTTTCTATAATTACAGAAAGACAAGAAATGAATTTTTAATAAACCTTAGGGTAACATTTTTAAAATAAAAGAATACAAAAGGCTTCTGCACACTCCAATTTGTTATTTTCTGTATCTTTGATCTTTTTTTCTTCTTTTTATTACATCTAAAAAACATGCTGAAAGTATAGCTTTCCATTCACTCAAAAACTTTTTGAAATGTTTAATTGCTGGAGTTTCCATTTTAATTCATGCATGCTTCTCTTGGGAAAGAGCAACAAAATGCATTGAGGTGAATCTTCTATGTTTGGGGAATTCCTGTTTGTTAGAAGCCTTCAAGATTTATTTTAGACAGATGTAGCTTTGACAGGCTATCATTACCAACAAATCCTCTGGTGCCACATTGCTCCCACTGGACTAAGACAGATTGCTGAATATGTATTGAAATTACATGATGTAATTAGGGTTTGCTTTTTATGGATGAAACTGAAAGGGTAAAGAGCAGAAAAAAATTAAGGGGTGGTAAGAAATTCATAATTCAACAATGTTACTATTGCTGTATTGCTGTCATGCCTGCGACCGCAAGGAACAAACAAAGCAAAAATAAACAGGGTAACTATAAATCACAACAACCAAGTTTCTTTAATATAAAGCAAGCTATTCAAATACCATCCACCCATCAATTATCTATAGCTGCTTCACCTTATAGACGGTTGTAGTTAACTGGAGTCTAACATACAAGCTGGAACTACAACCTGAATGGGATGCTAGTCCATTAAAGTGCATTTCTACACAGGGACAATTTCTATACATCAATAAACCTAGCAAGCACTTCTTTGGAAGTAGGGAGGAAAATGGGGCACCTGGAGAAAAGCCATACATACACAGGGAGAATGTGAATACTGTATTCCCTTTTCAAATACCATTTTTATGTACGGTAAGTGCCATTGTAGGGCTACTGAGTCAATTTCTGTGTTAATGTAAGGCATCAATTTTGAAAAGTCTGAATTTAGATGGACCACTCAAAATGTAGCATAATGATAAGTTTAGTTAACAACAAATAACATATGATTATTCTATGCATAATGCACCACAAACAGTTTTTGGCAAACAAAATTCTTAGTAGTGTATTATACATGCAGATTTACTGTATGTTTGGTAGCACTTATAAAATTGAACGTCTGTTGCGGAATTAATTTCAGGTTGTATACTAAAAGTAGGAATACTGTATATCCATGATTTTTTACAGTAATTGCTACCTAAAGGAATGTAACATTGTGTTTTCAAGACATCTAAATATAAAATTAAAAATAGGACTCAATCTATAGATGAAACTGTACATAACAAGGGGAGCTGCAAAGTGACAAGAAAGCTGCAGAATGTTTTTCTTGTCAGTGCTCTTCATCAGCTGTCAGACAATATCTTATTGATTCCTCTTCCGTGAAACTGACAGTATGACCCACTGCCTCTGAGACAAACGCCAAAATATATAACTGGAAGTTACATGTGAAGTATGAAAATCCAGACTTCACACTTGGACAATCAAAAAAGAAAGGGCAAAATGTTTTTAAAACATTAAGCGTTTTTTTTCCTAATGTACAGGTAATAACTGATGACTCCACGCTTTAGGCTATTACACAATGTCCACAAACGAACAGCACTTTTGTTATATAATGACTTAGTTATAATTATATTTGATTTTTTTTATAACTAATATACTATGAATTGTGCCTAAGATAAACCTTTATATTAACTGCAATGACATGAACGGAAACTGAATCTCTTTATTTACTTGGATTGTTTCATCTTTTCTTGAACTCAGAACCTTTGACAGAAAAATATATATTTTTCTTTGACCAACAAAGCTGCATCTGTGAGGTCCACATATGACCCACAAAATATTCATTCTAGTCTTAAAGTCATCCTATCATGACTTGGCTGCAACAGAAGAGAAAGAACAGAAAAAAAAAACATCTTTCCATAACTTTAAATTGAATTTCAAACTTTCTCTCAGCAGGATTACAGTTTCAAGAATATACTTCCATGAAAAGAATCCATTAACGTCAGGGCAGGGGAATCTGAACATATTACCAAAATGTCTGGAGAATATTCTAAAAGGCTTAGAAGCCCTAGAGCAAAATACCTTAGGAATAATGAAAGTAACAATACAGAATACCCCTGAAAATGCACTGGCAACGCCATTTCACCTAAAGGCACTTTAGCACTTTTTTTCCCACAAATGGGCACATTTTCTACAGTACAGGTCAGAATTTACTTTATTGTTCTCATAAAAGAAACAATTAACACAAAGCAGATCAATTCACTTCACGGTTTATTATAATGAGCCATTCTTATATACTCAATTAAAAAAAAAACACAATAGATCTAGAAAATAATGCTTAAAGATGTGTGATGTGTGAACATAATCACCTACTGTAAGTCTTTTTCAGTTTCTTTAAGCTCTGTGTTTCCAACAGTAGCAGGCAAGTAAATATTGAGGGAATAGAGTGGAAAGCCTCAAGTGTTGAGAGCTGCTGGCATAAACAAAGTATACAAACCACAAATTCTAAACCATGGACATGACCATGGATGATTCTTCTTTCATCTCATTGAACATATTTTGTCCATCGACAAATGTCTCCATTATTTCTGTATTATGAATGTACTTGAGAGGTTATGATTTGTGAGAAATAGTATGAATGAGCAGGTCCAGTTCCAGATGTATTGTATCTGACCAATGATGTGTACAATAGGAAACCTGAGGCACTGAGTATGCATGATTTTTCTGGAAAGAAAATTATGATAAACTCCAGTCCATGAGAACTGAGGAATAAATGACGGGTCCTATGGTATTCCTTCTACTGAAATATTAAATACTTACAGTAACTAAGCTAGTTACAGTTTTAGGCTCACATGTTACAATGTTGTTTTTTAAATAATAAGTTGCTAACTTTAAAGTAACTACTTGTGCTCCCAAACAACTAACAGTACAATGACTCTTTGTAGTAGAACATACCCATTTTTGGCAGAACAGCGCTTTAATTGATTTCACTATATGCATCTCTTTGCAAGTATCCCTCAGAGCATTCAGAAAAACAAAGACGACTTGAGATATTTGACAAAATTTGTACCCTTTGTGCCTGCATACAGTATAACACACCAAAAGTTCTGAAAAAGAAGTCGTGTACATTATTTGACAGGTTGATTAATTAACATATTTTTCACTGTTGCCTTCTACATAACTGTAACAGTTCCATTCCATAGAAGAACATTTCTATTTTATTTAAGCATTTTCTATTCAATAAAAGTCAAAGAACTCATAATTGTTGGCTGTTATGAGGCAATATCAATCATAATTTTATTGTTAGGTACAGTAGCATATCATCCTTCCTTCCTACAATTTTATCCAAGGTGGGAATAACTGGAAGAAAAGAGCAATTTCCTCACAATAAATTGAAAATTCTGTCAACCAGTTTCAAGTGATCTGCCATCAATCAAAGGTAAATTCTCCTGAGCTGAGGAAAATTCAGGGACACTCTATTACTGGGACATTTTGCACAGTGACTAATGACATATGACAAAAGCATTCAAGAGCTACACAGAGCATTGCCAGTTCAAATGTGTTGCCTGAATCATAAAATAAAACATTCCCATTTTGACCTACTTTTGTGAGTAGGTGGTGTTGGACTGAAGGTGCTTTCAAAACTACAGATGCATACTCTAAAAACTGAAATAAATAACATTTAAGAATTATAGTCAGCTGTCACCCTCTTCAAGCAACTGTCCTTTGCATCACAGGATACTTTTACTGGTACATTAAAAAAGTCTAATCAGGAATACCATAAATGAACTGTAAATACTTATTTTTTATAAGAAATGAAGCAGAGCATCTGGATCTGTGTTATTGAAGTTTTAATTTAACGTAGAGCTAAATTTAAATGAAGTGGACACTAAGGGATAGTACATCTACCCTCTACCCAACTTCAAAGATGTAATGCAGAGAAAGATAATGAAAATGTAAATTTGTGATTTTTTCTTAATTCAGATATTTACAGTATATTTACAGTATGTTACAGATTTGGCCATCGACTAATAGATCCATTATTATTATATTAATTTAATATAATTATATAAATATTATTATGAACATCAGACATAATTTAGGACTAAAACTTATAAATGCTCCAATAATAGAACAGACATGGAGTAAATAGGCCTATATCTGATGCATATTTGTCTTTTTACTCATTAAAATATTTGATCATCCATGGCATATTTGAACTTTTGAACAAACATTACGTTCAGTAATACATTTTCAGAACTTGTAATTTAGAAATGTTAATATTGTCAACAAACAGCAAACGTCCCCACTGATTTCAAGAGGTTATTACATTTAGTGGTAAATCCACTCTCCTTCAATTAGAGTTTAAATCTGGCATCTCTTTATTTTGTCTTAAACATTTTAGGGACTGAAATCAGGAAGCTTTTCTTTACACAAAGTGCTGTGGGGGTTGTTGAAGTGGTTTCCTTAGGATCCTTCAATAAATATCTAGATCTACTGTATGAATGTACAGTATAAGCAACTTACACACAAGTAAAACAAAATGGTCATTCAAATTAACCTAGTAGCAAAAGATAGACAGGTTTGGGCAAATGCTCTCCTCTCAATTATAACTTTTCATTTGTTCTTCTGAGATCAGTCATGTGAGGCTGCATGGTGTTAATGTTTTCCTTCCACATTATTTCTAAATTAATTTATTAAACAACCCAGGGCTCTAGTGCTACAAGGTAGTAATGCTAAACACCACACAACCATGTCCCTTTTAGTTGTATATAAAGTAAATATGGATATTTTTTAATATAAAATATAGATATACCAGTATGTAGGCAGTATTTAGCGCTGTTAAACAGATGCTTGCCTTAGCCAAGACAGTTTTGGATTAGATTAGTATGTCATTCCCACATCAAATACAGCACCGCTGGGAATAAAGGGTCGGAACTTATTCAGTTGCTTTCACATTTAACCAAGCAGTTCCTTCACATGGCCTCAGAAGGACTAAGGAAAATCCCAGATTTACTGAGATTCCTTTTTGCATCACTGATGTCCCAGTCATCGGAGGAAAAGATATGAAGACATCTTACAATAAGCAACTGACCTTTGTTTTGAAATTCCCAGACTACTTATTCGTATATACAATGAGAAGTGACACTTGCCTGCAGCAGTCTCCAGGCTTTTTCCAGTCTATATCTCTCTAAAAAATTACATTTGACTAGAAAGGAGAGGTCATAAAAAGTGTCCTTGAAAGTGAATTGGACTTTAATTTCAATCCAAACTGCCATGAAGCACATTTTAATTCAATTCCAAGTTGGATGTCGTGTTTGTAAATTAATATTTATTTGACAGAGTAACACATTTTCCTCCCTACTTTGATATCGATCATATTAAACATTCCATGATTTGGACAGACATTTTAATATCTTTAGAAAGGATGTTGAACATGTGGTAGTTGTCACAAAGTTTGACATAGTATGAGTTCACTATGAAAAGAGTAATAGTTTGAAGTTGAACATGAAAAGCTCATATTTTCATCGTACTACCCATTTCCCCAGATTAGGATAAAGCTGCTTTTAAATTAAAATATACACTATGATTTCCCTTCTCTTATTATATGAAGAACTACATATTACCAGGCAGTCACACACAAAGATAATATATTACACACTAGCACCATTCTGCAAAATCTTTGATATCTATAGCCTTCAAATTTCTTCCCTGTTCCTTTCAATCCTTTCTTCATTACATTTCATTATATTCCTGAGTTTCACTGACTGTGTGTTTAATTGGCCTTTTCTCCATTGTTGATTACATCTGTAAATTAGTTGTACGTACTTATATATTTAATTTTTTGTTGAAGGAAGCTTGTTATATGGAATCTTAGGTAATAAATAAAATAGCAGGGCTAGACAGATAATTGCCATTCACATTTTGCTAAGTTTACTAACAATGCATCATCTTGAAAGCTACCTAATAAATTTGTTCAGCATTTCTCTGGAAGAACTTTGCATAATTACTAAGGAAATAAACAGAAAGTGCACTTTAAAATATTAGACTTTTAAAGTGTAGAATTAATCTCTTGTTCACGCACTGACTCTTCAATATATGTCAACCTTAGTGAAATACTCCCATTTTGCTTGTCATGAATTCATCATTAAAATTATGCTATGATAACCTCCAGTTATGGTTCAAGTGTCAGTCCAGTAACTCATTTGCCTGTGATAATCAATTTTCACCAAGGCAAATGTTGAGCAAGTGTCGAATTAAGATAATTATCTTATCCATCTTAAATGCTATTTCATAAAATAATAATATAAATAAAAAGTCCTTATGCTATGTTCATTATAATCTATTTTTTTTCTTAAATCTGCTCACTTCCTTTCACACTTGAAATTTGCACATACTGTACATTACTTTATGACTCTGTGCTGATTACTCTTGGCATGTTTAGAATTTACATGCTTGGGGGTTATAAATTGTTAAATGATTTGTTTTATCTGTTTTAGGTGTAGTGTATTTCTGTCAAAATGAAATCAACAAACCAGAAACATTTTAGGCAGAGGTCACTGTGTGAAGGCTAGAATTATTTAAGTGTTTATGAAGTACTTCAAACATTGCATTGTGTTAGCCTGTAGTACATCTAAGTATGAGGCTTTTAACATACTGTAGATACTTGCACTGTTAACTATCTGCATATACAGTATATATAACTTAATGATGCTGACCTTTTAAATCTGTTATGGTATTTTAAAGTTTATTCAAGATACACCATACAGTATCTTTTCACATTGACTATACATACAGCCCTACCTCTTGCACTTTCATATCATTAACTTAAAATGTGCATTCATTTTTTTCAAGTCAAAACCTGAAGAATATACCAAAAAATAAGCCATTTAACACCTTTGTTTTAATGATCTGAAGAATGACAGGTATGGCAAAAGACTGGAGAACTACTGAGCAACGTGTACAGAGCATCAGCTGCCACTGTATAACTGTCACAAGACAGTACAAGCCTAGTAAGATATTGTAGGCAAAATGTTTAGACACTTATAGACAGAACCGAATAATACCTTTAATCTGTATTCAAGAGTGTGTGGTTTTACTATCAACAACACTTTCCATCAGCTTTAAGCTAAACACATTAATGGATACCACTCTTGAGCTTGATCTTCTTAGATATTAGAAGCTGAGCGATCGGTAGACAATGGGACTAGAGATATCTAAGGAAAAGCAGGTTCTTACTTTAAGTGATGTTGGTGCTTCTCCATAATTTCTAACTTAATGTCCCAGAATGGTGGCTTTTCGGGATATACTGTAGGATGTGTTGATCATCATATGAGATCAGATTTTTAATAAATATCCCTGTGGGGTTATCAATAATCTCATGACACTAAGAGAAGGTATGTGAGCTGATATCTTTGTTAAATTCTGGTTAAATAGACCTGCTGTATAGTAGGACTGCTGGTGAAGAATGACTTCTGCATCACCAAGGCAGGTTCTGCACTTCAGTAGTGGATAAAAAGGCTTTATCCTCTACGTGAAACATATACTATTTTCTTATTCTTATTATGTCTGCCTAACAATTCTTCCACACAGCCACTCATATAGCAATATTGATAGAATGCTTTTAAAGTACCTGAAGTACTAGATGATACCTAGACCTTCTTGATCATACACCATCAATTTCAATGTAAAATGTACTGTAAAACCTTTGGAATAAACTGTAAAGAGAAGCTAAAAATGTTACAGTATACTGTATACTGCCATTAAGTCTTTGTGAAATACAGTTCATCTTGATCAAGGAGCCAATACACTATGAAATCACTGATCAAGTCTTAATATCCATCCATTTTCTAACAGCTTCTTTCAATTCAGGGTCACGGGGGAATCAAAATCTATCCCAGCAAGCAATGGGTACAAGGCAACCCTGGATGGGGCACCACTCCAGTGCTGGAAGTGTTAATGTATGGCCCACATTGTTCACAGTAAAAATGCTGTATATTTTTACTAATTATTCATCTTTCAGTTCTGGAAAATCTTGTTAAAGATTGTTCTACTCTATTTTCTTCGTTTAAAAACTATTAAATTAAGGAGGTCTGTTTATACTATTACCATCTCTTCTGTAAATATTAGTATTAACAATTTCTGAAGTAGCAAAAGTCCTAATACATATTTTATTTTTCACTTCACCTAAAAAAACATACCAGATTAGATTAAGAAATTATTCTGTTGTAAGTACTAAAATTTTAATTGAAGTTTTGAAAATCTTCTATGATGAGTCATCAATTATATAACATTTCCTAGAAATAAATCACCAGTTTTCTTTTGGCTTTTATGTGATAGTACTGGTAGCTTGCAATAAAAAGGCTAGCATTGTTGTTGTCTAAATAAATAAAGACAGTGCTTTATAAAACTCACAGTTTTCATAATCTTTACTTTTGGAACATTCCTTTGAATTGAATTTATTCTCCTGTTGTGTCAGTCCATTATAAATTCAACCATTCAAGTTCTTTGCAGGAGCTTTCTTCAAGTAAAGAAAAGTAAAGAAAAACCTCAAGCCAGAACAAGGATTTATTACTTCTAACATCATTTGCATAATTGTATGCATCTCATGTGGAGTGGGTACACAGTGGCTGCATGGATGATCAGGTCTTATCTCAGAACTGCACCATATAGATAAGAAAGCAGTTGGAAAAATGCAGATAAAAGTAATCTCAGCTCCTGCTGTATGTGTCAAATTATTTAGGACCTAATAGTCTTTAAGCTATTACAACAGTAGCTTACCAATATGTTGCAATCATATTGTGGGTTACATGATAAAGATTTTGCCAGCTTATAAATTGGTAGAGACAGCTAATAGACATTTTAGCACAGGCCATTTCATTGTAGCTTTTTTAATATTCTGTGTGAATATAATAGAAATGTATTTACGTACAAATGCAAAAGGATAACAGGTGGTTCAGCATGGGGTTCACCTGAATCTGTAATTAAGACTTCTATGTCAGGTAATGTAAGACTCCAAACAAAATCTCCTTAACCATCAGTTAAATTACTAATAACACCCAGTTTGAAAAAAAAGGAAACTAGGTACTGTATACTGGGTCAGCTAGATTACTTTCCTCTGTGCATAATTTAATTCTACAGAGTAGATGCGAATCAAACATTAAAGGACTAAAAGTAAAGCCTTTAGGACATTAACTATTTTACTAACTTGAAAACTATTTTAAGTTAGTAAAACAGATGAGACAATAAAGATAGAATATATTTGTTTATTGTTCAGTTAGAGTTCATTTTGTGTTTCACTGATAATTTTGGAATGCTTAGAGGATCATAAAAACAAAGGCTACAAGCTGCAAATGAGAAAAGGCCATTTGATCCATCTTATCATTTTGGTAGTTCAGTAGTTAAGTAAATCTAAACCTTTATTTATGGATCCAGAATGAAGGCTGCGACTACACCAGCACACTCAGCACCAAATGACTGACACTGCCAGCATGTCACTTGTTTTTCACATTTTAAGTGGTCTGTCTTTATCTTTTGGACACACTCCAAGATCCTAGATCTAACACAGTGGTACCCTCTTGGACAACACTGAACAGTTATCTTCTTTCTGGGTTGCTATTTTTTTTTTTACTCGGTTCTATGACAAAACTGGAGTTTCCATGCCCTTTCCGATATCCGTGACATCATATAAAGTTGCAATAATCCATGTTGCAATAATCCATTGATCTGAATTATTTTGTGCTAATTAACTCACCTGTTTGACATTCACAAAAATAAGAACAAGCTCAATAAAAAAAACTCTAGGACATTAATTCGGTTTTATCCTTAATGCCAGCCTGCTCTTCACACAATGAGACACTGGAGCATTGAACTTAATCTTTAACTGCCATTCCTCTAACCCCCCCATAACTAACTCTTCCAGCTTGTCCTGTCTGGCCAGGCACACTGTTCTAGAACAATAACTAGCACCCCTAACACAGTTATCACTTTGATTATCTCTTTACACTCTCTGCCCATCTACAGTACATGCTGATGTTAAAACACAGGGAGTATCCAGAACTCAACCTGTGTCACCTAGACTCCGATCTACACTTATATAATGTTTGTTAATTAGCCCTATACAATTTCTTGCATTAGGAATTCGTCTTTTCACATACCCCAGCTTTTCTCCATGGAGACACAGACAGGGAGAGAAGCTTGGGGTCAGAGCGGAGGGTCTGCCATTGTACGGCACCCCTGGAGCAGTTAGGGTTAAGGGCCTTGCTCAGGGGCCCAACGGAGTAGGATTCTTCTGCCAGCCACGGGATTTGAACCGGCAACCTTCCAGTCACAGGCACAGATCCTTAGCCACAGAGCCACCGCTCCGCCCCTAGATCATCCCTCTGTGCACTTTTGATGCTCAGCTTCTTCAGGACTTAAGACCTCCTGCCACTCCTTATTCAGCTTGCCCACCCACACTATGCAGAACACATATTCCTCATTAACCCCGGCAGACAATCTACCAAATGGTCACCTGCTCAGCACCTACAGTATGACACTCCTTAGTATAGACCTAAGTTTTATTTTCTTGAGTGTCCTTAATTTACTGAGACTCAGAGGTCAATAAGCCATTTCAATTCATTACAAATGAGAACATGCTCTCATTTACCATCTCCTTAAGCATGAAGGCTAGACACAGCCCTCAGACCCTTTTCCTCCCAGTTGGTCTCAACAGCTCCTTCCCCTCATGTAGAATTTCACTCCATCTGAGTATTAAGTACTCATTCAGAGCAGCTGTGTCTCATTTTGCATTTAATAATATTGGTGTTTGTGCCAGAGTAGTCCATACTTCCTGGTGATGACAGGCGTGTACTGAAGAAGGGAGAGTATGATCCTGCTTGTGGCCAGTTAGGAACATTGTGAAGATATCCTTGGGTTTTAAGCCAATCCCCAGACTTCGTTAAAATAGGCATATCACAGAGTACAATTGGACTGGTATACTGGACTGCAAACATCTGAAATATGTTAAAATACTGTAATTGCAAATATCTGTTGTTTTTTTTCTCTTTGAGTACTTGAGCCCTCCCTTGTTTTCTGTGCTGATGTGTCCTGCATTCCTAGGTGGTGAGTGAGGGGGTACATCACTAACTCACAGACTGTTGTGTACATGGCTTGATTTGTCTTTGGTTAGCAACAGTTCAGTGACTGGAGAGATATAAAGCCTATTGTATGCACGAGTTTCCTCTAATAAATAGCATTAAATCAAAAGTTTACCTTATTACTTGGAAGGCCAGCACTTACTGTTCCACAATATATTTTCACTCCATTGAAATACACCATGAAGGACATATATACTAAAAAAGGGAGAAAAAAAAACATTTTATCCATTAAAGATAAAATGCTCAAAGCTGTTACCAAGGTAATGTAAATGCCAGAAATGGCTAGGTATCAATTTTGTAGTTCTTTACTGGACAAAACCACTGCTTCTTGAATTATATAATTTTTGTACATAAAGTGGACTTATAAATATCATACTGTACCTTTTGCATTCATAATTCATTGTTTTCTTAGTTATTGGTAAATGTATTACATATCTCTTGAGGGGATCAGTATACTGTATTTGCTTTATGTGGGCTGTTTTCACAAAACTAAAGTTAAGAAAAACATGATATTGGAAATTATATAACACGTAAAACTCTTTGAGCTCTAATACTTATTTTAGATTTTTAAGAGTTTCAAGCCCTGTGTGTGAACTCATTTTATATCCATCATCTTAATATCTTTCAGTCACCACCTTGACTGAGGGCCCCCTGGGTTAAGAGCTGGATTCTGAGGGCATTTCACAAATATGTGCTACACTGAAAAAATAGCATAGCTGTTTTTCTTTTTTTATTACAAAGTCTCCAAAATACTTTGTGAACAACATAATCAACAACAGCTTATTGAGTGCATTGCATGCCATCAGATTTTTTTTTCTCATATTTTAAAAAATCATTTTAAGAACAGCAAGTATTATTTGGTTTTGGGAACGTAAAACTAAAAATAAAAGACTATTATATTTAATGTGTTTTAAGAATCAGATACAGTATACTGTAACTAACCATTGCCACAAGAAGGTATTGACCTCCAAAATGCAGCAACTATTGTAGTGCAGTACATTATATACCATATCATAGTGACCACTGCTGATAATGTACTGACTTTCACCAGGCTTGATATTCAATCATTTCATTACCTACAGTATGCCTAATCAATTCTCTCAAAAATGAGGTGTCTAGGTAATGCACAACTCAAGTCCCCCTTGTATGTATCTTGGCCAGTCATGGACAATCAAATCCTATAAATGACTGCAAAAAAATGTAGTTGATATTCAAAATCAGTACTTTTCAAAATACTGTATTTGCACAAATAGATATTTCTTTTGATGGTCAGTATATAACTGGTTTTGTATATACTGTAAATGCTTACAGTGTGTTGGACACATCAAGGAAGAAATAAAACGACAATCATTATTAATTTTATTAAAACTTTTTCTTAAATTCAAGGCGCCACTATTATAATGTTAACCAATAAAGCTCATTCAAGTGGAGATGAATCGGAGATCCAGGGTACCTTGCCTTTAAATTGTAGTACGTTTGCTTTGTTGATATATCTCCATCATTACATAACAGTTTTAATACATGATACAAAATCCCACACACATCGTCATACTCCATCCAGCTTCACAACGAACTGTACCTGCAGAGACCTTGGATAATTGCTTGACCTCTATAAACCTTAATAAGAAACACTCAAGTAGCTGAGAACAAAAGGACAATCACCCAATAATCACGCAAAGCCAGTTCAGCTATAGTAACTGGCAGTCTGTATGATTGCATTGTGTTTTATTTATTCAAGTAAGGGCTGACTTCTTGCTATTAACAGAGCTTTGAACTTAAGGATTCTCTGAAATGATAGCTGGGTCAGAAAAGGTTTAGAATTCTTCAAAGGGCGAATTGCAAACTGGCAATTGCAAGGGAACATTAATTCTTTATGTCAAAGTTTCTTTTTCCATCTCTCTCTTATGCACTCAGTCTGCAGTGACACCAGTCAGTGGACAATTAGTCCACAATTAGGTTGCACTGGAAGTTTTACATTTTTACACTTGTATGGTATTATGTGGGTAAAAACCTCAGTTATCAAGATCTTACAGTGGTTAAGAACAAAGGAAAACTGTTTTAAGATCTTCAAATCAAAGAAAAATAAAGTAACAATCAAATTCTAGCAATTATGTTCTCTGCTACAGGCTGGTGCTGTAATGTTAATTCTGGATCAGTAGATACTGTGTCTACTCTCAAGATAGCTTGTGATCTGTCAGGCATATAACTAGCACCCCAAGCTAGTGGTACTACAAAAACAAGAATCACAGAAATACAAGTCTTTTAATTATTCTTTGCAGGGATAACAAAAGCACAGCTAATTTGTGAAGTTGGAACTAAGAAATATAGCATGCACTGGTGCTGTGTAATTAAAGCTTTTGAGAGCAGAATTATAAGTTTATAAACTTCAAGGAACAAATGTCAAAACTTGCTTTTTCTTTATACTGTATGTCTGAAATGAAATAGAGAATGTGGTACCACCTCCAGGTTTTTAATAATAATAATAATAATAATAATAATAATAATAATAATAATAATAAACTTTATTTTATATAGCGCCTTTAAAGGTGGCTTCTCAAAGTGCTTTACAGGATGACAATAACAATAAATAAGAAGACTACAACAATAATTAAGAAGATTTCACAAGATAGGACACAATTATAATTACAACAATACAACAATAACAATAGAGGAGACCGTGGAAGGTGGTATTAAGAAAAGCAGAGGGGTGAAGAATGGAACCAGTTAAGTAAAGGCTTTTCTGAAGAAGAAAGTTTTGAGTCTAGATTTGAAGGAGTTTAGAGAAGGTGACTCTCTAATATTCTTAATAATATTCATTCTTTACATTTCTAACAGTGCTTTTCATCCCAAAAGATTCTAGGGTTTTAGATTCAGTATACTGTAGATGGGGCCCACTTCATCCAGTTCTGGCATTCAGCACCAGTCTGTGGGATGTGTGGCAGGCATTATGTACTGGAAGCCTCACGGATAACAGAGAGGAACATAACACGAGAGGAAGTCAGAAATTACTTCTCCAAATTAAGGGGGAGCGGAATATTCTCTGAGTATTACTGGCCCTATGAATCCCACAGAATTACTTACAGGAGCACTCTGGTAGTCTCCCATCCCATTATTGATCAGGTTCGACGTTCTTTGGCAAGGTGATAATAGCAATGTTCATCTTTTTTTAATTTTGTTTACTAAAATTGCACCTGCAGTAGGTGTATTACCATTAATGAGCTCATTTTCATGGAGATTGCTTTGCTTTAAATATCTAGTATTGAAACAGATTTTACAACTAGTTAGTCATAAACTAGAATGGTTGCAATTGCCAAAATTGCAGAATTATCAGAATTCATTTGGAAACTGAATTGAAAAGAAAGGAAAACACAACAGGTCTACAAACAAGGCCTTACTGTATATCTCAGTACTGCTAGTGCATATTTAACTGTTTATTCTATATACGGTATACAGTACATACCTGTATATTGTTTACAGTATGTATAGTATATACATGAGGAATGATTTATTGTGCTACTTTATTTCTCAGCACTTTTGAGTAGATCCAATCAAGCCTTTCTTTATTATAAACTTGAACTGAAAGTATTTTTCCCTTACGCAGGTTCAAATTAAGATTCTGATATAATTGCAATGTAATTGTACATATTTGTGATCTATATTAAAGTTGAATAAAGTTAATGAAATATCTTTTTTTTAATAGCATACACATAAAAGAGGAAAAGAAGAAAAGAATTGTGCTATAGGGCCATATTGAGAACACTACCTGCATGTTTGCTAGCACATTAATTCTAACCATGCTGGGCCATCTGCTTGGCATTTGTAAGCTTATACATTAGTAAGTAATAATTAATCAGGCAATCCATTGCATCTGAGCACCATCTCACTGTTTCCATGGTTAAATACATAAACATTTAGACTTGCTTAATGAATCAGGAAGGGGTGCCACAAATTCACTACAAAGTATGTTGTATATGAAACATAACAAATATTTTATGAAAGATGTATGTTTTTTCCATAAATCTTACCTACTCTATAGGGTAATATTGCGTGGATGATGTTACATGATTCATGCTTTTTTTATTTCCTTCGAAGACCTACATTCTTTATACTGTACCATGTGTCTTCCTTCACTGCTATTGAGCTCTTCCAAATGATTAGTCCACAATTAAAGCAGTAAATTCAACATTGATGACTCAAATTATTTATCCTACACTCCAAAATGGTAGCTCTTGTTAAGAAAGTACTCATACTGCTGTCTCCAGATTCCCATTTAGGCTAAGACAATTGCACACAA
This sequence comes from Lepisosteus platostomus, assembly GCF_059453375.1. Taxonomy (NCBI): domain Eukaryota; kingdom Metazoa; phylum Chordata; class Actinopteri; order Semionotiformes; family Lepisosteidae; genus Lepisosteus; species Lepisosteus platostomus. Next base: position 10,901,490 of record NC_142630.1, on the reverse strand, counting down.
TTTATACTGTATGCTGTACAACCTACTGTAACTCAATACAGCTGTTTTAAAAAAAGTAAACATTTGACAGATGAATATTCAGTGAGATGGTGCTCAGATGCAATTGATTGCCCGATAAATTATTACTAACTGTAAGCTTACGATGTTTTAGAATACACATTTTTAAATGTTCAATTACAAGTTTTTCATTTATCTTTCATTTTGATAATATGTATACTTTATTCTTTTTATTTTATTGTTTGAATTTTGTAGAGTATGTTGTGTATAAAACAAATATTGCAAATTCAAAATATCATGACTTTTTAAAACAATAACATAAAAACTTTGCAAGCATCTGAATACTGTTGCAAGGCCCAGTTAATTCTGGAATATTTTTGGAATCTCAGCTGAAGTTATGAATGTGTTTAATATTACACTAATAGAAGAACCTGCGAGGTTCAGACTGAAATACATATGTTGTGCAAAGACTCATGCACTTCATAAAAATGGAAATAAAAGATACATTAACAGAATGATTTTATTTTAGAACTATGCTGGTGAAACCTACAGTAACTTAGAAGTGAACTAACTGTAAGATTAATGATGGAAAATGCACACATTTTCAAGACATTGCCCATTATTGCTAACAACAAAGAAAAAGCTTGCCTGTGGAAACTTCATTTTTGATTTAATCAGTTTCTTCAGAAAAAAAAATAATTAAAAAAGCCTTTCTTATTCTCTACCAAAAGAAACTCAATTAAGAGGTCCCAGAAGGATTGTTTTAATGAATTATGGAAAAAAGCTCAGATAATTATGAATATTTCAGGTGATATCTATCTAAGAAAAAAAGGTTTTGTTTGGTATATAAGGTTTAAATTATTAAAAAATATTTTTTCAGGACATTTTGGACAGAAATCTTTCTTTAGTTGGTTAGAAAGTTATGTAACTAGTAGTTAAATTAAATGGTTACACCAATGGTTACAATGGTCTACCTAACAAGCTGAGAAGCACTTTTGTAACAAAACATCCTGAAGGTAATTATTCGTAATCATACTCTTATAGACAATATACCAGACCTTTTTCAGTCATTTGTATAATGCAGTTCAAACTACTATAAAAATGATCACTCTTACTGTCTTTTTAATGTAACCAGTTTAGTACAATTTAACATAGAGTTCAGATGTTTTTCAGTAGAAAAAAGATGAGCATATGAAAATATCATGCTAAACATCCATACTTAGTAGAAAAGGTATTTTAAAGCCATTAAATGTTGGCATATTTTGCTGTGAACGAAAAACAGCAAGTTTGAAAAATTCTTATTTACTTCCAAATTGGATTTTTTTTTCCAATTTTAATTTTTATTCATGTGAATTTGTTTGGAATAGTTTAACTGTAAGTAGTTGCAGCAAATCCAGAAATGATTTAAAAGCAAGTTGTCATCAGTGGAATTCTTGATGAATGCACTATGCATTATTTAGAGGAAGAGCGCAGTGTGTCGTTGAAGTGGGAAGACAGTGGAGACAAGAACAAAGCTTTTTGTAAGGAAGCTGACCTCGGGCACCCATACTTTATCATCATTCAGAGTGCAAAACCGTGCTGGAAGTTTGATAGAATGAACACACTGTGCACAATGTACAATCCAAGGGGAAAGTGAATACATTAGTATCACTGCTGGTGGTGGGAGGAATAAGTAATCATCACTGAATTCACTCCAGAGAAAAGGGTGGGATTCTTCTTAATGACCAAGCAGATATTCTCATAGCTCACTGAGCTGCTAAAAACTGATATGATAGCAAGAACAAAAACGAGTTTGTGTCTCAGGTGTTCTAAGAGAAACATAGTCCTACTGCAACTGAAGTTTAAGTAATCAAAATGACCAATGTAAAAGAATAAACGCCTACCATTGAATATGGAAGAGTCATGTCCTTAAATTTTGATTCTACTGTTTATGAAAGACAATTCAATCTTATGTGTCACTACCCTCATCCAGCCTTTTAACAGTGTAATGAAATATAATAATTTTATTTAGATAAAACAAACTTTTAAATAAAAATGTATTGAAGGAAATTATTTTAATTAATGACAGTTGAAAATGTTTTTTAAAGGAAGCAAAAATAAAAAGAAAATATTCCAAACCTCTACCATCATGGAGATTTTGTTGTCTCTTATCTTTATTTCCTTTTAATCAACTTGGTTTTATTTGAATTTACATCTACAGTATGTATTAATCTGAAATTCCAATCTCATACTCAGGTGCAGGGTCGCATTGTAATTAAATTCTCTAATTAGTGCTCAGTGACTGAAACATTCTGATAAACCTCAACGATTAGGCTATGGCTGTCTATAAATCATGCCATGTGTGACCAGCAAACTATCAGATCAGTCAATGTGAAATAGAATGGTTCATGACCCTCACAATTTCAATTTAAAAAATGCATCCAATCTACATTGAACATGCTGTTTACATCTATAATTCAATTTCTTTCAATTTTTTTCTAAATAAATGTTTAAGATTGTATATTCTGACTCTGGAAAACAACTGCATTAAAGAACAACATCTCAGCAACTATGCAAAGGCCGTGCTTGATGACCTTATTAAATCTAGAAAACAACTTTTATTGCAGAGCTAATTCATTTTCCCTATGTGCAAAACACAAGATATACCATGTGAATGGGCACTATATTTAAAGGGTATTAAAGACTAAATGTCTTATAAAAAAGTTAAAAAAAGAAAAAAATCACCCACAAAAGCTCTGAGGTGGAAAATTGGATTTTCAATAAGAGTCATAGAGGAGAACAACTGTCAATGGCATGAGACATAGTCACATTGCAGCACTTCTGTACAATTAACCACTGAAAATAATGATATCAGTCAGTTCTTATTAGAAGCTATGTTTTTAATTGAGCTTTTTGACAATGCATATATTATATTACTTTAAAGACTACATAAAAACTACACCAAAAAATAAGATAAATCACACATACAGGAGCAAAAGTTTAAGTGATAATAACTTTATTCCCCTCATCCTTTATAACCAAAAGAAGTAAAACAAGTTGTGAAAACATCGATGATGTGTATGAATATTTTAATTAAGAAGCTAAAATAAAAAATAAGGAAACTGCAGAGATCAAAAGCATCTCTACACAACCTTAGAGATTTTTGTGAGCATGAAAGACAGACTGAGGTTGTATTACTACTGTAGTTTTTAAGTCTCATTATCTTTCATGCGTTTTTGCCAACTAGTCACTTTTTTGTTTTTATTTTTAAAATGCTTATGTGTAACTTAAAATGGGTTTATTTCCTAAACATTAAAACTTGAAATCACAAATACATTTGCAATGTTCTTTAAGTACCCATGCAATTCTGACATGTATTCAATAAACAAGCATAACAGTTTCCGAACATTTAACTCATCATCCCAATATTGCTCATGATACAGTACATCTGCCTTTACTGAATTACATCATAATGCTTCTGGTTAAATTATATAAATTCCATTTTGCTGGAATTGCATCTTTTCCTTCATTACACTGGTTCTAAATACCCATGAGCAAGATTAAAATACAGAATGTTCTTTAATCCTGCATACAGTCAATTATGCTGAGTGGTTGTCTGGTCCTAAGTGATCCTATAAACTTCCACAAATCTTAATTTCTTTTAAATTGATTTGGAAAAGTAGCTTCATCCCTTATTCTATTCAGCATAGTCATTCTCCAAATTTATTTTTACACCTTTTAAAGAAAAGGGGCATCAGTCTCGTCACAGACATTCCTTTAAAACTCTTTTAGAAGTTAATGTGGTGTGGCTAGCACTTAAAAATGAAGTCACAATATAAAATCATTATCTAAAAGACGGGAGATGTAAGATGTGCTTCATGTACAGTAAATGCAACCAGTCCACATTTATGCTTTTATAATCCCTTAGATTTGATACTGTAGCTGCATAACGATCTTCAAAGCTGGGATAGGGGAAGCAAGCTGTGTTACTACATTAGTCCTAGCTGCTCTTTTTTACATTTCTATGGTTTTCTGAATATTTTTATAAGGGGAAGCAAGCTAGACTCTAAATGCCATAATGATATTAGCTGAGGTTATTGCATTTTTGTTTTTTGTTATTTGGTTAATGTTAAGTAAAAATGTCTAAAACATTTTAATAGTTTTAGAATGGGAACATGGTAATAGTGGACTTACAGCAGTATGTTTCTAAGTTGATGCAGTGTATATCTTTCAACCTCATCAACTCTATCAACATTGCTGAAATTCTTTTAATTTATTATACAGTTGGAATCACCAATTAGCCGGCTATTGTCTAGTCTGAAATCACCAGCTATCAGCTTGGTTCACTGTGATCACCTTGATGTCTTACAGTAAGGATGTAGAAAGGATTCACCTTTTCTACACTATAAACTCTGCAGTGCCAAGTTACAGTAAAAGCAAAAAGCAGCCTCCACCTGATAAAAATGCTCAAGCCCACCTGCTTCTCCGGCTGTGTGATGTCCATTGGAAATTCATTTGCCACTGATGTAGAATGAGGAGAAAATACAGAATAATTTCAAGGCTGCCATATTTGTGACATTCTCCATTAACTCCTACTGTGGAACATACAACATAATCTATGTGAGGTTCATCACAGAAAACAGCATTACAAGAACTCTCCAGAACTGTTTTTATTCCTCTTGTTGTAGAACTCCCAAAATCTCAGTGTGAGTTCAAAACTTTAAGAGGCACGGCTGACATGGTTTTTACAGCCTGTAAATTACAGGAAAAATTATGGGAGCACTGCAACCTCTCTACATAACATTCTTTGATTCAACAACGGCATTGACTCTTGAATCCAGGACACACTCGAGAGGATTCTCCTGAATAATAAATGTCTGCCAAGTTTTAGAAGCACACATTACCTACTGCATGAATAGATGCTTACAGTACACTTCACCAATGGATCAATCACAGAGTCCTTTAATTTCCAGACAGGAGTTAAAAAAAGTAAAAGTGTGTGTCAACTCAGTTTGCAGTATTGCTGAGTACCATGCTACACTTGATAACAAACCAGACTTATCAAATGGATGGTAAGTGACTTAGTCTCCGATATCTCTGGTTCAAAACTAAGTGAGTGCCAGTCACTGAACTAAAGTAGGCTGATGATGTTGCAGTGAAGTTACGTTATTGCATGTCACTGACCTGGGGAATGTTGCATTTTATGAGACAGGCTGAGGAATCCAGTTGCTAGGTCCAGGTGAAAGCAAACAGATAGCCTAGTCAGAGCATACATTGTGCAGCCAGGCAAAAGAGAAAGAGTGCTGTACACATTGTCAGCAGCAGTAGAGCACGTACTGTAGAATTCAGTTGGGGAGCCGTCTGGAGATCAGATCTGGACTCAGTTTCAGGACCAAAAGGCTCCCACAGTTGGATTGCTGGACAAGTCTCAGGGTGAAAGCCCAATGACAAAGCACCCAATTGAGGACAGGACAGAGCTAACTTATGCAGCACTGACAAGGAATTACCAATTAAGTGGGGCAGATGACACAGACAGCCTCACCAATCGTGTTTTCACCGCTCTTTGAGGTGTTTGGCTCAACGTGCAATCGCAGCTGTTGCCACGGTGACTGGGAGGTGTGAGCTCATGCTCTCCCAGGAGTAACAGCAACAGAACGAAATATAAATTGGATAGTGAATGAATCCATAAAAAGTTTAATCTAACACTTTCTGCCATAATGTCTTTCAGATATGTAAGAATAGTTATATAGTGGTATCCCTGTGAGGAAGACAATGCAAGTGTATCTTTCCATCATGTTTTGTGAAACAAATGCTCTAGGACACATTCGTAAATCCAAAGGCAACACTTGGAGATCAATATCAGGCAATTCAAACTTGTCAAACATCATTTTAATGACAATTGTAATACGATACCTTACTGTGATATTAAATGAAAATGTATCAGTTTGGATATGCTCATTAGCATTATATTTGGTATAAAGAAACTGAAGTTCTTGTTGAGAAAGCATGCATGTTCACTGTGAAATATTGGGGGGGGGGTTATATTATGATTTTGGTTTGAATTACTTCCAGGACTCCTGGAACCCTTGTCAAGATAGGGTCAATGATGAAATCCAAGATATACCAAAATCTTCTGTCGAGCCATCTGGTTTTGTACACCACAAAACTCAAACATGGTTAAAAATGGACAATCCAGCATGGCAATCATCAAAAAGAAAAACTTAAAATCAACCATGTAATATACTGTATAACTGCACACAAAATACATTTTCTCAACTGGATTTCTCAATCTCCAGACCTTAGTCCTATTGATCATTTATGATTTGTTGCAGTTCACTAACAGAGACCACAGGATCTGAAAAACTTTAAGCAATTCTACACAGAGGAATGCTTATAAATGTCCCTACTCAAGTGCTAGAACCGTATAGACACTACAGGAGGTAGCTAGTCAGTGGAATTCATGCCAAAGAAGGATTTACAAAATACTGTCTACAGCAGTGGTGTGAATAAATGTGACCCCAGTGCTTTCTAGACTTAAATTAATTATTACAAATATGTGTTTGCCCTCTGCGGGTCTATAAAGATTGATGTATTGCATTTGTAAAACTAGTTAAGTCTGAAAAATTATGCAATCTGCAACTGTCTTTTATTTGATATTTATTGATCATATTTCATCAGGGATATGAATACATCTGGATTTACTTTGACAGAAATGGATCTCCAGACAATTGTCAACATATATACAGTATGGGCCATATGAGAAGATAGGACTTATATTTATTCATGAAGAGTACTTGAAGAATGTACAGCAACATGCATTCTTGGGGAGTTACAGTATATTTCTCAGAAAGATAGTTTTGACGAAGAAATCCATCATCACTCAAATCCTGTAAAAGCAGTTTTTTCGGTGCCTGAGGATGTAAATGTGCAGAAGTTTGAAAGCTTGCTCAGTATTTCAAAATCAATACAAAACTAATGGTCTACCATGTTGTCGTCATTACTACTTTACTGGTTGTGGCAGACATACAGTAAATAGAAAGTAAAGCAAAAGCATTAAAGAGAAATCATCATTTACCAAACCGTATAGTAGAAAACCAGAAATCTTCTGAGACAACAACTGTTCAACTTGCCAGAGATTGCAACTTGTATTAGTCTTATCAGGCCCTTTTGATTTAATTGAAGACTATTATTCTCAAGTCATCATTGCACTACAAGGTATACCCAAAGAAAATGATGCCACACCTTGGGGAGTTCTAGTCAAAATCAATGATATAGCTCAGAGAAAACTAGATGTAATCTGTACAGTGCACCTTTAAAGGCTGGACAACACGCAAGACCTTTACTGTATGTCTTCATGACATGTCTCTTATTTTGCAATTTAAGTTTAAGACGGGTTTAACATTTCCAATGCCAGTGACATGTAAAATATTTATAATATACAGTAATATTGCAGATGTTCACACTGGGAGACGAATGTTCTCTGAGAATGTCTGAGGTTTTGAAGTGTCTCCTTTAAAACTTAGAAAACATTTAAAAAGAAGAATCCATCCATTTGCTTAACCAATATAGGGTCACACGGGAGCATAAACCTATCATGGCAAGCAACAGGTCTATAGCAGGATACACCCTTGATTAGATGCCAGTCGATTGCAGGGAAAGCACTGACACAAAGACATACCAGGGCCAATTTTCCCAGATGCCATTTAACCTACCAGTATATCTTTGGACTGTGGGAGGAAACTCGAGCATCAGTCTGAAACACAAGTGAACACATAGAGAACATACAAACTATCCCAAGATAAAACACAAGAATTGAATCCAGCACCCCAACACTGTTAACCATTGCACCACCGTGTTCCACCTAATGAAGAATCCTCAATGATTATCAGGTAACTGTACCCAATCATTTCTTTGTCCCTGAAACACTGAAATGTGCTCCATTATTCAGCCCATATCATTATGATAAATCTGTACACAAGCATTAGAGATGAAAACAGATGATAGAAACCTGGATGTTGAACTGCAAAAGAAATGTGTTGTACTGTTTACATAATTTGTTTTAAATCAACTGTGAAAAGATATCACATCAAGGCCAAAGAGAGTTCGCTATGATTAAAATAAGAGACAGGTCACCACCATGTGTTATGTAAATAAAATATTTTAGTCCTAAATATACAACACCTTCCAAAAGTAAAGAGACAGCAAAGTAAAATCCTATTATTGTTTTAGTCAAGCAACTTGTATTTGCAATTTGAAAAGACTGAGAAAGTATAATTATTAGAGTTCATAGTGCAGACAATCATTGTTCTCATACTTTTTAAGGGAACAGTATACCTGCTTCAAAACTTTAAAGGAGAAGTTTAAAAAGTAGATTGGAAGTGGAAAGTTTTAAGAATAATTGGCAGGCTTATATTCTTCCAGCTTGCTCGTTTGCAATCTTTCAGAAAACAATCAAAGACTGTCAAGCACAGCTAATCAGACAATGACAAGCCCAGCTCTTGCTGTCTACTTTAGATCTGCAAGCAACTTTTTGAAGAGATTGGATTTGACTGATAATGTACACTAAGGACTACAGACAAAAGCGATGTATTCCTAAATGGTAACATATAGGTGATAAAAATGGATTCATAAATAAATCATCAGTGACATTTGTTATACAAACTGTTAGGCCTAGTTTAATATTCCTCCTTTTACTTTATAATTAGCACATTGCAAAACTGATTTCCTCGTATTCTCTTGCACAGATTGTTTGATAATATGAAAGACATGTCATTTCATAGTTCAAACTGCCTGTGCTTTCTTTTTGGCATGCACTGTAAAGTGTAAAAATATATGTAAAACCAAACAGTGGATACACTGGTACTATGAGGTGGTTATCACACCTGAACCATGAATGGGGAATTAGGTTAAAACCATGTCATTAAATACAAGTTAAAGTGCAGAGGAGTGTACAAAGAAACAAGCAGAAGTTCTCTCTTCACCACACAGTAAAAATAAAGTAAATATAATAATATTTGTCTGTGTTGCATTTTCTAGGGGTATAGTACTCATTTAAATGGTGTATTAAAGGTTAAGTTGCAAAAAAGTCTAGTCTAGTTTAGTCTCAAAACAGAAGGTTGTGTTAGGAGGCAAGGTTTTATTTTTAAAGTGCATGTCAAGTTTAACATTATTCTTACTTTTAAAAGATTGTGTAAATGATTGAAAGCACAAAAAATAGAGAACAAAAGGGAAAGCTGATCTAAAAACCCACAAGTACATAATTGTGCATTTATTTAAACCATACTGTAGTTCCCTCTTTGTAGCATTTATATTTTCCTGTTGGCAATAAACTGCCTCAGTGACTGGAGCTTAAAAACTAATAAATGTGCAGTTGTTTGTGGGAACTCTAATGCCTTCAAAATGTCTCCATGGAAGACTTCAATTTAAAGGCTGACCTCTGGTTCAGGCCTAGCAATATGAAGGATTAATTATTCCCATTCAAACTTTCCACTTGTGGCAGAAAACACAAAGCTAGGAATGATCTCATATTTGCCTCAACATTGCATCACAATTATGTAATGTACAAAACAATTATCAACTTAGAAGTGTAATTTCAATGTCACTACAAAGCATGAAAATATATTTAAATGTATCAGGTGGGTAGCTGTGTCGGCATGTGTAGGCTACAAAGGAACAATAGGTTTATTCCATACTGAAAAGTGAAGAAAGAAAACACAACGTTTTGGCCATGGAGCCTTCTTCAGCTAGCACCAAAATACACTGTAGATGAAGCTGATGAGACTACCATCCATCCATTCATTTTTATACTGTTTTGTGAAGTACAGTATAGGGTTGCAGGGGATCTGGAGCTTATTCCAATGGACACAAGACAGGATACCCCTGTCCATCACAGGGAACACACAGGCACCCCAGACCCAAACACAAACATTCACAGCAGTATGTCCTTCCCAGGATACCCACTGATATTTTGGGCTGCAGCTGTGGCTACTGCCTGACTCTGATGAATGCAATGGCCAGACTTGATGGGTGCTGGTGTTTACTGCTGTTAATGACTCTAATGGTGTCCATTAAGGCTTTCGACCCCTGGTGGTGGCATCATCAATAATGGCCTTCATTTGGTCAACAGCTGAAGATGTACTCCAGCGATCTTAGGTACAACAGCCATGCTGGTTAGATGGGCTAGATAGGACATTGTAAACAAGAATTTAATATGATGGGGCTGCGCCTGCCAAAGCTCAGACTATGACTTCTCGTGGTCCATCCCATGCTCCCATCTCCCACCCCATCCATGTTCCTTGCTTATGCTTCCCCACCATCCTGCTGGTCGCTTGTCCTCCATCCCTGCCCACACTTCCTCTCTGGAACAACTTGCGACTCTCTGTGCCTTGGGCCTTGATGTACATTAACATGTTCTTGGAAAACAGCTCAGGCCTGCTCACCCGGAAGGCACAGCCCCTACCAATACATTGTGTCTCAACTATGTTTCAGCCTCCTCAACTGCATCCCATTCCCTCCACTTCCTCCCAGTCCTCACTTCAAAGCAAGCCAAGGAGACTTTAGGGACACTGGATTCTCTGTACTGCAGCACCTCTCTTGTCAAGGACATCATGAACTCTTCATTCAGGCTACTGATAGAGAGCCTTAGCTTGTTCTTCTACCCATAAAGATATATTACATATCATAATATATTACAGACCATAACATTACAAACTATAATATTACGTAATATTCTTATATTAATAAAGAATTAAAATTAAGAACTAATAATTAAGGTATATACCATGTATAAAGTGATATAAAATATGTAAGGTTTCTTTCCTAGTCTAGTTATACTATTTGATTATATCATGACCATTTGGTAATAAGGAAAATTACAATAACATACAGAAGATAAACATACAGAAAAAAAGAGAAGTTGCATACATGGGCCTCACAGTGGTCTAAGCATGGAATGAACTGATTAAGGATTGGTAAGGCTAAACTCAAATCAGACTTCTGTTTTTCCACAAGAAAAAATAATGTATTTTCAAGATCAGGACAACATATTTCCAGTCATGACAGTGTTCATTAAAAAACCCAAGAGAGTGTTTTCTGCTCTCTTCTAGGCAGCATCTCTTGCTTCAAGTGATTTGCATAATATTCTGATCCATTCTGAGAAATTCAAGTACAACAGACTCAGGCTAGATTTTCAAAAAGTCAACCACATGAGGAAAAGTTGTACACATGCACAATATGGAAAATGTACAACAACACTCTACTGAAAGGTAAAGAAACTGTTCTACTATTAAATAGAAAATGCAAAACAGATTTGTAGAATATTTATTATGAGACAAATAAGAATTTTAGAGATACATACTGTAAATAAAAACAAGAAGAATAAAATCAACAAAAAATGCTATTCAAATACAACACAAGGTACTGCAGCTTATTTAACATTTTGAATTGCAGAAACACAAAAGTCAAGCTATTGGGTGCTTGTACAGGTGTCGTTTTAAAGACCTGAACACGACACTTTTGCAGGCTGTTCAGATCCTGACATGACAAGTACATTAGGGTTAGTTTTAGTTGCTGTGCATATAAAGATTTTCAAAGTCTAAAATACAATCTTGTATGACAGTAAAATTGGAACACTATTAAATATATTGTACTGTAGTTGTCATGCTTAGCTGCTTAACCTGGCATGAATTCAACTAACAGTGTAAGAGGGTTATTTGTCTTGGCTAGCCACAGCCTGAGGGTAATAACAGTGAAGCACTTAATAAGGAACAAGTGACACCATATCAAACGATTCAACAGTCCTCAAAATCTCTCTGGTCAGTTCCCCATAGCTATTGTCTCGGGCTGGGGTGACTTATGGCATTATCACACAATGTTAAATTGAAAACTCAGAACTTGGGAGAGCAAATAACAGCTTAGCATAAACCACCAAAAACAAAGGAAATATACTTGGCAACATACATGAAACATGCAAGGGGTTTCTGTCGTCAACATAAAATAAACAAGCTTTATTACCTTTTTTTTAGAATTCCTAGATAAAAGTAATTGTATACAGTTATAAAGGTATTTTTCTATTCTGTATACAATGATTGTGAACTATATTTTTTTACCCACATGAGCAACCAACCTTTTTTATTTTACAAAATCTATTTACATTTTGATCAATTTAAAAACATTAGGTAAATAAAATATTGTCCATCCATCCTCTAATTTCTTTATCCAATGCACACACACACAAAATGATTCTATTGAAATCCTTGCCTTCATGCCTGCCTTATAGAAACTCATGCAAATGCATTCAATAGTTCAATACTGCTCGATATCACTAATACAATAGTTCAATATTGGTTTTTATCAAGAAATTGAATCAAAATGCATACATTGAGGATTTGGTTCAGTAGCATTTCATAAAGGGAAACCTTTAAATGTATGGAAATTCTGGAAAACAAGATTGCTTAACTAATGTTGACCTAAAATATTTATTATATACTGTACAGTACTTTATTGACAGAAATCTTAAATTAAAAGAAGATAAACTGGATTAGGATTTCTAAATGATTTTCAGATTAATTTTAAATGCAGGGGTATGGACCTTTACATGAAATAATATCTATAATGCTGTAAAAAGGAATAGCTTTTTTCCTCATTGGGAGCTTTTTGTTTTTGGTGCTGTAGTTTGGTCAAAGTAACATGTCTGTTGTCTGCCATCTGCAATGTTGTCTTGATTGACAGATGGCTAAGGGCTCTTAAATCCTTTCATTTAGAATGATTGTCACTGAACAGGTGCACATATCTCCCAAAATTTATATTTTGTTTGCTCAATCATTCCAAATATTACTTGTCAACATGCATTTGTATATTTACTTTCTAAAGGATTACATTTTCATATAACCAAACTCAGCCTTTTACTGAATGCATTTATACCAAATGATTGCTGATATTTTCTTTCCATTCATTACCAGGTGTTGAAAACTGTCAAACTTAATTAGTTAATTATAGAAAACAATAATCTGTGGATAGTTGGAACCCTTGCTGATTTAATTAAAATAACATTTATTAATTAAGTCACCTTCACCTTATGTGGTATTTCATCTCAGACTGCTTTCCAGGAGGTACATGATCCTGCATAAAAATGTAATATGTCTGTCTAGGTAGTGTTAATGAAACCTGCAACCATACACCTTTAAGTAAGGCTAGTTTTATAATTCATATTTCATTTCAGGAAAGCAAGTCTTGCAAAGTCAGAAAACTGGTAGCTTTTTCCATTAGTTCACCCAATATCTTCTTCAAAATAAAAAAAAATGGTAGGTTTGGAACTCTTAAAGAACTGAGGTTTAACAAAGATGCATATTATGTACCTTTAGTTCATTAGAAAAGTTATTTTAGTCTCTGTTTTGTGTTTTTAAGACTAAGGATTAGGGTTAAGATTTAGATTAAGATTTTTAAGTTCTCCAATACTTTATATATGTACTTACTATTCTGAAATGTAAAAAATGTAAATGTTAATAATTTTAAGGATTGTGAATAAACATATTTGAACAAAAATGAATTGAAACACTGGTGTATGAAACCAGCAAAAATGTTTCTTTCATTGTTAATTATTGCATTGTCCTTTCTGGTGAGATTACAGTATTGCTAGCTTGCACTATCGCATACTATTTTTTCAGACCAATAACAGTCTTTTATTTCATGGAATCAGTGACCATCCAAAATATGTATTTAAGGGCAACCTTGTCCTATAAATCCAATCTCTAAGGTGAGTTCTACTTTTTTCTGATATATTTAAAAAAGTAGCTCACCATCAATCATTCTTTGCGGTGCTCTTGTTAGATTTGATTATTTTCATTAATTGCTAGTGTTATATCTACAGTATGTGGCAAAACAATTGATTCAGAGGCCATAAAATTTTGGATACAAATTACTTTATTTTCCAGTCTGAGCTACTGATGACCATCAGAAAAAAAAAACAGTTTCAAAACATCGAACAGGGTAAAAAAAATCTGAATAAATATTATAGATGAAAGGCAATTAGGAATATTTTCAATATCATCCATCATCGAAAATCTCTTTCGATTAAAAAGATGAACACATCTGCGTGTGTTCATCATTTTAATGTACCGGTATGTGAGAGTGTACACAGTAGATGTTCTGTTCACAGAGCACAGGGGGCATTTACAGTATTGCTTCCGCTGATGTTTTGGAAATAATTGTGCACTAAAGATTGACACCTCCAGCACACACACAAGTGGGTTTGTTCACAGCTCAATGAGAATTGTCATTAAACCACTCATTGGAGGTGGAGTGAGCACAGAGAGCTTACTGTCTCAAATGTTAATGAACACAATGTCATACATAAACTGTAATGAATAAAACATGTTTGTATTCACCTGTATCTCTTAGCTTTGCCTGTGATACTATTCTAATCCTAATGTACTGTAGATATGATGACATGGATGGCAGGTATCATGGCTGGATTCAGTATTTTGGTTTCTAGTTGTACTATATATGAAAGGATGTTTATAGTTACAATACAGTATACAGTATGTATACAGTACATACAATGCATACACAGTACATATACTGTACTCGACTGTAATATGTATACAAGAAAGTTCTAGGTTTAATTTCTATCAAACAATCTAAAATAAATATAAATAATAGTGAAAAAGTTATGTTCAATTTTATGCATCCTTCTATATTTATGATCAATTAGTATTGGACAATTTCTAATTTCTTGATCTTAGAAAGAAAAATTAACAATCTTTTAGCTTCACTGAAGAATACTTCAACAATAAAAATAGGATGAAAAGAAAGCATGAAAAGTAAACTATTTGAAATACACTCGGTGTAAATAATTAGTTTAAAAGAGTAACCTCAGAAAGTAACTTCAGAGAATAAATTCTCTGGATATTGTTAAAAACTTTGCCACTAGGTGTAGCTCAAGGACTCATGCAATTCCACTGCAGAACAACATAAGAGTGATTGGAGTTCTTCATGGAAAGCTTTTAAACAATATCCCTATAAAGCTTTCATGCTACACTTGAAAGAGCCTACTAACCATAGCTTCATGAACTATGATAGAAAAATGGGCCAAGGAAAACTGATTATTTCAAAGGAAGATAAGTGATAGAGAAAACGATCTCCTATTTATGAAGGATTTTCCTTTTTGTTACAATCTGTAGAGGGAAACTATGGCAAAGGACTAATATGGATCCTTATATAAAAAGTTATATTACAAGCTAATTTTTCTTAATTATTTAACTGAGATTAATTCTGAAATAATTAACAGGACATAAGAACACAATAATCATTACCCACTTAGAAATAGATAATAAAAAACAAACAAATACAAATAAAGAACATAAAGTATTTAGATGCAGAATACATTTATGCATTTTGCAGAATTTTCACATCTGGTATTTTGGAATACCACTGGGAAGAACTGTAAAATGTGGCCAAAAGAAAATCATTGCTACTACTGAAAAGACCCATAGCAACATTTGGTACCAAACACATCTAATGAGTTTCAAATGCTCAAGGCAAACAGATGCTGAAATACCAGCTATAAAAATAATGTGCTTAATAAGCGGCAGGTTTCATGAAGTAAATGAAAAGATCCTTTATAATTTGGTCTCATGCTGTGTTTTCATTTTGCAAAATCCAGTAAGATAGCAGCAATCTGCAAATGTCCTCTTTCGCATTTCTTTTTTACAATATGTATTTTAGAAATCACGTAAAGATTTCCTCTTTCCGTTACTTGGTGGCTAACTCATTACCAAAATGTCTCAGCTGCATCTCAATCACTTGACCTTATCAGCACTGATGACAATTATTAGAAGAAATGATACATGCAGCTTGACCTAATTTATCATAGATCAGTGACCGTTGGCTTGCCTTCTGGATTTTGCAATGCATATAACTTGAAATGACACTTGCCTGAAGCTGCCTCAGAGCTCAAAGCTAGGTTAGCTCTTTGAAAAGATATATGACAAGCTGGAGATACTGCTAAAAAGCTCTAGCTGTGTCACGATGAAAAAATCTAAATTGAGCACTAATTTCGCATAAGTTTCAATAAGACCTCTAATGTAGTTGCATTGTCTTATTGAAATGAGATTTCTTTTGTGGAAGATGGTGTTTGGAAATTGTTAATATGATGGGAAAAAAAAACACTTCCAAACCTGTGCACATATAGCTGGTTACTGTACTTTGTCTCCTCTATTCAGAAATACAGATGAGTACATCTAAAGTACATCAAATCTATACTTAGATACAAAAAGTTGGATTTATTTTATTTAATAGATGTGTGTGGAAATGTCATTCCTGTTGGTATCTTATCATATTGGGCTCTGAACTGACTGCTGATGTTCCTGCTCTGGTGTGTGGGGGGGACAGAGGTTGGGGGGAGTTGTGTGGAAGGGGGGTGTAGGCAAACCGGCAGTGTAACCAGACATTTCCCCTGCAGCCTCACGACTCCACCTGCCATCTGGGGCTTTGTATGGTGCATTAGAGGAGTATTTACACCAGAACCCCTCAAGACACTGTGAAGAGCAGAACTGCTTTTAAAGTTCCCAAGTTTGTTTGAACCTAGCCCTCTTGTAAATTCTATGCTTCAGAAAATAAAGTGTTGTTCCTTCCATTGTTGTCTGAATTTTTAGTCTTGCACTACAATACAAATGCTTGTATAATTGGATGGATGGATGTGGATCCATCCATAATGAAGTTAAACAACACATTTTTGGAAAGTAGGATAATAGGATAATTCAAATTAGTTTACTCTGATAATGTTCAGATCAATTTACTTAGGTGTAAATGTCTGACAAACAAAGTTCTAAGAATTAAGTACAGTAGGTGCTTATTCTCTATAATGTCATTTATTGCATTTCTTGCAAAAAGTGTCTTAAAGTTTACATCAGCCATACAAGAAGACCGGCCATTTTAGGGAACATGTCAGTCCAGTTCAGGATTAAAGATTTTCCTAGTTCATGGTCTAATATTTTACCTCGCAATCATGACCACATGGACCTCATTTTTTGGTCCTTTCACAAGTCTCCAACAAAAAGGAAGACATACTGTACTGTACTGTAGGGGGCTAAATTTGTCCTTAGACTAGGGTGTTCACACATAACCCTGGCACTCAAAGGATTAATCACTTTTTAATCTTTTCTTTTCATTTACAAAATGAAATCTTTGAATGGCTTGCTTTTACACTTTCATCTACAGTTTGGAAATTAACTCCCCCTTTTACCACCTCTCTCAACAACTATTTCTTTTGCTTTCCCAATCCCATTCCAACCTATTGCCCCTTTATTTCTGCTCTCTTCTCCACATATCTAAAGAAAAGGTTTTACATTCTGTTCCTTCTGTTTCCTTTTCAGCATGGAACTAACCTCTACTTGTTCTTTTGCAGTCTGAAAGCTGAAGCTGCTCCCCTCTATAACCTCTACAATTTATGTATCCAGGCTTCCATGAATTATTCGATTTAAATTCCATACTGGTGTAAGTTGAGACCTGTAGTCCAGACATCACTACATCACTACAGAGATGTAACTTTATGGCAATTTCAAAGAGTTCTAAAGGGGTGAATGGTCTAATTAGGGCTATGTAATTAGAGGATTATCACAAAGATTAGTATTATGATAACTGCTCTATACATATTAATGATCTATATTATGGTATGGTTAGTAAACCAGTTAAATTCTCAGATGATATCAAAAGACTGTAGGAGGATTTACAAACATCAGAAGCGGCAATGAAAGGAAATTCAAAGAGCTTTAGAATTTCTAATAGAACAAAACATAAAACATTCAAGACTTGGCCAAAATCGACCATATGATTTAATATGTTTACAGCAGAATGCTACTCATTAGTAGCAAAAACAATAATTATAAATTTAAAATGGGAAACACCAAGCTTGAAGAAGGTAAAGTACCTACATGTACTGTATAAATGTCTTAGGTATTGCTAATGGCATATCATTTCCATCTTATAGACAATTTGGGCAAGCAAAGGCATAGAATCTACAGTATGTAGTACATGTAAGAATTAGTAAGAATTAATTAAATAATTAATCCAAACTATTGTGTTCAAATTGGTCACTTTATAAAAAGGACATTGATACTGTAGAAGTAGTTCAGAGACTAGCAACCAGATACTTTTTCAAAGCTCAAGCAATGTCCTACACTGAGATACAAAAATCACTGTCTTTTTTGTCTTGAACAAAGAAGGCTGCAAGGGGACCTGATTCAAGTACTGTATGCAAAATCCTCAGAAACACTGACAAATTCAAGCCAATGGATGCCTTGAAAAACAGCAGTGAAGCACAAACCAGAGGACATCTAGGGGAAATATACAGAAGTGCATATAAAACTTAGAACAAAGTTTTTCTTTATAAAAAAATACATGAGCTACTGTAGATAGACCTATAGCTTTATCTTATTTTCCTGCTTTCTTTTGTTCTGCTATTTGATGCTGAGAGGTATCCTCAACTTGCAATGCAGCTGTAAATCCTGGAGGTTCCTGGATGCTTATAATCTCACAGCATCATCAAGAAATGTAGAAATTGTTCCATTTATTTGAACTCTCCCATATAATTATATTAATTGCTTACACTTACTGTATATAGAGCTTTTTTGGACACTCCACTCAAAGCACTTTACAGGTAATGGGGACTCACCTCCACCTTCACAAATGTGCAGCCCCACCTGGATGATGAGACAGCAGCCATAGTGCACAAAACGCTCACCACACATCAACTATTAGTGTGGAGGAGAGCAGAGTAATGAAGCCAATTCATAGATGGGGATTATTAAGAGGCCATGACTGGTAAGGGCCAATGGGAAATTTGGCCAGGACGCCAGGGTTACAGACCTACTCTTTTTGAGAAATGACCCTGGGATTTTCAATGACCACAGAGAGTCAGGACCTCGGTTTTACATCTGATCCGAAGGATGGCGCCTTTTTATAGTATAGTGTCCCCGTCACTATACTGGGGCATTAGGACCCACATAGACCGCAGGGTGAGCGCCCCCTGCTGGCCCCACTAACACCTCTTCCATCAGCAACCTTAGTTTTTCCCAAGAGGTCTCCCATCTACAGTAGGTACTGACCAGGCTCACACCTGCTTAGCTTCAGTGGGTTCCCAGTTGTGAGTTGCAGGGTGATATGGCTTCTGCTACATATACAGTAGCACTATTTGCCTTTCAGTGTGTAAAATGACTATGATGTGCATACTGTTTTTTCTCTGTTCTGGATATGGAGGTCATAACAGTAAGATAAGCTCATATAGCGAAGGGAAAAAAGGCTTGCTTTCAATCGAGAAACCACAGTCCTACTGTAATAGGCAGCTGTTTCCTTTGGAGTCAGGGCTACAAACCTAAAAACAACAGAAACGTATATTAATTTATTGATGAAAATATTACTTAGTCACTCCTGACCTGTCTGGTTTTCATGTTCTTAGAACCAGAAACTCTAAGTGGAGCAAACACATTATATTCATTGCTCTTTAATCTTTTTACTGAGAGAAAAAAAGATTATCATGGGTCTTTAAATCAAGAAAATGAAAGTGAAGAAGTTTAAGTATTCAAACTCTCCATGTCAGTTAAGTATTTTGCTTTCCTTGAATCTTTTATAATCTTACTGCATAGAGTGGCCTTTAAAATAGTTTTTTTTTTCTGAACAAGAAAGACTTGGACAAAGAATTGGATTCAAAAACTAATCTTGTATTTCATTAAATGAGCCAGTTGATAATCTGATTCCATAGGTCATGAGTTGTCCAATGCTACTTTAGATATTATCAAAACTTTTTAATTATTTAAAAAAAAAACATGAAAATGGTGTTGCTGCAAGAAAACTTAAATGACTTCTAAATTACGTGCAGACTGGCAGAAGAATTTTAGATAAAAAATAACAAAATACTTGCCATGGTGAGGCTTGGAAGGGAAAGCTAAACAAGCCTATACTGAAAATAGGACTTAACTAGAAGAAGCACTCAGTAGGGAGATAGTGGGTGGACATAAGAAATATCTGACAAACAAAAACAATATCTGAAAAACAAAAAGCTGTGTAAAAAAGATTATTCTGTTGCAAATGTTTTATTATAATTTGCTAAAATACTAAAATGAGTCACTGTAAAAGTCAAGTAGCAAATTCTGGAATGCGCTTTGAATCATGAGTAAAAATGAATTTCGTACCAACTAAAATAAAACACAGTATATTGTTTAAAAATAATTAAAGGTATGCAAGAATAATCTACATAACATCTACATAAATATTAAACACACACAATATTCATCATATTTATTTGATTTGATAAATTTGATACCTAAACTATTGTATTTTGTGTTGTTGAACAATGAAGTCTAATATAAGAAAAATAAAATAATATAAGGATTGGTGGATGGCAAGAATTAATGCTGTTCTCCAAAAGCTTAATATTACATCAAGGAAAGATGTGCTTTCCAAGCAATTATTTTCTATAAATCATTTCCTAGGGTGCAGTAGCAGTTCATTGACTTCAAGATGGTACAGGATGTGGAAGCCAAATGGGTTCTTTGTTGTATTAAGAATGATTTGAATCTGCCATTTGGGCTCCTTTTAAATGTTTGGTTTCACTGATCTGTGGCTGTGAGAGAGACACTTCTTTGGTTACTGCCACCATTGCTGTTTAAAGCTATCGCATTGCAGTTATCACATGGGAGGAGTTTTGGTGATGGGGGAGAGAAGCAGAGAAGAAAATGGGACTGTTCTTCCAGTTATCATGTACCATTTCTTTTCTGTTTAAAAAATATGGTTTTCCTTTACTCATCTCTGCCTGTAGATCTGCGATACCTTAACCTACCCACTTGGTAGTGACAGTAAAAAGTGTAATGTACTCACGGGAGTACAGTATGTTGCATTATCAATGCACACTGATAATGGTAATTGGCAAAGCTTTATTCCATGTTGAAAATGGAAGACAAGAAACACAATGTCTGTGGATCCTTCTCCGGGTCTATTCTTCTCTTTTAAGCATGGAATAAACCTTTACTTTGCAGCCTACGCATGCTGACATGGCTACCTACTTGAACCACTGATAATGGTGATTTCCCACACAACCCTAAGTTAGACTTCAGAGTGGTCAAAAAGAGAACATTTACCCACCTTGGGTGAGGTTAAGGTGGATGTGGTTGCATGAATAAGGAACTCGTACTGTAGCCCTTGTTGATTGATAAAGTCTCCAAACAGTCAGAAAACCTTGAAAACCCTGATGAAGCTTTCATAGTTTTTGGAGTTTTAAAAAACAGCCCTGAAGATACACAGTTGCAAATGGAGTAGTTAACTGTCCTGTTCAGAAAATCACAAGATCTTATACTTTTAATTTGCAAACAACTACTGTATATAATGTGTTCATAAATAATATTAAACTGCTAAAATTCCAGGATGTAGGTTGTGTTTTTTTAACTCATTTTTTTATTCATTTTTAATACCTAAGAGTTTATGTGGAGTAATTCACATCAGACATGTAGTACAATCTACTGACATACTGTAAATACCATATATTTACATATATATAATTTGTCTAACCCCGAAAGCATGTTTAAATGACTTTCTAAAAATATCATGTTGAGACTATACTAAAGGTAACCATCCCTTTATCTTATGATAAGCACTGTCCCTTATGGGATTGCCTAAAGAATTCAGATTTCTCAAATCATCAGGCATCAGAGATCTTGATTCATGGTTCTAATGAAAGCAAATGCCTTTCTTGACAATCAGCAGCTGGAAACATTTTCAGCAACATTAATCAAATGGTAATAAGTTGATTTGTTCTTATCCCTAGGGTTTTTTCCTGCCAAAATAAATCCACATCAGAAAATCTGACTGATAGAACTGTCAAAAGAGTATCCTTCTCTCAATTATAATCTGTTTTATACTCCCAGTTGCAAACTAAAGTAACAAAGAAAAATAAATTAGATTTTTTTTGTGGGTGAAAAACTCACAGCAGTTAAAAAATAGTATAGGTAAAACTTTGACTCCCTTGCTAGAGCATAAAACATATCAGTGTGTCAATGAAGCTTGTCATGGTAATGCAAATTGGATTTGGGAATTAAATTTCTCTCTCACTAATTATCTAATGCCTCAAAATGATATTAAACTTGATAATACTTTTGAGCTTTAGTGAAAGAATATCTCGAAAAATGTGGAGAAAATTGATCATTTCAGAATACAAGAACATACTGTAAGAAAAGTTTGGTACTGTATGGTTGCCAGTAGCTAACTCTTCTGAGAATCTCATCCAGCCATTTATTTAAAGACGCGAAGGTACTGGCTTCAACAAAGTGGCTAGGTAACTTAGTCCAAAAAGTGCGTCTTCTTCCACTGCTGTCCTTTTGTTTATGTTTTACTGTTGGTTCTGAAGAAGTCTATTGGCTCGACTTTTGTCAGTGTCAATGTATTACTTCACTATCACATTATCACTTGGGACTGCCAATCCTTTGATGGCATAAGATGTCTGACAACTCCAGTTTCTATTTAGGAAAGAATGTGAAATACTGAAATGTAAAAACACATTTTTCCAACATCCCCAAATGCATTTGTAATTTGGAAATGCTGAAAACTCCACAGAATCTGACAGGAGATCAACCTACAATATGTTCAGTGTGAGTGCTTATATTGAGAACCCCACATTACCATGTAGATATAGGGTAAGTATAGCCTTGTCTGCTCTATCTGGTGCTAAGTGTTCTGCTGTGTTGTTTGTTTGTATTTTCACACCGCACTTTTTGAAAGCTGCTCACGTTTGCTTGTATCTCATGATACCCCAGAAAAGCTCCAGAGATATCAGTCAATTCAAATATTGCCCTTCCAGGTGAGATATCAATGTTTGCAAAAAACATAGGATGGTCACATTTTAAAATATTCTGCCTAAATTGAATTTGGGGCTGTTAGTATTAGTTGATTAACATCATTTTTTAATCAAACCAATTTCACTGACTAAGATACCCTGGTGTTATTTCTATCACAATGCATATAATCTGTGGTCTTCAGTTTACATAATTACTCATAAGAAAAAAAAAACAGGGATTGACCATATTTTAAAATGCATGATAAATTTTGTTTTGGGACAACATTACATTAAAAACAGTAAAATACATAGTCATTTCAAACCACAATAATTATTAGAGAAACTACTGAAGAACAACAACACTTATCAAACACATTTTAAATATAGTCTGTATGAATATTAATTAGGTCTTTGCCCAATCGCAGTACCACAGGAGACAGAACTGTGTTTTGACTGCTCAATTCACCTTTTACTATACATAAAATTAAACAGTAGTGCCTGTTTGCTAATTTTATAGGCACAAAAAGGAAGGAATATGAAGTCAGAAATATCTCTTGTATTGTTGCATTCTGATTGAGAAAGCTAATTCATAATGTTACCCATAGTGCATTATGATTGCGGCTCATAACTCCCACCAGAACCTGGAAGGGTGCTCCTTGGAATACTTCATATACTGTATTACACAGTATATTCATCTTAATATATAATATTAAATATAATATGTGAAGAATTTCTATGATGAAACAAATAAACAGGAGAATGGAAATCATCACAAAAGTACTAAATATACCTGTTCCTCACTTTTTACAGACCCATGCTCAAACACCCCCAGAATCTTAATTTGCCATTAAGATGTGATTCTGCAAATCAAAAGGAATCTCTGGTTAGCTACACCATCTGGGGTAATAATAGCATTATGATTAAAAGAAACATTATAGAATCATTGACAGATTAACGATCAATAACAAATTACAAAGATAACCTTGAGCACTGTTTACAGGGTAGGGTAGATAAACAATGTGTGAAGCAAGATCAATTAATGCATGTGATGTAAGGCTGATTTTGTACTTTTTGGAGAAAAGCAAGGAGATTTCTTCCTCCAAAGACAAACTGCTGTAAAATTCCCTTACAAAAACGGAATATGCTGACTCTTTTAAAGCCTGAGAAAAAAAGTACTCATCTGTGTTCTGGGTCACATTTAGAGTGCACACTCAAGGGCAAAACCTTGAGCAGTTATGTTGTGTGAAAAAGATGGCCAGAAATCACATACAATACATGCTTGCATAATGCAATTTGTGATCATGCTCTTATGTAAAGAATATAGTTTCTGAACATATTGTCCTGTCAAATTAAAAGCCTGTACAACACATGTACACATGTACAAAACAAACATTGACTATGCAATACTTTTACATGCAATGTCTTTGGACATTTACAAAGACATATTCCTTAAAATAACCACGCTTTTAATGCAGCACAAGATAAGTCTGTGGCCTACTCAAATTAAAATATTCTATTCCAAGACCACACTGCATTTATCGCTATTCATCCTTGGAGCAATAAATGACAAGTTGAAGAATGGAAAAACTGCTTGAAATGGGAAAATATATTCTATTATTTTATGCCATGTTTCAAGCAGGAATCTCATCTTCTAGAGAAACTAGACATTTTTGTGGACATTAAAAGCCTGGGATTACCATACTGTATATTGTTTCAGGTCATGTTAAATTTTGTTGGGGTGTCAGAAATTAAACAAAAAATAAAACTTGGATTTTGACAGGGCAATTCTGAGATGAGGGCAAGTGCAATTTTATCAAACTGACAAATATGATTTTGATTCTGATAGGAATGCAAATATTTTCTTAAGGTGATAAAAGAGTACAAAAGAGTTGTAGTTCAGAAAATCTGTTCCTAAGTGCTTGCAGTGCTCATTTCATTTTAGCTCATAGAACTCTTTTAGCACTACGGTCTGAATTAGCTAGTGGATAATCACTGTCTTTCTTGTTTGCTTTGAAAGTACCCATTAGTCTCTTGCCTTCTGAGTGCTCTGAATTATGCTAGAAGCTGTTTATCTGGACTGCACATCTGCATGTTCCTCATAATTCATCGTAATTATTTGCACTTCTCATTGAAGATGATGTTTTCTATATTGCAAGACTGCCTGCTGCTTTCACCTCTAATAGCAAATTTTATTCTGCTGCAAAACACTCTTTTTATTTGATTGTAAAAAATAAAATAAAAAAAAATATGTTGCCAATACTTTGATACTCAGTATCTCATAGGATGTATTCAAAATAATTGAGTCACCAGACCATTATACTGTATATTTCCCCATTTTAGAAAAAATCAGATACAGAAGATAAGACCTTCATATGTTTATGTAAGAATAAGTACATTAATTTTCAAACTACACTATTTTTATACCTTTATATATTTTTTATATATTTTTTGAACGGTTAAAAGGTACTATTTTAGACGGAGCAAGCCAGTGGATAGGTATATTCTGCTTATTCATATAAAATATGCATAGAACGAATCTACTTGAAAAAGGGTTAAAGATATCTGCCAAGAGTGTCATGGATCTATCCTGATGGCAAAAACATGGACTGATTTCCTAACAATATAGATAATGGAGAATAAAATATTGCTCTTTACTAAATATGTTTTAAAGTTTTAATTTAATTGGATTTTCCACTATTTTTAGCAGGTTATTGAATCCTTTTACCTGCTGATTTTCATTCATCATTTGCACTGTTTGGGTAATTACTGCTTGGGTCTTTCTGGTAGGCTAATTTCTTGCTTAATCGTACAATTTCCATCTGATATGCTGGCAGGTATCTGTGTGTATACTGGCTTTCAGCCTTTTAGAATGATAATCACATGCTTTGCCCTGCAGGGAAAGATACAGTATATATGGGGAAAGACTTGGAAAAATTGGAACATTTTGAGTTTAACATTTTACACACTAAATCAGGGCAGCTCCTCCTGACCCCAGTGTCAGTTTTCTTTCCAGCTGAGTGTTAATTACCTAATGGAGTACTTTATTTAATTATTTCCTTACTAAGAATGATGTAATCATTTCAAGGTTCTAAATTGCAGATTTAAAATATTACTCATAAAATGTGTTTACTTGAAATATCTAACAATTTAAGACCCGAACAATTCAACAGAGAGTTCATCTTTTCAGGAATATTAATTCAGTGAAGGTTTCAAACAATTGAGAGGCCAGCTGGAAGAAAACGCGTGCATACAGTACAGTGACTGGAGTCATTTGAAATTACAGAACACTGTTTAACAATTCAAATCACTAACAGCACATAATGTCCTTTTTTTCACCAACTTTTATAAAAGGACAAGTTAAATATCTGCCCACTGAGAATGAAACTACTACCATATATTACACACACCGTTAGAACCTGGACACATTTCACACACTGTGTCATCTTTGCATGATCTGAAATTGACATTTTTGCTTAACTTCCATTTAACTGTGGACAGTACAACAGCTAATAGATTTGTGTTATTTATGCAAGTGATAACTTCTTGACAGCAGTAAAATAGTTAACTGTTTCAAAGCTTCAGCACAGTATACTGTATTGAGTAAACTTACTGTATCATTCTTCTAGTGTCACAATTACACTTTTTAATCTATCTACTGGAAATTCCGTCTTTTAAAAAAGGGAAGACAGGATGTAAAATAAAGAAAATATGATTTAATTTATCCTGATAGTCAATCTTAACCCTTTCATGTCAACAAAATTACAGTACATTTTAAATGGGCTCCTTGAGTCAGGCATTCCCAACTTATTTACTTCTATTTCTTAGCCCTCAGTCCACCCCTCAACAGGAGGAAACAAATTAATTCCAATGTGTCCACTTGAGAAGAGGAAGGCAAGCCTGCCAAAATGTGTATGCACTCTCTGACAGTATCTGCTCTGTATAATGGAGCAAACACTGCAGGGAATTTAAATAGCATTATGAAAACAAAATGAGAATTTGTGACTGAGGGATTTTTAGAACAAAAAACCCAAGGACAAATGTGTCTGAAATCTCATGGAGTTATTAATTTGTTTGATTGACATACAGCATATCTGCACCATTCTTGCTGTTCCCATACTGTATGTTTACGATCGATTTTATACTAAGAAATTGTACTTTTGTAACCTCAAAATCTAAACAATTATTGTCCATACACAGAATTATATGATCACGTACTTTCACTACTAGGATTTTGACTTCTTAAAATAATTTTAATTTACCTCCTCCATAGTCCCTATGATGAAATTAGATTACATCTTCTTGCTTTTATTGGCTTTCAGCAAGTCCTCTTTAATTTCAGCACTAGTATTATTCTTTCTCAGCCACATACAGTAATTTCTCAACCAATAAAAATAGAAAAAGGAAGTGTACTTTATTTATCTTAATGCTTTAAACCAAGGGATTGTGGATGTGGATGTAGTAAGAGTTTAATCTTTTGATAACTTAAGTATATCAAGCATACTCAACTACAGCCCCTGTGTGAGAGATTTTTTAAATTCTTCTTTAATGTATTACTAGGGTAAAAAATATCTCTTACACAATGGTGTCCTGTGTCTCTGGACAAAACATGAAATCATGAAGTATGATAACTGAATTCCATTCATTGTGGAGCCAAAGCCAGAAAAATGCCCCATCAACAATTCCTACTGGGGTTTCAGCTTTCCAGGAGATCCTACAGTTCTATTTCAAAGACAATAGTGAGCCACTTACATTAATAACCTGCTTAATGTCAACTCTCTGTGACTACTGTTTCCACACTCTGTATGTGTCAGGGTTTTGTTGTACAGTAGGTATTCATCAATGACACTAATGGACAACCATTACTTTATTAACTGTCCATATGTTTGTAAAAGATTGAACTCAAAACATGTTTTGAAACAAAGCCTTTTAAGCAAATGAATATTTGTACTGTGGTACTTTTTGTTTCTATAATAGAAGCTTATCTGTTCTAAAGTAGAATCCAGTGCATAATAGTAAACAAAATAAACATATTATAATACATTTTCTGTACATATCATTTGATGAAATACTTTTAAAAAATCCTTCTAGAAAAAAAAAAAACAATTGTAAACCTTAATTCTCTTATATGCAGAAACACATATTTTAAAGCATTGTTCTTGATTTTTATGCCATAGCTAAGAATGACTATTTCTAGTGACACTTAATCTTAATCTTGTGCTCACTTTTTCATTATGACATAATACTGACATTTTTATTTTATCCAATTTTATTGGTAGCTCTTTACTTATTGCGGTACGTGTCTTTCTTCTATCCGATCTTTCATTAACCAAGAAAAAAGCTGAAAATGCTGATGGACTTAAGAAATGTAGGATACTAATGACAGAATGGAGAACATTAATCTTTCAGTGAATACATTCTAATAGCAGGAGTGTTGAACCAGACCATTTTTCAATCATTTACAAAAAACATAATTTTGAATCTTGTGTTGCCTAAAGTAGCAAAAATTAAACATACAGTATTAAATGACATATTGAAACATATGAGGACATTTCATCTTTGTATTCCAAAACAGAGTATTTATCATAATATCAGAGAATATCTCTTATGTCTCAAAGCTTTTAAGTCCATTACAAATATGATGTCAGTGTAAAAAAAGGTATCACAAATTCCAAAACAATGTAAGTTTGGATAGTCAAAACAAATTAAAAACTTACTGAAACGTGCAACCTGAGGGAAACCAGTCTCCAATAAACTGCACAATACACATCCCTGTTTCCTTTTACCTAGTGCCTTAGAGAATTGGTTTTGAAATACATTACCACTTTTTTGGAAAACAAAGTTCACTTATAAAATTAAAAGAAATGATTATACTGTACATGAAATGTATAAGTATTTCTTGTTTTCCCAAGAAATATATACACCCGAAGAAGGCTCCACAGCTGAAACATTGTGTTTTCTTTTTTCTCTTTTCAGCATGGAATAAACCTATTACTTGTTCCTTATATACAGTAGATGTTAACATACACATTAAAATCTACTACACATATCTGCAATTGAGAGCTTAAAGATCAAATCATTTTGTTAACTGAGTAGAACACTGTAGAATGTGTAATCAATTTCAAAAGTGAAGTAAATATCATAAAAATAAGTAATAGACTAGCTTGGTTTAACCATACTGTATATGTTTAGTTACTTCTCCCACTGTTTTACATTTATTTTATATAAATTCAGTTTTTTATAGTTTTCATCTCTCCACTAAAAAACTGAAGAATATTTTTACATATAATAATATATTCTTTGTAGATTCTTGCATAATTTGATTAGTTATTGTACATGAATGCCTAAAAATATTGAATGTTTATATAATCTATTCGGATTCTCTTTTCAATTGCATACATCTGCAAACTTGGGAATACTGATTTTGTTTATTCATTGAATCAAAGTCACAGTATATGCAATAAATTAAAACAATAAATTCATTTTAAATGTATATTGCTATGAATTGGGTTTAAAATTAGATAACCCCATTCGTGTGACATTTCTATGTACTAAATACTGTATTTATTTTTATTATTTGGTATCCTTATTGTTTACATGGTTTTATCTTAACACAAAATGGATACAATTTGGTACTTTTAAATACCTGGCCATGGTTATAACAGTTTCAGATTAATTAGGCACATATTGATTACACTATTTAAATCATACTTTATTTTTTGCAAGAGTTATGTGTCAAAGAGGCCAAAAGATGGAAGAAAATACTTTAAGTATCCATTGCAAAACAGTTAAAAAGTGAAAAAAACAATATTGTATATTGCAGACTTCTTATATTACAGATTTTTTTTGTTGTTTCTAAACTCAGTTTTCCTCTGCTTTGTTATATTTTGTTATTTATACTTTTGGGACTAACATTTGTCATTGCCAGAATATAGCTCCATTGATAATACTTAAAGGGCTACAGGGATGTTGAATTGTTACGTAGTCTTAAGGAAAAGTGTATCTTCAAGCTGAAAATTGCTCATTTTAAAACAAAACAGGGCTTTCTGGTAACAGTCTGAATTCTAATATCATTATGAAACAAATATGTAAGTAAAAACAGAACTTATTTTGATATTGAGTATCAATGAAAGATTTTCATTTTTGTTGCCATAACAACATTGGTATTCATTTTATTTTGTTTCTCTCGGTCAGATTGAAGATAATCAGGTTCATATATCCAAATTACGTGGAAATGCAGTTATAAACATACAAAAGTTGTGGGCCATAAGACTTAATCAGACTACCTTACACTCTATCATGTTAGTTAATTAATAACAACAAGAGCAGAACACTGTTTTAATGTGAGATTTATAAAACAGTAGTCCTAAGATACCAACCAAAGTACAGTAAATATAAACACAAAATATATAAACACAAGTCCTAATATTTGCCAGGGCAAATTTAATCTTTTCTGGGTGGAAAATAATTGCCCTGGGAGCCATGAACGTACTGCACAATTAGATTTATTCTGCTGGCAAGATGTCAAGGGCAACCTGCTGTTTAAGATCACTAAAGCCCCAAATGAGATTAACTACAGAGCTGCTTATTATAAAACAGATACATTCTGTATGTGAGAGTACAAAAGGCACAGGAATAGAGAGGTTTCATTACAAATAAATAATATTGAATCACAACAGCATACAAAATAACAAACCACTAAAGAACTGAAAAAGATAAATATTACTGAATACAATATAATATGTACTAGAGATACTATTGCATGAACCTATGCATTGTTCTACACTTGGGATTGTCAGGTACATTTTACTAAAATCCATTTTTAGAACAAATGCAATTTATTGTGGTAAGATAAATATGCTACTGTACTTAATGTACAGTGGCAATGGGAAAACACAGAAAATATCCTTATTTGCTTCCATTTTGGAATAGATTTTATGGAAATGCAACAAAATGAAATGTCACATTATCGTTACTTAAAAGAAAGAAAATATTTAAAGGTAAGAAATTTAGTTAAAGGGTAAAGCAGGAAATTTGAAAAAGTTGGTAAATTGTTCAAATGGAATTCACCATTAGAAAATACATAAAAATTCTCACACATTTAAAATATGTTAAACAGTGCTCACTGTGTAGAGGTTATTTCTCTTCTCCTATGTAAATTAGGTAACATTATGGATTCTGAATGTATCAAAATGATTTATTTTCCATTTTTGCCAATTTTAACCTGCATATCAGTCTATAAATATTTGTTGCAACTAGCGAAAGAATTAACATATTTATAGTTTCCATCTCATTAGAGAATGTAAAAGGCTCATCTCAATAAAATAGTCCCTGTTACATAAAGTACACACATCTAAGCTCATTTTCTCTCATAGGAATTTTTGTTTATTAAGCAAAATGTTTTTACTTCAGCTTTTTTCAGTGATCTCAGTGGAGTGCTAATAGGGTCTTTGGATATACAGTACTGTGCTCAGTAAACATTTATAGCAGAGGTTATGCATTTCTGCAGCACATAGTTATTGTAAATAACTAAATAAAAAAAACAATTACACACAATCTGTCAATTGTTTTGAACATTTCTAATGGAACTCTTGAACTAGGGTATTTGTCTCTATTGACTTTTTTTAGATGATTGTGACCTTTAAATGTGATAAACAAATACTCCTGGTATGTATGATTTTTCTGTCACCAAGGACTTTACACTTTCAACAAATTAAGCTATTATAGAAAAAGAATGTCATAGACAATATGCAATATGCCCTACTTATAAACATATATGTATTAAATATTGAATGAAAACAATTAACAGTGCATCCTGTTCTCTTTTACTTAAACTACAGAGTAGTTTCTGATGCAGTCTCTATGGTGATTCAAAACTAATAATATTATTCAAGGCTTCAGCATGCAACATACCTTTCCAACAGCACAGGACATTGTCTTTATAGTTTCTATCAGTAGTGAGAGGCTATACATTCTGTCTTTTCTTGTTAACAGTGAGAATCTACATTTTTACAAAAACCAATAAATAGCTACAACAAAGCTTCATAGTTAAACAACCTTGGCCATTATTTGTGAAGCACAGTAAGCTGCAATCTTCAATTATTTTGTTTCTACAAATTAAATCTGAACAAATAAATAGAAAATATCAACCGAAATGGTACTTGGAAAATTTTACTAAAATGTGTATGGAGTGAAGCTGGATGCCTATTATATATTAAAATGCTGTTTTTACTTAATATACTGTAAGCTGTAATAGTACATGGTATTTTCTCCCAGAAGATAAACTTTGAAATGTAGCTGTTCCGGACAACAAATTGCTGTTTGACTTATTAACCACTGTGAGGAGGGAGTACTGTAGTATAATAATCTTCATTAATAATCATGAATAAATTAATAACCTCTTCAAAGCAAGAAATATGTACATCTTTAAATCGGTTAATTTTTTTCACTTAAATGACCTATAGAGAAATCACAAATCTGACGTAAGGAAGGCCCTAAAGGTTTTCTAGCTGAGTTGTGGAAAAATAACACAGATTACATATATTTGATTTTTGTAACTGAAGCATGATTTAAGATTTGGAACACATCAATAAAAAAATGGCTTAATATCAATTAAATGGATATGATTTTTGCAGAATGATTTACCCTTTCCTTAAAGCTAGTGTCTTTTCCCCCCCAGTTTTTCAAGTTCATTAGCTTCAGTATCTCAGAGACAGTAAGGCTAACAATCAATCTTAACATTTTATCCTTCATTTCACTAGATTTGCACTAAGTCTACATCAGATAAGTGAAACAAGTGGCCACAGTAGGTTTCTCCCAATCCATTTTCAAGGAAATTAGACCAAAAATAGTATTCAGCATTCATGAGGATAAAGAGTCACTTTTACAATAAACCTTGTGGCAAAATATTAGATTTGGTCTTTGAGGACCCTTGAGAGGTTAATATAAAGTTCAATATATTGGTTATAAAAGTTAAAACAAAATTAAAGAAAAATTTCTGCTGCATTGATCGCAGGCTTACAAGTCTCTATCATTAGAGTTGATCTCATACAGTATGTAGTTTGGAAATACAGTTTAATTGCTATTGCGTCCATCCAATACAGAATCGTGGGGAGCCAGAGCCTATCCCAGCAATAATTGCTCTAGTTTATTATATTTCAAAACCTCACCATGCCTCACTAACCTTATTCTGAATCTCAGATACATACAGTATTATACTGAAGCCAAGATAAAGTAAGATTTAGCAGAGTTACTACTTAAATTTAGAATACATTCAAAAAATTATTTACAGATTTGGAATTACTGCTACTGCGTTATTAGACTTCTTCGGTCTTTCTCTGATATGACAAGATGAATGAAGGGTGTATGTGACTCTTTCTGAGATATGGAAAGAGGATTAACTCCAAATGACATAGCCACTGTAATTGAATTATAAGTTTTGTGAAATACACTGTTATCATCTAGAGTAACTGCACAACACACCAGTCTTGATGTAATGTAATTCCATATGCTGACCTTTTTCAAAACCTGCGAAAAATACGTTGGAGAAGTACAGTATATTTATTCATATGAATATTCAGAATGGGCAAACACCAGTGGGACAGCGGGTAATGCTAGTCAAAATCAAATTTCCCCTGGAGAGTATAAAAAGATGATTTGTGATTTCTTCATGTAGTTTTGTAGCCATGATGTACTGTATAACACTTTGTACCTTGCATTTCAGGTGAAATGTACTTTGTGTGGTAAACAGATTCTTTTTGTTTTCCTTAGGATCAACGAGAGTGAGGTCTGGGGAGGGGGGTGGTGGCTGTGGTTCTGCACACTGCCCATGATTTTAATCAAAGGTGTCTGCTCAGCAGACCTATACCAATAACCTTAATACTGGCTCCAAAGAGCTTAACACCAAACCATACATAACAGTGAGAGAATGGGAAAATAACATGTCATCATATCACTTCTCTGAGCATTTATTTCAATATAGTTCATTGGAACCAATATCTAACTTGAAAATTCAATTTTGGCCTGTTGGCACCTCATAAGAAAGACAAAGCATTAAAGAGATGCCATGTGCGATTGTGTGGTTTTTCAGTGTTCTCTAAAAGTATTGTAAAATAGTAGAAAAGTAAAACAATGTATTTTTATGTTAAAATCAAACAATTTGTATTCATGTTTATAAGATTGAGAAGTAAAATGAAAAACACATTTTATTGTAATTAATAATATGCATACATGTCACCATATTAAAAAAAAAACAATCATTTGCATTCAACCCACTGATTTCAAGTGACCATGCCATACATAATGGGTCAAATTCACTTTAAATCGTGAAAGTCAGCATTTGGTGGTTATCCCTTTAAGGTGAAAAGTCTAAAAATCATTGAACTCATCAAATTGAGTGTAATTGAGATGTCAAGCCTTTGCTGCATTCACTTTGAGTTCTTGCCTATTCTTTGAGTATACTGCCTTAAATTTGTAAAATGCAGGCATAGTTGGATTCACTTGACCATTCTAAGATTTGTCTCTTTTGTCTCCTCAGGAAATCCTTGGTTGCACTGGTCAAATGTTTTAGGTCTTTCTCATGCTGCATAGTAAAACACTACCAATTAAGTATGGAATATTACGTAAGCTCAAACAAAATCTCATCAGAGTTCCAGAACTGGCAACGCATGCACATTATATTACCTCTATCATGTTTCACTGACAATGTGTCTGCAGTTCCTTTCTCCACACTTGAACATTTTCATCACTTTGTCTGTCCATAAAACTTGGTTCCATAACTCTCTTGGTTCATCTTTGTATTTCTGAATAAATTCTAATCTGGCTTTTCTGTTCTTGGTGCTGAGAAAAGGCTTAGATATTGTGGTGTATCCTTTGTGCTGTCTCAGTCTGTTATGCCGTGGAAAACCAAGGACTGAGGTGGACAGATTTTGCAGACATCTGTTCTTTATTGTGCAGTTGATTGAACTGCCCAGAAAATGGCAGAAGCCGGCCAAGTCACCTTGGTGTATGAACACAGCAACTAAAACATAAGCATAAATGTAAACACAAATAGGCACTGTGTGCTGACATGACCCCCCCCTCCCCCCCCAAAAAAAAGTTAAAATAAAACAGCTCTCCCAGCCTAATAAAGAGTAATTTTATTTCTGCTGACCAGTTCAATGGTGCCTGCCTCCTGGAGTGTCTGCAGCTTGGCAGAAGGCCAGTGGGATGTTGCGCAGTGGCCAGAGTCCTGGGTGCACCGTGGTGACAAGCAGAGGCTTGTGATTAAAAGTGGTAATGCAGCTGAGACCATGGAATGCTGCAGGCCATTGGGACTGTCACATGGAGCTGACTGTGAGGATAGCTGAACCGCTGTGGTGGATAAGAACAAACTCGAGACGAGTGAAAGGTCAGGAGGTTGGTGCTATGGTGGGACAGCATCTAATGAATGGCTGTAATTGACAAACACTGAATTGACAAGGAGAGGCTAGGGCCTTCAAGTCTGCAACAAACTGATGCACTATCTTACCGGGCCACTGTTTTCATCTGAAGAGTTTCCTGTGGAGAATGATACTCTGGGAGGCGGCAAAGTGATTTTTCAGAAGCTCCACAGCATCAATGTATTTCACAGCTATCCCTCCATTCCAAGACAGTGTACAATTATCAACACGTTTCTGAGGCCTAGTGCAGCCCAGTAAGTTTCAAAAGACTCCAGCCAGCAAGTCCAGGGCACTGGAGACTGGCTGGAAATAGCGAGGAACGGGGAATGTGGGAGGTAGTAGGAGTGAAACCTCCATCCTCATTTCCAATGTTACGCAGTAGGAAACCAAGGACTGAGTCAGACAGATTTCGCAGCTGTCTGCTCTTCATAGTGTATCTCATTGAACTACCCAGAAAATTGCAGAAACCCTCCAAGGCACCTTGGTACTATAATCCAATAACACAGTGAAAGCATCATAAACAACAAAAAAGGGTGCTGTGTGCGACATAACACAGTTTTCTGTAAAACACCTTTGACCCTGCTCTATGAAGATTGTTGAAGATTTCACTGATAATTGTTTTAGAGTTCTCATGAATTTGACATCAATGTCAAATGCTTTATTTTCAGCTAATCTGGTTCTGGCTAAATGAATAATTATAAAGGCTAATGCGGCTGTCTATCATGGCAAATGGTGGAATTATATTGGTAAATTCCAAAGTGTTAAGAATTTTTTTTCTAACCAATTTCATTTAAATTACCTTAGTGTATATAATTAATTGTATCTCATTTATTGTTATTGTTAAGAACCCCTCACTATTTACTGTTTATTTCAGCAAATACATTATAAAATAAGCTTTATTTGCCTGTATTTTATTCTGTTTTGTGATGAGCTTTTTTCCATAAAAAAAAACTTCAGTGAAGTTTCCTATAATTGCATATCCATGAAACATTCAGAAATTAAAAGTTGCTCAATAGAGGGAGCCTCATCAAGAGATTTACCAAACATGTAGTACTTAAAATTGAATAATGGCACAAAGCAGGCATTTAAGTGGTTTTTCTACCCGCTCCATCACAATTCTTCAGAATGGATCTTGTATCACAAAATCCATTTCAAGTGTTTAGTTTGGGAAACATTAATCTCAGTAATTTCAGGTCTGTGTTTCTTAGATGTCAGGTAAATCAGGCAACATTCTAGAACCATTAAAATTGTAAGGAAACCTTGTAAAGAAAAGCTAATAATTTGAATGTCATGTGTTTGGCTCTGTAAGGTAAAACACCGCTTGTTAAAAGAAGAGCTGTCACACACTTTAATTGTCTCCACTGAGACTCAGTTTGCAAACTACAATTTTGTGAACATAAAATATCACTGGAAAATAGTAGTAACAAAATGTATTATCAAGGGAAACTGAAGCCAACTTTAACCCTTCTGTTTTGCATCAGGTCAGCAAATCCTGCATTCAGTGCTAAATTCAGTGTTGCCTTCAATTCACTGTACAGTGCCTTGCAAAGGTACTCAGAATCTTGCACATTTTTCACATTTTACATGATTTAAAGCTTGTAAGCATGAAACTCTGAAGTATACACAACTCTACACATTCTAACCAAACAAATATAAAATAAGTTAATATATAATTAATATGAAAGAAAAATAGAAATATCATGATAGCATATTAATTTAGATCCACAAAATTACCTTAACAAGCCTCGGTCTGTATGAAATGAAAGTGGTTGACACGTATGCTTTGATTTCAGAATAAAGTAAATATATTGTACCTATTTCTGTGAGGTTCCTCCTTCAGATGGTGAATTTTAAGCAATGATTCAACCATGAACACCAAGCAGCCTTCAAAATATCTCAGGGATGAGTGTGTATAAAGATAAGGAGAAGGATATAAAAACATTTCAAGAATCCCAATTATCTAGTATTGCATGGTGAAGTTATCCATTAAGAAGTGGATGGAAACCAAACACTAAGTAGATGAAGCTGTCCCACCACACACGAAGCATCTGGCTAGGTGAAAACTGGTTAGAGACACCACTGCCAGACAAATTTTGACTATGAAAGAGTGACCAGTTCAGTGGCTGAAATGGGAGAAAATATGCTAACCACAGGGAGAGAAATAAGGAGTGAAAGAATGGACAGGAAAGGAAAATAAATCAACTGGAGGACAGCTGAATGCAAGCTACCATAAAGAGAATGGGTAAACAACATCCTGGTCACTCCATTATGTTATAGTTCTGCTTCTTGTCAGCAGGGACTGGGAAGTTTCTCAAGATGGGACCACTGATGCAGAAATGTACCAGCAAATCTTAATGAAATAGTGATGCATATCTAAAACTGGGACGAAAATTTAACTTTCAGTACAACAACTGCCCAAAACACAATTCCAAAGATACACTGCAGAAGCTTAAGAATAAGCAAGTTATTGTCTTTGGGTAGTTTTGTCAAAGTTCTGACATGAAATCTATTGAGAATCTGTGGAAAGACATCAAAATTGCTGTCCACAAGCAATCCCCAAGAAGCACGAGAGAGCTTGAGCCAATCTACCAAGAAGAATGAGCAATATTTGCACCAAGCCATTGTGAATCTTTGGCAAAAACCTAGACAAATCCTAAAGGTCAACAAATAAACGAGAGCAGAGCTGAATGCAAGCAACCAGGCAAAGAGGAGACCAAAGAGGGCAGCAGAGTGCAAAACACATTTCAAAATGAGAATCACACCTTGTGAGTGAGAAGTGCGCTCAAATCCTGAACTCCAAATGACAGAAAACAAAAGGTGGAGAGAAAATAATTCTGCTTGAAAGATAAATATGTGGCCTCAGAAGTCATTATTCAGAGTCATTAAGAGTGTTTCAGGTACTGTAGGTAGGTATCCAAGTCACGTTACCCATAGGCTGGATTTTCCACTCTCGTGGTGGAAATGACCCTTTTAGGTATGACTCTCATGCCCCTTTGGATTTAGTAAAGAAAAGATTCATGAATTGCATAGTTGAAATAGTGAAGCTACAATATACTGTATATAAATAGTGAAAAATATTTTTATGCATAATGGTGTTACTGCTACTCTACATTTTAATACCTCTAGAGGCCAAACTACATTTTTAACATTATATGTGTTAAAGATCAGTGAACTGGCACTGTTATCTTCTATTCCATTATCTTCTATGCCATTACTGTTTTTAAAGATGACTTCTAAGATAATCAGATTTAATTGCTACATGGCATACTAAGATACAAAAAAATTAGCAACAAATGTAATTTGCTCATCAGAAAATAGCATGCAACATGACACAGCTGTGTTAATTTAAATAAAAAAATGTAATAAATATAGGGAGTGTTCTGCAAGAAATGTAAACCTAAAATTAGAATGAAAAAGTCAGTCCTTACACCATTATGTCAATTTTGTAGCAAACAAGTTTTATAAAAGATAATAACACATGCCATGTCAGCATGGTTTTGTGAGTTCTTTATTCCTTAGTACAGCATGGTTTCAGAGTGAATAAGCAGACCAATAACTAAAAAAGAACAAATACAAATATCTTTTTAGAAAATATTCTGTCACAGAATGCTAGCAGTTAAAGATGAGGTTTATGGGTTGTGATTAATTAAATTTACACTTAGTGGCCAGAATTGTGTCAATGTGTGTGTGCATTCCTGTCCTTCTCTTGTATCTAAGTACTCCCCCAAAGTCTTCAAATGCAGACAATGGGGCAGAAAAAAATTGGCAAGGATTGAAGACCACACTTTTGATCAGGCATACTGTAACACAATTACCACACCTTAAGTATTGGCACATGGATGTGTGTGGGGTTACTAAGTCAGTGTGGACCAGAAACTTGGGCAGAAAAGGAAACAAACACTTGGAGATCTGTATACTGACAGTTCTCAAATGACCAAAGCTTCCTCTTGATAATAAACTGTACACACTTGCTCCTGACTGAGATAGTGGCAAACCCCCTCTGAGGGGGACTGGGTAACCGAAAGGGATAAAAAGATCTGAACCTGAACAGATGGGTGCTCTATCTTTCTTCCACGAGCCCCTAGACACAAGACAGACAGAGCAAGGGAAGTTGCTTTCTGCAAGACCGCAAGAGAGAGGGACAGTTGATCCAGAAACTGCAGACCAAAGTAAACATTGGTGACAGAATTGGAGCACTGTGCTGGGACTTGTTTTTCCTGGGAGGGGGGAAAAGGAACAGACCTACAGAGCTGATACTGAGGCAATAGAAAGAGTGCAGCCTCTGCGAGGATTCTTATTACATCCCGACCATTGCAGAAGCTGAGGAAATTGGACATTGAAGAATACTTTTTTTTTCACTACTGCTTCTCAAGAGGGACCATTTTGAACAAATGGGTTCTTTCTGTTTGATTAGAAATTCTAGTGTTGTATGAAAAAAAAACGGATATTCCCATGCCATTTCCTTTCCTTCCTAAATGTGCTTTTGAACCTCTGGTAATCGAGTGTACCCCTTGGATATACAGTTCAATTCAGTTTATTTGTCATATGCCATGTGCAATGAAATGCTTATTTGCATTTAAGCTCCAATACGAAAATGTTAAAGGAATCACCAAAAACACAAACACAGAGCAGCAGCATCAACAACAGTAAGTTAAAAAGTATACAGTTAAAAAAACGCTGTGAAGCTGTGTGAGAAAAAAAACATCAATGTGAGCTAGGGGTAGAATCTGGCAGAATCTGAAGTGAGTGCCTTTATGCTCCTATAACTCTTACCAGAGGGTAAGGGGGAGAAAAGTGAGAAACCAGGACGATTGGTATCTTTAGCAAAAGTTCCTGAGACAGCGAGTTGTAAAAATGTCCACAATAGAGGGGAGCTGTACTCCAGTGATGGACTGGACTGACCTGATCACCTCCTATAACACCTTCAAGTTAGACAATGAGCTACTACCAAATCACACTGTAATACCACCCGTGAGCACACTCTCAATAGCGTACCTGTAAAATGTGGTAAGGACATTTGAAGATAGACCAAAGTTTTTCAACTGCCTGAGGAAGTAAAGACACTGTTGTGCCTTCTTTGTAGCTCCTGTTACTGTACATGCTGGGACCACATTAAATCGTTAGTAATGAAGGTACCCAGGAACTGCTAACCATCTCTACAGCTACCCCATTGATGTGAATAGGGATGTGGTCCGCACCATGCTTTCTAAAATCAGTTGCCAGATCTTTGGTTTTCCTGAGGTTTAGGGAGAGAGTATTGTCAAGGCACCACTTCACCAGGTTCTTTACCTCATCCCTATAGGACGTCTCGTCATTACCGATGATTCGGCCAATGATGGTAGTGTCATAAGCATACTGTATTTGTTGATGGAGTTGTGTCTGACCACACAGTTGTGAGTAAACAAGAAAAACAGCAGGGGGGTAAGTACACAGCCCTGAGGGGCACCTATATTGACAGTCAGCATAGAAAAAAGCTTTCCATTGACCCTCACTCGGCCTGCCAGTCAGGAAATCCATTATCCAGCTGCATAGAGAGGTGCTGATACCCAGGTCATTAAGCTATAGTGTTAAATGCAGAGCTGTAAGCAATGAATAGCATTCTGACATATGTGTCTTTATCATCCAAATGAGACAGGACAGTGTGAATAGCCAGGGAAATAGCGTTGACAGTGGACCTACTATACTATACTGGTATAAAAACTGCAACGGGTCTAAGCATTCAGTTACCATTGTGTTCATGTGCCTCATGACCAGCCTTTCAAAGTATTTAATTACGACTGATGTGAGCACTACCAGTCTGCAATCATTAAAACTGGTCGTAGCATTTTTCTTCGGCACTGGTATGATGGTAGTTTTCTTAAAACACACAGGAATGGAAGATTGTAAAGGTGAAAGGTTAAAAATATCAGTGGCCAGCTAGTCTGCACAGGATTTAAGGACCTGTTCAGGAACGCCATCTGGGCTGGTCGCTTTCTGTATGTTCACTTCTCTGAAAGTTGCCCTGACTTCAGCCTCTGTGACATACACAAACAGATCAATAACTAAAAAAACTAATATCTATTTAATTAGAAAATATTCTGTCACAGAATGCTAACAGTTGAAGAAAAGACTAAGTTTGGGCTTCGTGGCCAGAATTGTGTGTGTGCATGTCTGTCCTTCTCTTGTATCTAATTCCTCCCCCAAAGTCTTCAAATGCAGACAGTGGGGCAGAAAAAAAAGAGCAAGCATTGAAGAAGACACTTTTGTTCAAATGGAACATGTGGAAGTGTATGGGGTTACTGAGTCAGTTTGGACCAGACCTTGGGCAGGAAAGGAAAAAAAGAACTGATAGCTTGCAGCCTCAGACAAAGCCATATCATCAGCGGCTGGCAACACTGGTGCGAGCGGATTCGTGATTCCGAGAATGAGAACACTACTTTGCATGTGTGCATGTTGTGGCTTCTTTTTTTGTGTAGAGATGTTTTAATAAGTAAGAAAATAAAAAAGGCACCTAAGCCATAATATTTGGTGCTGGTCTGTGGGTAAACTGGTTGTTCTGGGAGATATTCAGTAAAGAACTGAATTGCAAGTACAGTTTATAGGGTTCCTAGCACCTATGTGATTGCTAGGTGGCGTAGTCTGCTACCAAACCAAAAATACTTTGACAATGCCTCATAGTTAAAGTTTTAACTGGGAAACCTCTGACATCATTAAAAGTTTATTTGAAAAGCTTAATCCTTGCACAGGAACACAGGGAACATAGTATTATTATAAACTCTTATTGTTTCTTGGGTGTCATTGTTTCAGATTTCATTATTTATTACTTTTATTTATTATATTATATTATATTATATTATATTATATTATATTATATTATATTATATTATATTATATTATTTATTATATCAGGGCAAGTTACTCTATACACAAAATTACCTTAATGTATGTTAAGTATTCTTGCTTTGGGTTATATGATCATGACAAATTTAGTAAGTTACGAAAAAGGACAGACGAAACACTGAAAAAAACATTTATGTTTAAGTGAAATTGATAAGTGATTCGATGTACACTTGAGAAGTCATTTCATAATTAGTGAATTGCCCAATCAATAATCTGAACTACTACTGTACATTTACATAATCTGAAGCAGTCACATACTATTGTTATTTTTCAAAATGTTGTATCACTGTCAGTTGTTTAAATTTTTTAAACATTTTAATGTTCTAGTTTTTAGTAAACTAATATACTGTAGTATTAGGATTCAAAGATACATACTGTAGATAGCTGATGTTCATTTAATTATAAATATTTTTATAATTATTTAATTAAGACTTCATCACCATCATATTTGTTCTGTTATGTCCAGTATGTGTACTGTACCAGTAGATGCACTGACGTACATAGTATATTTCTTTACATCTGGCAGGCTTTTACATTCACTAGACTAATTCGAGCAGTGAAATATTAAATTAACATTAAATTAGTTTTCATTTAATTTACATTGTGCAGGTTAAATATAACCATTTCTACAAATGAAATGAATAAAAAAAGAAAAGCAACACAA
Organism: Lepisosteus platostomus; assembly: GCF_059453375.1. NCBI lineage: Eukaryota > Metazoa > Chordata > Actinopteri > Semionotiformes > Lepisosteidae > Lepisosteus > Lepisosteus platostomus. The sequence goes on along the minus strand of NC_142630.1, from coordinate 10,858,736 downwards.
ACTGGTGTTATTATAGAACTAAAGATTAGTATTTTGTTTTAATACAATATACTGTACAGTAACCCATGTCTTAACATGCTTTGCCACACTGTAATTCACAACAGCCTTATTACCTTTTATTTTTCATGGAGCAGAGACATAGGGAAATGGTAGTCCTTGCCTTGTGTAATAGACTACATATGCAGTGTTTTGTAATTCTCAATGTAATATGGTCAGTTGCCAGCAGCAACCAATAAATATTGTCTTTTTTATTGTGCGTTGAGTTTGCATTCAGAACCTCCAAAGGCTTCTTCTGCTTGTGGCGCCAATTTTCCAGAGTAGCAAGGCCAATGAGACCAAGTGGCTAGTGTTCCCTATGGCAGTTATTCTGAGACAGATACAATTTCCCTTGCCTGTGGGTAACCATTGAGTCTATCTCTTTGTGTTATGATTGTGTGTTTACATCTTGGCTTTTCAACTCACAGAGGAATCAAACTATGAACTTTTCAGCCAACACTGCAAAACTGCTTTTCATTAGATTGGATGCACAATGATGTAGATTTAGGATTTATGTTAACATAACTAGCTTGGTTGTATTACTCTGGGATTCTGTAGATATTTTATTTGGTGAGAAAATATTTGGACGAGAAAACCTTGCAGTAAAAAGCCAGCAAAACACCCTGTGCTGCATTCTCCTTTGAGGAGGTTAATAAATTTTAATATGAATCAATGCTTTATGATTATTCTATTTTGTTGTATTTCAGGAAGACTCTCTAGGTTTCATCATAATTCAACCATCACTATAAAGTGTATACCATGTACAGTATATATACACTGTATGTGTGTATTTCCTTTTCAACTGACTTTCAAATTAAAGAATATTGCACTCTATATCAAATAATAACAATTTGGAGAAGCAGGGCTTGTATCAGACTGTTAAGCTCTCATGCCAATTGTAATCGACAGGAAGTTTGAATAAATTCAATAAATAAGGAAACATAAAAATTAAAAATGAGGTCCTGATGTCAGCTTTTAACAAACCAACTCACTAATAAGGAAATATCAAGTGTGCTCACATGTTTTTGTTTTTTTTTTCTGACAGAAGTTTAACATTAAAAGTACATCACAGTAAATCAAAGAAAACACAATCTTTTTTTTTACAAACTTGCTGTGTAAAATTATGCTAAACTGCAGGGAAACTTTTTACACTGACTACGTGCATCAGACAGAAAAAAAAACATTTCTATCTGGTGGATACCCCAAAAAAGAAATTAATAAAATTACAAATATAAAATTACATTTCCTTTTTCTAAGTGTTAATTCCTCTCTGCAGATTTTAATTATCCTAAATATCCCTGTAATGTTTAACAATAAATATTTATATAATCAGTGTTGTGATGTGTGGGGGGGTTAATTTACTGTAATAATCAAAAATTGAAACTGTAAATTCTAAGAGTACTTGACAACACCAAAATATGCATAACAAACAACAAACATAATAGAATATACTGTACAGTATCTGTGAAATGATCTGCTATGATACAGAAGCTGATCGTTCACTCAGGGCTTGCAAGGTTAAGTCAAAGTTAAAATAAATTGACTATAAAGTGTTATGCTCTACCTCATAGGTTTTATCAGTCTCATATAATTCATATTCTCAGATTCACATTAATATTCTCAGATACAAGTAAATATGCATTTAATAAACATCAAATATATGTTTGAAATACTAGTTAAACTCTAGAGAATTGTAACATGAATAATTTTAATATGAATTGAGGTTTATGTAATTAATATATAGTAATTCAACATGCTCAATTCATATATATATATATGATTCCTCTGTGCAGGGAGTGTCCCAGGCAGAGAGAAAAATGGAGACCTTAGTCTTCCTCGAACCTCAGGCATCTTTGTCAAAATTAGTGTTTTGCTGGACTTCAGCCATTGAATGTACGCTCAGTTGTCTACTTGAGTCTGGCTGCAAGGTAGACAGGTGGAAGGCCTTGGTTCGTCCCTGCATTTGATTGGCTCTTAATATGATATGATATCATCTTATTTCCTTAATCAGATGAACACAAGTTTTCTTTAATTTGTTTTAAAGATATCAAGAAAGGTATATTTTTATATATCTTGGGCAGAATTCTGTATTTTACTGACTCACTGTCTCAGGCTGGCATTTTAGAGAAAAGTTTAAGCCCTGACTCAGACTGCTTGCAGTCCCATGGTTGAGAAAAGACCGGTGTAGTTGGACAGAGTTGACGAGCCAGTGAGTTAACCAATGGAAATGAGTTCGTCTTTAGCTTTTAAGCTGTGACATCACAGCTGGTGATTGGCTGAGATACTATAAGGTATGGCTCTGGTACCCACCCTGTAGATCACCCATTGGTGGATCTTCCTTTGGGTGATGAGCAGTGACCCTGAACTCATGGTCTTGGGAAGAAACAGAATACAGACATGATATAGCCCAGCTGTGCTCTACAGTATATAATTAGTTTGTACAGCTTTATGATGTCTCTTATCAGAGGGGCATCTTTAGCCTGAAGAAGGCTTCACAGCCAAAACATTGTGTTTTCTCTCTTCTCTTTTCAGCATGGAATAAACCTATTACTTGTTCCTTTGCAGACTATGCATGGTGACGCAGCCACCCACCTGAACTACAAAAAAAAGAATGACAAGCTGAATTAATAAATATATCAAAGATCACAATTGTCAAATGTGATTTTTAACACTGATTGTTATAGAAGAAGGTAGTTTTACCTTTCACATATTTATTTGTTAGGGAAAAATGCCTTGTCCTTTTTTTTGTCACATTTTCACTCACAGAGGAACTGGGACCCTCATAAACCATACAAGCCTCCCAGGGATCAAATGTGAGGATTACTGTTTAGCAATATCATATGTATAATGAATGAAATAGAATCAGATCTAATTCAGTCGACAATACAGCACGCTACAAACCCCTTTAACAGACTTTTCTTAATAATTTACAGTGTATTTCACAAAGAGGTCTTTTCAATAGCAGCCTATGAAAACTTCACTTTAGAAGTTTTTTTTTATTTAATTGAAAGAACATATGTATACATAAAAAGAAAATAATACAAGTAAAAACCTTATCTAACAAAGCAGACAAAATATAAATGAAGCCTGGCAAAACCAAGGCTACACATCATTCATTGGTGTAACTGAGACGTCTCAAATTGGCTGCTCATTCCTATTCAATTAACTTTCAGTTTTGAAAAAAAAATATTTGAGATTTCATTTAGGTAACAGAGCAAATAAGGAGAAATATTTTGATTTGATTAACCAATCACTGCCAATGTGTTTATACACTGAAAACAAATATTGCTCCATATTGACTTCATCTGTGCCATTGACTTATTATCTCCAAACACATTTTCCCCTGCTAAAAAGTTAATTGAAATGGGCCATGAATCCCTCTTGTGCAGAAAGACTAATATTATACAGTTCGCTCATTGCCTCTCTATTTTTGTTATCTAGACATTACACACTCATGAAAATAAATATGCTACACAAGCGCACTGTGCTTCATCTGTTTGTGCTATATAACCACACATCCCATGTATTCATAGTTCTCTGTGGTGGCAAAGGAAATTAGTTGGTCTGCCAATGTTCTATCATCTGAGGTTCCAGTTCTTCACTTGCTCCCTTCTCACCTCATTAAAGCAATATTTTCTTCTGTTCTTTGGGAGTCTCCCTCTCTCTTCATTCCTGATTCATTATTCTTCAGACTGTAGATCTTTAACATACATTTTTTCTTTTTCTCCTTGTTTTATAATGTGTGCTAGAAAAGGCTTTAATTAAGTATTTTTAATTGATTTTAGTAAGACTGCTTTATTTAAACACCGCATATTTTATAAGGAGTTCCCAGTAATACCCTAATGCCTTATAATTACAGATGAGGAAGTAAAATACCCTATATTATATAGGGCACCACTGTTGAGTAATAGGTTAAGGCTTTGGACTTGAATGATAGTTGGTAGACTCAGAACCCATATACAGTAGGCACACTGGGATGTAAATTCTATTTGAATACATGTCGGATCTACAATGGATATCAAAAATGTACTTCAAAACTACCCTTTTGGGTAATATTTTTAGACGTTCTCAAAAAAACATGTTACTACCCCTGCTCTCTCTTCCTCAGTCTCTCCTCTGCAACGCAAAAGAATACAAGACAAGAACTAAAAGTAGATATACTTCTGTGTGGGTTGTTTCTATGCTTGTGGTACCACTGATGTTATTAATATCACTGTCCATTATGGCTCTTTCATACACAACTAGAATCATTAACTTGTACCCACAAATGCAAACAATAATAATTGTCTTATAAAAATGGTAATGTTGTAACAGTAACAGCTTTATATTCCTCAAATTTATATCTCATTAGGTACAAATTGTTGTATTTCAGCTCCTACTTTTACCAATTTAATGCCAAAAATGAAGCTGATTTCCAATAAAATTGTAAAAATGTACTGTATTACTTCTTTAAAATTTGAAACGACAGCCTCTAATTCAACAGTATATTTTAAAGCCATACTTCTTAGTCTGTTCTCTCTATATCTATCCTTTATACAGATGTATGATAAAACAATGCCTGAGTGGATAGAGAATATATTGAAAATGGCATATTTTTATTACATTTGTTAATAATGTCTTATTGAATGCTAAACTAATTCAATAGGACTGGAAGAAGACAAAGAGGAAAACTAATGAGTGCCAATATGGTAGTTCTGTTCAATGGAAAGCAATTCAACCTTCCTGCCCAAACTACATTCATTAATCTTCAAGCAAAGTTTTAATGCATATCCCATGATGAGTGCAGATCATATTTCTCTTTGAAAATTTATGGGTTCATTATACTGTCAAATAAATGTATGTTCTTTACAAAGATGATAAGATAATTTGTTGTGTTTATTATAGAAGGGAGTCAGTGATTGCATTTTATCTATCACTGTGGGAACTTCAAGTTAATTCATGGAGTAGTTTAGCAAAAAATATTACCTTATTATCTTTCTGCATTTGTGCACCTATGGAGTCAGTGCACAGTTTTTGGTGATTAACTTCTAAATCCAAATACAATCATAACACAGAAAAGTTATGTAAATTGAGTCAATGGGTAATAATTGAAACAGCCATTAAATACAAAAATATCCCTGAATCTAATTAAGTTAGCAAATGATTCGAGTAACTTTCAAAGTATAGAGGCAGTTGTTGAAATTGAATTGATAACTTTATTCATAAGTATTTCAGGCCTCCTCTGATTTTGTTAGTTAAAAAGTTATTTTATTCATTAAACTTAACTTTTATTTCTTTTAAATAAACAACCTGAAATCACAAACGCTCTGAATTTTGTGAAAACATCTTTATTTAAAGACCTTCCACTCCTTCCTTGATTAAAACAGTCTTATCTGGCCATATTCTATTTTATTCTATTAAACAGAGTGCAATCAGTATGTGAATATTCTCAGATGCAGTAAACAGAAGCATCAATTGCTGCATTTTAATTCAATTTAATTTAATAATAATTACTTTAATTTATTTAGAATGTATTTTATGAAAACAGTGTACATCTGCAAAATAACTTGCAGGAATTGGTTAAGTTTCATGCTGGTGATAGCAGTGTTCTAGTCTTTGCATTCAAATTGTCCTTTGCTCTTCTCCACATTCGCATGATGATTGCACAGGGGATTTCATATCATGATGCAGTTCTCTGCAAAAACAGCTAACTCTTACATTGGTGTGTCTCCCATGTGACTTTATTAATTTGTATCCCAGTCTCCTCTTACCTTCTTCTGCCAGTGGCTCTTGGGTTTACTATTCCGAGAGCCTCATTCTGGGCACAATGCACCTGGTTTGACTTCTCCCTGTAGACTTGTAGTGGATTCTCCATTTGTCTCTCATATGCACACAGGTTTGCTGTGGTTTATTCAGTGGGGAAATGCTAAGAGAAAAACAAAAGAAAATTTCTGTAAGCAATTTATATTTTTTCCTTTTGTTTTTCTGCCTTAAATGTTCAAAGTAAAAACAGGGTCTGTATTGCACTGACATTATTCATTTTCAGGCACATTATTTCAGACAATGCTAATGACAATTTATTTATGTTTTACTTAAAGACCTTTTAAAAGTATTTCCAGGGAATCTGGAATCAGTTGTGTTCCTCACCGAAGAGTGATCTTTATGCATCTAGTACCTGACAAGTGCACAGACAAGCAAAAAATCTGCTGAGTCAAAAGGCCAGTCATGTGACCTAGAGGGCTCAAAAGACCTTTTAAGTTATAGAGTCACATTACTGTGATAGGTGTGCATCAAATGTGACCTGTTACATTCTCTCATTATAAATTTCTCTTCTAACATCTGCTGCTCTTATAACTTAATGAGCAATATGCATTAATCTCAGTGAATCAAGACCACATTTTCATACGTCTAGTTCACCGCTTGCTAGGATTTAATCCACTATTTCTCAGGAATCTTCCAGTCTGTAAAACCATTGCCCAGCCATTACCCTTACAAGAAAACAAATCTGCCAAGTTAAAACACTAGTCTTGTGATCCAGCAAGACTGCTTTCAGGCTGCAGAGTGTTACGGTACATACTGTATGCTGCTACCTGCACAGCTACTGTATAACTAATAGCACATACAGTACATACTGTATACTCTTAAGCATCTCTTCAGTGAATATTTACACAGGTTTGTGTGGACCCTAGTTAACAAAAAAGAGCAAATTGTTAGTTTGCCCAACATTTAAGGAATTTGGACAGTCTTGGCTCCGAATAGTTTTGATTAAGTGGTAACAGTTCATTGGTTACAATTCTCCTGGTACAGTCTACCTACGGTACCCCTGTAGATATATAATTTTATTCCTGACATCTAAGCTAACTCATTAAATGTAGTTTTTGTCGACTGTTTCTTTTTCATATTTTGAAGCTGTTTTCAAAGTGCGTATTAATTAAAAAAATGTATAATATAGTATCTCTTAGAGAATATAATAAATTGACTGCTGCTTGAGCCAGATTAGATGGCTGGTTTCGGATAGCCCTCTGTCTCCTGTTGGCAATTGGAATTAGTTTTTATGATTTTTATTAATTCTGAATCATCAATTATTTTTTATTTAATTACACTCACACCCAATCTCTTGTTTCTTTATGTCTTTATGTGGCAACACCATGGGGGGAAAGACTAAGTGTAGACAGACTGCTGTGACCAGGTCACCCATTGAGCCATTCATCTTCTGACACACTACAGGCTCTACAGTAATGTACAGTAAATTGAGGACTGATTGGAGGAGAGGCAAGTCTCTCACCACCATTATTATGAGCATGCTAGTTCCCAACTAATTGTGCGTTCTCTATTAATCACCGGTAGGAATTCCAAGATTGAAACAGGAACCAGTGACTTACAGTAGCAGGGGGTAAAAGACTGAAATAATTTGCCTGTTCATTATGTTGGATAAATAAGTGAAAAAATTAACCTTTGTATCAGACATCTCACTAGCAACCACCTTTTGATCTTTAGTGGAATCACCCAATGAATTTATGAATGTCAAAGAGAGATAAACTGCCACAGGAAGATTGCAAAAGCTCTCAGTAATGCCAAGGTTGGGTGTCATTCTAATAGTAATATGGAGGAAAGGGGGAAAGAAATTAGCAGAAAGCTGTTTTTTGTTGGTTCATGCAATTAATGTGGAAAAAAAAAACATTTGCTTCTTTATAATCATATTTAAACTATATATAATATATTTTGTTAGTTTTTAAAAGAACCATACAAATAACCACCATAACCTAAACACAGTTTTACATTGTCCTGAGAAGGTAAAGTTATGTTAATAAATATACTGTATAGAAGACGAATAAATTAACATAAAAAGGATTGTTTCTGATGGTCTCCCAAGGACTAAAGTACTTCTACTACAAAATAAACTTCCACTATTAATTTAGAGATCCAAATTACAAAGTATGTATAATAAGCATGAAAATAAGTTTCAATGTGATATGATTCTAATTAATAAAACATTAAGGAAACAGTGTTTTTTTTACATTTAAGTTAATTCGACTGTAAAGTGAAATGAAAGTTTGATAACTTTTAGTGTTGTTTAAATTCATATTATATTTCCAATAAAATCATATTGCACAAATTCTTCCAATATGTCATTGCACAAAGCGATGAGATCAGCACTTGTAAAGATTGCCTGTAGTCACATAACTTATTTTGCATTTTATGTTTAAAGGAACAAAAATTTCAATAAATTAAATTAGATATGAATATTGTATAACAAATTGCTGACCAGTATTGAATGAATTTACGGTTATGTGGTTCTATCATTTTTTATTTTGCACTTTTAAAGTTTCCTTAAGCTTTATTTATTATTTAATTTAATCCCTTTCTTACTTCTTAATTTAGATGTTTTAATGTATTACATTTCACTTGTTTTCTATTGTTCTCTGTAAGAATTGCTTTTGTAAATACACCATAGTAGGCTTATATTCTTAATTGTATTTGCATCTGGAATAGCTGTCCTATTACTAATATTGATTGACTCTGTTACGCAGCAGCAGCAGCAACAATAATTATTATTTTCCATGTAATTGTTCATTAGATAGTGATTGTTAACATTTAATGCTCATAAAGAGTGAGCATAAACAATTTATTGCTCATCAAATAACATTTATTTTGTGAACAAAAGGTTCCCACCAAGAGGCAAATGATAATACTTTAGGGACTGCAAATGATATCATATAAACACATGACAAAAAAGCTGTTGACACTCAATTATGCATTAATACATCTTTTTAGAAGAGAACATTTTGATATTTGTTATTTTGCATGCAATTAATCATTAGCAAAAATCATCTATAATGTCTTTGCCACAATTAAACTTGCTAAAAGATGGATCCAATGCAAGGAATTTGTGACATGCATACAATATCATCATACACATTCCTCTTGCTAAAGCAAAAAGCACAAAGCTCATGAGAGTGCATGACTTAAAAAGCAAGGTCACCAGTTTCCTCACACTAAAAAAAGTCCTTAAAATACTGTACCATGTGAACCAGAGGCTGAACTGTGCTTAAATCATAAGAGATTTCAACACTCAAGATTCTCTTTGACCATTACGTTATATTTAAGTGTAACAACCATACCAGAGAATGCAAACAATGACAAAAGATGCTGCAGAAGATTGCTCTTAATTTATTATTTAAAAAAAGTTGTAAATATAAACCCCTACAAGTATTTGTAGCCCTATAAGTTGTTACTTGTATATATCAGTGTAAATTATTTTGTCATTGTACCTGTATATATTTTTATATAAAATGTGGATTGTGCAGGGTGGGTGGAACATATAAACCTAAATTATTAGTTACTAAATGTTGATCATACTTGCTCTCCTCACATCAGATTGCTGTATATTTAAAACCATCTCATATCAACAATTTCTATTCTGAAATAGTTAACAAACTTGTTAAATTTGCAGATGACACAAAAATAGGGGGTGTCAAACAAGAAGCAGCAATAAGAGAATTACAAAGATACAGAATTACCATGAGAAGGCGTGTGCAGGCGTGACAAATGAAATTTAAAGCGCAAAGTAATTCACACTGGTAGTATCAACATTCTACCAGTATGAATTTCACACTGTAACATTCTGGAGGAAGCTTTTCTAAAAATGGATGTCTGTATTTAGGTAGATTATTCTGTTTAGATGAGGACAATGTGAAGATGCAAGATTTACAATGCACTGGCAATACAGTACCTCATTTAGCATATTTCCATTGTGATCATCTAACCACACAAATAATATCATAGACAATTTTCAAAGAAGGGAAACAATATGCTTTCTGATCCCAAAGAATGGAAGCTAATTATCATTATTATAGACCAAAGGTTTTTTGATCCAAGTACTGTATATTAAACTTTAAAAGGTTTAGATAAGATCTTACTAGGGGACTACTTCATATCCAGTAATGAAGGCAAGGGGTCACAACTAGAAGGAAATTTGTTTATGATGCAGAATAAGAGACCTTTCTTTACACAAAGAGTTGTGGATATCTTCTGTAGCACTGGCTTTTCATCCATGTGGCTGAACCACTGAGGGCTCCTTTAAGAAATGACTGGACAGAATTTTAGATCACAAAGCTACCAGGCTACCAGATGAGCAAGGTGGGCTGCATGGCCTCCTATTGTTACAACCTCTTGTCCAACCTTATGTGTCTTCTAAATTGGACACAGATATTCAGATAACCTCTCTTAAATATTAATATACACCTGGTATTTTTCATTAGTGCATTCTGTTTCTCATCCTAAACCATATTGTACTGTAACAAATGGATGAGAGAAAATAAATCATGACTTGCACATGTAAATGCTGCCTTTGGAATTTCCAAGTTTTAAGATTTTATTCATGGAGATGTATAATTAGTCAGCTAATCTAAAGCATTATCACATGTTATAATAAATTATTTTAAGAAACAGCAAGCAAATCTCTGTTCCAAAGGGATTGCATTTCAGCTAGATCCTACAGCAAACCTGTACATGAGTAAACAAGCCTGTGCTGTAAGCAGAAATGAACTCAAGGGCAACCATTATGATTGAAGTCCTCTGAAAGAGGTTTTAGAACCCACCTAGGGTAGAATCTGAAATAAAATATTTATTAATTTCCTATTCCTTGCTGAGCCATATACTGTACTGTTCTAAAACAGACATACTGTATATATTTCACAAATACTAATAATTAAATATAAGACATTGCTGGATTCTGACAATTTTATGAGGTGGTATATTTTATATCACCTTTACTTTTGAATATGTTGTACAGTGACTAAGGGGCAATGAAAGCCCCTAGACCCCAATGCTTATTTTAATCACTTGACAGCTTCACTGTATATAAGTGATTATTATTAATTGGAACAAATGTCCAGGTCACAAATTAACATCTATTTTCTTTTATATGACTAAATGGGAATGTATGCAATACAAAAGCACCGTGATAAATCTATTCATGGACTAATGTAAAAAAAAAACATTGAATCACATCAGCCCTACACAATTTACATTAATCTGTTTCAAGGAAAAAAATAATTTCCTGAAAATTGAAGAACTTTGTTTTTTTTAAAAGATGCATATCCTCTTTTTTCTTAATCTGAACCTAAAACCAATGTTCTGTGCTTTTCTTCAAATTAACATGGTAATTTTCTTTTAACTATAGTTAGTCACATGTTTCCTAAGTACTCTTTTAGCCCTTTTCTTGTTTAGCTGTGAGTTTACTAGTTATCTGTTAGGTTAGGATATTGTTGAATTCATTAACATATTAGCGGAATACAACAATACTTTACTACCTTTACTACCACAGAATAGTACCTTTTCTGTGAGGTATAATGGAAAAATATTAGCATATTTAAATATATGAATGAATAAAATTCATCCAAACATTAAGTACTTTCTATTTATGCACAAATTACTATATAATATTAAATATAAAGGTATGTTAGTGATCAAATCTGTTTCATTACTGACTTACCATAAAAATGCAAATGTTTTTCATATTTCATATTAACAATTTGCATTATTGTATGATATGCCTTAGAATAAAATAGTGACACATTTCTAAAAAAACATTTTGGATGGCTAGAATGTTAGAAACCTTTAAAATACCTTTTAAAGAATAGTGTGCTGCCTGTGGCAAGGGTTTTATAATAAGAAAAAGTCCCAATTCCCTACATTTGGTGTACCATGATTTATTTGGAACAGAAACGTTATGACTGGTCTTGAGTGTAGGAAAATGTCTTGGAGGTTTTTCAACCAGGTTGCCAAAACAATGATCTGCCATCCATCCTTTGACACTGTTTAATTTAGTACCATTTCTAATGTGAGAGAATGAGCCACCAACAGCCCACGGCACCATTTTTGCAAGGTTCCTGAGTTGAATAAACTAGAAAATCTCTTTAAGTAGCCGTCAAATATTAAACTCCCACCTACCAAGCAACCTTAGCAAGAAAAGACTCATAGATTCTCCCCAGGTAAAAGTTTAAACATATCTATCATGTCTTTTCTACAGTATGTTATGAAATGATAGTGAAGTTATTTATATACAGTAATAACACTTGTTTCTTTTGCAAATGTAAAAACTGTGATGCTGCCTAGTCATTATTTCACAAAAGATCATTCTATAAGGTGGTTTTGTTTATCTTATAAATTGTGTTACTCGGGCTGTTCTCAGGAGAGGAACATTTTAATGAAGGCAAAAGGCTGGAAAAACAAAAGATTCTGACCCAAATTCAGCTGTTGTCCTTGGCTGCCACATACATCCCTGGTGCACATCTCTCACATAATAACCAGTGCGACCTTGGACAAAACACACACCAACTGTGGTCGATCATACCCTTAGAAATTATTTAACAACCTCAAACTTTTTTATTTTTCAGTAATAATAGTTGACATTGGTACTATTGTACAATTTAATGCTGTAGAAATACTTAAAGTATGCAAGTTGGAATCCCTATTCAAAGTTAAAAAATGCTATATTTTAAGTTCAATGCCAGTAATGGTTTCAGCCAAGATAACCGAGGCAAATAAAACATAATTATGCAAATACACACTATCCTATTACTTATATTCATAAACATCCCAGTATTTTTGTAGTTAACCTTAGTATATGTAAGCATAAACTGTACTGACAGTACTATGCCAATTGACAAAAAGCAGGAATTCATTGGCAGTCCGCCCTCAGATTCCTTTATACTATTAAGGGAGATTAAGAAGGAAGTAGTCTTAAAAGTTAGATTTAACATTGATTGCGTTGAGCAAGGTCCTTTCCCTTCACGATAGAACTTCAAATGGTCTCCAAAAGGAGACCTCCTGATTTTTCTTGCAAAAACCTCATACACAAGTGTTTTGGAAACGTCAACTTTCATCCGTTCTTTGTGGTGTTCTGATTTACATACTGATTAAACCAGGCAGCAGATGACCTTACATTTTTGTTCTCTGAATAACATTACTGTGCAGCTGTTGCTTTATGCAAAACTCATCCATGGAGACAAGACAAAGGGATTAGAGACATTTACTGACTCTCTTGTTCATTATCTTCAACTCAGGACTGCAGAGCCCCTTGGCACTTAAGCACCTATTGTATTCCACTTAAGTTACTATAAATCAGTGTTGAAGAGTTCAATATCTTTTTCAGATCATCTAAAAAAGATTCACACACTCAAGATAACAAATCTAAAAGTCCTAGCAGTATACAGTACCAAGGTATAATGTCATGCTTACGCTACGTGGGCTGAATCCTTGAAGGTACAGCACATGGACAAAGGAAAATGGTATAGTCATATTTTTTGTTCCCCCCAATTATGGCATTTAGGAAGATGTAATACTCACAAGAATGTCAAATACACTCTTTATGCAATTTGTACAAATTAAGTACAGTATTTCTCTTTTCTATTGTGGCAATTAATATTATAGTGCAATTTTCTTCCCTATTTCCAAAATATATCTTTTAAAATCTTCTAGTGCCCTTGTTTGTCCAAGACAGGTGCCTTGTGTTATTACTCACATTCACAGTTCAAATAAGATATCACATATGTATTGCCTTAAATAGAAAAAATACACCCATATGAAACATATTTTATTAACCTGTTATTTGTGAAATTTGCAGGTGTGTACATTGCTAATGTTAATCACATTTACGAAGTCAAAAAGTGGATAGACACACTTCACACATTTGGCTATCTTTTGAAAAAATAGGTCTGTGTTATTCTAAACAGATCCCACACAGCTTGGTAAGCACAGCTGTGTTCTGTGCTATAAGAATTGAATAACGTTTCTACTGTACATGCACACACATTTAAATTCAGTGTGCATGAAAAATAACAGTGTTAGTTATATTAAAAGACACTGATAGGGTTTATACCTTTCTTTGCATGGCAATGTAAACATTGCTTTTGAAAGGTGTAACTGTTTTTTTAAACCATTTTCATGGAAAGCAAAGAACACAAACAAATGTTTTGTATAGGAACAAGTATTAGGTTTATTCAATGCTGGAAACCGTTTCGGCTGTGAAGCCTTCTTCGGGTGTGTGACCGAAGAACTACACATGCTGACACAGCTACCCTCCTGAATAGGTTTTGTATGTTAGCTTCAAATGCAAATTCTAATTCAAAATTTTACCCTGTTGGACCACTTAATATGTGACTAAAACTTGTCAAACACTTTAAGGGAAGGGAAAGATGACTGTAGAAAGTTAATAGTGAAATATAGGAGTTCAAGTATGCCTTTATATCATGGATTGCAAATTCAGTCTTTAAAATATTTATAACCAGTTATGCAAAAGAAAAAGAGAATTTAGTCATGTTAATAACCTGGCAGGAATTGATTTCCACTAATGACTAATTGCATGTTTAGGAACAAAAGTCAGGTTGTCATATATAATTAGTTTAGTAATTAATACCCCTGTGTTAGTGAGTTGTTTATGCATTTATAAAACGTGTCACTTTGCAACTTTTCAACTCATAAAGTGATGTACAGTATTAATGTACAGACAAATTAACAGTTTTCCCTTTTATATGAAATACCATAATACAGATTTCATGTATTTTAAACTCCTTCTCAAACATAAAAAAGACTACCAATATTTATCTCAGTTACTTCAAACACTTCCCCAGTTGATCTCCTTCTTTCTCTTAGCACATGCAATGGAATAAGTAAAGATTTAATCTTCACTGGTTTACCCATCCCTTTGCCCCATATCTCTAGTCTTTCACACTGTAAAAGACTCTACAGTTGAAACATTGTTTTATTTTCTTTCTTTTTTACTTTTCACTGTGGAATTCTTGCTCCTATATATTGTTTCATGTTAAATTTGAAAAGTAGAATTTCCACCAGAAATCGTATCTAGCCTAACATTCAAAATCAATTTTTTAACACTTTCAGCTTATACATTTATTGGAGATACTAGGGAATCAGAAAATGAGCACTTGACTACATTTGTGATAACATAAAAGTACAGATCTTAAGATTTGTACAGTAAGTTATAATTTATTTTTTTCTTTCAGTCAGTGATAAAATGTATCTCATTTACAACAAACAGTACTGGTGACAGTAACATTGTTATAAATGTTTGATTTACTGTTGCTGTCATTTTTAGCTCCTTAAAGTATGATGACTTAACCTTTCATAAAAATGAGGTTATCCTCAATTATTTTTTACTCTTTTGTTGTTGCTTGGGGCAATCACAGCAATAGTTTTTTAGGGAAAGGTGCTTCCTTAACGTATTCTTAATTCAGCACATTATTATATATTCAATCACTGTCTGATTTATTTTCCCTTGTCGTTTCAAGAAGTAGCAAGTCAGTTCTCTTGCCATTTTCATGCCACAACCTATTAGTTCCATTTAAATGTGCGTCAATACATATGACATCTACATTTTGAATATGTATATACTGTAAACAAGAGATTTTTAAAATGTAAAGGTATTTTAGAAAAATAAAGCAAGCAAGTGATCAGATATTATTGGACTGCAGTACATCTCTATATAGTATCTGTGTTTTTCTAATGAAGCAGACATCTAATAATATCAAGTAATAGGTTTATTCCATGCTGAAAAAAAGAAGAAAGAAAACACATTTCGTTTTTATTGGTTGAAACGTTGTGTTTTCTGTCTTCTTTTTTTCAGCATGGAATAAACCTATTACTTGTTCCTTTTCAGCCTACACATGCTGACACAGCTCCCCACCTATCTAATATTATCATTCAGGTAGATTTTGTTTTTTACTTTGTACGCCACCATTGCACATCCCTTTGGACATTGTGATATGTGGCACATTTCCAGCCTCGGAGCGATCACTCAGGAGTCCAGAGAAATGACAATCAAATGGTGGTACAATCAAGATTCTCAGTACGTTGTGACCTCAAAACATTAATGGTTGCCCAAGCACTGTGTTATTTTTCATTGTCACAATCAACGGACACCTATGCATCATCCAATTTTCCCCTTTTCAGGCCTAGTTCATATAGTTCATATTTGGTTGCAGTGTTACTGTATATCTGGGTGTAGCACACTTCAAAACAGTCAAGTTTTACATTTTAATCTTTTTTATCCTAAACCTTGTTCTGAGCCATGATAAAGTATAACCGAAAAAATCTTTCCTGGTTTATCAGTTTGGGATACATTTTTCACCAGAGCATGATCTCTGCATGCACATTCCTAGAGATTCAACTGACTGTACTGTATATATAGCATAATGACCTCCATCCCTGCATAAACCTCCCAGATGCATCCTTCAATACAAAATAATATGACTGTTCTCTCATCTACATCTTTGTGTTTTAGTTCTGCTATAATGATAGATGAGACAATCTAAAACGTTTCTGCTGAGAGATACATCAGAATGAGACAGGGAAAGATAAAAAGTTTGAATCTTGATACCCACTGTTGCCCATCCATGGATCCCTAGAGACTCCCTTAGGAGCAATAAGTCACATTCATATGCAAACTAGATTGCCACTATTGTGCCTGCAGTCCTTCATAAGTCTTCTCAATTCCATCCATGCCTTCCTCAGTTTCCTCAATTATGTAAGGACTCTGTTATTGAATACTCCAGTTGTTAACCACAGTTACAGTAATATACAATATGTACTGTATAATATACAGTATATACTGTACACCTGAAGAAGGCTCCATGGTTGAAACGTTGTGTTTTCTTTCTTCTTTTTTTCAGCATGGAATAAACCTATTACTTGTTCCCTTGCAATATACAGTATATACAGTAACTACTTGTTATATTGTGTGCTTTTTGCAATAACATTTTGCATTTCAGCTATAGATGCTCATCAATAATGTCTTATTAAGCATGCATGTACATTTTTAAGAAAGTGTTTCAATATTTTCCTTCTGTTTCACTCCAAAGATCTTTGATGGGATTTAGGTCAGGGCTCTGACTAGAACACTCAAGGGCATTCACCTTCCTGTCCTTCAGCCACTGTATGGTTGCTTTGGCGGTGTGCTTTGGGTCATTGTCATGTTGAAAATTTTCAACTTCTTGGCAGAGGGTGGCAGGTTTTCTTCAAGAATTTGCCTGTATTTTGCACCATCCATCTTCCCTTCTATCCTGACCTAAATCCTAAATCCAGTCCTAGCTGAAGAGAAACACCCCCACAACAGGATGCTGCCACCACCGTGATTTACTGTAGGAATGGTGTTCTTTGGGTGGTAAGATGTATTGAGGTTTCATCAGATGTACTGTTTTGTATTCCAGCCAAAAAGTTTGATTTTGGTTTCATCTGATCACAGCACCTTTTGCCACTTGGCCACAGAATCTTTAAGGTGCTGTTTAGCAAAACATAAACGAGACTTGATGTGGCTTTTTTTAAGGAGTGGCTTTTTTCTTGCCACCCACCCATATAGATTTGTGGAGCACTTGTGATATTGCTGTCACATGCACACAATTTCCAGTCTTTGCCATAAAGGCCTGTAGCTCGTTCAAAGTTGCCATTTGCCTCTTGGTAGCCTCTCTGATCAGTCTCCTTCTTGCTTTGTCTTCCAGTTTAGAGGGTCGGCCTGATCTAGGCAAGGTCTGGGTGGTGCCATACACCTTCCACTTCAAAAAGCCTTTGAAACCGTTTTATACCCATCTCCTGACTTTATCTCAAAGTTCTTTTGAGAACACCTTTCTGCTCATAGTGGATTATTTGCTTTGAAATGCACTTCCAAGCAGTGGAATCTTCTAGAAACAGCTGCTTTTATTCTGAACTAATCAAAATCACCACAATTGATCACAGGTGGGAGCAAATTATTTTGTCATGTGATCTGTAAGGTGATTGGTTATGCCTGAGCAAGTCCACAAATGCAAGTGAAAGGGGGAGTTCACTTATCAAAATAAGTTAATTTACTGTTGCAATATTAATTAATTTTCAAAATGTTTTAGAATTTTATTTTCACATGGCTAATGTGGGTTACTGTGTGTAAATAAAAATGGAACAAGCCTAATTTAATTTGTTTTTATTTTCTGAGTGTCATACAACAAAAGGTACAAATTTTGAAAGGGGGTGGTGATTCTCTATGCCCACTGTGTATAACTTGGAAATCACTAAAAAATAACAATTACAGAAAGTTTTCGAGAACACAGAAATGGAATGAAACCTTTCTGTATTAACTGGAATTTTCATAATTACAGTGTACTGTAGATGTTGATATTATCAGTGAGGCCTGCAAAACAACGCTCTTTGTCACTCACAATTTTAGACTAAAAATACAGTGACTACTTTGTATAACAATTGCAGCCTTTTAGCAATTTCTAAAACATCGTTTGATTTTGTTCTTCAGCTTTTATGTTTATGATATCTCTTCCTATTTTCGTTAATGATTAAATAAAAGTGCACCTTTTATAAAACTACACTTCTAAAAACTGCACATTGGTCCTTTAGACAAGTATGTAGTTTAAACATTATAATTACTATTTTGAGACAGCTCTGTATATATTCATGTCAATTACTGTATGTCTAATTATATGTTGCAAGAAAGGTGAAATTTGTATCCCTGTTTAGTTATGTTTTACAGAAGTTAAATATTTTTACTTCAGCTATTACATTCTGTGTTACTGTGGTGGTGAGGATTAGGAATTTTTAGCTCCTAAAGTTGTAAACCTGTGAGAAGAATGTGTTTACTCAATTATTTTAGCAGTAACCATTATTTTAAATTGCTTTGGAGTCTTTTCACAACATGTATATTTTAGAATGTAATTAATACACACCATAATAAATCACAGTACAATAGATTACCAATTAGTGAGTAAATTGCACTTAGAACAACATTTTGTTCCGATTTTGATTAATTGCTTTCTGGAAAGCACTTCAGTGTAAAAGTTTTCTTTTCTGTTTTTTTTTTTTGGTTTCTCTTTTGCAAGAGTAATTCAATATAGTATTTCCATTTAATGCACATACTCTCTAAAGGAATAAGGAATAAATACTTTCTAACACTTTGTTCTTTTCCTCATATATCTGTTTAATTTAAAATGGAGAAAAGGGTTCATAATAGACAACTGAGAAGTCCTGATCCATAGTTTAACTGGGCTTAGTTTCTGAATATATTAATTGGGGAAAAAAAGCAAGCTTTACAGCACGTTTGTTTCTGTTTGTTAAAATAGTTAAGCTGCACTAAAACACTGTTTTTACTATACAGTACAGCATAATTTCATGTTTAAAATAAATTTTTGCAAGTGGTTTTCAGTCCATGCAAAAACCAAAAAAGCTATTGTTCACATACAATAAACTGTTTAAATTTAAAAAACTATAAATCTAACAAATATTTTGAGATGGCCTAAGTTAACAGGTCTCAGCAATCATTCTAATGACTTCTACAATATGGTTCAGTACTAATATTGTAGTGCTGGATATGTGCAGTATTATACAATATATACATATTATAACCTAATATAGAATTTCACTATTTCAATATTAAAACAAGGTACTGAAATCAATTTCTGATATAATATCTTACATTTTAGTTTTAGGATTATTAGAATGTCCTCTAAATTAAATGAAAAACATTCTAAGTCATTCCATCAGACAGAAGTTGAATTTGCTCAAGTACTGCTGATGTCATTATTTGAAACAAAATGTTCAAACTTGTTTAGAGGGAAGCTAAGGAATAAGGTGGATAAAAATTAAATAATTCTAATTCCTGTACAAGTTTCAGTGGAAATTCACCCCACAAGATACAACTGCATACAGAAAATATATATGCCAATTAGGTAGTTTGGCTCATGGAATGATGTATTTAGTGGACAAGGAGAGAAGTTTGAAAGCTGTCAGGTGTTTGACAGTTACATGGAGTATATACTGTACAGTACATTGTGGAGTAAAAGTGGAATTTTATTATTTCGTTTATTTATTTATTTTTGTGAATGGATTAACTGAGTATTCCAAAAGCAAATTTCTTTCAAAATTTCTTTATTGTGTATACATGGACACAGTTTCATTATTTACAAAGGGAGTTGAAGACTCATTAAATACAGTACACCACAGTTTTTTTTCTGTCATTGAAAGAAGAAGTCAAACCCAATGCCATAAGAAAGATTTTTATCTGAACTGAATATGTTAAAAAAACTTTGTGGGTTTCTTCTAATAGATTGAAGTGTTTTTCTTGATGCTTCAAACCACTCAAATCATTGTACGTAATTGTTTTTCAAGTGTAATAAGTTAATTTTCCTTAAAATATGCAAAACAGTGTGTATCGATTGAGCCAGTAAAAGCCTTGAAATTCAGAACAGTGACTGACACAAAATGACAGTGAGTAAAGATGCATCAAATTACGCTCAGCTCAGTTTCATTAAAAAAAAAATGAAAAAGTAACAACCCTGAGGCTTTTTTTGCTTCAAATACCTTTTATCATAATTGCTAAGGGTGTCTTACAGATCCAGCTGTCACATCAGCTCCCTTGAAAAGTTACTCTGAAAGTTTTTTTTTTCTGAACCTTCCCTATAACCAGTGTTATGACAATGAAGTTTGATTCACTGTCATTTTAGCCAATGTACTTTTGCATTTCAGAAATTCATGTTCAGTTTTAAATGAGGGCTTCTTCTGTCTTCGAAAGGAGAGATTCAAAAATAATAAAAAAAAACATCTAGAGAAGCTCATAGAAGTAATTTCCTAGTTTTATTTGACACTCCCTGCCCTGCTGTTTTGTGTATCACACATATTTTGTGTAGGCAGAGTGTGGGACAGGGTTAAATTATTAGCTGAGAATATATGATATGAAAAGTGCAGGTCAGTATTAATTTATGAAAAATTACTTCATTCTGAGCTCTTTTAGTAGGAATAGAAACAAATTAATATATTGTAGGCTGCCTTGAATGAACTCAGAAGATGTCCCTGACTCATTCATCTGACACCCAAAATAACGTGGTAAAAGTCAAACTTAAGATATCAGACTGGACAAAAGAAAAGCATTATACTAGATTGCTACTGTATATTATACTAGATATGTTGAAGAAGAAGAAGAAGAAGAAGAAGAAGAAGAAGAAGAAGAAGAAGAACTTCTTCTGAATGGAACTGATTAGTACAGTGTATTTACACAAGTAAGTATAATAAAAATACACATTTAAGTGAATGTTTACTTAAGCAAATAATATTACACTTTGGATTTCACATAAATTAATATTAAACATCCAATAGAATATGAAAATAAAACATGCGCAAATCATTGTCACTATTTGGAGATGTGCCATTGTGTAATAATGAAGTTAAGGCTATATTCCATTCACACTAATATGATGAAAATGTTGCATTGTTCTTCAAAATACCAATTTGATTGAAATCCTTTTTCCTCTTTAATCCTCAAACACATGGGAGCTGCCTTCTCTGTGTTTGACAGTCAGATGGAATAGGAGCAGAATTTAATTTCTGGGCATGGCTTGCCATGTAATTACCTATTACTCTGCACACAAAAGAGCTTTAAATTGACATTGTTGGTCTTATACAGTTGGCTTAACAAATAAATTAATAGACAAGCTGTCTCTGGTTTTACAAAAATGTATATATACCTCTTTCAAAAATGTTGAAATTAACAAATTATGGCAAATTCTAAACATCTTATTTATATTAAATAAAATTGTGCAAGTCTGTTAATTTATAGAGAGGATATCTTGTGTGAAATTCTTCAGAGTAAATCTCTACATGTTCAAAGAAATGTTTTGGCAAATTTTGTTATTCTTCAGTTCTCAACATTTGACTTTAATTAAAAGTTCTGTGAGGATTTAAATACATGAAGACAGTTACCTCCTGTATGTTCTTGGGTGCATTTTTCTCATAGCATAATGACTATCATGAGACATTTGAGGGATTTAGTAAAATATTTAACATTGTGCCTCTTCAAAATGCATGATTTCATGTGCTTAGAGACATCAATTCTGCAGAAAAAAAAGAGTTCTAACCTTTATAGGTTTAAAGATTTCAGATGAATAGCCAAACCAGTGTTTTTCAATTTATATACTGTATCCATACATATATTTTCCCTACCATAGTGCAAGGAATATTAAACTGCCAGTGACATCAGTGTTAGAATTTTACTGGTTATATTATTTTATTTCTTGATTTTCCATATACTGTATATAGTTGAAAAGAGATATAAATCAATGTTTATTTCCTCAATACCTAATCACTGAAATGTATAGTGATGGGTCAATGTAATAAATGCAAATAGAGTAATATCTAAAGAGCCAAAATAATGCTCCAGAAAATAATTATAATGAAACATGTTGGAGACCTTACTAACAATTGAGATTATGGGACCAAATTTGATTTCAAATACAGAACAAGCATTTTGCAAAGTGACTTAAAAATCTTGAAAGTATTAAGTTCTTTGTGTTTCATTTCATGATTGATCATTTCAGGAAAAAAAAAAACATTTCCATAAATTTTCTTTATCGCTGTGCCCATAATTTGCATTGGTTTGCTGTCAGCGTAAATAGACATATGCTCTTACTGCCTAAAAAGATCAATACAAGTGCTACAGTAGTTTATCTGAAGAAATGGCTAGAACACCGAACAACTAGTACAAATCTTCAAGACTATAAATTAAAAGTATGACACACTCTCCCATTCACAACCTTTAAAACTTTTAAGAGCCACCTTCTGGTGACACACAGCCATCGCATCAATATTAAACATTGGACTAGAATAGCAGAAGACAAGTGACTCTAAGTTACATAAATATTATAAATATTAATTTGTAATGTTTTACAGTTCATTACTGTATACTTGTACTAGTTTAACAACTAAAAAATAATGTATTTTTACTTTATAGTACAAACTGGAGCCATAAATGTATTGTGTCACTAAATAATTATTTTTTGAAAATAGCTATTACAATGTCTGTATCTGAAATTATATTAACCCTTTTTGTAGTCATGTCTTGGTCCATCACTGAATCTTTTGCATAGTTCTACATCTCAGCTTTTTTCCAACTGATACAAAGGAAACTGGGAGAATACAGAGGTGTGAACCTCCATTTCAGCAGCAAGCAAGGACTGTCAGCTAGCCAATGTGAACAGACTATCAGCTAATTCCCTACTGAAACAGGTCTGTCACATGGGAAAACAGGCCTGGTTACAGACTGTTTCGAAACCCGGGAACATCTGTGTTTGCCATCTGCTTGCACTTCATGGTATGTACCTGAAGGAAGCATGAGGCCTTTCTCTATTTACACTGGGCACGATGCACACTTCCACACAGCAAAATATTAAAATCTGCTTTTTGGCATATGTTTTCTTGTACTGGTTTATTTATTTACAACCTATTTTGCAATGTAAAATTTTACATTCTAGAAATAGATTTTTTTAAATCAGAATGTATACTAAATACCATCATTGCTCATTTAAAATGTGCTTATTTTAAAGTAATAAAGGTTTAAGATACTCTGTGTTTATTTTTGGTAAGATCTTACTTCATACTGAGCATCAAAGCAAACATCACATATAACTAAAAAATAACAATGTTAGTAGTAGAAAGAAGAGTCTTTTATTTAATAGATACACTACTGTTTATTGAACATATTGTGTATGAAATATCTGCATTCATTATGTTGATTAACACTTGACATCAACAAGATTCTTCAACAAGGGGGTCCACTGACAAAGTCACATGCTAGTGCTGTGTGTGGTCCCTTTTGGAAGCAACACAAGACACACAACTGTGACGCAGGCTTTTTGTTGTGTTTCTTTCTCTCACCCTGCAAGACAGGATGAAACAGCAAAACACAATGCAGAAAGACAACTTCTACAACCTGCTACAAAGCAGGTATTGCAGTTGTGTGTACGTTCTACATGTTTACTGGTCTCTATAATAACTGTCACTCTAAAATAACTGTAACATTCTTGTGCCGCAAGAAAGCCATTGTTACACAAGCAGCATAAGAATCTGGGTTGTCCTGCAGAATGTCAGACATGCCAGGATTAACACAAAAGGAAGGGCAGCAATTTACAGTATGTTCAAGAACTTGTTGAATGTAACATAATGCATTCAGGTTCCATATATTTCCACTAGTGGGATTTTGTAACAACAAGACAATCCTGCCCAGACCATCACACTTGGACCTCAGCATTGATTATTCTGCTGCTCTCAACAATTAGTGCATCGCTCTGTAAGTCTCTGCCATGCTCGCTTGAGTAAATCAACCTTGATTTATTGCTCCACTGCTGGTGAGTCCACTTGAGGTGACTGCCTCCAACACGCTGATGGCACAAAGATGTGGTTCTCTTTATAAATGGGGCATTTTGGTTCCTTTCTGTGTTTTTCTTTCTTCATACTGAGCATCAAAGCAAACATCACATATAACTAAAAAATAACAATGTTATTAGTAGAAAGAGGAGTCTTTTATTTAATAGATACACTACTGTTTATTGAACATATTGTGTATGAAATATCTGCATTCATTATGTTGATTAACACTTGACATCAACAAGATTCTTCAACAAGGGGGTCCACTGACAAAGTCACATGCTAGTGCTGTGTGTGGTCCCTGTCGGAAGCAACACAAGACACACAACTGTGACGCAGGCTTTGTGTTGTGTTTCTTTCTCTCACCCTGCAAGACAGGATGAAACAGCAAAACACAATGCAGAAAGACAACTTCTACAAGAAGTGTTTTTTTCTTGAAGTGTCTTGAAGAAATGTGTTTTTCTTGATTTTCACCAGGTTTGACATTCAGCAGGTTGAATCATCTCATCACTTGGGCCCAATCAATTCTCTCACTAATGAGGTGATTTAGTGCTTATTCAACAGTCATTCAAGTGTATCACAGTCAGTCATGAATGATCAATTAATCAAAACATTTAATCAATATCCAAAATCAATGTCTTTATTTTTCTAATAACACATAAGAATAGAGTGATAAGTCTTTTGGATGCTCATCATATTGTATGGCTAATTAGTTGAAATGTCTGATTTATTTAGGTTTACATTTGTAAACCTTCAGAAAACCTTGATATTACTGAAGTGACACTTGGCGAACATATAATTTCCTTTTTAATTCTGAACCTGAAAATTCCTAAAAATCTTCCTAAAGAAAGTTAAGCTTTACTTCACTATAATGACAGGATCTAATAATATGTTTTCCTTTAACCTACTGATCCTGATATGATATGTGATCATTTTTAACTTAGACATCGCTGAAGTTCATTTCACAAAATCATTAGAATAATGATTAAACAATTCTAATGTACCTGATGTTGTAAGGTCTACTTTGACATGGATCTCCAAAAGAGATAAAACATGAATAGAAAACCTTCCTTTCTTGTTAAATCATACACACATTATGTAAAAATTAAACACCAGGTAGAGATACGTGTTGTTCTTGTTCTTTTTCACATCATAAAGTGTGCATTCACATATTTTACTTGTATGCAAGAGTTTGCCAAGTGACAAGGTAATCAAATATTTCAGGTTTATTGATTTGAACAATTTTCAAAAGATTGACATTAGACAATAGCAAATTGGATTCAATTAACTCTGCGTGTCATGCTTTTTGCATATGAAGCCAGAAGAAGGTGATACTGACCCCTTTAGGTGGAACTATCATCATAATTACAAAATGGGCTAGGTGGAGCACATGGCATCCTCTCATTTGTAACTTTTCTTATATTTTAAGTTACAGCTAGATTAGTGCAGCTTTTCCACATAGTTTTCTCAATATAACTGGCATGTTAAAATTGCCACCATCATCAATGTGTTACATTATGCATTCCCAGGCAAAGCTATGCTCCACAGATGAGAAGTTTCTTCTCCATGCAACATGGCAGTGACTCAATACATACATCTTGTGCAACCAAGTAGTTCACCAGGGAAAAAAAAATCAATCTCCAGATTTAAATCCAATTGAACACACATTTTACATGCTGAAATAAAAAAAGTCACCACACCCCAAGAACTCAAATCAAGTGCAGCAAAACATTTCAAAACCATGACACAAAGGGTTTAAAAGTGAATGTGTTCCAATGCCCAATTTTTTTTTGTTCTAACATGATCAAATACAATATATGCATTGAATTACCTGAAAATAAACAGATGCTATAGTGTATTTATTATTCCTATTATGATCCCAAATGCAAATTGCCTTACTTGAAAGCAAAAGTAACATTTCTGATTGCTGTCCCAGTCAAAACGTCATTCCTCACTCTGGAGGACACAGTGAATCTTGTGCTTTTGCAATGATGCAGTATATCAAATATAAGAATTAAATCATGTGCATCATTGAAAGAAGATAAGTTTATTTTGCTTTTAAAATGTTGTTTAAAAGCCACTGCTATTAAATATCTGCACAGAAATCAATGATAATTTCCAGTTAATTTCGAAATTAAAATACATATGTAACAGTAAAGCAGAAGTTTTAACAATTACATAACTGTCGGATTTTGAACTGTTTAATCTTATTTTAAGCACATTTTATACCTAAATTATGTTTTAATGTATTTACTTATGATGGATTTTTTAATAACTGTGAACATATTTAATACAATTCCTGCTCACTCCACAAATGTAGCAAATTTATGAAAATTTCAACATGGTAATTATGAAAAAAAAAATACATTTTGATACAAACTAGGGTTATAAAATGAAATGTGTAAATGAGAGTACTCTATACATACCCCTATTTTTATCTTAAAGTGTTGTTCAAAAATATTAAGATATTGATATTGATAATATTAAGGGAACATGTAAGGGAAAAATACAGTCTCTGTCCTCTCAAAGGACAAAATGTATGAAATATTCTAGACTTCTAGACTTCTCTGGAAATGTCTAAAAAGACAGTTTTTTTTTTAATTCCAAAAAACAGAAACTAAATTTTAGCGCTCTCTTATGAAGGACTTGGAGAAACAGGTAAACCTTTGACAGAGTGAACAAAAAGACTATGTGAAGGTGCTTTTAAAGGATGTAAAATGAGGGATAAATCTTGGCCCACAGAGGAGTGGGCATAAGAGCTATTCTCTGACTAAAGTAAATATAAGGTTAGCAAACACAATACAGATGAAGAATGATGATATGATATATTGTCCTCGAAATACTGTACAATACTTTCATCACAATAGCCTATACAGACCAATCCTTGCTTTGTGCTGAATGTTTGTGAAATTCCTGGGGCTGTTTTTGTTAGGAAGAAAGTTAGTGAGGCATGTTATTCTAATTGCTTTAATTCAACCATGAAATTTGGTAGTGAAAGCATTATGATTTTGTGGAGTATATCATCAATGGGAGTTGACAAACTGTTTATGTACGAGGACTGGATCAATGCTAACAAAAATTAAAGCTTGTTAGATACAGTAATGAAGCTCCTCATTCATAACATTTAACTCCCTCCAAAGTTGTCTGTCTACCAAGATAATACCTCTTTCTACACATTGTATGAGAGAAGAGAATGGTAACGTGTTAGACAACTGTGGTCAAAGGTACAACCACAAATGAAAAATCTTTTTAAGCTGTAAAGCTGGATGGAAAGAAGACACCTATAAAATGTATTCCCTAGAAGCTGTTCACAGTAATTTAATAGACTGAGGTCTCATACAGAATTAAATATTGTATACTGTATCTACCGATTTTTGTTTATATAAACTTTCGAAGGTTATTGAATCATTCTGGCTGTCAATATGTACATAGTTTTACATGAAATCTGATTCCTTTAAATGTTAATGTACACTGTAGATAAATATTTACTGGTAGACTATTATCTGAGTTACCAAGAAACACCATAACATCTAAAAGACAGCTAGAGAAATGTGTGACAGAAAGGTACAATGTATGCCTGTCATGGATTTTCTTTTTTCTCAGCTTTTAACCAAGTGAGAACTCAAGAGAATGGAGTAGTGAAGGATTTGAGCTTTGAAGTATGGTTCTGATTTAACTCTCAGACTGAAAGGAAATTGGAGTCAAGGGTTCATAGCATCCAATACTGAAGTATTTTATCTAAACTCCCTTGGTAAGAAAAAAAACAGTTTGGACAATAACATACAACTTAAAGCATACAACCACTGATTAAACAAAAAGATTTTCTGTTCTTTCATAATAATTTATTAAAAAATAAAAAATGTTGTGGAAAAAAATGAGCTGTTTCCCAATTAATTGGTTGCAAAGCTTTAAACATTTGATTTTTCTAGAAACCTAGAAATATACCTTCTAATATGTAACATAAGTGAAAGCAAATAGACATCATTGTGTGGCTAAATATGGCATAAATATAAAAGCAGTAGTAGTGCTAACAGTGGTGATAAAGAAAATTGTATCCATTTAAAAAGGTCTTAGTTCTCAGATGTTTGATGTTTATATATATATCAAAATCCCAATGTATTTCGGAAACATTTTGTAGCAACATGTTTTTATGATGGCTCACCTACTGTACATGGTCAAGCTGCTTTTAACAAGGCAAGGGGAGCTTAAGGGCAACATTTTCAATTCCTTCATAAATAAAACACTGACAGTATCTTGAAATTGGACATACATCAAAGAAATTTAAAGCAATTTAATTTTTTTAACAACTGTGATTGCTGTTTATGCATGCCCTTTGAACCTAATGATAAGCCAAAGGCACGAGGCAAACCTTGATCTCTAAAGCTCAAAGACTTACCAAACAGCTAAAACAGCTTGCCCCATAACCAAGAGATTAAGAACATCTCTTCTGTCAGCATCAGCAGCTTTTAGGAGACCATCTTCCTCCCTTTGCTTTATGAAAAAACTCTGTGCAAAAGTCCTCTTTTGAAAAGCCACATTTTTAGGGATTTTCAATCATTCTTATTATATTTAGTCATCACAATACAGAGGAACACAAGTAAAAAGTACCTAACAGATAATAAAAAAGGATATGAACCACTACAATGAAAACATGTTAATATTCACTTTTTTAATATTTATCCAAGAGAGATCTGCAATTTTCCAATAGTTCTGCACTGCAAACATGCATGCACATTAAAGTAAATGGAAAAATATAGGTAGGACTCAAGCTCTGAGCTCCTCTGGTTGTAGAATATTGGCTTACCATTCACCTAAGGAGCTAGTTCTGTAATAGAGTGATTAAGAATATAACTTGGCTGATGTCAGCTACTTGAGTCCATCACAGGATTTATTGGGTAAAGCTGTGCTTTCCTGGGCTTCAATTTGAAAAATCCATTTCATACCTTTGCAGAATAATAGACTCTTGACTTTTCCAGCACTCTGACACTCAGCTGTCTCTCTCTGTGTTTGAGAACTTCTATTCCATATTCTTATAAGCACCTGTGATTATAAATATATCAAAGTGGCTCAAAACTCTTGAATTACATATATGACTACTATACAGCATGCTTTATCTTTATATTGTACCAATGGCACATTAAAGCATGTGGCTCTGTGAATTTCCCAACTGCACACAGTTTGAATTTAGAAACTTCTGAATTAAGCAATTAATTTTAATTATGGATTATATGTTTACACAGAATCTGCGATTTCAGTATCAGTGAATTTTACTTCACTTAATTGAAATCAGTAAATGAATTTGAAATGAATGATGTGAAATGTAAATTAAAGGATAATCTGAGATGTATTTTGCTGGAAAGGGCAGTGTTATAATATGCACAGTATAAGAAATGCTTGGTGCTTAAAATTTATAATTATATACTGTACAGGCAACAACATTACCAGTAAAGGCTGAGATACTGTACATATAAGAACCATAACCACAAGGACAGGCTTTTAGTCAGATATAAAGTAAAGCATTTCGGACTGAGTAGAACTGCTGTCAACAGAGTTAAAAGAAATTCAAAGACAATTGAAAGAAAATTCAGTTTACCATCTGTAAAATCTTTTGTACACCATACAAGTTCAAGAACGTTTTTGTATCCTAGGCAACCAGCTGCATATTTAGCACCATGACAGACCACAGTGTGTTTCAAAGTCCAGTTGTTTTCCCATCCTTTAATCTCACTTTTGAAGAGGTGCAGAAATGCTTCCCTGAAGTGGCTTAGAGTGACACATTGATTTTGTTCCTCTGACAAAAACTAGTGCTATCTTGCCTGTATAAAATAATTTTAAGAACAATATTTTGTTTCTGAAAAATGCTCAAGTATTAATGTATGAGTATGAGAAAAATGGCATTCAGACACACACCACATATTGTACGTATGTATTGGTGACAAGATCTCAAAATAAATAAATAAGTAATATAGTAAGGTGCTATTAAGTGGTTGTTTTTTACAACCCCTACACAAGATTTTATAAACAATAAAAGTGTGTTCTATTTGGTCTTCTAGAAACTAAAGTAAAAATGGATTGCTTCAAATGTACTTAGTATTTTGAATTTTATCTTGACTGAGTACAGTAAAATGAGTAAACTAGCATAAGGATATTTTGCAGTTACATGTTTCTAAAACATCTTCAGTTAAATACTTTCGAACTGCAATGTGGAATATACAGTATAAATGTATTCCAAAAATACCTGGCTCATAATCCATAGTGGAGGTGTCATGTTCTCCATTGGTGTTTGATTTCAAAAACATTTTTCCAACATTCTATTTTACTTGCACCTTTAGCACAAAATAAAAGAGTCAAAAAAGGCTATCTGTGGAATTACAAGCAGCTTGTGTCTGCCATTGAGCCAGTACTCAATATGTTAACAGGTTTGGAAGAATGAAACTGGCAGACAGCCCTGATTGTTTTTCTTTGCCATTTCATTTCCTCTCAAAAAAGGTTCATTAGACTGCTGAAAGGACAGGATGTGCAAGAGTAAGTAGCAACTTTTGGCTAAAATCTCATCTATATACCCTGGGCTTTCACAAAAGGATTTCAATTTCATTCTACACCTAGTGTTAAACATTTTATGGCCTAATTAAGAGTGGGAAAACAACAAAAAGTGAAACATTTATTAAAAAAGTATTTAGAAATAAATGCTATTCCTACTTTTGGTTTGTTTACAATTGGTGTATAATCATTCAAATAATACCCAATCACAGCTGTGTTAAAATTGATTAACATTTATCACCCATTAAATGCTGGAAACATGATTATATCATTATGTACAGTATACTGTATATAATATAATTAGTTTTTAACATCATATTAATATGAACATTAGCATGCTATATACAGTTTGTTCATTTTTTTTAGAAAATAGGAAAACGGATCTGACATTTCTATCCAACTAATTCAAAAAAAATCTGTAACGTTTAAGATTATTCATTAATACTTTTGAAATTCTAGAATTCAAGGCAAGCAGAAGCATTGGGAGTGTATTATTTTTGCAAATAAAATGTACCATGTATTATATTCACATTAGCTCCTGAGGGCTTACCTTGTCTTCTGGTTTTCATTCCACCCAGGACCCTGAATCACTTCATCTTAATCAATTATTCCCTTAATTAGTCTATACTACCACTTTTTTACTCATTGTGTTATACTATACAGTATGTTACATAATTTGGTGGACTGAGACCCACAAAGACCAGGTGTAAATATCATTACCCTGGTCAATGCAGAAACACACACATCTATATTGTAAATGCATTGCATATACAGTACCGACATGTGGATTAAAGCACAGGTATTGATTAATGCAGAGTAACCTTATTTTTCTCATGCTTTTTTTTCTTGTATTAAGAATTGCATGGAGAAAGTGTTTTCCTTAGTAGTTAATTTGCAGTGGTTCCTCAATTCAAAGTCAAGTGGCAAATGAGTTTCGTTAAAGCAAGCGAGATCAAAAGAATTTTCAGTTGTCATTAGGAAGGACATGCTAAGGAGACAGGCTCAGGCTCCGATACAAAGCATCAAGAGTGTGTCAAGCTCTGCAGATTGTGTGGTCTGAGCACCTATTAAAGTTGACAGGGAAGGGGCCTTGGAATTGGTGAGGCGCCTGATTACACCTCTGTTCCCTATCCCCTATTGACTGTGGTTAGGCTGTAGCTTTCCATTTCCTGCAGAAATAAATTAAAAGTCAGAAGTAATTTGCCTGATGGGGGATGCAGGTGGATTTCTTTTTTACTTTCTGAATAAAATTTTCCCGAGCCTGGAAATCAATTGAAACCCCTTGATGGGGGAAGTGCTTATTTTCTGGCAGTGACAGTTTTGTGGCAGCAAAAACAGGAATCTGATTAAGGTGGAGACAGTGAGAGATTGAGGTCTTGTTCCAACAGCGGGAGGATCAAGGCTTCTAATCTTATCTTCAACAATACTGAGATGAACAGGGGATGTCAGCATGGAGATAAACCTTAGCAATCCTGGGGGGCTTTAGCATTAATAGGGAAAGCTAAAACTTGTTCCTTTTCCATAGTCAAAGTAGTTTACACATGTCTTGATTGGAAAGTCTTATTTTCTTGACTGCTGTGATAAAAGAATTGACAAAAGTGCTACACGATAAAGGTTAACCCATAATTATCAGTATGGGTCTTATGGTATAGGCAAGAAGTTAAGAAGAATGTGGAATAAGGAGCTCAACGTAACACACCACCCATCATTATGTTTTGCTAAAATAACAGGAATATCAGATATCTAATTATTTATCATGATGAAATAATCTGCTACAATAAATTAATGCTTTTTTCTTTATTATCTAGTGCATTTTAGTTGTGTTAGTAAATACTGGATGTGGTAATAAGAAATGCTAAAATGAAAGTGCTGAGCATATGCTTGTTTATCCACTAAGACCTGTTTTATTTCTGACTGATTTGACTGATGGAATGGCTTGGTAGCTTCACTATTGGGAGATATGAAAAGGTGTTGCATACAGTATGTAACACCGGGCAACACGTGACAACAGTTGGTGATACTAAAACAAAACCTGGGTACTGTTAATCTCAAAATGGAATTCTTATACTTTATGTGGAAGGAACCACATAGGTTTATTTTCATTTTTAAATATCTAATGCACAGTGGTATTTTAACACAAAAGAGAAGAAAAAGGCAGCTGAGCCTTGTAAAATGTGTACTTGATATTTAAGGATGTGATATTGTGATACAATTGCATCAGTAAGTTTCCTTTTAAATATTTTTACTTTTAAACAATTATAATTACTTATAATTTCTCCTTTGTATCAATCTGCTGTTGCTCTCTTATGAACCTTTTTCATCATCATCATTATCATCACAAGATGACTGTAATGCTTTCTACATGTACAGTACAGTATATGCACTTCTACTCTTCTGCTTTTGGACACATTTTATGAGTCTCAATTCTGAAACCATCCTCCTCACTAATTCCATTATACCGGCTGATATTCTTTACATTTTAAGAGATAACAACACTTCTGTAAAGTAATGCCACAAAAGCAGTTGTTTGCCAGAGCAAATCACACAGGTCTATTCATTGAAGGGTTGAAAAAGTAGAAATGAAAGATTTTATCTTGCTGGTATTAAGGTTCTCCACTTAAACTTTAAATGCTACTTCTACTTTTCTTTTCAGTGAAGAATGACATCACAACAGTCAGATTCTCGTTTCCATTTTTGAAGAAATCTTAATTTGCAAAATCAATTAAATCTGAACAATTACAAATAACCATTATTGCAGTCAGGATGTACTGGTAAGCTGACGTTTCACTATTACTTAAACAGCATACATTTTGGAAGTTATCTATGGAAAGGCTTGTCTTTAGGGTCCATTGTTATATAGCCTGTAATATATTTTTATCTTGACTGGAAATTATATTTTTATATAGAATAAACTCCTGGTAATTGCAAATTGGATATAGCAGAACTCCACTCAGTATTGCTGAGATCTAGAGTTCAGGGAATTCAATAAGTAATGTCTTTAAACTACCAAATTAATATTCAAGTCTAGGGTTCCCTAATACCATCATTGAAATTCCAGAAAAGGCATATCATTTACTTTCAGTGTTAATTGTTTCACCTCCCCAGTACTGTATGTGTCAATTCCAATCCAAATGAGTCTTCATTTAGGAGAAGTAGACTGAGAAATACAGAGGCTGACAGTGGCAAGATTTCCTCTTGATAGTTTGTCTGCTAGGGAAGTAGATGAGGCAATAAACAAGATACAGTTAAGTCCTTAAGTGCAGAGTCCTTTTTTTACAGATGTGACAAAGAAAAGCCATCCACACTCAGCTTTTGTAGCAATCTTGCAATGAAAGTTTTAAATGTGGATTTAAAAGAGTGTTAGTGGTATTTTACTTAATGCAGGAAGGCTTTAGATATGTTTAAGTAAAAATATGTTAAATTATATTTATTATTACTCTGACATAATTTACTTACATAATGCAAAACATATAAAATAGGATTCATTAAAACAGTGTTATAAGTCAATTGCAAGTAGCTAAATACAGTATTTTAAAATAATTCTACATGTCTGACATCTTTGTGAAGGGAAAAATGACAGAGCATTTGAGAATGATAGAGACATTGTTTTTTGAAAGTGCAAATTTCAGGGGCTACAAAGATTCTTTAAGCTACTTAAAGATTTTTAAGCTACTGGTGCCAAAGCTTTTCTCAGCCATTAATGGATATTTAACAATGTGTTTTTCTCTACATCCAAAGATATGGAGCCTAAAATAAGCAGAGCTTTGAAAAGAACTGTGATTAATATGAATCATGTATGAAAAGTTTCCTTAGCCTTGTAGACAAATACCACTGCACAATATTGTAAAACAAAGTATGTAGTTTTATTAAGTTTGGTTACAGTTTTACTTGCTTATCAAAAGTCATATCTAGTTCTATTAATGTGAGCAAATATGTTATTATTAAAATCATGGCTTTGGTAATGTTTAAAGAGGTCTTTTAGTATCAATTTTGATTAATACTAAATACAATAGTGTATTATATACTGAGAGCCATAGTTTTTTCATGTTATGTTCTCTTAGTAATCACACAGTCACTGTTTATGATTTATTTGCACCTACAGTATGACAACAATATAATATTGACATTATAACATCAAACATTATTCATAAGCTAGCTCTTTTTCGACATTTGTTTTTTTATTTTTCATGATATGTATGTTGAAAATAAATACACACATAAATGGCATATAAAAATATCAAGTATAAAACTGTTTAAAACATTCTGACAGTACTGTTCTTTCAACATGTATAATTTATAACTGAGAAATTTGGAAACGTTTTTTTTTTCAAATATGATGATATCAATTTAAGGAAAGCTACACTAAAAGAAGTTAAATGTTGCTTCTTTATACCCTTGCATTTGAAAATGATCAAATTATTGTGATAGTATGCCCAAATTCTGTATTGAGTCTCAAGAAGATACTTCAGAATTTGGTGTACATCATAGAAATGAATCTGAAGAGTTCTCAAAACCTCTCAGACTGTATTTGTTCTCTCGTGGCGCTCTAATTAATGTACACTATAATGTTATGTGTTAGGTATATTTTGGATGCAAAGGCTGTTTACTTTATTTTTTCTATCCACGAGGATCAGTTCTGCTACCAGTGTTATCTGAATTGCTAGATAATATGTGTTCGCACAGTTCATGAATATCTCATCAGATTAGCAGCCTCCTCCAACTGAAAGGAGACACCAAATGGTATGACAGTTTGTGAGACTGTAACTTTCTGGATTTTACCAGTCAAGTTCATTTCGCCACTGCTACACTTCGAAGGCAAACAGCAAAGGAGCAGGGAAAAGAATAATTCTGATCCTGGTGATAGTCTTTAAGCTATTCTGATCACTTGGATTCCTTG
The DNA here is from genome assembly GCF_059453375.1 of Lepisosteus platostomus. Classification (NCBI taxonomy): domain Eukaryota; kingdom Metazoa; phylum Chordata; class Actinopteri; order Semionotiformes; family Lepisosteidae; genus Lepisosteus; species Lepisosteus platostomus. Next base: position 10,823,098 of record NC_142630.1, on the reverse strand, counting down.
TTGGTAAACCAAAATCAATTATCAAAATTCAGGCACAGGGCAGTGATGGGGCTCAGCTGAAATTTCAGGAAAGGAGCTGTATTTTTCATGGTTGTTGCAGTTTTTAATTTTCCTTTTAAATCCACCAAAGCAAATCGTATTATTAATACTTGGACATTTTCTTGTATGGTGACCAAAGGGTTTCTGCTTTTACTATCAATTTGGATTGCACAAAGAGGATTAATTTATTTCGAACATATTATTAATGTTGCTGTTGGTGTTTGGGTGCATTATTTTGAGTGTCAGAATTCCCTCCAGTTGCACATAGTAAGATGCGAGTATTAGTTTGTAGATTTTGTATCGTGTGTGATAATTTGGATTAATAAATACTTGGCTTTAAAGGTATTGCCTACTTATACAGTATCTCAACCACTTAACTGTTTGGAAAATCAACAATGACACATGTTTGCTAGATATTCTCTGGGCTCTGGGTATATTTTATTATTTTTACATGTAGCTTTCATAATTTACTTGCAGTCAAGATGGTGTCAGAATGACTGATACTTTGCCTGTATTAACAGCCTCCTGTACAATAATATTACTGTAAGTATTCAAACTCTTAAAAACAGTCATAATTATAACATAATAAAAATAATTTAATTAAAGAATATCACCCAGAAAAACATTATTTCTACTGCAGTTCAAGATAATAAAGCATGTTGCTTTTATACAAAAACAATTACCCACTTTTAGTGGGTATATTGAAGGTCAAAGGTCATTTAAAGGCAATATTGTGAGTTTTTCTTAAGAAAATGCTACAGTAGTTCTGTAGTCTGTCATTACACTAATCTTAATTATGAAGATAACGAAAACATTTTTGTGCTCTGTCATTTCTTGTACATCTGATATCAGTGTAATCGTCTACCATTGTTTTTATACAGGAAAAAATGTGGGTCAGTAGCTTATGGAAACTACCATGAATAACTTCATTGCATCTTGTTCACATCTCCGACTGGAAAAAGCTACAGTACATGCACTCCAACGTTTCAAATGATTAAGATGGAAATCTGAACCAAATAGCACTAGTGGTTTATCATAGATTTATTTAAATTATCTATGTGTATATACAGTACCTATCTCTATAAAACTGTTCTAATAGCTGGCTATCGTGTGCTTATAGCATTACTACATTTGTATACAGCATATATACTGGATATATTCTAAGATTCAAACAAACAGCATACCGTACATGACAAGGAATAGAGTACATAAAATTGCCAGTGCAGATTAATATATTGACATTGGCCTTAAAAAAAAAAACAGTGTTCTTTCTTTCAATATTTGTTTTCATTTAAAATGACTTGGCTCTAATGATAGATTCACACATTCCATTGGAGTAAATAGTATACTATTAATAGAATAAATGAAATACAGCCCCAAAAAGGCTGACAGGACAGTTGTTTAGAGATTAGCAGTACTGGATGCCAAGGTAATTTAACAACACATTAATCTTAACACTAATTCAGTCAATAACATATTAAGCAAACTATAAAAACTAAATTAATACGAGGTAATTTGATGCCTCACTCTTTAAAGCACTTTAGAATCCACTTGTAGTCAGCATGATTTTGAATGCCAAGTCATTTTTCCCATCTTTTGCTGAGGAAGATAGAACAAGTGAAAAGCAGAAAAATGTAGTTCAATAGCATTTTAAAAATTCACAACAACTTGACTTGAGAAGTATAATAACTCTATACCTACTCCAAAAAGAACATTACGGAAAACGATTACAGCTTCTTTAGAGAATTATTATTGAGGGCCCATTGGATCATTAATACTACTTAATAGGACAAAATGTCATACTCCTTCATCTTTATGTGTTTGATTTAACCATTTAATCATGCACATGTCTTCATTAAGACCTATTTCACACAAACCAGATCATCTACTTGATAAATTTCGACTGAGTCGGTGTGTGGGAGTAAACAACTGAACCAACTAAAACAGCTAGATCATACAACTATTTCTCAAATGAATGTGACAAAACTGTCAAGATTTCAATTTTAATATTGTACTTCTATTCCATTACATTTTCAAGTTATATTCAGGCATAATAGGTCAATATTCAGTTTATAAAGTGTAAAGGCAGTGTCTATGTACAGTATGTAGTGTGAGCAAGTCATATCTTAAAGAGGTAGTTACTCTAAAATAAATTTAAATTCAGTGTATTCTACAATAAATATAGAAAACTGTTTTGTTGGTGTTGTCAGTTTAGAGACATCTTTCAATACTTTGTTGCAGTCTGTCATATAATTAGGCTAATATTCTGTTTCTAGTATGTAAGGACGTACATGTAAAAAAGGAGGTAAGTGTAAAAATGAACTGTGCTACAACAGGATTAAATTATTTCTTGTAGGACTGTAAGCCTGTGATGTAAAAGTCAACTGCTAATTTATTAAAAAGTTAACTTTAATATAAACAATTACATTAAACACAGTGCATTAATGTTCAATTGATCAAACTGGCTATTTAATAATATTTTAATGTAATATTTTACTCAAATGCAGAACGAGGAACTTTAAAAATGGGAGGATGCCACTCTATTCTGGATTTCAGCAGCTGTTTGATCCAAGAATCTCACTTGGCCACTTCTGTACAGGCTTTAGCTAATTAGCTGGGTAACTTGTTTCAGACTCTTAAAACCCTGCAGCTGGCAATTTCAAGTCCCTTTAGTTTCCGTTTATGTCCACAGATTCGTTTTTCATTGTTGATATTGAGGATGTCCACAGGATTTGCATTTCCTCAAATACGACACAAACAGAATACTATACTACTGGATATGCTTGCTGTTTAAAAACAAGCATTTTTTCTATTGATTGTGGTCATAATGTGATACCAGGTATTCACAAAATCCCTAAACATGAAATTCCTTATTTAATATTTAGGGGATTTTCCTTTCTTATTGTTATATGTGTAAAAATATATATTTCTATATGTTTATTGCTGCCGCATTGCTTTTGATTCCTGTTTCAATTATATGTTGGAGCACCTTACTGTAAAAATCAAGTTTGCATGCTCACCCACATGTCTGTACTTGCTGCAGGTGTTCCAATAGTCTCCCTTCTGCTAAAGATATGCTGGCTAGGTTAATTGGTGTCTCTATTTTTTTTGTGTAGGCTCTGCGCATCCCAACTCATAGTGGACAAGACATACCTGTATGTGTTTCCAAAAAATAAAAATAAAACAAATCGATAATATGAACGAAAAAGATGGAAAACTCATAAACATTCAAACCTCTTTTTGTGGCAAACCTGAATTTATTTAAAAATAAAAATTACCACAATCAGTTCTGTGGCCTGTTTCTGTGTGCTATACAAGTAGATCATTACTGTAGATTTCAGAAATAAATACATCTGTTTCTGCATGGCCAATTAGTCACGTAGTGCATTTCAAGCAAAGATTCAACTACAAAGACCTTCAAGGGGCCTTCAAAACCAGTCAGGGATAAATATTGCATAAAGGTACTGACCAGGAAAAGGACTTAAAAACATTTAAAAGATTATTTTTGTCTTTTTGAGCGAGTTCAAGTCGATCGTAATGAAAAGGAATGCACACAGATACTGTCTCGATTGGGTTGTCCCTCCAAACCTTCATCCTTGTTGGGCAAGAAGAAAAATGGTTAAGGAGACAACTGTGAGGCCAAAATCGACTTTTAATAAACTCCAGAGTTCAGTGGCTGAGATGGGAGAAAACATCTGTGAGTCAAAACTGGCCTTTATGTCAGGGTGGCATGGTATTTGCAATGGAATTAGGTAATACTACAAATATTTGGCAAATTGGAAAATTTTGTCTAAATACAAAAAGTTACATTTAGTGCAAACAACATAGCCCATCACCTAGTCAACAAAATCCCCACTGTCAAGCATGGTGGAGAGAGCATTATGATATAGGGTTGCTTCTCATTACCAAGGACTAAGAAGCTTGCCAAGACTCACAGCATTATATTTTAGATGGAGCAACTTACAACCAAATCTCAGAAAAAAAAAACTGCTGCAATCTGCTAAAGACCTAATACTGGTCTGTTACTGGTCTTTAGTATTAATATTCACCTTTCAGTAGGAACCAAAGAACAAGGCCCTGTACCCTGTAGCTAGTGTCCCAGTTCTGAACCGAATACTATTGAAAACATGTGGAAAAACATGAAAACAGCTGACTGTAAGAGATACCCATGCAACTTTTAAGATCTTGAGCAAATGTGTCATGAAGAACGGGCAAAAGTCTTACCAATCCGATCTACAAGGGAGTGACTTACTCAGAAAGACTTAAGCTACTGTACAGTATAACTGCTACCAAAGTTGCTTCAAATGTCTGAATACTTGCAATACTTATATATAAATATATTTTCATATTTGGTATGAACATTCAATTTTCTGAATTGTTTATGACAAATGTGGTTTTGCTCTGTGCAGTGTTATTCCAATTACAGATATCTATTTTAAAGGTAATCACTACATGTCACTGAATTTATTTTTGCAAAAGAACCATGAATTTTGAGCTTGCAAAAACATTTCTTATTTATTTTTACCAATAAAAACATTTTTACTCTGTCTTCATTTTTTTCTACCTAGCTACTAACAGAACTACTGTAATTTGATCATGTTGTCCCAATTGATTTTAATAGGTTTATGTTTTAGGATGTGTATAATTACATGTTTATTTTATCATTAAAAAAGTTAATCTTGTACAAATTCTCGGTTCAAATGTTCATCTAGGAGAGCATCCATTTATATATCTGGACACATACTGGAGCAATTTGAATGAGGCACCATGCTCAAGTGCACAACAGCAGTATTCCACTAAGGATTTTGGCCCATGACCCTCCATACTAAGCCCTAACTCAATGACAACATTCATAATGCATATGTTGCACCTAGGCAGTGTGCCTTTAGACAGGTATTTTGAATCTGATAACTACAAAGTAGTATACAAAAACAGTCTGAATGACAAGCTAATACTGTGTATTAATGTCAATGAAGTTTGCATGCACCCTTTAAACCTGAGCAGTCAAAACATATCTGTCCTCTTGTGTTCAAATATGTCCCCTTCTTCATAGACAAAATGTTTTTTTCTTTTTCACATTATAATAAAAAGGACTATTCATCCATTTTCTAACTGCTTTTTCAAATACAAAGTCTCAGGCAAGCTATCTCTGCAAGCAACATGCTCAAGGCAGGATACACCCTGGACAGGATGCCAGGCCATTGCAGGGCACACACACAGACGCAAACATGCACGCCATCACACTAGGGACAATTTTCCCAGAAGCCAATTAGCCTTGTAGTATACAGTCTTTGGACTGTGGCAGGAAACTGGAGCCCCTGGAGGAAACCCACACAAGCATGGAGAACATAGAAAATCTACTCAGTAGCCAGGGAATTGAACCCAGGGCTCCTGCTCTACAAGGCAGCAATGCTAACCATTGCGCCACCATGCTGTAGTAGGGAGATGAAAATCAATAACACTTTGCAGGAAATGTCTTCAAGAACCATAATATACCAGAAAATACACTGTAAAAAATATATATTATTGAAATGCACACCTTATATACTATATATACTTTTATTTTATTTTTATTTTAAAACAGCTTCAGTTTATGAATGGTTGCTTAAGAAAATCTGCACAGCTAGATACTTTTATGAAGAATGTGAGAAGCCCATTTAAATGGAAATATTATATGCTGTAATGACAATAGAGATCTTACATTATTTGCTGTAGCAACTGAGCCAGTTTTTTAAACATGCTGTTCATTGCTTAAATTCTGCTGCAGGTCCAGGTTTCCTGAGTTTTACAGATGACATTTCTCCTCCAGCAAGAGAGCAAAGGTCTAAATTACTAATACAGGACCTCACTGTAACCTTACATAAGAACTTCTGACCGTCTACCAAAGCTGCCACAGACTACTCAATTTCAAATTAAATCCAAGCTGAATCATCATATTAGCTCTAGTGATTTGGCTGGAACACAAGACATTCACCCCCCAAAAACTCCCAAAGCACTTTCTAAAGGTAAATAATTCCTTCTTAAGAGGTAAAAACAATTTGCTTCTTAGGACTGCAGGTTCAGTATGTACAGTATGCAAGGTAGTTTTCTCTGTAGTTAATACACAGCTCTGGAATCGGTTATTTCTGTTTGGCATGGGCTACCAATCCTTAAATCTTAGTTATTCTAATATTGTGCATTTCTTTCAACACCCATAACAGAAAGCCATAAAATGCAGCTGCATGACATTATGAGTTCAGCCTCATCATATAACATATGCACCTTCAACAGTAATGTACGATTTCCAAATCTAAAAATGATACTCCACATAAATAATAAAGTAAAAATCAAATCCCCATACATCATTATTTTTATGTTCTAGGTGGAGTCTCATGAACAAAATTATAAATGAATGTAATTATAAAACTCCAGTTGTTCTCTACATTAATTTCAAATGTAGTGTAAAAGTATCTAAAGGCATGAAACAGAAATAAAACTTGCACAGCAATTACTGAATTTTGTTATACTGTTCAGCCACGGTCTCCAGGGTGCAGTTTTTATTTGTGTGATAGTTGCTAATAGTTTAACTTAAAACAACTTAAAATGCATACAGAAGAATAAAAATTATAATTAAGCTTGGCTGTGATCTATTCCCTCTACTAAAAATACTAAAACAATCAGGTTTCATGAAAATGTCCTTCTATCTCTGATTTATCATTGATTTAGTAGCAGTATTTGTTATAATGCTTTTTTTGGCAGCATAAAATATCATGTAACAGAAAAAAATGAATCTTCAGTAAAATGACGATTCAGGAATGGTCCTTTTAATATGTAAGACAGGCCAACCGATACACAAAAAAATGAAGACGAAGACAAAACAGACAGACAAACAAAACCACGAAGCTCTGAGCATATTATATGGAACAAAAAATACACAGTATAACATTAAAACACAAACACCCATTTTCACAGTTTGTTCGTACATTGCATCGGATATTTTTTAATGCCTCCACCCTACGAACAGTACTGTAAATACTGTACTGTACTGTACTGTACTGTAGCTTTATTTACACGAAACATAATACAATTTTTTTTTGCTTGCGTGGCTTTAATAAACCACAGGAATTTAGATTATGATTTCCATTATTTGGGTGGATACCTTGGAAAATAGAAATTAAAAATGAAAATTAAAAACCTTTGCTTTAGAAAACATCTTTGAATTATATAAAATGAGAATTACACTAAATATAATACCATGTACTGTACTTGAGTTTTGAGTCAATCAAATACACATTAACAAGAAAAAACAGCTTTATAAAGAATTACTTCAGCTCATGAAGGACAATAAGGGAAATAAGACATTTTTTTCATCAATATAAAATATACTTGCATACATATAGGCTTTAATTTAATTATTCAGATAAAGGACCTTAAATTAATAAAATAAAATGGTAAAATCATTCGATTGTGAAAGAAGGAAAGAAAATCATCTTCAATAATTTTACATTAAATTTAGCCTGGATTTTTATAAAATTAAATGGCCTGCAAAACACCACAATGTTTATGTTCAAGATTGTGTAATCCACCCTTATTTGCAGTGAAAAAATCAATCAGGACTAGTTGAAGTAACAATTGCTATCATGTATTCCTTGATTAGCTCTCTAAAATAAATGGGCACTGTAGGCATCTTACAAAAGTCTAGATAACAGTGATATCAAACATTGAACTACTATGCATTGGGAGTATAAAACATATTCCATGCTTCCGATATTAACAGTTTCTTGCCTGCATGTACAGTATGGAAAAATACATACAGCAAGGCGGGCGACATATCCCACTAAGCTTGCCTGAAATTGAGACAATAATCATTTTACTTTCCTCATCACATTTCAAGTAAATAAGTTCTAATTTGTCACTTTCTATATTTCATGGTTCACTCTCCTCAAATATGGGAAAATCATTTAAAATTCTGCCCTTGATGAGTTTCTATTCTGGAGTAATTACAGCACTACAATGAATGATTCTTTGATGTACAGTAGCAGAAGGTATTGCACCTCAGCAGATGTGAAAATGCCTAGATGAACTCAGTAAACCTTCCTCCCTCACAAAGCCTATACTGGCTACAACCTCCTTTACTAATTCTTGTCATGTCAATGTATGCCCTAGTACAAAGGATTATTTAGATTTGAACCAACTAGAAAGTAATCAGGTTCAATTGTTAAACAGTCACACCATGATGCATGTACAGAGGAATAAATTAAATCAAAATGGCATATCTCATCATTAGAATGAACATTTTCTTAATGGAAGTGAATTTGCATAAAGGAAAAATTAAGTGGAACTTTGATTATTTTTAAGATTCATAGCTTCTTAGAATGAGCATAAAATTGAACTGCAACAAATTCGCAAAGTTATCAGCACAATGACAAAAAGTGTCTGAAAATGTATCAAACAGACAAGGCACAGATAAGTTAATTATGCAGATTAACATCTGTCATTCACAGGGTTGATCAACTGGGGGTCTACTGTGAAAGTCACAGGGTAGTGTCTTGTGTGGCCACCGATGGAAGCAGAATAAGCTGTACATCTATAAAGCATGCTTTGCACTAGATAGCAGTGTCATTCTGTCCAATTCCTCTTATGCAAATTGATCAAGCATACGCCCGTTCACATGAAAGCTATTGCTATGGCTGTGTAATGTTCTCATGGAATGTCATTTTGAGAAAGATCCCAAGACTTGATCAGTGTAGCATCACTTGGTCAGGTTGTTATGAATCACTACAAGCAGAATTCTACAAGTGCAGGACTAAGCACCATCATACTTCAATGTCCCCCTCAACCCATCTGTTTTACACAACAGTTCCCACATTGTTTTGCACAGCTTAATTTCTTGATTGTCACCAAGCTTTACAGTCAATAGATGATGGTGTTGTATCACATTGTCACCTGCACCCAATCAGCTCTCATTTACTTACAGTATGCATACTTATGAGGTAATGCTTATGCAATAGTCATTCCAATGTATTGTTGTATCGTTGTCAGTCACGAATGACTAATCCAAATAATGCCAAAAACATTTTATGGGATATTTAAGATCAGTTTACTGTATTCTTTTAAGAACATACATCCAAAAAAGAATAATATATTTGTTGTGATGCTTTGTATATACTGTAAATTGGGTAAATTGTTATTCTGGGAAGTTTTTGTAGGTCTTTAAAAATGTTTTAGAGCTGTGGGTTTTCAAACTGTATTTGTGCAGAATTTAATTATAGTGTCTTCTACACAAAGTAATGAAGAGACTTATATAATTCAGTCATTTATAAAATCTAAAACGGTTCATTAAATGGATGCTATAAAAAGCACCTCTTGATCTAAAAGATAAGGCCTCGCCATTACTGGGGTATAAGATATCTCCACGGAAAACTAGGTTGTTGCTGTACTGGTGGATCAGTAGTTGGTACTCTTCCCTTTTGCCCTGAATTCTGTCCTGTAGAAGGTGTTGTCCTTTGATATTGAAGATCACACGGCAAGAGCAGACGAGTTAACCCTAATGTCCTACTCAATGTAAATTTAATTCTGGCCATGAGCAACCTGCCCCACCTAAAGTTTCCAATTAATTCAATTGTGAGGCAGTTTCTTACAGTTCTACCTTATCTGCTGTTTAATTGGGCTGCTGGTGAATAATGGGTACTGTATGTCACCCTAAGGGGAGCTGCTCTTCAGTTGGGGATAAAGTGGGATCCCTCCAAAAATAATTTAAGCACTTTTCATCCATAAAAATTTGGCTGAATACTTTTGCAAGACACAGTAGTTTTTTTTTCTTATTTTGCAATATAACCAATTTGTAACTACTAGAAAGTGCTCCACTATTACTTTTACATAATTACATAATGATATGCCAAAATCCAAATCTTTGTAAGGGGCATGTGGTTCTATCTGTATTTGCTGAAATATGAAGACACATATATCGAATCCCAACTATTGCCATAACTACCACCACATATTTTGTGTATTAAATTAATTTATTTAAATAACGCACAAAAGTATCAACCACTTAAAATAAATAAGGGCATGCTTGCATTTAACTCCTTTATCATAAATTGAAAGAACACTTTTTAATACCCTTAGTCTGAAAGATGCAGTCTCATAACTTTCCTTTCTTATTTTAGATCAAAGATGACCTCTTGTGTTTGAGTGCCTATTTTCTTAAACATGTCACAAAAAAGTGTTGACAAATCTTAAAAGTGCATCATTATTATTTAAAGCACCTATCTCAGCTTTTAAACCTTTCACCCCTTTAAGACTAGAGTTTACATTTATGCATGAGTTACCGGATGTCTTTGTGAGGCCACTTAATAAGAGGACTATTCACCCAAGGGACTGAAAAAGATTCTTTGTGGCTGTTAAGAATGCATCTGAGTAATATACGGGCGCAGTGACAAAATTGGCAACCAGTCCATGTCCTCTTCACTGTTTTAGTCAGCAAAATGTGCTCTCCCATCCCAAGGCATGAACCTGTCATCCTACATTAAATTTATTTATTCATCCATATACAGTATATATACAGTATTAAAAGGTACATTCTTTTGGTCGGTGCAAACAATAAACAACTCCTTACCCACATAGTGTTTCACTCCATACATATTATCATCACTTAAATTCACTGTACTAAATACATGTACTGTACAGTATGCTGATTACTGCTAGATATTGAGATAATGGTTTATTATTGTATAGGTGACACAGTGGCACAGTAGTAAGCACTACTACCTCACAGTCTTGAGGTTTTGGGTTCGATTCCAGACCTGGAGTGCTATCTTCATGGAGTTTGTATGTTTTCTGTGTGTTTGCTGAAAGTTCCTTTCAGTGTTTCCAGTTTCCTCCCACAGTCAAATGACTTATTGGAAGGTTAATTGGCCTCTGTGAAAACTGGCCCTGTCTTGAGTGTGTTTGTGTCTGTCTGCTCAGCAACGGCCACTGGTGCTGAGTTAAAGGTGTATCTAGTCTTGTGAGGGTAGACTACTTGCCAGGATAGGTTCCTGCTCCCCTGCAACCCTAAATTTGATTGAAATGGATAGAAAATGTATGGATGGTTGAATGTTATTGCCTACATGTTCTGATTATATTAGATTTTAAGTCTAACTTCATTTTACACCATTTGCATACAACTGTATGAAGAAATGTTTAATAGTTAAAGGAGTTTTGATGATATACTGTAGTACCCAGTAGCAGCCACCAATTAATGTGTTACAAAGCTGTTCATAATTCTAAAGTCATGTGTTATAAAGGACTGTGCTTCATATATCAATAAAACTTCTTATAAAAAGGCATTGTAAAGGTTAGATGGGTACAAATAGCCTTTATTTAACTGAAATTACAGTTATTAAGGGTAGGGAAAACAAAACCTGCCAATTTAAAACTAATCTGAAAGAATAGTCACTTCTTTTGCTCTTGAGTTGCCTTTATGAAAATACAGAAAACACTGTAATTATGTCCAAACAGGATGTCAGAACAGTAGGCAAAATGCACTAAAGTTCTAATTGTAGATGGATTTCACAGAGTACAAAGAGCGAGGTTTCGTAAAAGAGGGATTATTGCTGGATTCTACAGGCATTAGACAGGGTTAAATTAATATATAGAGATTTGTAAAGGAAAAAATATCTTGTTTCCCCCCACTAAGGGGTCCAAATCTTTACTGCTGGCATGACTGTCAAGCACCAGTAGTCTTTAGTGATTTGGTTTAAGGTAAATTTAGCACATGCCTCTAGGGACTAAGAATTCAATTCTTCTATAATACAATAGAACTCGCTGTAAAATCCTGAAAAAAATTACCTGTGGTAGCAGGGAGGCTAGCATTTGTAAAATCCATAAAATAAAATACCTTGAAATTGAAAAGAACTTCAAAAGAGAAAAAAGACTTTAAATACCACTGTATTGAATACGTATACAGCCACAATACTGGCAAATATACTTTCTAAACAGTTTTGTTGAAATACAATCCTTTTAAATATCAGTAAAAGGATTAAATAAGCTTGTGAATGGGATGTTATCTTCAAAGATAACAAATCATTTTGGTTGTGGTTAATGTACAGGTGAACTGAAAATGCTTACAAGTTTCAAGTTAGTTTTTCATTGCTTCCAAACACACTGCAAGGTGTGAAAACAGTCTAATGCTTAGTTGTGTTATTACAATGGCGCGAATGTCACAGGCTGACAGGAATTAAATTCTAGCACACCCACTGATAGGCAGCTCCATTCCACATTTGCAGGGATGTCCAATATGTGCAGAACAGATGTTTATGATCTCAGAAGATGCTGGCAATCAATTGGGATGGCACATTCATTGCTATGAAGTGCACAGCCAACATTTATGACATCAGCCCAAGAGTATTTCATCTTTGCAATCACTTTCAGAGGTGGAATATCATTACTCAGGGTCAAATTAGGTCAAAAAAGCATTGATGCAATGTGATCTTTGCTGCAGGTGGTGTGCTTACCCAGTATTTTCTAAAAGCGTGACAATCCATAGCAGACAGAAATGTACAAAACAAACTGTCCACCTAAAAACATTTGCTATCCCATGCAGGGGGAAATATTACTGACAAAAATAGAATATACAGTACTGTACATTAGTGCCAAAATCCCAAAACAAAATCAATTAAAACAGATTGTGAGAATGAATGCAAGTATGGCGTGAAAATTAAAAGTTTCACATGAAACATGAATTTGTCCTTAAAGTTCTAATACTTTGAAATACCCATATTTTGGGAAATAACGTATCCTGAGTACAAGGAAATCAATCAAGATAGAAATCAAAGCAAATATGTGTTGCTGAAAACTACTATACTTAAATTTTCTTGCTCTCCCCAGTCTTCACTGAGATGTAACAATACAGGAAATTATATAAAAGCTAAACTGTTTTTTGGGCTGGTGAAGAAAAATGGCATGTTTCTAAGTATTGTTCAGGTATCATGACTTACAGTAGAAATGGGATTTGTGTTTTTTATCTGTGATAGTTCTATGGTAAAACATATGTTTTTACCATATGATAAAACCTGACTGCAGAAAGAGCTGCAGTAACAATAGGTTTGCCTTTAAGGGGCACTAAAAACAGCTTTAATATGCTGATCTTTGGAAATAATGTCAGTAACTGTGTTGCACAATTGTTTGACTGTTTTACAATGGACACATGCATAATATCAGGGCCTCTGTATGGAAAGATTTATTTTAACATTTTTTCTCACAAAGGTATTGATTGAATAATAAATAATGACAGTGTAGATTTTTTTGTGTCATCTGTCAAATGAGGTTAGTTTTATCTACCACCAGGGCTTGGTGAGGACTCAGTGAAGGTCAGATATGTCTAAATACTGTATGTAAAACCATAAAATCTTAAGAGAGTATACAAACTTTTTTTACCACACTGTATCCATTTCACTGGTCAAGTTAATTATGTATGATGATCCCTAAATCGGGTGAAACAGGCATGTCCATGACCGCTATCTTCGACTATGTATATAAAAATTGGAATTAGAGCCCTCCATTAGATGGTTATGCCCCCCTCAATGTTCTGAAATGGCCAGAGCTAATTAATTCCCATAATTCATAGCGATTACATGCTCTTAACACACACCATAGTGTGTGGTGTTCTTTATTAGATAGACAGATAGATGACAAGACATCTTTGGAAATTACAAAATTTCATTAGCTCATAAAAAGCTATGACATGTTAATTAATTGTAACAAATTGTATCTTTGCTGCAACTTCTGAATTAATGTGAAGATAGAAATGGATGTGTAGTTAACAAAGTTCAAGATGGTATAGAATATCTTGTCTTACATATGAAGTATGAAACAGTCTTCATTTGTCTTTTAATGAAAAATCACTACAGAAAAAAAATATGTACTTATTCCCAAATTGTTAAGACAACCTACATTGGGTAAGTATTACCAACCTAGCAAATCTTTTAATTGCAATAATACCTGGTTTCAAACTTTTTTATTCTGTAACTCCTGATATGCTTTCAAGTGACCTTCAATGAAGAAGGGCAATGTCGAAGTCTGGCAGACATGCAGTATCTTGTCTGCTGTTACTGTCTGTTCCATGAAGTGACAGACAGCCATCATGCCTGCTTGTAAACACAGGATCATTCAATATGCAAGTCTCTACTTGATCAGCTCTTTATGGCGCTGTGGGGAATCAAGGAGAGGGGTTTGTCTGAAAGAACCAACATAGGCAGTTAGATCCTGAGAGTATAATTCACAGAGCCAATGTCTGATTCATTCTCACTTTAAAATGGGGACTAATGAGTTATGGCTGTTTGCTTTAAAAAAGCAATTGGCATTAATTCCATGGCTCATTAACTGTTTAATTAAAATTAAATTCTATGTTAAGAGTTAAGCAGATTAAGTACATTTCTTCCTAGTGGGTGGTCCTTGCATTATCTTATTTGAGGAAATGCAACATTTTCTTCTAAATTTACTACTGTTGGAAGGAAACTAAGGGAACACATGTGAAATGTGAAAGATTCTGAATATTTAAAAACCTGCACACAATCCCTTTCGTAGAACAATATCAAGAGAACATCATAATTCATTTTAATGTCAATAAAGAGTGACACGTTTACCACATTGTAGATTAATATTGTCTAAACTGGAGTGTAGTGACCCATGTGGTTCCCTAGAGACATTCCAGGGGGACCCATTTACATTCTGAAATGGCCCATCCACCCATCCATTTTCTAAACTGCTTCATCCACTACGTTTGCCGAAGCCTAACTCAGCAAGGAACGGGTGCAAGGCAGGATACACCATGGATGGGAAGTCCGTCTGTCCCAGGGCACACAAACATACACTGAAATCAAGGCCAATTTTTCAGAAGCTAATTAACCTACTAGTGTGTCTTTGGAATTAGGGAGGAAACCAAAGCACCCAGAGAATACTGTACATATGTGGACACGGGGAGAACATACAAACTCCACGCAGGTGGCACTCCAGAAATTGAACTCATTGCTCCAGTGCTGCAGGGTAGCAATGTTAAGCACTGCACCACAGTGCTGCTCTGAAAGGAACCAGAGTAAGTCATTGATTAAAATGGCTTCATTAGATATAATGTTAATCTGTACACCTCCTGTACATGTCAATAAATTATTAAACTTTGACTAACAGTACTTAAGAATGTATGGATGACTTTAAAAAGGGACTACATTTTTAATGTTTACAATTTTCTTATTTATTTCTTAATCAGGACATGAACATTTAATTGGGCATTTTGTCTGATGCCTAAGTCTCTGTTTTGTACTGATGTGTTTAGCTGTCTTTGTAAGAATTAATACTGTATATATAGTTTGAAAAATACTTTATATATATATAAAGGGTACTTTATATAAGCATTATGCAGTATGTATCTATAAATATATATATATGCTGTTCAAGTGTCTGCAGTTTCTTAGGAGTAGAGAAAACAATTAACTAATCCCACTAGGAAATTCAAGTCAGCATGCAGAGATCTACATGGTGTGTTTTTATATCAGTAAAAGCCTGTGGTCGAAGCCATTTTCTATTCGGTTATCTGACGACATGAAAACAAAGAACGGACAGGTTATAATATTTAGGAGCTTTTATGTAACAGTGATATGGGGTAATTAAGAGGAAGAACTTCTTTACAATGCGCAAGAGTAACTGAGTGCTTTAAATTGGCTTTTAATGGGACTCTGTTACCTAATATGTGGTTTTTTATGTATGTTACACAACCAAAGAGGCAGGTGAAAGCATGGTAGTGAAATGGCACCAATTGATTGTGAATTTCCTCTTTGAAATATTACACTCTTCTATTCCTGCTCAGATTTTAAAAAGATTATAAATAGCTGCCAGAGAAGGACAGAAATGGGTGTCTCTGAGAACAAGCAGTGTTCTACCATACCGGTATGAGCAATTAAGGGGCATGGCTACAATGAAAACATTTATCCAGTTACACCACTTTTTACTGACATTTATTTTTTATTTTTTAAATACATTAGTTATCAAGCTCCATACTTATATAAAACAAAGTTTTATCAATATTTATGTAATATTTATAAAAATATTTATAAAAATATGTTATAACTTACACTATGAACCAGTGAAATATCTACAGTATGTGACTCATTAACCGTGAGACTTTTAGCTCACATCACCTTTGTAAATAAAAGGACATTTATCCTGAATCAGTTTTTGCAAAAACAATAAAAGTTATGAACCACCTATCAATCCCAGCCTGACTCAGACTGAAGATATTTTTTTTACAATGCAAGTTGTATAGTACATTTGGTTATTCTCAACATAATGAGAGAAGGAACAAGTAATAGGTTTATTCCATGCTGAAAAAAATAAGAAAGAAAACACAACGTTTCGGCCGTGGAGCCTTCTTCAGGTGTGAGGATAATGAGAGAAGGTGAGATTAAAAAAAAAAATCAGACCGGAAGAAACAAAAGTTTTCAAAGCTGAATTAGTCTGCCTGCAATATACTGTACTTTACTTTCAAAAGGAATACCAATCGACCTATTAAAATGATAAAATATGAATATTACTTATACATTTTAATTGCTGCTACTATCCAGGAATTTAATGGATTTAATCCTTGCACAATAGTGGTTAAGTTTTTGTCATTCTGTCAGCACCCTTTTAGGATTATTGAACGCCCCATCAGCTGCTCCACTCAGATGCCAGTTGTCACGTCGAAAGCCAGTGCCTGCTGTAACCACAGAGCTCAATCCAGCTCTAGCTTGCCCCATAAAAGCAGCTGCTTAGTCTGGAACAAGAAACCTTGCGATCTGTCTCAGCCAAGCTAATGCATGTAATCAGTCCTGAGCCCTAGAGTGTATTGATGAGATCCGAGAGAGCTGTGTTGCAACCCCTTCATCTCTTTTCATTCCTTACCACAAATAGAAAAGGAGAGAAGCAGAGGCACTATATTAAACCCGATGGAGAAACGCCTCAAGTCCCATTCCAGGGGATGCAGACAGAAAAGACACAGTCAGGAAGCAAAACGTATTTTACATCAAATAGCAAATGACTGCAAGTAACCGAACCTTACTTACTTCCTTAATTGCACTCACATTAAATTGTTTAACAGTTACCGTAGTCTGCAGGAAACATAACATGAAATATACAGTATGTGATGATACTTTATTACAAAATTAACTCTTTACTCAAGTGATAAATTGATTGTGTAATATGCAGTACATGTAGTGTGAGCTTGGGACATGTTTTTAGAAAGAAAATAGTAAACAAAACAGTACGTTTTATAACTTCCTAGCATTCTTGTTAAATTAATGGCATGTTGCTCAAACTGACTTTCTTGCAGTAACAACACAAGTGAACATTTTACAACTGATTGGAAAAACGCCTGGCTCATAACCATGTCTAATACACCCCCCCCAGAAATTCCTGCATCTCCTGAGGTGTCATACATGAATTTTGGGGCTGGGATAGCACATTGAAACCCTGAGGTGATTTATCAGTACCTCACACTAAATTAAAAGGATTAATTTATCCTTAAAATGTTAAAATGTAAATAAAAATAAAAACTGAAATCCTTTCCTCAGCCAACACTAATACAAGCTCAGTATTTAGCCTGCAGCCTTACAATTGCCTGTGTTCTAATCTCTTGCCACAGCAGATTTGCTCACCAGCCTCACATTTGGCAGCAATTCCACAATGTGAACCTTGAGCTTGCAATAGGAGCAAAAATCATCTCAAAAGTTACAGCTAGTAGCTGTATCTTATACTGTATGTGCAAACTAACAACACTTGGATCAGGTTTATTTAAGCATTGCAGCTTATAGCTTATTAAATGATTTAAAACTACATGGATACACCAAATACATCAAATCTGGAATTGTTGCTATCACATAAAGAATCTTACCTAGACTGTGAGCTTATATTATACCAGAGGCATGGTGCAAAACATTAATTCAACAGCTTTAAACATATTTTAAAATTCTTGTTTCAGAGAAAGCAAAATCTCAAATGAAACAATTGTTTTTTGGTTGCATACAAAAAGTACAATATATACTTTTATAACATACTGTATGTGGCTAAATTTGCACTTAATGGCTTATTTATTTCTTTACTGAAAAAGCCTTTGTTTCAAATAGAACCAAGTTGGTAGACATCACAAATCTACATATCAACGAGCTACAAAGACCTACAGATTGGTCAGGGATTTTTTATAGGATAGGAGGTGCTGAAGGATTGATGCATATTATTTGTGCTTGGTTAAATAAGGAGCTAAATTAAATAGATTGTAAAAGAAACTCCACAAATAATTAATCCTTATTATGTTCTGGAGAAAGCAAACATTATTTTAAATTAAAATGGGATATAAAATATGTCTTTCACAGTCCTTTATTTCTTGTATGTATAATGAAGTCACATTTCTATTAACATTTAGAAAGCAATAGTGGACATGCCAGCTGTGCTCTTTATTTAATATATGTAGGCTTAATTAGGCTTTAAAAGGAATTAGAATTTTTTGTATATTTATATCCTTTCTGAAAAACCTTAATCAAGAGTGGAATTAAACTACAACAGTGCTTTTGGAACCCATGTCTAAATTTTAATCTGATACAGTCATTGTCTTTGTAACAAATTACTCATTATAATCACCTGAGACTTTCTAATTACTGATATTTTCTTCCTCATTTAGTCCATAAAACATGGTCAGAGATCAAGATAAATCTTGAGAGACCAGTTTGGCATGTCATAAAATCAATGATGCAAAAGTGCCACAAAAGCCAATGGTTCCCTACATAGAGCCTGTTGGACCCTGGCATCAAGCTACTGATTTATCTGCCTTTGGCTGGTACTGTGTCTAGAGAGAATGTGTCTTTTCTTTTGACCACATTTGGCAGCAAGTAAGCGCTGGCTCATTTTAAAGTCCTCCCGAAAATGTAAAGTTTTTTTACATTTGCTTATTTCCATATTTAAAATAAATTATATAGTATAATGGGATAAAAATACTTTTTTTTCTAATAAGGGGGTGTTATTTAGTAGAAGATACTAAGTATGTAAACAAATGGATAAACAGTGAATGGCGTTAACATTTTCATGACTGATATTAATCCAGTATTAAACTTTCATACAGTAGTCTTCACTGGTTTTATTTAGTTAGAACAATGGATAAGATTTGCTGAAAACAGAACAATACATTAAAAAAATACTTAACAAATCTCCACGTTCAGGTGGTTCTATATACTGTACAGTATGCAATTTTAAACAAAAGTCTGAGACAAGGTCATAACTTAATTTTCACATCCATCCTTCCACCCCATGGTCATGATTGCAGTAGCTACCTGAAGGTAGTATATTGTACAATACATAGGGTTGGGAGAAGATTCATTCTCCTTAGCCAAGTACTTTAATCCAGTAAAGTCCAATATTCAAAACATGCCTCTTCAGTATTAAAATATTTCATAAAAATGTTTTGACCTTCTGAATGAATAACATTTCTGTCAAAAATAGCCCTTTAAAACTGGCCTCATCAAAAAACACAATATTATCAGTAGTATTGTAAAAAAGTTTTTGATAACAATGAATCTAAATAGAGTTGCAGTTTCTCTTGCAGAATACTATTCCAACACTTTTTTACATTATGTGAATTTGCTGTAATTGTACATTTTTCTCTTTGTATGGTGTATACAAAGTGTATACTTTGTACAGTATACAGTATATTTAACCAACTAAAACAGAAAGAAACAATTCTTAAGCTCCCCCAGTACTTTACCAGAAGTTAAATGTACGGGTATATTTGAAATTTGAAAATTTCATGCAGAAACCCAAGAGGAATTCGCTTTTTAGCAACTCTACTTAATACTGTGTGTAGTTTCACCTTAATATGAAAAAAGTGGATTCCCTTTTTGTTATGTTAGATGGAACACATATTATGGAAAGATTCTGTATAGAGTATATTTGATCATCCATAATGGTTTTAAATGTTCTTCTTGAAATGGTTTGTTCTGACTGTGGTTCTGATATACCCCAGACTCCACAATACAAGCCCATTTTGAGTGGTTAACTGATATATCATTTAGCATCTATGAGCTTTCACTGAACTGGGAATGCATACTCCATGATATTCCATTGCATTAGTACTGGACTCATTTTAATATAAACCATTAGCTAAAAGGTAAAAACACATAACCCCACAATCTATCAACCGATGTTACTCAGTATTTTTTCAAGCAATGTACTTTAGTCAGGACTGCTCTTTGCTACAGTTGTTGATTTGAAATATTCATACTGTATTACATATACAGTAGGGGGTGTTAACATATTTCTAGGTTTTCAGACAAGTTGTTCCACGGTCCTAACATCTTAATCACCCAGAAATCCAGTCTGTGGAGAGAAAAAGACGAGTCTTCCAAAACATTTTTTTGATTTGTGACAAATTTACAAATCTACACACCACGGTCCTACTCACGAAGAGCTTCACACTTTCCTTTCAGCTAAGTGACCTACACCCACCAGCCAAAATATTAGGAACCCTCCTCGAATAGAGAGAGGCTACTCAGGCCAGGAGAGCTGCTGAAGTACTTGACTCTTAATGCCTACAGAGGCTAAAATAAGAGATAATCTTCCCTAACTCTTCATTAATATGTATAACAATATTAACAGACTGTATCACTTTTTATTAAAAAAAATGTATGTACCTTAAAAGTTGTAGCAACAGTTTTTATAACAATATTGGGGTATAGACAAGTTGTAAAGTGTGAGCCAGGTGCATTTAAAACTATCTACAGTATGTACAGATGCAGCCATCTAGGATTTACAAGGTGTTAGTCAGTATACTGCAATAGGCACCGAGGTATCCTGGACATTTGCATGTCATGTCTTTTTCAAATAATCTGATGCAGGAGTGCACTACTCTATAAAATACGTCAGGTGGGGCAGCAAATCTTTAAAGGGCCATAGCTGCTTGTGGTTGTCAGAATCTGTAAATAAATCAGTACAGTATTGTTTATTAAGTCATTACACTGTACACAGTACACTTCGTTGTAACTCTGTTCCCCAATTTCAAAAACCATTGGACCAGTCTGTTGACCAGGACGATGTGGAACCCAAGGTACCATTCAAAATAGTAAGGATGTGAAACTTAGTATTTTGCATACATTGTAATGTGGACCTGTGTAGTTTGGCTTACCTGAAGTTCCCCTTAGATGAAGCAATTTCAACTTTTTTAATTGATCTGCTGTGTAGCGGGGCTGCTAGTAAATAATATCTGCCACTCAACAGTCCCTTGAGTGCTGCACTTCAGTGGAAAGAGAATTGTAATATGTTAAGTATGTTGTGGTGGAAACTGCTATTAATTAATTAGAAATCTTAGTACCACACAGTGCATGTTGATCCAGTGTAAAGAGTTGCAGTCTGTGAGGTGCAAATTTTAAGTATGAGTGAGAAGTGGGACTGATTGATGAGCCATTCAGTGCAACAATTCTCAAAAATAGCTGCGGTTTGAATTATAAAAACAAAACAAAATTCACATGAAAGCCTTTTATTTTGCTTTCATGTGAATGTCATGGTTTAGACTGGGACCCCTTTTTAACTCACATCAACTCTATTGTTATTACAATACCCAAAAAGTTTGGAGCCACTTTGCCAAACATTCTTTAAAACTGTGATTTAAGTGGCACAGATGCAAACAGACTTCATTAACAGACAAAACGCAGGTGAAGATCCAGTTATTCATATTGGGACAGATGTTCACATAAGCAGCATGCTTTCCTCACACTGGTAAAATAACTGTTTTATTCAGCCTTGAAGTAACCAAAATCCTCAAATACATTAATTAGTAAACATAGCAAAAATATACTTATTATAAACGTATTCGTTTTTTAGTCAAATTATTTTTAAAGAGGAGCAGTTAGTATTTTGGGCTGATTTTATAACAAAGAAAAGGAAATGGCACATTTCACATATTTTATCCTGATAAATTGTACAGATGCAGCCATCTAGAATGCATCACAACTCATGTTAGTGGAAAGCAAACAGCAGTATACTACATTCTGTCCAGGCATACCGAAATTTGCCCTTCACTTCTCAGAAAAGATCAATAGGCTGAACTTGTGTTTTGTTAGATGTCGGTGAATTTCATTTAATCATATTTCTGGAAAATATAACATATGTTATAAAAATATTTAAAATGCATTGCCTAGCTTTTGTTTTAAAATGTAACATGGCCAATTTTTACCATACCATAAACTATTCGAGCACAAAAACTGACCAATTAACTCTGGAATGGGTATCATTTTTGTGGCAGTGTAGTTTAAAATATTTCAGTATAGTATTATCCTGTAAACCATGAAATGTGCCTTAATGCCATTTCTTTCTAAAAGGCTCAAAGTACCTATCTTTGGAACTGCTACACTGATTGACTTAATACAAACTTCGTAGTTTCCTCAACACTCAAATCGATTCAGTCTTCCATCTCACACATTACAGTAAGACTTTTCATGCCCACACCAACTATAACATGGCAAAACGGTGTTTCATAATAGCCATCAGACTGACCATTTATTTTGTTGTGAATACATAGTTTCTTCTGCAGACTGTTGAAAACTTGCTATTGTTAGCTTGGTAGAACTTGCCAAAAAGGCCATAGAGCTGCCTGCACTTTTGGCTTTTGACATCTGAAACAGTATTACAGACTCTGTTAATGACCAGGAAAACTGCCTATTGTATATACTGTATTTAGAGCAGAAGGAGTTACATAACCTGCATATCTTGAAATTCATAAAATGAATAATGTCAAATAGTATCTAAAAATTATATGTACTGCAGGTATGACATTATATACAGTATATATGATTTTTGTACTGTAACTTGAATTGCAGAAATTATTAAACCTATATTGTGTAGTACAACGATGAACATTACAAACTTATGTATACTTATGCCTGTATAGTTTTCTGTCCTAGTATTATTAGCTACTGTATACTTTTTGTTTCTCTGTATGTGAAACTATATACTCTATATATACTTCCCATCTACTATATACTCTATATATACTTCCCATCTACAGGACTCTTTAAGGGTTAGGTTCTTAGGGTCTTTTTCCTAGGTCATGTGATCAAATATTTCAGTGGGGTGTCAAGGTTTACTCTGATAACTGCAAAACACATTGTTTAAACAGTTTCTTTATTGTTTTCAAATATTGATGAGCTTGGAAAAACAAAACCTGTAATTAAAATTAATATTACTTTGTAATAGTTATAGGTGATCCTTAATATTCAATATTCAATAATGTGTTTTACTTCAGATGATCATCTTGTCTTGAATATTTCATGCGAGAGGTGTTAGTCTGACACGTTGTACATCATTATGTGTAACAAGGACAGAATTATTTTTTGTGAAACTTTATAAGATCATTGAACTGCAATATACAGTAATCACCATACAGCAAGACTGACATCACCCCAACCCTCCAGCACAGCCCCTTCCTAATCCAGCACCTTTGGAATGTGCAGTAAAGCACTCAGAATAAATAATTTGAAGACTGTACAGTATCTATTGATTCCTGGGAAGGAAATGCGGAGTCTCACAACATAACAATACCATGCAGTCAGACCAGCCAATCATATCCATCACTACTTCTATGAAATGGCACAATTAAAATCATATCCAGCAAAAATATCAGATATGAATATTCATAATATTTGTAATACTCAGTATAATGCAAGATCACAGTGAGATCAGAACTCAGGTGGGGCATTAGTGTAAAGACATTATATGAAAAAGATTCCCAAAACACCCGCCTAGATATAGAAAACACAGGAAACTAGTATCTATATACAGTATGATATTGTCTACAAGGGGTCAAATATTTTTAAGTGGGACAATGATTAAGACTTTTGGAGGAAGATTTTATATTGTACCAAGACAACTTCATCTGCAGTAATCATATATCTATTCCAAATAGTAAGTGCTTGCTGAGATTCAAATGAAGCCTGGAATAATATAATCTAAATAAAGGAAGACCCCTGAGGTTAAATAGATTATGCATGTGGTCAGCCTTGCTCTCCAGGTGACGTCATAAAACCACATTGCAGAATGAAATTGTAAGCACAAAAGAACGAGAAGCCCGAAAGCTTTTATTTTGATTGTGGAATGAACACCTTCTACATTCAAAAATATTTACTAAAACATGAATTCCTTCATTGTGAAAAAGACAATGGAGAACAACCTGATTGAGAAGAAGAACTTGAGAATGCAAAATCGTAATGAATTGCATAATTATGTGGTTAACAGGAAATAAAATCTACAATATTGGTGAAGTCCACTACAAATTAAATCATAAAACAAAAGGAGTGACCAGACTGTGATCTCTCGAAATGTATTATTTTTGTCATTCTGAATCCCATTAGAATAACAATCTGATGGGATTCGGATCCATCTGAATTGAAGATACAACTATAGACCACTGTTTCTAAACACATTAGGAATTCAAACTGGGTGGAAGAAGATTTCTTGTTTTTTGGGTCACACCAGGCTATTTGCTTAGGTTTACAATAGCTTTCAGAAACACTTAGGACATCTTCATAAATTTTTTAGGTTAGCTTTAATATTTTAAAATATCTCCGAATTTTATAGATATTTAAGACACTGCCTTAGTGCTTTTAAACCTACAAAGTGTCCATGTGCATTGTGTAAGCATCCATGGATGTATAGATTCATCTCTATAATGTTCATGTTCGGAACACTTTCTAAATGAGATTATTTTGGGGTATAAAATTTTGGGGCATTTATTTAAAAATATTAAACTAATATGACTGTAGAAAAGAAATTCAATAAAGCAAAGTCAAAATACCCCTGTAAATAACAAAAATAAAGATTATACCAAACACTCAGATCTAAACCTCTTTTTTTATTGTGTGCTCATTTGAGGCATGATTGTAAGAGAACAGGATGTGAGAATTACAAATTTTCTATGCACTGAGTAAAAACATGTTACTCAAGGTATATATTCTGTGTCATTTATGGTGACTGTTTTCACTATTGCATGCATTCTGAATCCTTCTGATTGTCTGGTATGTGATTAAAGTTGTAAATACCTTACAAAATAGCAGATTTATGTTGCACAAATGAAAATATTATTTATGCAGAATTGAAGGATTTAATTAAGTATTTTAGCAATGAATTCAATAAAACCTAAGTCCAAATCTATGTATAGCTAAGGATTGCAGCAAAATAATTTAAAAAGCATTGTAAACCATTGCATTCACTCAGCCACAGCCATCCCTTCTTTATCTGCAAAGCTATGAACACTAGATCTGAGCTTTAGAGGTCAGATGACACCTTTGTTATATCCCACAGAGCAACGGAATTGGTATATTTTGCACCTGTATTATCCATCTGTTTTAAATGGATCCTTGCAATTTTGTGCATGGTAAGGAATCAGCATTTGTGTACCTGTGTAATAGGCATGCTGGCATATTGAAATATTTCTTATGCAGATAGTGGCATATTACACAAATGATCCTTTTAATGTTTTTATAATATTCATCTGTCACTCAATATTCAAAATATGGCCAAGGATCCAGAACACATTGACAAGGTCACAAAAACCCTTGCATGTCTTATGACAAAGCAAAAAAAGGGAAATATCTTTGTGTTTTACAATTTCATTAATGCATGATAGAATTGCCATCACCAGTGAGATACAATGTGGATGCAGATTACATTTTGATGGCATTAATATTGATCCCGATCTCCATTTCAATTTTGTTTCCAAAGTCAGGCTATAAATATGTATATTTCATGTCTTTACCAATGCAACTACACTGATATTAATGTGCTTTATTTGCTGATTCGTCTTCCCTTTCTTTTCTAGTATATATAACACACCTTAAGAGCAACTTTTTAATATTTTCATTTGGAGCAAATTAAGTTAAACAGCAGCTGACATAGAAAGAAAAATTAAATTGCACATGAAATAATGAAATGTTGGGGTTTATATATA
This sequence comes from Lepisosteus platostomus, assembly GCF_059453375.1. Classification (NCBI taxonomy): domain Eukaryota; kingdom Metazoa; phylum Chordata; class Actinopteri; order Semionotiformes; family Lepisosteidae; genus Lepisosteus; species Lepisosteus platostomus. The sequence goes on along the minus strand of NC_142630.1, from coordinate 10,797,084 downwards.
GTGTATTCTGTTTAATTTTTGCAATTACCATGTAGTAATTTTACTGCTGTTATAAAAAATGCATTCAAAATTTATTGCAGGCACTATGATTGAAATTCAATTATGAATGCAGAGCTGGGGTGAAATCCTCAACAAAAATGTGTGCATTACAGTGTGGTTGGTGGACATGAAATTCTGTATTTATATTTTTCTACTAAAAATGACAATCTGAAGGAATTGATAATGCTTCAAAATGTAATTATAACACAACAATTTAAAAAAGTAAAAATCCTTTAAAAATTTTAATTGATAAAGATTCTTTGAAACATCTTTATACTTTACAGTCCTTTAGTATTCAGCTGTAGCAAGATATAACCAGATTTCCACTTTTGATTCTAACATATCATAGGACCGAAACATAGCAGCCATGTACTCAAAAACACAAATAATGATCTTTGTGTATCTATAATTGTGAGGAGCCTTATGAAGATCAAAAGATAACTCATTTTGTTTGCTCTGTGTATCATACATTTATCCTGCATTCATTCTAAATGCCTCTGAAAAAGCATCTCTGTGATTCCAGAATTATTTGATTTTTAGCACATAAAGCATGCACAACTTGATTTGAGACCATCTATCACATACTCTTTAATTTTTTCTAGACATGCATTAAGTTCTCTCCAATTTTGGCAGTAGCATGATACAGTGCATACTGTATATCTTGTCAATTAATACATATTTTAAAGTTCCACCCTTGACTATGTCATTAACAATGATCTCCAAGCAATGTTCTGCACAACACCAAATGACAACCCCTGGAAAGAATATCAAGTCATTACTCAGCAATACCTGGTTTCTGTCAAGTGACTACAGTCCCATCTCAGCACAAATCTACTAGACACTCATTGAGTATTTCCTGAGATATTCCAAATTTGTTAAGGCTGATTTAGCTGAAGTATCAGGAAGCTCAGTCAAGCTAAAGGAACACATTACTTGAACCACTCATGTCACTGAGCTGCAATCTCTGATAAAAAAGAGTGTTTCATTTTTGCTTAAGGTTGTGAACTCATCTAGAATCAGTGTCAGTTTAGGTTTTTACAAGATTATTGCACACATTAGCTTTTTGTGCGTTTCTCCAGAAATATGGACATGATTATGAGAACAACCTCTGTCAGAAGCATTTTGTACTTGTAGTTCAATATCCACTTGATAATTGGTAAATGACCTTTAGCAAATTTGTATGCTGTACAAAACACTTGAGCTGTACTTGCCAATCCTAAAGACTGTACATTGAGGTGTTTTTTGTAATTTTCAAAACAGCCTTGTGTAATTCTGAATTTTGTTTAAGCTACAAATGTAGTCTTGTTTAGTTTCTTCATGCCTTACACTTCTCCTTTACCATTCAATTGAAACTTTCATCTGTCACGTTTTGAATCAATTGTTGTTTTACATGAATTGTATCTTCTTCATAATCCAGCATGCCTGTTGATTTGGGTTCAATCTCTTTTTCAGTTTTGATGATGCTACGCAATCTCCTAACATGACGTTGTTTCTGGTAGACTTAACAGGGTCATTTTTACCAGCTGCACCAGTGCTATGAGCTGCATTTTGGGAAAAAAGGACTCTGCCTTTTTGAGATTCTGTGTTCTTTTTTTATTTACTTTTTTATTTACATTCTGCTTGTTGTTGTCTTATGGTTACTCTTGCATTGCTGATGTAGTCTACTGACTACTATGCTAGTTGACTCACATACTTTTTTGTCCCTATTAAATATTTCATTTATTTTTGTAAAGACTCTTCCTTTTAGTAAATGTCATCATTGTTGCTACTGTATCTACATACTTCAATTCCTCTACACCTCTCCAGGCCAGGTGCAAAGTCTTTCTCATCATACGCATGAAACAGGAAAAAGAACATGAAAGAAAGAATTATATATTGTATAATGTGCATTTCTTAAAAACTAAACTAAAGAAACTACCAATAGTAATAACATTGGACAAAGCAAAGCAAGTTGAAAAATAAGAGTTTTATTTTTTCATACTTCTAAATATTGATTTACAACAAATTTAAAAACAAAATCTACAATACTATTCTGCTGTTTGCACCTGTTATGGAAGTATTAATCTCAGGTTCTGTTGTAAGTTCTCACACGAAAATATGAATTCCTGGGTGTTCAGAAAAGATCTCTATAAAATTAATTGTTTTTAAATTTACTGTATACAGCAAATGCACATGAATACTCTTTATCAATTATGACTTTTATTCTATGTTCCATAGATAACAGGTATATTTTGCATTATTGTCATATTGATTGTTTCAATGTTTTGAATATGAATAATAAGGTGAAGTGGAGTTTAATCATAGAGTGTGAATATGGTCTCTTGAATATGGAAAAAAAACATACAGCAGGGAACTCTGAATAAATGACAATGTATATGATATAGATTATTGAAAGCTAACAATAACATTGTTTTGCCAGTGGTGAAAAAATAATCTGTCTGTAATCATATAGAAAATTATTAAATTATTTAAAACATGCAATCTGCCCACCATTTAAAATATGAAGTATGTGGGAAGTCAGTCCGCATTTTGATGTAAGTGACTTATCCTTGTGCATGTGGCTTAAAAATCATCCTGGGTAACACAAGGCCTGACATTTTCCATATATTCTGTTAAAATGTGTCATTTTCTTGTCATACTGTAGAGTTTATTAGTGAAAATAATGAATAATGATAGCAGTAAGGAGTTTGAGATTTGAGTTTGACAGGGATCCTTGCAGTATTGAGCATAATTCCTCATCTGAAATAAAGTTAAATATGTATTTGACATATTCCTATACACTTTAAGTAACACAACTTGCGTAGATTGTAAAGTGTGCTAAATTGCTGCATTCATGTTATACTGTTAACATAATTTTACTACACAAATCAATTTGATGTGGATTCGTTTTGAGTCAACTTTTATTCCAGTACTCAGGCTGGTGCTTTGGTGGTTATGTATGCCCCCAGCATGGCCCTGTCTCCAGATTGGACTGCAGATTGAGTGTGGTATGCGGTCCTTTTGTGCTTCTTCAAGTGCTCTGCTCCTGTCATGCCACCTCTTTAGGCCATCGATCAGTGTCACACTGGGTGTTGCTGCCAGCATTGACATGATCACAGATCTGCTGCTTGCCTTCAAGCAATATTTTCAGAGATGGGGTGGATGTTTTTGCCTGTCCCTTGAAAAAGGTGAAAAATAAAATATGCTTTTCTTGAGCTGACTGATTAATTTTTCAGACCATATGTTGCTTTTTGGCAGAATATGGCAGAAAGCTCTGTTATTCTCTGCCTCACTTCCTCAATGTACTGAATCTATACAGCATACGGTATGTTGGGGGTTATAGAAATCCATACATTACTATGTTTATGCAAAGATGATTAATGTCTCATCATATTTACATTTGGATTGTAATAACATTTTCATGCACCTCTTAATTATAAATTACTAATCTTGTAATCTACAAGTCTTCTTGATTGTATATGTTAAGACCCATCATTACACAGTGTGTAATCTTTAAATGGTGAATGGGTCAATTTGGTTATGTTCTATACCCTAGCTGTTATGTTTACCTTATACTCTGTACATATATACTCTTGCAGTTGAAATTGACCCATTCAGTATAATGGTCTTAAATGCCAATTTTCATTTATTATTCATAGCCAGATCCATTAATATTTGAATAAAGTATGTCTATGAGTTATTCACTTAAATATTTAAATATTCACTTAAATCTTTAAAATCAGATTATACGTAGTAAATACTTTTAATGTTTCTTTTTATCATGTTTTATTTTCTTTTGTGTCACTGGTTGCACCAAGGTGTTTCCAAATTTGTTGATAATATGATAAAAGTAGTCAGTGATTTATGCCCATAGGTGAACGTTTCCATAGTGGCATTTCCAGACAATTAAAAAGTGATTCACATTTAGGAGCAAACCCAATTAATCCTCCCCTAAGTGGAGCACTTATTCCGGCAATGTACTGTATGACATTCATTTTTCACCAACAGCCCCACTACATGGCAGATCAGGGGAGAAGTGAGAATTTACGTGACTGAATTAATGTGGACATTTAGGTAGGCCACACTATGAAATCCCAATGTGGAACCCCAAGACACCAGACTTAACTAATCTTATGGAAAGTGTTTGTATTTCTAATGACCAAGTAGTTAGGACCTTGGTTTAACGTGTATTTGAAAGATGGCATTTTTTTGCAATGTGTGCCCTATACAGGATAGGTGGTTTTGAAATTTTCATTCAATGGAAAGAGTGGTGCATATTGGTCCAATGACAGACATTTGATTAGATTACTGAAGATTACAAGGTGATAGCTATAGCATGTGTGGCTGTCCAAAAACATATGTTCAATATAAACATTTGTAAAACAAACCTGTTTATCAATAAAATTTAAATGATAAGGAAATGCTAAAATAATGATGATAATTTTTGTTTTCTTTTAGAGATTGAAAACATATCATTAAGTTAGGTGATTTGAAAAGAACAGAAATGGTTTTGCCATAGACAGGATCATTTAATTTGCTTGTCATTAACACTGATTAAATGACAATAATGTGGCATGTTGTTTAACACTGCAGAAATATGTATGTTATGTTTTTACTTCATTTAGTTACAGTGAAAAAAAGTATTAATTTCTGATAAACAAAAGGCATTCTTGTTCTTAGAATGATTACTGTTTCTATTATTCTTTCCCTCTGTTTTTCCTTCATGAATTCTCTGGCAATGAATAATATAATTGAGTGCATTGAAAGTCATTTTTCATTACGGAAAGAGCTTTTTTCATATGTAGGAAGGCAGTCCCTAAGAGACAAGAGGGTTCACACTTGGTTCACAATGAACAGGCTCAGTATCCAGGACAACAGATGAATGAAGGTGAGACCACTTTTGTAAAAATCCACAGTATGCTTTACAGAGCTGCAGTGCTCTTGACATGGTTTTACAACACAATTCAAAAAGTCTAAAACTGGTTAAGCCGCAGGCTGATTTAATTAACATTAGTTTTGTCTTTATTTTATTTAATGCAATAGCTCAGCACCCATGTTTCTTTCCAACACTTTAAATCCCATTCACTTGTTCTCTCCTCAATTGTCAATACTATAAAAAAAATTATAATCATAATAATTGCTTACACTTACAGTATATACTGTAGCGCTTTACAGGTAATGGGGACTCCCCTCAACCACCACCAATATGCAGCACCCACCTGGATGATGCGACGGCAGCCATAGTGTGCCAGAACACTCACCACACATCAGCTATCAGTGGGGAGGAGAGCAGAGTAATGAAGCCAATTCATAGATGGGGATTATTAGAAGATTGGTAAGGGCCAATGGGAAATTTGGCCAGGATGCCAGGGTTACACCCCTACTCTTTTCGAGAACTGCCTGGGATTTTTAATTACCACTGAGAGTCAGGACCTCGGTTTATGTCTCATCCGAAGGACAGTACCAGTTCAGTTTTTACAGTATAGTGTGCCCGTCACTATACTGGGGCATTAGGACTCACATGGACTGCAGGGTGAGGGCCCCCTGCTGGCTCCACTAACACCTCTTTCAGCAGCAAGCTTAGTTTTTTCCAGGAGGTCTCCCATCCAGGTACAGACCAGACTCACACCTGCTTGGCTTCAGTGGGTTGCAAGTTGTGAGTTATCATTACTATTATTCAACTTCTTCCTGCTTTTAGAGCCCAATGCAAAATTACAGGTAACATTAGACATTTCCTAGGCTAGTTCCAGGAATCCAAATCAAATATCTCTATGATAGTGATATTCAGTATCTCAAAGGACTGAATAACAAAACAAAGGTGTTTTCTCACCAAAACTCTGCTCTCCTTTGAAAAAGCAATGGGGACCACCTTTCTTTTTGCACAGTCTATTCTTATGACCATTATTAGAAAAAGGCCACGTCATCAAAGCCCTACTAAAATCCGCTGCTAAACAGCTTAATAAAAGGCAATTATGCCTATTAGTCCAGTCATTTCTAATTGCTGTGTAATTGTTAGTATAATGCTGTACCTGCAACAGTTTAACAACTACAATAATTGCTCTTTTCCTCATGTTCACAAAAATGTCATTCTTTGACCCATTAAGAATGACAAGTACATCAATGTCTGTCACCACAGGGTTTATTGATCTTCTCTGTGTGCACATGCCAAGTTGACATGGCCAGTAAGATATTGCAGACAGGAATGCTGCTTTTATTTTTTGATCCATGGTCTTTTGGTATGATTCTGATCTAGCCAAATAATCGGTATATTCTACATAGCCACATTTACAGAAAATGATAATCCAGTGCAGTCAAATATAATTATAAACAAATATTAATTATAAATGTGATGCCACAGCAAAGAGTGAAACCAATAACTTTTCAGTTAGGAGTTTGGAGCCCTGCTCTAACTGTTATGTATGTGACATGAGAAGATTATAAATATTAAAAATACAATTTTAATAATAAAATTGGTTCTCTGAACAAAAATGTATATAATATGTTATGCTTATTGAACTTCTGATAATTAACAAAAGGTTTGTGTACATTTCAATCTTTTTCAATCAAAAAGATTGAAATGTACGACAGACATACATTGGCTCCCATTGTTAAAGTCTTCTCTTTTTAAAAAAAAAACGTATTCCCGGTAAAAAAACATTTCTTTAAAGCCTTGCAAAAGTATTCAAACCACACCTATAGAGTCATCCAATATAGGGTTATGGGGGAGCCATGCACAGGCACAAGGCATGACACACCCCTGACGGGACACCAGCCCATCACAGGGCACACATCAACACAACCACGGACACACTCACACCAGGGCTAGAAGGCAATTAACCTACCAGTATGTCTTTGGACTGTGGGAGGTAACCAAATCACTGGGTGAAAATCCACAAGAACAAGGGAGAACATACTGTACAGTACAAACTCCAACCAGAAATTGAGTGCTGTGAGGAAGTAATTCTTACCTCTGTGCCACTGTGTTTCCCACATAATGGTGTCCAATTTCGTGACATTACAGTATGATATAATTACATTTTGAAAACTGAATATTTTATTCCAAATTTGCATGCTCAGCCGAAGACTTTTAAGTATGAGTTATAGTAAATGTCAAACCAAATAAAGAGAAAGTGTTTGCCACGTCAAAGGGTTTGAATAATTATCCAATCATGACTTTTCTACTTTTCCTTCTTTCATAATTATTCAAACCATTTCATTTCTAAACCATTTTATCTAACACAGGGTCACACAGGGAGCCAAAGCCTAACCTGGCAAGCGATGGGCACGAGGCGGGATTCACACTTGATGCAAGGCCAATTCATCACGGGGTACACAGAGACACAAACACATACAGTACACATCACAGGGCCAATTTTTACAGCAGTCAATACACCTAACATCATGTCTTTGGATTGTAGGATGGAACCAGATTGCCTGGCGAAAACCTACAGTATGTGAATATGGGGAGAACATAATCCATGCAGACAGCACCCTAAAGGAAATGTGTCCCAGGAAATGTAATCCAGAGGTGCTACATTTTGTGTCAAATGAGATGAATTGTCTTGAAATGCACCAAATTTTGTTGCAAATACTTTATGTGTAATGTACAGTATGTCTGGATTTTGTAAAAGGTAATACTATGTAATAACTGTAGTGTTCCTAATTTTGCCTCACTCTATCAAAGTTTCCAAAAACAAGAGGATTATCACTTCCAAGAATTAAAAAAATAAAGATGTTTGGTTCATGTGCAAGAATATGCTTCACTATATTTTAACTATTGCATACAATGCAAATAATTATTCTTTAAATAAGATAAAGATATAACAGATAGGAACGTTAACGGATGTTCAAGAATGTGTTCTTATATTTGGAAGCTTAACAACCCTTCTCATTTGCATAAGAAATTGTACAGTATATCAAGGACATCTATTAAGCAGTCAGTTTTTAAAAACCTTACACCATTATGGGTACTGGCAGCATTATTTATAAGATGTGACTCAAAATGAGTAGTCCATTAATTAAAAGGAAGATGAAAGCTCTTAATTACTACAAAAATTAAAGTTCAGTCACGCCAAAAGAGTAAATACGACAAAAATTAAGTACATAAAACATTAAACTTTGAATAACAACTAAGATGAAGTGAAAAATGGGGAAAATGCAATAAATAATGTTATGGAAAACCATATGAAACCTACAATAAGGTGTCAGTTTTCCTGAGTAACATTTACTTTACTATTATCGCTGTTCCTTTACTGGTCTAAGGATATTTACAGTAAGCATATGTTTAAGATCTCAAAGACAATTTGCCTAGGAGTGAAAAATGTCAGAATGGGATATGTTTTGTTCTTTAAGTTTTTCAAATAATTTAAACTGGCAGCAAAGCATTTGTTTATAACAAAGATATCATTGAGCCCTTCACATTATAATTATATTGCTGCCATTGTAATTAACAATCAAGTTATAAGATAATGATTGCTCAAAGCAAAATGCAGTCATACTCTATGTGAATACAGCCATACTGCAGTGACCTTGTATTAATATTATTACAATTAACAACTCTTATTTAAGACATTTCTAAAAGGGATTTAATTCTTATATCCTAATATATTAACAATGTCTTGATCGATATAAGAGTTGTGCTTATACTGTATACTGTATGTGTATGGGTTTCAAGAATTTAGTATGTGAAGGTACAGTATTTGCTTATCAAAGTTATAAAATTCATTTTCTTGAACTCTCTTTCACGGGTGAACTCACCGGTCACTTTCTTTATCATCCACAGTTAAGCAAATTGCAATTTACATGGCAATGAAGTGAATATTAGCTCTTTGTTGATTTGAAGTAGGCTGCATTGAAAAACAATATTAAAAGAGATCCAGAGAACCACTTCACTAGTTCCATCCCCATTTGGCCAAACCTCAGGCAGTAATGTATGCAAACTACAAAAACTATTCAATTTTCTCACAAGGTCACTTCTTCTATTATGCCTCTAATTCTTGGTGTTCTCAAACCATTTTTTAAATATTGATAGCAAAGTCCTTGGCTACATGCTGTATTGAAATATTGCTAATGCATGAAGTGCTACATTAAATTTATTATCTAATCAATCAAATGGCATGCATAAGCAAGGGATGCTTAGATTTACAAAGATTAATCACCAACCGTAAGACTGGGAGTTTTCAAAGACATAACCCATGGAAAACACTTTGCTTACTAAATAAGGGGCAGCCTTCAGAATGAAGCTGGATTTTATTTTATAAATGATTTGGTCCTTTATGTTTTATTTATAATATTATTAAGAGCAATGCATGGGACCTTTGTTTCTTTTCATAACCCATGGATTTCTTCCCTCATGCAGCAACGACTCTAATCTATTTCGCAATCTGAAAAAAATGGAACCTTTTCCAGCAGTTCGATTCTAGAAAGTTCCCAGCAGTTTTCTGCCACAGAATCAATCATCATTATCCCAGTGAAAGAGACTAATTTCAGAGCCTCTTGTTGCTATGGAAGGTTCTTTTGTAGATTACATCATCTTTTCTCTAACACCAGGTGGCACTGAGATAGCCATGATGAAAGATCATAAATCCAGTGTAGAAAAATGAACGTACGAGTCTAAAAGTTAAACCCATGGGGTGACATCATTGTTTGCAAATTGTCAGTCGATAGCAGTACCTGTATAGTCACAAGTGATACCTGTAGGTGTTTGAGAGTTTGGCACTTTTGCTTCTTACTGTATGTTTAAAGGCTGCCTGCAAAGTCAAAACTTTGTGATCTCAAGTTTAGTTTTGCTTAACACAACACAGGCACTTAGGAGGGAGTTTACTTTCAAATCAAAAGTCAGCCGATCAGCTATTGGGCTATTAAACAAAATATTTCTATTTGAACTACTATTCCTACATTATATGACCATTATTATTGAGCAATGTGGGGCTTACTTGGTTCATGCTGATGGCACCGCAAGTTCACAGATACTTGACAAATTACAAGGCTTACTCACCATTGTGAAGCTGTCTGACTCAAACCCATTCAACCACTGCAGCACTTGACCAATTATGCATCTCTGCTTCAGAAATCCTGGTCATAGTTTATAGAATAGCCTGTACTTGAAGTGGCAACATTTGGACTATTTGATTCAATCTATGTCTCGTGTGGATGCTTTTTACAGGTTGAGCCACTCTGGAGGCCTCATAAAGTGTTCTGTCAAGTGCAAAGTCTGTTGTTTGCCCTTGAGGTTGCCGGACCTTCACAGAAAGATTGATTAACAATTGAACTTTACTTTATAGGTTGAAGTAGCACATGTATTGGTGATCTAATAAGGGTGCTGCACTTAAGTTCATATGATTACAATGAAATAAACTGGAACCATTCTCCTCTACAATATTCTTATTTTAAAAATATGACTATTAGGCTTATATTATGAAGAGTTTTACCTTATACCTTTGAAAAGCATAATAAGAGTCTAAATAGTCATCTTTCCATTTTCAGTGACAGTTTCATGTGCAGGGAGTTGCGGTCAACCAGAGCCAGACCATGTATACAAAGTGTCTTAAGTGGATACACCCTTAATGGGATGCCACTCCATCACAAGGAACAAACACGTTCACTCACAAGTGCACAAAGGGAACATTTTAGAGACACAGATTGACCCAGACAGCATGTCTTGTGATGTAGGAGGAAACAGGAGCATCTGGACAAAGGATTGCCCAAACAGTGACGGGGAAAACAGGCAAACTCCACACGCAAGGCAATCAAGGTTGGAATGAAACCCAGGAACATCTGTGATCCAGCAGTGATTACTACCACACTCACTATTCTGCCTCTGCTTCCTTTTGTGCACAATGAAAAAATCATTGACTAGAAAAAAAATGATATATGGGCCTCTGAATTACAAGAACCTCTAGATGAAATATTCTTCTGTAACGCACTGCCAGTCACACATGATTTTTGTGTCTGCCGTGTCAGCTCGAGGACCATCACTGTAATCTGATGTAACCTTCTGCTTTATAAGTTTCAGATATGTATGGAAATCTTGAATAATGTACAAAAACAATGAGTATGGATGGCACATGATACAAGTGTCGTTTGTGATGGGAAATATTTATGGGGACTTTAAAAGGAAAATGAATAGTCTTTGCTAGTCTAAAGTCCAAATGTATGCATGCCACATTTAATTTTTCTGAGAATTGTTTGATATGAACAGCATATTTTGCAAAAAAGAGACCTTGAAGAGTGTTTTTCTCCTGCCTTCTCTAAAATACACTACATGCATTTCAGACATCACATGTCTTCAGCTTCAACATAACAAAGAAAGCAACAGCAATATGGTCAGTACCGACAATTATAATGAAATGTAAGTTGCTGAATTTTACCTTTTCTACACACCGTTGGACTTGTCATGTCATGTTATACACAAACTCCCTGCCTGAAAGCAGCTCAAATAATGAAATATCTCAAATATAGGAAAGGCCATACAGCATGCTACATCCTCCAGAAGAATCGGACAGCAAAATGCAATAGGCATGTGTTTTTTAGCTCAATTCTCCATTTACCTGGATTACCATTTCCTCAGCTGTCTTTCATAGTTAGGTTTTTTTGGTATCACTGGTGCAAAACCCTTCAAGAATACAAAAACAATAACATAATGAATTTCACTGTCACAAACAGAATGATTCTATTTCTACCAAGTGAATGTTTTGACCTGAGTCCGTATTTATAGATGCCCTCTATTTGTTGGAATCCAATGGGCTTTTTAGAAAATTGGTTTCATGCAGAGTGCGGACTGCAATAAGCAAACCCTCTGTCAACATAGGGTAGACAATGTGCAATATTCTTTCTCAATTATTTCTTTGAAGGTGAAAGTAATTTGAAAGCAACAAACTGTTTGGGTGTGTATGTACAGTATAAGTACACAACAGACACAGACGTACAGTACAATATTTAAATAATTAATATTTAACTTCTATGCATTTTTAGAGATGTTTTAAAGGGTATTGAATTAGATATAATATTTTATTAAATACCTTTGTTAAAAAATGGAGTGAACTCCCACCTAATGCATAAAAGCCTGCAGAGGTAAACATCTTTAAAAAATTTACTTGTCGTAATGTAGAATAGTATTTAATGATTAAGAATAAGTATTATGAAAAAGACACTTGTAAGATATAAAACATGAAAGTAAGCCAGCAAATAAATATAAATAAAATCAAAAATACATATTAAAATGAAGGACAGGCACTGCACATAGTGGGGGAACATTGCTATGACTGACAGTATTTAAGTAAAATATAATTTAACTTTGGATTCATTCATTACTGAAAAGTAATTAAGTTGATTTGTGTCACACCCACACTCACCCCCCCCCCCCCCATCCATATCCAGTCACTGAGAATCTGTGACCTGTGAATATGAAAAACACCCAGTTATCTATGATGATTGAGCTGAATAGCTTTCTTTTTTTTATTTGGCCCTCCCTCTTTTCACCTTCATTATACCATAGAAAAAATGGTGCTGTGACTTCAAATTTTGACAATGAAATTACATTCAAAAATGACTTCATATCCAGCATATCCAGAGTGATTGAGAGTTTAGTTTAAATGGCATGAAAGCTGTAAGAAAAAAATCTTAAATTGTTAATATACAAATCGTTAAAAACCACAGGAGTGCAGCCTTAAATTGCTTAAGCTCTACGGGTAGCAAGGCTAAGTGTAAATTGCAAGAAAAAGTTTAATAACTTCAACCCCTGCAGAAGATATTGTTCGGGTCTAATGGAAAAGACTTTCATACATCAGAGCTGTTTCACCTTGTATGCTGATTAAGTACTTCAAGTAAAGAGGGGAAAATGGAATCGGTGTAGCTTTTAACATTGATATGTTTAAAATATATACAGTAAATATAAATATGGAATAGGAAATCTTATTTAAAAGCACTATCCTATTGTAAAATGTATAATTAAGACAGCATTTTGTTAATTAACTGAATTTGGGTATCAATAATTATTTATGAGGTCTTAGGCATGATCACAAAATTCAGTTCTTTTGTAACTACAGCAAACACCACAGGACTGTGCAACTAAACCTTGTGTCTATAAAATAATAAAGTATTGGTTTTAAATCGTAAGTATTTTCTCTAGTTAATAGAGAAATCAAACCATACAGACATACAGACCTTATAAATGAGTGGAATGTGGAGGGTTTGCTCTGCAATGTATTTAAATCCTAAATGCAATTAATAAGTTGTGCTTAGAATCTGAAAATTTGCATATCCCTGAGTACCATCATACCTAAAAGGAATATGTTAAAAGTGTTTCAATATGGAATAATCATACATTGACATTAAACAAATACCTGTGCCAGAGCATTGTTATCTGTGAAGATGAAAGGCCGAACAGCTGGTAGGCCCACAGAATTACTACAAGAAGCAGACAGGCTTTGAAACGGACTGTCAGACAGAACAGATTCTTTGATCTCAAAGACCTTAAAGACAGATGTAAAATTGTCATCAAGAAGTAACATCAATAGCGGTGCCAATATGTGAGGTATTTGTTTCCATGGAAATCAAGAAGTGGTGAGATGGACACATATAACAGATAAAAATATTAGACATAATACACATAAAACATTTCCTTTATCTGTTTTAAAGGTAGAAGGACTGAAGTAATAAATCCACCTAGCTCTGGATATAACGAAAAGTAATGACATGGCTATGCTATGTTTTGGTTAGCTCTACTGATAAGGACTTGTATTCTGCTGAGTTCTATAAATAATATATAAACAAACTTCAATATAAATAAATCTTCAATTATAAATAAATTTATTTAGATTTTATTAAGGAATGTGCTTTGTAAGCTTTAATTTTCAATGAAGCAAGAAAATGTTTATGATACAATATTTTTTTTTTTTTTAAATGAACAGACTGGTTTGGCCTTAATACAGCTTTTATGCATATGTTTTCTAACCCCCTTTATCAAATAAAGAATCACAGGGGAGCAAGCCTATTCTGGAAGCAAGTAGTGCAAGGCATGATGCACTCTGGATCAGATGGCATTCCATCATATGGCACACACAGACACAAACATGCACAACTTCACACCAGGGCCAGGTGTTTTACAGAAGCCATTTTACCTACCAGTATGTCTTTGGACTCTAGAAGGAAATCGGAGCACCCAGAGGAAACCCAAGCAAACATGGACAGGACCTACTGTACATCAAGATCTTCCCAAGGAGTGAACCCACGGTTCCAGCGCTGCAAGGCATCATGGCTAACCACTGCACCACTTTGCCGCCCATAATAAAATTACTGTATTTAATGGAAAGCATAGCTTTTATTTACCTTTTCTAGAAAATGGTTAGCACATTTTGTTAATGTGTCAGATATATCTCACCTTGAGCCTGTTGCTTTCCACGTTAGGACCCTGTATTAGATAAAGCAGGTTAGAAAATTGATGGAATATATTATATAATATACAAAAAAAACAATGACATCTGTTAACTTACATTTAACTGCACAAATGTACTGTATATATAGTCAAATGAATTATACTATACTAAACTATTAATTGTAACTATAGAGTACTGTAGTTTAATAAAATGCCTTACATAAGGCTTTGAAAGTCATTTACATAGTGCAATAATTCATTCATACAATGCAATTACATTGTTCATAAGACCATGCATTGGAGAATGACTGTCTAAATTGCGTTTGCAGATTGCATTCCACAACATATCATTGAATCAGAATATTGTAAACTGACAGATTGGTTAATTTGTATAATGTTTGCTATACTTTTCAATTCAATATCAGAGATTCTAATTTAATCTTATTTATTTCCCTTTGTGCTCAAGTAAGACGTTAAATATCCCATTAAATTGAAACAATACATTTATAAATTATGATTACCTTTCCAAACAAACATATGCATTTCAAGTTGTGCTATCTTACAAATGAAACACATTTTAGAAAGATATTTTCTCTTTTTTGGGAAGGTACTATGGGAGTGGGGTGTCATTAATGTACATTATATGTCAGAAAATTTCCTTAGTAAGATACAGTTTGTCTGAATGTTAATTTTAGAACTTATATGACAGAATTTAATAATTTAATTTATATTTAAACCCTTTCACCTAATTCAGATTTCTTCCTTGAGTGTTCAGATTTAGGTGTATTTCAGGCACCTGAATCAACTAAATTTGATTCTCATTTCATTTAATCAGCAAATACAGTACATGAAATTGCAGCTTGTGTTCTATGAAATAAAGCTTTGTTTAAAGGTGTACCATAAAAAACATATAAAATAATTTTTTTATTGTACAGCCAAGAATGGAGCTGAAATTTTTGGGACATCACTCCTCTTTTTTGCCCCTTTTTAAAATGGATTTAAAGTTTTGGCTGTGCATTTTAATTAGAATTACCTTCATTACAGTCAGTACTCACTCCTAAATTGCATTAGTATAACAAATTGATTTTAGGCATTTATTTTGTTGTTCAAGTGTTTTTGTGATTATACATAAAATACATACAGTACATACAATGTTTTGCAAAAGTATTCAGGGTCTTCCTGTCATGTCCCATTTTATGAAAATACAAAATTATTTGTATACATATTTTTTAAAAACTGTAAAACATGAATGCTCAAACTGAAAAGTAAGAGAACGTAAACTGAAGAGTAAGAGAAGTTACAGTAAATGTAAGCAACAACTAAAGAGAAAAAAATGAAATATGTCAATAGCTGAAGTACAGACCTATGAACTCAATTTGTGGTGGAAGTACCTTTGGCAGCAATTAGAGCCTTAAGTAATTTTATATAAGACTCTACAGGTTTTCCTCTAAGATTTGCTCAATCTACAGGTATGCACACATACTGTTAGTCTTAACAAGCTTCCCAGTCATTGCTAATTAGAAGCAGAACATAAAGCTTCCATCACCATGATTGACAGCAGGGATGGTGTTGGCTAAGTGATTCACTATATTGGGTTTGTGTCAGATGTAACACAGACCAGACATTAGACCAAAAAGATCGAATTTTGTCTTGTGAGACCACAAAATATTTAGCCACCAGTTTTCAGTATCATTTATGTGCTGTGTTATAAACTCGACTGTATGTGACATTTGAGATGTTTGTCCATGGGCCAACAATATCCTGTTACTGTTTTTTTCTACCCATCTCAGCCACTGAACACTGTATCACTTTCAAATCATTTGTTGGCTTCACGGTGGCTTCTCCTTGTCGGGGTGCTGAGTTTGGAAAAACATCTTGATCTCGTGTTTGTCTGCATTCCACTTCTAAATGAGCAACTTAATCACAAAAAAAAGACAAAGTCTTTGAAATGTTTTACATCTGTCTTCTGTTCTGTGTGTTTTGCAATGCTGTCCAGGCTTGGGGGATCCCTGCGATAGTGACTCCATGTTGCTGTGCGACCACACCTGAAGGCAGTCTACTGCCTGATGTCTGATGAGACAAAGGAAGGTCCTATAAGAGCAAGGTGGGTATTTTTCTGAGCTAGCTATAGTCGAGAGGTAGTACAATTGAGAATGCCATATTTATTATACACAACAGCAAACAGCAGTCCTGATACAGCACGGCAAAGCAGAAGAGCCAGCCGAGCCAGAGAATGTGGTGCTGACATGTTACTTCATGCTGAGGTACAGTATAGGAGTGAGTGTGACCATACTGAAGCAGAAAGAAAGAGGTTGTTGTGGTACTGTATATACTGTAATAAGAGCAGAATCTGGTCTGCGAACAAGCCAAAAGAGATAGGATATAAAAGACATAGTTTATTTATATACGTGAGTTGAAAACTGTTCACTGTGAGCAGGTTCACTCAGTATTTAAGTATTACTTACTACAGGAGTTTAAAAGAATGCGTGAGACTGGATCAGGGAAAACAGTAAACAGTAAAGATGCAGGTTGCAGTTCTAACCCCGTGAGGGGACAGATGAGAAAACAGTTCCAGAGGGAATGGGAAGAATAATATGAATAATACACTGTTGTGTGAATACCCCCGTGAGGGAACAGTGAGAATAGAAATCTCGAAGGATTTAGAGAAGTTTATTATATTTTACAAGACAGCATGTTCTGAAGGTAGAGAGGGAAAGGACTGTCTGCGTGTGAAGGAAAGATCCGGAAAGGGTGGTGAGAACAATGAAGATGCTGGAGGGAACTTTGAGAGTTAAGCATACAGCCTGTTCCATGAGAAGAAAGAACAGGACTGTTTAAGTGAAGTAATGTCTGCTGAAAGAGTGGGTTTTTAAGTATGTGAGAGTTTGTAGTAAAGTGAATAAGTGTGTGAAACAAAGAGTAGGATATGGTAGAGGAGCCCTCAGTCTGGAAATGTGGGAAGCATTGATTAAAGGAAAGGGCTTATTTAACTGCTGGCCTCTGGTGGTACAGTAGGTATGCACTGTTGAGAGAAGGAGAGAAGTGTAGAGTGCCACCGACGCATGAGATGAGTGAGACAGCGAAGACCAGGCAAGAGAGATGTGCCCGAAGCTGTGTGAGAGGTCTGTGCATTATGAGTAAAGGCAATGACGGTTGGGCATGAGAGAAGGTGCACCAACAACTGTGAAATGCACAACCTCGGATGCAAGGATGAGTATCAGGGTAGAGGTTGTGAGTTTTAAAGTGAGAGTGGCAAGTCTAAAGCATGACATTGAGGAACTAAAGACTGAAGAGGGGTGAAGAGTGTGAGATGAGACATCAGCAGTAGGAGGTGGACACAGAGTCCAAGTACTAACTGGTGGAGAATGTGGAAGCCAGCAGTAATCATGTAGAGATGTCAGGGAGTTGCTCATGTACTCATGTACTCATGTTGCTCATGTACACCTCATGTCCTAGTTGCTTTACGAGGGGGCCGAGTGATAGCACCACTCTCAGAAGAGAATGCATGTAAATTGGGGAAACTGCAATAAAAGGGAGAGAAAAAAGTTCCCACCAGACTAAGGGAATGTCAGCAGCTCCGGACACACCTAAACCACACCCAAAGTGGTGCCCATGACCCCTGGGGCATCACGCATTATATAATTTTATGGCTTAGTTCTTTCAAAGGTCCTTGATTTTCATGAATCTTTGATGAAACTCAAAGCCTGACAGATGGGCCATACAGCAATAGATGTATTTGTAGTGAAATAGTGTTAACCACTGTTGTTGCACACAGAGAGGGCACAAAACTAATTGAGCAGCTCATTAATTTAATTAAGCCTTGCCACAACAAAATTTTTGAATACCTATGCAATAATCACTTTTCCACTGTCATTTCATATTATCTAATAACTTGTTTCTAGCTTTGAATGTGTGCACCAATTTGCTTAATTGTTATGCAACTACTACTTCAAAATGTCATGGGTGCAAGTTTTGAAGCAATGTTGTGAATGCTAACCCGTGAACCACAACATGCAGCTTAAAGTCAACGTGTAACCTTAGTATTGTATATGCACGATTGAACAGTCTGTCACTGTAGCTTATAGTGGCACAGAACCCCTTCGGCTCCAAGATGTAATGATAGTCTCCTTCCAGAAAAGCCTGTAATTCATCCCACAGAGCTTTCGAGTAGCAGTCACTTTAATTTCCCTTCCACTCTCCAGATCAACTCTTCCAATCAGTCAATCTCTGGAATTCTAGAACACGTGAATTTCTCTCAACTACATGAAATACAAACTTGTCCCTGGCATAAAGAGAGACTATGGTGAATTTAACCAACCCTTTATGTCCAGTCTTCTAAGTTTAATATGTACAAATCAGCTTCCCTAAACAAACATTGAAGCTTTATAAGCTAAATACTTTAATAGTCTACCTAAGTGAATGAGCTAAAAATACAGTAACTTTGATCTTTCTTTCAATAGTCAACACAAACTCTTAATCTCAATCCTTGCAAATTCTTTATTCACACTCTAATTCCTATCACATCCTCTCTAACACAGAGAGCACAAGACTGTCTGCTGATGTACTGTAAAAGGAAAAGAGCCGAAAGACTCTACTTGTGCAATGTAGACTGTAATTTCCCATGACCTCACTCTCTTCACACCTACAGGAGCCTAGACACAGATTCTCTACTTTTTGCCTCCTGGCTGTTAAAATACATTAGATTACTAATTCAGGGTCGTTTTCAATTACCCACAGAGCCAATTATATATGCTCTCTTCTTCCTATGGAATCTCACTCACACTGTAGGCCAAATAATCAATAAAGTAAGGCGTGTCCAATTTTCACTCCAATAGGTGGCTTTAAACAAAGCCCCTACATTTATCATTACTCAACAAAACATGAAAACTGGTCAACATCCTGAATACTTTTGCGGGGCAGTATAAAGGCATGTCAATGTTGAGTTCGTAATGTAGACCCTTTGGTCTTTGAATAATGAGTATTGTTATACCTGCTGTATAGATTAACCTGGTAATATAAAAAACTTCAGTACATAAGGGATTTGAAAAGGACTAAAACATTCAAGAAGCAAACTGAGTGTCAGACTCAGGAGAGTATTACATACGCTTTAAAGGGCTGTTGAGAAGGATATGGGTTCCGTGATACAGTTTGTAACCTTACCCTAAGAAAGATAGGAAAACTTTGGGGCAATTATTCAGACTATTAGCCTCCTTAGGGGGATCTGTGTTGTTAATGGCCTTTATGAACTAGAATTTAGAGAGTTCACAGAGTCAGTAGGATAGTGTTTTGACTTTGGGTCTAATCGCCATTTCATTGAAGGATGCTGTGTGAGGCAGTAAGGTTATCACACTTTGTGCCCTTCACTAATGTGGATTCATCTGGGGGTGCCTCTCAAATTAATGGAAGGCTGACCAAAATGTCCTTACTTCAGTAAGCCTGGCTATAAAAAAATAAAAAAAAGTGTTTCTGAATTGCTGTAGTATTTTCACAAACATTTCTCTTGTTATTTAAATTGAGGAATTCATCAAATGAGACATTTTATATTGAAGCTCACTTACTTTATGCGTCTGTGTTTTGTTGCCATCCAGAAATGTTTTCTTTTTTTGATAATTATAGATTATTTATACAAACCAGCCACTTAGATGGTGATGGTGGCTGATCACAGTTGAGCGTACTTCAAGTACTGCTTTTCAGAACCATATAAAGTATCACTACTTTACATAAGATCGGTGTCACAACTATAGTCCCCCCTCCTTAAGGGTGCTCCAGCCCTTTCACTAAAGACTTCATTCTCTGCACCTGTTTCCCATTCCCTGCCCACCTTAAAAGCCAGGCGCTGACGCTCTTCCGGGCTCTGCATCTGATTTCCATATCGTGCGAGTCCGGGACCAGGAAGCGCCTGGTCCCGTTAAGGTTTTAACCTCCGTTCCCGTTCCTGTTCCCCGTCCGCCGGTTCCGACCCGGCCTTCGTGGTTTTTAATTCTTTCCTCTGATGGATCTCCTGGTTTTGGACTTTCTCGTGTGTTTTTGGATACTCTATGGATTACTCTCGGATTGTTCGCCTCGGCCACACCTCCCCCGTGCACCAGCGCACCTTGGACACGCCCCCCTGTCTTCAGCCCTGTTTTCCTGCATGACGTTTCCCTAGTGTTTCCCCACTTCGTCGGACTGTGTCGTCCGCATAGGGTCCGGAAAGAACTGTTCGTTACAGAATGCAGAGCCTACACCTGGACCCCGCGGACGGCACCCTGGCAGCCTGGATTCCATCGGTTTTTTTTTTTCTCCCTTTTTTTTCTTAGGGCTTCGGAGCCGCCCTGAAAAGGAGGGGCGTACTGTCACAACTATAGTCCCCCCTCCTTAAGGGTGCTCCAGCCCTTTCACTAAAGACTTCATTCTCTGCACCTGTTTCCCATTCCCTGCCCACCTTAAAAGCCAGGCGCTGACGCTCTTCCGGGCTCTGCATCTGATTTCCATATCGTGCGAGTCCGGGACCAGGAAGCGCCTGGTCCCGTTAAGGTTTTAACCTCCGTTCCCGTTCCTGTTCCCCGTCCGCCGGTTCCGACCCGGCCTTCGTGGTTTTTAATTCTTTCCTCTGATGGATCTCCTGGTTTTGGACTTTCTCGTGTGTTTTTGGATACTCTATGGATTACTCTCGGATTGTTCGCCTCGGCCACACCTCCCCCGTGCACCAGCGCACCTTGGACACGCCCCCCTGTCTTCAGCCCTGTTTTCCTGCATGACGTTTCCCTAGTGTTTCCCCACTTCGTCGGACTGTGTCGTCCGCATAGGGTCCGGAAAGAACTGTTCGTTACAATCGGTTTATTGGCCATATACAATTAATTGTATTAGGAATTTGTCTTTTTTGCACACCCCAACTTGCTCTCCATGAGACACACAGACAGGGAGAGAAGCTTGGGGTCAGAGCACACTGTCAGCCATTCATACGGCGCCCCTGGAGCAGTTTGTGTTAAGGGCCTTGCTCAGGGGCCCAACAGAAGTAGGATTCCAATGCTGGCCATGTGACATGAACCGGGAACCTTCCAGAGGTTGGAAACAGCAGATTCTTACAAGTTAGTGCACCTGTCTGAGTTTCTCACAGGTACAGTATTTAACAAAAATCTTTAAAAGATCTTAAGGAGCCTTACACAAACAATATGTAGGAGCATATACCACAGTATATATAAACAGATACTTAATACTGTTTCTGCACTAAATCAGAAGATCCTTGAAGAGTACCTTTAAATCATTACACAGATTATGAAATTTAAATTTTATTTACGTTTGTATTGTAAAGCTCACTTTAGATAACAGTGTATTATTGAGGTTGTACTTTCACAATGGGAAATACTGTACATTTCTAACTCGCATTGATTCATTTTCCCATTTATTAATTCTAGTCTATTTCCAGATGTTAATGTTTACAAAAGAATGCAGGCTCCTCATGTTAAATCCCCAAAACTATGATATTGTCTTCAGTTCTAGCAGTAACATTGAAACATGCCTCCTACCCACAATTTATGATATAAAATGCCCGAAAAATTGTCTTAAATCTTAACTAAATGCACCTTTCCCTTGCTTTTGGCTTTGTCATCTCTAACACCTGGTATGATAAGTCAAAATTTACCTTCAGTCTGTTCAAATGTGAATATTAATATTATGGCAGCAAAAGAAAAGCCCAGGCCCCCAGCTGGGAAATCTAACCACAGTGCACAGAAAACCAGCTTGACGCAGAGCTGCAATACCACTTGTTCACCACCTTTGATCACCTGCAGAGGGCTCATTTATCATTAGATGCTGAACAGCCCATGATACAGAACTCCATTGAAACACAGTGAACAAAAGAAGGTGAAGCCCACATAAAACTGCCATAAAATACAAAGCATTTTTCTTGTATTATCTCAAACCTATTGAATGTACTGTATTCCTTTGGTTTTATACACTTTGAGGACATGGGTAAAAATGGATCCCATTCTTACAATTGCTTCTCTCACAATCTATAGTTATTCAAGATTTGCTATTTGATTAATGTGTTCTGCACAATGCCATGACAATAATAATCATTTTGCCTGTATTAGCACAAGCTTTATCCAGCTGATCTGTATAACTCTATTGTGGTAGGACCTGGCCACAGACTAATAGATTACAACCTACTGTACATGTCATTTTTTTATACATCTCCAAACATATCTCTCATGACAAAACAAAGACAAAAAATAAATACAAAATCTAAAATTCATAATGTGCCTTATTCAATTTTTCTTGCTACAGATGAAATAAAAAGGCTACAAAGGTTGTCACAAAAAATATCAACCTATAGATTACAAACGATTCAAAGTTCAAATCATATGAACTCTTGCTAATCCCAGAAGATTCTTAAAAGCTGAGAGCAGCTGGGGTTTCCATCTAATAATATATAGCAAATTCAAGTTACTAAGAATTATTCATTTTACAGCCCAGGATTAACTAAGGTGTACTATACATTTTAAAATTGATTTTATTATTTTTCAACAGATTAGTAAAGCAGAGCATGACAAGAGTGTTATTCATGTGTTTTTCTTTGATTTGTGCTTACCACTAACAAGTGCGTTTCATTTGATTCCAATTCAAGATCTCATAAAGACAGGTAAATAGAGTTCAACAGCTGCCAAGCTTAAAGTCTGCATTAATGCAAAGGACTCCCTGTTGGTGCTCACCACTGGGCAGGCAGGGGAGCAAAGGAAGAGCATTAAATGTATGAGTCTTCCGCTCAGTGAGGGACCCTTAGCAGGGAGTCAGCTAATCTATTCCTTCTATTTTCTTGTTGAAACATCTTTCAAGTAAGGGGAGCATCAGTTATCCTTTTCAATGGTCTAAGTGGTTTTCTACTATTGACAGCCAGTACAAAATTATCAAAAACAGAAAAAGAAAGTGTGAATTACTCCAGCAGAACTTTTTACTGTTGGTTTCTCTATATGATTTGAGTTTCCTTGCAAAATGCAGAACAAATATCAAGTATCAGCTGAATGCATTTTAGTCTTCAATGTGTGTTTTAAGGTAACAGAATGATTTAGAATTCACAAAAAGGTTTTTCACCCAGATGTATTGTACTATACCAATTCTCTGCTATATCTTGCATAGCATATGCTGTATAACATATCATACAACTTTACATACATAACACTTCAAAATATTAAAGGGTCCGTCTTTAATTATCAATATGCCTGCTCATGTCTCATTGATCTCTGAGCCTTCCCACCTAACCCCTGTATTCTCTCACTGTGTACACAACTGCCCCATCAAAAGCAAATTCATTTGAAGGGTAATGAATATTTAGTCCTGTTGTGGCATATACTGTACAGTACCACATTTTGTAAGCCTACCAATCTGCTTTTATGATTTAAAATGCAAACTAAAGCAATGCATGTGCATTAAATTTTAACATAAAAATTTTAACTGTGTACCAATATTACTCAGTTTGATTATTATTGCTACCTTTTTTTAATTCCATCAACACAATGGATCTACAGCAGCAAAACACTGAGGTATGATAGTTATTGAAATGGGCTGCTGTAGAGTCCAGCTAATCCTAAAATTCTCTGGAGCTTTCTGCGTAAAGTAGCACCATCTCCTCAAGCACTTTGTGCTCTCTGTAGGTCACAAGTGAAATGACATTTTATGTTTTTCTTTGGCTTAGTCATAACTCCTGGTGTGTCACTATAGAGAATGGGAATACAAATATTTATTGCTCTAAGCTGCATAAGGATAATGTCATTTTTAAGGTTAACCTGTTGTATTTTGATGTGTGTACAGTTATTTCTAGATAAACTGGATGAGCTGAACATGCACCATGACCCACACCAGCCACTTCATCACCTGGTGTGACAGATTCATTATATGATGCCTCTTAAACACAGTAGAAATTATAAATAATACAAAAAAATTGCAAAAAGTGATTGATAAAAGGAGAACAATTCCTGTAGTACATTGTTTTAATGAGGATTATATTAATAAATTTGAACAGAATGTGGCTACAAATAGTGTAGCAAAATCATATGATTCATAAGTTTAACTTGCATAACAGCATTCAGCATTTGTTCAGGGAATTCAAAACAAATACAAACAAATCTGATTACTTTTCACTTTCCATACATTCATTTTCACTGTACTGAACACTGCTACACAACAGAATTAAATTGCAAAACTGTCAAAATTGTGCACACCTTGCAAGGGCTTTGATAATCAATGTCAGTTCTCTTTGTTTTTGTCCTTTTTTAATTTTGTTACCTTTGTCTGATGTTTTACTTTGCCTTCCATTTCCTTGGAAATATATAAATGAAATTTAATCTATTGTCATCAGCAGCAGTATGCAGAGATTTACAATATGCCACAATGTACAGTACTATTACCCACATTCCAGCTATTTCACTGCTAACCTTAAAAAACAAAATATAAATTGTAAAACCACACCTGGTATTGTAAGATATTGTTCTACTTTGCAACTTGCTGGGCTCAACTTTTTCAAATCTTAAAGAGCTCAGATGTTTATCAGAATAGCATGAGTACAATAATATCTTACCCGATTGTGAGGCAAACATGCTAGCCAAAGATTGTTATCCGTT
Organism: Lepisosteus platostomus; assembly: GCF_059453375.1. Lineage (NCBI taxonomy): Eukaryota > Metazoa > Chordata > Actinopteri > Semionotiformes > Lepisosteidae > Lepisosteus > Lepisosteus platostomus. The sequence continues at coordinate 10,772,094 of NC_142630.1, read as the reverse complement.
ACCCTAATGAGCCTTAAAAATGTAAATCAGGGAAGATAAAAAGGGGATAGGCATGTCAGCATTCAATGATAAATCCCCAATGCATCTATTAACAGTATCTTACAGACAGGAGAACAATTTTCATCAGCTTTATTTGAAGACATTTCAATCAAGCACTCCTGAGTAAACCTATTGAGTTCAAAGCATTTTATTTCTAAATCTGTGTGCTAAAACAAGACAGCAGAAAAAATATTTTTTGTCACTTTGAGACTTATAAATTATAATATTGATGAAATGTCCTTATGCTGAAAAGCTAAAATACTGTGCACCAAACATTAATTATGTTAAGAACTGCATGTTCAAGAGGTCAGGTTTATTCATTTACAGGGTCGAATGTTTATGGTTTTCGAGCTCCCCAGATAGTGATCCCCTGGACTGATTTCTGACAATCTGTGATTCACCCCCTAGTTACAGTACTTTTTTGACACTTCAACAAATCAACTTAAAGGCAATGTCTGACAGCTCCCCACTGCCGTTTAGCCATAAACAGCTATTATTTCTTTAGAAAGCTGGTCTTGTCTTGCAAAAAGTTCAAAGTAAAACCAGCTCTCTAAATCCTCTCTAAAAAAAGTTACAACTTAAACAGCAAGAGTTGATTTTTTTATCTCAAATCCCCCATCCTTCATCTTTAAAGGTTTATATTATTTTAATGCAGCCTGTCTGTTGATAAATTAAGATACCTAAAGAACAACTGCTTCTGTGGGAAGCTTTCAGTCTCATTAATAGCCTTATTATTTTAATAAGTGCATTTTAAAGCGATGTGATGACTGCTTGAACTGTATACTTCTAAAGATTCTAGCTGGCAAAGGGTGAAGCTAGAACAATGAAATTAAATAAAATGTATTGGAAGTCATTTTGGACATTCAAGTAAGGTTAAATATAACTTGCTAAAGTTGAATGCATCCTCCTGAAGATAATGAAAATTAATGAACGATGTTCTGTAAATTCAGTCATATACAGTATGTTATGAGCGCTAGTATAAAGGGATTCTTAGTGGTGGGAATGTCTTTAAATGTATTCTTTCTAAACCTAACCTTTTTACATTATATAGTTTTTTAAAGCAAAATATATTAAATATACTTACACACACATTTTTCATGCAATATTGTTGACTTGTTGCTTATTCTGAGCTTTATATTGAACTCTCCTCTGGGGTCCCTAAAATTAAATCACATCCTGTGGCTCTGTCATTGTCAGACTATGTTTCTTACAGGTCATCTCTCTAATGGGATGAAAAGGCACTGATTTACTAAACACTTGTCAAAAAGGAAACTACATATCCTCTTTTATAAACTAGAGGTTAAGAGACATATTATTTTATTGTTACAGTAAATGTACAGTCTAGACTATTGAAGTATTTTCTAAACTAACACTGATTTTCTTAGCTATTTCTAGTAATTATGTAATTGTTTAATAAACTTTGCACGTAGTTGTATATGCCATATAATCACAACCAACAAATCAAATGTTGAGCAACATTTCTATTGTATGGAAATTTTCATCAAAGATCATACTTACTGTATGAAGACCTAATGCTAAAAGGTTCATGTGCACCAATAAAGAATGTATTTGTTAGCAATATACATGGCAGGACTGTACTGTTCTTGGCAGTTACAGAACTCTTCCACTGTACTGTATTTTGTTTACTGCTGTATAATAAGATTTTAAATCTTAAAATGACAGAGTAGATCTTTCTTTGTATAATGCTATACTGCAGTATGTGTCTGATATCGCTCAAGGATTCTTTTGTGAACCAAGCTTTGTTTTTATTTCAGTGAACCCAATCAAAATTGACACGGATGTCAGAAAGGACGAACTGTAGAATGGCAGGAGAGCGAAAAGACCCTATGCGTAGCAGCGAGACAGGGGTTAGCCCGGGCTCAGCTGTTTAGGAAATGCCGTATAGAAACCTATGCCCTCAGGTAGTGGACGTGGGGCAACCTGGTGCTAGGCGGGTTTTAGGACATCTGAACGTCAATGCTGAGCCAAGGCAGACTGAAAGACCCGGAAATATATAGTCCCAGAGGGAGAGAAACACTGGAAGGACAGCAAAGAACCGGAAATGAGAGACAGGACAGAGAAGGAGTGTCCTCTGTCTGCAGAGGGCGTCACAAAAATCAAGAGTCAAGTCTGCATTCCTTAAACTTTCAAATAGCTATTACCTGTACAGTATATACAGTATAATTTACACACATTTTAACAGAATTTGCTCAAAAAATATAATAGGACATTCTGTTAACAATCCAGTTCACATTAGGATTATTCTTTCAAAAAATTGGACTGTACGATAATAATGTCTGCTGACACTGTAACCAATTAAATTGAATTGTACCATTCTTTATTGTTGATAAGATCATGGTAGAATATTTAGTAAAGGAGAGTCAATGTTAAAAATGATTTGAAATCTCTGAAGGCAATAACAGCGGCTGCTATATTTTGAATTGGTGGGATTCGTAATAACAGAGTCTTATTTAATAGCTTTAGTCATAAATTGAATGGCATGACTTCTTGACAGAAAAAAGACATAAAAATTGCACATGCTAGTCAGTTTTTATATTTTTGACAAAATCATTATACATCAGAGTGCTTGAAAAATGAGCCACAGATTCCTGAGCATGCTTGAGAAGATTGCACTTCATAAACTGAACTGCACACGGGGGCAAAATTCGACTGGAAGTTATAGATTTTCTAGCACATCACTGATAAATTGCACTAATATAACTTCAATAAAGAGTTTGACTATGACATTACTGATGTTCTGGGTTTTTTTTCGATTTTCTTTAAATGCATTTTTTTATATTTTCCTCTGGTTCATGTGTAAATTGACTCACAATATGTTGTTTTTGGTCTAGCATCAAAATAAAACATTTCACTCAACAAGATTGTTGTGTTTGCTGCATATACAGTAAATCTGTGTGCTATAAATATTTATGATTTAAGCCAGGGATAAGTAACAAATTAGTTAATCACATAAAACTGAACTGAAACAAATAACCCTTAAATTTTGTAATCCTTTTCATCCAATTTATATACTGCACTGTAATCATTCAGTGCACTACAATTCCATACAGTACCACACACATCACAGAACATCCATTGGAACTGTACTAAAAGGGATTGGAGTTTTAAATGAGAATTAATTACAGCAAGGAGGAATTCCTGTTGGCACATAACAGTGGATGTGACCTTGTCATTTGTGCAAGCACCTATGCTCTTTCAGGGGAATGTCCTGAGATGATTCTTGTTCAAACCGCTTAAAAGAGTTTTGGCAAAAATTGCCATAATTTATAGGACAGCAAATTCCAGAGCATTCCAGAGTACCTATTGGTTTAGACTTCAGCAGATGAAAAGGTTAACACTGCCAATATAGTCTAACATAATCTACATTTGACCTAATTTGATGTTGATGCTAGAGTCATTAAGCCTTTAAATGATAATATTATGTTTAATTGTAATTACTAACATGATATTAATAAGGACAACAAGGACTTTAGCACACACTCCATGTAGAGTAACTTCTTTTTGTCAACTCTTTCTTTTTAAAACAACATTCTGCTGCAGGGCCATGTTCTAGATCCTGAGGGCTGATTGCCAATTTGCAGTTTGTTTATGTTCATACCTTCTGTGGGTCCTGAGGAGAGGAACTGTTTGCCAGAAAACACATATGGTGCTGAAGCAATACGGGAGACTGCTGGCATGGCATTTGAGCAATTTAAAAACTATTATAAATTAAAGACAGATAATGGCAACACAAACAAAGTACATTTATTTTAAAAATGTGCTTTTTCATGGACTTGCTTGTGTTTATGACTGTGGTCTGGGGGCCTTCTCCCACTACCTTTGTTAGCACTGACTCCTGTATTTGCAATTTGGTTTTTAATATGATTATTAATCATTAATATGATCATTAATATGCACACGGGCAATACCAAACATCTTGTATCTTTACTGTGTGAACTGTTAATTGAACTTTAGGCATTTTTATTAAAAATGAGTTAACATGGCAACAAACCAATTCTTCATGACAAGCCTACCTATTTGGGGTGCTGCTGATGAATAAAAGGTGCTATTTAAAACTAAAATGGATTGATAAAATGTTGACATGTTTTAACATTTTTATACATTATAATCATGCTTTCCTGGAGATATAAATCTACCCAAATGTATTGGTGCAGACTGGAAACTATTGTCTTATTTCCAATTTCTAAACTTACCATAGAAATATAACATTTTGAAACATACCTTAATACACTCTGCCAGCAGGACTTAAATAATTCTGATGTTTCTGTATGTAAGGCAGATTGCATTTGTTATTTCATGGAAAATGTCCCACTGTAGTTTTTCATCCTGTATGTGGAGTATAGTAAATAGAGGAGTCTACTTGATGTTACTATCAACATTTGACAGCTGAAATATTGTTGAGTGGGAAATGTTCTGGGTTGGGCTTGCACCAATGGTTATGCTTTGTATTCATATCAAGAATCTTAATTTTGTTTCATCTGACCATAAATCCTTCTGCCACATACTGTATCTGCAATAAGTGCCTTCCAATTTTTTTCCATAGGATTTTTCTCAGTAGGTGACATAGGAACAATAACGATCACATAATACAAAGATTAACAGATTGGCTGTTTCTTGCTTAAATTAATATAAACTGTATACCTTAATTATAATACCACTGCACAGTGTAAAATCATAAGTGTCATAGTTTCATGTCCAGATAACACTAAGGTCACATTTAATCTCGTAGTTAGTACTTTGTAAAGCCTTCTCTGGTAAAGATTACACTGACAACACACCTTTTTTCTGTGTGCTATGAGATTTCTGGCACTTGAGAGAGAAAGAAAGAGAAAGAAAAAAATTTGGCTATGTAGAATTGTGTCCATCAGAACCTCTGGATTCAATTAGTGAACTACCATCTTGAGTTTAAATTATATAATGAGTTAGACTGAAGTCTGCAGATTGAGGTGGCCAGTTAAGATTATTTATTGTGTGTGCAATTATTCAGTCCTTTGAATGTATCCTTTGGATCTTTGGAGTTCATGATTTCCCCTTTCATGACAAGGGTTCAAAGACCCGTAAATGCAAACCAACCCCAAAACACAATAGACCCCCCCAAGATTTTCTGGTGTGGTCATACATTTTTATAAAGATGATTTAATCTTTTTCACTCTGAAGATAACACTGATTAACATGTCTAAATTTACAGTGAATCTGACCATCAGACATTGTTTTAACTGTCATTCAAATTATGTTTGAGTTCCGAATGACTAACTTTAAAGTACTAAAAAGAAAACAAACATATCCTTCTACTCATACAGTATATGGCTCTAAGCACTGCATTGCCCTAATGGGAATGATGACTTAATTACCCTACAAGCAAAAGTTTGAAAGAAAGGGCTTAAGCTTTTTAAACTGTTGCATTTGGCATTTAATGCAATGCCATTTTAACAGTTACAGCTAATACAGTATGTATTGGCTATTCTTAAGTCTTTACCTATTTAACCCTGAAACAATGCTTATCGAGAACACCATTCAACACGCAATTTCTAATGAAAGAATACTTGAAAAAAAATAAAATTGCATCACAGTTCATACATTTTCTTTGCTTTGGCAAGTTTGTTGAGTGATTTAAGCCTAGTATATCAATGCCTTGAGTTATATTTTCCACTCAAATGAGTGGAAGGCTGCATTGGTTCTTTGGAGAAAATCTGAACCCCTAACCCTAACCACCCAAACCCTTAGCTAGGGTTAGGGTTAGGATAATTAGAACACATAGAGGATGTTTGATGGCATGGTTGTGTTCTAGGACAGAAAGGATTTTTAGGAGAAGGGCTATTTCAATGTTATCTTCACATTTTTTTTCGTGCCTATTTGGCTCTAAGCAGTGCATTGCCCTAAATGGGAATGATGACTTAATTACCCTAAAAGCAAAAGTTTGAAAGCAAGGGCTTCAGCTTTTCAAACTGTTGCGTTTGGCATTGAATGCAATGCCATTTTAACAGTTACAGCTAATATGTATTGGCTATTCTTAAGTCTTTACCTATTTAACCCTGAAACAATGCTTATCGAGAACACCATTCAACACGCAATTTCTAATGACAGAATACTTCAAAAAAAAAAATAATTGCAGCACAGTTCATACATTTTCTTTGCTGTGGCAAGTTTGTTGAGTGATTTAAGGCTAGTATATCGATGCCTTGAGTTATATTTTCCACTCAAATTAGTGGAAGGTTGCATTGGTTCTTTGGAGAAAATCTGAACTCTTAACCCTAACCACCCAAACCCTTAGCTAGGGTTAGGGTTAGGATAATTAGAAAACATAGAGGATGTTTGATGGCATGGTTGTGTTCTAGGACAGAAAGGATTTTTAGGAAAAGTGCTATTTCAATGTTATCTTCACATTTTTTTTCGTGCCTATATGGCTCTAAGCAGTGCATTGCCCTAAATGGGAATGATGACTTAATTACCCTAAAAGCAAAAGTTTGAAAGCAAGGGCTTCAGCTTTTCAAACTGTTGCGTTTGGCATTGAATGCAATGCCATTTTAACAGTTACAGCTAATACAGTATGTATTGGCTATTCTTAAGTCTTTACCTATTTAACCCTGAAACAATGCTTATCGAGAACACCATTCAACACGCAATTTCTAATGACAGAATACTTGAAAAAAAATAAAATTGCAGCACAGTTCATACATTTTCTTTGCTTTGGCAAGTTTGTTGAGTGATTTAAGGCTAGTATATCAATGCCTTGAGTTATATTTTCCACTCAAATGAGTGGAAGGTTGCATTGATTCTTTGGAGAAAATCTGACCCCCTAACCCTAACCACCCAAACCCTTAGCTAGGGTTAGGGTTAGGATAATTAGAACACATAGAGGATGTTTGATGGCATGGTTGTGTTCTAGGACAGAAAGGATTTTTAGGAGAAGGGCTATTTCAATGTTATCTTCACATTTTTTTTCGTGCCTATATGGCTCTAAGCAGTGCATTGCCCTAAATGGGAATGATGACTTAATTACCCTAAAAGCAAAAGTTTGAAAGCAAGGGCTTCAGCTTTTCAAACTGTTGCGTTTGGCATTGAATGCACTGCCATTTTAACAGTTACAGCTACTATGTATTGGCTATTCCTGACTCTTAACCTACCTGTATATTCCTCTCTATCAGCTTATCCATAATTTCTTTTAAAAGCTCCTTGGTCTTCTTGGTCTATTTCTTGTAACACTTCAAAAATGTGGTTTGAAATTCAATATCTATCTGGGGGAACTTAAAGAGAGATAAATTCATTCTGAAGAGGATATACTGTAAACCATTCTGTTTACATGCTGTCAGAGACCATTGCACTGATTTTATGATTTTTAAAACTATTCTTTTGCACCAAAATTCATACTGGAGAAAAAAAAAGATGAATATTTTAATCGAGTTAGGTAATTATTCAATAATTTCAAGTAAATTTAATTTATTTACTGCATACTATAAGCATTTTTAATGATTTTGGATTAGATTTTGTTGATTGTACATATAAAGCCCTAATTGAATGTGTTATAACTGCAACAAAATGTGGAAACTTTGTAGGGGATATATACTTTTGCAAGACACTGTACATAAATTCTCTCCAAATGGCTCTGAATTTCTTTACCTATTGTACTTTGTTCATCTTTGAAAATGTTACAGAGTTAAGCTAGGTCTTTCAGATAAAAATTGAGCAAGGGCACCATGCTATGTGAAGTAATTTAGCTTAATCAGATGTTTTTCCCCCAAATTAAGATCTGTCTTTGTAGCATTCTGTATTTGTTGGTGGTAGTGTTGCTGTTCATTTTATGCTCTTTGTTCATCTGGGATGGCCTGTCTCCCCTTTCCAGACTGTTAAGAAGATATTTGCAAATAATGGTGTAATTTTCAGCTTGGACGAACACCAGCACCTTTAGGGATTGTGGGATTGCTGTTTTTCAATGCAGAATGCAGTACTTCCCTGCTGCATTATTTATACAGTTAAGTAGACAAGAAAAAAAGTGCTGAAAACTTAATAAATCTGAAGTCTATAAGGCTACATTTATTTTATATATAAACTATATACATGTATGATTATTTCTTTATTTCATGGAAATACAAAAAGGAAAATATCACAACTCAATATTTATCCCTGTCCCTACACCCTTTATCTCAACCAAGTAGATGAGCCTAATGTCTTACAATGCAAAAACTGAGTAAATACTTAATAACATATAATATAACAAATACTGTAATAACCTGATGTTGCCACCACTACAGTTGTGCTGGTGCTGGTTCCTCTTTGCACTCAGACCAAAAAGCAGTCAGGCAAGAACTAAGTACTAATTTTACTGCAAACGTATGACAAAAGGTTTTGTTGTCAGACTTTTGGGTTTAATCGCAAAGCATTGTGACTGGTGCAAACCATATGCATCACCCAGGCAACAGCAGCCAGTTGCCAGCAGCCATATCATCCTGCAACTCACAATTGGCAGCCCACTAAAGCTAGACAATTATGAGCCTGGTCAGTACCTGGAGAGGAGACTTCCCGGGAAAAACTAAGGTTGCTGCTGGAAGCGGTATTTTTGGGGCCAGCAGGAGGTGCTCACCCTGTGGTCTATGTGGGTCCTAATACCCTAGTATAGTGATAGGGACTGTAAAAAGGCACTTCCTTCTGACGAGATGTCAGACTTCTCATCCTGACTCTCAGTGTTACCCCTGAGTCCTGCCCAAATTTTCTATTGGCCTTTACCAATAATGGCCTTCTAATAATCCCCATCTATGACTTGGCTTCATTACTCTGTTCTGCTCCACATTGATAGCTGGTGTGTGGTGAGATTACTGGCGCACTATGGCTGCCGTCACATCATCGAGGTTGGGGCTGCACATTTGTGGTGGTGGAGAAGAGTCCCCATTACCTGTAAAGCGTTTTGAGTGGAGGTTCCAGAAAAATGCTATTTAAGTGTAAGGCGTTATTATTAATAAATAACACCATCCCTTCCATTAGGCATGGTGGAGCATTATTATATGGATTGTTTCTCATCAGCAGGAAGTAGGAAGTTTGTCAGGATTGGTGGAGAAATGGTTGGTGCAAAGTAAAGATAAATCCAGGAGGGAAAACCTTGACTGAATCACCCAAGAATCTAAAACTTTGTAAAAAAAATCATAATTCAACAGGACAACTGTATGACCTTAAGCACAAGGCCAAAGACACACTGAAGTGATCTGACAAGAAAAGAATCAATGTCCTTCGGAGGCCCAGTCTCTGAGTCCTGCCAGAGTCCTGTCTTGAAGCCCCCCAAAAATGATGACAAGGTTTGACAATGATTCCCATCAAAGTCAAGGCAAGTGGACAAAATTATACCATACTACGATGCAAAGCTGCTATAGACCTCTATCTAAATATATTGATGGTAGTAATTGCTGCCAACGTTACTGCCACCAATTACTGTCTTAGGGAAACTATTTATAAAACCAGTAAATTTCACTCTGTATGTCTTCTTTTCAGGTGACATTCAGGCTTCTTCATATATAGCAATGTTAATTTCAATATCAGTTTTGAATAAAAAGGTTTGAAAATAAATTATTGTAATTAATTAAAATGTGAACATATTAAAAGCATCGTACTGTAAACCTTCCTTTGCAATCATTGTTTTAGATGGCAGATAGTGACTGACTGTAACTGAAGTAAATAAAATAAACACATAATTAAGAAAATGTTTACCTCATTCCTTTAGAAATATATTTTTAGTTCTTTCTAATGACATATCAGAATTATATAGGTCCAATTTTTCCTTTTACCATTCTTTATACATGAGATGGCCCTGACTAGATCACAGCAGTCCAATAAATTTAAGAACGGGGGAAACTTAATTGTCTACACCTACATCCATTTAATGATGGTCAATAAATTACATCTGGCTCAACTAAGCTGTAAATCAGAAATGTACAAAACACTAGCTCAGCACATCTACTGATGTCTGTTAATTACTCCTATATTGTCCAATTTATAAACAGTTTTCTTTATGGGAATGTAAGTGGCAAAACATTATTATGTAATCTTTCACAGGGAAGCAAGTGCTGGGGTCCTGAATTATAAATTGTGCTCAGTTAATGTAAACATAAATCAAGTTGATGAGCACTGAAAGCTGCCTTTAATGATGAGGTTGTGATCAAGAAAATCCATTGCACTTCAATGACAGTTAACAAAAAATGTTTACAATTCAAGACTCAGCATCCAAATACATTCAATTAAACTTAAATAAACAACATTAATGAGATAATAAATTATATTGCACCTGAAGAAGGCTCCGCTGACAAAATGTGGTGTTTTTCTTCTTTTTTTGAGTATGAAATTAACCTCTATTTCTTCCTTTGCAATTTGCACGCTTCATGCAAGCATTACTCAACCTCCCATTCAAACCTCCATGAATTGTGATCTTTTAATTTATCTTTTAAAGTCAGTCACTCATAATACAGTGTAAGATTGCTAAGTGTGACAAAAATTGATTATAATCATACCCTATGTGCTCTTAAATATAATTTCTAAATATTTACTTAGCCATTTTTTTTGAATTGGCATTAAAAAAGTATTTTGTTATATACTGTAGTGGCATAACATGTTTGTTTATTTATGTACTTATATTTAAGCAACTTTCAATTTTGCTCATGCTGGCAAGCAATTGCCCGAATCACATGCTTCCTGTAATATTTGGAATGAATCTTCGCAGCCAGCTGGCCATGTCATTGTCAGGTATTGCTTTACCAGGAGCTGTGGGCAACAAGAGATCAGATGTTGGATAGACTCTGAGAGATGATTGCAAACTCACTGCTCTTTTGCTTTAGTATTCACTACTGCCATCGTTCCAGAATTCTGTCTGGAATGACAAATACTAAGCCTTTATCTTTCTTCCAAATAGCCTCTCTCAACAGAAATTGGCAATGTAGAAGTATTTTTACTTTGAAGACTTGTACCTTTTTCTTTAATTGTGTTATTTCTATTTTATCTTCATTTCAAAGTACTTAGAATAGACTTGCAACTTTAAATTCTTTAAATTGTGTACACTGAGAATAGGTTCTCTAACAACTATTGTTGTCCCATTTGTCCAACTGTTTTTTGTTTTTGTAAAATATTTTGAATGTGAGGAGCCGATGTCATACAGAGAAGCAATCAAGTTGAAAAAAAACCAACATAATTCATAATTAAATGACTGTGCTTGTCCAGTGAACAGTCTTACATATGCATACTGTATGCTGGGAGTTACTTTAAGGAAAATGTTTGAAAATTTTACACACTCAGAATAGATAATAAATAATAATATGCTAAAGCATCTTCATGAAGCAAAATAAATTAGTTGTTTACAGAGTACATTATGTTGCTGATAATTGACTGCAGTTTTTATTATTATAGTTAAAGATTATTATATATGTTCTGCAGCCTGGGCTTATCTAATTGTTTACCTGTTTTGGGGACTATGCAGCATATTCTAAAGAAGACAGCAGATGCACAAGCTGACTTACACCAAGAGACATACAGGTAAGTCACAAGGTGACATTAATAATTTCTTGATGCTGCAGCATGCCTTCTAACACATCATCTTTGCTACAGTTGCCCAAACCTTCTGCTACAAATGAAAAGCTCTGCCAAAGGGAGAGAGTTTTATACTTGTGGGTACCAGGGACAGAAGGAGAGTCAGACTGTCTATTAAACATTCATGAAAGCTCAGAACATACCACAGTTGTCAAGTTAAAATTAGTTTTGGGCAAAACCCTAACAGTGTTTTACTACATAATATCATATGCTAATAAAGCTTCCAGAGATTAGCAGAAAAGATCATGCTTGTGTACTTGCCAGCCTGAAATGAGTCTGTGATAGAATGCTATGCAGAGGTGAACAGATATTGAATACTGATTCAGTGGGTTTTCAAATATGGTGTGTGAAGATATGAAGCAGCCAACTAAATCACTTTCACTTTAAAATTAAAGTATGAGGTACAGCAGCTGAGTTCTCGACAATTTACCACCAATAAAGCAAAGGTGATTCCATTAAACTTACTTTATTTTGGAAACACAGTGAGTATCATCATACTGGAGACGAGCTTCTACAATTAATGTGACCCAACTAAGTAAACAATACTTTGATATTGCTAATAATACACAATAATCCAAATACTGGACTGTATCATTGGTACATACTGTATAAATACCCGAAAACTGAAATATTGTGTATCAAAACCTGAGTATCACTTATTTCTTGAGTTCAGAAATCTATTAATCAAGCAAAAAAAAACAACATTGTATTTATATTTACTGTACACATTCAAACTTAAAATACATTTTAATTTAATTTAGCTTTTTGCTTTATAATTCTGAATACATTAAAAATATTAATTTGATATGCAATTAAAGAAGGGATTCTGTTTACTATTAAAAAAAATCAAACATGGCAATAAATACAGAAGATCTATTTTCTTTTTTTGTCAACAGTACCTTTTTCGGCAGTAAAGGATGGTTTTTGCGTATATAACCAGTTAAGATTCTCAATAAATTAAATAGTTAAGCAAAACTTATTTAAATTTGACTAAAATTACACACATGCCAGAAATGAATCAAAGTAATTGATGAAGCATACCTTTTTCAGTAAGTGCCTTTTCTTGGAGTGCATTCAACTGGATCATGATTAACAATTGTAATCAATTCTGGAGCCTTTATTTCAGGCATCTACTGAAAGGCTTATTTCTCTACTGGTAAATATCTTGCTATTTATTCTGTAAGATCTGAGTATACACATACTGCAGCATATTGATATATTCTTTATTCTAATTCTGTGCTATATATGCTAGCAAAAATGGCTTGTCAGAATACTACTGTATACAGTATAAGGATCACTGGAATAGAAAAGTGAAAGAAAGATCAATGAATTCACAGAACATAATGCATGCTATTTTTAACGATAAGTAATTGTTTTATTTCATGGTTCTAGCTCTAGCCATGAATTGGAATCTCCTGGCATACTCAATAATCCAAGTAAGAAACAAGACTTTTCTTGAAAAAAGCCAGTAACACAAGTGTACAGATTTAATTACAGAAGTGCTGAATTATTTATGCATAAACATACCCTTCAGGTGGAATGCTATTTGGAAAACTGGATTTATGGTGCACAAAATCTTACAGCAATGATTATTCTTGCATTGTCACACCATACCCACATTTCCAATGTAAATTTCTGTTCTGCCTACATCCAGGCCACACTATTTCCTCTGAATGGTCATTATTATGCAGTGCTTTACTAACACAGACACATACAGTATCTGCTCTGGGGGAGTGGAGATCACCAAATATTCTTAATTTCCATAATAAACACAATTACAAACAATCCTTTCTGAGATAAAAATAATAATAATAAGAGGTAAATTCAGAATACAGTCTCAATTATTCTGTTATTAAAGTTATACCTTGAATGAGAATTCCCCTCATGCTCATCACAGCAGATAATCTGGAAAAAAGTGTGAAATCTGAAATCACAATCTGAAAAAAATGTTTTTAAATGGACTTCAAATCTTATTTTATTAGCATTGCAAAATAATCTTAAGAAATGATCAAAACACTTAAACAAAAATGGGTTTTGGCAAACATCTACCTCTTTCAAGTTGTCTGTTAGTGTCAACGCTAGTGGCAACCTGCCAGTGAGTTTAGAAAGGGACAGCTTGAAAATTGCTGCCCTTGGTAAACCTGTGACAAATTCATCTTAAAGATATCCACTAGAATTCTGTCAAGCCTGAATTAACCACCTCCAGCAATTTATACTTAAAATATATATATACTGTAGTACAGCTCACCTAAAAAGGTCTTCATTTTATTTCACTTTTTCATATTAAAAACAAGTTTTAGTGTCAAAAGACATTATTGTAAATGTGATCTCCTGTTATATTCAAACAGCTTGTATATTGTATGACTACAAGTTATTATTTATTTTACTTCAAAGAAAAACTAGACTAAAAAAAGAAGTCCCAATTTTGCACAAAGTTAGTAGCCATGGAGAGGTCTTTAGCCCTTAGATAAGGTAAGATCACTTGTTTAGCCCTATACAATTTCTTGCATTATTAATTAGTCTTTTCACTTACCCCAGCCTGCTCTCCATGAGACACACAGACAGGGAAAGAGCCTGGGGTCAAAGAGCAGGGTCAGCCATTGTACAGCACCCCTGGAGCAGTTGGGGTAAGGGCCTTGCTCAGGAGCCCAACATAGTGGGATTCCTCTACCAGCCACAGAATTTGAACCAGCAACCTTCCAGCCACAAGCGCAGATCCTTAGCCACAGAGCCACTCATCAGAGTAACACCTAACGAGGGCTAAAGACCTCTCCATGGTCTTTAGCAGAGACATTTACTGTATATGCACTTTACTCCCATCTAAATCTCTAAAGGTGCTCCTTCAAATCTACACCAAAGGAAGACATGGTTTTGTGATTTCTCTCCACCTGCCCTGGTGATACAAATATACTCTATAAACTTTCCTTTAAAATCAATACAGTGACAAGATCTTTTTTTTGTAAAACAAAAAACTAAAATTGGGTTGCCTAAAAATACTGGAGGATTTAAGTCATCAAATATAATTCCAAAGCTCCCTCAGTTGTAAGTGTCAGTAACAACTATCATCTTCTGAGTTAAGAGGCTTGACACTGCAAACGATGACTACCTATCAGCTAGATGATTCATACATACCTCTCAGACACATCATTTAGACTACATCACAATCAAGCAAGAGGATTGCAAGTTGTTCAGTTATTATTTTATATTTAATTTTCTGAGTCAAGGTCAAACTGACCCCTCACCCAGATCAATGCTGATTAATCTTGAAGTGCACATTTGGAAGACCTAAACTAAATCACAGCATTGCTGCCCACCTAAACACTTTGACAGAGCTCTTACAACAACAAATTAGCATTTTCACTGAAGCCGTTTATGATAAATCAGTATTTCCTTGTACTTCACACCTAGGTATTTTACATTTTTAATCCCACAGTAAATTTGGACAAATGTGACAAAATTTGCTACTGAGACTGCTGACTGCCTGATTGAGTGACTTGCATACAAAGTATGTCCTGCAGTACCCTTTTCCTCATTCTTTCCCCCAACACTGAGCTTTCACTGTTCTGTTGAGAAAATGGGATTTACACTGCATTTTGAAGGCATTACAAACAGATGGAAGTTTAAAATAATGTCAGTTATTGAAGTGAGGATGTGTGGGAATAAAACCTATTTGAAGGAATAAAAACAATGTCAAAGACATTTATGAGCTACATTAAAAAGGGAGCTAATAAATTGATAAATATAAACAAATTGATGCTGTTTAAAGAGAGAACAGCTGGTTTTTAATACTGTATGTTCTGCTATAAAGTGTCACAGTGAGATACACATCAGTCACACATCGAGATATACTTGATGGAATATGGCTGTATTTTGGTCAAAGAAAGTTTTCTGGGCCAAGCAAAGTGTTGAGTGTTTTTTCTCCTGTTTTAGGAGAACATTGATTACAAAAAAAAGTTAAAAGGCTGCATCACAGTTTATTGCAGCAAGCTCCTGCTGCATGGTCCTTTGACTTAGGAATGCAGTGAAGGCTGTGTACAGCAGCTTATGACCTGAGACCACCCTTGCCCATACTCTGCTCACCCAGCTATAGCCATTCAGCTACAAGACTACAGTACCTGTATTGTGACTCAGTGCTCTGCATGCATGCTCTTGCTCATGCTTCCTATCCAACCCATGTCTCCTGAGCCTCATACGAATCCTGGTTCCCTCAATTTGTGTGTTCCAGTGTGCTGCTCTGAATATATAGGTTCAGAGAATTCAATCCAAATTAAATTGATCACCTTATACACATCCTCCACTCTCTGCAGAAGACCATACTGTACATTGCAGTATTGCCTGTTGAAGTAAAGTGGAGATACAGTAGCATCACAACTGGCCTTGATGAGGTCAGTGTCACACAGGATTCATAGACATTTGTCCCTGATGATCTATAATAGATAGTGATTATATAAGGTATTAAGGACATGCCTATGCAACATTTTTGCAGTAAAGCCAAATGTTTACATCAACGTCTGAGAGAGGTTACAGCACTATTTATTGTTTATGATGATCAATCAGACAATGGAATTTCTTTAGAACCTGTTGAAGAAAAGGAACTCCTTTTCTATTCTGAAGGCTTACCTGATTTGTAAAGTTTGATCCGATGTCCTCTAGTGACTCAATGTCTCAGGGGTGTTGGAAGACTTGGCCAATTAAGTTTTCTTTTGAACTACTGTATATAAAATTTGTGCTCAAATAATACATGGCTGCTTCTATTCTCCCAAGAGCTGGTGGTGGTTATCAGAATGGATGTCAAAATCTTTACATCATAATAAAAATGTTATCCAAATGAAGATCTATCAACTGTAAAAGTTGGCAGAGTCTAACCATGAACAGGTTTGGAGGATGTCAAGCCTGATATAACAGATATAACTTCAGTTCACATAGACCACAAGTGACAAAACACTTTGTTATATAGACAGATTTGAGGAAAACAAAAAGTTGGTTATTTTCAATTAAAATGCTTTTTAAAAATATGACTACATGGCAGACACCCCTCAAGTTTTCATCTACTTCACATAATCTAGTCAGATCAACATAGTGAAGCACATGAGCACTATGAGCTGCAGCGGTTTAAAACATCAAGACATTTTATACTGATAGCATTGATATTTATTAAAACAATTTGTTCCAAAATAAAGAGCTATTTCTATTTAAGAGCAAATAATGTCCAGAATGACAACAAGAAAATAAAATCATCAAGGTCTTTCTTAATGACAGCTCTACACTGACAGATATGGCCTTTGTGTTCATGAAAAAAACAACGTTTGTGAAAATGTAAATTACAAAAAGGAACATTACAGCACCTTGACCAAAACAAGTTAACAAAATTCCACAATTATCTTGCTCTTGGCAGTAACATTTAATAGCAGCTGCTCTGATTTCTTTCACTGTAGCTTAGTTAAATGTCACACAACATCTGAATAAATTAATCAAAAGCACTTTGATTATTCTGCTGTTCAAATATGATTGCAATATTTGTTCTTGGTATGCCTTTAATATGGTGTTGTCTCTCCATCAGAATTGTTTCTTGTGCAAATATGTATTTAGTAAACATGACTGAGTTTAAAAAGGACAATTTCCTTAGCTTAGAATTTACCACTTATTGAATATGTATATAATATACTGTATATCACACTTACTGTATGTATATTCCTCTCTGGGGAATTGCCACTTTGACATAGTAGACAGGCTTATGTGTTCCTGTGAACCCAAGAGTGATGCTGTCTGGAGCTTATTCTACTGGTATGGCAACCCATGGTGTTAAGGTCAAGGCGGGGGGGATCCAGACAAAGCGTGATCCAACAAAGTCGTTAAGGGTGGAGCATATGGAAGATGGTGGTTATTAGAATCCCTGGTTTTGCAGAATTGTAAGGTACATCACAATGGCTGTGAAGGCAACAGCAAAGAAGGATCCCCAACTGCTATGATCTCTATGCCATTGGACTTTAGCCACTGTCAAGGACAGTGTGGTTGCTGCATGTGCAACCGTGTCCTCATATTTAAAGATGTTATGCGCAGGCACTCTCCTTTTAGAACCTAAATTTACCCATCTTGGTAAACCTGTGTAACGATCAGGAGGTGGTGTAGCGGCAATGCTTGTTAATAAGACAGAATTAAGTGTTGCTGTGCTTTCCCAAATGAGGCCCCATCTCTCTCTTCATCTCTGTGGTGCGGCCACAGAGAAACTATTCATGCAGGCTGATTTAAAGATGTTTTCTTTTGATAAGGGACAGCTCCCAAATGGGGATGCACTTAGCTAAGCCTGGCTATCATGATCAATGGTCATCCATTGGCGCCTATCTCTCTAGGGAGTGCCAGATGGACATCTGGACTGCATTCCTAAGTGTCAGGAGTAAGTGACTCATATCTCACCTTGATCAACCAATCAGGGACTGGTAGGGCCGAGTAACTTACGTGGGTCTCTGATGCCCACGAAACTTTCAGCCAATGAACAAGCTGAAGTTCCTCCAGGTAAAAACAGGCAACACAGAACTATTCTAGAGAATTCCAGGGGTGCGAGACAATTCCAGGGCAGGACGGCCCAGGAGCAGAAAGGCTCCCAAGGGCAGGACATTCTCGCAGCGCGCCTCCTGACCATCCTCAGACTCAGCCCGGACCAAAATGTAACGGCCAGTGTGTCCGAGTGCCAGAACTTTCCTTTGTTCTAAGAGTCGAGAGCGGAGGCTGCCATGAGTAACCAAAGGATCCACCCGAGTTTAGCACCAGTAGCAAGCCTCGTGAACAGGTTGGAACTGTGGACAGCTGAATCAGTATTCAGAACTAGCTTCATCAGGAACAAACCGGTCCTCTTCCTGACCTGCTGGGACCCACAGTCTTTTCTCCTGTGCACAAACTTTGCTAGTTAAAGCCAACACTAACTAGCCAGTCAGTGAGCATCAGCAGCGCACCATCGCAAGCCACACAGCACAGCCTGGCAAGGAGCCAGAGAGTGCGAATTGGACAGCAACAAGCCTGCAACTGCTTCTTTGTGCCCGCAGGAGATCTGAATCCCCAGAGATTGGATGAGTATTCAACTTCACTGCATTACAGCTCGAGAATTCAATTGTTATCCCAACCAGTTGATATCAATTTAATTCCTAAGAGTTATGTACTTGTTTTGAGTATCTAATGTAGAAGTTGTAACCAAGTTCAATTACGAAACGGTCTAAATGAATGATATACTGAACGTATGTCCTCTTGATATGTGTAACTCTTTGTAACTGAATAAATATATCTTTTGTATTCTGATAACCCTCACGATAAGATCTGTTATGTTTACATACACATTCTATGTATTAATAAATGTATTTTAGTGTATTAGTACCTGTGTGGGTGCGTTGTTTGAGTTATACCGCATGGTTGGATTCTAAGACCATTAAAATAATCATTTTGTGATTTACTGCCACAATTGATAATTGTCCCAGTAAATGCCCAAACCCCTACAGAACTGGTGCCTCGTGATCCCATTACAGTGGTAATGGGATCAGGAGGTGGTAATGGGAGCAGGGTTGTGTGATCTGGAAGCTCCTGGCCACGAATTGGCACACAAGTGGTGGGTGTCAGATTTAGTTGTCTAGATTTTGGACAGAGACTGAGAGAGCTTTTTGGCAGCTACACCCATGATGAAGCAGTCCTGTTTACAATCTGCTCTGTTTACTCCACATGGGGAAGGAGTTGAAAAAGGTGCCCTTAAATTAGACTGCCTCATGACCCTGACTGGATTGCAGTTAGATGCAGTCAGAATCACTGAATTTTCTATTGTGCAGACCCTAATGGACAATGCATCTAGTAACAGACTTAAAAGGAGAACTGCAAGCATTGCTAGTGAGCTAAAAAAAAGTTAGATCTTGCTGCTCTTTCCGAAACATGACTGGCTGATGAAGGAGAGCTGAAGGAGGAGAAAAGTGGCTACATCTTTTTCTAGATAACTTAAACAGACTGACAAACCTAGAATCTATGGAGTGGGATTTGCAATCAGGATCAACCTCATTAGCCACATCTTTGAACTCCCCATGGACATTAATAAAGTTTGCCTAAAGCTCTCCAATAAACAGATGGCCACAGTTATGAGTGCCTACACCCCAATTCTGGACTAAAAGGAGGAAGTCAAGGAGGCCTTCTATGCCAGCCTGGACTCCACTGGTCATCTATCCAAACAGACAATAAGATCATCTCTTTTGGGAACCTCAATGCGCGATTATAACCTCTGGAAAGGCACAATTAGAAACAAAAGGATCAGCAGCATCAAATCTAAGGGAGTCCTGCTCCTTTCTAAATGTGCTAAACACTGCCTTGTTATTACTAACATAATGTTCCATCAGAAGAACAAATCAAAACATCCTGGAGGCATCCCCACTGTAATCTTCGGCCTCTTATCATCATGCGAAGCAGAGATCACTAACAAAAAGTAATGGTAAGTGCAGATGACTGCTGGACAAACATACTGTACACCTCATCTGCTCCACCATGTCCTTTGATTTTTGAAAAACAAAAGGATACAAAAGAAACTGAGCCTTCCATCTTTTAACATCAAAAGCTTGAAAGGCAGCAAGAAGTTGCAACAACTTTAGATTGCTAATGGTGAAAATCTCCCAAAGAAATATCCAGACAGCATTGAAACACACTGGAGTAAGCTCAAGTCCACTGTCTTGACACTTGTAAGAACACCAACAGTTTCAAGATCATGAAACATCAGGACTAGTTTGAAGAGAAAAGAATGATGTGGACTTTCAACAGCTTATTGATGCCAAAAGGAAAATCTTTTGTGCCTGACAGAACAATATTAATTCTAAGACCAAAAGAGTAGCTCACTCTAGAGCTAAGGCAAATGTCCATTGGACAGTGAGGGAACAAGAACAGGTGTTGGATTGAGAAGGCGCTAGAAATCCAGCATCATGGTGACTCAGGGGAAGCAAAGTTTCCACAGCCTTCGTCATTGATCTGCAATATGCAGATTTAGTACAATCAGAGGCAGACCTGCAATTTATCTTGGATGCCTTTCAAAGGCATACAATCTCCTTGTTCTCGAGGTAAACCAATTCCTTTATAAACATTCACCTTGCAACACTCCACAAAATCTCACCATTCACATTAACAACAGCAATCTTATATTGTGGATCACTTCTGCTACTTCAGCAGTGTGCTCTCATCTAAGGCTGACATTTACATGGTGATAAAGTAGTTTTTACGGGAGACTTAAACTTTCCCTACAAAGATGGGGAAAAGCCTACTGTAATGTCAGCAGCAGGAATCAAAATGATGGACATAGTTAATGACTGCTTTTTTAGTCAGTTTATTGGATCACCTCCAAGACGAAATGCTTGTATTGATCCCATCTTTTCAAACTACAGTACCGACATTGTTGAAACCGATACCCTGGCTTTTTTAATGGAATGGTTGGATTAGATCCTTGGATCGATTAGCTACTAACTACCAAACAGCCTAGATTGGCCAAATGGCCTTGCCTTCTTTCAGAAATGTCAAATTAATCAGTAAGACATATTATTTGAATGATGTTGCTGTTTAGAGAACAGCAAACAGAAATGTGTTATAAAATATTAATGTGATTTCAGGTTTTTGTGTTTCAGGAGTGCTGAAGTGTTAAATACAGTATTGGAGAGCGAGAAATATGTAGTCACTGTACAGTATATGGTATATAAGTGGACTCTAAATATTCAGAATATGAAGTTCCAGTTGAAGTTCAAGTTTATTTGTCATTCCAGCCACATACAAGTATACAGAGGAGCAAGATATCGTTCTCCAGGTCTACGGTGCAGATACAGACAAGGCACTGACAAGACAATGCTATAGACAATGAAGACATAGACATTTCTGACAGGGTACAGGGTACATAAAGTGCAATGTGCATAGTGCAATTTACTTTACAGGATTGTGCAAAGAATTGTGCAAAGATACATCAGTGTGCCTGACATTAGGCAAAAAATAACTAAGTTTCCAGATTTGGAGTAGGTGCAGTAGGAACTAGGAGCTTCTTGAGGAGCCTGACAGCCTGTGGAAAAATATCACTGCAGAAAAGACACAGGCTTTAAATACTGGTTGGTTAAATACTGTAGTATATTTTACATATTGCACAATAGAAAATAAGCTAATGAGAAGATGCTCTTTAATTTATTTATCAAAGCAATCTTCACCTTGAATGCAAATGTCTCCCAAATGCTAAATTTATTTTAACAAAGGAAAGTGACTAGTTTCAAGGTCATTTAAATAACTTGATAACTAAATTCCCTAACTGACATTTACTGTATCTGTGATTGAAAAAAAATGTTCATTAGGAAAAAGTCTCTGTAGTGCAGTGATTGACCTAATTACTATTCTTTTATTAACATGAACAGTAACAGATGGGGTATTTGTTCATCCACCAGAAAAATCTAGGGGATTATAAAAAATTTGTATAAGATTTCTTAAATGAGTTCTATAGGATATTTCATTAAAAGATCAAGTCTTACACTCCTAGACAAATTTATGTTCAGAGAAGACTCATCTGTGCTATGCTTGATGGTAAATGTACTGTATGATCCAGTGGCCTCCCGTTTATTGTTAAAAAGATCTACTGTATTTTTTATTTTAAAAAGTCTGTTTCTGTCTGGCTTCAGTTAATTAAGCTGACAAACTGAGATGCTGGGGAACAAAACTGTTATTAATTTTCTCTTGGTATTATCAAGACAAAAGTCATTTAAAAATGCTAAACTGTACACTTTGAATGTATGTACTCTGTATAATGCATCTGACCTATTCGTTTGAGATATTTCCAAAGTCAAGGTGAGCATTGTGCTGTCTCCTAATGTATAAAATAACATTTTTCATTTACTCAAAGCCCATTTTTCATCAAAGAAGACACTACTAATATAGGTGTTGAATGTTTTATACACGATCTTACAATTAACAGACCTATCTTCGGTTAATGTAAATGCAAGGTATTATTACTACACTGTACTACTAATAGTAGCAGTATTTTCTGGGCAGACTGCAGGTGGATAGGGAGTGAAAGTTGAACAGATGTAGAAGACATTCTTCCTTAAAATCAACAATACGTAAGCTCTGCTTTGATTGCTTTGTTCTGTTTTACTATGGATATCTAATGTGGAATTAAAGGTAAATAAACCTCAGAATTAGTTGAATGAATGTATGGTCTCTTTAAGCCACAATATTGGCCATGTGTCAATTTCAAAATCTGAGTTTACTGCAGGTTGTTATGGTGCCTCTGTGTGTTATTATATACAAAATGGCACTCTGAAGATGACAACTGGACTTAATGGAGTACCTCCTTGTAATGTGTTGAATGATTGAATCAGGGAAGTGTGTCTTACTGCCAGACACTTCATAAGTTAAAATAGCAAACCCTTGAGAAGGGTAAGGGTTGTTGTGCTACTACAGAATTGAACAGAAGTGACCATACCTTTAAAGCTGTGTTATATGAAACTTGCCTTGTCATACAGGCAGGGTGGTTTTGGAAAGAAACCCTAGGAGACTGATTCCCATGCTTTATAGGTCAATGAATATTTGTGAAACAATTCCGTAGAGAAAATGGCAATCCTACAGATAACAGATTCCGAGGTTGATAAGTTTATAATGACAAAATCTTGTGCTGGTGTAGGTACTGTACTGTATATACTTTACCTTTTGTGCAGTACCACAAATTTGTAGTACAAAATATCTTCTAATGCTAATAAAATTAAAAGTAAAAAATCAAAACAATGTACAGTATATTTCCATTTGTACTCTAAAGTATTTTCAATAAAGGCAACCTCTTCTGTTCAGCAGAGCTAAAAGTACCTGTTTGGTTCATGTTGAAACTACTAGTCAACTACTTACAATTTGCTTAAAATTGTAAATTGCAAAAGCAAAAAAAAAAAACATCCATCATTTTCTTTCCCACTCTCTTTTTCTCCAAACCACAGCCTAGTCTCTCCTGTAACAGAAAATACACCTGCAGTAATCAATTAAAACATTATGGACACAGTGCCTGTGGCATGTCTAACAGCTGGAGAATAAATACAAAAGAGAGGCTAAAACCCTCAAAGAATTCGTATTCTACCCAACTGGCAGCAAACTATGAATACAGTTTTTCACATATAATACCATCCCACAACACTACAAAGAAAATCTTCCAAGGACATAAGGCAAGGATAATTTTAAATATAACCTGACTCTTAAGTATATCCTAATCATCTTAAGCTGTGCATTTCAGTTTAGTAAAAGAAAAGGTTTTCAAGTGATAACCATTGACTAACCTAGGGCCAGACTGGAGAGAAATGTGTGGTCCACCCTTGGGGCATGATGAAAAACTAAATTCTTGAGGATTTTGCCTCTTGATAACTCAGAGGTAAGCTTCTATAAAGTAAGCAAGTAAGAAGGTTTAAGAACTCTTTTTACTATACATTATGTTTCTTTTAAATGTGTAAATTCTATTATAGTTAAAGAACAAAGGCCATATGAATATTTTTCCATGTCTATAAAATCTCTTTGTTATATCAAATATGTTCGATCACTATACCCAACATCTAGAGCAAACGTCATCTATATCAACATGATGACAAACACATGCCAGGGGATCTATACACATGATAGCACAGTGCAGAAATATGACCCTGTCGTGTTACGAACAGCTAGTAAGTACAAACAAGCACATGATTTATGGACCCCCATCAGAGCTTGATTAGAATTCAGTGATGCAATTACATTATGTTGGCAATTATAGATGTAAAATTCATGAAACTCATATAAAGCAGACAAAAACAGAACACAATAAAATCAACAATTAAGACTAAAAATTTGACAGTGTGTGGTTTGTATATGAAAGTCCTAGCTGGTAGATAATTTAACATAAAATTCCCTTAAACTAGCCACCAGCATTGAAACCCCAATCAAAGTGATATATGAAACTATTTCCAAAAACCAAACACATCTCAAAACATTATTAGCACCATTCCTTCAACATATTAAGGTTCAGAGTGCTGAAGGCACAGTGGAAAGAACCTTTCTACTTGATAAAGTACCTTCCTCTTCAGGTCTGTCTCACACAAAGTGAAAAATACCAAAGATTCATTAGTTTATGCCTTCTTATAACCATTCTCAGAGGAAGTGGGAATTGAGAAGTAAATTTTGGTTTAGGTCCAGGTGACAGATGTACATTATGGGTATTGGTGGCAATCTTTCATCCAGAAATTTCAATGTCAATTAACAATGTTTTATATACTGAACATCCAAAGAGACACATATTTATGTATATTTTTAGAAAAATAAAGCATACCATTCATAACTCCATGATACACTGGATTGACTTTGAACCAATATACAGTACTTCATTGAACCAAAGAACTGATTGTCCAATTTATCAAGAAACCAATGCATTCATGTCATCAGTATGTGAGGTTGCACAAAGGCTGCACCTCAGTTAAATGTGACAGCATTGCATTTACAGCAGTCTCTTTAGAGATGGATTTAAGTTTTTTGTAGCTTACCTTGATGGACAATCAAGAGTATGTGCAAATCATGCACTTATTGTACACCTGTTGTGTATAACCACCCAACTGATATGGAATTGAAAGCATCATGGTCTGGCAGGAATGTCATGATCAGTGGTTCTCAGTCTTTGAAACACAATGTCCCCCTTTCAGTTAACAGAAAACCACAGCACCCTCCCCTCTACCTTGGTGTACAGGCTAATGATTTTATAGAAACATTTAATAAAAAAATCTGGAACAGATTGGAGGTAGTATGATCCAAATTCACATTTGAACTTCAGATTATGTAATCTAAATGTTCACCTCAAACATTATCAATGTAAGCACTGCATACTGCATACAGTATACTTATGCTGCACATTTGTCATTTTGTGCCATGTTTATTAAAAAGCCACACAGATTACAACCACCTTAATGATGAAAAAGTAAACAAGATAGTGTGAAAGAACAGTTTTTGGCTTTCAGGTAAAAATAAAGCACCTGCTTGCTCAGCAGTACATTGATTAAGTTCTGAGACCTCTCTTGCTCTCCTTCCTGTGGGCTCATTCTGACATGACAATTACAGCAGGACAAGCTTTTGTGAAAAAAGAGAATCAGATACTTACTGTATGTAATGGATGTCCATTCTGAAGACTTGAGCACCATAACACATCATGTGTATCTAGGGCAACAAGTACATGTGTACTTGGCTCCAAGAGGAATAGTTCAGAATGCTCAAGACAGCATCTGTAACCTGCTGCAAAGCATACATCACTGATGTATAGTGTATATGATTTCCACAGGTGGCCACACACTACACACTTTCACATTACTAGTCTGTGATTTTCACAGGAGACCGCCATTGATAAAAATAACAAACTTTTTTACAGGAAACCCGGGTCTTTCCTGCTCGCCACAAATGCTAGAATAGGCTTAGCTACTGTAGATGTGTTTGACATAATCACTTGAGACTTGTTTTTCAAGCATATTGTATGACCTGACTTACATTTTATTTGCAGTAGCTTCCCCTTCAGGTATCTAGGCATTGTGCATTTAATTGTAAAAATGAAACACAGTTTATCATTGGCTTTGCTCAATTACCTGATATTGAATTAAGTACTGTAGCTATTTTATCACAGTAATCCTGACTCACTTTTTATACTGTATATTAAAAGAATTGCTCTAAACATTAACACTCAATACACAAGTAGTTTTAAGAAAACGTAGAGTTAGAGGGTCTCTGGAGGAAAAATGTCATACAGCCAAATTACTTATACACTGTATGGTGCACTTGGATAATACATTTTTAATAACTTTCCTGGATATGTTTTAAAGTTTGTTCTTCACCCAGTTTTCCTATAGCTAAAAGTGTTCTTCACTTAAAATAGTATTATCAGCTGTATGAATGCTGTATAAATATATATATATATCATATTTCCTTTATGCTAGTCAATTCAGAGTGTAGTATATATGGAATTTATTTCTAAAGATACAGAACACCTCATGAGATTTTGGTGTTGTTACTATAAGAACTATAAAACTGCTCACCCCTACTGAGCTTCTCATTAAAAATTCCTCTTCCTAAAACATCGCTTAACTTCTGGCTGTGACCTTTTCACATTTCTGTGTTCACAGGCTGGTCCCCTTTTATGTTACTTTTGACCTTCTGTGCCAACCACTGTACCCTGGCAATTAAGCAGAAGCTTTTGCTTTTAGATCATATAACGAATATAGAGAAGTGCATGAAAAAGCTCACTGGGTGAAGACACAGTAATTAATCTTTAGGTCATTCATGCAGTAACTAAATAATATTCTAAAGGGAATGAAGCACTTACAAAATACAATCATCACTACAGGACCAATTGTCTGCAATATTTTCTTTTGGCCAGTTAATGTGCACACTTCACCTACATGTCATAGGGTCTAGAAAGACAATACACATGATGGCATGTTCATAGATTTGTCTTACAGCACTATAAGAAAACACTGTGATGAATTTATACTTACAGTAGAATCAAAATTGAATTTTTCAGTTTAAGTAGATTAAATTTAATCAATTGTAAGAATGAAAAAAGTACTAACTACTATTAAACTGCTGTGTCTCTATTCACAATAGATTCAAAATATTCTACAAATGACAGAAAACCAACAATTTATCAGACAATTAAAAAAATAGATTTATAATATTTGTAAGATTACAATAATTAGTAGTTAGAAATAAATGTTGAAATATTAAACTCTAGCACAATAACCATCATGTCTGCTTCTGAAATGCTACACATCAGACAAATACATTCCAAAGTTTCAGTTTTGGGTGGCACACCCAATAGCCCTCATAGCCCCTGGATTAAATTGCAGCCTTGATTATTTGTCTGTGTGGAGTCTGAGTGGTTTTCCCATGTGCTTATGGGTTTTCATGGGTGCCTCTCTTTCCTCCAATCTCCCAATTGATTGACTATGATTCTGATCATGTATGGCTAGATTTTCAGACTTGTTTTAGGTTGCAAAACTTTTATTTTGTGATCAGATTTCACAATGGGGTAAATATGTAAATATCAAATACAGATATCTTGCTTCTTAATGTCTAATGGGCTGAAATAAAAGAATGTATAAAAAGCTTCTATTTTTTCCCCACAATGATGGAAATACTGCTCTACAATTCCTCTTCCCAACACAATTTGCACATCTCTCGCTCTACTATAAAGACACTTCATTCACTAGTCAATTAAAAATTTACAGCGACTGATATAATTGAAAATACATTAATATATTATATTCAAGGGTCTTCAGTTGCTTTGCAGAAACATGTCAGGCTTTTATCTTATTTTCTTACTATTATTTAAGTATTAGATTTATTTTTCTAGCTAGCTGTTTCTTATTTCACCAGTGCCAGATAAGAGCCACTGCAGGCTTGCATGGGTATAACATGCCTGTGTCCCTTATATGCTCGGATGGGGCTCATGTGTGCAATATTGCTATGTCAATGTTATCGAATATGAAATGACAAACAGATTGTACTCTCAAGCTTTTGCACACAATTGTGAACATGCAAACCTGCTCTTCTTTTACACTGGGAGCCCACAAGAGTGCATATACTGTAGATGACTGGTTTAGTTCATTTTTGATTTAGTTTAATGGTCTCAGTCTGATGGTGCCTGTGCTGAATGCTTCAGTACTGCAGATGTTCGCCCCCAATTTACCACACTGATGTCAAATTAGAAAATGCAAAAGACCAGTTGATCATCAGAATTATCGTTAATGCTTAAGGCACTCCATGCATGCTTCCACGGCTCTTTAAGGGGGCCTACTTAATTTCTGTGTTAGCTACAGTGACACTTCATTTTTTTCTTTGTAATTACATGTTGTTAATCTTTTATAATAGATCTTGGAGCAAAAACCTTGCATTTCTCAGAACAATTATTAACATTAGTTACAGTCTTCAGTTCCTATAGCGTTGATGAAAAAGTCCAGACCTAATTATGGGGCAATTAGGTTTTAATCACACTTGCTGTTTCTGCAGTCAGGGCTATTGGTTCTCAGTTTGAACAATGATCCTACTTGTCATGATATGAAATGAGAACTGAAATGTGCTTTTGCTACCTGTAGTATTTACAAACTAATTAATCAGTAATTAGATCTAATTTATCTGGACCTACACTAATCAGGGATATTTTGCCCAAGGGATCTGAAACTCTTATAGGGAATAAATTATTTTTTTTACAACTTGGCCTATTATTTTTAGTCTCTAAAGCACAGGACTGATTAAGAATGCTGGCTGTCAAAAGAAAATTGTGATGAAATTGTGAAGTGATAGGATGCAAATGATTCAAAACAGTTTGAGCTCTATGATTAAATTGTACATTTTATTTTTGTTGAAGACAGTGCTGGAAAAAAACTACCTTCCCCTGATTGAGAGACATTTATTAAATCTGATTAAACAAACTCTTATTTTTTTTGAAAAGCCTTTTTGTACAGTATTTACATCTCTATCACGTTATATCACGCCATCATTAGTGGTGTTAGACTAATAGAACCTACAGAGGAATCTTATATTAAACCTACTGAAGAAGGACATTTTCCTCTAGTGAGCAGTTGTACACAGCTTTTCATAACATACGATTTAATAATAGGCTACAGGCCATTGTATTGGATTTTTGATTTCTTCTTAATTAGAAAACAGAAAATTCAGTTAAAATGTGTGAACTATGACATGACAAACCATATAATATAATTTCAAATGAGCATTTGAAATGATAATTAAACATAAAAATGATTAAATTACAGTAGCACTTAAAATTACTTTAACAGGAACTCAGCCTTTAAAATGGAGTCAAGCTTTCAGGCTGTCAAGCTTTGATCTTTGAGCATAATTGTGCTCACATTTTATCTATATAGTGACTCATATTTCTAAAATACCTTTCATTAAAAGATGAAACACTGACTACTGCATTTAAAACCAGAGTCTTCATCATACGGACAAGTATTTATTTAGATACCATTACTGGATGGTAGTCCAGTATTTAATCAATTCTTCATTAGTGAAGAATTAATTTTAAAGAGAAGCAGAATGCAGAGAAATTATTCTTCAGACATCCCATCAGGGCTAATGATTACCAGGGCAAGAGATGTCACTTGAGAAATGCCATTCTTTGAGTAATGGTCCAGGTGGCCCCATGCCTGTGTCACTTATCGTAAGATAATAGAAGCATTATCAGCTTTTGAAATTGGGCCATTCTGAACCTCACCAGGTAACATGCAATTCAACATTGGTTGTTCTCACTGGGAGGCTGTCACTTTCAAAAAGAAAATAAATTGATCAATTTAAGTATTTTCCCACTGTTAGCTATTTCTTGTAGAATAATATTTTCATTTCTCTCTAATATACAGTATATAGTACCTGATACCTAACAAATATTTACTTTAATTTATTTAAATAGCAGTGAGAACACACATACAGTACCGTATCATACAGGTATATCCATGAAGGTAAGGTAACTTGGGCCAAAGACATACTGTATACAGAATTTTCATAAGTAGTAAATTCACCACAGAGGTCTCAAACTATACAGTATGTGAACATTGGAGGCTGAATAAACTATTTATTTTCTGTGATTCAGTTCAGTTTAAGATGGTATTGATTGTAATCTGGAGACGTTTTAGTAAGTTGAAATTTCTATAGAAAATAAAACAGGGGATTGTTTCAGAAATCAAATTTTCAAGTTTTGTAGTATACAAATCAGGATTATTTAAAATGCTGAGTTGTGACTGTACTCATGGATTTTACCATACTCTGAAAGTGCATTAAAAACTAAAGTAGAAGCTGGGAGGTTTATAGGAGACCTCTTTTTAGTGTGGGGGGGATGTTATCTGTTTCCATCATTGTGGTCTTCAATGACAAAATGTTATATTTTTTTCTGAAGCATTTCACTCACACCTAAAGACCACAACAGCATGAAATCAGCCACTATATGTGTAAATGAAGCTCATAGCCATTGAGTGCTGTTTCTACAGGTTTTTTATATTTCTGGGATCAGCCAACCATGTGAAATAAGGCTAGTTTTTTTATATAGATTTCTAATAAACAGTTTCTTTGAAAAATCTATAGCATTTTTTAAAGAAGTGCATTTAAGCATTATGTTATTCTTGATTTTAAATATAATTAACAAAGACCCATTTAACTTAATTTAAGAAATTTCTGCCAGCATTCACCCTGTAATGAACATTTTGAACATATGATTGAAAACTGAAGTGTACGTCTTACAAATAAAGAATAACAACAAAAGTAACTTTCATGCAATGTATTTTCACTAAAGCTTAATTGAAATTTATCTTTTAGTGTATACATACTGTCCTACAATATAATCACCACTTGTAATGTTTATTTAATATGTTCTATATGTCATTCAAGGTACACCTCGGGTCTAACATGAACATTTTATTTTTTTTGCTGTTTCTGACAGGCCAATACCATTTTAAAAACAAAACTCCCTGCCCTCTCAGATAAACTCACATTTTCTCCTTTTCAAGAAATCCACATATCTAGATTTACATTCATAAATCTAGATTGTCTTCAGTTGTGTAATAAACTTACAATAACAAAAACTCATAAAGTTACCAACTGTTTTGGAGTTAACAATAGTCTGTACATACAATATACAACAGATGGAGTTCCATAATCTTCCTAAAACCATCTGCTTAAACTTGGGAAGCACCAGGTTTACAACACAAAGGAAAACAGAAGGAGAAAAGAATGAAACGTATTCTTTAATGTAGTTCATAGAAAAAATAAACTAACAGGATAATATGAGAGAAGATTGAAATCCAGAAGAAAAATACTAAATAATTCACTCATGTCACAATTTCAGTGGTATTTCATAACTTTAATGTTCTGTTGTACTACACATCATTTTCTGCTGTATACTGCCAAAATGTTGTCAGTGGCAATGTTTTATATGTAGGCTTTTCAATATAATTCATCTTCTAAACAATAGCTTTCCCATTATCTTAGGTTATTCATCAGCCCAGTATCTTTGAAAATTAATAAATGATCACATTTTGATTCATCAAAGTACCTGGCCTCTCAATGGCAACTGAAAGCATTTTTGATGTTAGTTTGTGCAGTGTCAGCCAATTTACATCCCTTAACATACCTGTAACTGCTACAAGTGGCATAAGCTTTCAAAAAGGAATAATAAATGACAACATGAATGAAAATGCCTTTGGAAAACAATTAAATATTTTGGTTGCTGATTGCATGCCAGTGTATGACTTGTTTTGCAAATTGCCTTGGGCACATTCAAAATTGTAATAGATGTCTTATTTTGGAAATGAAAGCATCTAAAATGACTGGACCATTTACCTACAGGACCTCTAGTCCGAGACTGGACAACATAAAATAAATATATTACAACCTGCTATGGCAGATTGCGCCGTGTGAGGGATGGAATAACCATGAGAGCATAACCACTAGAGGCCGCCAAAATGACTGGAGAATGTCACATTTAGAATATTCATAATTCACTGTGAACACTGGAAATTAATATTAAACGGTTCCTGTCCTTTCATACCATTGGGGGACTAGAACCTTCTAAGGACATGCCTTGCAGTCATTGTGATAAAAAAAGCCATGAGGAGTTTTTTTTTTTACTTCATATATACATATACGGTGCAGAATTAAAAGTCTCCTTAGTTCTACTTTTCAGCTGAAATCACACCATAACCCTGAAAGGTGTTCCTTGTAACATACATAAGTACATCAGTTTTACTTGCCATAGTTAGCTGTGTCATGCTAATGCAACTTACAGTAAGAACAAAATGGCTGTCTATGCCAAACTTTGAAAATACAAAAGGTGAAATTAGAAGTCTCTTTAGGTTCTTGTGCCTTCCCAGAATTGTGAAACATCAGAAGACAACCAATCTTCTTTCCCATTATTGATAGACAGGAAAAGAAAGAACTCAAACAACTGGCTTACCAATTTGTGATTACATTTTTTACTAAACAACTGAAGGCCCAAAGCATCCTGGAAAAAAAAATATTCTTTGTACTTTAAACCTTGTGTATGACACAATAAATGTACTTTTCAGTATTTTAGTTTACACACTGCAAGTCCATTTCATCTACAACCTTTTAGATAGAAATGCGAAACCATTAATTTGGAGCAAAAAGGGGAAACTAGGAAGGGACCATCTATTTCCCTTGGTGGTTCTACAAGACTGTGGCAATGGCTGCTCTGGAAGATGTGGAAGTTGCCAATTGCACATTACAGTGTTCATGACTGGTAAGCAAAAGTCTCGTGGGTGCTTTCCACAGATGGTATTTTGGCACTGACAGGAAGTTAACTCCCAAATGGGAGATATACAGTAAAGGAAAAATCAGCACTGGGTACTAGTGTGTTCAATAAGCATGGTTTAGTTGGCAGCAGAATATTATTAAATATAATACACTGGTGTCTAAAGCAAAAGCTCAACATATTCTTACTGTACCTCAGTAATATCAACAAAATGACACAAAGATCAATGATTTTCATGATAAATCCTACAATACTATACATCCAGGAAATAATAAATACAAGGCAAAAACATTTTAGAACTTAACCCAACATTCCTAACAAGTTCATAATTTAGAACTGAAAGGGAAAATTAACTAACTCATAGGATTAAAATGTTTTGAGTATCAGCCATGTGCTTTTCTTGGAAAGTAAGCATTAGTAACACTGAATTAGCATTACGATTTGAGCACATAAAAGTAGAAGAAAGTTATCATTGTGATTATCTTGATGACTGGAAACTTACTGTATGCTCTAGAAGTGCCAGAGCTAGGATAAAGGTTAGGGTTTGAACAACACCTAGGCCTTTTGTGATGGATTTGCTGTGCTTTAGAGTGCATTTGTAATCCAGGAATAGTGTTGTTTTGTTGTTAACTTGAAAAACAAATTTGGCCCAATTTTGCCATTTTTGCTGAGCTGGATGCCTGACAGTCAAAAATGGTAAAAACTCAGAAGTTTGAAAACACCATTCCTACCTGCTAAGTACTCTTATTTTTTGCATTTGAAAACAACTGAAATGTCAGGTTAAGCAAATCTTTTGTGGTAATTGTAATCCTGACCTGTAAACAACACAAAACATGAACATGTATGCACCATTTCTACAGGAGGTTGCAAAAAAAAGAAATCATTGCAGATTTTACAAATTCACAGCAGATACATGTAAAAAAACTGAAAAAAATGCAACACTAACTGTTTGTGACTAATTTGGAGTTTTTTGGGTAGCTTTTTAAACACAGTTTTTAAGGTAAGGATTTAGGTCTAAGTTCTAGAAGTGCCCGAATTAGGGTTAGGGTTAGGGATTGAACAACACCTAGACATTTTGTGATGCATTTGCAGTGCTTCAGGATGTATTTGAAATGCAGGAAAAGTGTTGTTTTGTTGTTACCTTGAAAAACAAATTTGGCCCAATTTTGCAGTTTTTGCTGAGCTGCATGCCTGACAATCAAAAATGGTCAAAACTCAATAGTTTGAAAACACACTTTCTACCTGATAAATATTCTTATTGTTTGCATTTAATAATAACAAAATGGTAAATTCTGTCAAATTTCATGGTAATTTAGCTGTAATCCTAAACTGTAAAGGGCACAAAACATTGTAAATGTATACGCCATTTCTGCAGCAGATTGCAAAAAAATAAGTATTTGAAAATTACCACAGATTAACAGCAAGTACATTTAAAATTCTGAAAAACTTGTAACTTTATACAGTATTTTTCGGACTAATTTGAGTTATTTGGGTACATTTATTAACATTTTGATGTATTTTTATGTACAGTACAGTATGTGATCCCCTTTCAATTACAGAAAGGGATTAAACAGATATAATCATTCATGTTTTGTTTCAAAAGGTGGCAGGTAAGATGTTTTTGTACATGCAGAATAAAGTAATAATTCATATTGGATTTGAAGATGAGGTACAGGGTATAATATTCGTCTTTTCTTTCCAGCTCTCATAGAATAGTTCTACACAGAATTTACATTGATCTTCCTCAACTAGGCTTTCCAGTGGGGCTTACTAAAAGTCATGAGGCTGGGTGCACACAAGATTGGTAACATAAAGGCAAGCAGTGAAAACTTCCTCATCTTTATTACATTAGGAGGTTTACCCAAGACACTTTCTCTGATGTGAATATCATCCAAGACCACTAATCATCCTGTAATCCTTCTATATCCTCTTTTAGTCCGTAGGTTCATGGAAAAAAGTCAAAATGCCTGATGTGTTGAATAACACTTTTATGTTCTCCTTCCTTAGTGTTAATTTAAATTTCAAATATTGGCTCTTTTTTTTCATTTTTGGACCTTTGCATAATTAAGATATTATGACAAAAGCACATCACTGTGTGTCTCATAGGTGTTTGTAGGCAGTTTATTACAGAGTAAAATGCAGCCAAAAGAGAACTGCTTTTGATGGAAATGATGCAATCTCCAACAAAAACTTGTTGTAAATCGATAGAGCTTGCTGATATTCTTTAATCAATCAGGTGTGAAAATCTAATATCTCTTAAGAACACATTTCTCAGTTTGACAGACATGTGAAGTCAACCATAGACATTCTGTTCTGCTGTATTCAGAATCATTTCAACTGCACATTTTGCTTTCATATTTTAGCAGATGCATGAAAACACACACATTAGAATAAACAATATTATAGGTTCAAGATTTAGACTAAATTATTTTCAGCATGCCTAGTTTGGATGGTAATATTTGCAGTGGTTCACTGTTTATTCTAGAATTTGCCATTAATCACAACTTCTGCATTATTTGTTTGTCATTTTACCTTTAATAAAACTTGACTCATTTGTAGTTTTCATTATTAATCCCATTTTAGTATACTAACACAGATAACCTAACTTTTAACCTAATATGAGATACAATACAGTCAGCAGGTTTGTGTTGTAGTACAATATTTCATACATATCACTATTTTACTTCACCCCTTCAATTTTCTCTTTCATAATAATGGTAAAATAAGAGATAGTGATTAAGTACAGTGCATTGATTAAACTGTCAAAAACAAAAAGCAGAATTTAAGTACAATACAGAAAAGTTAACAGAATTCAGTTAACTCAGAAACTCAGTTATATATTAATAAACCATTTATAAATAAAACATTCTGTATTTGTATTGATATACAATACATGTACATACTGTACACATTATAAAGGGTTTAAAAAACTTCAAAAATCAACTTGGGTTTTATTTGATTAACATGTTTTTTTATTGGGTTTTTGTTTCACAAATTATATCAGAAATATCCACTGAAAACTCATGTCTGATTAAATATTTCCACTTTTTGCATAACTGTATTGTATGATTAGTGGTCCTCTAAATGTAGCCTGATTTTAACTTTAATATTTGTAGAGTTGATACTGATTGTGTGTTTAATGTAGATGTAATAATCTTTGCTTACTGTAGTTAGCACCTGCTCTCTAACAACCATTGATTTTCTTTTTAGAAGTATATTCTACCAAGTTTCCATTTATACAAATCCCTGGCATATTTCTCATATTTTGTGTCCAAAAGTGTTCAAACATCAATCACAATTACGCCTAAGTTCAACTATTTATAAGGTTCAAAGTGTTTACTTTAAAGAGTGGTTATAAGTTATTTGGCTTATGGAGTTAAACAGTAAGTGAAATAATTCCTGGGTCTGTTTAAAAGAAGTAAATTGATCAAGTTTATGACATTTTCATATTATGTACTATATAAATCTGTATTTAAAACACTTGAACTGTATGCACTTAAACTTTCTTTATCTTTGGAGCTCAGGCATTGTCTTAAGCAAATAGGAAACCTTAAATTTGTAATCCAATGACAGGTACTGTACATGAGTGAAAATATCAGAAAGTGTTTTTAGTATAGACAGTCTTCAAACTTTTTTACATAATGTTGGAGTGTAAAGCAACCTCATGCTTATTATTTGTTTGAGTTTACAGATTTAATTCCATTTTACCAATCACTGTTTTATAAACATTGAATACACAGAATGACTGTTGAAATACATACAAAATACTCAAAATGTTGCCATAGTATTCAATGAATTGCGGTTGCCCAGATGTTGCATTTAAAGGAACATTTTAATAGGAAGTGCACAGCTATGTAAATAATTAAGCATAAACTCAGTGCAAAATCACTCAAGCCTGGCTTTGAAGCTACAGAAAACTCTGGTCTAGTAAAATGTGTTTATGACACAAAGAAATGAAACTGTTTTTATAATCTTCTAGATTAAAAAATACACTTTACTAAGTACATTTACTTACTTTTTCTTTCAGCCTTTGGAGAAGACTGAAATATATATTTTTATTAATTGGATATTTCAAAGGTATTATGCAGCATGACACTGTCAAAGAAATAAGCCTCACTCCAGGACCTGTGATGAGCTGTGGGATCTCAAGGCCTGAACACTTCATATCACTAAACAGAAAACTCAATCACGTGTCTCGACTAAGAACACAAAAAGAGAAGTAGTGGTTGTTAGGTACTCCATTCCCCAGAACAATACAACTGAGACCTAAATTACAGATGTGGATGTCTCCCTGGAGCTAAGGTAGAGAGTCTATGAGCTCCTAGCAAGAGCAATGACCCAGCTGTGCTTGTGTGCATAAATACCATTAGATGAAACCTCTTGTATTCTACAGTATCTAGAACTACTTTTAACAACTTGGAAAGAAACTTGAGAACAGATATTAAACTGTAATTTTCTCAGGAATCCTACTAGCCCTGGAAAAATAATTATAAATGTTAATCCATTAACACATCACACGAATGAGGAAATGGTGTGCAGAAGAAAACTTTAGCTTTCTGGGACACTGGAAACTTTTCCATGGCAAAGGTCATATGTACAGATTTGACAAATTACATCTAAATGAGATGTGCTTCAGACCTCTTGGGGCAAGAATAAAAAAATAAATAAAAAAACAACAACATTTAAAATAGAATGGAAGTGGGGCAAAGTGAGATCCAACAGGAATGGTAGTAAGATTAATTGCATCATGATTAGATTAGATAGAAGCTACCACATTAGCAGACAGTTATGAAGATATTGAAATACCAGAAACCTGGCATACCAAAATAATAAACATAAACATAAACACTGTTCCAAGGAGACAGAAAATGAGGAGATGTAACGCTACAGTATATACAGTATCAAAAATATTCAGGAACCTATGCCGGGGAATCCAGATTCTATTAATACAGTATATGGGTCTAACTTATTATAAACATTCCAATGATATAAATTTAGGATTAAGCTTTAATTGAAAAAGCTTTTAAGGAAGTTCTTCATAAATATTTAATGATCGAATTGCAGGCATTAGGCAAGCGATGAACTGTTTGATTGAGTGTTTGGATTGGTTATTAGAAAAGATCTTACAGATATGGAGTGTATTCAAAGAGTGGAGTACCACAGAGATCTGTACTAGGACTACTGCACATCTTAATTTATATCAATGATCTAGATTTTAATTTATAGTAGAGTTATTAAACTAGTCAAATTTGCAGATAATACAAAATTAGCAAACACAATGGAAGCAACAGATGAAAATCAAAAAGTTTTAGATAACATCCAAGACTTTAAGACGTAAATCCTTGGAAGACGATGTTAAATATTGACAGATGCAGGTTTTTTAAAAAACAAACTATAAATACACAATGGGATATACAGTACTGAGCTAGAAGAGGCTCTTTATGAAAAAAGAATTAGGGGTTTGCTAGGATATTGTAACATAGCAGGTTCAAACTTACAGTCACCACACTTTATGAAAACAGAACACTATAGAATGCATAAAAAAATTATCTATCCAAACAATAGGTTCTAATTTCCTTTGTTCCTGTATTGTATTGTGGGTGCACACACCACAATCTGAAAGACACACAATAAGAACATAGTCCATCATTAGATTAACTATTTTTTTCCCAGTGCCTTTTGGCCACCGATCTTCGATGGAAGGTGGCATGGTAAATTTATTTTTGTCAAATATGTCTATATAAGGGATTTTTTTTAACATTGTATAATACACTGTATAATACACTAGTAAGGCCTCATTTAGAATACCATGTACAATTTCGATTGCCATTTTAAGAAATTTTTTGCTTGGTGCTCAGGAATCAGTCAAGATAAGAGCAACAAGATACATTCTGGGGTTTAGGAGAAATATCCTACAAAGTTATACTGAAAGAACTGAACCATTTTTAGTCTTGAACGGAGAGGATGATGAGGAGACTCATGTCAACTGTATGGATTTCTTCAGAATGAACAGGGAAATATGAAACACAAGGCACAAGTGAATCCAAAGGGTTATGGGAATGTGGAACAAGCTACCTAGTCATGTTGAAGCCAATACCCTGCCTCCTGAACCACTGTTGTAGCCTTTAAAGAAACAACTGATGAGATCCTTGGATCAATGAACTACTAAGCCCACAAAGAGCTAAATGGACCTTCTCTGTTTTGCAACTTTTGTTACAGAACATCCTTGAAGATTCTGTTTCTTGAAGTCAGCCAATGTACTGGTGATGTACTTAAAAATCAGAGTTATATCACAACATAAAATGATGTGTGCAGAGTAACAGTATAGTATAGATTCCAAGAAGGAATAACATTTATGGACCTACACACATCAGAATGGAAAACATGTTGTAATCACAATATATATAAGTTGAAAGTCATAATGTAGGTTATTATATATATTATATATAAAATATATTGTATATTTATATACAGTATCAGATATTATTGTCATATACTGAGCATGAAAAAATGCTTCATATGAAATCTATCACTCATAACTGCAGCAAATTCTCAAAGTTATCAGGAATAAATTTTGTAGCATGTGCACTGGCATTTTAATGAACTGACATAACACTGGTAAATGTATTATGCAGATTAGCATTTGGCACACACACAGTTTTGATCAACAAGAGGTCTACTATGAAAAAAGTGTGTGTGTGTGTGAGAGACCATTGCTGAAAGCAAAACAAGCTGAACATCTGCAAAAACTGCTCTGCACCAAGCTGTAGATATTTTCAGATAGCATTCTATCACAGTTTTTTTCTAATACCCAGATAAACATGTGCCTTTTCTGTGGTCTTTGATCTGTACATGTTACACATCATCACAGCTCATCCATGAATGTTCAAACTAATAGGAGGATACTTAGGAGAGAATGAGATGCAAGACAAGGTTCTAGGGTGGTACTTTCAGTTTGGCATGAACAAAGACATGAAACAACATTGCCTGAATTTTGATTCCATCACTCCTAGAGCTAAACTGTACACCTACCTTTGCCCAACTGATAGATTAACTGTTTCTATGTATTAGGACTAATCTATCCTGGCCCCTACCAGAAACAATAATAGGTCCTAAATAATATCTATGGTCAACAATTATGACAGTAAATATCCCAGTTATTCCACTTTGAAACACCACCTTCAAAATGCTAACTAAAGAGCAAGTACACTTATATACTAAGTTTTGACATTCAGAAAATCCTAACCGACCAAGACGCTAATAATTGAGCACAAAATGCTCAAGAATCAACAACACATGAGAGTAACACAGTCAGTCATAAATTTAGCAAATAATCAAATTGACAAACAAAAACATTGAATCAGTATCTGAAAGTTACTATTGTATATTTAACAAGCACAAGCATAAATAGAATTATAAGTTTTAATTCAATGCTCAATATATTACTTTAATTGTTGTCTATGTTATTGGGTACAATAGAACAAAGAAAGGTCATATCGCAAATTAATGTTAATTGATTTGAATAATTTTCTGGTCAATTAGTATTTAGGAGAACTATGTAATAATAAAACGGAATAACTCAGGAAAAATAAACCTCAGGGGAATTCATGGGCAGTTGGATTACCCTCCCTAGAGGTTAACAAACTGAAGAACTTACAACTCTTGTTGAAGGATTATATGCAAACTTTTCTAGTAGTAGTAAATTTCTTCCTATCAGTTTCTTTATAAATATCATTTTCTGGTTGTTTTAGCTTAGCTTGTTGTTTAACAATCCAATGTAATAGCCTAGCAAAGATAGCTTCTGAAAGACCTCCCAGAGCTCTCCGATAGGAAGTGAGATGGTGAAACACATTAGCATCATTCGGTACTCTGAAGTCCATTAGTGAAACAGTGCACTTAACCCTGGACAACACTGATATGGTTCCCCATCTAATTCTTCACATTCATCATAGAGAAATCTTTTGAGACACTGTTCTTGCTGGAATATTGATTTAGAATAGCAGATAGCAAGTCATGAAAACCATCTGGGATTCATGCAGAATACATGCAATGGGAAGTGAAATCAGCATGAAGTAAAATAACTAAATGCCTCACATGGTTTAAATGACTCATTTATGTGAGGAGTTCAATAAGTCAAATAAAATCTATGTCCAGTTTATGAAATAACATTACCAATGCCCCCTATACTGTATATGAACAAAACACATGGCTAAGCAAGTTTCTTTCTAGTGTGTTAAGCTAAAGCAGGTTTGTGAGTTGTTGAGTTACAGTACATCCATACTGATAAGGTGATCTTCCAGAAGGTTGGGCCATTTCTTCAGCAAAGGCAGAAAAAAACAAGACAATGTGGTATACATCATATATTTCCTAGCATCTGAGATAGAAAAATATGTTAATTTGGGAGAAAAAAATATTTAACTAAAAAATAGATCTTAAGAAAACAGCTTTTAAATAGAGATTGCCGCAAACATTGGTAATCACTTTTTTTCCTCAGAATTTCTGTGTGAAAGCAGCCTTCTTCAATAAACTCTCTATTTAGATTCAATTGTATAGGTTTAGGCTTTGAGAGACTGTCATAGGTGACATTTTAAAGCATACCAGAGGGAATTGAAAGGTCTGTTTTTGAAGTGTCACATTAGCTGTAGATTTCCTTGGGGGCTGAAACTTGATTAATGGAGCACCTTCAAGGGTGGCCGTTCAATAGCAGTTGACCTGCATGTCATCTAATCCTTAGTGGAATGTGGCAAGTCTCTTAGATACAGAAGTTAGACGTTTTTGGTAAAATATAACTTTCACTGTAAAAGTGTTAAGTGTTAATCCAGATCCATGTGGGAATATAAATCTATCACCTGTGTTTCTTTAGAAAAAACAACAAAGTCCAAATTAAAAGCATAATGCTGGAATTACAAAAGACCACTGGACTCTTACTGTCCAAAACATATTTATCGGAAACTTTCCACTCCCTTGCTTAACACTATGGCATCAAACATTCACACAGAAATCTGCTTTACATAAGCATATAATGGGGTTTACCTTTCTTTTACCACTGTGTTTACATAATTCAAAATGACAATGTATATTTACCAAGTTAGCTTGGACTGGTGTGCAGATAATAAATGGAACATTTACTTTGGAAATTAGATGCTTCTTTAGAGTACATACAGTATACAGTACAATGTGCCAGAGCGGCCAGATGATCTCCTCTTGTGTAAATCTTCTTATGCCCTCCAAAGGAATTGGGACAATGAAACTGATGTTTCACTTTGAACTACAAATATACAGTAATCAGTAATAATTTCTCATGAAAAAAGCATGACTCCTAAGTATTACATTTCAAATACAGTGTATAGCAAATATATAACAAAAGTCTATTCAGTCCCACTGTCCTGTGTCAATTAAACAAAATGGTAGTGCTGAACCTTTATCTTTAAGAAAGAGTAAAAATATTTGAACAGTTAACCAACAAGTATTATATTGATCAGGTATTTGCTGTTTGGTCATTTGTAACTCATCATAAAAGCAGAAAACATCCTATTAATTTGAGTTTGATATCAGTGCTAGTATCAAATTGTCTTTATTGCATTTGCAGTGTCATAGGTGAATCATTCTTTTGTATAATTATTTGAAACATTGTATTCTTAAGGTTAAATATTATATGTGACTTT
Organism: Lepisosteus platostomus; assembly: GCF_059453375.1. NCBI lineage: Eukaryota > Metazoa > Chordata > Actinopteri > Semionotiformes > Lepisosteidae > Lepisosteus > Lepisosteus platostomus. The sequence continues at coordinate 10,729,515 of NC_142630.1, read as the reverse complement.
TTTCGACTTACTTGAGTATACAGCGGACATGAGAAAAATATACAGAATAAAAGAGCTTAAAGGGGGTAACAGATGTCATTGATGTTACACTAGTTATACAGGATGATTAGTCGGAAACAAAATGATATCCAAAGGCTTATATGTTACTTTTGCTACACAATATCCCCTAACAGAACAACCTTTTTTTTTCCTTCATGACAAAGTAGACCTTCTATTATCAGTGCATTTTCTCCTTCTCTGGGCGATATTTAGAAAAATAAAGCTGCATTCACTTCCTGTAACCTGGCTTTGAACATATGCTGTAGGGTGCAATCTAGCAGAGAAATGGGAACCAAGCTGTGAAACTAAACTTTTATCATCACCATCTCTATAAATCAAGATGAAAGCTATAGGCTTCCTCCTGTGGACAACAAACAGCCTTGAGAAAAAATATTAATATTTAGACTAGGAAGAATAGCCTCATAGCAGGCCCAGCTTTGTCTTTTCCTGCAATATGACAGGATATTCTTTAACAATTTATTCAAAATATGTAACTTTTAGGTAGACATCTAAATCTGATTTACACATGGACTTTGATATACAGTATGTACTTGTTTTAATTATTGTATATATATATAAATTACACACTTTGGAAATAAATATTCGTAAATAAGTCTTAAATAAAGGTGAACGTGATTAGAAATAAACTGTAACTGTGTCATTTGTTTTAAAAGTTCTGGCCTCATCAATCTAACACACACACTGATTTTAATAAAACAATACACAAATTAGCCATTTTGCTATTTACTCCATAAGTCCCAGACTCAAAGGAATGTCCTTATTTAACAGGCTAAAAGAGCTGAATTGCTTTAGTGTTGAAAAAAGCAGATGACAAGGGAATCTGATTCTAGTATTTGTCAAAGGCATTGACAACCTATAGGACTTGTTCAAAATCAAAAGTGAAGCACGTATCCAGAGGAAGCAAATGAAAACTAAGGGAAAATGAGAGCAGAAGGCTCATTTATACCATAACTTTCTTTTATGGAGAACAGAAAACTGGATAAGAACCTTAAAACTATTAGTTTCTAAAAATCAAATAGGTAAGTTGGGATGGATGGCTTTCACATTTACTCATATTCCTATGTCATTTAAAATCATGGTTATTTTCTTTTACTGTAAATGTTGTACTTAGTCCATTGATTTGCCAGTTTATTATCTCAATGTTGTGCCACTACACTTACCCAGAGACCTATTTGCCATTAAGCAGAGTATGCTATAATGTTTTTTTCTAAGCACGATTCACTGCTCAATCATCATACTGTATGCAGACAAATTCATGCTATACAGTACATAAACATCTGCTATAAATGGTGCAGATGCAAAAGTACAAAAAGATCAAAGTGCAATTATATCAACATAGACAAGATCTCTGTACAACTAGAGCTTAAAGGATAATACAAGATCCAAAATGTTTTTAGAAATAATTTATTGATGACAGATACAGTATATCAATAGTGAATATTCAACATGAAGCACTGAAGATGTTAAATTCCAAGTATTTTCCCATATGTATTTTAGAGCACTGTACTTTATACTTATTTCATGGACAAACTGATTGGAATGATTGATTTTTGTGCGATTTACCTGAAACAGTTATAGTTATCTATGAATCCATAGCATTTGTAGCAAAGTTTTCACTATGTAAGTGACATAATACTAAAGTACAATATCGTATGTTACAAATAATTAAAAAGTGACAATGTAGCGAAAACTTTCCTATTGCTAAGAAGAGGAATGGATATAATGAGTACAGTATGTTCATCAGCGTTCCCAAAGTGGCATATGAGCAAAAAATAGTGTTGTAAACTTTCCTCTCTAGCTTTATCTGTGCCCCTGCATGTGGAAAATTTCTCTTGACTTCATATGGATCACAAGTGCTCTCCGGTGCAGCCACTTGAAAGTACATCATAAGCACATCAAATGGAGCCCCAGCTGCTCCACTAGAAATACCTTCTCTGAGGCATATGATGTGAATCCTGAACTTACTGTTATTACTAAACATAATTCAATATAGCTTTGTTGTTTATACAACCTTTTTTTACAAGACATGATTACAAAATTGTATTTCAGCATTTGTTGTATTTTTATTGGGGAGGTGCCTGTGTGGTTAATTTAGTTTTTTTTGTTTAAATCTTTAATCTTAATAATCACAGTTACATGCTGCTTAAGCGCTTGGATACCCTGATGTGGTATCCTGCACAGGTGTCACTTAGCTGCTGAACACTTGTGTTTCTAAACAGAGACTGCAGCTAACTGGATCTTTTGTGTACAGATTGAACTGCTCCAAAATGGCTGGCCCATGCAGAGATGTGTGAGAATGAGCAGGTGCAGACTGAATGTTCATATTCTAGAGAGCAACATGGATGTCTGGTGTGCGGACCTCCTGCTTCTGTAATTTTCCATGAAAGGCTCAAATGTACTTTATCTATATGTCTTGGTAATCACTCTGAAAAAACTCTGAATGAGGAGTGTGTTTCCTGTAGTACAGAAAAATCTTACTTGGGAGACACTGGCTTGAATAGAAACAGAAATAAAATACTGTAAAACAGTACTGTGTGTAAAATAGGTTATGTTTACAGTAAAAGATTTCATGCATGGGTTTTATTGTGGTCTAGGAGAAAATGTTCACCTTATGCATTTCCAAAGGTTTCCTCACAAAGAGGCAGAAAACAAAAGCAATAGATGCCAGTTATTAAGTTTCAGTGTTAATAGAAAAGACAAGTTAAATTTGATTTTGAAGAGATTCTGTTTCAAATATACTCTCAAGTAGTCAGACATTTTGAAAATGAGCATCTATGTATTTATGCCAATGTGCAATGTGCAGTCTGCTCAATAACAAGGTAAAGTGTCATAAATAGCAATGATTTCAGATTTATTTACATATTACAAGAAGTCAAAGCTTGACTTGCTAGATATTTCAAAGCTCATGTAGTCTACAGTCTAATGTAGTATGCTCATGTAGTTTATAATGGAGGAATTCATAGTTACTGTATTTCAATCTTTGTTTAGGAGTAACAGAAAAAAAAATTACTTTGATTTATGAATAATCAAATATATTTGTAATGAGATTACACTAAAATGACTCAATCATGCTTGTCTTAAATATACAGTACTTTAAACTTTACTACCAATTTCCATTTTAAATTATTTTAAAATATAGCAAGCTAACAGCATACTTACAGTATATAATATACATTATTTTTCCCTTGTGATGTCTGAATATATATCTCATTACTGGCAATAACAAATGATTAAGATATTGTATAGATTATTTTTAGAAAACTCTTTGATTGGAATAATTATCAAAGCTATACAATGCATTAAAATGTATTTGATATCTGAGTTACATAATTATTCAAACAGCACCTTCTTGCCTAATTTTAATGTTCATTGTTTAATACATGTTGAGGCCAGAAACAACACAATTACAATTACCCTTGGCTTGTACTCCAGAAGCTATACTTAAGCATTAAAACAGATTAAATTATACATAAATATAGAAGTATCAGAGTTCATTTTTTTAAAGTAAATAATGAGGGGACTGAAAATGTTTTATTATTGCTCTGTGTGTTGGAGGATGCTAACAAATATATTCAGAGGTAACTCACTCCTTCCCTTAGGAAAAAAAAAACATTTTAAAAATGGGTTATTAGAGAAATTAAGCACCCATTAGTCAAATAAGCAGGGAATTCTAAAAGAGTATTAAACTTGTAATAGCTAATGTATGTACTGCAGATATACAAGGAAAATGCAAGCTTGCATACCTATATTTATAGAAATTGGAACTGACAAACCATAACATTTTAACCAGCTGTTCTGTTATAGGCATATCCTGTGATCACTTATTAATCATCTTTATGGAAACTAACAGCAGAATCTTACAGGCTCAATTGTGGTATATTGATGAAGGAGGATGTAGACAAGAAGTCAAAACAGTGCACCACTTTTTGTAACAAGCCCATTACTTTTACAAAACTTTAATCAAAGATGAAACAAAAGTATAATGAATAGTGAGCATTCATATTTAAGCCATTTATCACAGAATGTGAGATTGGTAAGCTGAACATTGGATGAATTCAGAAATAACAGTGACTTTCAGAATTAAAAAAATACCTCAGTAACAAATGTAAAATAAACTTCAGAGCATCTGCTAATTCAGTATACATTGGAAAGTAGTTTTTGGAAACTTTTTGTTGGTTTTCATTTTTTCAGTTACCCAGTGTTATGAATCATCCAGAAATTTACACTCTGCAAACATTTGTCCTGAAAATCTATGTACTACCTGAATGTGTCCATGATTTATAAATAATCATTATGTAATATACTGTATAAATTAATCTTGTATTTATTCTAGAACTCTCCTAAATAAGAACTATTTTGTGCAAATATTACTTACTCTAAACAGAAATACTTTCACAAAAACATCTACAATTGCTAATGTTGGTGCATTGGAAATACATGTAAATTAAATCAAAATAAAATAATTTCTGATAGTGGGAACTGGAAAAATCTTTTGTGTGTTGTGTCTATCCCAATCCAACAATTGTGGTCCATAAGGACTGCATTTCCAGGTCTATTAATCAAAACAGTTAACCCTTATATACTTTTTAAAATGTTTAAATGTTGCTGATTCCAAAAGATCTAGTACTCCTGCAGAAAAGGAGATAGAGGTACAGCATGCTTCAGACATTAGGCTTGATTCACTACATCACATAGAAACTAATTTGCGCAAGTGACATCATACTCTCATCCTCACAGGAAATAAAAACAAAATTTGGGAACTGTTTCTCAATGTCATTGTAAAGTAGGTTTCAAGAGATATCAGACCCTTTAAAAATCACTTTGATGTGTATTCTTTTAACACTTAAAATAATAAATGCATAATTTTGTTTGCCGAGAAAACAAACCTTTCAACAAAATAATATCACAAAGGAAAATCCATAGCAGCAGCTGGTAGATGAGGTATGAAAGAGCTGTCTTGTTTTATAATGGCTGGGGTTTAATTTGAGGAACCCTGTGGAGATTTATATCAGTTAAGACTTTCTTTTTTCTGTATTCTGGTGTTATGTCTATTTTTCTTCAGATTCCTCTCCAGAGCTTTGCTAGCTGCGTGTTTGTCTGGAACATTGTGCGCTATATGCAAAAACCCGATTAGCAGGAGCTGATGAAGGCTCACGCATGGATCAAAACAACCGTTAATTGTTAAAAAGGAGATGAACCAGGAAGATAATTAGAAGAAACGGCAGGTAGCAATAACCCAGGATCTGTTCTCTCTTTAAATGCTGAAAGGATTATCAGAATTTATTCTTAGCTTTCTGAAAAACCAAAATGCATTTGTATTAATTAAATTGCAGTTGTAATTATAATACATAATTATAAAATATATAATATAAACAGAAATACACACACATGCTTCCAATGCTCAATTTGCCATAAAATAGATAACATAATGTAGTATACATAGATATTAAACTTGATAGAAGAGGAGAGAATGGACTTACTCTTTGTATGTTTGCACTGTCTAGTTGCATTAACCTTTCATTAAGCAATCATAAGTTTAGTAAGAAAGGTTAGTAAGAAGTGACGTGAGTACGAAAATTAGATATGCAGTTATACTTTCAAAAACAAACTTTGATCCAGTACAAGTATGCTGAGTACATACAATGTAATAGTGCACAAAGGTCAGAAAACAAAATTAAAAGTAATTGGTATTACAAAAAATAGGTCTATTTCATATCATACCGCTAGCTTATCACAGCAAGCTAACATTGGTTATTTTAAAAATGCCTAAAGGTGTTACTAGCTAAAATTACACTCTACTGCACAACCTAATTAGGATCTAATTAGAGAATTTAAAATATGCAAAAAAGCACTTTCCCCTTGTGCTCGTCAAGTGACGTGTTCCTTAATTCTGTTGGTATATATCTTAACTTTAAATACATTATTTTAAATTCACATTAAAGGTCATCCAATGATGTAACCAAATGTAATTTTTCAAACCATCAACAATAATGAAATCTTGCACACTGAGGAGATAGGATGCATTTAGTGTTTTCTTTCAAGCAGTTAAATGACAACAAAGTCAGTATTTTTTAACAAGCCGCTGCCTCTGATGTGCTTTAATTAAATAATAAAAGTGGTTAGTTTCCCACAGCAACTGATTAGGTAACATATTTATACCACAGGGCAGTTAAAATAATTAATTTCAAATTAAGTTAAAGGGTTTCAGGTTGCAAAGGGATTGAAATCAGGGAAAAAAAAGCTGGAGGGAGGCTACACAATAAATTATGAAACTCGCCCATAAATGTTAGAACTCCACAAGATTTGCAAAAGTCATCTTGCACTATATTTTCCAGCTGTGTAAACATTACTGTTGTCCCTCATGTTATCCTGCCACTATGCTGCATACGTTTTGTGTGAGATCAAACAGAGTTGTTGAACAGGTGCTTTTTTTTGTGGTTTGATTTTGAGTCACCTGCTGTCAATGATAGAAGACTGAGTAGCGGACACTCCACTATCTATACTTTATGAAAAATCAGAGGAGGAATAAATTCTTAATGGAAAGACATTAAAGTTGGCATCAAACATTAAAAATACATGTAAGCACCGGTCAGGAGTCAGGATTGTCTTGGTTACTGAATTTAAAAGAGATTCTGTTTTGTATGTTGAATACAATAGTTTACAATATACAATATAGTGTAGCTGTACTGTAGCTGCTGTGAAACCGTAGTACAACACAATGAGACAAAAAAACAACTCTTTAAACTCTAAAAACGATTACAATATTAATCTGAAATTAAAATTGTATTTATATGCATAGTAATAGTGAAAAATATTTTAAGTTTGCAGGTAGCATTAAGGGGATTCTTAAAATTGTCTGTCAGAATATCAATGAAAAATAAGATCTCAAGCATTATGTATTAGCTGTCCAACACAAATAATTTATTTATGATTCCTCTTCCACCTAAATATCCTACATATCCCCAGTTTCCCTCCACAGGAAATAAATATTAGGTAAATAATACTTACACACCTACAGTACCTGGTCCACCTTCTTTTTCTCTTTCTTTCTGCTTTGATACATTTATACTCTGTAGTTTTTAACTGTTCAATAAAGCACTGAACTGTAAAAAGGATTAAACTAAACACACCTCTGGAATCCTTGAGTTGCACCTAAGATTAATCTATTGACTTAAGTATAGCTCTAAAACAGCTCTCAAAAATAAATGAATCTATCTCTTGACAAATACAAACAAAAATACTGGTTCTACAAAAGGTTTGATTAATTGGCTCAACAACAAAAAAATGAATTCCTATAACTCCAAAAATTCTGATAAGAAAAAGAACCAGATAAAATTACAATGCCTTGAAAAAGTATTCAGACCCATGTCCAGTATATTTTTTGCTTTAAAGTATGCAGTCATGACACTAGTAGCAACCAACTTCAAAGCAAAAAACAAAAAGATGTAATCTAGTAATATTAAAGAAAAATGAAAGTGTCATGATTGCCTAATGTATTTAGAGAAATAACTGTAGCAAACCTAAATTTAATGTATAGTAGGTGCACACACGTACCTTAACAAAGTACACCATTAGCTAACTGACTATGTGCAACGATAATGGTTCACACGATTTCAGAATAAATGCACCCATTCTTCCTACTGTCAAACATGGTGGTGGAACCATTATATTATATAGTATGTTATTTGCTTCTTATCAGCAGAGACTGGAATGCTTGTCAAGACTGATGGCATATACTAGATGTAAAGGAACTGGTAATAGGTGTATTCCATGCTGATTAGCGAAGAAAGAAAACACGTTTCAGCCGTGGAGCCTTCTTCAGGTGTGAGAAAGACAGGGCAGTAAGCAAAGGTAATGTAGCATAGGAGAACAAAAGCTGGGAGAGAGGAGGAGCAGGAGGCGGGAGCAGGGGACAGACAGAGTAGCCAATCAAGTAGTGTGAAGTCAGGATAGGTGAAGAGAGGTGTGAAATGAAACCTACAATGAATAGAGAGAATTTAGAAGAAAATTAGTCCGATTTTGAGAGAAGGGGAAAGGTGTGATCCTAGCTGCAGGATAATTTTAGTTTCTGTAATCTTTCTGATGTGGGAGTTAGGAAAACCATCTTTGAGAACACAGACGGAAAGATTAGTGTGATCATGGCCATCAGAGGTGAAATGAGAAACAATAGGCTTGGAGAAATCTTCAATCTTCACAGCCCTAACATATTCTCTGAAGCGGTCTCCAAGTGTCCTTCCTGTTTCCCTAATGTAGATGGGTGGGCATTTACTGCAAGCGATACAGCAAAAGAGATTTACACAAGAAGACTTGCTTGTATAATTGTTGTTAAAGATATTTCAACCAAATGTTGAGTTCACTGGTCTGAATACTAATGCACTATATGAAACCATTTCAGTTATTTCTCTTCAAGTTTTTCTTTTATTTATTTTAACTTTTCTTACCCTTAAAGTCTTCAGTTTGAACATTCAAGATTTTAATAATATTAAATGAAAAATGTTTATTGCTTTAATTTATCATTTCAAAAACTAGGAAAAATAGGAAAGGGCTGAATACTTTTGTGAGACTTAATACTTAAGACTTAATATTTTCTTCCATCCATATTTGGAATCAAATATCACAGTATCTCACAGACTAGTTGAAGACAAGGTGGAAGAAAGCAAACTGTTACCATTCATCTCTAGTCCACCAGATTTTATAGGTACCTTATAATCCTCAATGAGAAAAAACCTGGAGGCAGTGGTAAGAAAGACCAATTAAGTCATTAGGGGCCCAGAACACCAGAAGGCATAATGGCCCACCAGGACTAGGAGTGAATATTAGTGCCCTGAATATTAGGCTGTTATATAGCGTACATACTTTTTGTCTTCATTAAAGTTTACATGAAGCAAAATATCAGAAGTGCTACATAATTGCAGATTTAAAACAGTACATAATATACTGCACATATTTCAGGTAACAATTAAGCTAACATGATAGATTTACAGTATGAGTTCCAAAACTTGAAAACAATATCCTGTTCTTTATTCCAGAAAGATCTTACCTGTAAACTGATTAAAGTAGATTTGCATACATATTGAGAAGAAGAAAATTTAAACTTCAATCAAGAATTCATTTGTAAAATTCTGTTATATTGATTTACAGTTTTTTAAAATAATTTAATGTGAAAAGCAATCAACTTCAATCCAATAACACAAAATGTGAGGAGCACTCCTTAAACATATTTGAGGAACATTTGCTTATTTTCAAAAGTACTAGAATCTTGACTTGGCAAGTTTGACACAACAGTAGAATTGTTGAAATGCATTTTCAAATATTTTCTCCTAAATAAGATTATATAAATTAAAAAAATAATCCATGAATCATAACAGACAAAATAAAGAATACGAAGAAATACATGACCTTCTTGAATACCTGGCTTGAGAGCACAGTCCAGATGTTCCTTAGGAATTTTCACATAACAATAGAGCAGTAGAGTGGATTTCCAGACTTAAACAAAACTAGCCTCTGAGAACAAAGGATGTGTTACATTTTTTTTTACTATGATGAAATGTGCAGTAATGATGCTGAGATGCTGACCTGAAGAGAATGAATGGAGTTACTAAAAAGACAAACTCCAATAGTTTGCAACAGTAACAGTTACATGTCCAGCATTTCTTCCCCTTCAAAAACCCAGTCCTTTGAGTATAAGGGGGAATGATAAATGGCATAATTTTTTTTTGCAGAAATTGGCCCAAGTGAGATGTTCAGGCTCAGCATTTGCCAGGCAATATCTCTTGGAGCATACTAAGTAACTGCCTTGGGAAATTTCCGGGTCATTTAGCAGACATGCTGCCCTGTCACAGACTGCTGAGTTAATTTTTACCATAAGAAAGTCTTCAAGCCTCACGAGTTTGAACTGTATTCTGATTCTATGCTGATGCGGCCTAATTTAGCGGCTGTTTGTTTAGCGTATTCCCCTGGAAGGTGCAGGCAGCAGCCAGAGTTTGCTCTGAGCTCCTAATTATCCCACGTCCGGCATGCATTCCATGGTTTATTTAAATAATTAATTATGTCCTCCTCTCATATGCATCTTTATAGATTTGAAATTACTCTTTTATGTTAATGTAGTGTATACATTTTAAGCCAGGAAAAATTAAATAAAGATTTAAAAAAAAGGGAGGTAAAGAAAAAAAAAGCACTAAAAGATAAATATATAAAATCACTGCTTGAAAGCCTGATACAAAATGTATAATTTTAAACAAATTATTTATTTTCCTGATGTTGTTTCAACCAGCTGAAGGTTATGACAGATTGGCATGCTCTTTTATAAAGTTAATATTTTAAAAAGCCCCATCTGCCATATTAAGTCAAATACACAACATATCCCAGCTGTGTTGTCTTTTTCAAACCATGATTCCATAAATGTCATCCACATCGATTGCTGTAAACAGATCCCAAGTTTATTTAGTATTTGCATAGTAAAGATGCATGCATGAGGGTTAACAAATATGACATTATTCTAAGTCTTTCTCAGAAATTGTTAATTTAGTAAAAGTATAAATGCTTTGAGATTACGTACCTGTACTTCACTTAGCTAAACACATTCTATTTTCTCCAATAAGGACATCTAAACACCAGCTAATTGAACTTTCTAATTAAGAACAGCAAATGAAATACTGAAGCTTGAAAACAAAACAGTAATTACTGGAAATGTTTGTCTAATATACTGTAAACAGAATTCTTAAATTATAAACACAACCATTTTTATGGCTTCTGCACAATCATCTGAACATGTGCCATACAGAGCTTGGTTAAACTTATTTGTTTTCTTATTCATAAAATAAACCTTTTTAAGAAAAAAAAGTGTTAGGTACTTTTAACACCTTTCTTAAAAAATATTAAAGTACAGACTCCTGCTTCTACTCCAGCATTTATTGATTGTGGCAACAAAATAATTTAATTTCAATTTTCATTACAGATGGAGTCAAGGTCTATATTGCTTGCATTTGCAGATCATCATTATAGTTTGATTAATTACAATATCCTATTAAGTATACATTTTACCACAAGTCCTTCCATCCATTTTCTAACCACTTACTCCTTGTGAGGGTCATGGTAATAAGAGGCTAAGCAGGGCACACCAGACTTCCATTTCCCCACAAACAGTGTCCAGCTCTTCCCGCAGAGTTCCCAGATTCTCACAGGTTGTCTGAGAGATATAATCCCTCCAGTTTTGTCCTGGGTCTTCCATGGGGTCTCTTCCTAGTGGGCCATGCCCAGTACACCTCCAGTGGGAAGCACCTGACAGGCATCCTCTTCAGATGCTCAAAACACCTCAACTGGCTCCTCTTGATCCAGAAGAGCAGCGACTCTACTCCGGGGTCCTCTCGGTTTATCAAGCTTCCTCTTACAGAGAGTAAGCCCAGCAACTCTACAGACAAGCCTCATTTCTGTTGCTTATACCTAAAGTATGATCTCATTTTTTCAATACCTATCCAAAGCTCACAACCATAGATGATGATGGGGATAGAGTTTGAGTGGAAAATCAAGAGTTTTGTCCAAAAACTCAGCTCCTGCCTCACTACCACAGTTCAGTACTGCCTCAACATTACTGCAGCCACTGAACCATTTCAATTGTCAATCTCGCAATCCCCTCTAGCCACATCAATGAACAATACCCTGAGGCAGTTAAACTCCTTCACTTGGGGCAGCTGTTCCCCTCTTACTTTACCTTATTGTGGTGAAGGGGCTTCAATACCCCACCTCAAGTTACTTTGTCATGGAGAAGGATCTTCAGTGCCCCACGGAGCTATGTTTTTGGGAGCTTTGTGCTCCTGGTAGGGTTAATCTTGGCAATTTGTATTAAGGTGAGGGGGCAGATAAAGAATGATCCTCATTATAGGAGTAGACTCCTTTGATGGTCTGTTAAAAACCGAGAGCCCAGATCAGGAACAAGGGGACCCACCCCTGAAATGGCTATGTGGAGCCGTTGTGTGGGCTTACTACCTGCAAGACAAAGGACAGGGATTAGGTGCGATGTCAGCTGGGTGATGGACATGAGTGGAACAGATCTTTACCAAATACTGTATATTATGTTTAATTTTATATGTAAAAATAATATTTGTGTTTCAAGCAAGGTGAACTGTCAGTTTGTGGATTTCATTGTTGCAGTACACAGGACATACAGTACAATTACTGTATGCGATTTTACATGTCCTTATTTCCATAATTATTGGGTTAATTACACTATGATTCTGGCCTTAAGCTTTGTCAGGAATGTTAAGACATATTCTTGCAAGTCTACCAGCTAATACATGCACAAGATATGTCATCCAGAATTAGATAACTGTAAATGTAAGAAGTGCCAAGAAAAAAGCAAATATAAGCTAAAAGGAAAACTAAAATCAAATGATTACTTGAATTTTAATAGATTAAAACATCTTACAAGGATAACCACATTTCTTCAGCTCATGGGATGGTAATAGAAAGATTTTTTGCTGCTTGGTGACACAATTGGTTCTACATAGAATATCCCTTTTGTTGTATTGATACTGATGCAACCACCTAGAATATGTACTGTATTAAAATTAGTGTCAGCGGAAATTGCATTGTGCTATTCTGTTCAGCATGCCAAATTCAACACTTCTCCAATCTATAGGTGGCACTTGTGTTGCGTTAGATATTACTGAAACAGTTACTTCATTTAAAGTTCTTTTTTGTAGTCAAATAATCATGTTTTTTAAAAATATAATATATTTTATATGTTATATAAACATGTTAAATATATAGCCTAGCCACCATTTTAAAATGTTATGTGAAAGTAGTTTTTTTTTTCTGAAAAGAGGATTACAGTACAGTATATGCCATGAATGGAGCCTGGATTGCACCTCGTTTTTAATGTGCCTAATAATAATAATAATAATAATAATAATAATAATAATAATAATAATAATAATATAGAAACTATATAAACACTTCTGTCCAGGATACTGCAGTGCCTACAGAGGCATACTGACTATCTTACACATTCTAGATAGCTGCATCTGTGCAGTATATCAGAACATGTATTCCATTCATTGAACTGTTTATTTTAAGTATTTTTAAGTATAGAAGTATTTCCATCTTCTCCCTATGCTCCCAGTATAGGCTCCAGGTTGCTGCAACTCTTAATAAAAATAAGTGGATTTCTGACAATGGATATTTGGAAGCTAAATTGCATCAACAAAACAAAAAATAAAGTAGCATTTATTTGTGTTGCATTGTAATACTGTAGATGTCATGTCATTTATATGGAAAACTTTGCATACTAACATATTACAATATCACAGCAAACATCTGTTTTTCTTATAAGTGAGATGAGGAAATGACAAGCGAGGTGCTTTCTTTGTTTCATGAAAAGGTAGTAAACAGTGCAGTTAAATGTTATGTACCTCATTACATTGTAAGTGGGTTAGCACATTAATTTGCAACTGAAGTAGGTTATACCTAGAAGCAGCTTTATGGCTGATTAGCATGTCATCAACGAGGAGTTTGTACCCACACTACCCCTTGACAATTCATATGTGGCAAAGATAATGAAAAGCAAAAATATGAACTAAAGCTTTGGTCTTATATCTCTGGAGATTTAGGCTCAAATTATAGAGAAAATTGATTTAATCTTGGCTGTTCCCATCTGACAGAAGCCCAAATCTAAAAACCATTGCACAAAGAACTACCTCATATCTGGCACCAATTATTAAACCAGAACAAACTGAAACTGGTGAATTTGTCTGCCAAGCTATTTTTTACTTTTTGGAAAAAATGTATTCACTACACATAGAATTATTCAAATGAGGTCAAGATTATTATTATAACTTGACACAAACAATTGAAAATGAAGACCTCATTATATGGGATCATTATGAGATCGGTGTCCTACAAAGGATAGAAGACAATTAAGCGTTGGCTATGTATCAAATTCTAGAACATCAAAGAACAAAATGTCCTATGAAGATACAATTTGTTTGGTTCTAACATGAAAGATGAATTTAGTTGTTGAAAAACATTGTCACTTTATCTTGTGTTTATTTTTTAAAACAACATTAAAAGAACATTCTTAAAATATTTAAGTGAAAGTGTAAAGAAAGGAATAAAATAATGTTCACATCAATCACTAAAATACGTGTCTTTTTACAGTTCTTGGAAATCACTACATGTAAAGGGTCATGTCTTTTATCTCCAAAGGTACAAATAAAAAGCTTCTCATTAAAGTATGAGAAATCAGGTTTCATCATCCATTCTTACAGTACATGGCAACTTTAGATTGTTTTTTTCAAGAAATTCCACAGTGAGTAGTATCATGCTCTTTCTATTAAATGAATATGAGACAGCTAATATCACACCTTTATACTGGCATTCACAATATTATATTTGCTTATTCATTTTACACCTCTAAATAAGTTCAATATTCACACATCCACTGAAAACTGAGTACAGATAGCAATCCCACAGAGCATGCCTGTGACTATTAGTTTTTACATCCCTTCATTACAGTTCCAGTAATGACAAACAGATAAGGGTGAAGACTTTTTTTCTATTGCTTTATTTCTGTGTATGGAAAAGTAATGCATTTAAAAAAAACAGCACCTCATAATATATTAGCTTGTACTCAATATGATATGATATGATATGATATGATATTGTAGCGCCACCTGAGGCGCTTTAGCCATGCCCACGCAAGGCGGGCTGGGAACAGTGCCTGTGGGTGGGACTACTGGACTGTACAGTATATAGTGGGATGGAGGCTGGGAGACAGCCTCTTCCCTTCTGTGTCTGTGTCAGTGTAGATGCAGCACTGTAATCCCTGTTCCTGTGTGTGTACCTTTCCCCTGTTCTGGTTAATAAATGTGTTGGTTAATCCCTTTTCTCAGTCCTACGCCTGCTCAATTCCGTACCAAACCCTGCAGCCGTTACATTGGTGTTAGAAGTGGGACTCTTCAGGTGGGGTCAATGTAGCGCCACACAGGGCGATTTAGCCATGCGCACGCAAGGCGGGCTGGGAACTGTCATGGATGTCGGGAGGGCATGCAGTGCAATGACAATGAGGTAAATAGGCTACACAACAATAAACACCAGAAAGACATGAATAATCAAACTAGGAACGGAACTAGGAATGGGACAGAAGTAGAGCGCCCTCTAGGTGTACAGGCCATGACAGGAACAGCATCTGGAGGCGGGACTACTGGACTGCATATTGTGGGACGGAGGCTGGGAGACAGCCTCTTCCCTTCTGTATCTGTGTTAGTGTACTATAGGTGCAGTGCTGTAATCCCTGTCCCTGTGTGTGTACCTTTCCCCTGTTCTGGAAAATAAATGTGTTGATTAACCCCTTTTCCTGAGTCCTATGCCTGCTCCATTCTGTACTGAACCCCGCGGTCGATACAATATCAATGTATCGATACATCATCAATTTCCCTTCAGGATCAATAAAGTCTTATCTAATATGATATGATAATATTCTGCATTTTTGTTCAATTTGTATTTACTGTATATATTTGTGCTTGTAACATGTAATTATAACTGGGTGTGTGGTGTAGAGGACAGCCATAAGTTGCGACATAGCATTTCTAAGCATTTTGATTTAGTGCTTAACATGGCATATTGTACCACAACTGAAAATGCTAGTAAGGTGACATGGTATTATAAAGAGGCAATATACAGTATACTCACATATTATGAAGGGGAAGAAAATTATTCAATCTGGCTAATTTTAGCACTCTAGCTTTTAGTCATTCTATTATATTAAATAAAATTACTCTTCTGGTTAGGACAGAGTACAAGTAAAACATTGAAATCATGGTAAATCAGTTAGTGATTATTAATAAACGATGTGTTCTTGTTAGCTGTTGACTGAACACAATTAAAGAACATAAAATCATAGAAATGACACAAAGCTTTTCAGGAGGATGAAAATTTCTAAAATCTTCAAACAAAAAATAATTGGAATGTGCAATTAATGTTTTAAAGGATAAATCTGTAGTAACCTGAGTCAACTTTAAAATTATATAAGAAAAAATGTATTTACTGAATATGCAGTACATGTAGGTTCCCATTTTAAAACGTATTTCAACTTTTGTCACAACAATATAATGATATTTCCTCTCATGTTCACATTGGCAGAAATATATCATAACATACTATATATACAGTATATAGATCATCATATCACCAACCCTACCTCTACAGTATGCCTTTCCAGAACTGGAATTCAGTCCAGCCTAAATATAACTACAAGACTTCACAGTTCAAGTCCTTGGGATCCTTTTGGCCCCCCCCTCAAAAAAAGGACTCCAGTTTCTTTATTAATCCTCGTTAATGTTCAATGGTATCTCGCAATTGCAACACTATATCTCAGAATTACAAGCTTATATCTCGCAATTGCGACTTAAAGTCTCTGAATTATGACTTCATATTATTAACAAAATGGATAGATTTGCAAAATGTTATTGTTAAACATTTAAAGGTAAATGTTAAATTTAAAGATTTAGATTTTTTATATTTTTATATTTAGATTTGATTTGGATAAAGGATATGTTTTTATTATTAATCTGTTAATTATTTTGGCGAAATTCTTCATCCACAAAAGTAAATGGTCTAATACTGCTCCCTCTATTAATGCTTTTAAAGTACAATTCCTTTTTTACTTAAATTCTGTTAGAAATGTAAAGAATCAAAAGACAAGACATACAATGGAAATATGTAAGAAGCATAAGTTTCAGCTTTTATAATTGTGAATTCCTCTGGATGTGAAGTGTCTATTTCTGTATCTTTTTCATATTCTGTCTCCTTTTCTGTATTTCTGGTATTTTAAATAAAAACCATTAAAAAAGCCCACTGTCTACTATTCCATCCTGGTACTATGGAAGCCTCCCTTGTTGAAATGGGATTCCATAAAAATTAGTGTAATTAATTTGATTTTTATCAGGGAACTTGACAAGACAAGTCTTCAGGTCTATAGATCTTTTACGATTTATGAATATAGTGTACGATCTGGTTGCAGTGCGGTGACGGCACCTCCCTCCCCTGAGCATAACAGGGATGTTGGCCGGCGGGGCTAAAGAAGGTCTTTTTCAGCTCAGCTGGCAAGACGTGGGTTCAAGTCCATGCAAATAGGCATGAACTAGGGTGGGAGCAGCGAGGGCACAAGCCCTAGAACCCGAATCCATTACAATAACAAAAGGACAGACAATGAAAGCCGCAATTGCGAAATATAGAGTCATAATTCTTAAGATTTTTTTAAAGATTTTAAGTCACAATTCTGAGATTTTAAGTTGCAATTGTGAGATACAAAGTCACAATTGTGAGATATAAAGTCATTTTCGCGAGATACTGTATGAAGTCGTAATTCTGAGATTCTATGTCACAATTGCAAGATATAAACACATAATTACGAGAAATAAAGTAGTAATTATATTTTAAGTCGCAATTGCGAGATATAAACTCGGAATTCTGAGATACAATGTTGCAATTGCGAGATATAAACTCTTAATTCTGAGATACAATGTTGCAATTGCGAGATACCATTGAACATTTTTTTTACACCCTGGCAGAAACGGGCTTCCTTCCATGTTTGTCAATGAAAGTGATAAACAATAGATAAGAAGGATACAGAGTATATGTATACCCAAAGCAATATAAGGAAAACAAAGAACACTATGAAGTATAAACAGCAATAGATTCTAAATTATAACTCTGTTAAGAAATAGGATTAGGATTGAGATGTTATCCCTGAGTAAATGATGTCAGTTTCTAATTACATTAAGGATCAACACCTCCTTCTTCCTTTATTAATGACTTTTAACCCCCAAAGTACTGTAGCAGCCACGGTTGTCTGTGAGAATACAAAGGCTATAAAATGATTTGATGAAAGAGGATTTCTTATTGCTGCAGTTAGAGTTTCAAAATGGTGGGTGGAATATTATACCAAACACACTGTAAGAGACATTTTTTTTCTTCCCAATTCTTATAGCAGCATTAAACAGTAAATTTCCTCTAACTTAATATTCCTCTTGGATGTTCTTGAACAAATATTCTTGTCTTTGCATTCAGCACAGAGATTTTTGAAAACGAATGCTCCATCACAAAGACCTTTGCATTTCTAAAAGAAAACAGAGTATGAAATGAAAAGAAAAACAAATAAAACAAATGTTAAAAGGTAGATTAAGAAGATGCTGAATATCCGTTTAATTTTTATGATGTGGTTTATTGTTAAATTTAAGATCAGGTTGTTTTTAAAAGTTTAATCAGTTTCTACTACATTCTGACTCTTTTTTCAACAATTAAATAAACATAAATGGAAGACAAACTGAGACAGTTTTAAATGCTGGAGAATTTACAAATAATATGGCTTTAAAGATCCATCCACTTCTTAGACACAAAGACAGAGTTAATCGTAGGACCACATCCCAAATACTGTAGTCTACCACCCACCTACAGAATGAACACACACATGCATGCTCTCACAAGGTTAGTAATTTATAGTTGCTAGGCCATAGAGCTTCTAATTAACCTAGACAGCAAACTCTACACAGAGAGAATTAGAGACAAACCCAGGATCCTGGAGTTGAGACATCCCAGGACTGCACATTATGACCCCATGCAACTTCACATGTATGCCAATGCTTAGAAAATCCTAAATACAACCAGTTAATGAAACAGCCCACACTCAAATCAATGTTTGGGAGTTGGTATGAGAAAGCAATTTTACTGGCTGTGTTTTATGTAGAAACCCCATATACTGTACATTTTATTTAAAAGACGGTCCTGGATTTTCTGTTCTCAGTAATCTGTATTACCAGATATTAATAATGAAGTAGAACCATGTTGCAATGGCTGTAAAAAAATAAAATCAATGTTTATTTTGTATCAATCTACTTCTCCCAATTACGGCATGCTTTTGTTTTTATTGCCTTTTAATATAGTATGAGATCCTATATACACATACAGTAGCATCTACAGCTCAATCTGTAAAGTCAAGGTTTCAATGTGCAAACGTAATTGACACTTCCCTTATTTCTTCCTGTTGCCATTCACCCTCTCCTAAAATTCTTTAGCCTTTTGTAGCAGCTCAAAATGGCTTCGCAGTGTGTGGGCAAGTCATTTCTTTGCTTGATTTTTACCACTTGAATTGTTTTGAAAAAGCCAGCTTTGACCTTAGATCTGAGACCTCGGGTAGTCCAACAGCACAACCAGTAGGAGATCTTTTGTAATTTAGGAGCTCATTCCCATGGCTTGCTAAATGTGTTGTACTTTTTTTTTTTAGTGGAATACTTTCAAGTAAGTTCATTCTGGGATAAAAAAGGTATTTAAATATGAAGAGTATATACACACATACGTATAATGGTAAGCTTACAGTATAACGTACAGTATATCGACCAGTCCTTTCTTAATATACAAATTATAATTACACATAGTATATGTAAAAATATTCTATTTAAAGCTTAGATATTTTGTTGCATAAAAATTACATCACTATCATTACAACAAAGGATACCAATCCTTCCATTGTATGCACTCCAGTGACAAAAATATTTGGATATTTACTGTAGTAAATATACATGCTGTAGTTATCCATACCAATTGCATTGCTGGGAGTACAGCATATTCTGGATCTAGAAGGCATCACCAACTGCTATCCATGGTACATATAATTTTACTGTGTTTCATTTTCAACAAGTCTGAGGTCATGTGATAAAGTCTACAATTTTGTCAATGAAATGGAGCCACACTGGCCTTCACCAAGGTATGCCTAGTAATAATTTACTAACCTCTTGTGGATGCACAAACCAAACCAGGTCCTTACAGAGAAGACTATTATATCTTTCAAAGCATGTACAGAATCTTGATGAAATATTTCACCATGTAAATTGCATTTAGGAAGCATACTACTACTAATAGTAGAAACAAACATGCTCTGAACAGTGAATTCAGAGAACAAAAGTGGAAACTACATTGTAGTAGATTTTTAAGTTATATATAAGGTACTTTTTATGCAAAATGTAATTGGAGTCTGAAACAAGCTTTCGAGGCATTGTGCAGTTTAATCTACAGTATCTGTGAAGATAGAACATACTGTAACCATCAAGTGAAAAAGTATGTAACACACACATTATATACAGTACTCTACATACTGTACATGTTGTTTTATTTTATTAGCAAAAACCTATCAGCATCTTGTCTTTCAAACTGCCTTGAAAGCTGGCAAAAGGCTTTTTAAACATATTTGTTGCATTTTCTTGATGCAGTATTACCGCAAGATGAGAGATTCTTTTTATATCTATATTTGGCCTTTTGGGTTGTTTGTTCCTTTTGTCAACTTTCCTGGAAATATTAATAATATCATTAATGTACCATTTGTTATACTAATTTCACATCCTTTCATAACAGCTGGTGTTCACTTTTCATTAATATGAATATGTCAGATGTTATATTAAAAATCTCCTGCGGCACCCATCTACAGTACAAAAAGGATGTGTGAGTGAAGGAATGAAGCAAGTCATTACAGTCTTACATCCATAAAATGTAAAGCTACAGAGGCAATAGAGATAAACTATTATCTCCATTTACTACTGGAGTATTATATACTGGACATACTATTCAAGTGGACAGTCATATAGTATCTCTATTTACTATTGGAGTATTATTTACTGGAAATACTATTCAATTGGGCAGTCAACATAGATTTAGAAAAGATAGATCGTATAAAGATAGCTTGTTAGACATCTTTGGTAGATGATGTACAGTAAAGCAAGTTTAAACTTCTTTAAAAACCTTACAACATATTTAACAATTGATCCTTTTTACGCTACTTCAATTACAGAATAATCTTCAAATAAATGTAGATATGATGTGGAGAAATCACAAACAAATATATACTAATAATGGTAATTTAGAGAAGCCAAAGTAGACCTATTTTAAAAAATGTTGAAACAACAGGAGCATTCAGGAGGTTTGTTGTGAAACTGTGAATTGCTGGACTTTGAATGGATCTTTGAAGGGGATAGCATAACAATGAATCTGCCACAAGAGGTCACCAAAAGGCCTATATTACTTGTAAATAGGCTAATTGGGTGTCAGTAAACTATTTCAGGTTGGGTAGATGCTTCAGTATGTGCAGGCTGCAAAGGAACAAGTAGTAGGTTTATTCCATCCTCAAAAGAGAAGAAAGGAAACACAATGTTTCGGCTCACACCCAAAGAATTAATTACCAGTTTCCACTGCCAAATACATGGAGTTCTCTAATACAGGAAAGAAACAATATGCAGAAGATAATAATAGTCCATTTTTAATAATAGGACCATTTTTAATTCTATCTGTAAATTAAGGCTTAAGGCGCACATACACCAATCTAAATTATTGATATTGGAAGCATTTTTTACAACATATTTCATTTTATGTCATTCAAAATATAAAGAGGATTACATGAAATTGGAGATTAATTAAAAATATTTAGCATTTTACCCAACTGCCTGCTTGCTAGAGAGATCCTGATAAACACTGATAAACATTTGGGACAAACCTAAAAAGAAATTTTCTTGTTTAAACATACTGCACCTTTACTTCTTTGTAAAATACAGTATGTGGATGATATGCCTCACTGTCTCAATGCAGTTATGAGATAGCATTTTGCTATTTTTATGGTAAGTACACAGCAGTTTGATTACAAAGAGCAATGACAACTGCACAAGCTAGTTGTATTCAAAACAAGTATTGAGTGTGGTTAATAAGGCAGTTCATTTTGATAATCCCCGTAAACTAGGTGTGTGACACATCAAACATTGAAAATAATGTGTTTAAATAAACTGGCATGAAAATAAACTGGCATGTTTTAAGATGGATTTTTTGCAGTATATTTTTCTAAGTACATTATTGCCAAGATTCATGTTTCATGTTCATCGTTCAAAATTGGTTCTTAAAATTACCAGTCTTTTAAAATATCCTCATTTGAACTGTTGTTTTAAAAGCATCAAAACTCTTTCAGATAAATATAATTCTTTATTTAAGTTTACCCTTGTGTTAACTTAAAATACTTTGCAAATGTAAATAAATCTTAAGGACTGAACATTTACAGTACTTAGCAATGCCTAATTTCAAGTCTGTTGGTTAATCAAAAATATCATCCAAATGTTGATTTTAATCAAAATCTGTACTTATTCAAGGAGTTTACTCTATTTTATTTACAAAAATTCTCTATAAAATTATGTTTCACAAAATGTTTGATCAACTGGCAAGTGAAAGAGCTGCATAAAGGTTCATATTCACCATATTTAGGTACTAATTATGATTCAAAGCTTATTGCAATGTACATCATTAAGTTATTCAATTATGTCATGAACATCTCTTGTAACAGGTTCACTTTGTAAATTATGTAAGACTAATAATGTAAGACTAATATTTTATAATTGTTTAATATTTTAATGCACAAACACCTAGATTACTCTTTTAATAATAAAAGGCTACTTACATTACTATTAATATTATTAAAGGCAATAGACTTTGTTTTATATTGTAAAGCTATCTCATTATAAAATTGATGATGCAATTGTTGAACATTGGCAGGATCTTCAAACTTCAACAGAATTTATAGTGTTAGCTAATGCTTGCTTCCATTTGGTTTGTTGTTTCATTTTTGTTTTTACTTTTTTTTCTTGATATAAAACCGCAATATGTTGTTAGTAGCATCCATCCTAAATATTTTGTTAGTAACATCCATCCTAAATAGGCTTCTGATGTCAGGTGATAAGTGATTATAGTCCTTAAAGAGTTCATGATAATTGTGAAGGATTCGCAACTCCATGTTTAAGTAGGAAGTAAATTATAACATTACCTTTATCATAAATATTGCACATTACAACTTGAAATGGAAACTAAAACCTGAACTCATGAAAAGATCTGGTTTCAAACAACCGCTTTTTTACCTCAAAGATGTTGAAAGGTCAAGATGTTTTTATTAGTATGTACAGCACACTGCAAAGATGCCTGACAAAGGTCCCTAGGCAGATTTTTACTTCCTTAGTGTTCTATTGTTAAATAAAAAAAGAAACCCTATAACAGTTCTGCATCTGGCTAGATAGTGATACATTTCAAATTATTCTATGCAGTTCAATACAGCTTTGATAACATTTGAAAACCTTGAATTTATAAATAAAATAATTGGTAGGGTCAGAAAAGACTTTTTGTTTGTCATAAAATTTTAGGTAAAAATCTCATTCTCGAGCTTTCTTGCTAGCTCTGCATAATCTAGCAATAACTATCTGAACAATGTGTTATAGATGGCATCCTTTTTTATTTTTCACGTTCCATGCAAATCAACCTGAAAAATTTACATGAGCATTGCATAAATAGTTACTGAGCCTCACTGATGGTATCCCATGCAAAACTATACATATTAAGAAAAGTACTGTTTTGTTATTCCATTCCTTCATAGAATACAAAGCAATATTGATTGACACACAGGCGGACTTGAGATTCAGTCACATTCTAAAGAGGATATTGTATTAGGATTATCAATGTTGATGATCAATATTGATTATCAAGGGTTTAATATTTTTTGATGATGTTGTATCACAAATCCATCAAAGCCTTTATTTTCCTCTTAATTAACAATACCATTTAAAATAGCTACCAATATATAGAACATTCCTTATAATACTAAAGTGGTCAGAATTAAAGGAGTTGGAACTATCAGAGCTCTAGATGTTACGTATTCCCAGCTCATCCCACAAATGTTCATTTGGGCTCAATCTTCTGAGAAGCGCATCCATGGCATAACTGTCACTTTCTTACTCAGCAAGAAAGCAAGACAACAAGACCGAGTATGACTCACAAGAGTGGTGCATAATCAATTATTATTTTAAATAAATCAAATTATAATTGATTTATCAATTACATTGTGACCATATTGTGCCATGTGGTCAGAATGCCATTAATTGCATTAAGTTTCCATAGTGATAACTAGACTTCTGTATAAATGTGACATCCCTGCCCAGACCTCTGGATTACCTTTCAGCCAATGCACTATCACTGATGGATTGTGTCTGTAATATCTTGCCAGACACTGGCTGTGAAGACTCGAGATAGTGAATGACAGAGCACCATTATAGTCTTGCATCCAAAATACAGATGGCACAAAGGCATTGTTTTTTTGATAAGTGGGATTTTTCTATCTTTTTATTTTTGGATTGACATTCAACAGCCGAAATTGTTTCATCACCTGTGTCCAGTCAATTCTTTTTCTCATAAAGGGATTTAGTGGTTTCACAACAGTCAAAGTCACTCAAGTGCATCATGGTTATTCATGAGTTATCAATTAATCAAACTTTTGTAAAGTTATTCATTATGCAAAATCTGTATTTTTTTACTCAAACCATGCATAAATAGAGTAATACATTTCTTTTGATATTTAGTATATTTATTCACACACTATTCAGATTTGTCATCTTCACAGCATGTTCTTATGTCATTTTGCTGTGATTAGGTCCCATGTTTCTCAGGAGAAAATCTTTAAAAACCTTTCAAAATGACATTAATGCTATATTTTAGTATCCTAAAATTCCTTGATCATGTCAAGAACAGTTATATTATGGTTGTACAATCAGAAATTGTAGATTGAATCTCCCCTTAGGGAGTCTGTAAAAAGCTGTTTAGGCATCAGTTTAAAATATTGTGACACTTCATTGACTTTTAACAGCAACAATGGCTGATATTTGTTTTAAACAGTACATGTTTAGAAGATGAGCTGACTCTGAGAGCCCTAAAGGTATTTTGGAATGAATAATTAATCAGTATTTCTACAATTTATCTTGGAATGTATTTCCCTAAAGTGAATGTATGTATGTACATAAACCAATAATCCCAGAAAGAATGACATTTTGGAGATAGTAAAAGATAATTACAGTTGATGAAATACGTGATTACAATGCCATATTATAAAAAATTTGGTGGTAAAAAAATAAACCCAATATAAATACAGCTATTAAGTTTACAATGCATCCCAGTACATTGATAAATCAAACTTACATTATTTATTTTCTCTTAGAGTTTTTCTTTTTTTTCATGTTTCATGGAAGCAGGGAGATGAAGAAGCAGAGTTCTATAATGGGAGACAACAAAAAAGATTTGTTAAAACTCTTCTTGTATCCCCATGTACTGTACAGCTAATCTGCTCTTTTTGTAAAGCTTTTGATCTCTTTAAGGGTCAATACAATTTATTTTTGCAGGAGTACAGTAGAATTAAGGGCAGACAATTGTATTCAATTCTTTGAAATAAAGTTTATTTGTACTTATTGTAAAGTAAAAAATAAATATATTTTATAACCTTTTTAGCCAGTATGCCTATATTTGTAGTATTATTGACTTACAAATTGACTTGCAATATTAAATCATTTGTGAGTTCTTATTTCGATGTAAACACCGCAACTAAAATAAAGTGCTTGGAATTGCTTTTCAAAATTGCACAACACAACCAA
Source organism: Lepisosteus platostomus (assembly GCF_059453375.1). Taxonomy (NCBI): domain Eukaryota; kingdom Metazoa; phylum Chordata; class Actinopteri; order Semionotiformes; family Lepisosteidae; genus Lepisosteus; species Lepisosteus platostomus. Next base: position 10,703,971 of record NC_142630.1, on the reverse strand, counting down.
GGAAATAATAGCATTAATTTCCATTAGTGTTGTTGCTGGGTCTTAAATTAGCACTACTTCATTGTGAATGTCAAACAAGGCTGTATGTTTGCAATGTTTTTCATGTTTTTTTTCGTTGCCTCTGGAAGCAAGCAGATGTGTTTCGAGAAAGAAAAAGATTGTTTTGTCTTGGTTGCTTCATGTATCAATACTGAAACTCAGTATTCTATGACCTTTAGTTAAATACTGCACAGGTATTGTATTTGTATGGTTGAAAATACAATAACAAAATATGATTGCTCAATGAATAAACAGGTTTGAAATGTGTTCTACTGCCATTGTGGCAAGTCAGAATCAAATTCTGGATTCTGTGCACTTACTAAGGCAACTTCTTCACTGGCACCTACTAAGGCAACATGCCAATGCGGGGAATGATTCCTATCATAACAGTCTCATCTGGTACGATGAAGATGAAGTCTGGTATACAACTATCCATCCATCCATTTTCTAATCACTTTATCCAACACAGCATTGCTGGGGGGCCAAAGCCTATTCCAGCAGGCAATGGGAGCAAGGTAGGATACACCCTGAACTGGAAGTCAGTGATTATCTTAAATTGTTTATACATATATAAACATGATTCATGAAAACCATTGTAGTGAATAGTGAGCATTTTGAAATTTAAAGATCCAAAATACTTTATAATGTGCAATACTGCTGTTTTTGGACAGGTTGAAAGACTGTCAGTACCAGAGCACCTCTGCAGCAGAGACCACCATTAGGGTTGTTAATATTACATCTATAATGTTGTTTTAGAAGAACTGAAGTCAAATGTTCTCTACAGATGAGGTTTACTAAAAACTGTTGTACTTAATTTGTAAATTGCATAAATTGCTTTCTACAACAAATCTTGCAGCTGTTTGTCAGTATTTTAATAATAAAACAGTGCCACCTTAATTTCTGCAGTCTTTAAGGTTACAGTTTTCATACATTTGTATGTCTGATGTACATTTAGTCATACATTATATAGCTAAGTGTTGCTTTGTTGACGTGCATACCACTCGTAAACAAGCTTTAACTAACGAGACAAATAAGCTTTAACTAACAAGCTTTAATTAATGAGACAAATAATAATAAATATTAAAGTATTGCTATATGTTGAATACCTTCATTAACATTTTTTGTACTGTATAATTGAGATATCCTTTTACATTTGTGATTCTTTTAATTGAGACTTTGTTGAATTATATCACTAGAGCAACTTGTAATCATTGGCAAATTATGTACAATAGAAAATACTGCATCTTTTATCCATGTCTCTGTCACACAGTCTGTCACACACTATAAATCAATGATAAAACAAAACAATTACCATATTGGGTATCATTTGAAGCATGTCTCATCACCATGACAGACCATCAGGTTCACATTGGGCCAGCTACATAAGTATACAGTAGGTAATGTAACAGGTTAGTATTACTAAAGAAGTTCTTGCCTGAATCATAGGATTTAGTTATTATGTCATTAAAAGACTGTAAAGTCTATAGACTAAATAATTGTTTTTTGTGCTGAAGTGTGATTTGTTGTGCATTTGTTATAGATAATAAAGTTTCAGCAATGTAAGGATCCAATATTAGTGAACAACATGGAAATATCCTAGTTATTTTATTGCTAATAAAGAAACTGTCCAAAACTCTAACTAAAGAAAGCAACACAAATACTAGTATTTTTAAAAAAGGCGAACAGGTTGCCTAGTTTCATTTATTCTCTTACAATTAGAGATTGAAAACATTTACTTGAGTCTAACTTGGATAACATATATTTACCTGTGATTTACATGTTTAAAAATGAAAGAAAAAAAAACAATGAGACTTGGCTTGAACTGACTTTGGGCAATGGTACAACCTGTGTGAAACCTCTCCACACACCTACGGTACCAATTTTTAGTACCTTGACACTTGTGGCTGTTTATCCGAACCCTGTCTCCCTATTGCTTTGGCTTTGCTGCCACCTGAGATATTCCACAGATGACATTTATCCAGAGGAAGACATTGACAGATGCTTCAAAGCGTCTTTGTGCTGCAGCCAAGAAAGACCCCCTAGTTGCATTAGATAAGGCAGTATATTATTGTTTTTAACCTCTGTATAGCATTACCAATTTAAGACCAACAATGCCAGATGTGATATTCCAGAAACCCATCAAAAGAGATGATAGGAAACAAAGAAATGTACCATATATAAAACAACAACAATAAACAGCAGGAATATACTGCTAGGTCTTAAAGTGAAGCTTTCTTAATCCATTTCATTAATCATTTGGTTACCATAGTTTACCGACTAAATAAGAGAGGTACAGTACTGTGGTTTTACTTTTATTATTATTATTTCAGTTATCTACCTCTTTTTACTATTCCAATTGATTAAAAAAAGAAAGAGTAATAATTACGTAATTGGTATTTTGATTTTGATGAGTAAGAGATGAATCAGGCATAAAGGAATACAGAGAGAGACTCAATAAAAGAAATTGTTAGGCCCAGTCCCTTATTGAACTGATATTATTTTCATCTATACAATCGTTTTTCCTTTTATCTAGGCATGTGTTTGTTGGGGAGTTGATTGCAATTTTGTGGGTATGTTATTTTTTTCCTCTGTTTATGTTTTTGTCCATTCTTTGATCGTTTTTTATGCAGAGGCCCTTTGCTGACATCAAGAGCTTGAAAAAGATACACAGTCTAATTGTTACATTTTAGATTGCATTTTGTTTTTACCACAAATTCACAGGTGTGAATGTCAGATTAAAATGGTATCCTGGAACATATTGGTTGATACAATGTTTTACCGTGTATCAGGTAAAAATCTGAATATTTAAAATAGTTCTGTTTTGGTGAAGCTTTCCAATATGTGCTTACATTTCTTGCACATTTTTTTAAATCTTCAAATCTATTCATATCTTCACCTGATTTCTGTTCTTTTAGGTGTAGTACAATAAGCTGATTCATGTAAAAGGCTATCAAAAAAATTGTTTTATGATAGCATTTACAATAATAACTTCTCAATAAATCAAGTGGAATGTTGTTGATGACGAGATCAGTTGGGCTTGAGTAAGTAAGGGACACTCATGTAGGAATTCTGTCAAAGTCAAAGTAATCAATTCCTTGTTTTACTTATTGGCTGTATGCCTTCTTGGCCTAGAGTCGTATGACACCCAAATGATTCCTGTGATCATAAACTCTATTCTTTCCAATCATACAATACTGTATATGATATGAAAAATTCACAAGGCGTAGATGCCATATTAGATTTTTAATATTTAGTTTCAAATCAATTATGGTCCTTGTGTTAAAGTCTGCCCAACCTGACCATAAACCACATGAATAATTATTTGAAAATCAAATCCCACTGAGGGTACTCCTTTTTTTAAATGGGCCTCACAGGGCAAGCTTATTACTCTGTTAAAATATTTCAAGTAAGATAAAAACCTCTACACTTTTAAATGCAAAGAATGAAGCATGGTGGCTTTCTTCAGCATGCATTGTGCTATGAAAAAGGACAGTGAACGTTTAAATAAAATCTAAGATAGAATATTATTGAATTATTCAAGAACAGTTCTCTCTACAGAAGAAGTTCCTACAGAATATCTTCCTCTAATGCAGAATTTGAAAAACACAGATTAACGCAATTTCCATTAGAATGAAAAAAAATCATCAGTGAAATTCATAGAAATTTTTAAAACTATATATTTTCAAATGACATTAGAGTTTGGCGTATGTAACACTTGAGTGAAAAATGAAGAGTAGACCATTTGCATTTTATTCAACACTATAAAAAATAGTAGACAGATTGTAGAATAAATCATTCGGAATTAGATATTTAAGTTAATAAACTCATTTTAACTGAAAGGCTTTCATAGCTGATGTGACTAAGTTATGAATTTTACTAATATTGTATTCTTGTGTTATTTTTTTAGGTCTGTACTTTCATTTGTCAATTTCATGATAATGTACTGTATAAGCCCTTGACATTTTAGTTCTTAGCATGTAGCTATTAGCTGAACAATAGAGCAACATTGGCATGCAGAATATCCTAGCTCCAAATCTCAACATTAACTCCAATAGGGGCATAGAAATAACAACCATAGACATTGTCCACCTGTCAATAGACAGTCATAAAATCAGGCTGGATTAAAGAAACAAAGAATTTTGGAGCTATGTTTTTCAGCAGAGGTCAGTAGATAAAGGAAATGGCCAATGTTGTGTTTGTGGCTATGTATGTTAAAATTGAAGAAAAAATTTGAAGAAAAAAAACAAATATCTGATGCTATCATTGTACAATTCCTAAACAGAGGCAGTCAACAGGAAACATATTATTCAAACTGAAGCTATAGAATTCAATATAAGAGCTTCAGTTATTTTCCCTATAATTTGTCTAAAATTAAACCTAACAGCAAAAACAGGAGTTTGAAGTAATTTAAACAATGAAAAACTAATTACATTAAGAAAATTGAATCAATTGATTTTACCATCAATCAATTATTTCGATTTGCCTGTCAAAATTACATATTAAAACACAAATTAAATACTTACTACAGTAAATATCTTAACTAGATTGAAAATAATGGTTTACTATAGGATGTTCCATTGTTTCATTCATTTTATTAAGTGCTTTGAGAAGCCACCTTCAAAGGCGCTATATAAAATAAAGTTTATTATTATTATTATTATTATTATTATTATTATTATTATTATTGGTTGTTTTCATGTTTTCTAAACTAAGAAATTAGGTAGGTATCTCTAATGCGTCATTAAGTGTACATGATGATATTTTTAATGTCTAATGTCTACATACAGTACTGTACATTAGAATACAGTATAAAGTATATGTACTTAAATGTTGTTAGAGTTCTTTAGTGAAATTCATTGAATTCCTAGAATTGTTTTTATTTTATTTTTATTTTTAAATGCCCACAGTAATCTACTGTTTCACTCCTTTTAAAATAAATAATCTTAATTCAAAGAGCCCACTTATAAAATTCTGTTCTAGTGGTTTCTATTGATATATCTTTATACCCGGCTGGCTAGTGTATAAATGAAAAAAGAAAATTTAAGCATTTATTCCAAATTCAATTATACTGTAACTGTTATTCAAGGATCTTTAATTTTTAGCAACTAAATTTCTGTGGGTATTACGGAAAACCACCACAAGGCATGTCTGTCCCTTCACAGTATGATTTACAGTTGTTTTGAAGGCATCTGTTGAAAAATAAGCATCCAGAATATATAAAGAATTCCACATACTGTAGTTATGCATCTTTAAGGAATACTGTAAACTGTCTTCTACTTCATTATGCTACAGCATGAAGGGTAAGTTTTGCAATTTTTGAGTAAAGTTTTTTTTTCCCTTTACACCAGTATAAATGTTTAATTCAGTTTTGTTATATTTGAATAACATTACTTTAAACAAAGAAAAGGAACCCTTGTGTTTCTTGGCACATTATGCATACTGTATACAAACCTTATAGTCATTGGAGGGTTTAGGGGAATATACAGGACTTTTATGCATTTGTGTGATTCAAAAAAATATTTGAAGAGTAACTGTGTGCTTAAAATGATAAAAATGGACTGAAGACAAGCCTGGAACTCTTGAAATCAAACAAATTGTAGTTCAACAATTTTACTCTCCACGAAGATGGAAAGACTCGATGACAGCAAAGCATTTCATCTGTCACGTAGGTGACAACTGACAGTGCTGTCATGAAGGGTTAGAAACTTGCATGACTCAACAGTGCAATATTTCTCATGATAAGACATTGGCAATGAGCAGGTATAACACATCAAGCAAGAATAATAAGACAAAACAAAGAAACAGGAAAAAACATGTTTACTGTTGAATCTTTCAGCAAAAATACAGAACAAACTATTTTGTAAACTATTGGTGCAAAGTATACTTTGACAAAGGGTTTTCATGTTTCCACTTATTTCACCTCACATCCTATGTTTATATATCATCTGCATGAAAGAGTGTTTCATAATGTGCCCTCCTACTGAAGTGTGCACACTACGTGCAATACAGTGTCACATTAAATGCAGAAACTCCAGTACAGGTCTGAGTCATTATGTTTCAACACAAACTTTGAGTATATAGTCCTGCACACTCTAGAAATAGCACAAGGATCAAGTATAAACTCCTTTGATATAAAAACAATTAATTATTTTTAACATTGCAAAATAGCAGGCATTTCAGGAAGCAAATTATAACAACTTTGATCAATACACAATGTTTATGTATAAAAATGAAGAGGACGTTTTTTGAGCAATAGTAATTGCCACTGCTGTTTTGTACATGTATAGAAAAGAAATTAATTCTACTAGTAAACTATTACAGGACAAGTAGGAGATGGATATTAAAAGAGACCAAGGAATAGATATTGAGAAAAAACAGATTAGTTATTTCAATAATGGATAAATAACAACAAGATGAAAAAAATGAAAATTAACCACATTGTATTTGAGTGAATCGCTTTTTAGTTGTATTATGCTGAATCTTAAAGACTTATGGAATTTGGCTTATAATATTTTCTTCAGAAGGTTAGCCTAAATTACATATTGTATGTATGAAACAAGCTAACAATGTTTTGTAACCTTGACCAGGGGAAGTACACATTCATGTTGACCCTGTTTTGGGCAACCATATTTTATCAAAGGATATTCTGTTACAATTGTTTTAACAGATCAGTAGACTTCCTTGAAGTCTCAGTGTGTTCACACTCCCCTTGGATGAACATATTGATTTCTTCGCATATGATGTGTAACAGCACTCCACACAAAGATATGTGTCTAGATTTTTTTAGGTCAAAACCTGTATTTTAATTTCAGCATCAGATGTTGTACAAGTGATTCATTAAGTATGTGAACTATGATTATTCATGAGATGTTAACTAGCTACATGATGTGCTAATCATTGAAGAAAATACATATCTGGACAATTTCCAGGTGTCTTTCCCACTCTCTTTTCCCTTAGGTACCACTGTTTTCTTGTCACTTTTTGCATAACAAGCAGCAGCATATTTACCCTGTTAAGAAATGTTTAGCACAAGGAACTTAATGCAACAGTGCTTTTGGTATAAAATTGTTCTGATTTTGCTTTAAAGTGTCATGCATATTATCTGTAGGAGCATCTGTAGAAACAGATTTTTCTATTACTGTATAGACCTTAAAATAAGTGTGATACTTTAATATTTACATCACTCCCATCTCTCATGAGGTGGACAAATACATTTTTCAGTTACTATAAGAAGCTTCAGAATTATGTATAGTCCATGTTACTTATTTTAATAAAAAAGGAGGGGTATCATTTAGAATCCTAATGTTTCCAATAATTAATATAAACTTCTAGCAGAAAACATGTATTTAAATAGAGAGTGAGCCCTTTTAGAAATAATGATGCACAGTATGTTTGCTGATATTTTGGATTGGATTTCCATCCAATATCATATTATTGTAATCCTATAAAGTTAACTGTATCATGTATGTCAAACTAAATAGAAGATTCCTAAAACCCTTTTCACTGTACTGTGTTTCTTTCTATCATACTGTGTGGTGAAAATAAATTCCTTCCAGTAAAGACTTTGTAATTGAACTTTAGTATTAAGAGTGACAGAAGATGAAAAGCCTTTATTAATACTGGCTGCACGATGGAAGGGTGTTTATTAAAGCTTCCATATTGTTTAGTTGTTCATATGCCTCTGTGTTGACTCAGAGGTTTGCTTTAGACAAAGGTTGAATTGAAGTTCAGATAAAACCCATCTGCACACCACTTTGTATTAATTCATCTAAAGCTCTTCAACATTAAATGCTGCCCTGTGAATCATGATCAATTATCTTTATCTCTCCATCCTAATGTATTGTATGGTGGCGCAGTGACTAGCATTTTGGCCTCACAGCACTGGGGGCCCTGAGTTCAATTCCCAACTTGGGATGCTGTCTGCATGGATTTTTTAATGTTTCCTGTGGGTGTTCTGGTTTCCAGCTACAGTCCATGCTGGTACGGTAGTTAAATCGGCTCCTGGGAAAATTTTCTCTGCAACTCTTTCTTTCAAGTCCACCTTGCAGTGGACTGGCATCCTGCCCAGGGTGTACCCTACCTTGCACCCATTGTTTCTCACGATAGACTCTCTCTCTGCTGTAATCCTGAATTGGAAGGATCAGTTAGAAGATGGATGGATGTCCATCCTCATTGACATAACATGATATTCCATCAAAATGTTAGATCCATTGCATTTTAAGAACACTGTTTCTATACCTGCATTAAGGTTTTATTTTCACTATCAGGACTATGACTTATAACCATCAAGAATTTTTACTTTTTTTAGCTTGCATACTTTATTTATAGATTAATAAAGATAGAAGATAGATTCCAAAGAGATGCATTTCCTTTTATAACCTACATATGAATTATTGCAGTTTTAATAATTCTGTTTTGATCATGAAATCTTTAGGACAAATCAGAGGCCAACACAACTGTTATGTGGTTTTGTTTCAGAATAAAGTTTCCTTCTGTGTTATGAAAGGAATAAAAATGAAACAATGCAAAAGCTCAACATATGGTTTTCTCTGTAAAAAAATATTACTCTATAAAATAATGCAAATAACTGAAACATTGATGGCCAAAGTACTGACATAAGGGAAGAATGTTAATATTTCATGTTAGTAAATGTTTTATAACATCAAGGCCTTGGGAACTAAGACATTTCTCTCAGGCTGTATCTCAACTGACTATCTACTGTGAGAACAGATAAACTACCTTTAAGCCTTACTTAAGGGAATCTTGTCGGTGGAGATCCAACTGTTTCTGTAGTCAGAGCACACAGCAAGAAATTCAAACATTTACTCCAAAAAGGATGAAAAGATATGATTTGTCAAAGTATAATCCAAAACAAAAACAAATTAAAAAGTAAACACATTTACTGTAAATATAGATGCACAACTGGATAAGAAAAAAAGATTTTATTATCACTTTTGCAAAAAAAGAGAGGGATTGTTATAATAAAACTTTTACCATATTTAAGACATTTACAGTACAGTATATTCTGACAGAACCAGAATTTGGGATGCTGTAGCTAGAGTAACAATCTTGTAATAGGCAGATCTCAGGAAAAACAGAAATGCAGCCATAAAGTACAAACATGCTTTTTATTTTACAGTATAAGAAAGCACACACTTTCCACAACCGAAACCACAAACAAAATCCTTCAAGCTAGACATATTCATCTTCAATCCTGTTCTATCTCATTAGGCAGTTAAACTGCTTACCAACTTCTAAATAAGCTCTCAAAAATCCAGTCTCTCTCTAAGAGACATTCATTCCTCCAAAAACATCCACACCATAGACTTCAAGCTCTAAAGAGGATGCATTCCACACAGAATTCTCTTGCCTGCTCTCTGTCTTGCAAATGTCAGCTTCCTGGAATTTTAACTGTCACCTGACCAATCGTATTCTAGCAACTGGGCAGGTGACTGAGAATAGCAGGGCTTTCCTTTCAAAGCTTTCTGGGGAATGTAGTTCAGGCTAGAGCTTCCATATCACATGAACTTGCTATCCTCACGATGTTCTGTCCATGTTAACATTGCATTAAAAATATTTTATATTGATTTATGACAAGTGGTGCAGTGGAAATACTGTAGGTTTCCACTTTTTGAAATAGGTTTTTGAATAAGAAGTCTTAATGACCATATTTTAATTTCTTCAAACAGGTGGGTTTCTCTTAAATTCTTAAATGTAAATAATGATTTTATTATAGTAAATATTTTTGGTTGACTGTATGGTGTTATAATTTCTAGTCTGTTATTTACAGAAATTACTATTAAGTAGTCCTAATACTTTCTATTAATTCCAGTGTGTATTATGCATCTGACACAATGAAGATGATTGGAAACAACATATTCATGTATTATTTCTAAGCTTTAGAGAAGAGGGCTTTGGATTCCTTGAAAATCCCTCCTAATGGACTTTACAATGTCTGAAGCCTTGTAAAATATGCAAGCCTTCAGCCTAGATCTAAGAATATAAACGTGTCTAAGCACTAACTGATGCAGTCAAGTATACAGTGGGTGAAGGCATTTCTGTTTTTATGAGCATTCAGCATGCCTCAGTTTAAATGTTTAGGGATTACTGCTGTAAGCTGTGAAATGTGGCACTCCTTCCTGCTATTGTCATAGAGATGACATTTTCATTTATTCATATATCTGTGAGCAACAGAGGTAACACAGAAACCTACAGTATGTTATAATCTCTATCAGCATGCAATAAACGCTATGCTTGTGAAATAAATGTTTATTTTTACTCGAAATCTCCTACTATTTGCTATTTTCTGTCTAATCATTTTGAAATCTCCAACATCTTTATGATTCAGCTTTACAGGTACAAATCCATCTGCAGACATGCTTCTCCAGGGTCGTTGTCATGTCACTTGCTATGAAATCCACAGTGATTTACAGGAGAGCGAAAGTAATGCGTGTACTTTTCCCTGCCACTGCCTGGGTTCAAACCCCATTGCTCATGTGTGGAACACATGGCACACAGCACGTATAGTAAAGTGCCACTCCCTAAACAGAAGATAACTTAATCACTCAAAAAAACCATGAGCTTTGCCATGGTAGAGTTTTACACTGTCTAGGCATCAGAGAAGGGATGTACCCTTCTATAACTGCATGAGCTCGGTTACACTAGCATCAGTTGGGGGAGCAACATTCCAACACTAAGGGGCTTAGTCTGAGCCTTTACTAGCTGAGCAACTCTGGAGCTCTGAAATAACACCATAACATGCATAAACAATTACTGTTATGGGAGTCTTGTATTTTGTTAAGGTTTGAATTATTGAAAATATACTAAAAGACTATGATTACCAGTGATGTATTAAAGTATGCTAATTGGAAACATTTTGGTCAATAAGTAGAGTTAGATTAATTTTGATAATGCCATACCGTTTGAATCCAAAAAAAGCTACAGCCTACCTTAGATGAGAGTTTTGTTTCTTCTTCTTGTTAAAATGAGCTGTAAAATTTCAGTTGTTAACTTTTATCTAAATGGAATGGTTAGTATCCTAATAGGATGTTCATTTTAAGTTTAACTTGAAAAGATCCACTGGTAACAGAAATAACACAGGGTTTTAATAAAACTATACCGCTAGTGATCCCACTCTTTGAAAGGTCTTAACATTCCCACATTATACTACTGTATACATATACTGTATTGTATACCGTACCAGCCATTTTATCGTATAGCATCAACATGCATTATCCAGGAAGTCTGTAGATTCTTGTAAGACTGCTCAGAGCATAACTGGGAAAAATAAAGCCTCAGAGACTAACAAATCAAATTCAGACAACCTGATAAAACATGCTGTGAAAGATTTATTTTCCAAAACAAAAGTAGGTATCAACAAGGCATGTAGTAGCAACCTTGAAAGATAGAAATAAGAGCTCCAAGACAATTGAACGTCCAGAGCTAAAGGGTTTTCATTCTTCTCTTCTGTAATGTTTCAAAGTATTGTGAAGCTGCCACAATAGCTTTTCAATAGCAGAGAGGCTCAAAGTCAAATCAGTATGTTTTTAACCACAATCACAAGCATTAACTTATTAGATGTAGGTCACATAGTGCATTGGCACAGAGGTCTATCTTTCTCACACCTGAAGAAGGCTCCACGGCCGAAACGTTGATTTCTTTCTTCTCTTTTCAGCATGGAATAAACCTATTACTTGTTCCTTTATATATAATGTATATATACAGTATGCTCATTTCTGTTAACAGCAATGTAAAACTAAGTAAGATAAGCATAAGCAAACTTTGGTTCATTCCAGAGTGTCAATTGGATTAGTGGACAGATGTCCATTATCGTGGAAGTTTTATAGAATAACTGAATATTAATAGAATTGATCCAACAAATCTGCTTTTATATCGATTTAGATTGATGTAACAGAATATTATATACATGTACTGTAAGTGGAGCATATTTTGGTATTTCTGTTAAAAGTGCTTTAAGAAAAATACTATATTATAACTAGAGGAAGACATACTAAATCTTTTCTCGGGTCAATTCTGTTGCTGAATGAATTGTATGAGTACATAGACAGTTCCTTGTTGACAAGCATTTAAACTGATACTGATACATTTTTTCTCGTAGATTTTCTACTAGCTGCATGAAGAAGCTCTGACAAAATTATAAGGGAAAAGATCTAAAAACACAAATGTTCTGGGTTGAAGACAATTTGTGATTCAATGATTTCAGTAATGGATGAGTTAGCTCTATCACTGTTAACACCATTCATGAGCAGCATTCCTGCTTAGCATAGAATATTTATTCATAGCATGTAGTTATTATTAACGTAAATAATTTCCATTCTTGATTTTTATGTCTCCAATGAGAAACCTCTCATTGTTTAATATTTAAAATCCTTTAACATTTTTTCACCTTAGAGACACAATAACAAAAAAAAAAACATTAAATCCATCTGATAAAGGAACTATCACATGGCTCTCCAATTGAAAACTTGGAATAAGAAATTATAATGCATTAAACATAAATGTACTGTATAACATTTTTCTTTGTATGCATTGCATGTCATTTGCTTTATAGGCTTTAGAAATGCAATGATATAGCTTATAATATTCAATGTTTTACTTGGGTCATTAATAACCAAAGAAAAAATTAGGGATTAGATTTCAAGCAATTGTTCTTTATTGCATTGTATACTGTAGCTGCACTTCAAAGCAAAGGTTCCAGGCAACCTGAGTGAAAAATAAATCAGTGAAAGTCAACTGGAAGGTTTTCTTTTGACATTCAAGCATACTAGAAAAAAACCTCAACTAGACAATAAAAAGCTCAGAAAAGAACACCGCAGGGTAAACTTAGCTAAGATTTCTGTAAAGGAATGTACTGTAACTTAAAGACACACATATATCTTTAAAAGGTCAGAGTAGTCTTATCTAATGAACTCTAGTAAATCTGTGAATAAGACATTTTTATGTGAAAGAAAACATTGCATTTTTTGTCTTTTAAAAACATTGGCAAGTTAAGTCAGCAATGTGAAATGGTTATGTGTGAGTAAAGTTAATTTTAAAATATAACTGATTTGTAAGAGGGGAATAAATTGTTTTTATCTGCCTTGCCAGGTGCTGAAACTCAGGTAACTTACCTGTTTAAATATTTACCATTCTGTTTACTTTATGTGGTTCAAATGTCAAAATTCTGAGACCTCATTGCACCTATATTTGTATTCAGCCATGTCAGAGTAAGATACACTTTCATAGCAACAAAGTACAAGGCAGTCTTGTTATCATGATGCTACAACTGGGGTCAACATTTTCATTAAAATTGGGTCCACGTATTGTACAGTATTGCGTTCTTTTTTGTTCTGCTTTAATATTCTACTTTTGAGTGGTCAATTTGTACTGGAATAAACAACGATCATATTGATCTACTATCTCAAGAGTGTGGCTTATAAAAACAAAATATAAATGTTCATGGGAAGCACTTCAGTGCAAAACTTTAATCTCTTTCTGGTCAGAAAAAAAAGTAAACTTTAAATTATGCACAATAGGGGAGTCTCTTTTTTGTTTCATTTCAAGATAACCGCTTGTTGTTTCATCTTTTATTATCAGCAGTACTGGCCCATGGGATGATTAGTATAACAAAGAGGAAAGAGCTATATGAACCTGCATGTAGCTCAGAACAAGGTTTTCTTCCCTTTGAAGATGCTGACTGAAGGCAAAAGGGGATTTTAAAGTGGCATAATATGAGGGCCATGCACACAGCTTATAAAACAGTGCTGATCTTCTACCTTCATAATACTGGAGGTCATGGTACAGTATGCTGCATTTTTTAATGACTGTGATTTTTTATACATGTTCCTCATTCATCTATAAATATGTCAATGAGCCAGTATCGATTTTTGAAATACGGAAATTTATAGAAAGATAATTAATCTTAATAACAAAAATATCCAAATGTAATAAATTCAAACTCCCCCCTTGTTTTCTATTTATACAACTAGCCTAGTTAATTATTCAATAGTACACATCTCCCAGTTCATCCTCAAAGACAAGTTCACACCTTCCTCAGCAGGGAAAGGGAAAAACTCCTGCTGTGTTTTCAAGTTACTGTACATTCATTCTGAATTTCATCTCATCACAATGATCTCTAGCTAATTCGCCTGATCATAGTCCTCAGTATGGATTCAAAAGATGGATAAAAGTAATATTCACAGTAACTTTCACTTTTTCACTTCTTTTCATATTTGTCATTTTTACAAAAAAAAGATCTAGAAATTAAATATAATATAGTCAATGATTATTGTGTGTATTCCCAGACAAGAAAACTAAAATCAGAAATTGTGGTGCCCATTCAAAATTTTAATCAAGTAATTATAGACCCATAAGTCTGACTTCTACATTGTCTATGGTTATGGAAGCAATTATTATAACTAAAGTATAATTTCACTCATATGGATATACTTTTGTATGAAAACTCATAAGAAACTCTTTTAACAAAAACTTTTCATTTTATGTTAAAATCATGGCAGATCACTGTATAGTATCATGATGGTTGGACACCAAAAGAGCAAAATATTTTTGAATGTGAGAATATGATTGTATCACCACCAGCACTGTATCACAGCCCAAACTAGATTAGGCTGAAAATCAGATTAAGTAGTTGGTGTTGTCGCATGACAGCTGTGATGTTTCAAGATGAGGAATGATAAACACAGTTAGACAGACGTGAAGGCATTTACAAGTATTTTATGGGCACAGATTTGTTGATAGACAGTATAGCCGCAAAGGTGTGTGCTGCGTTTATAAGATAATGCATGTTCTAAAGAAGAACAAAATTAAGAAATATGAAAGGAATTTGGATGTGTCAGACAATCTTTCAGACCCCCAGGAAAGGATATGAAAAATACAGTTTCATATTTTATGGAAAAAAGAATAACATGCAGTTTACAGATTAGTAAGTAAAATTTGGCAGGTCCAAATTTTGAACTTTTTGTAAATGTCACCTCACCTTGCAGTAACTAATACATCATACAAAAAAGGAGCACAGCAGTTGGAAATGATGCAATGCAATCTAAACATTTGCTGCACTTCAGTATCTGTTACAATACATCTAATACTGATCGCATAGTTTTGGCATATGCAGCACTTTGTAGTGGGAACATTTCTATTCCTAATTTATATTAATGATCTAGATTTGTTATATAGTGTGTAAACTAGTTACACATTCAGATGATAACAACCTAGTAGGATTTGCAAACATTATTGAAGCTGCAAAGTACAGTGAATTGAAAAAAAAAGATTTAGATGAAATATTTAGCTTCAAAGTCTGTTTTCCCTAAATGTGAAAAATGTGTCTTTATACAATGAAATAACTAATACCTGCTCAAAATGACATACTATATTTAAGTTTCGATAGGTATTCATTGTTTTCATACAGTATATCAAAATTCTATGTCATGTCAAAAATTACATTCCACACAAGGTCTCTTGAAATAATTGCATAAATGAGCTGTTTCTAGTTAAGATAAAATCTCAGTTTGTAAATATAATGAAGTTTTATGAGGAATAATGCCACCCAAATATCAGATGTTTTGTGAATGTTTATTGAGTATAATAAGTTTTGGCTTAACCCACTTGGGTAAGGTTTCTGGTTATAGGACCAGGAGGCTCGGAACCCCATTTAGAGTGACTTGGTGTAAACTCAGGATAGTGGTAACAGATATGTAATGAAGACATTATCGTAAAAAGAAAAGGCACACATTAAAAGCTGTAAGACACTTGCTGACTGAAACAGAGGTAGGATGCCGAACAGACTTACAATAGGGTCAGGGACATGGCTTCAGGACCAGCAGGGGTCTCAGAAGGGGCTAAGAGGGAGGAAACCGGTACCAAAAGTGTTGGACGCTGGGAATACAGGCTAGGGCAAAGCTAGCATTAACTACTGTAGGATGTTTGCTCACTGACCCAGAGTTTGGAAGCCAGACAGACCCAGGGCTGAGGAGATGGCATCAGGAGCATTAGGGGCCGAAAGAGAACAAACCAAGGCCAGTGGTACCAGAGGTGTTGTGATTGGCCTCCGGTGAATGCTGGGGACAGCAGCAGAAGATTATATTAAAGAGCATTGAGGAAAGAGGAAGGAGTGAGGCTTGAAATTCAGAGGACTGAATTGAACAGTATGTTGAGGAAAACTAAAGGAAGCAGAAAAAGCAGAAACAATAATATAAGATAAATTAGTCGGAAGTGTAAAAGACTGTGAAGACGGAATGTTAAGAGAAAAATGTAGGACAAGATAGAATGGAGGTTAGTAGCAGGAGCAACACAGAGGTGCTTTCAGTAAACTGGAATCTTTCTGTATGTTGTGTTATGTCACCATCAGATGCAGAAGAATTCTAAATGACAGAGTTTGCTTGTAATGGACTTTAGAGAGATAGAGAGAAAATGAAAACTTTCCTTTGAAGGGGACGCCATAATTATAGAGAGCCCTTTGCAACCAAGAAAAATTCCAGTCCTGGAGAAGTTATGCTGGAGCTGTGGTGCAAATGGCATTGAGTGATAACAAGGTTTGAATGAGAAACTGCAAAAGATGGTTGTGATGGTAGAGGTTCTATGAGTGGATAAATAACTCTAACAGATCTGGAAGCAAGAGAATTTATATCCAGTGAATACAAAACAAGTTTGGAGGACAGTCCATGTGTAGATAAATAATGCATGAAGCAAAATGTGAGTAGAATGTTTCTTTTTCCTTCTGTCTTTTGTTATTTGTAGCTGGTCCAAGCATTGACAAATCAATCCCTCTGACAATATGTGAGAAGAGGTGTTTGGAAAAGTATATACAGTATGTAGCAAAAGTCGTTGATGATTGTGATTTAAAGCAGGTCTGTAAATTGGCTTTGTAACTTATCCCTCCCAAACAGTTAAGAACTTCCATTTAAGTACCTATTGAAGTTTCGATCTATTGTATAACACATTTCTCAAGTATTACAAATACACTTACCAAAAAAAAATCAATTACAAACAAAGCAACTGAAAATTATTGTAACTCTGATTATCTTCTGGTTGTATGTTCTTACTTGGTTAAGTATGTTCTAGCTTTAACATTTTTTAATAATATAATTACTCATCTTGTGAAGTACTTAATTTGCAAATATATTACAGTACACGAATACCATAACAACATACAGTAATGTTACTACTGTGACAGTAGGAAGGGGTTTCCCACTGTGCACCACTAGAGGGCCCTCTAGCTGTCATCTCTCTAGCTACTGTAATTCTGCGTGAGAATGTATACTGTATCAACACCTCCTGGGGTCTTCATTAGAAACCCTATATTACATTCTCATGCGATCTCCCAGTGTTCAACCTTAGAACCATGGCACCAGCTGAAAGACTGTGGAAGCCCTTTTCTTTCTCTAGAGCAAAGGTTCCCAACCTATTACAGCATGTGAGCCACATGACCATCCATAAAAACTTCCACAGTCCATACAAGGATCAGGCTGTCCTCACCATTTTGAAATGGGCTAACACTATACATCAAGAGTAGCCTAATTGACACCGGGAATCAGAGAAAATACGCAAATTAAAGCTACAAATATGGCTTTACAAAGATCTTTTATTGATTACAGAAAGAGTCCAGTCAGCACCTCACAAAAATAAATAAAAATAAAAAATATTGTAAAAACTAAGGCACCAGTACAGCTCTTTATTTTTATGATATTTCATGCACTTAACGTTAGCCTTGTCAAAAACAAAACTGAATGGATGGAATCAAAATGAACTGAAAATCTTTCCAGAAGTGTGGGGTAGTCTTCTGTGCCAATGAACTTATGAAGACGTTGAGAAACAAAAATATGCACAATAACTATCAGAACAATTATAAAGCAGATTAACCCCCCCATCCGTTACATTATATTCAACACATAGATTTTCCAATGGACACATGAATGCACAGTCACTCAATAGCCTACAGCAAGCCTGGCAGTAAACACGCGTACCTTCTTTCTGGCTCACTTAGTGAGAGGGCTGGTGCTGTTTGACAGATACCAAATGCTTGAAGTCGGGCTGCAGAGAGGAAAGCTTACTCTTGTATTGGTCTTTGGTGCCACCAGTGCAGAAAATCCAGTTTCAGAAAGATACAGGTATGTTGTCGGAAACGGCATAAAAAATCTCACTGCTTTGTTCGAAAGATCTGGATACGTGAAGCCGAAGTAACGTGTAGCCAAAAGTCTGTTACGAATTTCTGTGAAAAAATCAATTTTAAAGCATTGCCACAGGATAGGTCCTTTGAGCTCAAACTTGAGAGGGCCTCTTTGCATAGGTTTACAAAAGGACCGAACATTTAAAGCTGAACCGAACATCTGGACCCGGGAAGTAGTCTCGCAGTTGGGTCATCAAACTTTGCATGTGGTCTGTAATTAACTTTGTGACAGAGGCTGGTAGCTGCATTTG